>NW_027141236.1:0-1271953 GCF_036365525.1 Heterodontus francisci
TAACATGTCCCGTGTATACTGAACCATCAGGGGAACACACTCTCAACACTTATACTGTTCACATGGTAACATGTCCCGTGTATATTAAACCATCTGGGGAACACACTCTCCTCACTTATACTGTTCACCTGGTAACACGTCCCGTGTATTTTTAACAATCAGGGGAACACACTCTCCTCACTTAGTCTGTTCACCTGGTAACATGTCCCGTGTATATTAAACCATCAGGGGAACACATTCTCCTCACTGATACTGTTCGCCTGCTAACATGTCCCGTGTATATTAAACAATGAGGGGAACACACTCTCCTCACTTATACTCGTCACCTTATAACATGTCCCACGTATATTAAGCAATCAGGAGAACAGGCTCTCTTCTCTTATACTGTTCACCTGGTAACATGTCCCATGTATATTAAACCATCAGGGGAACACACTCTCTTCACCTATACTGTTCACCTGGGAACATGTCCCGTGTATATTAGACCATCAGGGGAACACACTCTCCTCACTTCTACTCTTCACCTGGTGACACGTCCCGTGCGTGTTAAACCATCAGGGGAACACACTCTCCTCACTTATGCTGCTCACCTGGTAACATGTCCCGTGAGTATTAAACAATCAGGGGAACACACTCTCCTGACTTATACTTTTCACCTGGTAACATGTCCCGTGTATATTAAACCATCAGCGGAACACATTCTCCTCACTTATACTGTTCACCTGGTAACATGTCCTGTGTATATTAAACCATCAGGGGAAAACAGTCTCCTCACTTATACTGTTCACCTGGTAACATGTCCTGTGTATATTAAACCATCAGGGGAATACATTCTCCTCACTTATACTGTTCACCTGCTAAAATGTCCCGTGTATATTAAACCGTCAGGGGAAAGCCCTCTCCTCACTTTCACTGTTCAGCTGGTAACATGTCCCGTGTATATTATACCATCAGGGGAACACACTCTCCTCTCTTATACTGTTCACCTGGTAACATGTCCCGTGTATATTAAACCATCAGGGGAACACACTCTCCTGACTTATACTTTTCACCTGGTAACATGTCCCGTGTATATTAAACCATCAGCGGAACACATTCTCCTCACTTATACTGTTCACCTGGTAACATGTCCTGTGTATATTAAACCATCAGGGGAAAACAGTCTCCTCACTTATACTGTTCACCTGGTAACATGTCCTGTGTATATTAAACCATCAGGGGAATACATTCTCCTCACTTATACTGTTCACCTGCTAAAATGTCCCGTGTATATTAAACCATCAGGGGAAAGCCCTCTCCTCACTTTCACTGTTCAGCTGGTAACATGTCCCGTGTATATTACACCATCAGGGGAACACACTCTCCTCACTTATAATGTTCACCTGGTAACATGACCCGTGTATATTAAACCATCAGGGGAACACACTCTCCTCACTTATACTGTTCACCTGGTAACATGTCCCGTGTATATTAAACCACCAGGGGAATACATTCTCCTCACTTGTACTGTTCACCAGCTAACATGTCCCGTGTATATTAAACCATCAGGGGAACACACTCTCCTCACTTATACTGTTCACCTGGTAACATGTCCCGTGTATATTGAACCATCAGGGGAATACAGTATCCTCACTTCTACTGTTCACCTGGTAACATGTTCGGTGTATATTAAACCATCAGGGGAACACATTCTCCTCACTTATACTGTTCACCTGATAACATGTCCCTTGTTTTTTAAAACATCAGGGGAAAGCCCTCTCCTCACTTATACTGTTCACCTGGTAACATGTCCCGTGTATATTAAACCATCAGGGGAACTCACTCTCCTCACTTATACTGTTCACCTGGTAACATGTCCCGTGTATATTAAACCATCATGGGTAAGCACGCTCCTCACTTATACTGTTCACCTGGTAACATGTCCCGTGTTATTAAACCATCAGGGCAACACACTCTCCTCACTTATACTGTTCACCTGGTAACATGTCCCGTGTATATTAAAACATCAGGGGAAAGCACTCTCATCACTTATACTGTTCACCTGGTAACATGTCCCGTGTATATTAAACCATCAGGGGAACTCACTCTCCTCACTTCTGCTGTTCACCTGGTAACATGTCCCGTGTATATTAAACCATCATGGGTAAGCCCGCTCCTCACTTATACTGTTCACCTGGTAACATGTCCCGTGTTATTAAACCATCAGGGCAACACACTCTCCTCACTTATACTGTTCACCTGATGACATGTCCCGGGTATATTAAACAATCAGGGGAACTCACTCTCCTCACTTATACTGTTCACCTGGTATCATGTCCAGTGCATATTAAACCATCAGGGGAACACACTCTCCTCACGTATACTGTTCACCTGTTCACATGTCCTGTTTGTTTAAACCATCAGGGGAACTCACTCTCCACACTTACACTGTTCACCTGGTAACATGTCCTGTTTGCATTAAACCATCAGGGGAACTCACTCTCCTCACTTACACTGTTTACCTGGTAACATGTACTGTTTGTATTAAACCATCAGGGGAACACACTCTCTTCACTTATACTGTTCTCCTGGTAACATGTCCCGTGTATATTAAACCATCAGGGGAACAGACTCTCGTCACTTTTGCTGTTCACCTGGTAACATGTCCCCTGCCTGTTAAACCATCATGGGAACACACTCTCCTCACTTATACTGTTCACCTGGTAACATGTCCCGGGTGTATTAAACCATCAGGGGAACACACTCTCCTCACTTATACTGTTGACCTGGTAACATGTCCCGTGCATTTTAAACCATCAGGGGAACACACTCTCCTCACTTATACTGTTCACCTGGTAACATGTCCCATGTATATTAAACCATGAGGGGAACACATTCTCCTCACTTATAATGTTCACCTGCTAACATGTCCCGTGTATATTGAACCATCAGGGGAACACAATCTCATCACTTATACTGTTCACCTGGTAACATGTCCCGTGTATATTAAACCATCTGGGGAACACACTCTCGTCACTTATACTGTTCACCTGGTAACATGTCCCGTGTATATTAAACAATGAGGGGAACACACTCTCCTCACTTATACTGTTCACATGGTAACAAGTCCCGTGTATATTAAACCAACTGGGGAACACACTCTCCTCACTTATACTGTTCACCTGGTAACATGTCCCGTGTATATTAAACCATCTGGGGAACACACTCTCCTCACTTATACTGTTCACCTGGTAACATGTCCCGTGTATATTAAACAATGAGGGGAACACACTCTCCTCACTGATACTCGTCACCTTGTAACATGTCCCACGTATATTGAGCAATCAGGAGAACAGGCTCTCTTCTCTTATACTGTTCACCTGCTAACATGTCCCATGTATATTAAACCATCAGGGGAACACACTCTCTTCACATATACTGTTCACCTGGTAACATGTCCCGTGTATATTAGACCATCAGGGGAACACACTCTCCTCACTTCTACTCTTCACCTGGTGACACGTCCCGTGCGTGTTAAACCATCTGGGGAACAGACTCTCCTCACTTATACTGCTCACCTGGTAACATGTCCCGTGAGTATTCAACAATAAGGGGAACACACTCTCCTGACTTATACTTTTCACCTGGTAACATGTCCCGTGTATATTAAACCATCAGCGGAACACATTCTCCTCACTTATACTGTTCACCTGGTAACATGTCCTGTGTATATTAAACCATCAGGGGAAAACAGTCTCCTCACTTATACTGTTCACCTGGTAACATGTCCTGTGTATATTAAACCATCAGGCGAATACATTCTCCTCACTTATACTGTTCACCTGCTAAAATGTCCCGTGTATATTAAACCATCAGGGGAACATACTCTCCTCACTTACACTGTTCAGCTGGTAACATGTCCCGTGTATATTATACCATCAGGGGAACACACTCTCCTCACTTATACTGTTCACCTGGTAACATGTCCCGTGTATATTAAACCATCAGGGGAACACACTCTCCTGACTTATACTTTTCACCTGGTAACATGTCCCGTGTATATTAAACCATCAGCGGAACACATTCTCCTCACTTATACTGTTCACCTGGTAACATGTCCTGTGTATATTAAACCATCAGGGGAAAACAGTCTCCTCAATTATACTGTTCACCTGGTAACATGTCCTGTGTATATTAAACCATCAGGGGAACACGTTCTCCTCACTTATACTGTTCACCTGCTAAAATGTCCCGTGTTTATTAAACCATCAGGGGAAAGCCCTCTCCTCACTTACACTGTTCAGCTGGTAACATGTCCTCTGTATATTAAACCATCAGGGGAAAACAGTCTCCTCACTTATACTGTTCACCTGGTAACATGTCCTGTGTATATTAAACCATCATGGGAATACATTCTCCTCACTTATACTGTTCACCTGCTAAAATGTCCCGTGTATATTAAACCATCAGGGGAAAGCCCTCTCCTCACTTACACTGTTCAGCTGGTAACATGTCCCGTGTATATTATACCATCAGGGGAACACACTCTCCTATCTTATGCTGTTCACCTGGTAACATGTCCCGTGTATAATAAACCATCAGGGGAATACATTTTCCTCACTGGTACTGTTCACCAGCTAACATGTCTCGTGTATATTGAACCATCAGGGGAATACAGTATCCTCACTTATACTGTTCAACTGGTAACATGTCCCGTGTATATTAAACCATCAGGGGAACACATTCTCCTCACTTATACTGTTCACCTGGTAACATGTCCCTTGTTTTTTAAAACATCAGGGGAAAGCCCTCTCCTCACTTATACTGTTCACCTGGTAACATGTCCCGTGTACATTAAAACATCAGGGGAAAGCACTCTCCTCACTTATACTGTTCAGCTGGTAACATGTCCCGTGTACATTAAAACATCAGGGGAAAGCACTCTCATCACTTATACTGTTCACCTGGTAACATGTCCCGTGTATATTAAACCATCAGGGGAACACACTGTCCTCACTTATACTGTTCACCTGGTAACATGTCCCGTGTATATTAAACCATCAGGGGAACACACTGCCCTCACTTATACTGTTCACCTGGTAACATGTCCCGAGTATACTAAAACATCAGGGGAAGGCACTCTCATCACTTATACTGTTCACCTGGTAACATGTCCCGTGTATATTAAACCATCAGGGGAACTCACTCTCCTCACTTTTACTGTTCACCTGGTAACATGTCCCGTGTATATTAAACCATCATGGGTAAGCCCGCTCCTCACTTATACTGTTCACCTGGTAACATGTCCCGTGTATATTATACCAGCAGGGGAACACACTCTCCTCACTTATACTGTTCACCTGGTAACATGTCCCGTGTATATTAAACAATCAGGGGAAAGCATTCTCCTCACTTATACTGTTCACCTGGTAACATGTCCCGTGTATAGTAAACCATCAGGGGATCTCACTCTCCTCAAGTATACTGTTCACCTGGTATCATGTCCTGTGTATATTAAACCATCAGGGGAACACACTCTCCTCAGTTATACTGTTCACCTGGTAACATGTCCCGTGTATATTAAACCATCAGGGGAACTCACTCTCCTCACTTATACTGTTCCCCTGGTATCATGTCCTGTGTATGGTAAACCATCAGGGGAACAGACTCTCCTCACTTATACTGTTCACCTGTTGACATGTCCTGTTTGTATTAAACCATCAGGGGAACTCACTCTCCTCACTTACACTGTTCACCTGGTAACATGTACTGTTTGTATTAAACCATCAGGGGAACTCACTCTCCTCACTTACACTGTTTACCTGGTAACATGTCCCGTGTGTATTAAACCATCAGGGGAACACACTCTCTTCACTTATACTCTTCACCTGGCAACATGTCCCGTGTGTATTAAACCATCAGGGGAAAGCCCTCTCCTCACTTATTCTGTTCACCTGGTAACATGTCCCGTGTATATTAAACCATCTGGGGAACACACTCTCCTCACTTATTCTGTTCACCTGGTAACATGTCCCGTGTATATTAAACCATCTGGGGAACATACTCTCCTCACTTATTCTGTTCACCTGGTAACATGTCCCGTGTATATTAAACCATCTGGGGAACACACTCTCCTCACTTATACTGTTCACCTGGTAACATGTCCCGTGTATATTTAACAATCAGGGGAACACACTCTCCTCACTTATACTGTTCACCTGGTAACATGTCCCGGGTGTATTAAACCATCAGGGGAACACAATCTCCTCACTTATACTGTTGACCTGGTAACATGTCCCTGGCATGTTAAACCATCAGGGGAACACACTCTCCTCACTTATACTGTTCACCTGGTAACATGTCCCATGTATATTAAACCATGAGGGGAACACATTCTCCTCACTTATAATGTTCACCTGCTCACATGTCCCGTGTATACTGAACCATCAGGGGAACACACTCTCAACACTTATACTGTTCACATGGTAACATGTCCCGTGTATATTAAACCAACAGGGGAACACACTCTCCTCACTTATACTGTTCACCTGGTAACATCTCCCGTGCATATTAAACCATCAGGGGAACACACTCTCCTCACTTATACTGTTCACCTGGTAACACGTCCCGTGTATTTTTAACAATCAGGGGAACACACTCTCCTCACTTAGTCTGTTCACCTGGTAACATGTCCCGTGTATATTAAACCATCACGGGAACACATTCTCCTCACTGATACTGTTCGCCTGCTAACATGTCCCGTGTATATTAAACAATGAGGGGAACACACTCTCCTCACTTATACTGTTCACCCGGTAACATGTCCCGTGTATATTAAACCATCAGGGGAATACATTCTCCTCACTTATACTGTTCACCTGCTAAAATGTCCCGTGTATATTAAACCGTCAGGGGAAAGCCCTCTCCTCACTTTCACTGTTCAGCTGGTAACATGTCCCGTGTATATTATACCATCAGGGGAACACACTCTCCTCTCTTATACTGTTCACCTGGTAACATGTCCCGTGTATATTAAACCATCAGGGGAACACACTCTCCTGACTTATACTTTTCACCAGGTAACATGTCCCGTGTATATTAAACCATCAGCGGAACACATTCTCCTCACTTATACTGTTCACCTGGTAACATGTCCTGTGTATATTAAACCATCAGGGGAAAACAGTCTCCTCACTTATACTGTTCACCTGGAAACATGTCCTGTGTATATTAAACCATCAGGGGAACTCACTCTCCTCACTTATACTGTTCCCCTGGTATCATGTCCTGTGTATGGTAAACCATCAGGGGAACAGACTCTCCTCACTTATACTGTTCACCTGTTGACATGTCCTGTTTGTATTAAACCATCAGGGGAACTCACTCTCCTCACTTACACTGTTCACCTGGTAACATGTACTGTTTGTATTAAACCATCAGGGGAACTCACTCTCCTCACTTACACTGTTTACCTGGTAACATGTCCCGTGTGTATTAAACCATCAGGGGAACACACTCTCTTCACTTATACTCTTCACCTGGCAACATGTCCCGTGTGTATTAAACCATCAGGGGAAAGCCCTCTCCTCACTTATTCTGTTCACCTGGTAACATGTCCCGTGTATATTAAACCATCTGGGGAACACACTCTCCTCACTTATTCTGTTCACCTGGTAACATGTCCCGTGTATATTAAACCATCTGGGGAACATACTCTCCTCACTTATTCTGTTCACCTGGTAACATGTCCCGTGTATATTAAACCATCTGGGGAACACACTCTCCTCACTTATACTGTTCACCTGGTAACATGTCCCGTGTATATTTAACAATCAGGGGAACACACTCTCCTCACTTATACTGTTCACCTGGTAACATGTCCCGGGTGTATTAAACCATCAGGGGAACACAATCTCCTCACTTATACTGTTGACCTGGTAACATGTCCCTGGCATGTTAAACCATCAGGGGAACACACTCTCCTCACTTATACTGTTCACCTGGTAACATGTCCCATGTATATTAAACCATGAGGGGAACACATTCTCCTCACTTATAATGTTCACCTGCTCACATGTCCCGTGTATACTGAACCATCAGGGGAACACACTCTCAACACTTATACTGTTCACATGGTAACATGTCCCGTGTATATTAAACCAACAGGGGAACACACTCTCCTCACTTATACTGTTCACCTGGTAACATGTCCCGTGCATATTAAACCATCAGGGGAACACACTCTCCTCACTTATACTGTTCACCTGGTAACACGTCCCGTGTATTTTTAACAATCAGGGGAACACACTCTCCTCACTTAGTCTGTTCACCTGGTAACATGTCCCGTGTATATTAAACCATCACGGGAACACATTCTCCTCACTGATACTGTTCGCCTGCTAACATGTCCCGTGTATATTAAACAATGAGGGGAACACACTCTCCTCACTTATACTGTTCACCCGGTAACATGTCCCGTGTATATTAAACCATCAGGGGAATACATTCTCCTCACTTATACTGTTCACCTGCTAAAATGTCCCGTGTATATTAAACCGTCAGGGGAAAGCCCTCTCCTCACTTTCACTGTTCAGCTGGTAACATGTCCCGTGTATATTATACCATCAGGGGAACACACTCTCCTCTCTTATACTGTTCACCTGGTAACATGTCCCGTGTATATTAAACCATCAGGGGAACACACTCTCCTGACTTATACTTTTCACCAGGTAACATGTCCCGTGTATATTAAACCATCAGCGGAACACATTCTCCTCACTTATACTGTTCACCTGGTAACATGTCCTGTGTATATTAAACCATCAGGGGAAAACAGTCTCCTCACTTATACTGTTCACCTGGAAACATGTCCTGTGTATATTAAACCATCAGGGGAATACATTCTCCTCACTTATACTGTTCACCTGCTAAAATGTCCCGTGTATATTAAACCATCAGGGGAAAGCCCTCTCCTCACTTACACTGTTCAGCTGGTAAATTGTCCCGTGTATATTATACCATGAGGGGAACACACTCTCCTCACTTATAATGTTCACCTGGTAACATGACCCGTGTATATTAAACCATCAGGGGAACACACTCTCCTCACTTATACTGTTCAGCTGGTAACATGTCCCGTGTATATTAAACCACCAGGGGAATACATTCTCCTCACTTGTACTGTTCACCAGCTAACATGTCCCGTGTATATTGAACCATCAGGGGAATACAGTATCCTCACTTCTACTGTTCACCTGGTAACATGTCCCGTGTATATTAAACCATCAGGGGAACTCATTCTCCTCACTTATACTGTTCACCTGGTAACATGTCCCGTGTATATTAAACCATCAGGGGAACTCACTCTCCTCACTTATACTGTTCACCTGGTAACATGTCCCGTGTATATTAAACCATCATGGGTAAGCCCGCTCCTCACTTATACTGTTCACCTGGTAACATGTCCCGTGTTATTAAACCATCAGGGCAACACACTCTCCTCACTTATACTGTTCACCTGGTAACATGTCCCGTGTATATTAAAACCTCAGGGGAAAGCACTCTCATCACTTATACTGTTCACCTGGTAACATGTCCCGTGTATATTAAACCATCAGTGGAACTCACTCTCCTCACTTATACTGTTCACCTGGTAACATGTCCCGTGTATATTAAACCATCATGGGTAAGCCCGCTCCTCACTTATACTGTTCACCTGGTAACATGTCCCGTGTTATTAAACCATCAGGGAACACACTCTCCTCACTTTTACTGTTCACCTGATGACATGTCCCGGGTATATTAAACAATCAGGGGAACTCACTCTCCTCACTTATACTGTTCACCTGGTATCATGTCCTGTGCATATTAAACCATCAGGGCAACACACTCTCCTCACTTACACTGTTTACCTGGTAACATGTCCCGTGTGTATTCAACCATCAGGGGAACACACTCTCTTCACTTATACTGTTCTCCTGGTAACATGTCCCGTGTATATTAAACCATCAGGGGAACACACTCTCCTCACTTCTACTGTTCACCTGGTAACATGTCCCCTGCCGGTTAAACCATCATGGGAACACACTCTCCTCACTTATACTGTTCACCTGGTGACACGTCCGGTCAGTATTAAACAATCATTGGATCACACTCTCCTCACTTATACTGTTCACCTGGTAACATGTCCCGGGTGTATTAAACCATCAGGGGAACACACTCTCCTCACTTATACTGTTGACCTGGTAACATGTCCCGTGCATGTTAAACCATCAGGGGAACACACTCTCCTCACTTATACTGTTCACCTGGTAACATGTCCCATGTATATTAAACCATGAGGGGAACACATTCTCCTCACTTATAATGTTCACCTGCTAACATGTCCCGTGTATATTGAAACATCAGGGGAACACACTCTCATCACTTATACTGTTCACCTAGTAACATGTCCCGTGTATATTAAACCATCTGGGGAACACACTCTCCTCACTTATACTGTTCACCTGTTAACATGTCCCGTGTATATTAAACAATGAGGGGAACACACTCTCCTCACTTATACTGTTCACATGGTAACAAGTCCCGTGTATATTAAACCAACTGGGGAACACACTCTCCTCACTTATACTGTTCACCTGGTAACATGTCCCGTGTATATTAAACCATCTGGGGAACACACTCTGCTCACTTATACTGTTCACCTGGTAACATGTCCCGTGTATATTAAACAATGAGGGGAACACACTCTCCTCACTGATACTCGTCACCTTGTAACATGTCCCACGTATATTAAGCAATCAGGAGAACAGGCTCTCTTCTCTTATACTGTTCACCTGCTAACATGTCCCATGTATATTAAACCATCAGGGGAACACACTCTCTCCACATATACTGTTCACCTGGTAACATGTCCCGTGTATATTAGACCATCAGGGGAACACACTCTCCTCACTTCTACTCTTCACCTGGTGACACGTCCCGTGCGTGTTAAACCATCAGGGGAACAGACTCTCCTCACTTATACTGCTCACCTGTTAACATGTCCCGTGAGTATTCAACAATCAGGGGAACACACTCTCCTGACTTATACTTTTCACCTGGTAACATGTCCCGTGTATATTAAACCATCAGGGGAACACATTCTCCTCACTTATACTGTTCAACTGGTAACATGTCCTGTGTATATTAAACCATCAGGGGAAAACATTCTCCTCACTTATACTGTTAACCTGGTAACATGTCCTGTGTATATTAAACCATCAGGCGAATACATTCTCCTCACTTATACTGTTCACCTGCTAAAATGTCCCGTGTATATTAAACCATCAGGGGAACATACTCTCCTCACTTACACTGTTCAGCTGGTAACATGTCCCGTGTATATTATACCATCAGGGGAACACACTCTCCTCACTTATACTGTTCACCTGGTAACATGTCCCGTGTATATTAAACCATCATGGGAACACACTCTCCTGACTTATACTTTTCACCTGGTAACATGTCCCGTGTATATTAAACCATCAGCGGAACACATTCTCCTCACTTATACTGTTCACCTGGTAACATGTCCTGTGGATATTAAACCATCAGGGGAAAACAGTCTCCTCACTTATACTGTTCACCTGGTAACATGTCCTGTGTGTATTAAACCATCAGGGGAATACATTCTCCTCACTTATACTGTTCACCTGCTAAAATGTCCCGTGTATATTAAACCATCAGGGGAAAGCCCTCTCCTCACTTACACTGTTCAGCAGGTAACATGTCCTCTGTATATTAAACCATCAGGGGAAAACAGTCTCCTCACTTATACTGTTCACCTGGTAACATGTCCTGTGTATATTAAACCATCAGGGGAATACATTCTCCTCACTTATACTGTTCACCTGCTAAAATGTCCCGTGTATATTAAACCATCAGGGGAAAGCCCTCTCCTCACTTACACTGTTCAGCTGGTAACCTGTCCCGTGTATATTATACCATGAGGGGAACACACTCTCCTCACTTATAATGTTCACCTGGTAACATGACCCGTGTATATTAAACCATCAGGGGAACACACTCTCCTCACTTATACTGTTCAGCTGGTAAAATGTCCCGTGTATATTAAACCACCAGGGGAATACATTCTCCTCACTTGTACTGTTCACCAGCTAACATGTCCCGTGTATATTGAACCATCAGGGGAATACAGTATCCTCACTTCTACTGTTCACCTGGTAACATGTCCCGTGTATATTAAACCATCAGGGGAACTCATTCTCCTGACTTATACTTATCACCTGATAACATGTCCCTTGTTTTTTAAAACATCAGGGGAAAGCCCTCTCCTCACTTATAGTGTTCACCTGGTAACATGTCCCGTGTATATTAAACCATCAGGGGAACTCACTCTCCTCACTTATACTGTTCACCTGGTAACATGTCCCGTGTATATTAAACCATCATGGGTAAGCCCGCTCCTCACTTATACTGTTCACCTGGTAACATGTCCCGTGTTATTAAACCATCAAGGCAACACACTCTCCTCACTTATACTGTTCACCTGGTAACATGTCCCGTGTATATTAAAACATCAGGGGAAAGCACTCTCATCACTTATACTGTTCACCTGGTAACATGTCCCGTGTATATTAAACCATCAGTGGAACTCACTCTCCTCACTTATACTGTTCACCTGGTAACATGTCCCGCGTATATTAAACCATCATGGGTAAGCCCGCTCCTCACTTATACTGTTCACCTGGTAACATGTCCCGTGTTATTAAACCATCAGGGCAACACACTCTCCTCACTTATACTGTTCACCTGATGACATGTCCCGGGTATATTAAACAATCAGGGGAACTCACTCTCCTCACTTATACTGTTCACCTGGTATCATGTCCTGTGCATATTAAACCATCAGGGCAACACACTCTCCTCACTTATACTGTTCACCTGGTAACATGTCCTGTTTGTATTAAACCATCAGGGGAACTCACTCTCCTCACTTACACTGTTTACCTGGTAACATGTCCCGTGTGTATTAAACCATCAGGGGAACTCACTCTCTTCACTTATACTGTTCTCCTGGTAACATGTCCCGTGTATATTAAACCATCAGGGGAACACACTCTCCTCACTTCTACTGTTCACCTGGTAACATGTCCCCTGCCGGTTAAACCATCATGGGAACACACTCTCCTCACTTATACTGTTCACCTGGTGACACGTCCGGTCAGTATTAAACAATCATTGGATCACACTCTCCTCACTTATACTGTTCACCTGGTAACATGTCCCGGGTGTATTAAACCATCAGGGGAACACACTCTCCTCACTTATACTGTTGACCTGGTAACATGTCCCGTGCATGTTAAACCATCAGGGGAACACACTCTCCTCACTTATACTGTTCACCTGGTAACATGTCCCATGTATGTTAAACCATGAGGGGAACACATTCTCCTCACTTATAATGTTCACCTGCTAACATGTCCCGTGTATATTGAAACATCAGGGGAACACACTCTCATCACTTATACTGTTCACCTAGTAACATGTCCCGTGTATATTAAACCATCTGGGGAACACACTCTCCTCACTTATACTGTTCACCTGGTAACATGTCCCGTGTATATTAAACAATGAGGGGAACACACTCTCCTCACTGATACTCGTCACCTTGTAACATGTCCCACGTATATTAAGCAATCAGGAGAACAGGCTCTCTTCTCTTATACTGTTCACCTGCTAACATGTCCCATGTATATTAAACCATCAGGGGAACACACTCTCTTCACATATACTGTTCACCTGGTAACATGTCCCGTGTATATTAGACCATCAGGGGAACACACTCTCCTCACTTCTACTCTTCACCTGGTGACACGTCCCGTGCGTGTTAAACCATCAGGGGAACAGACTCTCCTCACTTATACTGCTCACCTGTTAACATGTCCCGTGAGTATTCAACAATCAGGGGAACACACTCTCCTGAGTTATACTTTTCACCTGGTAACATGTCCCGTGTATATTAAACCATCAGGGGAACACATTCTCCTCACTTATACTGTTCAACTGGTAACATGTCCTGTGTATATTAAACCATCAGGGGAAAACAGTCTCCTCACTTATACTGTTAACCTGGTAACATGTCCTGTGTATATTAAACCATCAGGCGAATACATTCTCCTCACTTATACTGTTCACCTGCTAAAATGTCCCGTGTATATTAAACCATCAGGGGAACATACTCTCCTCACTTACACTGTTCAGCTGGTAACATGTCCCGTGTATATTATACCATCAGGGGAACACACTCTCCTCACTTATACTGTTCACCTGGTAACATGTCCCGTGTATATTAAACCATCATGGGAACACACTCTCCTGACTTATACTTTTCACCTGGTAACATGTCCCGTGTATATTAAACCATCAGCGGAACACATTCTCCTCACTTATACTGTTCACCTGGTAACATGTCCTGTGGATATTAAACCATCAGGGGAAAACAGTCTCCTCACTTATACTGTTCACCTGGTAACATGTCCTGTGTGTATTAAACCATCAGGGGAATACATTCTCCTCACTTATACTGTTCACCTGCTAAAATGTCCTCTGTATATTAAACCATCAGGGGAAAACAGTCTCCTCACTTATACTGTTCACCTGGTAACATGTCCTGTGTATATTAAACCATCAGGGGAATACATTCTCCTCACTTATACTGTTCACCTGCTAAAATGTCCCGTGTATATTAAACCATCAGGGGAAAGCCCTCTCCTCACTTACACTGTTCAGCTGGTAACATGACCCGTGTATATTAAACCATCAGGGGAACACACTCTCCTCACTTATACTGTTCACCTGCTAACATGTCCCGTGTATATTAAACCATCAGGGGAACACACTCTCCTCACTTATACTGTTCACCTGGTAACATGTCCCGTGTATATTAAACCATCAGGGGAATACATTCTCCTCACTTGTACTGTTCACCAGCTAACATGTCCCGTGTATATTGAACCATCAGGGGAATACAGTATCCTCACTTATACTGTTCACCTGGTAACATGTCCCGTGTATATTAAACCATCAGGGGAACTCATTCTCCTCACTTATACTGTTCACCTGGTAACATGTCCCTTGTTTTTTAAAACATCAGGGGAAAGCCCTCTCCTCACTTATACTGTTCACCTGGTAACATGTCCCGTGTACATTAAAACATCAGGGGAAAGCTCTCTCATCACTTATACTGTTCACCTGGTAACATGTCCCGTGTATATTAAACCATCAGGGGAACACACTGTCCTCACTTATACTGTTCACCTGGTAACATGTCCCGAGTATATTAAACCATCAGGGGAAGGCACTCTCATCACTTATACTGTTCATTTGGTAGCACGTCCCTTGTATATTAAACCATCAGGGGAACTCACTCTCCTCACTTTTACTGTTCACCTGGTAACATGTCCCGTGTATATTAAACCATCATGGGTAAGCCCGCTCCTCACTTATACTGTTCACCTGGTAACATGTCCCGTGTATATTATACCAGCAGGGTAACACACTCTCCTCACTTATACTGTTCACCTGGTAACATGTCCCGTGTATATTAAACAATCAGGGGAACACACTCTCCTCACTTATACTGTTCACCTGATGACATGTCCCGGGTATATTTAACCATCAGGGGAACTCACCCTCCTCACTTATACTGTTCATCTGGTATCATGTCCTGTGTATAGTAAACCATCAGGGGAACTCACTCTCCTCACTTATACTGTTCACCTGGTATCATGTCCTGTGTATATTAAACCATCAGGGGAACACACTCTCCTCAGTTATACTGTTCACCTGGTAACATGTCCCGTGTATATTAAACCATCAGGGGAACTCACTCTCCTCACTTATACTGTTCACCTGGTATCATGTCCTGTGTATAGTAAACCATCAGGGGAACAGACTCTCCTCATTTATACTGTTCACCTGTTGACATGTCCTGTTTGTATTAAACCATCAGGGGAACTCACTCTCCTCACTTACACTGTTCACCTGGTAACATGTACTGTTTGTATTAAACCATCAGGGGAACTCACTCTCCTCACTTACACTGTTTACCTGGTAACATGTCCCGTGTGTATTAAACCATCAGGGGAACACACTCTCTTCACTTATACTCTTCACCTGGCAACATGTCCCGTGTGTATTAAACCATCAGGGGAAAGCCCTCTCCTTACTTAATCTGTTCACCTGGTAACATGTCCCGTGTATATTAAACCATCTGGGGAACACACTCTCCTCACTTATTCTGTTCACCTGGTAACATGTCCCGTGTATATTAAACCATCTGGGGAACACACTCTCCTCACTTATTCTGTTCACCTGGTAACATGTCCCGTGTATATTAAACCATCTGGGGAACACACTCTCCTCACTGAAACTTTTCACCTGGTAACATGTCCCGTGTATATTTAACAATCAGGGGAACACACTCTCCTCACTTATAGTGTTCACCTGGTAACATGTCCCGTGTATGTTAAACCATCAGGGGAACACACTCTCTTCACATATACTGTTCACCTGGTAACATGTCCCGTGAATATTAGATCATCAGGGGAACACACTCTCCTCACTTAAACTGTTCACCTGGTGACACGTCCCGTGCATGTTAAACCATCAGGGGAACACACTCTCCTCACTTATACTGTTCACCTGATGACATGTCCCGGGTATATTAAACAATCAGGGGAACACACTCTCCTCACTTATACTGTTCACCTGATGTCATGTCCCGGGTATATTAAACCATCAGGGGAATACATTCTCCTCACTTATACTGTCCACCAGCTAACATGTCCCGTGTATATTTAACAATCAGGGGAACACATTCTCCTCACTTATACTGTTCACCTGGTAACATGTCCCTTGTGTATTAAACCATCAGGGGAAAGCCCTCTCCTCACTTCTACTCTTCACCTGGTGACACGTCCCGTGCATGTTAAACCATCAGGGGAACACACTCTCCTCACTTATACAGTTCACCTGCTAATATGTCCCGTGTATATTAAACCATCAGGGGAACACATTCTCCTCACTGATACTGTTCACCTGCTAACATGTCCCACATATATTAAGCAATCAGGGGAACAGGCTCTCTTCACTTATACTTTTCACCTGGTAACATGTCCCATGTATATTAGACCATCAGGGGAACACACTCTCTTCACATATACTGTTCACCTGGTAACATGTCCGTGTATATTAGACCATCAGGGGAACACACTCTCCTCACTTCTACTCTTCACCTGGTGACACGTCCCGTGCGTGTTAAACCATCAGGGGAACACACTCTCCTCACTTATACTGCTCACCTGGTAACATGTCCCGTGAGTATTAAACAATCAAGGGAACACACTCTCCTGACTTATACTTTTCATCTGGTAACATTTCCCGTGAATATTAAACCATCAGGGGAACACATTCTCGTCACTTATACTGTTCACCTGCTAACATGTCCCGTGTATATTAAACCATCAGTGGAACACACTCTCCTCACTTATACTGTTCACCTGGTAACATGTCCCGTGTATGTTAAACCATCAGGGGAACACACTCTCCTCACTTATACTGTTCAGCTGATGACATGTCCCGGGTATATTAAACCATCAGGGAACACACTCTCCTCACTTATACTGTTCACCTGATGACATGTCCCGGGTATATTAAACCATCAGGGGAATAAATTCTCCTCACTTATACTGTTCACAAGCTAACATGTCCAGTGTATATTAAACAATCAGGGGAATGCAGTATCCTCACTTATGCTGTTCACCTGGTAACATGTCCCGTGTATATTAAACCATCAGGGGAACACATTCTCCTCACTTAACTGTTCACCTGGTAACATGTCCCGTGTATATTAAACCATCAGGGGAACACACTCTCCTCACTTATACTGTTCACCTGGTAACATGTCCCTTGTGTATTAAACCATCAGGGGAAAGCCCTCTCCTCACTTATACTGTTTAGCTGGTAACATGTCCCGTGTATATTATACCATCAGGGGAACACACTGTCCTCACTTATACTGTTCACTTGGTAACATGTCCAGTGTATATTAAAACATCATGGGAAAGCACTCTCCTCACTTATACTGTTCACCTGGTAACATGTCCCGTGTATATTAATCCATCAAGGGAACTCACTCTCCTCACTTATACTGTTCACCTGGTAACATGTCCCGTGTATATTAAACCATCATGCGTAAGCCCTCTCCTCACTTATACTGTTCACCTGGTAACATCTCCCGTGTATATTATAACATCAGGGGAACACACTCTCCTCACTTATACTGTTCACCTGGTAACATGTCCCGTGTATATTAAAACATCAGGGGAAAGCACTCTCCTCACTTATACTGTTCACCTGGTAACATGTCCCGTGTATATTAAACCATCAGGGCAACACACTCTCCTCACTTATACTGTTCACCTGATGACATGTCCCGGGTATATTAAACAATCAGGGGAACACACTCTCCTCACTTATACTGTTCACCTGGTATCATGTCCTGTGTTTTTTAAACCATCAGGGGAACACACTCTCCTCACTGATACTGTTCACCTTTTGACATGTCCTGTTTGTATTAAACCATCAGGGGAACTCACTCTCCTCACTTACACTGTTCACCTGGTAACATGTCCTGTTTGTATTAAACCATCAGGGGAACTCTCTCTCCTCACTTACACTGTTTTCCTGGTAACATGTCCCGTGTGTATTAAACAATCAGGGGAACACACTCTCTTCAATTATACTGTCCACCTGGTAACATGTCCCGTGTATATTTAACCACCAGGGGAACACACTGACACACTGTGTATATCATGACCCACAGTCAGATACACCCTGTGAAGTGTAAAACATCCCCACTGTCCTCAGGAATATTAACACACTGACAGAGAACACAGATTAATATTAACACACTCACTGACACACTGTGTATATCATGACCCACAGTCAGATACACCCTGTGAAGTGTAAAACACCCCCACTGTCCTCAGTAATATTAACACACTGACAGAGAACACAGATTAATATTAACACTCTCACTGACACACTGTGTATATCATGACCCACAGTCAGATAAACCCTGTGAAGTGTAAAACACCCCCACTGTCCTCAGGAATATTAACACACTGACAGAGAACACAGATTAATATTAACACACTCACTTACACACTGTGTATATCATGACCCACAGTCAGATAAACCCTGTGAAGTGTAAAACACCCCCACTGTCCTCAGGAATATTAACACACTGACAGAGAACACAGATTAATATTAACACACTCACTTACACACTGTGTATATCATGACCCACAATCAGATACACCCTGTGAAGTGTAAAGCACCCCCACTGTCCTCAGGAATATTAACACACTGACAGAGAACACAGATTAATATTAACACACTCACTGACACACTGTGTACATCATGACCCACAGTCAGATACACCCTGTGAAGTGTAAAACATCCCCACTGTCATCAGTAATATTAACACTCTGACAGAGAACACAGATTAATATTAACACACTCACTGACACACTGTGCACATCTTGACCCACAGTCAGATAAATCATGTGAAGTGTAAAATACCCCCACTGTCCTCAGTAATATTAACACACTGACACAGAACACAGATTAATATTAACACACTCACTTACACACTGTGTATATCATGACCCACAGTCAGATACACCCTGTGAAGTGTAAAACAACCCCACTGTCCTCAGTAATACTAACACACTGACAGAGAACACAGATTAATATTAACACACTCACTGACACACTATGTATATCATGACCCACAGTCAGATACACCCTGTGAAGTGTAAAACATCCCCACTGTCCTCAGGAATATTAACACACTGACTGAGAACACAGATTAATATTAACACGCTCACTGACACACTGTGTATATCATGAGCCACAGTCAGATACACCCTGTGAAGTGTAAAACATCCCCACTGTCCTCAGGAATATTAACACACTGACAGAGAACACAGATTAATATTAACACACTCACTGACACACTATGTATATCATGAGCCACAGTCAGATACACCCTGTGAAGTGTAAAACATCCCCACTGTCCTCAGGAATATTAACACATTGACAGAGAACACAGATTAATATTAACACACTCACTGACACACTGTGTATATCATGAACCACAGCCAGATACACCCTGTGAAGTGTAAAACACCCCCACTGTCCTGAGTAATATTAACACACTGACAGAGAACACAGATTAATATTAACACACTCACTGACACACAGTGTACATCATGACCCACAGTCAGATACACCCTGTGAAGTGTAAAACACCCCCACTGTCCTCAGTAATATTAACACACTGACAGAGAACACAGATTAATATTAACACACTCACTGACACACTTTGTATATCATGACCCACAGTCAGATACACCCTGTGAAGTCGAAAACATTCCCACTGTCCTCAGTAATATTAACACACTGACAGAGAACACAGATTAATATTAACACACTCACTGACACACTGTGTACATCATGACCCACAGTCAGACAAACCCTGTGAAGTGTAAAACACCCTCACTGTCCTCAGTAATATTAACACACTGACAGAGAACACAGATTAATATTAACACACTCACTGACACACTGTGTATATCATGACCCACAGTCAGATACACCCTGTGAAGTGTAAAACATTCCCACTGTCCTCAGTAATATTAACACACTGACAGAGAACACAGATTAATATGAACACACTCACTGACACACTGTGTATATCATGACCCACAGTCAGATACACCCTGTGAAGTGTAAAACACCCCCACTGTCCTCAGGAATATTAACACACTGACAGAGAACACAGATTAATATTAACACACTCACTGACACACTATGTATATCATGAGCCACAGTCAGATACACCCTGTGAAGTGTAAAACATCCCCACTGTCCTCAGGAATATTAACACATTGACAGAGAACACAGATTAATATTAACACACTCACTGACACACTGTGTATATCATGACCCACATTCAGATACAACTTGTGAAGTGTAAAACACCCCCACTGTCCTCAGGAATATTAACACACTGACAGAGAACACAGATTAATATTAACACACTCACTGACACACTGTGTATATCATGACCCACAGTCAGATACACCCTGTGAAGTGTAAAACACCCCCACTGTCCTCAGTAATATTAGCACACTGACAGAGAACACAGATTAATATGAACACACTCACTGACACACTGTGTATATCATGACCCACAGTCAGATACACCCTGTGAAGTGTAAAACACCCCCACTGTCCTCAGGAATATTAACACACTGACAGAGAACACAGATTAATATTAACACACTCACTGACACACTGTGTATATCATGACCCACAGCCAGATACACCCTGTGAAGTGTAAAACACCCCCACTGTCCTCAGTAATATTAACACACTGACAGAGAACACAGATTAATATTAACACACTCACTGACACACAGTGTACATCATGACCCACAGTCAGATACACCCTGTGAAGTGTAAAACACCCCCACTGTCCTCAGTAATATTAACACACTGACAGAGAACACAGATTAATATTAACACACTCACTGACACACTGTGTATATCATGACCCACAGTCAGATACACCCTGTGAAGTCGAAAACATTCCCACTGTCCTCAGTAATATTAACACACTGACAGAGAACACAGATTAATATTAACACACTCACTGACACACTGTGTACATCATGACCCACAGTCAGATAAACCCTGTGAAGTGTAAAACACCCCCACTGTCCACAGGAATATTAACACACTGACAGAGAACACAGATTAATATTAACGCACTCACTGCCACACTGTGTATATCATGACCCACAGTCAGATACACCCTGTGAAGTGTAAAACATTCCCACTGTCCTCAGTAATATTAACACACTGACAGAGAACACAGATTAATATGAACACACTCACTGACACACTGTGTATATCATGACCCACAGTCATGTACACCCTGTGAAGTGTAAAACACCCCCACTGTCCTCAGGAATATTAACACACTGACAGAGAACACAGATTAATATTAACACACTCACTGACACACTGTGTATATCATGACCCACAGCCAGATACACCCTGTGAAGTGTAAAACACCCCCACTGTCCTCAGTAATATTAACACACTGACAGAGAACACAGATTAATATTAACACACTCACTGACACACAGTGTATATCATGACCCACAGTCAGATACACCCTGTGAAGTCGAAAACATTCCCACTGTCCTCAGTAATATTAACACACTGACAGAGAACACAGATTAATATTAACACACTCACTGACACACTGTGTACATCATGACCCACAGTCAGATAAACCCTGTGAAGTGTAAAACACCCTCACTGTCCTCAGTAATATTAACACACTGACAGAGAACACAGATTAATATTAACACACTCACTGACACACTATGTATATCATGACCCAGAGTCAGATACACCCTGTGAAGTGTAAAACACCCTCACTGTCCTCAGGAATAGTAACACATTGACAGAGAGAACAGATTAATATTAACACACTCACTGACACACTGTGTATATCATGACCCACAGTCAGATACACCCTGTGAAGTGTAAAACACCCCCACTGTCCTCAGGAATATTAACACACTGACAGAGAACACAGATTAATATTAACACACTTACTGACACACTGTGTGTATCATGACCCACAGTCAGATACACCCTGTGAAGTGTAAAACACGCCCACAGTCCTCAGCAATATTAACACACTGACAGAGAACACAGATTTATATTAACACACTCACTGACACACTGTGTATATCATGACCCACAGTCAGATACACCCTGTGAAGTGTAAAACACCCCCACTGTCCTCAGTAATATTAACACACTGACAGAGAACACAGATTAATATTAACACACTCACTGACACACTATGTATATCATGACCCACAGTCAGATAAACCCTGTGAAGTGTAAAACACCTCCACTGTCCTCAGGAATATTAACACACTGACAGAGAACACAGATTAATATTAAAACACTCACTGACACACTGTGTATAGCATGACCCACAGTCAGATACACCCTGTGAAGTGTAAAACACCCCCACTGTCCTCAGGAATATTAACACACTGACAGAGAACACAGATTAATATTAACACGCTCACTGACACATTGTGTACATCATGACCCACAGTCAGATACACCCTGTGAAGTGTAAAACAACCCCGCTGTCCTCAGGAATATTAACACACTGACAGAGAACACAGATTAATATTAACACACTCACTGACACACTCTGTATATCATGACCCACAGTCAGATAAACCCTGTGAAGTGTAAAACACCCTCACTGTCCTCAGTAATATTAACACACTGACAGAGAACACAGATTAATATTAACACACTCACTGACACACTATGTATATCATGACCCAGAGTCAGATACACCCTGTGAAGTGTAAAACACCCTCACTGTCCTCAGGAATAGTAACACATTGACAGAGAGAACAGATTAATATTAACACACTCACTGACACACTGTGTATATCATGACCCACAGTCAGATACACCCTGTGAAGTGTAAAACACCCCCACTGTCCTCAGGAATATTAACACACTGACAGAGAACACAGATTAATATTAACACACTTACTGACACACTGTGTGTATCATGACCCACAGTCAGATACACCCTGTGAAGTGTAAAACACGCCCACAGTCCTCAGCAATATTAACACACTGACAGAGAACACAGATTTATATTAACACACTCACTGACACACTGTGTATATCATGACCCACAGTCAGATACACCCTGTGAAGTGTAAAACACCCCCACTGTCCTCAGTAATATTAACACACTGACAGAGAACACAGATTAATATTAACACACTCACTGACACACTATGTATATCATGACCCACAGTCAGATAAACCCTGTGAAGTGTAAAACACCTCCACTGTCCTCAGGAATATTAACACACTGACAGAGAACACAGATTAATATTAAAACACTCACTGACACACTGTGTATAGCATGACCCACAGTCAGATACACCCTGTGAAGTGTAAAACACCCCCACTGTCCTCAGGAATATTAACACACTGACAGAGAACACAGATTAATATTAACACGCTCACTGACACATTGTGTACATCATGACCCACAGTCAGATACACCCTGTGAAGTGTAAAACACCCCCGCTGTCCTCAGGAATATTAACACACTGACAGAGAACACAGATTAATATTAACACACTCACTGACACACTCTGTATATCATGACCCACAGTCAGATACACCCTGTGAAGTGTAAAACATCCCCACTGTCCTCAGGAATATTAACACATTGACAGAGAACACAGATTAATATTAACACACTCACTGACACACTGTGTATATCATGACCCACATTCAGATACAACTTGTGAAGTGTAAAACACCCCCACTGTCCTCAGGAATATTAACACACTGACAGAGAACACAGATTAATATTAACACACTCACTGACACACTGTGTATATCATGACCCACAGTCAGATACACCCTGTGAAGTGTAAAACACCCCCACTGTCCTCAGGAATATTAACACACTGACAGAGAACACAGATTAATATTAACGCACTCACTGACACACTGTGTATATCATGACCCACAGTCAGATACACCCTGTGAAGTGTAAAACATTCCCACTGTCCTCAGTAATATTAACACACTGACAGAGAACACAGATTAATATGAACCCACTCACTGACACACTGTGTATATCATGACCCACAGTCAGATACACCCTGTGAAGTGTAAAACACCCCCACTGTCCTCAGGAATATTAACACACTGACAGAGAACACAGATTAATATTAACACACTCACTGACACACTGTGTATATCATGACCCACAGCCAGATACACCCTGTGAAGTGTAAAACACCCCCACTGTCCTCAGTAATATTAACACACTGACAGAGAACACAGATTAATATTAACACACTCACTGACACACAGTGTACATCATGACCCACAGTCAGATACACCCTGTGAAGTGTAAAACACCCCCACTGTCCTCAGTAATATTAACACACTGACAGAGAACACAGATTAATATTAACACACTCACTGACACACTGTGTATATCATGACCCACAGTCAGATACACCCTGTGAAGTCGAAAACATTCCCACTGTCCTCAGTAATATTAACACACTGACAGAGAACACAGATTAATATTAACACACTCACTGACACACTGTGTACATCATGACCCACAGTCAGATAAACCCTGTGAAGTGTAAAACACCCTCACTGTCCTCAGTAATATTAACACACTGACAGAGAACACAGATTAATATTAACACACTCACTGACACACTATGTATATCATGACCCAGAGTCAGATACACCCTGTGAAGTGTAAAACACCCTCACTGTCCTCAGGAATAGTAACACATTGACAGAGAGCACAGATTAATATTAACACACTCACTGACACACTGTGTATATCATGACCCACAGTCAGATACACCCTGTGAAGTGTAAAACACCCCCACTGTCCTCAGGAATATTAACACACTGACAGAGAACACAGATTAATATTAACACACTCACTGACACACTGTGTATCATGACCCACAGTCAGATACACCCTGTGAAGTGTAAAACACGCCCACAGTCCTCAGCAATATTAGCACACTGACAGAGAACACAGATTTATATTAACACACTCACTGACACACTGTGTATATCATGACCCACAGTCAGATACACCCTGTGAAGTGTAAAACACCACCACTGTCCTCAGGAATATTAACACACTGACAGAGAACACAGATTAATATTAACACACTCACTGACACACTATGTATATCATGACCCACAGTCAGATAAACCCTGTGAAGTGTAAAACACCCCCACTGTCCTCAGGAATATTAACACACTGACAGAGAACACAGATTAATATTAGAACAGTCACTGACACACTGTGTATAGCATGACCCACAGTCAGATACACCCTGTGAAGTGTAAAACACCCCCACTGTCCTCAGGAATATTAACACACTGACAGAGAACACAGATTAATATTAACACGCTCACTGACACACTGTGTACATCATGACCCACAGTCAGATACACCCTGTGAAGTGTAAAACACCCCCGCTGTCCTCAGGAATATTAACACACTGACAGAGAACACAGATTAATATTAACACACTCACTGACACACTCTGTATATAATGACCCACAGTCAGATACACCCTGTGAAGTGTAAAACATTCCCACTGTCCTCAGTAATATTAACACACTGACAGAGAACACAGATTAATATTAACACACTCACTGACACACTGTGTATATCATGACCCACAGTCAGATACACCCTGTGAAGTGTAAAACACCCCCACTGTCCTCAGTAATATTAACACACTGACAGAGAACACAGATTAATATTAACACACTCACTGACACACAGTGTACATCATGACCCACAGTCAGATACACCCTGTGAAGTGTAAAACATTCCCACTGTCCTCAGTAATATTAACACACTGACAGAGAACACAGATTAATATTAACTCACTCACTGACATACTGTGTACATCATGACCCACAGTCAGATACACCCTGTGAAGTGTAAAACACCCTCACTGTCCTCAGGAATAGTAACACATTGACAGAGAGCACAGATTAATATTAACACACTCACTGACACACTGTGTATATCATGACCCACAGTCAGATACACCCTGTGAAGTGTAAAACACACCCACTGTCCTCAGGAATATTAACACACTGACAGAGAATACAGATTAATATTAACACACTCACTGACACACTGTGTGTATCATGACCCACAGACAGATACACCCTGTGAAGTGTAAAACACCCCCACTGTCCTCAGCAATATTAACACACTGACAGAGAACACAGATTAATATTAACACACACACTGACACACTGTGTATATCATGACCCACAGTCAGATACACCCTGTGAAGTGTAAAACACCCCCACTGTCCTCAGGAATATTAACACACTGACAGAGAACACTGATTAATATTAACACACTCACTGACACACTGTGTACATCATGACCCACAGTCAGATACACCCTGTGAAGTGTAAAACATCCCCACTGTCATCAGTAATATTAACACACTGACAGAGAACACAGATTAATATTAACACACTCACTGACACACTATGTATATCATGACACACAGTCAGATACACCCTGTGAAGTGTAAAACACCCCCACTGTCCTCAGTAATACTAACACACTGACAGAGAACACAGATTAATATTAACACACTCACTGACACACGATGTATATCATGACCCACAGTCAGATACACCCTGTGAAGTGCAAAACATCCCCACTGTCCTCAGGAATATTAACACACTGACTGAGAACACAGATTAATATTAACACGCTCACTGACACACTGTGTATATCATGAGCCACAGTCAGATACACCCTGTGAAGTGTAAAACATCCCCACTGTCCTCAGGAATATTAACACACTGACAGAGAACACAGATTAATATGAACACACTCACTGACACACTGTGTATATCATGACCCACAGTCAGATACACCCTGTGAAGTGTAAAACACCCCCACTGTCCTCAGGAATATTAACACACTGACAGAGAACACAGATTAATATTAACACACTCACTGACACACTACGTATATCATGAGCCACAGTCAGATACACCCTGTGAAGTGTAAAACATCCCCACTGTCCTCAGGAATATTAACACATTGACAGAGAACACAGATTAATATTAACACACTCACTGACACACTGTGTATATCATGACCCACAGTCAGATACAACTTGTGAAGTGTAAAACACCCCCACTGTCCTCAGGAATATTAGCACACTGACAGAGAACACAGATTAATATTAACACACTCACTGACACACTGTGTATATCATGACCCACAGTCAGATACACCCTGTGAAGTGTAAAACACCCCCACTGTCCTCAGGAATATTAACACACTGACAGAGAACACAGATTAATATTAACGCACTCACTGACACACTGTGTATATCATGACCCACAGTCAGATACACCCTGTGAAGTGTAAAACATTCCCACTGTCCTCAGTAATATTAACACACTGACAGAGAACACACATTAATATGAACACACTCACTGACACACTGTGGACATCATGACCCACAGTCAGATACACCCTGTGAAGTGTAAAACACCCCCACTGTCCTCAGGAATATTAACACACTGACAGAGAACACAGATTAATATTAACACACACACTGACACACTGTGTATATCATGACCCACAGCCAGATACACCCTGTGAAGTGTAAAACACCCCCACTGTCCTCAGTAATATTAACACACTGACAGAGAACACAGATTAATATTAACACACTCACTGACACACAGTGTACATCATGACCCACAGTCAGATACACCCTGTGAAGTGTAAAACACCCCCACTGTCCTCAGTAATATTAACACACTGACAGAGAACACAGATTAATATTAACACACTCACTGACACACTGTGTATATCATGACCCACAGTCAGATACACCCTGTGAAGTGTAAAACACCCCCACTGTCCTCAGGAATATTAACACACTGACAGAGAACACAGATTAATATTAACACACTCACTGACACACTACGTATATCATGAGCCACAGTCAGATACACCCTGTGAAGTGTAAAACATCCCCACTGTCCTCAGGAATATTAACACATTGACAGAGAACACAGATTAATATTAACACACTCACTGACACACTGTGTATATCATGACCCACAGTCAGATACAACTTGTGAAGTGTAAAACACCCCCACTGTCCTCAGGAATATTAGCACACTGACAGAGAACACAGATTAATATTAACACACTCACTGACACACTGTGTATATCATGACCCACAGTCAGATACACCCTGTGAAGTGTAAAACACCCCCACTGTCCTCAGGAATATTAACACACTGACAGAGAACACAGATTAATATTAACGCACTCACTGACACACTGTGTATATCATGACCCACAGTCAGATACACCCTGTGAAGTGTAAAACATTCCCACTGTCCTCAGTAATATTAACACACTGACAGAGAACACACATTAATATGAACACACTCACTGACACACTGTGGACATCATGACCCACAGTCAGATACACCCTGTGAAGTGTAAAACACCCCCACTGTCCTCAGGAATATTAACACACTGACAGAGAACACAGATTAATATTAACACACACACTGACACACTGTGTATATCATGACCCACAGCCAGATACACCCTGTGAAGTGTAAAACACCCCCACTGTCCTCAGTAATATTAACACACTGACAGAGAACACAGATTAATATTAACACACTCACTGACACACAGTGTACATCATGACCCACAGTCAGATACACCCTGTGAAGTGTAAAACACCCCCGCTGTCCTCAGTAATATTAACACACTGACAGAGAACACAGATTAATATTAACACACTCACTGACACACTGTGTATATCATGACCCACAGTCAGATACACCCTGTGAAGTCGAAAACATTCCCACTGTCCTCAGTAATATTAACACACTGACAGAGAACACAGAATAATATTAACTCACTCACTGACACACTGTGTACATCATGACCCACAGTCAGATAAACCCTGTGAAGTGTAAAACACCCTCACTGTCCTCAGTAATATTAACACACTGACAGAGAACACAGATTAATATTAACACACTCACTGACACACAATGTATATCATGACCCAGAGTCAGATACACCCTGTGAAGTGTAAAACACCCTCACTGTCCTCAGGAATAGTAACACATTGACAGAGAGCACAGGTTAATATTAACACACTCACTGACACACTGTGTATATCATGACCCACAGTCAGATACACCCTGTGAAGTGTAAAACACCCCCACTGTCCTCAGGAATATTAACACACTGACAGAGAACACAGATTAATATTAACACACTCACTGACACACTGTGTGTATCATGACCCACAGTCAGATACACCCTGTGAAGTGTAAAACACGCCCACAGTCCTCAGCAATATTAACACACTGACAGAGAACACAGATTTATATTAACACACTCACTGACACACTGTGTATATCATGACCCACAGTCAGATACACCCTGTGAAGTGTAAAACACCCCCACTGTCCTCAGTAATATTAACACACTGACAGAGAACACAGATTAATATTAACACACTCACTGACACACTATGTATATCATGACCCACAGTCAGATAAACCCTGTGAAGTGTAAAACACCCCCACTGTCCTCAGGAATATTAACACACTGACAGAGAACACAGATTAATATTAAAACACTCACTGACACACTGTGTATAGCATGACCCCCAGTCAGATACACCCTGTGAAGTGTAAAACACCCCCACTGTCCTCAGGAATATTAACACACTGACAGAGAACACAGATTAATATTAACACGCTCATTGACACACTGTGTACATCATGACCCATAGTCAGATACACCCTGTGAAGTGTAAAACACCCCCGCTGTCCTCAGGAATATTAACACACTGACAGAGAACACAGATTAATATTAACACACTCACTGACACACTCTGTATATCATGACCCACAGTCAGATACACCCTGTGAAGTGTAAAACATTCCCACTGTCCTCAGTAATATTAACACACTGACAGAGAACACAGATTAATATTAACACACTCACTGACACACTGTGTATATCATGACCCACAGTCAGATACACCCTGTGAAGTGTAAAACACCCCCACTGTCCTCAGTAATATTAACACACTGACAGAGAACACAGATTAATATTAACACACTCACTGACACACAGTGTACATCATGACCCACAGTCAGATACACCCTGTGAAGTGTAAAACATTCCCACTGTCCTCAGTAATATTAACACACTGACAGAGAACACAGATTAATATTAACTCACTCACTGACATACTGTGTACATCATGACCCACAGTCAGATACACCCTGTGAAGTGTAAAACACCCTCACTGCCCTCAGGAATAGTAACACATTGACAGAGAGCACAGATTAATATTAACACACTCACTGACACACTGTGTATATCATGACCCACAGTCAGATACACCCTGTGAAGTGTAAAACACCCCCACTGTCCTCAGGAATATTAACACACTGACAGAGAACACAGATTAATATTAACACACTCACTGACACACTGTGTGTATCATGACCCACAGTCAGATACACCCTGTGAAGTGTAAAACACCCCCACTGTCCTCAGCAATATTAACACACTGACAGAGTACACAGATTAATATTAACACACTCACTGGCACACTGTGTATATCATGACCCACAGTCAGATACACCCTGTGAAGTGTAAAACACCCCCACTGTCCTCAGCAATATTAACACACTGACAGAGAACACAGATTTATATTAACACACTCACTGACACACTGTGTATATCATGACCCACAGTCAGATACACCCTGTGAAGTGTAAAACACCCCCACTGTCCTCAGTAATATTAACACACTGACAGAGAACACAGATTAATATTAACACACTCACTGACACACTATGTATATCATGCCCCACAGTCAGATAAACCCTGTGAAGTGTAAAATACCCCCACTGTCCTCAGGAATATTAACACACTGACAGAGAACACAGATTAATATTAACACACACACTGACACACTGTGTATATCATGACCCACAGTCAGATACACCCTGTGAAGTGTAAAACACCCCCACTGTCCTCAGGAATATTAACACACTGACAGAGAACACAGATTAATATTAACACACTCACTGACACACTGTGTACATCATGACCCACAGTCAGATACACCCTGTGAAGTGTAAAACATCCCCACTGTCATCAGTAATATTAACACACTGACAGAGAACACAGATTAATATTAACACACTCACTGACACACTGTGTACATCTTGACTCACAGTCAGATAATCCATGTGAAGTGTAAAACACCCCCACTGTCCTCAGTAATATTAACACACTGACAGAGAACACAGATTAATATTAACACACTCACTGACACACTATGTATATCATGACACACAGTCAGATACACCCTGTGAAGTGTAAAACATCCCCACTGTCCTCAGGAATATTAACACACTGACAGAGAACACAGATTAATATTAACACGCTCATTGACACACTGAGTACATCATGACCCACAGTCAGATACACCCTGTGAAGTGTAAAACACCCCCTCTGTCCTCAGGAATATTAACACACTGACAGAGAACACAGATTAATATTAACACACTCACTGACACACTATATATATCATGAGCCACAGTCAGATACACCCTGTGAAGTGCAAAACATCCCCACTGTCCTCAGCAATATTAACACATTGACAGAGAACACAGATTAATATTAACACACTCACTGACACACTGTGTATATCATGAAACACAGTCAGATACACCCTGTGAAGTGTAAAACACCCCCACTGTCCTCAGGAATATTAACACACTGACAGAGAACACAGATTAATATTAACACACTCACTGACACACTGTGTATATCATGACCCACAGTCAGATACACCCTGTGAAGTGTAAAACATTCCCACTGTCCTCAGTAATATTAACACACTGAGAGAGAACACAGATTAATATGAACACACTCACTGACACACTGTGTATATCATGACCCACAGTCAGATACACCCTGTGAAGTGTAAAACACCCCCACTGTCCTCAGGAATATTAACACACTGACAGAGAACACAGATTAATATTAACACACTCACTGACACACTATGTATATCATGACCCATAGTCAGATACACCCTGTGAAGTGTAAAACACCCCCACTGTCCTCAGTAATATTAACACACTGACAGAGAACACAGATTAATATTAACACACTCACTGAAACACTGTGTATATCATCACCCACAGTCAGATACACCCTGTGAAGTGTAAAACACCCCCACTGTCCTCAGGAATATTAACACACTGACAGAGAACACAGATTAATATTAACACACTCACTGACACACTGTGTATATCATGACCCACATTCAAATAAACCCTGTGAAGTGTAAAACACCCCCACTGTCCTCAGGAATATTAACACACTGACAGAGAACACAGATTAATATTAACACACTCACTGACACACTGTGTATATCATGACCCACAGTCAGAAACACCCTGTGAAGTGTAAAACACCCCCACTGTCCTCAGGAATATTAACACACTGACAGAGAACACAGATTAATATTAACACACTCACTGACACACTGTGTACATCATGACCCACAGTCAGATACACCCTGTGAAGTGTAAAACATCCCCACTGTCATCAGTAATATTAGCACACTGACAGAGAACACAGATTAATATTAACACACTCACTGACACACTGTGTACATCATGACCCACAGTCAGATACACCCTGTGATGTGTAAAACACCCCCACTGTCCTCAGAAATATTAACACACTGACAGAGAACACATATTAATATTAACACACTCACTGACACACTGTGTATATCATGACCCACAGTCAGATAAACCCTGTGAAGTGTAAAACACCCCCACTGTCCTCAGTAATATTAACACACTGACAGAGAACACAGATTAATATTAACACACTAACTGAGACACTGTGTACATCATGACTCGCAGTCAGATACACCCTGTGAAGTGTAAAACATCCCCACTGTCCTCAGGAATATTAACACACTGACAGAGAACACAGATTAATATTAACACACTCACTGACACACTGTGTATATCATGACCCAGAGTCAGATAAACCCTGTGAAGTGTAAAACACCCCCACTGTCCTCAGTAATATTAACACACTGACAGAGAACACAGATTAATATTAACACACTCACTGACACACTGTGTATATCATGACCCACTGTCAGATACACCCTGTGAAGTGTAAAACACCCCCACTGTCCTCAGTAATATTAACACACTGACAGAGAACACAGATTAATATTAAAACACTCACTGGCACACTGTGTATATCATGACCCAGAGTCAGATACACCCTGTGAAGTGTAAAACACACCCACTGTCCTCAGTAATATTAACACACTGACAGAGAACACAGATTAATATGAACACACTCACTGACACACTGTGTATATCATGACCCACAGTCAGATACACCCTGTGAAGTGTTAAACATCCCCACTGTCCTCAGGAATATTAACACACTGACAGAGAACACAGATTAATATTAACACACTCACTGACACACTGTGTATATCATGACCCACAGTCAGATACGCCCTGTGAAGTGTAAAACACCCCCACTGTCCTCAGTAATATTAACACACTGACAGAGAACACAGATTAATATTAACACACTCACTGACACACTGTGTCCATCATGACCAACAGTCAGATAAACCCTGTGAAGTGTAAAACATCCCCACTGTCCTCAGGAATATTAACATCCTGACAGAGAACACAGATTAATATTAACACACTCACTGACACACTGTGTATATCATGACCCACAGTCAGATACACCCTGTGAAGTGTAAAACACCCCCACTGTCCTCAGTAATATTAACACACTGACAGAGAACACAGATTAATATTAACACACTCACTGACACACTGTATATATCATGACCCGCAGCCAGATACACCCTGTGAAGTGTAAAACACCCCCACTGTCATCAGCAATATTAACACACTGATAGAGTACACAGATTAATATTAACACACTCACTGACACACTGTGTATATCATGACCCACAGTGAGATACAAACTGTGAAGTGTAAAACACCCCCACTGTCCTCAGCAATATTAACACACTGACAGAGAACACAGATTAATATTAACACACTCACTGACACACTGTGTATATCATGACCCACATTCAGATTCACACTGTGAAGTGTAAAACTTCCCCACTGTCATCAGTAATATTAACACACTAAAAGAGAACACAGATTAATATTAACACACTCACTGACACACTGTGTACATCATGACCCACAGTCAGATACACCCTGTGAAGTGTAAAACACCCCCACTGTCCTCAGAAATATTAACACACTGACAGAGAACACAGATTAATATTAACACACTCACTGACACACTGTGTATATCATGACCCACAGTCAGATACACCCTGTGAAGAGTAAAACACCCCCACTGTTCTCAGCAATATTAACACACTGACAGAGAACACAGATTAATATTAACACATTCACTGACACACTGTGTATATCATGACCCACAGTCAGATAAACCCTGTGAAGTGTAAAACATCCCCACTGTCCTCAGGAATATTAACACACTGACAGAGAACACAGATTAATATTAACACACTCACTGACACACTGTGTATATCATGACCCACTGTCAGATACACCCTGTGAAGTGTAAAACATCCCCACTGTCCTCAGTAATATTAACACACTGACAGAGAACACAGATTAATATTAAAACACTCACTGGCACACTGTGTATATCATGACGCAGAGTGAGATACACCCTGTGAAGTGTAAAACATCCCCACTGTCCTCAGTAATATTAACACACTGACAGAGAACACAGATTAATATTAACACACTCACTGACACACTGTGTCCATCATAACCAACAGCCAGATGCACCCGGTGAAGTGTAAAACATCCCCACTGTCCTCAGGAATATTAACACACTGACAGAGAACACAGATTAATATTAACACACTCACTGACACACTGTGTTTTTCATGACCCAGAGTCAGATAAACGCTGTGAAGTGTAAAACACCCCCACTGTCCTCAGTAATATTAACACACTGACAGAGAACACAGATTAATATTAACACACTCACTGACACACTGTGTATATCATGATCCACAGTCAGATACACCCTGTGAAGTGTAAAACACCCCCACTGTCCTCAGGAATATTAACACACTGACAGAGAACACAGATTAATATTAACACACTCACTGACACACTGTGTACATCATGACCCACAGTCAGATACACCCTGTGAAGTGTAAAACATCCCCACTGTCATCAGTAATATTAACACACTGACAGAGAACACGGATTAATATTAACACACACACTGACACACTGTGTACATCATGACCCACAGTCAGATACACCCTGTGAAGTGTAAAACACCCCCACTGTTCTCAGCAATATTAACACACTGACAGAGAACACAGATTAATATTAACACACTCACTGACACACTGTGTAAATCATGACCCATAGTCAGATACACACAGTGAAGTGTAAAACATCCCCACGGTCCTCAGGAATATTAACGCACTGACAGAGAACACAGATTAATATTAACACACTCACTGACACACTGTGTATATCATGACCCACTGTCAGATACACCCTGTGAAGTGTAAAACACCCCCACTGTCCTCAGTAATATTAACATACTGACAGAGAACACAGATTAATATTAAAACACTCACTGGCACACTGTGTATATCATGACCCAGAGTCAGATACACCCTGTGAAGTGCAAAACACAGCCACTGTCCTCAGTAATATTAACACACTGACAGAGAACACAGATTAATATTAACACACTCACTGACACACTGTGTATATCATGACCCATAGTCAGATACACCCTGTGAAGTGTAAAACATCCCCACTGTCCTCAGGAATATTAACGCACTGACAGAGAACACAGATTAATATTAACACACTCACTGACACACTGTGTATATCATGACCCAGAGTCAGATAAACCCTGTGAAGTGTAAAACACCCCCACTGTCCTCAGTAATATTAACACACTGACAGAGCACACAGATTAATATTAACACACTCACTGCCACACTGTGTATATCATGACCCACTGTCAGATACACCCTGTGAAGTGTAAAACACCCCCACTGTCCTCAGTAATATTAACATACTGACAGAGAACACAGATTAATATTAAAACACTCACTGGCACACTGTGTATATCATGACCCAGAGTCAGATACACCCTGTGAAGTGTAAAACACAGCCACTGTCCTCAGTAATATTAACACACTGACAGAGAACACAGATTAATATTAACACACTCACTGACACACTGTGTATATCATGACCCATAGTCAGATACACCCTGTGAAGTGTAAAACATCCCCACTGTCCTCAGGAATATTAACACACTGACAGAGAACACAGATTAATATTAACACACTCACTGACACACTGTGTATATCATGACCCACTGTCAGATACACCATGTGAAGTGTAAAACATCCCCACTGTCCTCAGTAATATTAACACACTGACAGAGAACACAGATTAATATTAAAACACTCACTGGCACACTGTGTATATCATGACGCAGAGTGAGATACACCCTGTGAAGTGTAAAACATCCCCACTGTCCTCAGTAATATTAACACACTGACAGAGAACACAGATTAATATTAACACACTCACTGACACACTGTGTCCATCATAACCAACAGCCAGATGCACCCGGTGAAGTGTAAAACATCCCCACTGTCCTCAGGAACATTAACACCCTGACAGAGAACACAGATTAATATTAACACACTCACTGACACACTGTGTATATCATGACCCACAGTCAGATACACCCTGTGAAGTGTAAAACACCCCCACTGTCCTCAGGAATATTAACACACTGACAGAGAACACAGATTAATATTAACACACTCACTGACACACTGTTTATATCATGACCCATAGTCAGATACACCCTGTGAAGTGTAAAACATCCCCACTGTCCTCAGGAATATTAACACACTGACAGAGAACACAGATTAATATTAACACACTCACTGACACACTGTGTATATTATGACCCACAGTCAGATACACCCTGTGAAGTGTAAAACACCCCCACTGTCCTCAGGAATATTAACACACTGACAGAGAACACAGATTAATATCAACACAATCACTGACACACTGTGTATATCATGACCCTCAGTCAGATACGCCCTGTGAAGTGTAAAACACCCCCACTGTCCTCAGTAATATTAACACACTGACAGAGAACCCAGATTAATATTAAAACACTCACTGGCACACTGTGTATATCATGACCCAGAGTCAGATACACCCTGTGAAGTGTAAAACATCCCCACTGTCATCAGTAATATTAACACACTGACAGAGAACACGGATTAATATTAACACACTCACTGACACACTGTGTACATCATGACCCACAGTCAGATACACCCTGTGAAGTGTAAAACACCCCCACTGTCCTCAGAAATATTAACACACTGACAGAGAACACAGATTAATATTAACACACTCACTGACACACTGTGTATATCATGACCCACAGTCAGATAAACCCTGTGAAGTGTAGAACACCCCCACTGTCCTCAGTAATATTTAACACACTGACAGTGAACACAGATTAATATTAACACACTCACTGACACACTGTGTACATCATGACTCACAGTCAGATACACCCTGTGAAGTGTAAAACACCCCCACTGACCACAGTAATATTAACACACTGACAGAGAACACAGATTAATATTAACACACTCACTGACACACTGTGTATATCATGACCCACAGTCAGATACACCCTGTGAAGTGTAAAACACCCCCACTGTTCTCAGCAATATTAACACACTGACAGAGAACACAGATTAATATTAACACACTCACTGACACACTGTGTATATCATGACCCAGAGTCAGATACACCCTGTGAAGTGTAAAACACCCCCACTGTCCTCAGTAATATTAACACACTGACAGAGAACACAGATTAATATTAACACACTCACTGACACACTGTGTATATCATGACCCACTGTCAGATACACCCTGTGAAGTGTAAAACACCCCCACTGTCCTCAGAAATATTAACACACTGACAGAGAACACAGATTAATATTAACACACTCACTGACACACTGTGTATATCATGACCCACAGTCAGATACACCCTGTGAAGCGTAAAACACCCCCACTGTCCTCAGTAAAATTAACACACTGACAGAGAACACAGATTAATATTAACACACTCACTGACACACTGTGTACATCATGACTCACAGTCAGATACACCCTGTGAAGTGTAAAACACCCCCACTGTCCTCAGAAATATTAACACACTGACAGAGAACACAGATTAATATTAAAACACTCACTGGCACACTGTGTATATCATGACCCAGAGTCAGATACACCCTGTGAAGTGTAAAACACCCCCACTGTCCTCAGTAATATTAACACACTGACAGAGAACACAGATTAATATTAACACACTCACTGACACACTGTGTATATCATGACCCATAGTCAGAAACACCCTGTGAAGTGTAAAACATCCCCACTGTCCTCTGGAATATTAACACACTGACAGAGAACACAGATTAATATTAACACACTCACTGACACACTGTGTATATCATGACCCAGAGTCAGATAAACCCTGTGAAGTGTAAAACACCCCCACTGTCCTCAGTAATATTAACACACTGACAGAGAACACAGATTAATATTAACACACTCACTGACACACTGTGTATATCATGACCCACTGTCAGATACACCCTGTGAAGTGTAAAACACCCCCACTGTCCTCAGTAATATTAACACACTGACAGAGAACACAGATTAATATTAACACACTCACTGACACACTGTGTATATCATGACCCAGAGTCAGATAAACCCTGTGAAGTGTAAAACACCCCCACTGTCCTCAGTAATATTAACACACTGACAGAGAACACAGATTAATATTAACACACTCACTGACACACTGTGTATATCATGACCCACTGTCAGATACACCCTGTGAAGTGTAAAACACCCCCACTGTCCTCAGAAATATTAACACACTGACAGAGAACACAGATTAATATTAACACACTCACTGACACACTGTGTATATCATGACCCACAGTCAGATACACTCTGTGAAGCGTAAAACACCCCCACTGTCCTCAGTAATATTAACACACTGACAGAGAACACAGATTAATATTAACACACTCACTGACACACTGTGTACATCATGACTGACAGTCAGATACACCCTGTGAAGTGTAAAACACCCCCACTGTCCTCAGAAATATTAACACACTGACAGAGAACACAGATTAATATTAAAACACTCACTGGCACACTGTGTATATCATGACCCTGAGTCAGATACACCCTGTGAAGTGTAAAACACCCCCACTGTCCTCAGTAATATTAACACACTGACAGAGAACACAGATTAATATTAACACACTCACTGACACACTGTGTATATCATGACCCATAGTCAGATACACCCTGTGAAGTGTAAAACATCCCCACTGTCCTCTGGAATATTAACACACTGACAGAGAACACAGATTAATATTAACACACTCACTGACACATTGTGTATATCATGACCCAGAGTCAGATAAACCCTGTGAAGTGTAAAACACCCCCACTGTCCTCAGGAATATTAACACACTGACAGAGAACACAGATTAATATTAACACACTCACTGACACACTGTGTACATCATGACCCACAGTCAGATACACCCTGTGAAGTGTAAAACATCCCCACTGTCATCAGTAATATTAACACACTGACAGAGAACACGGATTAATATTAACACACACACTGACACACTGTGTACATCATGACCCACAGTCAGATACACCCTGTGAAGTGTAAAACACCCCCACTGTTCTCAGCAATATTAACACACTGACAGAGAACACAGATTAATATTAACACACTCACTGACACACTGTGTAAATCATGACCCATAGTCAGATACACACAGTGAAGTGTAAAACATCCCCACGGTCCTCAGGAATATTAACGCACTGACAGAGAACACAGATTAATATTAACACACTCACTGACACACTGTGTATATCATGACCCAGAGTCAGATAAACCCTGTGAAGTGTAAAACACCCCCACTGTCCTCAGTAATATTAACACACTGACAGAGAACACAGATTAATATTAACACACTCACTGCCACACTGTGTATATCATGACCCACTGTCAGATACACCCTGTGAAGTGTAAAACACCCCCACTGTCCTCAGTAATATTAACATACTGACAGAGAACACAGATTAATATTAAAACACTCACTGGCACACTGTGTATATCATGACCCAGAGTCAGATACACCCTGTGAAGTGCAAAACACAGCCACTGTCCTCAGTAATATTAACACACTGACAGAGAACACAGATTAATATTAACACACTCACTGACACACTGTGTATATCATGACCCATAGTCAGATACACCCTGTGAAGTGTAAAACATCCCCACTGTCCTCAGGAATATTAACGCACTGACAGAGAACACAGATTAATATTAACACACTCACTGACACACTGTGTATATCATGACCCAGAGTCAGATAAACACTGTGAAGTGTAAACCACCCCCACTGTCCTCAGTAATATTAACACACTGACAGAGCACACAGATTAATATTAACACACTCACTGCCACACTGTGTATATCATGACCCACTGTCAGATACACCCTGTGAAGTGTAAAACACCCCCACTGTCCTCAGTAATATTAACATACTGACAGAGAACACAGATTAATATTAAAACACTCACTGGCACACTGTGTATATCATGACCCAGAGTCAGATACACCCTGTGAAGTGTAAAACACAGCCACTGTCCTCAGTAATATTAACACACTGACAGAGAACACAGATTAATATTAACACACTCACTGACACACTGTGTATATCATGACCCATAGTCAGATACACCCTGTGAAGTGTAAAACATCCCCACTGTCCTCAGGAATATTAACACACTGACAGAGAACACAGATTAATATTAACACACTCACTGACACACTGTGTATATCATGACCCACTGTCAGATACACCATGTGAAGTGTAAAACATCCCCACTGTCCTCAGTAATATTAACACACTGACAGAGAACACAGATTAATATTAAAACACTCACTGGCACACTGTGTATATCATGACGCAGAGTGAGATACACCCTGTGAAGTGTAAAACATCCCCACTGTCCTCAGTAATATTAACACACTGACAGAGAACACAGAATAATATTAACACACTCACTGACACACTGTGTCCATCATAACCAACAGCCAGATGCACCCGGTGAAGTGTAAAACATCCCCACTGTCCTCAGGAACATTAACACCCTGACAGAGAACACAGATTAATATTAACACACTCACTGACACACTGTGTATATCATGACCCATAGTCAGATACACCCTGTGAAGTGTAAAACACCCCCACTGTCTTCAGGAATATTAACACACTGACAGAGAACACAGATTAATATTAACACACTCACTGACACACTGTGTATATCATGACCCATAGTCAGATACACCCTGTGAAGTGTAAAACATCCCCACTGTCCTCAGGAATATTAACACACTGACAGAGAACACAGATTAATATTAACACACTCACTGACACACTGTGTATATTATGACCCAGAGTCAGATAAACGCTGTGAAGTGTAGAACACCCCCACTGTCCTCAGTAATATTTAACACACTGACAGTGAACACAGATTAATATTAACACACTCACTGACACACTGTGTACATCATGACTCACAGTCAGATACACCCTGTGAAGTGTAAAACACCCCCACTGACCACAGTAATATTAACACACTGACAGAGAACACAGATTAATATTAACACACTCACTGACACACTGTGTATATCATGACCCACAGTCAGATACACCCTGTGAAGTGTAAAACACCCCCACTGTTCTCAGCAATATTAACACACTGACAGAGAACACAGATTAATATTAACACACTCACTGACACACTGTGTATATCATGACCCAGAGTCAGATACACCCTGTGAAGTGTAAAACACCCCCACTGTCCTCAGTAATATTAACACACTGACAGAGAACACAGATTAATATTAACACACTCACTGACACACTGTGTATATCATGACCCACTGTCAGATACACCCTGTGAAGTGTAAAACACCCCCACTGTCCTCAGAAATATTAACACACTGACAGAGAACACAGATTAATATTAAAACACTCACTGGCACACTGTGTATATCATGACCCAGAGTCAGATACACCCTGTGAAGTGTAAAACACCCCCACTGTCCTCAGTAATATTAACACACTGACAGAGAACACAGATTAATATTAACACACTCACTGACACACTGTGTATATCATGACCCATAGTCAGAAACACCCTGTGAAGTGTAAAACATCCCCACTGTCCTCTGGAATATTAACACACTGACAGAGAACACAGATTAATATTAACACACTCACTGACACACTGTGTATATCATGACCCAGAGTCAGATAAACCCTGTGAAGTGTAAAACACCCCCACTGTCCTCAGTAATATTAACACACTGACAGAGAACACAGATTAATATTAACACACTCACTGACACACTGTGTACATCATGACTGACAGTCAGATACACCCTGTGAAGTGTAAAACACCCCCACTGTCCTCAGAAATATTAACACACTGACAGAGAACACAGATTAATATTAAAACACTCACTGGCACACTGTGTATATCATGACCCTGAGTCAGATACACCCTGTGAAGTGTAAAACACCCCCACTGTCCTCAGTAATATTAACACACTGACAGAGAACACAGATTAATATTAACACACTCACTGACACACTGTGTATATCATGACCCATAGTCAGATACACCCTGTGAAGTGTAAAACATCCCCACTGTCCTCTGGAATATTAACACACTGACAGAGAACACAGATTAATATTAACACACTCACTGACACATTGTGTATATCATGACCCAGAGTCAGATAAACCCTGTGAAGTGTGAAACACCCCCACTGTCCTCAGTAATATTAACACACTGACAGAGAACACAGATTAATATTAACACACTCACTGACACACTGTGTATATCATGACCCACTGTCAGATACACCCTGTGAAGTGTAAAACACCCCCACTGTCCTCAGTAATATTAACACACTGACAGAGAACACAGATTAATATTAACACACTCACTGACACACTGTGTATATCATAACCCAAAGTGAGATACACCCTGTGAAGTGTAAAACACCCCCACTGTCCTCAGCAATATTAACACACTGACAGAGAACACAGATTAATATTAACACACTCACTGACACACTGTGTATATCATGACCCATAGTCAGATAAACCCTGTGAAGTGTAAAACACCCCCACTGTCCTCAGGAATATTAACACACTGACAGAGAACACAGATTAATATTAACACACTCACTGACACACTGTGTATATCATGACCCACAGTCAGATAAACCCTGTGAAGTGTAAAACACCCCCACTGTCCTCAGGAATATTAACACACTGACAGAGAACACAGATTAATATTAACACACTCACTGACACACTGTGTACATCATGACCCACATTCAGATTCACCCTGTGAAGTGTAAAACATCCCCACTGTCATCAGTAATATTAACACACTAACAGAGAACAGAGATTAATATTAACACACTCACTGACACACTGTGTACATCATGACCCACAGTCAGATACACCCTGTGAAGTGTAAAACACCCCCACTGTCCTCAGAAATATTAACACACTGACAGAGAACACAGATTAATATTAACACACTGACTGACACACTGTGTATATCATGACCCACAGTCAGATAAACCCTGTGAAGTGTAAAACACCCCCACTGTCCTCAGTAATATTAACACACTGACAGAGAACACAGATTAATATTAACACACTCACTGACACACTGTGTACATAATGACTCACAGTCAGATACACCCTGTGAAGTGTAAAACACCCCCACTGTCCTCAGTAATATTAACGCACTGACAGAGAACACAGATTAATATTAACACACTCACTGACACACTGTGTATATCATGACCCACTGTCAGATACACCCTGTGAAGTGTGAAACACCCCCACTGTCCTCAGTAATTTTAACACACTGACAGAGAACACAGATTAATATTAAAACACTCACTGGCGCACTGTGTATATCATGACCCAGAGTCAGATACACCCTGTGAAGTGTAAAACACAGCCACTGTTCTCAGAAATATTAACACACTGACAGAGAACACAGATTAATATTAACACACTCACTGACACACTGTGTATATCATGACCCACAGTCAGATACACCCTGTGAAGCGTAAAACACCCCACTGTCCTCAGTAATATTAACACACTGACAGAGAACACAGATTAATATTAACACACTCACTGACACACTGTGTACATCATGACTCACAGTCAGATACACCCTGTGAAGTGTAAAACACCCCCACTGTCCTCAGAAATATTAACACACTGACAGAGAACACAGATTAATATTAAAACACTCACTGGCACACTGTGTATATCATGACCCAGAGTCAGATACACCCTGTGAAGTGTAAAACACCCCCACTGTCCTCAGTAATATTAACACACTGACAGAGAACACAGATTAATATTAACACACTCACTGACACACTGTGTATATCATGACCCATAGTCAGATACACCCTGTGAAGTGTAAAACGTCCCCACTGTCCTCTGGAATATGAACACACTGACAGAGAACACAGATTAATATTAACACACTCACTGACACACTGTGTATATCATGACCCATAGTCAGATACACCCTGTGAAGTGTAAAACGTCCCCACTGTCCTCTGGAATATTAACACACTGACAGAGAACACAGATTAATATTAACACACTCACTGACACATTGTGGATATCATGACCCACTGTCAGATACACCCTGTGAAGTGTAAAACACCCCCACTGTCCTCAGGAATATTAACACACTGACAGAGAACACAGATTAATATTAACACACTCACTGACACACTGTGTATATCATGACCCACTGTCAGATACACCCTGTGAAGTGTAAAACACCCCCACTGTCCTCTGTAATATTAACACACTGACAGAGAACACAGATTAATATTAACACACTCACTGACACACTGTGTATATCATGACCCACAGTGAGATACACCCTGTGAAGTGTAAAACAGCCCCACTGTCCTCAGCAATATTAACACACTGACAGAGAACACAGATTAATATTAACACACTCACTGACACACTGTGTATATCATGACCCATAGTCAGATAAACCCTGTGAAGTGTAAAACACCCCCACTGTCCTCAGGAATATTAACACACTGACAAAGAACACAGATTAATATTAACACACTCACTGACACACTGTGTACATCATGACCCACATTCAGATTCACCCTGTGAAGTGTAAAACATCCCCACTGTCATCAGTAATATTAACACACTAACAGAGAACAGAGATTAATATTAACACACTCACTGACACACTGTGTACATCATGACCCACAGTCAGATACACCCTGTGAAGTGTAAAACACCCCCACTGTCCTCAGAAATATTAACACACTGACAGAGAACACAGATTAATATTAACACACTCACTGACACACTGTGTATATCATGACCCACAGTCAGATAAACCCTGTGAAGTGTAAAACACCCCCACTGTCCTCAGTAATATTAACACACTGACAGAGAACACAGATTAATATTAACACACTCACTGACACACTGTGTATATCATGACCCACAGTCAGATACACCCTGTGAAGTGTAAAACACCCCCACTGTTCTCAGCAATATTAACACACTGACAGAGAACACAGATTAATATTAACACACTCACTGACACACTGTGTAAATCATGACCCATAGTCAGATACACACTGTGAAGTGTAAAACATCCCCACTGTCCTCAGGAATATTAACGCACTGACAGAGAACACAGATTAATATTAACACACTCACTGACACACTGTGTATATCATGACCCAGAGTCAGATAAACCCTGTGAAGTGTAAAACACCCCCACTGTCCTCAGTAATATTAACACACTGACAGAGAACACAGATTAATATTAACACACTCGCTGCCACACTGTGTATATCATGACCCACTGTCAGATACACCCTGTGAAGTGTAAAACACCCCCACTGTCCTCAGTAATATTAACACACTGACAGAGAACACAGATTAATATTAAAACACTCACTGGCACACTGTGTATATCATGACCCAGAGTCAGATCCACCCTGTGAAGTGTAAAACACAGCCACTGTCCTCAGTAATATTAACACACTGACAGAGAACACAGATTAATATTAACACACTCACTGACACACTGTGTATATCATGACCCATAGTCAGATACACCCTGTGAAGTGTAAAACATCCCCACTGTCCTCAGGAATATTAACACACTGACAGAGAACACAGATTAATATTAACACACTCACTGACACACTGTGTATATCATGACCCAGAGTCAGATAAACCCTGTGAAGTGTAAAACACCCCCACTGTCCTCAGTAATATTAACACACAGACAGAGAACACAGATTAATATTAACACACTCACTGACACACTGTGTATATCATGACCCACTGTCAGATACACCCTGTGAAGTGTAAAACACCCCCACTGTCCTCAGTAATATTAACACACTGACAGAGAACACAGATTAATATTAAAACATTCACTGGCACACTGTGTATATCATGACGCAGAGTGAGATACACCCTGTGAAGTGTAAAACATCCCCACTGTCCTCAGTAATATTAACACACTGACAGATAACACAGATTAATATGAACACACTCACTGACACACTGTGTATATCATGACCCACAGTCAGATACACCCTGTGAAGTGTTAAACATCCCCACTGTCCTCAGGAATATTAACACACTGACAGAGAGCACAGATTAATATTAACACACTCACTGACACACTGTGTATATCACGACCCACAGTCAGATACACCCTGTGAAGTGTAAAACACCCCCACTGTCCTCAGTAATATTAACACACTGACAGAGAACACAGATTAATATTAACACACTCACTGACACACTGTGTCCATCATAACCAACAGTCAGATACACCCGGTGAAGTGTAAAACATCCCGACTCTCCTCAGGAATATTAACACCCTGACAGAGAACACAGATTAATATTAACACACTCACTGACACACTGTGTATATCATGACCCACAGTCAGATACACCCTGTGAAGTGTAAAACACCCCCACTGTCCTCAGGAATATTAACACACTGACAGAGAACACAGATTAATATTAACACACTCACTGACACACTGTGTATATCATGACCCATAATCAGATACACCCTGTGAAGTGTAAAACATCCCCACTGTCCTCAGGAATATTGACACACTGACAGAGAACACAGATTAATATTAACACACTCACTGACACACTGTATATATCATGACCCAGAGTCAGATAAACCCTGTGAAGTGTAAAACACCCCCACTGTCCTCAGTAATATTAACACACTGACAGAGAACACAGATTAATATTAACACACTTACTGACACACTGTGTACATCATGACCCACAGTCAGATACACCCTGTGAAGTGTAAAACATCCCCACTGTCATCAGTAATATTAACACACTGACAGAGAACACGGATTAATATTAACACACTCACTGACACACTGTGTACATCATGACCCACAGTCAGATACACCCTGTGAAGTGTAAAACACCCCCACTGCCCTCAGAAATATTAACACACTGACAGAGAACACAGATTAATATTAACACACTCACTGACACACTGTGTATATCATGACCCACAGTCTGATAAACCCTGTGAAGTGTAGAACACCCCCACTGTCCTCAGTAATATTAACACACTGACAGTGAACACAGATTAATATTAACACACTCACTGACACACTGTGTACATCATGACTCTCATTCAGATACACCCTGTGAAGTGTAAAACACCCCCACTGACCTCAGTAATATTAACACACTGACAGAGAACACAGATTAATATTAACACACTCACTGACACACTGTGTATATCATGACCCACAGTCAGATACACCCTGTGAAGTGTAAAACACCCCCACTGTTCTCAGCAATATTAACACACTGACAGAGAACACAGATTAATATTAACACACTCACTGACACACTGTATATCATGACCCATAGTCAGATACACCCTGTGAAGTGTAAAACATCCCCACTGTCATCAGGAATATTAACACACTGACAGAGAACACAGATTAATATTAACACACTCACTGACACACTGTGTATATCATGACCCAGAGTCAGATAAACCCTGTGAAGTGTAAAACACCCCCACTGTCCTCAGTAATATTAACACACTGACAGAGAACACAGATTAATATTAACACAATCACTGACACACTGTGTATATCATGACCCACTGTCAGATACACCCTGTGAAGTGTAAAACACCCCCACTGTCCTCAGAAATATTAACACACTGACAGAGAACACAGATTAATATTAACACACTCACTGACACACTGTGTATATCATGACCCACAGTCAGATACACCCTGTGAAGCGTAAAACACCCCCACTGTCCTCAGTAATATTAACACACTGACAGAGAACACAGATTAATATTAACACACTCACTGACACACTGTGTACATCATGACTCACAGTCAGATACACCCTGTGAAGTGTAAAACACCCCCACTGTCCTCAGTAATATTAATACACTGACAGAGAACACAGATTAATATTAACACACTCACTGACACACTGTGTATATCATGACCCACAGTCAGATACACCCTGTGAAGTGTAAAACACCCCCACTGTTCTCAGCAATATTAACACACTGACAGAGAACACAGATTAATATTAACACACTCACTGACACACTGTGTATATCATGACCCATAGTCAGATACACCCTGTGAAGTGTAAAACATCCCCACTGTCCTCAGGAATATTAACACCCTGACAGAGAACACAGATTAATATTAACACACTCACTGACACACTGTGTATATCATGACCCACAGTCAGATACACCCTGTGAAGTGTAAAACACCCCCACTGTCCTCAGTAATATTAACACACTGACAGAGAACACAGATTAATATTAACACACTCACTGACACACTGTGTATATCATGACCCGCAGCCTGATACACCCTGTGAAGTGTAAAACACCCCCACTGTCCTCAGCAATATTAACACACTGACAGAGAACACAGATTAATATTAACACACTCACTGACACACTGTGTATATCATGACCCACAGTCAGATACACCCTGTGAAGTGTAAAACACCCCCACTGTCCTCAGGAATATTAACACACTGACAGAGAACACAGATTAATATTAACACACTCACTGACACACTGTATATCATGACCCATAGTCAGATACACCCTGTGAAGTGTAAAACATCCCCACTGTCATCAGTAATATTAGCACACTAACAGAGAACACAGATTAATATTAACACACTCACTGACACACTGTGTATATCATGACCCACAGTCAGATAAACACTGTGAAGTGTAAAACACCCCCACTGTCCTCAGTAATATTAACACACTGACAGAGAACACAGATTAATATTAACACACACACTGACACACTGTGTACATCATGACTCACAGTCAGATACACCCTGTGAAGTGTAAAACACTCCCACTGCCCTCAGTAATATTAACAAACTGACAGAGAACACAGATTAATATTAACACACTCACTGACACACTGTGTATATCATGACCCACAGTCAGATACACCCTGTGAAGTGTAAACACCCCCACTGTTCTCAGCAATATTAACACACTGACAGAGAACACAGATTAATATTAACAAACTCACTGACACACTGTGTCTATCATGACCCATAGTCAGATACACCCTGTGAAGTGTAAAACATCCCCACTGTCCTCAGGAATATTAACACACTGACAGAGAACACAGATTAATATTAACACACTCACTGACACGCTGTGTATATCATGACCCAGAGTCAGATAAACCCGGTGAAGTGTAAAACACCCCCACTGTCCTCAGTAATATTAACACACTGACAGAGAACACAGATTAATATTAACACACTCACTGACACACTGTGTATATCATGACCCACTGTCAGATACACCCTGTGAAGTGTAAAACACCCCCACTGTCCTCAGTAATATTAACACACTGACAGAGAACACAGATTAATATTAAAACACTCACTGGCACACTGTGTATATCATGACCAAGAGTCAGATACACCCTGTGAAGTGTAAAACACCCCCACTGTCCTCAGTAATATTAACACACTGACAGAGAACACATATTAATATTAACACACTCACTGACACAATGTGTATATCATGACCCATAGTCAGATACACCCTGTGAAGTGTAAAACATCCCCACTGTCCTCAGGAATATTAACACACTGACAGAGAACACAGATTAATATTAACACACTCACTGACACACTGTGTATATCATGACCCAGAGTCAGATAAACCCTGTGAAGTGTAAAACACCCCCACTGTCCTCAGTAATATTAACACACTGAGAGAGAACACAGATTAATATTAACAGACTCACTGACACATTGTGTATATCATTACCCACTGTCAGATACACCCTGTGAAGTGTTAAACATCCCCACTGTCCTCAGGAATATTAACACACTGATAGAGAACACAGATTAATATTAAAACACTCACTGGCACACTGTGTATATCATGACCCACAGTCAGATACACCCTGTGAAGTGTAAAACACCCCCACGGTCCTCAGGAATATTAACACACTGTCAGAGAACACAGATTAATATTAACACACTCACTGACACACTGTGTATATCATGACCCACAGTCAGATATACCCTGTGAAGTGTAAAACACCCCCACTGTCCTCAGGAATATTAGCACACTGACAGAGAACACAGATTAATATAACACACTCACTGACACACTGTGTATATCATGACACATAGTCAGATACACCCTGTGAAGTGTAAAACATCCCCACTGTCCTCAGGAATATTAACACACTGACAGAGAACACAGATTAATATTAACACACTCACTGACACACTGTGTATATCATGACCCAGAGTCAGATAAACCCTGTGAAGTGTAAAATACCCCCACTGTCCTCAGTAATATTAACACACTGACAGAGAACACAGATTAATATTAAAACACTCACTGGCACACTGTGTATATCATGACCCAGAGTCAGATACACCCTGTGAAGTGTAAAACACCCCCACTGTCCTCAGTAATATTCACACACTGACAGAGAACACAGATTAATATAACACACTCACTGACACACTGTGTATATCATGACCCATAGTCAGATACACCCTGTGAAGTGTAAAACATCCCCACTGTCCTCAGCAATATTAACACACTGACAGAGAACACAGATTAATATTAACACACTTACTGACACACTGTGTATATCATGACCCAGAGTCAGATAAACCCTGTGAAGTGTAAAACACCCCCACTGTCCTCAGTAATATTAACACACTGAGAGAGAACACAGATTAATATTAACACACTCACTGACACACTGTGTATATCATGACCCACTGTCAGATACACCCTGTGAAGTGTAAAACACCCCCACTGTCCTCAGTAATATTAACACACTGACAGAGAACACAGATTAATATTAAAACACTCACTGGCACACTGTGTATATCATGACCAAGAGTCAGATACACCCTGTGAAGTGTAAAACATCCCCACTGTCCTCAGTAATATTAACACAATGACAGAGAACACAGATTAATATGAACACACTCACTGACACACTGTGTATATCATGACCCACAGTCAGATACACCCTGTGAAGTGTTAAACATCCCCACTGTCCTCAGGAATATTAACACACTGACAGAGAACACAGATTAATATTAACACACTCACTGTCACACTGTGTACATCATGACTCACAGTCAGATACACCCTGTGAAGTGTAAAACACCCCCACTGCCCTCAGTAATATTAACAAACTGACAGAGAGCACAGATTAATGTTAACACACTCACTGACACACTGTGTATATCATGACCCACAGTCAGATACACCCTGTGAAGTGTGAAACACCCCCACTGTTCTCAGCAATATTAACACACTGACAGAGAACACAGATTAATATTAACACACTCACTGACACACTGTGTATATCATGACCCATAGTCAGATACACCCTGTGAAGTGTAAAACATCCCCACTGTCCTCAGGAATATTAACACACTGACAGAGAGCACAGATTAATATTAACACACTCACTGACACACTGTGTATATCATGACCCAGAGTCAGATAAACCCTGTGAAGTGTAAAACACCCCCACTGTCCTCAGTAATATTAACACACTGACAGAGAACACAGATTACTATTAAAACACTCACTGGCACACTGTGTATATCATGACCCAGAGTCAGATACACCCTGTGAAGTGTAAAACACCCACACTGTCCTCAGTAATATTAACACACTGACAGAGAACACAGATTAATATAACACACTCACTGACACACTGTGTATATCATGACACATAGTCAGATACACCCTGTGAAGTGTAAAACATCCCCACTGTCCTCAGGAATATTAACACACTGACAGAGAACACAGATTAATATTAACACACTCACTGACACACTGTGTATATCATGACCCAGAGTCAGATACACCCTGTGAAGTGTTAAACATCCCCACTGTCCTCAGGAATATTAACACACTGACAGAGTACACAGATTAATATTAACACACTCACTGACACACTGTGTATATCATGACCCACAGTCAGATACACCCTGTGAAGTGTAAAACACCCCCACTGTCCTCAGGAATATTAACACACTGACAGAGAACACAGATTAATATTAACACACTCACTGACACACTGTGTATATCATGACCCACAGTCAGATATACCCTGTGAAGTGTAAAACACCCCCACTGTCCTCAGGAATATTAGCACACTGACAGAGAACACAGATTAATATTAACACACTCACTGACACACTGTGTACATCATGACCCACAGTCAGATACACCCTGTGAAGTGTAAAACATCCCCACTGTCATCAGTAATATTAGCACACTAACAGAGAACACAGATTGATATTAACACACTCACTGACACACTGTGTACATCATGACCCACAGTCAGATACACCCTGTGAAGTGTAAAACACCCCCACTGTCCTCAGAAATATTAACACACTGACAGAGAACACAGATTAATATTAACACACTTACTGACACACTGTGTATATCATGACCCACAGTCAGATAAACCCTGTGAAGTGTAAAACACCCCCACTGTCCTCAGTAATATTAACACACTGACAGAGAACACAGATTAATATTAACACACTCACTGTCACACTGTGTACATCATGACTCACAGTCAGATACACCCTGTGAAGTGTAAAACACCCCCACTGCCCTCAGTAATATTAACAAACTGACAGAGAGCACAGATTAATATTAACACACTCACTGACACACTGTGTATATCATGACCCACAGTCAGATACACCCTGTGAAGTGTGAAACACCCCCACTGTTCTCAGCAATATTAACACACTGACAGAGAACACAGATTAATATTAACACACTCACTGACACACTGTGTATATCATGACTCACAGTCAGATACACCCTGTGAAGTGTAAAACACCCCCACTGCCCTCAGTAATATTAACAAACTGACAGAGAGCACAGATTAATGTTAACACACTCACTGACACACTGTGTATATCATGACCCACAGTCAGATACACCCTGTGAAGTGTGAAACACCCCCACTGTTCTCAGCAATATTAACACACTGACAGAGAACACAGATTAATATTAACACACTCACTGAAACACTGTGTATATCATGACCCAGAGTCAGATAAACCCTGTAAAGTGTAAAACACCCCCACTGTCCTCAGTAATATTAACACACTGACAGAGAACACAGATTACTATTAAAACACTCACTGGCACACTGTGTATATCATGACCCAGAGTCAGATACACCCTGTGAAGTGTAAAACACCCACACTGTCCTCAGTAATATTAACACACTGACAGAGAACACAGATTAATATAACACACTCACTGACACACTGTGTATATCATGACACATAGTCAGATACACCCTGTGAAGTGTAAAACATCCCCACTGTCCTCAGGAATATTAACACACTGACAGAGAACACAGATTAATATTAACACACTCACTGACACACTGTGTATATCATGACCCAGAGTCAGATACACCCTGTGAAGTGTTAAACATCCCCACTGTCCTCAGGAATATTAACACACTGACAGAGTACACAGATTAATATTAACACACTCACTGACACACTGTGTATATCATGACCCACAGTCAGATACACCCTGTGAAGTGTAAAACACCCCCACTGTCCTCAGGAATATTAACACACTGACAGAGAACACAGATTAATATTAACACACTCACTGACACACTGTGTATATCATGACCCACAGTCAGATATACCCTGTGAAGTGTAAAACACCCCCACTGTCCTCAGGAATATTAGCACACTGACAGAGAACACAGATTAATATTAACACACTCACTGACACACTGTGTACATCATGACCCACAGTCAGATACACCCTGTGAAGTGTAAAACATCCCCACTGTCATCAGTAATATTAGCACACTAACAGAGAACACAGATTGATATTAACACACTCACTGACACACTGTGTACATCATGACCCACAGTCAGATACACCCTGTGAAGTGTAAAACACCCCCACTGTCCTCAGAAATATTAACACACTGACAGAGAACACAGATTAATATTAACACACTCACTGACACACTGTGTATATCATGACCCACAGTCAGATAAACCCTGTGAAGTGTAAAACACCCCCACTGTCCTCAGTAATATTAACACACTGACAGAGAACACAGATTAATATTAACACACTCACTGTCACACTGTGTACATCATGACTCACAGTCAGATACACCCTGTGAAGTGTAAAACACCCCCACTGCCCTCAGTAATATTAACAAACTGACAGAGAGCACAGATTAATATTAACACACTCACTGACACACTGTGTATATCATGACCCACAGTCAGATACACCCTGTGAAGTGTGAAACACCCCCACTGTTCTCAGCAATATTAACACACTGACAGAGAACACAGATTAATATTAACACACTCACTGACACACTGTGTATATCATGACCCATAGTCAGATACACCCTGTGAAGTGTAAAACATCCCCACTGTCCTCAGGAATATTAACACACTGACAGAGAACACAGATTAATATTAACACACTCACTGACACACTGTGTATATCATGACCCAGAGTCAGATAAACCCTGTGAAGTGTAAAACACCCCCACTGTCCTCAGTAATATTAACACACTGACAGAGAACACAGATTAATATTAACACACTCACTGTCACACTGTGTACATCATGACTCACAGTCAGATACACCCTGTGAAGTGTAAAACACCCCCACTGCCCTCAGTAATATTAACAAACTGACAGAGAGCACAGATTAATGTTAACACACTCACTGACACACTGTGTATATCATGACCCACAGTCAGATACACCCTGTGAAGTGTGAAACACCCCCACTGTTCTCAGCAATATAAACACACTGACAGAGAACACAGATTAATATTAACACACTCACTGACACACTGTGTATATCATGACCCATAGTCAGATACACCCTGTGAAGTGTAAAACATCCCCACTGTCCTCAGGAATATTAACACACTGACAGAGAACACAGATTAATATTAACACACTCACTGAAACACTGTGTATATCATGACCCAGAGTCAGATAAACCCTGTGAAGTGTAAAACACCCCCACTGTCCTCAGTAATATTAACACACTGACAGAGAATACAGATTAATATTAAAACACTCACTGGCACACTGTGTATATCATGACCCAGAGTCAGATACACCCTGTGAAGTGTAAAACACCCCCACTGTCCTCAGTAATATTAACACACTGACAGAGAACACAGATTAATATAACACACTCACTGACACACTGTGTATATCATGACACATAGTCAGATACACCCTGTGAAGTGTAAAACATCCCCACTGTCCTCAGGAATATTAACACACTGACAGAGAACACAGACTAATATTAACACACTCACTGACACACTGTGTATATCATGACCCAGAGTCAGATAAACCCTGTGAAGTGTAAAACACCCCCACTGTCCTCAGTAATATTAACACACTGACAGAGAACACAGATTAATATTAAAACACTCACTGGCACACTGTGTATATCATGACCCAGAGTCAGATACACCCTGTGAAGTGTAAAACACCCCCACTGTCCTCAGTAATATTAACACACTGACAGAGAACACAGATTAATATAACACACTCACTGACACACTGTGTATATCATGACCCATAGTCAGATACACCCTGTGAAGTGTAAAACATCCCCACTGTCCTCAGCAATATTAACACACTGACAGAGAACACAGATTAATATTAACACACTCACTGACACACTGTGTATATCATGACCCAGAGTCAGATAAACCCTGTGAAGTGTAAAACACGCCCACTGTCCTCAGTAATATTAACACACTGAAAGAGAACACAGATTAATATTAACACACTCACTGACACACTGTGTATATCATGACCCACTGTCAGATACACCCTGTGAAGTGTAAAACACCCCCACTGTCCTCAGTAATATTAACACACTGACAGAGAACACAGATTAATATTAAAACACTCACTGGCACACTGTGTATATCATGACCCAGAGTCAGGTACACCCTGTGAAGTGTAAAACATCCCCACTGTCCTCAGTAATATTAACACAATGACAGAGAACACAGATTAATATGAACACACTCACTGACACACTGTGTATATCATGACCCACAGTCAGATACACCCTGTGAAGTGTTAAACATCCCCACTGTCCTCAGGAATATTAACACACTGACAGAGAACACAGATTAATATTAACACACTCACTGTCACACTGTGTACATCATGACTCACAGTCAGATACACCCTGTGAAGTGTAAAACACCCCCACTGCCCTCAGTAATATTAACAAACTGACAGAGAGCACAGATTAATGTTAACACCCTCACTGACACACTGTGTATATCATGACCCACAGTCAGATACACCCTGTGAAGTGTGAAACACCCCCACTGTTCTCAGCAATATTAACACACTGACAGAGAACACAGATTAATATTAACACACTCACTGACACACTGTGTATATCATGACCCATAGACAGATACACCCTGTGAAGTGTAAAACATCCCCACTGTACTCAGGAATATTAACACACTGACAGAGAACACAGATTAATATTAACACACTCACTGAAACACTGTGTATATCATGACCCAGAGTCAGATAAACCCTGTGAAGTGTAAAACACCCCCACTGTCCTCAGTAATATTAACACACTGACAGAGAACACAGATTAATATTAAAACACTCACTGGCACACTGTGTATATCATGACCCAGAGTCAGATACACCCTGTGAAGTGTAAAACACCCCCACTGTCCTCAGTAATATTAACACACTGACAGAGAACACAGATTAATATAACACACTCACTGACACACTGTGTATATCATGACACATAGTCAGATACACCCTGTGAAGTGTAAAACATCCCCACTGTCCTCAGGAATATTAACACACTGACAGAGAACACAGATTAATATTAACACACTCACTGACACACTGTGTATATCATGACCCAGAGTCAGATAAACCCTGTGAAGTGTAAAACACCCCCACTGTCCTCAGTAATATTAACACACTGACAGAGAACACAGATTAATATTAAAACACTCACTGGCACACTGTGTATATCATGACCCAGAGTCAGATGCACCCTGTGAAGTGTAAAACACCCCCACTGTCCTCAGTAATATTAACACACTGACAGAGAACACAGATTAATATAACACACTCACTGACACACTGTGTATATCATGACCCATTGTCAGATACACCCTGTGAAGTGTAAAACATCCCCACTGTCCTCAGCAATATTAACACACTGACAGAGAACACAGATTAATATTAACACACTCACTGACACACTGTGTATATCATGACCCAGAGTCAGATAAACCCTGTGAAGTGTAAAACACCCCCACTGTCCTCAGTAATATTAACACACTGAGAGAGAACACAGATTAATATTAACACACTCACTGACACACTGTGTATATCATGACCCACTGTCAGATACACCCTGTGAAGTGTAAAACACCCCCACTGTCCTCAGTAATATTAACACACTGACAGAGAACACAGATTAATATTAAAACACTCACTGGCACACTGTGTATATCATGACCCAGAGTCAGATACACCCTGTGAAGTGTAAAACATCCCCACTGTCCTCAGTAATATTAACACAATGACAGAGAACACAGATTAATATGAACACACTCACTGACACACTGTGTATATCATGACCCACAGTCAGATACACCCTGTGAAGTGTTAAACATCCCCACTGTCCTCAGGAATATTAACACACTGACAGAGAACACAGATTAATATTAACACACTCACTGACACACTGTGTATATCATGACCCACAGTCAGATACACCCTGTGAAGTGTAAAACACCCCCACTGTCCTCAGTAATATTAACACACTGACAGAGAACACAGATTAATATTAGCACACTCACTGACACACTGTGTCCATCATGACCAACAGTCAGATAAACCCTGTGAAGTGTAAAACACCCCCACTGTCCTCAGTAATATTAACACACTGACCGAGAACACAGATTAATATTAACACACTCACTGACACACTGTGTATATCATGACCCACTGTCAGATACACACTGTGAAGTGTAAAACACCCCCACTGTCCTCAGGAATATTAACACACTGACAGAGAACACAGATTAATATTAAAACACTCACTGGCACACTGTGTATATCATGACCCAGAGTCAGATACACCCTGTGAAGTGTAAAACACCCCCACTGTCCTCAGTAATATTAACACACTGACAGAGAACACATATTAATAATAACACACTCACTGACACACTGTGTATATCATGACCCATAGTCAGATACACCCTGTGAAGTGTAAAACATCCCCACTGTCCTCAGGAATATTAACACACTGACAGAGAACACAGATTAATATTAACACACTCACTGACACACTGTGTATATCATGACCCAGAGTCAGATAAACCCTGTGAAGTGTAAAACATCCCCACTGTCCTCAGTAATATTAACACACTGAGAGAGAACACAGATTAATATTAACACACTCACTGACACACTGTGTATATCATGACCCACTGTCAGATACACCCTGTGAAGTGTAAAACACCCCCACTGTCCTCAGTAATATTAACACACTGACAGAGAACACAGATTAATATTAAAACACTCACTGGCACAGTGTATATCATGACCCAGAGTCAGATACACCCTGTGAAGTGTAAAACATCCCCACTGTCCTCAGTAATATTAACACACTGACAGAGAGCACAGATTAATATTAACACACTCACTGACACACTGTGTATATCATGACCCACAGTCAGATACACCCTGTGAAGTGTAAAACATCCCCACTGTCCTCAGGAATATTAACACACTGACAGAGTACACAGATTAATATTAACACACTCACTGACACACTGTGTATATCATGACCCACAGTCAGATATACCCTGTGAAGTGTAAAACACCCCCACTGTCCTCAGGAATATTAACACACTGACAGAGAACACAGATTAATATTAACACACTCACTGACACACTGTGTACATCATGACCCACTGTCAGATACACCCTGTGAAGTGTAAAACACCCCCACTGTCCTCAGAAATATTAACACACTGACAGAGAACACAGATTAATATTAACACACTCACTGACACACTGTGTATATCATGACCCACAGTCAGATAAACCCTGTGAAGTGTAAAACACCCCCACTGTCCTCAGTAATATTAACACACTGACAGAGAACACAGATTAATATTAACACACTCACTGACACACTGTGTACATCATGACTCACAGTCAGATACACCCTGTGAAGTGTAAAACACCCCCACTGCCCTCAGTAATATTAACAAACTGACAGAGAGCACAGATTAATATTAACACACTCACTGACACACTGTGTATATCATGACCCACAGTCAGATACACCCTGTGAAGTGTAAAACACCCCCACTGTTCTCAGCAATATTAACACACTGACAGAGAACACAGATTAATATTAACACACTCACTGACACACTGTGTATATCATGACCCATAGTCAGATACACCCTGTGAAGTGTAAAACATCCCCACTGTCCTCAGGAATATTAACACACTGACAGAGAACAAAGATTAATATTAACACACTCACTGACACAGTGTGTATATCATGACCCAGAGTCAGATAAACCCTGTGAAGTGTAAAACACCCCCACTGTCCTCAGTAATATTAACACACTGACAGAGAACACAGATTAATATTAAAACACTCACTGGCACACTGTGTATATCATGACCCAGAGTCAGATACACCCTGTGAAGTGTAAAACACCCCCACTGTCCTCAGTAATATTAACACACTGACAGAGAACACAGATTAATATAACACACTCACTGACACACTGTGTATATCATGACACATAGTCAGATACACCCTGTGAAGTGTAAAACATCCCCACTGTCCTCAGGAATATTAACACACTGACAGAGAACACAGATTAATATTAACACACTCACTGACACACTGTGTATATCATGACCCAGAGTCAGATAAACCCTGTGAAGTGTAAAACACCCCCACTGTCCTCAGTAATATTAACACACTGACAGAGAACACAGATTAATATTAAAACACTCACTGGCACACTGTGTATATCATGACCCAGAGTCAGATGCACCCTGTGAAGTGTAAAACACCCCCACTGTCCTCAGTAATATTAACACACTGACAGAGAACACAGATTAATATAACACACTCACTGACACACTGTGTATATCATGACCCATTGTCAGATACACCCTGTGAAGTGTAAAACATCCCCACTGTCCTCAGCAATATTAACACACTGACAGAGAACACAGATTAATATAACACACTTCTGACACACTGTGTATATCATGACCCATAGTCAGATACACCCTGTGAAGTGTAAAACATCCCCACTGTCCTCAGGAATATTAACACACTGACAGAGAACACAGATTAATATTAACACACACACTGACACACTGTGTATATCATACAGAGAGTCAGATAAACCCTGTGAAGTGTAAAACACCCCCACTGTCCTCAGTAATATTAACACACTGAGAGAGAACACAGATTAATATTAACACACTCACTGACACACTGTGTATATCATGACCAACTGTCAGATACACCCTGTGAAGTGTAAAACACCCCCACTGTCCTCAGTAATATTAACACACAGACAGAGAACTCAGATTAATATTAAAACACTCACTGGCACACTGTGTATATCATGACCCAGAGTCAGATACACCCTGTGAAGTGTAAAACATCCCCACTGTCCTCAGTAATATTAACACACTGACAGAGAACACAGATTAATATGAACACACTCACTGACACACTGTGTATATCATGACCCACAGTCAGATACACCCTGTGAAGTGTTAAACATCCCCACTGTCCTCAGGAATATTAACACACTGACAGAGAACACAGATTAATATTAACACACTCACTGACACACTGTGTATATCATGACCCACAGTCAGATACACCCTGTGAAGTGTAAAACACCCCCACTGTCCTCAGTAATATTAACACACTGACAGAGAACACAGATTAATATTAACACACTCACTGACACACTGTGTCCATCATGACCAACAGTCAGATAAACCCTGTGAAGTGTAAAACATCCCCACTGTCCTCAGGAATATTAACACCCTGACAGAGAACAGAGATTAATATTAACACACTCACTGACACACTGTGTATATCATGACCCACAGTCAGATACACCCGGTGAAGTGTAAAACATCCCCACTGTCCTCATTAATATTAACACGCTGACAGAGAACACAGATAAATATTAACACACTCACTGACACACTGTGTATATCATGACCCGCAGCCAGATACACCCTGTGAAGTGTAAAACACCCCCACTGTCCTCAGTAATATTAACACACTGACAGAGAACACAGATTAATATTAACACACTCACTGACACACTGTGTCCATCATGACCAACAGTCAGATAAACCCTGTGAAGTGTAAAACATCCCCACTGTCCTCAGGAATATTAACACCCTGACAGAGAGCACAGATTAATATTAACACATTCACTGACACACTGTGTATATCATGACCCACAGTCAGATACACCCTGTGAAGTGTAAAACACCCCCACTGTCCTCAGTAATATTAACACACTGACAGAGAACACAGATTAATATTAACACACTCACTGACACTCTGTGTATATCATGACCTGCAGCCAGATACACCCTGTGAAGTGTAAAACACCCCCACTGTCCTCAGCAATATTAACACACTGACAGAGTACACAGATTAATATTAATACACCCAATGACACACTGTGTATATCATGACCCACAGTCAGATACACCCTGTGAAGTGTAAAACACCCCCACTGTCCTCAGGAATATTAACACACTGACAGAGAACACAGATTAATATTAACACACTCACTGACACACTGTGTATATCATGACCCACAGTGAGATATTCCCTGCGAAGTGTAAAACACCCCCACTGTCCTCAGGAATATTAACACACTGACAGAGAACACAGATTAATATTAACACACTCACTGACACACTGTGTACATCATGACCCACAGTCAGATACACCCTGTGAAGTGTAAAACATCCCCACTGTCATCAGTAATATTAGCACACTAACAGAGAACACAGATTAATATTAACACACTCACTGACACACTGTGTACATCATGACCCACAGTCAGATACACCCTGTGAAGTGTAAAACACCCCCACTGTCCTCAGAAATATTAACACACTGACAGAGAACACAGATTAATATTAACACACTCACTGACACACTGTGTATATCATGACCCACAGTCAGATACACCCTGTGAAGTGTAAAACACCCCCACTGTCCTCAGTAATATTAACACACTGACAGAGAACACAGATTAATATTAACACACTCACTGACACACTGTGTATATCATGACCCGCAGCCAGATACACCCTGTGAAGTGTAAAACACCCCCACTGTCCTCAGCAATATTAACACACTGACAGAGTACACAGATTAATATTAACACACTCACTGACACACTGTGTATATCATGACCCACTGTCAGATACACCCTGTGAAGTGTAAAACACCCCCACTGTCCTCAGTAATATTAACACACTGACAGAGAACACAGATTAATATTAAAACACTCACTGGCACACTGTGTATATCATGACCCAGAGTCAGATACACCCTGTGAAGTGTAAAACATCCCCACTGTCCTCAGTAATATTAACACAATGACAGAGAACACAGATTAATATGAACACACTCACTGACACACTGTGTATATCATGACCCACAGTCAGATACACCCTGTGAAGTGTTAAACATCCCCACTGTCCTCAGGAATATTAACACACTGACAGAGAACACAGATTAATATTAACACACTCACTGACACACTGTGTATATCATGACCCACAGTCAGATACACCCTGTGAAGTGTAAAACACCCCCACTGTCCTCAGTAATATTAACACACTGACAGAGAACACAGATTAATAATAACACACTCACTGACACACTGTGTCCATCATGACCAACAGTCAGATAAACCCTGTGAAGTGTAAAACACCCCCACTGTCCTCAGTAATATTAACACACTGACAGAGAACACAGATTAATATTAACACACTCACTGACACACTGTGTATATCATGACCCACTGTCAGATACACCCTGTGAAGTGTAAAACACCCCCACTGTCCTCAGTAATATTAACACACTGACAGAGAACACAGATTAATATTAAAACACTCACTGGCACACTGTGTATATCATGACCCAGAGTCAGATACACCCTGTGAAGTGTAAAACACCCCCACTGTCCTCAGTAATATTAACACACTGACAGAGAACACATATTAATAATAACACACTCACTGACACACTGTGTATATCATGACCCATAGTCAGATACACCCTGTGAAGTGTAAAACATCCCCACTGTCCTCAGGAATATTAACACACTGACCGAGAACACAGATTAATATTAACACACTCACTGACACACTGTGTATATCATGACCCAGAGTCAGATAAACCCTGTGAAGTGTAAAACACCCCCACTGTTCTCAGTAATATTAACACACTGAGAGAGAACACAGATTAATATTAACACACTCACTGACATACTGTGTATATCATGACCCACTGTCAGATACACCCTGTGAAGTGTAAAACACCCCCACTGTCCTCAGTAATATTAACACACTGACAGAGAACACAGATTAATATTAAAACACTCACTGGCACACTGTGTATATCATGACCCAGAGTCAGATACACCCTGTGAAGTGTAAAACATCCCCACTGTCCTCAGTAATATTAACACACTGACAGAGAGCACAGATTAATATTAACACACTCACTGACACACTGTGTATATCATGACCCACAGTCAGATACACCCTGTGAAGTGTTAAACATCCCCACTGTCCTCAGGAATATTAACACACTGACAGAGTACACAGATTAATATTAACACACTCACTGACACACTGTGTATATCATGACCCACAGTCAGATATACCCTGTGAAGTGTAAAACACCCCCACTGTCCTCAGGAATATTAACACACTGACAGAGAACACAGATTAATATTAACACACTCACTGACACACTGTGTACATCATGACCCACAGTCAGATACACCCTGTGAAGTGTAAAACATCCCCACTGTCATCAGTAATATTAGCACACTAACAGAGAACACAGATTAATATTAACACACTCACTGACACACTGTGTACATCATGACCCACAGTCAGATACACCCTGTGAAGTGTAAAACACCCCCACTGTCCTCAGAAATATTAACACACTGACAGAGAACACAGATTAATATTAACACACTCACTGGCACACTGTGTATATCATGACCCAGAGTCAGATACACCCTGTGAAGTGTAAAACATCCCCACTGTCCTCAGTAATATTAACACAATGACAGAGAACACAGATTAATATGAACACACTCACTGACACACTGTGTATATCATGACCCACAGTCAGATACACCCTGTGAAGTGTTAAACATCCCCACTGTCCTCAGGAATATTAACACACTGACAGAGAACACAGATTAATATTAACACACTCACTGACACACTGTGTATATCATGACCCACAGTCAGATACACCCTGTGAAGTGTAAAACACCCCCACTGTCCTCAGTAATATTAACACACTGACAGAGAACACAGATTAATAATAACACACTCACTGACACACTGTGTCCATCATGACCAACAGTCAGATAAACCCTGTGAAGTGTAAAACACCCCCACTGTCCTCAGTAATATTAACACACTGACAGAGAACACAGATTAATATTAACACACTCACTGACACACTGTGTATATCATGACCCACTGTCAGATACACCCTGTGAAGTGTAAAACACCCCCACTGTCCTCAGTAATATTAACACACTGACAGAGAACACAGATTAATATTAAAACACTCACTGGCACACTGTGTATATCATGACCCAGAGTCAGATACACCCTGTGAAGTGTAAAACACCCCCACTGTCCTCAGTAATATTAACACACTGACAGAGAACACATATTAATAATAACACACTCACTGACACACTGTGTATATCATGACCCATAGTCAGATACACCCTGTGAAGTGTAAAACATCCCCACTGTCCTCAGGAATATTAACACACTGACCGAGAACACAGATTAATATTAACACACTCACTGACACACTGTGTATATCATGACCCAGAGTCAGATAAACCCTGTGAAGTGTAAAACACCCCCACTGTTCTCAGTAATATTAACACACTGAGAGAGAACACAGATTAATATTAACACACTCACTGACATACTGTGTATATCATGACCCACTGTCAGATACACCCTGTGAAGTGTAAAACACCCCCACTGTCCTCAGTAATATTAACACACTGACAGAGAACACAGATTAATATTAAAACACTCACTGGCACACTGTGTATATCATGACCCAGAGTCAGATACACCCTGTGAAGTGTAAAACATCCCCACTGTCCTCAGTAATATTAACACACTGACAGAGAGCACAGATTAATATTAACACACTCACTGACACACTGTGTATATCATGACCCACAGTCAGATACACCCTGTGAAGTGTTAAACATCCCCACTGTCCTCAGGAATATTAACACACTGACAGAGTACACAGATTAATATTAACACACTCACTGACACACTGTGTATATCATGACCCACAGTCAGATATACCCTGTGAAGTGTAAAACACCCCCACTGTCCTCAGGAATATTAACACACTGACAGAGAACACAGATTAATATTAACACACTCACTGACACACTGTGTACATCATGACCCACAGTCAGATACACCCTGTGAAGTGTAAAACATCCCCACTGTCATCAGTAATATTAGCACACTAACAGAGAACACAGATTAATATTAACACACTCACTGACACACTGTGTACATCATGACCCACAGTCAGATACACCCTGTGAAGTGTAAAACACCCCCACTGTCCTCAGAAATATTAACACACTGACAGAGAACACAGATTAATATTAACACACTCACTGACACACTGTGTATATCATGACCCACAGTCATTTACACCCTGTGAAGTGTAAAACACCCCCACTGTCCTCAGTAATATTAACACACTGACAGAGAACACAGATTAATAATAACACACTCACTGACACACTGTGTCCATCATGACCAACAGTCAGATAAACCCTGTGAAGTGTAAAACACCCCCACTGTCCTCAGTAATATTAACACACTGACAGAGAACACAGATTAATATTAACACACTCACTGACACACTGTGTATATCATGACCCACTGTCAGATACACCCTGTGAAGTGTAAAACACCCCCACTGTCCTCAGTAATATTAACACACTGACAGAGAACACAGATTAATATTAAAACACTCACTGGCACACTGTTTATATCATGACTCAGAGTCAGATACACCCTGTGAAGTGTAAAACACCCCCACTGTCCTCAGTAATATTAACACACTGACAGAGAACACATATTAATAATAACACACTCACTGACACACTGTGTATATCATGACAGATAGTCAGATACACCCTGTGAAGTGTAAAACATCCCCACTGTCCTCAGGAATATTAACACACTGACAGAGAACACAGATTAATATTAACACACTCACTGACACACTGTGTATATCATGACCCAGAGTCAGATAAACCCTGTGAAGTGTAAAACACCCCCACTGTCCTCAGTAATATTAACACACTGAGAGAGAACACAGATTAATATTAACACACTCACTGACATACTGTGTATATCATGACCCACTGTCAGATACACCCTGTGAAGTGTAAAACACCCCCACTGTCCTCAGTAATATTAACACACTGACAGAGAACACAGATTAATATTAAAACACTCACTGGCACACTTTGTATATCATGACCCAGAGTCAGATACACCCTGTGAAGTGTAAAACATCCCCACTGTCCTCAGTAATATTAACACACTGACAGAGAGCACAGATTAATATTAACACACTCACTGACACACTGTGTATATCATGACCCACAGTCAGATACACCCTGTGAAGTGTTAAACATCCCCACTGTCCTCAGGAATATTAACACACTGACAGAGTACACAGATTAATATTAACACACTCACTGACACACTGTGTATATCATGACCCACAGTCAGATATACCCTGTGAAGTGTAAAACACCCCCACTGTCCTCAGGAATAATTAACACACTGACAGAGAACACAGATTAATATTAACACACTCACTGACACACTGTGTACATCATGACCCACAGTCAGATACACATCGTGAAGTGTAAAACATCCCCACTGTCATCAGTAATATTAGCACACTAACAGAGAACACAGATTGATATTAACACACTCACTGACACACTGTGTACATCATGACCCACTGTCAGATACACCCTGTGAAGTGTAAAACACCCCCACTGTCCACAGAAATATTAACACACTGACAGAGAACACAGATTAATATTAACACACTCACTGACACACTGTGTATATCATGACCCACAGTCAGATAAACCCTGTGAAGTGTAAAACACCCCCACTGTCCTCAGTAATATTAACACACTGACAGAGAACACAGATTAATATTAACACACTCACTGACACACTGTGTACAACATGACTCACAGTCAGATACACCCTGTGAAGTGTAAAACACCCCCAGTGCCCTCAGGAATATTAACAAACTGACAGAGAGCACAGATTAATATTAACACACTCACTGACACACTGTGTATATCATGACCCACAGTCAGATACACCCTGTGAAGTGTAAAACACCCCCACTGTTCTCAGCAATATTAACACACTGACAGAGAACACAGATTAATATTAACACACTCACTGACACACTGTGTATATCATGACCCATAGTCAGATACACCCTGTGAAGTGTAAAACATCCCCACTGTCCTCAGGAATATTAACACACTGACAGAGAACACAGATTAATATTAACACACTCACTGACACACTGTGTATATCATGACCCAGAGTCAGATAAACCCTGTGAAGTGTAAAACACCCCCACTGTCCTCAGTAATATTAACACACTGACAGAGAACACAGGTTAATATTAACACACTCACTGACACACTGTGTATATCATGACCCACTGTCAGATACACCCTGTGAAGTGTAAAACACCCCCACTGTCCTCAGTAATATTAACACACTGACAGAGAACACAGATTAATATTAAAACACTCACTGGCACACTGTGTATATCATGACCCAGAGTCAGATACACCCTGTGAAGTGTAAAACACCCCCACTGTCCTCAGTAATATTAACACACTGACAGAGAACACAGATTAATATAACACACTCAATGACACACTGTGTATATCATGACCCATAGTCAGATACACCCTGTGAAGTGTAAAACATCCCCACTGTCCTCAGGAATATTAACACACTGACAGAGAACACAGATTAATATTAACACACTCACTGACACACTGTGTATATCATGACCCAGAGTCAGAGAAACCCTGTGAAGTGTAAAACACCCCCACTGTCCTCAGTAATATTAACACACTGACAGAGAACACAGATTAATATTAAAACACTCACTGGCACACTGTGTATATCATGACCCAGAGTCAGATACACGCTGTGAAGTGTAAAACACCCCCACTGTCCTCAGTAATATTAACACACTGACAGAGAACACAGATTAATATAACACATTCACTGACACACTGTGTATATCATGACCCATAGTCAGATACACCCTGTGAAGTGTAAAACATCCCCACTGTCCTCTGGAATATTAACACACTGACAGAGAACACAGATTAATATTAACACACTCACTGACACACTGTGTATATCATGACCCAGAGTCAGATAAACCCTGTGAAGTGTAAAACACCCCCACTGTCCTCAGGAATATTAACACACTGACAGAGAACACAGATTGATATTAACACACTCACTGACACACCGTGTATATCATGACCCACTGTCAGATACACCCTGTGAAGTGTAAAACACCCCCACTGTCCTCAGTAATATTAACACACTGACAGAGAACTCAGATTAATATTAAAACACTCACTGGCACACTGTGTATATCATGACCCAGAGTCAGATACACCCTGTGAAGTGTAAAACATCCCCACTGTCCTCAGTAATATTAACACACTGACAGAGAACACAGATTAATATGAACACACTCACTGACACACTGTGTATATCATGACCCACTGTCAGATACACCCTGTGAAGTGTAAAACACCTCCACTGTCCTCAGTAATATTAACACACTGACAGAGAACACAGATTAATATTAACACACTCACTGACACACTGTGTCCATCATGACCAACCGTCAGATAAACCCTGTGAAGTGTAAAACATCCCCACTGTCCTCAGGAATATTAACACCCTGACAGAGAACAGAGATTAATATTAACACACTCACTGACACACTGTGTATATCATGACCCACAGTCAGATACACCCTGTGAAGTGTAAAACATCCCCAGTGTCCTCAGTAATATTAACACGCTGACAGAGAACACAGATTAATATTAACACACTCACTGACACACTGTGTATATCATGACCCGCAGCCAGATACACCCTGTGAAGTGTAAAACACCCCCACTGTCCTCAGTAATATTAACACACTGACAGAGAACACAGATTAATATTAACACACTCACTGACACACTGTGTCCATCATGACCAACAGTCAGATAAACCCTGTGAAGTGTAAAACATCCCCACTGTCCTCAGGAATATTAACACCCTGACAGAGAGCACAGATTAATATTAACACATTCACTGACACACTGTGTATATCATGACCCACAGTCAGATACACCCTGTGAAGTGTAAAACACCCCCACTGTCCTCAGTAATATTAACACACTGACAGAGAACACAGATTAATATTAACACACTCACTGACACACTGTGTACATCATGACCCACAGTCAGATACACCCTGTGAAGTGTAAAACATCCCCACTGTCATCAGTAATATTAGCACACTAACAGAGAACACAGATTAATATTAACACACTCACTGACACACTGTGTACATCATGACCCACAGTCAGATACACCCTGTGAAGTGTAAAACACCCCCACTGTCCTCAGAAATATTAACACACTGACAGAGAACACAGATTAATATTAACACACTCACTGACACACTGTGTATATCATGACCCACAGTCAGATACACCCTGTGAAGTGTAAAACACCCCCACTGTCCTCAGTAATATTAACACACTGACAGAGAACACAGATTAATATTAACACACTCACTGACACACTGTGTATATCATGACCCGCAGCCAGATACACCCTGTGAAGTGTAAAACACCCCCACTGTCCTCAGCAATATTAACACACTGACAGAGTACACAGATTAATATTAACACACTCACTGACACACTGTGTATATCATGACCCACAGTCAGATACACCCTGTGAAGTGTAAAACACCCCCACTGTCCTCAGTAATATTAACACACTGACAGAGAACACAGATTAATATAACACACTCAATGACACACTGTGTATATCATGACCCATAGTCAGATACACCCTGTGAAGTGTAAAACATCCCCACTGTCCTCAGGAATATTAACACACTGACAGAGAACACAGATTAATATTAACACACTCACTGACACACTGTGTATATCATGACCTAGAGTCAGAGAAACCCTGTGAAGTGTAAAACACCCCCACTGTCCTCAGTAATATTAACACACTGACAGAGATCACAGATTAATATTAAAACACTCACTGGCACACTGTGTATATCATGACCCAGAGTCAGATACACCCTGTGAAGTGTAAAACACCCCCACTGTCCTCAGTAATATTAACACACTGACAGAGAACACAGATTAATATAACACATTCACTGACACACTGTGTATATCATGACCCATAGTCAGATACACCCTGTGAAGTGTAAAACATCCCCACTGTCCTCAGGAATATTAACACACTGACAGAGAACACAGATTAATATTAACACACTCACTGACACACTGTGTATATCATGACCCAGAGTCAGATAAACCCTGTGAAGTGTAAAACACCCCCACTGTCCTCAGTAATATTAACACACTGAGAGAGAACACAGATTGATATTAACACACTCACTGACACACTGTGTATATCATGACCCACTGTCAGATACACCCTGTGAAGTGTAAAACACCCCCACTGTCCTCAGTAATATTAACACACTGACAGAGAACTCAGATTAATATTAAAACACTCACTGGCACACTGTGTATATCATGACCCAGAGTCAGATACACCCTGTGAAGTGTAAAACATCCCCACTGTCCTCAGTAATATTAACACACTGACAGAGAACACAGATTAATATGAACACACTCACTGACACACTGTGTATATCATGACCCACTGTCAGATACACCCTGTGAAGTGTAAAACACCCCCACTGTCCTCAGTAATATTAACACACTGACAGAGAACACAGATTAATATTAACACACTCACTGACACACTGTGTCCATCATGACCAACAGTCAGATAAACCCTGTGAAGTGTAAAACATCCCCACTGTCCTCAGGAATATTAACACCCTGACAGAGAACAGAGATTAATATTAACACACTCACTGACACACTGTGTATATCATGACCCACAGTCAGATACACCCTGTGAAGTGTAAAACATCCCCACTGTCCTCAGTAATATTAACACGCTGACAGAGAACACAGATTAATATTAACACACTCACTGACACACTGTGTATATCATGACCCGCAGCCAGATACACCCTGTGAAGTGTAAAACACCCCCACTGTCCTCAGTAATATTAACACACTGACAGAGAACACAGATTAATATTAACACACTCACTGACACACTGTGTCCATCATGACCAACAGTCAGATAAACCCTGTGAAGTGTAAAACATCCCCACTGTCCTCAGGAATATTAACACCCTGACAGAGAGCACAGATTAATATTAACACATTCACTGACACACTGTGTATATCATGACCCACAGTCACATACACCCTGTGAAGTGTAAAACACCCCCACTGTCCTCAGTAATATTAACACACTGACAGAGAACACAGACTAATATTAACACACTCACTGACACACTGTGTACATCATGACCCACAGTCAGATACACCCTGTGAAGTGTAAAACATCCCCACTGTCATCAGTAATATTAGCACACTAACAGAGAACACAGATTAATATTAACACACTCACTGACACACTGTGTACATCATGACCCACAGTCAGATACACCCTGTGAAGTGTAAAACACCCCCACTGTCCTCAGAAATATTAACACACTGACAGAGAACACAGATTAATATTAACACACTCACTGACACACTGTGTATATCATGACCCACAGTCAGATACACCCTGTGAAGTGTAAAACACCCCCACTGTCCTCAGTAATATTAACACACTGACAGAGAACACAGATTAATATTAACACACTCACTGACACACTGTGTATATCATGACCCGCAGCCAGATACACCCTGTGAAGTGTAAAACACCCCCACTGTCCTCAGCAATATTAACACACTGACAGAGTACACAGATTAATATTAACACACTCACTGACACACTGTGTATATCATGACCCACAGTCAGATACACCCTGTGAAGTGTAAAACACCCCCACTGTCCTCAGTAATATTAACACACTGACAGAGAACACAGATTAATATTAACACACTCACTGACACACTGTGTACATCATGACTCACAGTCAGATACACCCTGTGAAGTGTAAAACACCCCCACTGCCCTCAGTAATATTAACACACTGACAGAGAGCACAGATTAATATTAACACACTCACTGACACACTGTGTATACAAGACCCACAGTCAGCTACACCCTGTGAAGTGTAAAACACCCCCACTGTCCTCAGTAATATGAACACACTGACAGAGAACACAGATTAATATTAACACACTCACTGACACACTGTGTATATCATGACCCGCAGCCAGATACACCCTGTGAAGTGTAAACCACCTCACTGTCCTCAGCAATATTAACACACTGACAGAGTACACAGATTAATATTAACACACTCACTGACACACTGTGTATATCATGACCCACAGTCAGATACACCCTGTGAAGTGTAAAACACCCCCACTGTCCTCAGGAATATTAACACACTGACAGAGAACGCAGATTAATATTAACACACTCACTGACACACTGTGTATATCATAACCCACAGTCAGATATACCCTGTGAAGTGTAAAACACCCCCACTGTCCTCAGGAATATTAACACACTGACAGAGAACACAGATTAATATTAACACACTCACTGACACACTGTGTACATCATGACCCACAGTCAGATGCACCCTGTGAAGTGTAAAACATCCCCACTGTCATCAGTAATATTAGCACACTAACAGAGAACACAGATTAATATTAACACACTCACTGACACACTGTGTACATCATGACCCACAGTCAGATACACCCTGTGAAGTGTAAAACACCCCCACTGTCCTCAGAAATATTAACACACTGACAGAGAACACAGATTAATATTAACACACTCACTGACACACTGTGTATATCATGACCCACAGTCAGATACACCCTGTGAATTGTAAAACACCCCCACTGTCCTCAGTAATATTAACACACTGACAGAGAACACAGATTAATATTAACACACTCACTGACACACTGTGTATATCATGACCCGCAGCCAGATACACCCTGTGAAGTGTAAAACACCACCACTGTTCTCAGCAATATTAACACTCTGACAGAGAACACAGATTAATATTAACACACTCACTGACACACTGTGTATATCATGACCCATAGTCAGATGCACCCTGTGAAGTGTAAAACATCCCCACTGTCCTCAGGAATATTAACACACTGACAGAGAACACAGATTGATATTAACACACTCACTGACACACTGTGTATATCATGACCCAGAGTCAGATAAACCCTGTGAAGTGTAAAACACCCCCACTGTCCTCAGTAGTATTAACACACTGACAGAGAACACAGATTAATATTAACACACTCACTGACACACTGTGTATATCATAACCCACTGTCAGATACACCCTGTGAAGTGTAAAACACTCCCACTGTCCTCAGTAATATTAACACACTGACAGAGAACACAGATTAATATTAAAACACTCACTGGCACACTGTGTATATCATGACCCAGAGTCAGATACACCCTGTGAAGTGTAAAACACCCCCACTGTCCTCAGTAATATTAACACACTGACAGAGAACACAGATTAATATTAACACACTCACTGACACACTGTGTATATCATGACCAATAGTCAGATACACCCTGTGAAGTGTAAAACATCCCCACTGTCCTCAGGAATATTAACACACTGACAGAGAACACAGATTAATATTAACACACTCACTGACACACTGTGTATATCATGACCCAGAGTCAGATAAACCCTGTGAAGTGTAAAACACCCCCACTGTCCTCAGTAATATTAACACACTGAGAGAGAACACAGATTAATATTAACACACTCACTGACACACTGTGTATATCATGACCCACTGTCAGATACACCCTGTGAAGTGTAAAGCACCCCCACTGTCCTCAGTAATATTAACACACTGACAGAGAACACAGATTAATATTAAAACACTCACTGACACACTGTGTATATCATGACCCGCAGCCAGATACACCCTGTGAAGTGTAAAACACCCCCACTGTCCTCAGCAATATTAACACACTGACAGAGTACACAGATTAATATTAACACACTCACTGACACACTGTGTATATCATGACCCACAGTCAGATAAACCCTGTGAAGTGTAAAACACCCCCACTGTCCTCAGTAATATTAACAAACTGACAGAGATCACAGATTAATATTAACACACTCACTGACACACTGTGTACATCATGACTCACAGTCAGATACACCCTGTGAAGTGTAAAACACCCCCACTGTCCTCAGCAATATTAACACACTGACAGAGTACACAGATTAATATTAACACACTCACTGACACACTGTGTACATCATGACCCACAGTCAGATAAACCCTGTGAAGTGTAAAACACCCCCACTGTCCTCAGTAATATTAACACACTGACAGAGAACACAGATTAATATTAACACACTCACTGACACACTGTGTACATCATGACTCACAGTCAGATACACCCTGTGAAGTGTAAAACACCCCCACTGCCCTCAGTAATATTAACACACTGACAGAGAGCACAGATTAATATTAACACACTCACTGACACACTGTGTATATCATGACCCACAGTCAGATACACCCTGTGAAGTGTAAAACACCACCACTGTTCTCAGCAATATTAACACACTGACAGAGAACACAGATTAATATTAACACACTCACTGACACACTGTGTACATCATGACTCACAGTCAGATACACCCTGTGAAGTGTAAAACACCCCCACTGTCCTCAGTAATATTAACACACTGACAGAGAACACAGATTAATATTAACACACTCACTGACACACTGTGTACATCATGACTCACAGTCAGATACACCCTGTGAAGTGTAAAACACCCCCACTGCCCTCAGTAATATTAACACACTGACAGAGAGCACAGATTAATATTAACACACTCACTGACACACTGTGTATATCATGACCCACAGTCAGATACACCCTGTGAAGTGTAAAACACCACCACTGTTCTCAGCAATATTAACACACTGACAGAGAACACAGATTAATATTAACACACTCACTGACACACTGTGTATATCATAACCCATTGTCAGATACACCCTGTGAAGTGTAAAACACCCCCACTGTCCTCAGTAATATTAACACACTGACAGAGAACACAGATTAATATTAAAACACTCACTGGCACACTGTGTATATCATGACCCAGAGTCAGATACACCCTGTGAAGTGTAAAACACCCCCACTGTCCTCAGTAATATTAACACACTGACAGAGAACACAGATTAATATTAACACACTCACTGACACACTGTGTATATCATGACCAATAGTCAGATACACCCTGTGAAGTGTAAAACATCCCCACTGTCCTCAGGAATATTAACACACTGACAGAGAACACAGATTAATATTAACACACTCACTGACACACTGTGTATATCATGACCCGCAGCCAGATACACCCTGTGAAGTGTAAAACACCCCCACTGTCCTCAGTAATATTAACACACTGACAGAGAACACAGATTAATATTAACACACTCACTGACACACTGTGTACATCATGACTCACAGTCAGATACACCCTGTGAAGTGTAAAACACCCCCACTGCCCTCAGTAATATTAACACACTGACAGAGAACACAGATTAATATTAACACACTCACTGACACACTGTGTACATCATGACTCACAGTCAGATACACCCTGTGAAGTGTAAAACACCCCCACTGCCCTCAGTAATATTAACACACTGACAGAGAGCACAGATTAATATTAACACACTCACTGACACACTGTGTATATCATGACCCACAGTCAGATAAACCCTGTGAAGTGTAAAACACCACCACTGTTCTCAGCAATATTAACACACTGACAGAGAACACAGATTAATATTAACACACTCACTGACACACTGTGTATATCATGACCCATAGTCAGATGCACCCTGTGAAGTGTAAAACATCCCCACTGTCCTCAGGAATATTAACACACTGACAGAGAACACAGATTAATATTAACACACTCACTGACACACTGTGTATATCATGACCCAGAGTCAGATAAACCCTGTGAAGTGTAAAACACCCCCACTGTCCTCAGTCGTATTAACACACTGACAGAGAACACAGATTAATATTAACACACTCACTGACACACTGTGTATATCATGACCCACTGTCAGATACACCCTGTGAAGTGTAAAACACCCCCACTGTCCTCAGTAATATTAACACACTGACAGAGAACACAGATTAATATTAAAACACTCACTGGCACACTGTGTATATCATGACCCAGAGTCAGATACACCCTGTGAAGTGTAAAACACCCCCACTGTCCTCAGTAATATTAACACACTGACAGAGAACACAGATTAATATTAACACACTCACTGACACACTGTGTATATCATGACCCATAGTCAGATACACCCTGTGAAGTGTAAAACATCCCCACTGTCCTCAGGAATATTAACACATTGACAGAGAACACAGATTAATATTAACACACTCACTGACACACTGTGTATATCATGACCCAGAGTCAGATAAACCCTGTGAAGTGTAAAACACCCCCACTGTCCTCAGTAATATTAACACACTGAGAGAGAACACAGATTAATATTAACACACTCACTGACACACTGTGTATATCATGACCCACTGTCAGATACACCCTGTGAAGTGTAAAGCACCCCCACTGTCCTCAGTAATATTAACACACTGAGAGAGAACACAGATTAATATTAACACACTCACTGACACACTGTGTATATCATGACCCACTGTCAGATACACCCTGTGAAGTGTAAAGCACCCCCACTGTCCTCAGGAATATTAACACACTGACAGAGAACACAGATTAATAATAACACACTCACTGACACACGGTGTATATCATGACCCACAGTCAGATACACCCTGTGAAGTGTAAAACACCCCCACTGTCCTCAGTAATATTAACACACTGACAGAGAACACAGATTAATATTAACGCACTCACTGACACACTGTGTATATCATGACCCACAGTCAGATAAACCCTGTGAAGTGTAAAACACCCCCACTGTCCTCAGTAATATTAACACACTGACAGAGAACACAGATTAATATTAACACACTCACTGACACACTGTGTACATCATGACTCACAGTCAGATACACCCTGTGAAGTGTAAAACACCCCCACTGCCCTCAGTAATATTAACACACTGACAGAGAGCACAGATTAATATTAAGACACTCACTGACACACTGTGTATACATGACCAACAGTCAGCTACACCCTGTGAAGTGTAAAACACCCCCACTGTCCTCAGTAATATTAACACACTGACAGAGAACACAGATTAATATTAACACACTCACTGACACACTGTGTATATCATGACCCGCAGCCAGATACACCCTGTGAAGTGTAAAACACCTCACTGTCCTCAGCAATATTAACACACTGACAGAGTACACAGATTAATATTAACACACTCACTGACACACTGTGTATATCATGACCCACAGTCAGATACACCCTTTGAAGTGTAAAACACCCCCACCGTCCTCAGGAATATTAACACACTGACAGACAACACAGATTAATGTTAACACACTCACTGACACACTGTGTATATCATAACCCACAGTCAGATATACCCTGTGAAGTGTAAAACACCCCCACTGTCCTCAGGAATATTAACACACTGACAGAGAACACAGATTAATATTAACACACTCACTGACACACTGTGTATATCATGACCCACAGTCAGATACACCCTGTGAAGTGTAAAACATCCCCACTGTCATCAGTAATATTAGCACACTAACAGAGAACACAGATTAATATTAACACACTCACTGACACACTGTGTACATCATGACCCACAGTCAGATACACCCTTTGAAGTGTAAAACACCCCCACTGTCCTCAGAAATATTAACACACTGACAGAGAACACAGATTAATATTAACACACTCACTGACACACTGTGTATATCATGACCCACAGTCAGATACACCCTGTGAAGTGTAAAACACCCCCACTGTCCTCAGTAATATTAACACACTGACAGAGAACACAGATTAATATTAACACACTCACTGACACACTGTGTATATCATGACCCGCAGCCAGATACACCCTGTGAAGTGTAAAACACCCCCACTGTCCTCAGCAATATTAACACACTGACAGAGTACACAGATTAATATTAACACACTCACTGACACACTGTGTATATCATGACCCACAGTCAGATAAACCCTGTGAAGTGTAAAACACCCCCACTGTCCTCAGTAATATTAACACACTGACAGAGAACACAGATTAATATTAACACACTCACTGACACACTGTGTATATCATGACCCACAGTTAGATACACCCTGTGAAGTGTAAAACACCCCCACTGTCCTCAGTAATATTAACACACTGACAGAGAGCACAGATTAATATTAAAACACTCACTGGCACACTGTGTATATCATGACCCAGAGTCAGATACACCCTGTGAAGTGTAAAACATCCCCACTGTATTCAGGAATATTAACACACTGACAGAGAACACAGATTAATATTAACACACTCACTGGCACACTGTGTATATCATGACCCAGAGTCAGATAAACCCTGTGAAGTGTAAAACACCCCCACTGTCCTCAGTAATATTAACACACTGAGAGAGAACACAGATTAATATTAACACACTCACTGACACACTGTGTATATCATGACCCACTGTCAGATACACCCTGTGAAGTGTAAAGCACCCCCACTGTCCTCAGTAATATTAACACACTGACAGAGAACACAGATTAATATTAAAACACTCACTGGCACACTGTGTATATCATGACCCAGAGTCAGATACACCCTGTGAAGTGTAAAACATCCCCACTGTCCTCAGTAATATTAACACACTGACAGAGAACACAGATTAATATTAACACACTCACTGACACACTGTGTCCATCATGACCAACAGTCAGATAAACCCTGTGAAGTTTAAAACATCCCCACTGTCCTCAGGAATATTAACACCCTGACAGAGAACAGAGATTAATATTAACACACTCACTGACACACTGTGTATATCATGACCCACAGTCAGATACACCCTGTGAAGTGTAAAACATCCCCACTGTCCTCAGTAATATTAACACGCTGACAGAGAACACAGATTAATATTAACACACTCACTGACACACTGTGTATATCATGACCCGCAGCCAGATACACCCTGTGAAGTGTAAAACACCCCCACTGTCCTCAGTAATATTAACACACTGACAGAGAACACAGATTAATATTAACACACTCACTGACACACTGTGTCCATCATGACCAACAGTCAGATAAACCCTGTGAAGTGTAAAACATCCCCACTGTCCTCAGGAATATTAACACCCTGACAGAGAGCACAGATTAATATTAACACATTCACTGACACACTGTGTATATCATGACCCACAGTCAGATACACCCTGTGAAGTGTAAAACACCCCCACTGTCCTCAGTAATATTAACACACTGACAGAGAACACAGATTAATATTAACACACTCACTGACACACTGTGTACATCATGACCCACAGTCAGATACACCCTGTGAAGTGTAAAACATCCCCACTGTCATCAGTAATATTAGCACACTAACAGAGAACACAGATTAATATTAACACACTCACTGACACACTGTGTACATCATGACCCACAGTCAGATACACCCTGTGAAGTGTAAAACACCCCCACTGTCCTCAGAAATATTAACACACTGACAGAGAACACAGATTAATATTAACACACTCACTGACACACTGTGTATATCATGACCCACAGTCAGATACACCCTGTGAAGTGTAAAACACCCCCACTGTCCTCAGGAATATTAACACACTGACAGAGAACACAGATTAATATTAACACACTCACTGACACACTGTGTATATCATGACCCGCAGCCAGATACACCCTGTGAAGTGTAAAACACCCCCACTGTCCTCAGCAATATTAACACACTGACAGAGTACACAGATTAATATTAACACACTCACTGACACACTGTGTATATCATGACCCACAGTCAGATACACCCTGTGAAGTGTAAAACACCCCCACTGTCCTCAGTAATATGAACACACTGACAGAGAACACAGATTAATATTAACACACTCACTGACACACTGTGTATATCATGACCCGCAGCCAGATACACCCTGTGAAGTGTAAAACACCTCACTGTCCTCAGCAATATTAACACACTGACAGAGTACACAGATTAATATTAACACACTCACTGACACACTGTGTATATCATGACCCACAGTCAGATACACCCTGTGAAGTGTAAAACACCCCCACTGTCCTCAGGAATATTAACACACTGACAGAGAACGCAGATTAATATTAACACACTCACTGACACACTGTGTATATCATAACCCACAGTCAGATATACCCTGTGAAGTGTAAAACACCCCCACTGTCCTCAGGAATATTAACACACTGACAGAGAACACAGATTAATATTAACACACTCACTGACACACTGTGTACATCATGACCCACAGTCAGATGCACCCTGTGAAGTGTAAAACATCCCCACTGTCATCAGTAATATTAGCACACTAACAGAGAACACAGATTAATATTAACACACTCACTGACACACTGTGTACATCATGACCCACAGTCAGATACACCCTGTGAAGTGTAAAACACCCCCACTGTCCTCAGAAATATTAACACACTGACAGAGAACACAGATTAATATTAACACACTCACTGACACACTGTGTATATCATGACCCACAGTCACATACACCCTGTGAATTGTAAAACACCCCCACTGTCCTCAGTAATATTAACACACTGACAGAGAACACAGATTAATATTAACACACTCACTGACACACTGTGTATATCATGACCCGCAGCCAGATACACCCTGTGAAGTGTAAAACACCACCACTGTTCTCAGCAATATTAACACACAGACAGAGAACACAGATTAATATTAACACACTCACTGACACACTGTGTATATCATGACCCATAGTCAGATGCACCCTGTGAAGTGTAAAACATCCCCACTGTCCTCAGGAATATTAACACACTGACAGAGAACACAGATTGATATTAACACACTCACTGACACACTGTGTATATCATGACCCAGAGTCAGATAAACCCTGTGAAGTGTAAAACACCCCCACTGTCCTCAGTAGTATTAACACACTGACAGAGAACACAGATTAATATTAACACACTCACTGACACACTGTGTACATCATGACCCACAGTCAGATACACCCTGTGAAGTGTAAAACACCCCCACTGTCCTCAGTAATATTAACACACTGACAGAGAACACAGATTAATATTAAAACACTCACTGGCACACTGTGTATATCATGACCCAGAGTCAGATACACCCTGTGAAGTGTAAAACACCCCCACTGTCCTCAGTAATATTAACACACTGACAGAGAACACAGATTAATATTAACACACTCACTGACACACTGTGTATATCATGACCAATAGTCAGATACACCCTGTGAAGTGTAAAACATCCCCACTGTCCTCAGGAATATTAACACACTGACAGAGAACACAGATTAATATTAACACACTCACTGACACACTGTGTATATCATGACCCAGAGTCAGATAAACCCTGTGAAGTGTAAAACACCCCCACTGTCCTCAGTAATATTAACACACTGAGAGAGAACACAGATTAATATTAACACACTCACTGACACACTGTGTATATCATGACCCACTGTCAGATACACCCTGTGAAGTGTAAAGCACCCCCACTGTCCTCAGTAATATTAACACACTGACAGAGAACACAGATTAATATTAAAACACTCACTGACACACTGTGTATATCATGACCCGCAGCCAGATACACCCTGTGAAGTGTAAAACACCCCCACTGTCCTCAGCAATATTAACACACTGACAGAGTACACAGATTAATATTAACACACTCACTGACACACTGTGTATATCATGACCCACAGTCAGATAAACCCTGTGAAGTGTAAAACACCCCCACTGTCCTCAGTAATATTAACACACTGACAGAGAACACAGATTAATATTAACACACTCACTGACACACTGTGTACATCATGACTCACAGTCAGATACACCCTGTGAAGTGTAAAACACCCCCACTGTCCTCAGCAATATTAACACACTGACAGAGTACACAGATTAATATTAACACACTCACTGACACAGTGTGTACATCATGACCCACAGTCAGATAAACCCTGTGAAGTGTAAAACACCCCCACTGTCCTCAGTAATATTAACACACTGACAGAGAACACAGATTAATATTAACACACTCACTGACACACTGTGTACATCATGACTCACAGTCAGATACACCCTGTGAAGTGTAAAACACCCCCACTGCCCTCAGTAATATTAACACACTGACAGAGAGCACAGATTAATATTAACACACTCACTGACACACTGTGTATATCATGACCCACAGTCAGATACACCCTGTGAAGTGTAAAACACCACCACTGTTCTCAGCAATATTAACACACTGACAGAGAACACAGATTAATATTAACACACTCACTGACACACTGTGTACATCATGACTCACAGTCAGATACACCCTGTGAAGTGTAAAACACCCCCACTGTCCTCAGTAATATTAACACACTGACAGAGAACACAGATTAATATTAACACACTCACTGACACACTGTGTACATCATGACTCACAGTCAGATACACCCTGTGAAGTGTAAAACACCCCCACTGCCCTCAGTAATATTAACACACTGACAGAGAGCACAGATTAATATTAACACACTCACTGACACACTGTGTATATCATGACCCACAGTCAGATACACCCTGTGAAGTGTAAAACACCACCACTGTTCTCAGCAATATTAACACACTGACAGAGAACACAGATTAATATTAACACACTCACTGACACACTGTGTATATCATAACCCACTGTCAGATACACCCTGTGAAGTGTAAAACACCCCCACTGTCCTCAGTAATATTAACACACTGACAGAGAACACAGATTAATATTAACACACTCACTGGCACACTGTGTATATCATGACCCAGAGTCAGATACACCCTGTGAAGTGTAAAACACCCCCACTGTCCTCAGTAATATTAACACACTGACAGAGAACACAGATTAATATTAACACACTCACTGACACACTGTGTATATCATGACCAATAGTCAGATACACCCTGTGAAGTGTAAAACATCCCCACTGTCCTCAGGAATATTAACACACTGACAGAGAACACAGATTAATATTAACACACTCACTGACACACTGTGTATATCATGACCCAGAGTCAGATAAACCCTGTGAAGTGTAAAACACCCCCACTGTCCTCAGTAATATTAACACACTGACAGAGAACACAGATTAATATTAACACACTCACTGACACACTGTGTACATCATGACCCACTGTCAGATACACCCTGTGAAGTGTAAAGCACCCCCACTGTCCTCAGTAATATTAACACACTGACAGAGAACACAGATTAATATTAAAACACTCACTGACACACTGTGTATATCATGACCCGCAGCCAGATACACCCTGTGAAGTGTAAAACACCCCCACTGTCCTCAGCAATATTAACACACTGACAGAGTACACAGATTAATATTAACACACTCACTGACACACTGTGTATATCATGACCCACAGTCAGATAAACCCTGTGAAGTGTAAAACACCCCCACAGTCCTCAGTAATATTAACACACTGACAGAGAACACAGATTAATATTAACACACTCACTGACACACTGTGTACATCATGACTCACAGTCAGATACACCCTGTGAAGTGTAAAACACCCCCACTGCCTCAGTAATATTAACACACTGACAGAGAGCACAGATTAATATTAAGACACTCACTGACACACTGTGTATACATGACCAACAGTCAGCTACACCCTGTGAAGTGTAAAACACCCCCACTGTCCTCAGTAATATTAACACACTGACAGAGAACACAGATTAATATTAACACACTCACTGACACACTGTGTATATCATGACCCGCAGCCAGATACACCCTGTGAAGTGTAAAACACCTCACTGTCCTCAGTAATATTAGCACACTAACAGAGAACACAGATTAATATTAACACACTCACTGACACACTGTGTACATCATGACCCACAGTCAGATACACCCTTTGAAGTGTAAAACACCCCCACTGTCCTCAGAAATATTAACACACTGACAGAGAACACAGATTAATATTAACACACTCACTGACACACTGTGTATATCATGACCCACAGTCAGATACACCCTGTGAAGTGTAAAACACCCCCACTGTCCTCAGTAATATTAACACACTGACAGAGAACACAGATTAATATTAACACACTCACTGACACACTGTGTATATCATGACCCGCAGCCAGATAAACCCTGTGAAGTGTAAAACACCCCCACTGTCCTCAGTAATATTAACACACTGACAGAGAACACAGATTAATATTAACACACTCACTGACACACTGTGTACATCATGACTCACAGTCAGATACACCCTGTGAAGTGTAAAACACCCCCACTGCCCTCAGTAATATTAACACACTGACAGAGAGCACAGATTAATATTAACACACTCACTGACACACTGTGTATATCATGACCCACAGTCAGATACACCCTGTGAAGTGTAAAACACCACCACTGTTCTCAGCAATATTAACACACTGACAGAGAACACAGATTAATATTAACACACTCACTGACACACTGTGTATATCATGACCCATAGTCAGATGCACCCTGTGAAGTGTAAAACATCCCCACTGTCCTCAGGAATATTAACACACTGACAGAGAACACAGATTAATATTAACACACTCACTGACACACTGTGTATATCATGACCCATAGTCAGATACACCCTGTGAAGTGTAAAACATCCCCACTGTCCTCAGGAATATTAACACATTGACAGAGAACACAGATTAATATTAACACACTCACTGACACACTGTGTATATCATGACCCAGAGTCAGATAAACCCTGTGAAGTGTAAAACACCCCCACTGTCCTCAGTAATATTAACACACTGAGAGAGAACACAGATTAATATTAACACACTCACTGACACACTGTGTATATCATGACCCACTGTCAGATACACCCTGTGAAGTGTAAAGCACCCCCACTGTCCTCAGTAATATTAACACACTGAGAGAGAACACAGATTAATATTAACACACTCACTGACACACTGTGTATATCATGACCCACTGTCAGATACACCCTGTGAAGTGTAAAGCACCCCCACTGTCCTCAGGAATATTAACACACTGACAGAGAACACAGATTAATAATAACACACTCACTGACACACGGTGTATATCATGACCCACAGTCAGATACACCCTGTGAAGTGTAAAACACCCCCACTGTCCTCAGTAATATTAACACACTGACAGAGAACACAGATTAATATTAACGCACTCACTGACACACTGTGTATATTATGACCCACAGTCAGATAAACCCTGTGAAGTGTAAAACACCCCCACTGTCCTCAGTAATATTAACACACTGACAGAGAACACAGATTAATATTAACACACTCACTGACACACTGTGTACATCATGACCCACAGTCAGATACACCCTTTGAAGTGTAAAACACCCCCACTGTCCTCAGAAATATTAACACACTGACAGAGAACACAGATTAATATTAACACACTCACTGACACACTGTGTATATCATGACCCACAGTCAGATACACCCTGTGAAGTGTAAAACACCCCCACTGTCCTCAGTAATATTAACACACTGACAGAGAACACAGATTAATATTAACACACTCACTGACACACTGTGTATATCATGACCCGCAGCCAGATACACCCTGTGAAGTGTAAAACACCCCCACTGTCCTCAGCAATATTAACACACTGACAGAGTACACAGATTAATATTAACACACTCACTGACACACTGTGTATATCATGACCCACAGTCAGATAAACCCTGTGAAGTGTAAAACACCCCCACTGTCCTCAGTAATATTAACACACTGACAGAGAACACAGATTAATATTAACACACTCACTGACACACTGTGTACATCATGACTCACAGTCAGATACACCCTGTGAAGTGTAAAACACCCCCACTGCCCTCAGTAATATTAACACACTGACAGAGAGCACAGATTAATATTAACACACTCACTGACACACTGTGTATATCATGACCCACAGTCAGATACACCCTGTGAAGTGTAAAACACCACCACTGTTCTCAGCAATATTAACACACTGACAGAGAACACAGATTAATATTAACACACTCACTGACACACTGTGTATATCATGACCCATAGTCAGATGCACCCTGTGAAGTGTAAAACATCCCCACTGTCCTCAGGAATATTAACACACTGACAGAGAACACAGATTAATATTAACACACTCACTGACACACTGTGTATATCATGACCCATAGTCAGATACACCCTGTGAAGTGTAAAAGATCCCCACTGTCCTCAGGAATATTAACACATTGACAGAGAACACAGATTAATATTAACACACTCACTGACACACTGTGTATATCATGACCCAGAGTCAGATAAACCCTGTGAAGTGTAAAACACCCCCACTGTCCTCAGTAATATTAACACACTGAGAGAGAACACAGATTAATATTAACACACTCACTGACACACTGTGTATATCATGACCCACTGTCAGATACACCCTGTGAAGTGTAAAGCACCCCCACTGTCCTCAGTAATATTAACACACTGAGAGAGAACACAGATTAATATTAACACACTCACTGACACACTGTGTATATCATGACCCACTGTCAGATACACCCTGTGAAGTGTAAAGCACCCCCACTGTCCTCAGGAATATTAACACACTGACAGAGAACACAGATTAATAATAACACACTCACTGACACACGGTGTATATCATGACCCACAGTCAGATACACCCTGTGAAGTGTAAAACACCCCCACTGTCCTCAGTAATATTAACACACTGACAGAGAACACAGATTAATATTAACGCACTCACTGACACACTGTGTATATCATGACCCACAGTCAGATAAACCCTGTGAAGTGTAAAACACCCCCACTGTCCTCAGTAATATTAACACACTGACAGAGAACACAGATTAATATTAACACACTCACTGACACACTGTGTACATCATGACTCACAGTCAGATACACCCTGTGAAGTGTAAAACACCCCCACTGCCCTCAGTAATATTAACACACTGACAGAGAGCACAGATTAATATTAAGACACTCACTGACACACTGTGTATACATGACCAACAGTCAGCTACACCCTGTGAAGTGTAAAACACCCCCACTGTCCTCAGTAATATTAACACACTGACAGAAAACACAGATTAATATTAACACACTCACTGACACACTGTGTATATCATGACCCGCAGCCAGATACACCCTGTGAAGTGTAAAACACCTCACTGTCCTCAGCAATATTAACACACTGACAGAGTACACAGATTAATATTAACACACTCACTGACACACTGTGTATATCATGACCCACAGTCAGATACACCCTGTGAAGTGTAAAACACCCCCACCGTCCTCAGGAATATTAACACACTGACAGACAACACAGATTAATGTTAACACACTCACTGACACACTGTGTATATCATAACCCACAGTCAGATATACCCTGTGAAGTGTAAAACACCCCCACTGTCCTCAGGAATATTAACACACTGACAGAGAACACAGATTAATATTAACACACTCACTGACACACTGTGTATATCATGACCCACAGTCAGATACACCCTGTGAAGTGTAAAACATCCCCACTGTCATCAGTAATATTAGCACACTAACAGAGAACACAGATTAATATTAACACACTCACTGACACACTGTGTACATCATGACCCACAGTCAGATACACCCTTTGAAGTGTAAAACACCCCCACTGTCCTCAGAAATATTAACACACTGACAGAGAACACAGATTAATATTAACACACTCACTGACACACTGTGTACATCATGACTCACAGTCAGATACACCCTGTGAAGTGTAAAACACCCCCACTGCCCTCAGTAATATTAACACACTGACAGAGAGCACAGATTAATATTAAGACGCTCACTGACACACTGTGTATACATGACCAACAGTCAGCTACACCCTGTGAAGTGTAAAACACCCCCACTGTCCTCAGTAATATTAACACACTGACAGAGAACACAGATTAATATTAACACACTCACTGACACACTGTGTATATCATGACCCGCAGCCAGATACACCCTGTGAAGTGTGAAACACCTCACTGTCCTCAGCAATATTAACACACTGACAGAGTACACAGATTAATATTAACACACTCACTGACACACTGTGTATATCATGACCCACAGTCAGATACACCCTGTGAAGTGTAAAACACCCCCACCGTCCTCAGGAATATTAACACACTGACAGACAACACAGATTAATGTTAACACACTCACTGACACACTGTGTATATCATAACCCACAGTCAGATATACCCTGTGAAGTGTAAAACACCCCCACTGTCCTCAGGAATATTAACACACTGACAGAGAACAAAGATTAATATTAACACACTCACTGACACACTGTGTATATCATGAACCACAGTCAGATACACCCTGTGAAGTGTAAAACATCCCCACTGTCATCAGTAATATTAGCACACTAACAGAGAACACAGATTAATATTAACACACTCACTGACACACTGTGTACATCATGACCCACAGTCAGATACACCCTTTGAAGTGTAAAACACCCCCACTGTCCTCAGAAATATTAACACACTGACAGAGAACACAGATTAATATTAACACACTCACTGACACACTGTGTATATCATGACCCACAGTCAGATACACCCTGTGAAGTGTAAAACACCCCCACTGTCCTCAGTAATATTAACACACTGACAGAGAACACAGATTAATATTAACACACTCACTGACACACTGTGTATATCATGACCCACAGTCAGATAAACCCTGTGAAGTGTAAAACACCCCCACTGTCCTCAGTAATATTAACACACTGACAGAGAACACAGATTAATATTAACACACTCACTGACACACTGTGTACATCATGACTCACAGTTAGATACACCCTGTGTAGTGTAAAACACCCCCACTGCCCTCAGTAATATTAACACACTGACAGAGAGCACAGATTAATATTAACACACTCACTGACACACTGTGTATATCATGACCCACAGTCAGATACACCCTGTGAAGTGTAAAACACCACCACTGTTCTCAGCAATATTAACACACTGACAGAGAACACAGATTAATATTAACACACTCACTGACACACTGTGTATATCATGACCCATAGTCACATGCACCCTGTGAAGTGTAAAACATCCCCACTGTCCTCAGGAATATTAACACACTGACAGAGAACACAGATTAATATTAACACACTCACTGACACACTGTGTATATCATGACCCAGAGTCAGATAAACCCTGTGAAGTGTAAAACACCCCCACTATCCTCAGTAGTATTAACACACTGACAGAGAACACAGATTAATATTAACACACTCACTGACACACTGTGTATATCATGACCCACTGTCAGATACACCCTGTGAAGTGTAAAACACCCCCACTGTCCTCAGTAATATTAACACACTGACAGAGAACACAGATTAATATTAAAACACTCACTGGCACACTGTGTATATCATGACCCAGAGTCAGATACACCCTGTGAAGTGTAAAACATCCCCACTGTCCTCAGGAATATTAACACACTGACAGAGAACACAGATTAATATTAACACACTCACTGACACACTGTGTATATCATGACCCAGAGTCAGATAAACCCTGTGAAGTGTAAAACACCCCCACTGTCCTCAGTAATATTAACACACTGAGAGAGAACACAGATTAATATTAACACACTCACTGACACACTGTGTATATCATGACCCACTGTCAGATACACCCTGTGAAGTGTAAAGCACCCCCACTGTCCTCAGTAATATTAACACACTGACAGAGAACACAGATTAATATTAAAACACTCACTGGCACACTGTGTATATCATGACCCAGAGTCAGATACACCCTGTGAAGTGTAAAACATCCCCACTGTCCTCAGTAATATTAACACACTGACAGAGAACACAGATTAATATGAACACACTCACTGACACACTGTGTATATTATGACCCACAGTCAGATACACCTGTGAAGTGTTAAACATCCCCACTGTCATCAGTAATATTAGCACACTAACAGAGAACACAGATTAATATTAACACACTCACTGACACACTGTGTACATCATGACCCACAGTCAGATACACCCTTTGAAGTGTAAAACACCCCCACTGTCCTCAGATATATTAACACACTGACAGAGAACACAGATTAATATTAACACACTCACTGACACACTGTGTATATCATGACCCACAGTCAGATACACCCTGTGAAGTGTAAAACACCCCCACTGTCCTCAGTAATATTAACACACTGACAGAGAACACAGATTAATATTAACACACTCACTGACACACTGTGTATATCATGACCCGCAGCCAGATACACCCTGTGAAGTGTAAAACACCCCCACTGTCCTCAGCAATATTAACACACTGACAGAGTACAAAGATAAATATTAACACACTCACTGACACACTGTGTATATCATGACCCACAGTCAGATAAACCCTGTGAAGTGTAAAGCACCCCCACTGTCCTCAGTAATATTAACACACTGACAGAGAACACAGATTAATATTAAAACACTCACTGGCACACTGTGTATATCATGACCCAGAGTCAGATACACCCTGTGAAGTGTAAAACATCCCCACTGTCCTCAGTAATATTAACACACTGACAGAGAACACAGATTAATATTAACACACTCACTGACACACTGTGTATATCATGACCCACAGTCAGATACACCTGTGAAGTGTAAAACACCCCCACTGTCCTCAGTAATATTAACACACTGACAGAGAACACAGATTAATATTAACACACTCACTGACACACTGTGTCCATCATGACCAACAGTCAGATAAACCCTGTGAAGTGTAAAACACCCCCACTGTCCTCAGCAATATTAACACACTGACAGAGAACACAGATTAATATTAACACACTCACTGACGCACTGTGTATATCATGACCCACTGTCAGATACACCCTGTGAAGTGTAAAACACCCCCACTGTCCTCAGTAATATTAACACACTGACAGAGAACACAGATTAATGTGAACACACTCACTGACACACTGTGTATATCATGACCCACAGTCAGATACACCCTGTGAAGTGTTAAACATCCCCACTGTCCTCAGTAATATTAACACACTGACAGAGAACACAGATTAATATTAAAACACTCACTGACACACTGTGTATATCAGGACCCGCAGCCAGATACACCCTGTGAAGTGTAAAACACCCCCACTGTCCTCAGCAATATTAACACACTGATAGAGTACACAGATTAATATTAACACATTCACTGACACACTGTGTATATCATGACCCACAGTCAGATACACCCTGTGAAGTGTAAAACACCCCCACTGTCCTCAGGAATATTAACACACTGACAGAGAACACAGATTAATATTAACACACTCACTGACACACTGTGTACATTATGACCCACAGTCAGATACACCCTGTGAAGTGTAAAACACCCCCACTGTCCTCAGCAATATTAACGCACTAACAGAGAACACAGATTAATATTAACACACTCACTGACACACTGTGTCTATCATGACACATAGTCAGATACACCCTGTGAAGTGTAAAACATCCCCACTGTCCTCAGGAATATTAACACACTGACAGAGAACACAGATTAATATTAACACACTCACTGACACACTGTGTATATCATGACCCAGAGTCAGATAAACCCTGTGAAGTGTATAACTCCCCCACTGTCCTCAGGAATATTAACACACTGACAGAGAACACAGATTAATATTAACACACTCACAGACACACTGTGTATATCATGATCCACAGTCAGATACACCCTGTGAAGTGTAAAACACCCCCACTGTCCTCAGGAATATTAACACACTGACAGAGAACACAGATTAATATTAACACACTCACTGACACACTGTGTATATCATGACCCACAGTCAGATATACCCTGTGAAGTGTAAAACACCCCCACTGTCCTCAGGAATATTAACACACTGACAGAGAACACAGATTAATATTAACACACTCACTGACACACTGTGTACATCATGACCCACAGTCTGATACACCCTGTGAAGTGTAAAACATCCCCACTGTCATCAGTAATATTAACACACTGACAGAGAACACAGATTAATATTAACACACTCACTGACACACTGTGTACATCATGACCCACAGTCAGATACACCCTGTGAAGTGTAAAACACCCCCACTGTCCTCAGAAATATTAACACACTGACAGAGAACACAGATTAATATTAACACACTCACTGACACACTGTGTATATCATGACCCACAGTCAGATAAACCCTGTGAAGTGTAAAACACCCCCACTGTCCTCAGTAATATTAACACACTGAAAGAGAACACAGATTAATATTAACACACTCACTGACACACTGTGTACATCATGACTCACAGTCAGATAAACCCAGTGAAGTGTAAAACACCCACACTGTCCTCAGGAATATTAACACACTGACAGAGAACACAGATTAATATTAACACACTCACTGACACACTGTGTATATCATGACCCACAGTCAGATACACCCTGTGAAGTGTAAAACACCCCCACTGTTCTCAGCAATATTAACACACTGACAGAGAACACAGATTAATATTAACACACTCACTAAAACACTGTGTATATCATGACCCATAGTCAGATACACCCTGTGAAGTGTAAAACATCCCCACTGTCCTCAGGAATATTAACACACTGACAGAGAACACAGATTAATATTAACACACTCACAGACACACTGTGTATATCATGATCCACAGTCAGATACACCCTGTGAAGTGTAAAACACCCCCACTGTCCTCAGGAATATTAACACACTGACAGAGAACATAGATTAATATTAACACACTCACTGACACACTGTGTATATCATGACCCACAGTCAGATATACCCTGTGAAGTGTAAAACACCCCCACTGTCCTCAGGAATATTAACACACTGACAGAGAACACAGATTAATATTAACACACTCACTGACACACTGTGTACATCATGACCCACAGTCTGATACACCCTGTGAAGTGTAAAACATCCCCACTGTCATCAGTAATATTAACACACTGACAGAGAACACAGATTAATATTAACACACTCACTGACACACTGTGTACATCATGACCCACAGTCAGATACACCCTGTGAAGTGTAAAACACCGCCACTGTCCTCAGAAATATTAACACACTGACAGAGAACACAGATTAATATTAACACACTCACTGACACACTGTGTACATCATGACTCACAGTCAGATACACCCAGTGAAGTGTAAAACACCCACACTGTCCTCAGGAATATTAACACACTGACAGAGAACACAGATTAATATTAACACACTCACTGACACACTGTGTATATCATGACCCACAGTCAGATACACCCTGTGAAGTGTAAAACACCCCCACTGTTCTCAGCAATATTAACACACTGACAGAGAACACAGATTAATATTAACACACTCACTGACACACTGTGTATATCATGACCCATAGTCAGATACACCCTGTGAAGTGTAAAACATCCCCACTGTCCTCAGGAATATTAACACACTGACAGAGAACACAGATTAATATTAACACACTCACTGACACACTGTGTATATCATGACCCAGAGTCGGATAAACCCTGTGAAGTGTAAAACACCCCCACTGTCCTCAGCAATATTAACGCACTAACAGAGAACACAGATTAATATTAACACACTCACTGACACACTGTGTCTATCATGACACATAGTCAGATACACCCTGTGAAGTGTAAAACATCCCCACTGTCCTCAGGAATATTAACACACTGACAGAGAACACAGATTAATATTAACACACTCACTGACACACTGTGTATATCATGACCCAGAGTCAGATATACCCTGTGAAGTGTATAACTCCCCCACTGTCCTCAGTAATATTAACACACTGACAGAGAACACAGATTAATATTAACACACTCACAGACACACTGTGTATATCATGATCCACAGTCAGATACACCCTGTGAAGTGTAAAACACCCCCACTGTCCTCAGGAATATTAACACACTGACAGAGAACATAGATTAATATTAACACACTCACTGACACACTGTGTATATCATGACCCACAGTCAGATATACCCTGTGAAGTGTAAAACACCCCCACTGTCCTCAGGAATATTAACACACTGACAGAGAACACAGATTAATATTAACACACTCACTGACACACTGTGTACATCATGACCCACAGTCTGATACACCCTGTGAAGTGTAAAACATCCCCACTGTCATCAGTAATATTAACACACTGACAGAGAACACAGATTAATATTAACACACTCACTGACACACTGTGTACATCATGACCCACAGTCAGATACACCCTGTGAAGTGTAAAACACCCCCACTGTCCTCAGAAATATTAACACACAGACAGAGAACACAGATTAATATTAACACACTCACTGACACACTGTGTACATCATGACTCACAGTCAGATACACCCAGTGAAGTGTAAAACACCCACACTGTCCTCAGGAATATTAACACACTGACAGAGAACACAGATTAATATTAACACACTCACTGACACACTGTGTATATCATGACCCACAGTCAGATACACCCTGTGAAGTGTAAAACACCCCCACTGTTCTCAGCAATATTAACACACTGACAGAGAACACAGATTAATATTAACACACTCACTGACACACTGTGTATATCATGACCCATAGTCAGATACACCCTGTGAAGTGTAAAACATCCCCACTGTCCTCAGGAATATTAACACACTGACAGAGAACACAGATTAATATTAACACACTCACTGACACACTGTGTATATCATGACCCAGAGTCGGATAAACCCTGTGAAGTGTAAAACACCCCCACTGTCCTCAGTAATATTAACACACTGACAGAGAACACAGATTAATATTAACACACTCACTGACACACTGTGTATATCATGACCCACTGTCAGATATACCCTGTGAAGTGTAAAACACCCCCACTGTCCTCAGTAATATTAACACACTGACAGAGAACCCAAATTAATATTAAAACACTCACTGGCACACTGTGTATATCATGACCCAGAGTCAGATACACCCTGTGAAGTGTAAAACATCCCCACTGTCCTCAGGAATATTAACACACTGACAGAGACACAGATTAATATTAACACACTCACTGACACACTGTGTATATCATGACCCACAGTCAGATACACCCTGTGAAGTGTTAAACTTCCCCACTGTCCTCAGGAATATTAACACACTGACAGAGAACACAGATTAATATTAACACACTCACTGACACACTGTGTATATCATGACCCACAGTCAGATACACCCTGTGAAGTGTAAAACACCACCACTGTCCTCAGTAATATTAACACACTGACAGAGAACACAGATTAATATTAACACACTCACTGACACACTGTGTCCATCATGACCAACAGTCAGATAAACCCTGTGAAGTGTAAAACATCCCCACTGTCCTCAGGAATATTAACACCCTGACAGAGAACACAGATTAATATTAACACACTCACTGACACACTGTGTATATCATGACCCGCAGCCAGATACACCCTGTGAAGTGTAAAACACCCCCACTGTCCTCAGCAATATTAACACACTGACAGAGTACACAGATTAATATTAACAGATTCACTGACACACTGTGTATATCATGACCCACAGTCAGATACACCCTGTGAAGTGTAAAACACCCCCATTGTCCTCAGTAATATTAACACACTGACAGAGAACACAGATTAATATTAACACACTCACTGACACACTGTGTATATCATGACCCACAGTCAGATACACCCTGTGAAGTGTAAAACACCCCCACTGTCCTCAGGAATATTAACACACTGACAGAGAACACAGATTAATATTAACACAATCACTGACACACTGTGTATATCATGACCCTCAGTCAGATACGCCCTGTGAAGTGTAAAACACCCCCACTGTCCTCAGTAATATTAACACACTGACAGAGAACACAGATTAATATTAACACACTCACTGACACACTGTGTATATCATGACCCACAGTCAGATACACCCTGTGAAGTGCAAAACATCCCCACTGTCCTCAGGAATATTAACACACTGACAGAGAGCACAGATTAATATTAACACACTCACTGACACACTGTGTATATCATGACCCAGATTCAGATAAACCCTGTGAAGTGTAAAACACCCCCACTGTCCTCAGTAATATTAACACACTGACAGAGAACATAGATTAATATTAACACACTCACTGACACACTGTGTATATCATGATCCAAAGTCAGATACACCCTGTGAGGTGTAAAACACCCCCACTGTCCTCAGGAATATTAACACACTGACAGAGAACACAGATTAATATTAACACACTCACTGACACACTGTGTACATCATGACCCACAGTCAGATATACCCTGTGAAGTGTAAAACACCCCCACTGTCCTCAGGAATATTAACACACTGACAGAGAACACAGATTAATATTAACACACTCACTGACACACTGTGTACATCATGACCCACAGTCAGATAAACCCTGTGAAGTGTAAAACACCCCCACTGTCCTCAGTAATATTAACACACTGACAGAGAACACAGATTAATATTAACACACTCACTGACACACTGTGTACATCATGACTCACAGTCAGATACACCCTGTGAAGTGTAACAGACCCCCACTGTCCTCAGTAATATTAACACACTGACAGAGAACACAGATTAATATTAACACACTCACTGACACACTGTGTATATCATGACCCACAGTCAGATACACCCTGTGAAGTGTAAAACACCCCCACTGTTCTCAGCAATATTAACACACTGACAGAGAACACAGATTAATATTAACACACTCACTGACACACTGTGTATATCATGACCCACAGTCAGATACACCCTGTGAAGTGTAAAACACCCCCACTGTTCTCAGCAATATTAACACACTGACAGAGAACACAGATTAATATTAACACACTCACTAAAACACTGTGTATATCATGACCCATAGTCAGATACACCCTGTGAAGCGTAAAACATCCCCACTGTCCTCAGGAATATTAACACACTGACAGAGAACACAGATTAATATTAACACACTCACTGACACACTGTGTATATCATGACCCAGAGTCGGATAAACCCTGTGAAGTGTAAAACACCCCCACTGTCCTCAGCAATATTAACGCACTAACAGAGAACACAGATTAATATTAACACACTCACTGACACACTGTGTCTATCATGACACATAGTCAGATACACCCTGTGAAGTGTAAAACATCCCCACTGTCCTCAGGAATATTAACACACTGACAGAGAACACAGATTAATATTAACACCCTCACTGACACACTGTGTATATCATGACCCAGAGTCAGATAAACCCTGTGAAGTGTATAACTCCCCCACTGTCCTCAGTAATATTAACACACTGACAGAGAACACAGATTAATATTAACACACTCACAGACACACTGTGTATATCATGATCCACAGTCAGATACACCCTGTGAAGTGTAAAACACCCCCACTGTCCTCAGGAATATTAACACACTGACAGAGAACATAGATTAATATTAACACACTCACTGACACACTGTGTATATCATGACCCACAGTCAGATATACCCTGTGAAGTGTAAAACACCCCCACTGTCCTCAGGAATATTAACACACTGACAGAGAACACAGATTAATATTAACACACTCACTGACACACTGTGTACATCATGACCCACAGTCTGATACACCCTGTGAAGTGTAAAACATCCCCACTGTCATCAGTAATATTAACACACTGACAGAGAACACAGATTAATATTAACACACTCACTGACACACTGTGTACATCATGACCCACAGTCAGATACACCCTGTGAAGTGTAAAACACCCCCACTGTCCTCAGAAATATTAACACACTGACAGAGAACACAGATTAATATTAACACACTCACTGACACACTGTGTATATCATGACCCACAGTCAGATAAACCCTGTGAAGTGTAAAACACCCCCACTGTCCTCAGTAATATTAACACACTGACAGAGAACACAGATTAATATTAACACACTCACTGACACACTGTGTACATCATGACTCACAGTCAGATACACCCAGTGAAGTGTAAAACACCCACACTGTCCTCAGGAATATTAACACACTGACAGAGAACACAGATTAATATTAACACACTCACTGACACACTGTGTATATCATGACCCACAGTCAGATACACCCTGTGAAGTGTAAAACACCCCCACTGTTCTCAGCAATATTAACACACTGACAGAGAACACAGATTAATATTAACACACTCACTGACACACTGTGTATATCATGACCCACAGTCAGATACACCCTGTGAAGTGTAAAACATCCCCACTGTCCTCAGGAATATTAACACACTGACAGAGAACACAGATTAATATTAACACACTCACTGACACACTGTGTATATCATGACCCAGAGTCGGATAAACCCTGTGAAGTGTAAAACACCCCCATTGTCCTCAGTAATATTAACACACTGACAGAGAACACAGATTAATATTAACACACTCACTGACACACTGTGTATATCATGACCCACTGTCAGATATACCCTGTGAAGTGTAAAACACCCCCACTGTCCTCAGTAATATTAACACACTGACAGAGAACCCAGATTAATATTAAAACACTCACTGGCACACTGTGTATATCATGACCCAGAGTCAGATACACCCTGTGAAGTGTAAAACATCCCCACTGTCCTCAGGAATATTAACACACTGACAGAGACACAGATTAATATTAACACACTCACTGACACACTGTGTATATCATGACCCACAGTCAGATACACCCTGTGAAGTGTTAAACTTCCCCACTGTCCTCAGGAATATTAACACACTGACAGAGAACACAGATTAATATTAACACACTCACTGACACACTGTGTATATCATGACCCTCAGTCAGATACGCCCTGTGAAGTGTAAAACACCCCCACTGTCCTCAGTAATATTAACACACTGACAGAGAACACAGATTAATATTAACACACTCACTGACACACTGTGTATATCATGACCCACAGTCAGATACACCCTGTGAAGTGCAAAACATCCCCACTGTCCTCAGGAATATTAACACACTGACAGAGAGCACAGATTAATATTAACACACTCACTGACACACTGTGTATATCATGACCCAGATTCAGATAAACCCTGTGAAGTGTAAAACACCCCCACTGTCCTCAGTAATATTAACACACTGACAGAGAACACAGATTAATATTAACACACTCACTGACACACTGTGTATATCATGACCCACAGTCAGATACACCCTGTGAAGTGTAAAACACCACCACTGTCCTCAGTAATATTAACACACTGACAGAGAACACAGATTAATATTAACACACTCACTGACAAACTGTGTCCATCATGACCAACAGTCAGATAAACCCTGTGAAATGTAAAACATCCCCGCTGTCCTCAGGAATATTAACACCCTGACAGAGAACACAGATGAATATTAACACATTCACTGACACACTGTGTATATCATGACCCACAGTTAGATACACCCTGTGAAGTGTAAAACACCCCCACTGTCCTCAGTAATATTAACACACTGACAGAGAACACAGATTAATATTAACACACTCACTGACACACTGTGTATATCAGGACCCGCAGCCAGATACACCCTGTGAAGTGTAAAACACCCCCACTGTCCTCAGCAATATTAACACACTGATAGAGTACACAGATTAATATTAACACATTCACTGACACACTGTGTATATCATGACCCACAGTCAGATACACCCTGTGAAGTGTAAAACACCCCCACTGTCCTCAGGAATGTTAACACACTGACAGAGAACACAGATTAATATTAACACACTCACTGACACACTGTGTACATTATGACCCACAGTCACATACACCCTGTGAAGTGTAAAACACCCCCACTGTCCTCAGCAATATTAACGCACTAACAGAGAACACAGATTAATATTAACACACTCACTGACACACTGTGTCTATCATGACACATAGTCAGATACACCCTGTGAAGTGTAAAACATCCCCACTGTCCTCAGGAATATTAACACACTGACAGAGAACACAGATTAATATTAACACACTCACTGACACACTGTGTATATCATGACCCAGAGTCAGATAAACCCTGTGAAGTGTATAACTCCCCCACTGTCCTCAGTAATATTAGCACAATGACAGAGAACACAGATTAATATTAACACACTCACAGACACACTGTGTATATCATGATCCACAGTCAGATACACCCTGTGAAGTGTAAAACACCCCCACTGTCCTCAGGAATATTAACACACTGACAGAGAACACAGATTAATATTAACACACTCACTGACACACTGTGTATATCATGACCCACAGTCAGATATACCCTGTGAAGTGTAAAACACCCCCACTGTCCTCAGGAATATTAACACACTGACAGAGAACACAGATTAATATTAACACACTCACTGACACACTGTGTACATCATGACCCACAGTCTGATACACCCTGTGAAGTGTAAAACATCCCCACTGTCATCAGTAATATTAACACACTGACAGAGAACACAGATTAATATTAACACACTCACTGACACACTGTGTACATCATGACCCACAGTCAGATACACCCTGTGAAGTGTAAAACACCCCCACTGTCCTCAGAAATATTAACACCCTGACAGAGAACACAGATTAATATTAACACACTCACTGACACACTGTGTATATCATGACCCACAGTCAGATAAACCCTGTGAAGTGTAAAACACCCCCACTGTCCTCAGTAATATTAACACACTGACAGAGAACACAGATTAATATTAACACACTCACTGACACACTGTGTATATCATGACCCACAGTCAGATACACCCTGTGAAGTGTAAAACACCCCCACTGTCCTCAGGAATATTAACACACTGACAGAGAACACAGATTAATATTAACACACTCACTGACACACTGTGTATATCATGACCCACAGTCAGATACACCCTGTGAAGTGTTAAACATCCCCACTGTCCTCAGGAATATTAACACACTGACAGAGAACACAGATTAATATTAACACACTCACTGACACACTGTGTATATCATGACCCACAGTCAGATACACCCTGTGAAGTGTAAAACACCCCCACTGTCCTCAGGAATATTAACACACTGACAGAGAACACAGATTAATATTAACACACTCACTGACACACTGTGTATATCATGACCCACAGTCAGATACACCCTGTGAAGTGTTAAACATCCCCACTGTCCTCAGGAATATTAACACACTGACAGAGAACACAGATTAATATTAACACACTCACTGACACACTGTGTATATCATGACCCACAGTCAGATACACCCTGTGAAGTGTAAAACACCACCACTGTCCTCAGTAATATTAACACACTGACAGAGAACACAGATTAATATTAACACACTCACTGACACACTGTGTCCATCATGACCAACAGTCAGATAAACCCTGTGAAGTGTAAAACATCCCCACTGTCCTCAGGAATATTAACACCCTGACAGAGAACACAGATTAATATTAACACACTCACTGACACACTGTGTATATCATGACCCACTGTCAGATACACCCTGTGAAGTGTAAAACACACCCACTGTCCTCAGTAATATTAACACACTGACAGAGAACACAGATTAATATTAACACACTCACTGACACACTGTGTATATCATGACCCGCAGCCAGATACACCCTGTGAAGTGTAAAACACCCCCACTGTCCTCAGCCATATTAACACACTGACAGAGTACACAGATTAATATTAACAGATTCACTGACACACTGTGTATATCATGACCCACAGTCAGATACACCCTGTGAAGTGTAAAACACCCCCATTGTCCTCAGGAATATTAACACACTGACAGAGAACACAGATTAATATTAACACACTCACTGACACACTGTGTATATCATGACCCACAGTCAGATACACCCTGTGAAGTGTAAAACACCCCCACTGTCCTCAGGAATATTAACACACTGACAGAGAACACAGATTAATATTAACACAATCACTGACACACTGTGTATATCATGACCCTCAGTCAGATACGCCCTGTGAAGTGTAAAACACCCCCACTGTCCTCAGTAATATTAACACACTGACAGAGAACACAGATTAATATTAACACACTCACTGACACACTGTGTATATCATGACCCACAGTCAGATACACCCTGTGAAGTGTAAAACATCCCCACTGTCCTCAGGAATATTAACACATGACAGAGAACACAGATTAATATTAACATACTCTCTGACACACTGTGTATATCATGACCCACAGTCAGATACACCCTGTGAAGTGTAAAACACCCCCACTGTCCTCAGGAATATTAACACACTGACAGAGAACACAGATTAATATTAACACACTCACTGACACACTGTGTACATCATGACCCACAGTCAGATACACCCTGTGAAGTCTAAAACATCACCACTATCCTCAGGAATATTAACACCTGACAGAGAACACAGATTAATATTAACACACTCACTGACACACTGTGTACATCATGACCCACAGTCAGATACACCCTGTGAAGTGTAAAATGTCCCCACTGTCCTCAGGAATATTAACACCGGACAGAGAACACAGATTAATATTAACACACTCACTGACACACTGTGTATATCATGACCCACAGTCAGATACTCCCTGTGAACTGTAAAACATCCCCACTGTCCTCAGGAATATTAACACCTGACAGAGAACACAGATTAATATTAACACACTCACTGACACACTGTGTATATCATGACTCACAGTCAGATAAACCCTGTGAAGTGTAAAACATCCCCACTGTCCTCAGCAATATTAACACACTGACAGAGAACACAGATTAACATTAACACACTCACTGACACACTGTGTCCATCATGACCAACAGTCAGATAAACCCTGTGAAGTGTAAAACATCCCCACTGTCCTCAGGAATATTAACACCCTGACAGAGAACACAGATTAATATTAACACACTCACTGACACACTGTGTATATCATGACGAACAGTCAGATACACCCTGTGAAGTGTAAAACACCCCCACTGTCCTCAGTAATATTAACACACTGACAGAGAACACAGATTAATATTAACACACTCACTGACACACTGTGCATATCATGACCCGCAGACAGATACACCCTGTGACGTGTAAAACACCCCCACTGTCCTCAGCAATATTAACACACTGACAGAGTACACAGATTAATATTAACACATTCACTGACACACTGTGTATATCATGACCCACAGACAGATAAACCCTGTGAAGTGTAAAACACCCCCACAGTCCTCAGGAATATTAACACACTGACAGAGAACACAGATTAATATTAACACACTCACTGACACACTGTGTATATCATGACCCACAGTCAGATACACCCTGTGAAGTGTAAAACACCCCCACTGTCCTCAGGAATATTAACACACTGACAGAGAACACAGATTAATATTAACACACTCACTGACACACTGTGTATATCATGACCCACAGTCAGATACACCCTGTGAAGTGTAAAACACCCCCACTGTCCTCAGTAATATTAACACACTGACAGAGAACACAGATTAATATTAACACACTCACTGACACACTATGTATATCATGACCAACAGTCAGATTCACCCTGTGAAGTGTAAAACATCCCCACTGTCCTCAGGAATATTAACACCTGACAGAGAACACAGATTAATATTAACATACTCACTGACACACTGTGTATATCATGACCCAGAGTCAGATAAACCCCGTGAAGTGTAAAACACCCCCACTGTCCTCAGTAGTATTAACACACTGACAGAGAACACAGATTAATATTAACACACTCACTGACACACTGTGTACATCATGACCCACAGTCAGATACACCCTGTGAAGTCTAAAACATCCCCACTATCCTCAGGAATATTAACACCTGACAGAGAACACAGATTAATATTAACACACTCACTGACACACTGTGTACATCATGACCCACAGTCAGATACACCCTGTGAAGTGTAAAACATCCCCACTGTCCTCAGGAATATTAACACCGGACAGAGAACACAGATTAATATTAACACACTCACTGACACACTGTGTATATCATGACTCACAGTCAGATAAACCCTGTGAAGTGTAAAACATCCCCACTGTCCTCAGCAATATTAACACACTGACAGAGAACACAGATTAATATTAACACACTCACTGACACACTGTGTATATCATGACTCACAGTCAGATAAACCCTGTGAAGTGTAAAACATCCCCACTGTCCTCAGCAATATTAACACACTGACAGAGAACACAGATTAATATTAACACACTCACTGACACACTGTGTACATCATGACCCACAGTCAGAGACACCCTGTGAAGTGTAAAACACCCCCACTGTCCTCAGTAATATTAACACACTGACAGAGAACACAGATTAATATTAACACACTCACTGACACACTGTGTATATCATGACCCACAGTCAGATACACCCTGTGAAGTGTAAAACACCCCCACTGTCGTCAGCAATATTAACATACTGACAGAGAACACAGATTAATATTAACACATTCACTGACACACTGTGTACATCATGACCCACAGTCAGGTAAACCCTGTGAAGCGTAAAACACCCCCACTGTCCTCAGTAATATTAACACCTGACAGACACCACAGATTAATATTAACACACTCACTGACACACTGTGTATATCATGACCCACAGTCAGATACACCCTGTGAAGTGTAAAACATCCCCTCTATCCTCAGGAATATTAACACCTGACAGAGAACACAGATTAATATTAACATACTCAATGACACACTGTGTATATCATGACCCACAGTCAGATACACCCTGTGAAGTGTAAAACACCCCCACTGTCCTCAGGAATATTTACACACTGACAGAGAACACAGATTAATATTAACACACTCACTGACACACTGTGTACATCATGACCCACAGTCAGATACACCCTGTGAAGTCTAAAACATCCCCACTATCCTCAGGAATATTAACACCTGACAGAGAACACAGATTAATATTAACACACTCACTGACACACTGTGTACATCATGACCCACAGTCAGATACACCCTGTGAAGTGTAAAACATCCCCACTGTCCTCAGGAATATTAACACCGGACAGAGAACACAGATTAATATTAACACACTCACTGACACACTGTGTACATCATGACCCAGTCAGATACACCCTGTGAACTGTAAAACATCCCCACTGTCCTCAGGAATATTAACACCTGACAGAGAACACAGATTAATATTAACACACTCACTGACACACTGTGTATATCATGACTCACAGTCAGATAAACCCTGTGAAGTGTAAAACATCCCCACTGTCCTCAGCAATATTAACACACTGACAGAGAACACAGATTAATATTAACACACTCACTGACACACTGTGTATATCATGACCCACAGTCAGATACACCCTGTGAAGTGTAAAACACCCCACTGTCCTCAGGAATATTAACACACTGACGGAGAACACAGATTAATATTAACACACTCAATGACACACTGTGTACATCATGACCCACAGTCAGATACACCCTGTGAAGTGTAAAACACCCCCACTGTCCTCAGTAATATTAACACACTGACAGAGAACACAGATTAATATTAACACACTCACTGACACTCTGTGTATATCATGACCCACAGTCAGATACACCCTGTGAAGTGTAAAACACCCCCACTGTCCTCAGCAATATTAACACACTGACAGAGAACACAGATTAATATTAACACACTCACTGACACACTGTGTATATCATGACCCACAGTCAGATACACCCTGTGAAGTGTAAAACACCCCCACTGTCCTCAGCAATATTAACACACTGACAGAGAACACAGATTAATATTAACACACTCACTGACACACTGTGTATATCATGACTCACAGTCAGATAAACCCTGTGAAGTGTAAAACATCCCCACTGTCCTCAGCAATATTAACACACTGACAGAGAACACAGATTAATATTAACACACTCACTGACACACTGTGTACATCATGACCCACAGTCAGAGACACCCTGTGAAGTGTAAAACACCCCCACTGTCCTCAGTAATATTAACACACTGACAGAGAACACAGATTAATATTAACACACTCACTGACACACTGTGTATATCATGACCCACAGTCAGATACACCCTGTGAAGTGTAAAACACCCCCACTGTCGTCAGCAATATTAACATACTGACAGAGAACACAGATTAATATTAACACATTCACTGACACACTGTGTACATCATGACCCACAGTCAGGTAAACCCTGTGAAGCGTAAAACACCCCCACTGTCCTCAGTAATATTAACACCTGACAGACACCACAGATTAATATTAACACACTCACTGACACACTGTGTATATCATGACCCACAGTCAGATACACCCTGTGAAGTGTAAAACATCCCCTCTATCCTCAGGAATATTAACACCTGACAGAGAACACAGATTAATATTAACATACTCAATGACACACTGTGTATATCATGACCCACAGTCAGATACACCCTGTGAAGTGTAAAACACCCCCACTGTCCTCAGGAATATTTACACACTGACAGAGAACACAGATTAATATTAACACACTCACTGACACACTGTGTACATCATGACCCACAGTCAGATACACCCTGTGAAGTCTAAAACATCCCCACTATCCTCAGGAATATTAACACCTGACAGAGAACACAGATTAATATTAACACACTCACTGACACACTGTGTACATCATGACCCACAGTCAGATACACCCTGTGAACTGTAAAACATCCCCACTGTCCTCAGGAATATTAACACCTGACAGAGAACACAGATTAATATTAACACACTCACTGACACACTGTGTATATCATGACTCACAGTCAGATAAACCCTGTGAAGTGTAAAACATCCCCACTGTCCTCAGCAATATTAACACACTGACAGAGAAAACAGATTAATATGAACACACTCACTGACACACTGTGTATATCATGACCCACAGTCAGATACACCCTGTGAAGTGTAAAACACACCCACTGTCCTCAGGAATATTAACACACTGACAGAGAACACAGATTAATATTAACACACTCACTGACACACTGTGTACATCATGACCCACAGTGAGATACACCCTGTGAAGTGTAAAACACCCCCACTGTCCTCAGTAATATTAACACACTGACAGAGAACAAAGATTAATATTAACACACTCACTGACACACTGTGTATATCATGACCCACAGTCAGATACACCCTGTGAAGTGTAAAACACCCCCACTGTCCTCAGCAATATTAACACACTGACAGAGAACACAGATTAATATTAACACACTCACTGACAGACTGTGTATATCATGACCCACAGTCAGATACACCCTGTGAAGTGTAAAACACCCCCACAGTACTCAGCAATATTAACACACTGACAGAGAACACAGATTAATATTAACACACTCACTGACACACTGTGTATATCATGACTCACAGTCAGATAAACCCTGTGAAGTGTAAAACATCCCCACTGTCCTCAGCAATATTAACACACTGACAGAGAACACAGATTAATATTAACACACTCACTGACACACTGTGTACATCATGACCCACAGTCAGAGACACCCTGTGAAGAGTAAAACACCCCCACTGTCCTCAGTAATATTAACAAACTGACAGAGAACACAGATTAATATTAACACACACACTGACACACTGTGTATATCATGACCCACAGTCAGATACACCCTGTGAAGTGTAAAACATCCCCACTGTCCTCAGGAATATTAACACCTGACAGAGAACACAGATTAATATTAACATACTCACTGACACACTGTGTATATCATGACCCACAGTCAGATACACCCTGTGAAGTGTAAAACACCCCCACTGTCCTCAGGAATATTTACACACTGACAGAGAACACAGATTAATATTAACACACTCACTGACACACTGTGTACATCATGACCCACAGTCAGATACACCCTGTGAAGTCTAAAACATCCCCACTATCCTCAGGAATATTAACACCTGACAGAGAACACAGATTAATATTAACACACTCACTGACACACTGTGTACATCATGACCCACAGTCAGATACACCCTGTGAAGTGTAAAACATCCCCACTGTCCTCAGGAATATTAACACACTGACAGAGAACACAGATTAATATTAACACACTCACTGACACACTGTGTACATCATGACCCACAGTCAGATACACCCTGTGAAATGTAAAACATCCCCACTGTCCTCAGGAATATTAACACCTGACAGAGAACACAGATTAATATTAACACACTCACTGACACACTGTGTATATCATGACTCACAGTCAGATAAACCCTGTGAAGTGTAAAACATCCCCACTGTCCTCAGCAATATTAACACACTGACAGAGAACACAGATTAATATTAACACACTCACTGACACACTGTGTATATCATGACCCACAGTCAGATACACCCTGTGAAGTGTAAAACACCCCCACTGTCCTCAGGAATATTAACACACTGACAGAGAACACAGATTAATATTAACACACTCACTGACACACTGTGTACATCATGACCCACAGTCAGATACACCCGGTGAAGTGTAAAACATCCCCACTGTCCTCAGTAATATTAACACACTGACAGAGAACACAGATTAATATTAACACACTCACTGACACACTGTGTATATCATGACCCACAGTCAGATACACCCTGTGAAGTGTAAAACATCCCCACTGTCCTCAGGAATATTAACACATGACAGAGAACACAGATTAATATTAACATACTCACTGACACACTGTGTATATCATGACCCACAGTCAGATACACCCTGTGAAGTGTAAAACACCCCCACTGTCCTCAGGAATATTAACACACTGACAGAGAACACAGATTAATATTAACACACTCACTGACACACTGTGTACATCATGACCCACAGTCAGATACACCCTGTGAAGTCTAAAACATCCCCACTATCCTCAGGAATATTAACACCTGACAGAGAACACAGATTAATATTAACACACTCACTGACACACTGTGTACATCATGACCCACAGTCAGATACACCCTGTGAAGTGTAAAACGTCCCCACTGTCCTCAGGAATATTAACACCGGACAGAGAACACAGATTAATATTAACACACTCACTGACACACTGTGTATATCATGACCCACAGTCAGATACTCCCTGTGAACTGTAAAACATCCCCACTGTCCTCAGGAATATTAACACCTGACAGAGAACACAGATTAATATTAACACACTCACTGACACACTGTGTATATCATGACTCACAGTCAGATAAACCCTGTGAAGTGTAAAACATCCCCACTGTCCTCAGCAATATTAACACACTGACAGAGAACACAGATTAATATTAACACACTCACTGACACACTGTGTCCATCATGACCAACAGTCAGATAAACCCTGTGAAGTGTAAAACATCCCCACTGTCCTCAGGAATATTAACACCCTGACAGAGAACACAGATTAATATTAACACACTCACTGACACACTGTGTATATCATGACGAACAGTCAGATACACCCTGTGAAGTGTAAAACACCCCCACTGTCCTCAGTAATATTAACACACTGACAGAGAACACAGATTAATATTAACACACTCACTGACACACTGTGCATATCATGACCCGCAGACAGATACACCCTGTGACGTGTAAAACACCCCCACTGTCCTCAGCAATATTAACACACTGACAGAGTACACAGATTAATATTAACACATTCACTGACACACTGTGTATATCATGACCCACAGTCAGATAAACCCTGTGAAGTGTAAAACACCCCCACAGTCCTCAGGAATATTAACACACTGACAGAAAACACAGATTAATATTAACACACTCACTGACACACTGTGTATATCATGACCCACAGTCAGATACACCCTGTGAAGTGTAAAACACCCCCACTGTCCTCAGGAATATTAACACACTGACAGAGAACACAGATTAATATTAACACACTCACTGACACACTGTGTATATCATGACCCACAGTCAGATACACCCTGTGAAGTGTAAAACACCCCCACTGTCCTCAGTAATATTAACACACTGACAGAGAACACAGATTAATATTAACACACTCACTGACACACTATGTATATCATGACCCACAGTCAGATTCACCCTGTGAAGTGTAAAACATCCCCACTGTCCTCAGGAATATTAACACCTGGCAGAGAACACAGATTAATATTAACATACTCACTGACACACTGTGTATATCATGACCCAGAGTCAGATAAACCCCGTGAAGTGTAAAACACCCCCACTGTCCTCAGTAGTATTAACACACTGACAGAGAACACAGATTAATATTAACACACTCACTGACACACTGTGTACATCATGACCCACAGTCAGATACACCCTGTGAAGTCTAAAACATCCCCACTATCCTCAGGAATATTAACACCTGACAGAGAACACAGATTAATATTAACACACTCACTGACACACTGTGTACATCATGACCCACAGTCAGATACACCCTGTGAAGTGTAAAACATCCCCACTGTCCTCAGGAATATTAACACCGGACAGAGAACACAGATTAATATTAACACACTCACTGACACACTGTGTATATCATGACTCACAGTCAGATAAACCCTGTGAAGTGTAAAACATCCCCACTGTCCTCAGCAATATTAACACACTGACAGAGAACACAGATTAATATTAACACACTCACTGACACACTGTGTATATCATGACCCACAGTCAGATACACCCTGTGAAGTGTAAAACACCCCACTGTCCTCAGGAATATTAACACACTGACGGAGAACACAGATTAATATTAACACACTCACTGACACACTGTGTACATCATGACCCACAGTCAGATACACCCTGTGAAGTGTAAAACACCCCCACTGTCCTCAGTAATGTTAACACACTGACAGAGAACACAGATTAATATTAACACACTCACTGACACTCTGTGTATATCATGACCCACAGTCAGATACACCCTGTGAAGTGTAAAACACCCCCACTGTCCTCAGCAATATTAACACACTGACAGAGAACACAGATTAATATTAACACACTCACTGACACACTGTGTATATCATGACCCACAGTCAGATACACCCTGTGAAGTGTAAAACACCCCCACTGTCGTCAGCAATATTAACATACTGACAGAGAACACAGATTAATATTAACACATTCACTGACACACTGTGTACATCATGACCCACAGTCAGGTAAACCCTGTGAAGCGTAAAACACCCCCACTGTCCTCAGTAATATTAACACCTGACAGACACCACAGATTAATATTAACACACTCACTGACACACTGTGCATATCATGACCCACAGTCAGATACACCCTGTGAAGTGTAAAACATCCCCTCTATCCTCAGGAATATTAACACCTGACAGAGAACACAGATTAATATTAACATACTCAATGACACACTGTGTATATCATGACCCACAGTCAGATACACCCTGTGAAGTGTAAAACACCCCCACTGTCCTCAGGAATATTTACACTCTGACAGAGAACACAGATTAATATTAACACACTCAATGACACACTGTGTACATCATGACCCACAGTCAGATACACCCTGTGAAGTCTAAAACATCCCCACTATCCTCAGGAATATTAACACCTGACAGAGAACACAGATTAATATTAACACACTCACTGACACACTGTGTACATCATGACCCACAGTCAGATACACCCTGTGAAGTGTAAAACATTCCCACTGTCCTCAGGAATATTAACACACTGACAGAGAACACAGATTAATATTAACACACTCACTGACACACTGTGTACATCATGACCCACAGTCAGATACACCCTGTGAACTGTAAAACATCCCCACTGTCCTCAGGAATATTAACACCTGACAGAGAACACAGATTAATATTAACACACTCACTGACACACTGTGTATATCATGACTCACAGTCAGATCAACCCTGTGAAGTGTAAAACATCCCCACTGTCCTCAGCAATATTAACACACTGACAGAGAAAACAGATTAATATGAACACACTCACTGACACACTGTGTATATCATGACCCACAGTCAGATACACCCTGTGAAGTGTAAAACACACCCACTGTCCTCAGGAATATTAACACACTGACAGAGAACACAGATTAATATTAACACACTCACTGACACACTGTGTACATCATGACCCACAGTCAGATACACCCTGTGAAGTGTAAAACACCCCCACTGTCCTCAGCAATATTAACACACTGACAGAGAACACAGATTAATATTAACACACTCACTGACACACTGTGTATATCATGACCCACAGTCAGATACACCCTGTGAAGTGTAAAACACCCCACTGTCCTCAGGAATATTAACACACTGACGGAGAACACAGATTAATATTAACACACTCACTGACACACTGTGTACATCATGACCCACAGTCAGATACACCCTGTGAAGTGTAAAACACCCCCACTGTCCTCAGTAATATTAACACACTGACAGAGAACACAGATTAATATTAACACACTCACTGACACTCTGTGTATATCATGACCCACAGTCAGATACACCCTGTGAAGTGTAAAACACCCCCACTGTCCTCAGCAATATTAACACACTGACAGAGAACACAGATTAATATTAACACACTCACTGACACACTGTGTATATCATGACCCACAGTCAGATACACCCTGTGAAGTGTAAAACACCCCCACTGTCCTCAGCAATATTAACACACTGACAGAGAACACAGATTAATATTAACACACTCACTGACACACTGTGTATATCATGACTCACAGTCAGATAAACCCTGTGAAGTGTAAAACATCCCCACTGTCCTCAGCAATATTAACACACTGACAGAGAACACAGATTAATATTAACACACTCACTGACACACTGTGTACATCATGACCCACAGTCAGAGACACCCTGTGAAGTGTTAAACACCCCCACTGTCCTCAGTAATATTAACACACTGACAGAGAACACAGATTAATATTAACACACTCACTGACACACTGTGTATATCATGACCCACAGTCAGATACACCCTGTGAAGTGTAAAACACCCCCACTGTCGTCAGCAATATTAACATACTGACAGAGAACACAGATTAATATTAACACATTCACTGACACACTGTGTACATCATGACCCACAGTCAGGTAAACCCTGTGAAGCGTAAAACACCCCCACTGTCCTCAGTAATATTAACACCTGACAGAGAACACAGATTAATATTAACATACTCAATGACACACTGTGTATATCATGACCCACAGTCAGATACACCCTGTGAAGTGTAAAACACCCCCACTGTCCTCAGGAATATTAACACACTGACAGAGAACACAGATTAATATTAACACACTCACTGACACTCTGTGTATATCATGACCCACAGTCAGGTAAACCCTGTGAAGCGTAAAACACCCCCACTGTCCTCAGTAATATTAACACCTGACAGACACCACAGATTAATATTAACACACTCACTGACACACTGTGCATATCATGACCCACAGTCAGATACACCCTGTGAAGTGTAAAACATCCCCTCTATCCTCAGGAATATTAACACCTGACAGAGAACACAGATTAATATTAACATACTCAATGACACACTGTGTATATCATGACCCACAGTCAGATACACCCTGTGAAGTGTAAAACACCCCCACTGTCCTCAGGAATATTTACACACTGACAGAGAACACAGATTAATATTAACACACACACTGACACACTGTGTACATCATGACCCACAGTCAGATACACCCTGTGAAGTCTAAAACATCCCCACTATCCTCAGGAATATTAACACCTGACAGAGAACACAGATTAATATTAACACACTCACTGACACACTGTGTACATCATGACCCACAGTCAGATACACCCTGTGAAGTGTAAAACATCCCCACTGTCCTCAGGAATATTAACACACTGACAGAGAACACAGATTAACATTAACACACTCACTGACACACTGTGTACATCATGACCCACAGTCAGATACACCCTGTGAACTGTAAAACATCCCCACTGTCCTCAGGAATATTAACACCTGACAGAGAACACAGATTAATATTAACACACTCACTGACACACTGTGTATATCATGACTCACAGTCAGATCAACCCTGTGAAGTGTAAAACATCCCCACTGTCCTCAGCAATATTAACACACTGACAGAGAAAACAGATTAATATGAACACACTCACTGACACACTGTGTATATCATGACCCACAGTCAGATACACCCTGTGAAGTGTAAAACACACCCACTGTCCTCAGGAATATTAACACACTGACAGAGAACACAGATTAATATTAACACACTCACTGACACACTGTGTACATCATGACCCACAGTCAGATACACCCTGTGAAGTGTAAAACACCCCCACTGTCCTCAGCAATATTAACACACTGACAGAGAACACAGATTAATATTAACACACTCACTGACACACTGTGTATATCATGACCCACAGTCAGATACACCCTGTGAAGTGTAAAACACCCCACTGTCCTCAGGAATATTAACACACTGACGGAGAACACAGATTAATATTAACACACTCACTGACACACTGTGTACATCATGACCCACAGTCAGATACACCCTGTGAAGTGTAAAACACCCCCACTGTCCTCAGTAATATTAACACACTGACAGAGAACACAGATTAATATTAACACACTCACTGACACTCTGTGTATATCATGACCCACAGTCAGATACACCCTGTGAAGTGTAAAACACCCCCACTGTCCTCAGCAATATTAACACACTGACAGAGAACACAGATTAATATTAACACACTCACTGACACACTGTGTATATCATGACCCACAGTCAGATACACCCTGTGAAGTGTAAAACACCCCCACTGTCCTCAGCAATATTAACACACTGACAGAGAACACAGATTAATATTAACACACTCACTGACACACTGTGTATATCATGACTCACAGTCAGATAAACCCTGTGAAGTGTAAAACATCCCCACTGTCATCAGCAATATTAACACACTGACAGAGAACACAGATTAATATTAACACACTCACTGACACACTGTGTACATCATGACCCACAGTCAGAGACACCCTGTGAAGTGTTAAACACCCCCACTGTCCTCAGTAATATTAACACACTGACAGAGAACACAGATTAATATTAACACACTCACTGACACACTGTGTATATCATGACCCACAGTCAGATACACCCTGTGAAGTGTAAAACACCCCCACTGTCGTCAGCAATATTAACATACTGACAGAGAACACAGATTAATATTAACACATTCACTGACACACTGTGTACATCATGACCCACAGTCAGGTAAACCCTGTGAAGCGTAAAACACCCCCACTGTCCTCAGTAATATTAACACCTGACAGAGAACACAGATTAATATTAACATACTCAATGACACACTGTGTATATCATGACCCACAGTCAGATACACCCTGTGAAGTGTAAAACACCCCCACTGTCCTCAGGAATATTTACACACTGACAGAGAACACAGATTAATATTAACACACTCACTGACACACTGTGTACATCATGACCCACAGTCAGATACACCCTGTGAAGTCTAAAACATCCCCACTATCCTCAGGAATATTAACACCTGACAGAGAACACAGATTAATATTAACACACTCACTGACACACTGTGTACATCATGACCCACAGTCAGATACACCCGGTGAAGTGTAAAACATCCCCACTGTCCACAGGAATATTAACACCGGACAGAGAACACAGATTAATATTAACACACTCACTGACACACTGTGTACATCATGACCCACAGTCAGATACACCCTGTGAACTGTAAAACATCCCCACTGTCCTCAGGAATATTAACACCTGACAGAGAACACAGATTAATATTAACACACTCACTGACACACTGTGTATATCATGACTCACAGTCAGATAAACCCTGTGAAGTGTAAAACATCCCCACTGTCCTCAGGAATATTAACACCTGAGAGAGAACACAGATTAATATTAACATACTCACTGACACACTGTGTATATCATGACCCACAGTCAGATACACCCTGTGAAGTGTAAAACACCCCCACTGTCCTCAGGAATATTTACACACTGACAGAGAACACAGATTAATATTAACACACTCACTGACACACTGTGTACATCATGACCCACAGTCAGATACACCCTGTGAAGTCTAAAACATCCCCACTATCCTCAGGAATATTAACACCTGACAGAGAACACAGATTAATATTAACACACTCACTGACACACTGTGTACATCATGACCCACAGTCAGATACACCCTGTGAAGTGTAAAACATCCCCACTGTCCTCAGCAATATTAACACACTGACAGAGAACACAGATTAATATTAACACACTCACTGACACACTGTGTATATCATGAACCACAGTCAGATACACCCTGTGAAGTGTAAAACACCCCCACTGTCCTCAGGAATATTAACACACTGACAGAGAACACAGATTAATATTAACACACTCACTGACACACTGTGTACATCATGACCCACAGTCAGATACACCCGGTGAAGTGTAAAACATCCCCACTGTCGTCAGCAATATTATCACACTGACAGAGAACACAGATTAATATTAACACACTCACTGACACACTGTGTATATCATGACCCACAGTCAGATACACCCTGTGAAGTGTAAAACACCCCCACTGTCGTCAGCAATATTATCACACTGACAGAGAACACAGATTAATATTAACACACTCACTGACACACTGTGTATATCATGACCCACAGTCAGAAACAACCTGTGAAGTGTAAAACATCCCCACTGTCCTCAGGAATATTAACACCTGACAGAGAACACAGATTAATATTAACATACTCACTGACACACTGTGTATATCATGACCCACAGTCAGATACACCCTTTGAAGTGTAAAACACCCCCACTGTCCTCAGGAATATTTACACACTGACAGAGAACACAGATTAATATTAACACACTCACTGACTCACTGTGTACATCATGACCCAAAGTCAGATACACCCTGTGAAGTCTAAAACATCCCCACTATCCTCAGGAATATTAACACCTGACAGAGAACACAGATTAATATTAACACACTCACTGACACACTGTGTACATCATGACCCACAGTCAGATACACCCTGTGAAGTGTAAAACATCCCCACTGCCCTCAGGAATATTAACACACTGACAGAGAACACAGATTAATATTAACACACTCACTGACACACTGTGTATATCATGACCCACAGTCAGATACACCCTGTGAAGTGTAAAACATCCCCTCTATCCTCAGGAATATTAACACCTGACAGAGAACACAGATTAATATTAACATACTCACTGACACACTGTGTATATCGTGACTCACAGTCAGATACACCCTGTGAATTGTAAAACACCCCCACTGTCCTCAGGAATATTAACACACTGACAGAGAACACAGATTAATATTAACACACTCACTGACACACTGTGTATATCATGACCCACAGTCAGATACACCATGTGAAGTGTAAAACACCCCCACTGTCCACAGCAATATTAACACACTGACAGAGAACACAGATTAATATTGACACACTCACTGACACACTGTGTATATCATGACTCACAGTCAGATACACCCTGTGAAGTGTAAAACACCCCCACTGTCCTCAGTAATATTAACACACTGACAGAGAACACAGATTAATATTAACACACTCACTGACACACTGTGTATATCATGACCCACAGTCAGATACACCCTGTGAAGTGTAAAACACCCCCACTGTCCTCAGTAATATTAACACACTGACAGAGAACACAGATTAATATTAACACACTCACTGACACACTGTGTATATCATGGCCCACAGTCAGATACACCCTGTGAAGTGTAAAACACCCCCACTGTCCTCAGTAATATTAACACACTGACAGAGAACACAGATTAATATTAACACACTCACTGACACACTGTGTATATCATGACCCACAGTAAGATACACCCTGTGAAGTGTAAAACACCCCCACTGTCCTCAGTAATATTAACACACTGACAGAGAACACAGATTAATATTAACATACTCACTGACACACTGTGTATATCATGACTCACAGTCACATCCACCCTGTGAAGTGTATAACATCCCCACTGTCCTCAGGAATATTAACACACTGACAGAGAACACAGATTAATATTAACACACTCACTGACACACTGTGTACATCATGACCCACAGCCAGATACACCCTGTGAAGTGTAAAACATCCCCACTTTCCTCAGTAATATTAACACACTGACAGAGAACACAGATTAATATTAACACAATCACTGACACACTGTGGACATCATGACCCACAGTCAGATAAACCCTGTGAAGTGTAAAACACCCCCACTGCCCTCAGGAATATTAACACACTGACAGAGAACACAGATTTATATAAACACACTCACTGACACACTGTGTATATCATGACCCACAGTCAGATACACCCGGTGAAGTGTAAAACACCCCCACTGTCCTCAGTAATATTAACACACTGACAGAGAACACAGATTAATATTAACACACTCACTGACACACTGTGTACATCATGACCCACAGTCAGATACACCCTGTGAAGTGTAAAACATCCCCACTGTCCTCAGGAATATTAACACACTGACAGAGAACACAGATTAATATTAACACACTCACTGACACAGTGTGTACATCATGACCCACAGCCAGATACACCCTGTGAAGTGTAAAACATCCCCACTTTCCTCAGTAATATTAACACACTGACAGAGAACACAGATTAATATTAACACACTCACTGACACACTGTGGACATCATGACCCACAGTCAGATAAACCCTGTGAAGTGTAAAACACCCCCACTGTCCTCAGGAATATTAACACACTGACAGAGAACACAGATGAATATTAACACACTCACTGACACACTGTGTATATCATGACCCACAGTCAGATACACCCGGTGAAGTGTAAAACACCCCCACTGTCCTCAGTAATATTAACACACTGACAGAGAACACAGATTAATATTAACACACTCACTGACACACTGTGTACATCATGACCCACAGTCAGATACACCCTGTGAAGTGTAAAACACCCCCACTGTCCTCAGTAATATTAACACACTGACAGAGAACACAGATTAATATTAACACACTCACTGACACACTGTGTACATCATGACCCACAGTCAGATACAGCCTGTGAAGTGTAAAACACCCCCACTGTCCTCAGGAATATTAACACACTGACAGAGAACACAGATTAATGTTAACACACTCACTGACACACTGTGTATATCATGACTCACAGTCAGATACACCCTGTGAAGTGTAAAACACCCCCACTGTCCTCAGCAATATTAACACACTGACAGAGAACACAGATTAATATTAACACACTCACTGACACACTGTGTATTTCATGACCCACAGTCAGATACACCCTGTGAAGTGTAAAACACCCCCACTGTCGTCAGCAATATTATCACACTGACAGAGAATACAGATTAATATTAACACACTCACTGACACACTGTGTATATCATGACCCACAGTCAGATACACCCTGTGAAGTGTAAAACATTCCCACTGTCCTCAGCAATATTAACACACTGACAGAGAACACAGATTAATATTAACACACTCACTGACACACTGTGTTGTTCATGACCCACAGTCAGATACACCCTGTGAAGTGTAAAACACCCCCAGTGTCGTCAGCAATATTATCACACTGACAGAGAACACAGATTAATATTAACACACTCACTGACACACTGTGTATATCATGACCCAAAGTCAGATACACCCTGTGAAGTGTAAAACACCCCCACTGTCCTCAGTAATATTAACACATTGACAGAGAAGACAGATTAATATTAACACACTCACTGACACACTGTGTTGTTCATGACCCACAGTCAGATACACCCTGTGAAGTGTAAAACACCCCCACTGTCCACAGCAATATTAACACACTGACAGAGAACACAGATTAATATTAACACACTCACTGACACACTGTGTATATCATGACCCAAAGTCAGATACACCCTGTGAAGTGTAAAACACCCCCACTGTCCTCAGTAATATTAACACACTGACAGAGAAGACAGATTAATATTAACACACTCACTGACACACTGTGTATATCATGACCCACAGTCAGATACACCCTGTGAAGTGTAAAACACCCCCACTGTCCACAGCAATATTAACACACTGACAGAGAACACAGATTAATATTAACACACTCACTGACACACTGTGTATATCATGACCCAGAGTCAGATACACCCTGTGAAGTGTAAAACAACCCCACTGTCCTCAGTAATATTAACACACTGACAGAGAACACAGATAAATATTAACACACTCACTGACACACTGTGTACATCATGACCCACAGTCAGATACACCCTGTGAAGTGTAAAACACCCCCACTGTCCTCAGTAATATTAACACACTGACAGAGAACACAGATTAATATTAACACACTCACTGACACACTGTGTACATCATGACCCACAGTCAGATACAGCCTGTGAAGTGTAAAATACCCCCACTGTCCTCAGGAATATTAACACACTGACAGAGAACACAGATTAATGTTAACACACTCACTGACACACTGTGTATATCATGACTCACAGTCAGATACACCCTGTGAAGTGTAAAACACCCACTCTGTCGTCAGCAATATTAACACACTGACAGAGAACACAGATTAATATTAACACACTCACTGACACACTGTGTATTTCATGACCCACAGTCAGATACACCCTGTGAAGTGTAAAACACCAACTCTGTCGTCAGCAATATTATCACACTGACAGAGAATACAGATTAATATTAACACACTCACTGACACACTGTGTATATCATGACCCACAGTCAGATACACCCTGTGAAGTGTAAAACATTCCCACTGTCCTCAGCAATATTAACACACTGACAGAGAACACAGATTAATATTAACACACTCACTGACACACTGTGTTGTTCATGACCCACAGTCAGATACACCCTGTGAAGTGTAAAACACCCCCAGTGTCGTCAGCAATATTATCACACTGACAGAGAACACAGATTAATATTAGCACACTCACTGACACACTGTGTATATCATGACCCACAGTCAGATACACCCTGTGATGTGTAAAACACCCCCACTGTCCTCAGTAATATTAACACACTGACAGAGAACACAGATTAATATTAACACACTCACTGACTCACTGTGTATATCATGACCCACAGTCAGATACACCCTGTGAAGTGTAAAACACCCCCACTGTCCTCAGCAATATTAACACACTGACAGAGAACACAGATTAATATTAACACACTCACTGACACACTGTGTATATCATGACCCACAGTCAGATACACACTGTGAAGTGTAAAACACCCCCACTGTCCTCAGCAATATTAACACACGGACAGAGAACACAGATTAATATTAACACAGTCACTGAAACACTGTGTATATCGTGACCCAGAGTCAGATAAACCCTGTGAAGTGTAAAACACCCCCACTGTCGTCAGCAATATTAACATACTGACAGAGAACACAGATTAATATTAACACATTCACGGACACACTGTGTACATCATGACCCACAGTCAGATCAACCCTGTGAAGTGTAAAACACCCCCACTGTCCTCAGTAATAATAACACCTGAAAGACACCACAGATTAATATTAACACACTCACTGACACACTGTGTATATCATGACCCACAGTCAGATACACCCTGTGAAGTGTAAAACACACCCACTGTCCTCAGTAATATTAACAAACTGACAGAGTACACAGATTAATATTAACACACTCACTGACACACTGTGTATATCATGACCCACAGTCAGATACACCCTGTGAAGTGTAAAACATCCCCACTGTCCTCAGTAATATTAACACACTGACAGAGAACACAGATTAATATAAACACACTCACTGACACACTGTGTACATCATGACCCACAGTCAGATACACCCAGTGAAGTGTAAAACACCCCCACTGTCCTCGGTAATATTAACACACGGACAGAGAACACAGATTAATATTAACACAATCACTGACACACTGTGTATATCATCACCCACAGTCAGATACACCCTGTGAAGAGTAAAACACCCCCACTGTCCTCAGGAATATTAACACACTGACAGAGAACACAGATTAATATTAACACACTCACTGACACACTGTGTATATCATGACTCACAGTCACATACACCCTGTGAAGTGTAAAACATCCCCACTGTCCTCAGGAATATTAACACACTGACAGAGAACACAGATTAATATTAACACACTCACTGACACACTGTGTACATCATTACCCACAGTCAGATAAACACTGTGAAGTGTAAAACACCCCCACTGTCCTCAGCAATATTAACACACTGACAGAGAGCACAGATTAATGTTAACACACTCACTGACACACTGTGTATATCATGACTCACAGTCAGATACACCCTGTGAAGTGTAAAACACCCCCACTGTCCTCAGTAATATTAACACACAGACAGAGAACATAGCTTAATATTAACACACTCACTGACACACTGTGTATATCATGACCCACAGTCAGATACACCCTGTGAAGTGTAAAACACCCCCACTGTCCTCAGTAATATTAACACACTGACAGAGAACACAGATTAATATTAACACACTCACTGACACACTGTGTATATCATGACCCACAGTCAGATACACCCTGTGAAGTGTAAAACACCCCCACTGTCCTCAGTAATATTAACACAGTGACAGAGAACACAGAATAATATTAACACACTCACCGACACACTGTGTATATTATGACCCACAGTCAGATAAACTCTGTGAAGTGTAAAACATCCCCACTGTCCTCAGGAATATTAGCACACTGACAGAGAACACAGATTAATATTAACACACTCACTGACACACTGTGTACATCATGACCCAGAGTCAGATACACCCTGTGAAGTGTAAAACACCCCCACTGTCCTCAGTAATATTAACACAATAACAGAGAACACAGATTAATATTAACACACTCACTGACACACTGTGTATATCATGACCCACAGTCAGATACACCCTGTGAAGTGTAAAACACCCCCACTGTCCTCAGCAATATTAACACACTGACAGACAACACAGATTAATATTAACACACACTCTGACACACTGTGTATATCATGACCCACAGTCAGATACACCCTGTGAAGTGTAAAACATCCCCACTGTCCTCAGTAATATTAACACACTGACAGAGAACACAGATTAATATTAACACACTCACTGACACACTGTGTATATCATGACCCACAGTCAGATACACACTGTGAAGTGTAAAACACCCCCACTGTTCTCAGGAATATTAACACACTGACAGAGAACACAGATTAATATTAACACACTCACTGACACACTGTGTATATCATGACTTACAGTCACATACACCCTGTGAAGTGTAAAACATCCCCACTGTCCTCAGGAATATTAACACACTGACAGAGAACATAGATTAATATTAACACACTCACTGACACCCTGTGTACATCATGACCCACAGCCAGATACACCCTGTGAAGTGCAAAACATCCCCACTTTCCTCAGTAATATTAACACACTGACAGAGAACACAGATTAATATTAACACACTCACTGACACACTGTGGACATCATGACCCACAGTCAGATAAACCCTGTGAAGTGTAAACCATCCCCACTGTCCTCAGTAATATTAACACACTGACAGAGAACACAGATTAATATTAACACACTCACTGACACAATGTGTATATCATGACCCACAGTCAGATACACCCTGTGAAGTGTAACACACCCCCACTGTCCTCAGGAATATTAACACACTGACAGAGAACACAGATTAATATTAACACACTCACTGACACACTGTGTATATCATGACTCACAGTCACATACACCCTGTGAAGTGTAAAACATCCCCACTGTCCTCAGTAACATTAACACACTGACAGAGAACACAGATTAATATTAACACACTCACTGACACATTGTGTTTTTAATGACCCACAGTCAGATACACCCTGTGAAGTGTAAAACACCCCCACTGTCCTCAGTAATATTAACACACTGACAGAGAACACAGATTAATATTAACACACTCACTGACACACTGTGTATATCATGACTCACAGTCACATACACCCTGTGAAGTGGAAAACACCCCCACTGTCCTCAGGAATATTAACACACTGACAGAGAACACAGATTAATATTAACACACTCACTGACACACAGTGTACATCATGACCCACAGTCAGATACACCCTGTGAAGTGTAAAACACCCCCACTGTCCTCAGTAATATTAACACACTGACAGAGAACACAGATTAATATTAACACATTCACTGACACACTGTGTATATCATGACCCACAGTCAGATACACCCTGTGAAGTGTAAAACACCCCCACTGTCCTCAGTAATATTAACACACTGACAGAGAACACAGATTAATATTAACACATTCACTGACACACTGTGTATATCATGACTCACAGTCACATACACCCTGTGAAGTGTAAAACATCCCCACTTTCCTCAGTAATATTGACACACTGACAGAGAACACAGATTAATATTAACACACTCACTGACACACAGTGTACATCATGACCCACAGTCAGATACACCCTGTGAAGTGTAAAACACCCCACTGTCCTCAGTAATATTAACACACTGACAGAGAACACAGATTAATATTAACACACTCACTGACACAATGTGTATATCGTGACCCACAGTCAGATAAACCCTGTGAAGTGTAAAACACCCCCACTGTCGTCAGCAATATTAACATACTGACAGAGAACACAGATTAATATTAACACATTCACGGTCACACTGTGTACATCATGACCCACAGTCAGATCGACCCTGTGAAGTGTAAAACACCCCCACTGTCCTCAGTAATAATAACACCTGAAAGACACCACAGATTAATATTAACACACTCACTGACACACTGTGTATATCATGACCCACAGTCAGATACACCCTGTGAAGTGTAAAACACACCCACTGTCCTCAGTAATATTAACACACTGACAGAGTACACAGATTAATATTAACACACTCACTGACACACTGTGTATATCATGACCCACAGTCAGATACACCCTGTGAAGTGTAAAACATCCCCACTGTCCTCAGTAATATTAACACACTGACAGAGAACACAGATTAATATAAAAACACTCACTGACACACTGTGTACATCATGACCCACAGTCAGATACACCCAGTGAAGTGTAAAACACCCCCACTGTCCTCGGTAATATTAACACACGGACAGAGAACACAGATTAATATTAACACACTCACTGCCACACTGTGTACATCATCACCCACAGTCAGATACACCCTGTGAAGAGTAAAACACCCCCACTGTCCTCAGGAATATTAACACACTGACAGAGAACACAGATTAATATTAACACACTCACTGACACACTGTGTATATCATGACTCACAGTCAGATACACCCTGTGAAGTGTAAAACACCCCCACTGTCCTCAGTAATATTAACACACAGACAGAGAACACAGCTTAATATTAACACACTCACTGACACACTGTGTATATCATGACCCACAGTCAGATACACCCTGTGAAGTGTAAAACACCCCCACTGTCCTCAGTAATATTAACACACTGACAGAGAACACAGATTAATATTAACACACTCACTGACACACTGTGTATATCATGACCCACAGTCAGATACACCCTGTGAAGTGTAAAACACCCCCACTGTCCTCAGTAATATTAACACACTGACAGAGAACACAGAATAATATTAACACACTCACCGACACACTGTGTATATCATGACCCACAGTCAGATAAACTCTGTGAAGTGTAAAACATCCCCACTGTCCTCAGGAATATTAGCACACTGACAGAGAAGACAGATTAATATTAACACACTCACTGACACACTGTGTACATCATGACCCAGAGTCAGATACACCCTGTGAAGTGTAAAACACCCCCACTGTCCTCAGTAATATTAACACAATAACAGAGAACACAGATTAATATTAACACACTCACTGACACACTGTGTATATCATGACCCACAGTCAGATACACCCTGTGAAGTGTAAAACACCCCCACTGTCCTCAGCAATATTAACACACTGACAGACAACACAGATTAATATTAACACACACTCTGACACACTGTGTATATCATGACCCACAGTCAGATACACCCTGTGAAGTGTAAAACATCCCCACTGCCCTCAGTAATGTTAACACACTGACAGAGAGCACAGATTAATATTAACACACTCACTGACACACTGTGTATATCATGACCCACAGTCAGATACACCCTGTGAAGTGTAAAACACCCCCACTGTCCTCAGGAATATTAACACAATGACAGAGAACACAGATTAATATTAACACACTCACTGACACACTGTGTATATCATGACTCACAGTCACATAGACCCTGTGAAGTGTAAAACATCCCCACTGTCCTCAGGAATATTAACACACTGACAGAGAACATAGATTAATATTAACACACTCACTGACACACTGTGTACATCATGACCCACAGCCAGATACACCCTGTGAAGTGCAAAACATCCCCACTTTCCTCAGTAATATTAACACACTGACAGAGAACACAGATTAATATTAACACACTCACTGACACACTGTGGACATCATGACCCACAGTCAGATAAACCCTGTGAAGTGTAAAACACCCCCACTGTCCTCAGGAATATTAACACACTGACAGAGAACACAGATTAATATTAACACACTCACTGACACACTGTGTATGTCATGACCCACAGTCAGATACACCCTGTGAAGTGTAAACCATCCCCACTGTCCTCAGTAATATTAACACACTGACAGAGAACACAGATTAATATTAACACACTCACTGACACAATGTGTATATCATGACCCACAGTCAGATACACCCTGTGAAGTGTAACACACCCCCACTGTCCTCAGGAATATTAACACACTGACAGAGAACACAGATTAATATTAACACACTCACTGACACACTGTGTATATCATGACTCACAGTCACATACACCCTGTGAAGTGTAAAACATCCCCACTGTCCTCAGGAATATTAACACACTGACAGAGAACACAGATTAATATTAACACACTCACTGACACACTGTGTATATCATGACCCACAGTCAGATACACCCTGTGAAGTGTAAAACATCCACACTGTCCTCAGTAATATTAACACACTGACAGAGAACACAGATTAATATTAACACACTCACTGACACACTGTGTATATCATGACCCACAGTCAGATACACCCTGTGAAGTGTAAAACACCCCCACTGTCCTCAGTAATATTAACACACTGACAGAGAACACAGATTAATATTAACACACTCACTGACACACTGTGTATATCATGACTCACAGTCACATACACCCTGTGAAGTGCAAAACATCCCCACTGTCCTCAGGAATATTAACACACTGACAGAGAACACAGATTAATATTAACACTCTCACTGACACACAGTGTACATCATGACCCACAGCCAGATATCCCTGTGAAGTGTAAAACATCCCCACTTTCCTCAGTAATATTAACACACTGACAGAGAACACAGATTAATATTAACACACTCATTGACACACTGTGGACGTCATGACCCACAGTCAGATAAACCTTTTGAAGTGTAAAACACCCCCACTGTGCTCAGGAATATTAACACACTGACAGAGAAAACAGATTAATATTAACACACTCACTGACACACTGTGTATATCATGACCCACAGTCAGATACACCCGGTGAAGTGTAAAACACCCCACTGTCCTCAGTAATATTAACACACTGACAGAGAACACAGATTAATATTAACACACTCACTGACACACTGTGTACATCATAACGCACAGTCAGATACACCCTGTGAAGTGTAAAACACCCCCCCTGTCCTCAGTAATATTAACACACTGACAGAGAACACAGATTAATATTAACACACTCACTGACACACTGTGTACATCATGACCCACAGTCAGATACACCCTGTGAAGTGTAAAACACCCCCACTGTCCTCAGGAATATTAACACACTGACAGAGAACACAGATTAATATTAACACACTCACTGACACACTGTGTATATCATGACTCACAGTCACATACACCCTGTGAAGTGCAAAACATCCCCACTGTCCTCAGGAATATTAACACACTGACAGAGAACACAGATTAATATTAACACTCTCACTGACACACAGTGTACATCATGACCCACAGCCAGATATCCCTGTGAAGTGTAAAACATCCCCACTTTCCTCAGTAATATTAACACACTGACAGAGAACACAGATTAATATTAACACACTCATTGACACACTGTGGACGTCATGACCCACAGTCAGATAAACCTTTTGAAGTGTAAAACACCCCCACTGTGCTCAGGAATATTAACACACTGACAGAGAAAACAGATTAATATTAACACACTCACTGACACACTGTGTATATCATGACCCACAGTCAGATACACCCGGTGAAGTGTAAAACACCCCACTGTCCTCAGTAATATTAACACACTGACAGAGAACACAGATTAATATTAACACACTCACTGACACACTGTGTACATCATAACGCACAGTCAGATACACCCTGTGAAGTGTAAAACACCCCCCCTGTCCTCAGTAATATTAACACACTGACAGAGAACACAGATTAATATTAACACACTCACTGACACACTGTGTACATCATGACCCACAGTCAGATACACCCTGTGAAGTGTAAAACACCCCCACTGTCCTCAGGAATATTAACACACTGACAGAGAACACAGATTAATATTAACACACTCACTGACACACTGTGTACATCATGACCCACAGCCAGATACACCCTGTGAAGTGTAAAACATCCCCACTGTCCTCAGGAATATTAACACACTGACAGAGAACACAGATTAATATTAACACACTCACTGACACACTGTGTATATCATGACTCACAGTCAGATACACCCTGTGAAGTGTAAAACACCCCCACTTTCCTCAGAAATATTAACACACTGACAGAGAACACAGATTAATATTAACACACTCACTGACACACTGTGGACATCATGACCCACAGTCAGATAAACCCTGTGAAATGTAAAACACCACCACTGTGCTCAGGAATATTAACACACTGACAGAGAGCACAGATTAATATTAACACACTCACTGACACACTGTGTACATCATAACCCACAGTCAGATACACCCTGTGAAGTGTAAAACACCCCCACTGTCCTCAGTAATATTAACACACTGACAGAGAACACAGATTAATATTAACACACTCACTGACACACTGTGTACATCATGACCCACAGTCAGATACACCCTGTGAAGTGTAAAACACCCCCACTGTCCTCAGGAATATTAACACACTGACAGAGAACACAGATTAATGTTAACACACTCACTGACACACTGTGGACATCATGACCCACAGTCAGATAAACCCTGTGAAATGTAAAACACCACCACTGTGCTCAGGAATATTAACACACTGACAGAGAGCACAGATTAATATTAACACACTCACTGACACACTGTGTACATCATAACCCACAGTCAGATACACCCTGTGAAGTGTAAAACACGCCCACTGTCCTCAGTAATATTAACACACTGACAGAGAACACAGATTAATATTAACACACTCACTGACACACTGTGTACATCATGACCCACAGTCAGATACACCCTGTGAAGTGTAAAACACCCCCACTGTCCTCAGGAATGTTAACACACTGACAGAGAACACAGATTAATATTAACACACTCACTGACACACTGTGTATATCATGACTCACAGTCAAATACACCCTGTGAAGTGTAAAACATCCCCACTGTCCTCAGTAATATTAACACACTGACAGAGAACACAGATTAATATTAACACACTCACTGACACACTGTGTATATCATGACCCACAGTCAGATACACCCTGTGAAGTGTAAAACACCCCCACTGTCCTCAGTAATATTAACACACTGACAGAGAACACAGATTAATATTAACACACTCACTGACACACTGTGTATATCATGACTCACAGTCACATACACCCTGTGAAGTGCAAAACATCCCCACTGTCCTCAGGACTATTAACACACTGACAGAGAACACAGATTAATATTAACACTCTCACTGACACACAGTGTACATCATGACCCACAGCCAGATATCCCTGTGAAGTGTAAAACATCCCCACTTTCCTCAGTAATATTAACACACTGACAGAGAACACAGATTAATATTAACACACTCACTGACACACTGTGGACGTCATGACCCACAGTCAGATAAACCTTTTGAAGTGTAAAACACCCCCACTGTGCTCAGGAATATTAACACACTGACAGAGAAAACAGATTAATATTAACACACTCACTGACACACTGTGTATATCATGACCCACAGTCAGATACACCCTGTGAAGTGTAAAACACCCCCACTGTCCTCAGGAATATTAACACACTGACAGAGAACACAGATTAATATTAACACACTCACTGACACACTGTGTATATCATGACCCACAGCCAGATACACCCTGTGAAGTGTAAAACATCCCCACTGTCCTCAGGAATATTAACACACTGACAGAGAACACAGATTAATATTAACACACTCACTGACACACTGTGTATATCATGACCCACAGTCAGATACACCCTGTGAAGTGTAAAACACCCCCACTTTCCTCAGAAATATTAACACACTGACAGAGAACACAGATTAATATTAACACACTCACTGACACACTGTGGACATCATGACCCACAGTCAGATAAACCCTGTGAAATGTAAAACACCACCACTGTGCTCAGGAATATTAACACACTGACAGAGAGCACAGATTAATATTAACACACTCACTGACACACTGTGTACATCATAACCCACAGTCAGATACACCCTGTGAAGTGTAAAACACCCCCACTGTCCTCAGTAATATTAACACACTGACAGAGAACACAGATTAATATTAACACACTCACTGACACACTGTGAACATCATGACCCACAGTCAGATACACCCTGTGAAGTGTAAAACACCCCCACTGTCCTCAGGAATATTAACACACTGACAGAGAACACAGATTAATGTTAACACACTCACTGACACACTGTGTATATCATGAACCACAGTCAGATACACCCTGTGAAGTGTAAAACACCCCCACTGTCCTCAGCAATATTAACACGCTGACAGAGAACACAGATTAATATTAACACACTCACCGACACACTGTGTATATCATGACCCACAGTCAGATACACCCTGTGAAGTGTAAAACACCCCCACTGTCGTCAGCAATATTATCACACTGACAGAGAACACAGATTAATATTAACACACTCACTGACACACTGTGTATATCATGACCCACAGTCAGATACACCCTGTGAAGTGTAAAACACGCCCACTGTCGTCAGCAATATTATCACACTGACAGAGAACACAGATTAATATTAACACACTCACTGACACACTGTGTATATCATGTCCCACAGTCAGATACACCCTGTGAAGTGTAAAACACCCCCACTGTCCTCAGTAATATTAACACACTGACAGAGAACACAGATTAATATTAACACACTCACTGACACACTATGTATATCATTACCCACAGTCAGATACACCCTGTGAAGTGTACAACACCCCCACTGTCCTCAGGAATATTAACACACTGACAGTGAACACAGATTAATATTAACACACTCACTGACACACTGTGTACATCATGACACACAGTCAGATACACCCTGTGAAGTGTAAAACACCCCCACTGTCCTCAGTAATATTAACACACTGACAGAGAACACAGATTAATATTAAAACACTCACTGACACACTGTGTACATCATGACCCACAGTCAGATACACCCTGTGAAGTGTAAAACACCCCCACTGTCCTCAGGAATATTAACACACTGACAGAGAACACAGATTAATATTAACACACTCACTGACACACTGTGTAGATCATGACCCACAGTCAGATACACCCTGTGAAGTGTAAAACACCCCCACTGTCCTCAGGAATATTAACACACTGACAGAGAGCACAGATTAATATTAACACACTCACTGACACACTGTGTAGATCATGACCCACAGTCAGATACACCCTGTGAAGTGTAAAACACCCTCACTGTCCTCAGTAATATTAACACACTGACAGAGAACACAGATTAATATTAACACACTCACTGACACACTGTGTACATCATGACCCACAGTCAGATACACCCGGTGAAGTGTAAAACACCCCCACTGTCCTCAGGAATATTAACACACTGACAGAGAACACAGATTAATATTAACACACTCACTGACACACTGTGTATATCATGACCCACAGTCAGATAAACCCTGTGAAGTGTAAAACACCCCCACTGTCCTCAGGAATATTAACACACTGACAGAGAACACAGATTAATATTAACACACTCACTGACACACAGTGTACATCATGACCCACAGCCAGATACACCCTGTGAAGTGTAAAACATCCCCACTTTCCTCAGTAATATTAACACACTGACAGAGAACACAGATTAATATTAACACACTCACTGACACACTGTGGACATCATGACCCACAGTCAGATAAACCTTTTGAAGTGTAAAACACCCCCACTGTGCTCAGGAATATTAACACACTGACAGAGAACACAGATTAATATTAACACACTCACTGACACACTGTGTATATCATGACCCACAGTCAGATACACCCGGTGAAGTGTAAAACACCCTCACTGTCCTCAGTAATATTAACACACTGACAGAGAACACAGATTAATATTAACACACTCACTGACACACTGTGTACATCATGACCCACAGTCAGATACACCCGGTGAAGTGTAAAACACCCCCACTGTCCTCAGGAATATTAACACACTGACAGAGAACACAGATTAATATTAACACACTCACTGACACACTGTGTATATCATGACCCACAGTCAGATAAACCCTGTGAAGTGTAAAACACCCCCACTGTCCTCAGGAATATTAACACACTGACAGAGAACACAGATTAATATTAACACACTCACTGACACACTGTGTACATCATAACGCACAGTCAGATACACCCTGTGAAGTGTAAAACACCCCCCCTGTCCTCAGTAATATTAACACACTGACAGAGAACACAGATTAATATTAACACACTCACTGACACACTGTGTACATCATGACCCACAGTCAGATACACCCTGTGAAGTGTTAAACACCCCCACTGTCCTCAGTAATATTAACACACTGACAGAGAACACAGATTAATATTAACAAACTCACTGACACACTGTGTATATCATGACCCAGAGTCAGATAAAGCCTGTGAAGTGTAAAACACCCCCACTGTCCTCAGTAATATTAACACACTGACAGAGAACACAGATTAATATTAACACACACACTGACACACTGTGTATATCATGACCCACAGCCAGATACACCCTGTGAAGTGTAAAACACCCCCACTGTCCTGAGCAATATTAACACACTGACAGAGAACACAGATTAATATTAACATACTCACTGACACACTGTGTATATCATGACTCACAGTCAGATATAACCTGTGAAGTGTAAAACACCCTCACTGTCCTCAGTAATATTAACACACTGACAGAGAACACAGATTAATATTAACACACTCACTGACACACTGTGTACATCATGACCCACAGTCAGATACACCCGGTGACGTGTAAAACACCCCCACTGTCCTCAGGAATATTAACACACTGACAGAGAACACAGATTAATATTAACACACTCACTGACACACTGTGTATATCATGACCCACAGTCAGATAAACCCTGTGAAGTGTAAAACACCCCCACTGTCCTCAGGAATATTAACACACTGACAGAGAACACAGATTAATATTAACAAACTCACTGACACACAGTGTACATCATGACCCACAGCCAGATACACCCTGTGAAGTGTAAAACATCCCCACTTTCCTCAGTAATATTAACACACTGACAGAGAACACAGATTAATATTAACACACTCACTGACACACTGTGGACATCATGACCCACAGTCAGATAAACCTTTTGAAGTGTAAAACACCCCCACTGTGCTCAGGAATATTAACACACTGACAGAGAACACAGATTAATATTAACACACTCACTGACACACTGTGTATATCATGACCCACAGTCAGATACACCCGGTGAAGTGTAAAACACCCTACTGTCCTCAGTAATATTAACACACTGACAGAGAACACAGATTAATATTAACACACTCACTGACACACTGTGTACATCATAACGCACAGTCAGATACACCCTGTGAAGTGTAAAACACCCCCCCTGTCCTCAGTAATATTAACACACTGACAGAGAACACAGATTAATATTAACACACTCACTGACACACTGTGTACATCATGACCCACAGTCAGATACACCCTGTGAAGTGTAAAACACCCCCACTGTCCTCAGGAATATTAACACACTGACAGAGAACACAGATTAATATTAACACACTCACTGACACACTGTGTATATCATGACCCACAGCCAGGTACACCCTGTGAAGTGTAAAACATCCCCACTTTCCTCAGAAATATTAACACACTGACAGAGAACACAGATTAAGATTAACACACTCACTGACACACTGTGGACATCATGACCCACAGTCAGATAAACCCTGTGAAATGTAAAACACCACCACTGTGCTCAGGAATATTAACACACTGACAGAGAACACAGATTAATATTAACACACTCACTGACACACTGTGTACATCATAACCCACAGTCAGATACACCCTGTGAAGTGTAAAACACCCCCACTGTCCTCAGTAATATTAACACACTGACAGAGAACACAGATTAATATTAACACACTCACTGACACACTGTGTACATCATGACCCACAGTCAGATACACCCTGTGAAGTGTAAAACACCCCCACTGTCCTCAGGAATATTAACACACTGACAGAGAACACAGATTAATGTTAACACACTCACTGACACACTGTGTATATAATGACCCACAGTCAGATACACCCTGTGAAGTGTAAAACACCCCCACTGTCCTCAGCAATATTAACACACTGACAGAGAACACAGATTAATATTAACACACTCACTGACACACTGTGTATATCATGACCCACAGTCAGATACACCCTGTGAAGTGTAAAACACCCCCACTGTCGTCAGCAATATTATCACACTGACAGAGAACACAGATTAATATTAACACACTCACTGACACACTGTGTACATCATGACCCACAGTCAGATACACCCTGTGAAGTGTAAAACACCCCCACTGTCGTCAGCAATATTATCACACTGACAGAGAACACAGATTAATATTAACACACTCACTGACACACTGTGTATATCATGTCCCACAGTCAGATACACCCTGTGAAGTGTAAAACACCCCCACTGTCGTCAGCAATATTATCACACTGACAGAGAACACAGATTAATATTAACACACTCACTGACACACTGTGTATATCATGACCCACAGTCAGATACACCCTGTGAAGTGTAAAACACCCCCACTGTCCTCAGCAATATTAACACACTGACAGAGAACACAGATTAATATTAACACACACACTGACACACTGTGTATATCATGTCCCACAGTCAGATACACCCTGTGAAGTGTAAAACACCCCCACTGTCCTCAGTAATATTAACACACTGACAGAGAACACAGATTAATATTAACACACTCACTGACACACTGTGTATATCATGACCCACAGTCAGATACACCCTGTGAAGTGTACAACACCCCCACTGTCCTCAGGAATATTAACACACTGACAGTGAACACAGATTAATATTAACACACTCACTGACACACTGTGTATATCATGACCCAGAGTCAGATACACCCTGCGAAGTGTAAAACACCCCCACTGTGCTCAGGAATATTAACACACTGACAGAGAACACAGATTAATATTAACACACTCACTGACACACTGTGTATATCATGACCCACAGTCAGATACACCCGGTGAAGTGTAAAACACCCCACTGTCCTCAGTAATATTAACACACTGACAGAGAACACAGATTAATATTAACACACTCACTGACACACTGTGTACATCATAACGCACAGTCAGATACACCCTGTGAAGTGTAAAACACCCCCCCTGTCATCAGTAATATTAAAACACTGACAGAGAACACAGATTAATATTAACACACTCACTGACACACTGTGTACATCATGACCCACAGTCAGATACACCCTGTGAAGTGTAAAACACCCCCACTGTCCTCAGGAATATTAACACACTGACAGAGAACACAGATTAATATTAACACACTCACTGACACACTGTGTATATCATGACCCACAGTCAGATAAACCCTGTGAAGTGTAAAACACCCCCACTGTCCTCAGGAATATTAACACACTGACAGAGAACACAGATTAATATTAACACACTCACTGACACACTGTGTATATCATGACCCACAGTCAGATAAACCCTGTGAAGTGTAAAACAGCCCCACTGTCCTCAGTAAAATTAACACACTGACAGAGAACACAGATTAATATTAACACACTCACTGACACACTGTGTACATCATGACCCACAGTCAGATACACCCTGTGAAGTGTAAAACACCCCCTCTGTCCTCAGTAATATTAACACACTGACAGAGAACACAGATTAATATTAACACACTCACTGACACACTGTGTACATCATGACCCACAGTCAGATACACCCTGTGAAGTGTTAAACACCCCTACTGTCCTCAGTAATATTAACACACTGACAGAGAACACAGATTAATATTAACAAACTCACTGACACACTGTGTATATCATGACCCAGAGTCAGATAAAGCCTGTGAAGTGTAAAACACCCCCACTGTCCTCAGTAATATTAACACACTGACAGAGAACACAGATTAATATTAACACACTCACTGACACACTGTGTATATCATGACCCACTGCCAGATACACCCTGTGAAGTGTAAAACACCCCCACTGTCCTGAGCAATATTAACACACTGACAGAGAACACTGATTAATATTAACACACTCACTGACACACTGTGTATATCATGACCCACAGTCAGATACACCCGGTGAAGTGTAAAACACCCCCACTGTCCTCAGGAATATTAACACACTGACAGAGAACACAGATTAATATTAACACACTCACTGACACACTGTGTACATCATGACCCACAGTCAGATAAACCCTGTGAAGTGTAAAACACCCCCACTGTCCTCAGGAATATTAACACACTGACAGAGAACACAGATTAATATTAACACACTCACTGACACACAGTGTACATCATGGCCCACAGCCAGATACACCCTGTGAAGTGTAAAACATCCCCACTTTCCTCAGTAATATTAACACACTGACAGAGAACACAGATTAATATTAACACACTCACTGACACACTGTGGACATCATGACCCACAGTCAGATAAACCTTTTGAAGTGTAAAACACCCCCACTGTGCTCAGGAATATTAACACACTGACAGAGAACACAGATTAATATTAACACACTCACTGACACACTGTGTATATCATGACCCACAGTCAGATACACCCGGTGAAGTGTAAAACACCCCACTGTCCTCAGTAATATTAACACACTGACAGAGAACACAGATTAATATTAACACACTCACTGACACACTGTGTACATCATAACGCACAGTCAGATACACCCTGTGAAGTGTAAAACACCCCCCCTGTCCTCAGTAATATTAACACACTGACAGAGAACACAGATTAATATTAACACACTCACTGACACACTGTGTACATCATGACCCACAGTCAGATACACCCTGTGAAGTGTTAAACACCCCCACTGTCCTCAGTAATATTAACACACAGACAGAGAACACAGATTAATATTAACAAACTCACTGACACACTGTGTATATCATGACCCAGAGTCAGATAAAGCCTGTGAAGTGTAAAACACCCCCACTGTCCTCAGTAATATTAACACACTGACAGAGAACACAGATTAATATTAACACACACACTGACACACTGTGTATATCATGACCCACAGCCAGATACACCCTGTGAAGTGTAAAACACCCCCACTGTCCTGAGCAATATTAACACACTGACAGAGAACACAGATTAATATTAACATACTCACTGACACACTGTGTATATCATGACTCACAGTCAGATATAACCTGTGAAGTGTAAAACACCCTCACTGTCCTCAGTAATATTAACACACTGACAGAGAACACAGATTAATATTAACACACTCACTGACACACTGTGTACATCATGACCCACAGTCAGATACACCCGGTGAAGTGTAAAACACCCCCACTGTCCTCAGGAATATTAACACACTGACAGAGAACACAGATTAATATTAACACACTCACTGACACACTGTGTATATCATGACCCACAGTCAGATAAACCCTGTGAAGTGTAAAACACCCCCACTGTCCTCAGGAATATTAACACACTGACAGAGAACACAGATTAATATTAACACACTCACTGACACACAGTGTACATCATGACCCACAGCCAGATACACCCTGTGAAGTGTAAAACATCCCCACTTTTCTCAGTAATATTAACACACTGACAGAGAACACAGATTAATATTAACACACTCACTGACACACTGTGGACATCATGACCCACAGTCAGATAAACCTTTTGAAGTGTAAAACACCCCCACTGTGCTCAGGAATATTAACACACTGACAGAGAACACAGATTAATATTAACACACTCACTGACACACTGTGTATATCATGACCCACAGTCAGATACACCCGGTGAAGTGTAAAACACCCCACTGTCCTCAGTAATATTAACACACTGACAGAGAACACAGATTAATATTAACACACTCACTGACACACTGTGTACATCATAACGCACAGTCAGATACACCCTGTGAAGTGTAAAACACCCCCCCCCTGTCCTCAGTAATATTAACACACTGACAGAGAACACAGATTAATATTAACACACTCACTGACACACTGTGTACATCATGACCCACAGTCAGATACACCCTGTGAAGTGTAAAACACCCTCACTGTCCTCAGGAATATTAACACACTGACAGAGAACACAGATTAATATTAACACACTCACTGACACACTGTGTATATCATGACCCACAGCCAGGTACACCCTGTGAAGTGTAAAACATCCCCACTTTCCTCAGAAATATTAACACACTGACAGAGAACACAGATTAATATTAACACACTCACTGACACACTGTGGACATCATGACCCACAGTCAGATAAACCCTGTGAAATGTAAAACACCACCACTGTGCTCAGGAATATTAACACACTGACAGAGAACACAGATTAATATTAACACACTCACTGACACACTGTGTACATCATAACCCACAGTCAGATACACCCTGTGAAGTGTAAAACACCCCCACTGTCCTCAGTAATATTAACACACTGACAGAGAACACAGATTAATATTAACACACTCACTGACATACTGTGTACATCATGACCCACAGTCAGATACACCCTGTGAAGTGTAAAACACCCCCACTGTCCTCAGGAATATTAACACACTGACAGAGAACACAGATTAATGTTAACACACTCACTGACACACTGTGTATATCATGACCCACAGTCAGATACACCCTGTGAAGTGTAAAACACCCCCACTGTCCTCAGCAATATTAACACACTGACAGAGAACACTGATTAATATTAACACACTCACTGACACACTGTGTATATCATGACCCACAGTCAGATACACCCTGTGAAGTGTAAAACACCCCCACTGTCGTCAGCAATATTATCACACTGACAGAGAACACAGATTAATATTAACACACTCACTGACACACTGTGTATATCATGACCCACAGTCAGATACACCCTGTGAAGTGTAAAACACCCCCACTGTCGTCAGCAATATTATCACACTGACAGAGAACACAGATTAATATTAACACACTCACTGACACACTGTGTATATCATGTCCCACAGTCAGATACACCCTGTGAAGTGTAAAACACCCCCACTGTCGTCAGCAATATTATCACACTGACAGAGAACACAGATTAATATTAACACACTCACTGACACACTGTGTATATCATGACCCACAGTCAGATACACCCTGTGAAGTGTAAAACACCCCCACTGTCCTCAGCAATATTAACACACTGACAGAGAACACAGATTAATATTAACACACTCACTGACACACTGTGTATATCATGTCCCACAGTCAGATACACCCTGTGAAGTGTAAAACACCCCCACTGTCCTCAGTAATATTAACACACTGACAGAGAACACAGATTAATATTAACACACTCACTGACACACTGTGTATATCATGACCCACAGTCAGATACACCCTGTGAAGTGTACAACACCCCCACTGTCCTCAGGAATATTAACACACTGACAGTGAACACAGATTAATATTAACACACTCACTGACACACTGTGTATATCATGACCCAGAGTCAGATACACCCTGCGAAGTGTAAAACACCCCCACTGTGCTCAGGAATATTAACACACTGACAGAGAACACAGATTAATATTAACACACTCACTGACACACTGTGTATATCATGACCCACAGTCAGATGCACCCGGTGAAGTGTAAAACACCCCACTGTCCTCAGTAATATTAACACACTGACAGAGAACACAGATTAATATTAACACACTCACTGACACACTGTGTACATCATAACGCACAGTCAGATACACCCTGTGAAGTGTAAAACACCCCCCCTGTCATCAGTAATATTAAAACACTGACAGAGAACACAGATTAATATTAACACACTCACTGACACACTGTGTACATCATGACCCACAGTCAGATACACCCTGTGAAGTGTAAAACACCCCCACTGTCCTCAGGAATATTAACACACTGACAGAGAACACAGATTAATATTAACACACTCACTGACACACTGTGTATATCATGACCCACAGTCAGATAAACCCTGTGAAGTGTAAAACACCCCCACTGTCCTCAGGAATATTAACACACTGACAGAGAACACAGATTAATATTAACACACTCACTGACACACTGTGCATATCATGACCCACAGTCAGATAAACCCTGTGAAGTGTAAAACAGCCCCACTGTCCTCAGTAATATTAACACACTGACAGAGAACACAGATTAATATTAACACACTCACTGACACACAGTGTACATCATGACCCACAGTCAGATACACCCTGTGAAGTGTAAAACACCCCCTCTGTCCTCAGTAATATTAACACACTGACAGAGAACACAGATTAATATTAACACACTCACTGACACACTGTGTACATCATGACCCACAGTCAGATACACCCTGTGAAGTGTTAAACACCCCCACTGTCCTCAGTAATATTAACACACTGACAGAGAACACAGATTAATATTAACAAACTCACTGACACACTGTGTATATCATGACCCAGAGTCAGATAAAGCCTGTGAAGTGTAAAACACCCCCACTGTCCTCAGTAATATTAACACACTGACAGAGAACACAGATTAATATTAACACACTCACTGACACACTGTGTATATCATGACCCACAGCCAGATACACCCTGTGAAGTGTAAAACACCCCCACTGTCCTGAGCAATATTAACACACTGACAGAGAACACTGATTAATATTAACACACTCACTGACACACTGTGTATATCATGACTCACAGCAGGATACACCCGGTGAAGTGTAAAACACCCTCACTGTCCTCAGTAATATTAACACACTGACAGAGAACACAGATTAATATTAACACACTCACTGACACACTGTGTACATCATGACCCACAGTCAGATACACCCGGTGAAGTGTAAAACACCCCCACTGTCCTCAGTAATATTAACACACTGACAGAGAACACAGATTAATATTAACACACTCACTGACACACTGTGTATATCATGACCCACAGTCAGATAAACCCTGTGAAGTGTAAAACACCCCCACTGTCCTCAGGAATATTAACACACTGACAGAGAACACAGATTAATATTAACACACTCACTGACACACTGTGTATATCATGACCCACAGTCAGATAAACCCTGTGAAGTGTAAAACACCCCCACTGTCCTCAGTAATATTAACACACTGACAGAGAACACAGATTAATATTAACACACTCACTGACACACTGTGTACATCATGACCCACAGTCAGATACACCCTGTGAAGTGTAAAACACCCCCACTGTCCTCAGGAATATTAACACACTGACAGAGAACACAGATTAATATTAACACACTCACTGACACACTGTGTACATCATGACCCACAGTCAGATACACCCTGTGAAGTGTTAAACACCCCCACTGTCCTCAGTAATATTAACACACTGACAGAGAACACAGATTAATATTAACAAACTCACTGACACACTGTGTATATCATGACCCAGAGTCAGATACAACCTGTGAAGTGTAAAACACCCCCACTGTCCTCAGTAATATTAACACACTGACAGAGAACACAGATTAATATTAACACACTCACTGACACACTGTGTATATCATGACCCACAGCCAGATACACCCTGTGAAGTGTAAAACACCCCCACTGTCCTGAGCAATATTAACACACTGACAGAGAACACAGATTAATATTAACACACTCACTGACACACTATGTATATCATGACTCACAGTCAGATACACCCGGTGAAGTGTAAAACACCCTCACTGTCCTCAGTAATATTAACACACTGACAGAGAACACAGGTTAATATTAACACACTCACTGACACACTGTGTACATCATGACCCACAGTCAGATACACCCTGTGAAGTGTAAAACACCCCCACTTTCCTCAGTAATATTAACACACTGACAGAGAACACAGATTAATATTAACAAACTCACTGACAGACTGTGTATATCATGACCCACAGCCAGATACACCCTGTGAAGTGTAAAACACCCCCACTGTCCTTAGCAATATCAACACACTGTCAGAGAACACAGTTTAATATTAACACACTCACTGACACACTGTGTACATCATGACCCACAGTCAGATACACCCTGTGAAGTGTAAAACACCCCCACTGTCCTCAGGAATATTAATACACTGACAGAGAACACAGATTAATATTAACACACTCACTGACACACTGTGCACATCATCACCCACAGTCAGATACACCCTGTGAAGTGTAAAACACCCCCACTGTCCTCAGGAATATTAACACACTGACAGAGAACACAGATTAATGTTAACACACTCACTGACACACTGTGTATATCATGACACACGGTCAGATACACCCTGTGAAGTGTAAAACACACTCACTGTCCTCAGCAATATTAACACACTGACAGAGAACACAGATTAATATTAACACACTCACTGACACACTGTGTATATCAAGACCCACAGTCAGATACACCCTGTGAAGTGTAAAACACCCCCACTGTCCTCAGGAATATTAACACACTGACAGAGAACACAGATTAATATTAACACACTCACTGACACACTGTGTATATCATGACCCACAGTCAGATACACCCTGTGAAGTGTAAAACACCCCCACTGTCCTCAGGAATATTAACAGACTGACAGAGAACACAGATTAATATTAATACACTCACTGACACACTGTGTATATCATGACCCACAGTCAGATACACCCTGTGAAGTGTAAAACACCCCCACTGTCCTCAGGAATATTAACACACTGACAGAGAACACAGATTAATATTAACACACTCACTGACACACTGTGTATATCATGACCCACAGTCAGATACACCCTGTGAATTGTAAAGCACCCCCACTTTCCTCAGGAATATTAACACACTGACAGAGAACACAGATTAATATTAACACCCTCACTGACACACTGTGTACATTATTACCCACAGTCAGATAAACACTGTGAAGTGTAAAACACCCCCACTGTCCTCAGTAATATTAACACACTGACAGAGAACACAGATTAATATTAACACACTCACTGACACACTGTGTATATCATGACCCACAGTCAGATACACCCTGTGAAGTGTAAAACACCCCCACTGTCCTCAGTAATATTAACACACTGACAGAGAACACAGATTAATATTAACACACTCACTGACACACTGTGTACATCATGACCCACAGTCAGATGCACCCTGTGAAGTGTAAAACACCCCCACTGTCCTCAGTAATATTAACACACTGACAGAGAACACAGATTAATATTAACACACTCACTGACACACTGTTTATATCATGACTCACAGTCAGATACACCCTGTGAAGTGTAAAACATCCCCACTGTCCTCAGTAATATTAACACACTGACAGAGAACACAGATTAATATTAACACACTCACTGACACACTGTGTACATCATGACCCACAGTCAGATACACCCTGTGAAGTGTAAAACACCCCCTCTGTCCTCAGTAATATTAACACACTGACAGAGAACACAGATTAATATTAACACACTCACTGACACACTGTGTACATCATGACCCACAGTCAGATACACCCTGTGAAGTGTTAAACACCCCCACTGTCCTCAGTAATATTAACACACTGAGAGAGAACACAGATTAATATTAACAAACTCACTGACACACTGTGTAGATCATGACCCAGAGTCAGATAAAGCCTGTGAAGTGTAAAACACCCCCACTGTCCTCAGTAATATTAACACACTGACAGAGAACACAGATTAATATTAACACACACACTGACACACTGTGTATAACATGACCCACAGCCAGATACACCCTGTGAAGTGTAAAACACCCCCACTGTACTGAGCAATATTAACACACTGACAGAGAACACAGATTAATATTAACACACTCACTGACACACTGTGTATATCATGACTCACAGTCAGAAACACCCGCTGAAGTGTAAAACACCCTCACTGTCCTCAGTAATATTAACACACTGACAGAGAACACAGATTAATATTAACACACTCACTGACACACTGTGTATATCATGACCCACAGTCAGATACACCCTGTGAAGTGTAAAACACCCCCACTGTCCTCAGGAATATTAACAGACTGACAGAGAACACAGATTAATATTAACACACTCACTGACACACTGTGTATATCATGACCCACATTCAGATACACCCTGTGAAGTGTAAAACACCCCCACTGTCCTCAGGAATATTAACACACTGACAGAGAACACAGATTAATATTAACACACTCACTGACACACTGTGTATATCATGACCCACAGTCAGATACACCCTGTGAATTGTAAAGCACCCCCACTTTCCTCAGGAATATTAACACACTGACAGAGAACACAGATTAATATTAACACCCTCACTGACACACTGTGTACATTATTACCCACAGTCAGATAAACCCTGTGAAGTGTAAAACACCCCCACTGTCCTCAGTAATATTAACACACTGACAGAGAACACAGATTAATATTAACACACTCACTGACACACTGTGTATATCATGACCCACAGTCAGATACACCCTGTGAAGTGTAAAACACCCCCACTGTCCTCAGTAATATTAACACACTGACAGAGAACACAGATTAATATTAACACACTCACTGACACACTGTGTACATCATGACCCACAGTCAGATGCACCCTGTGAAGTGTAAAACACCCCCACTGTCCTCAGTAATATTAACACACTGACAGAGAACACAGATTAATATTAACACACTCACTGACACACTGTTTATATCATGACTCACAGTCAGATACACCCTGTGAAGTGTAAAACATCCCCACTGTCCTCAGTAATATTAACACACTGACAGAGAACACAGATTAATATTAACACACTCACTGACACACTGTGTATATCATGACTCACAGTCAGATACACCCTGTGAAGTGTAAAACACCCCCACTGTCCTCAGTAATATTAACACACTGACAGAGAACACAGATTAATATTAATACACTCACTGACACACTGTGTATATCATCACCCACAGTCAGATAAACCCTGTGAAGTGTAAAACAGCCCCACTGTCCTCAGGAATATTAACGCACTGACAGAGAACACAGATTGATATTAACACACTCACTGACACATTGTGTACATCATGACCCACAGTCAGATACACCCTGTGAAGTGTAAAACACCCCCACTGTCCTCAGGAATATTAACACACTGACAGAGAACACAGATTAATGTTAACACACTCACTGACACACTGTGTATATCATGACACACAGTCAGATACACCCTGTGAAGTGTAAAACACCCCCACTTTCCTCAGCAATATTAACACACTGACAGAGAACACAGATTAATATTAACACACTCACTGACACACTGTGTATATCATGATCCACAGTCAGATACACCCTGTGAAGTGTAAAACACCCCCACTGTCCTGAGCAATATTAACACACTGACAGAGAACACAGATTAATATTAACACACTCACTGACACACTGTGTATATCATGACTCACAGTCAGATACACCCGGTGAAGTGTAAAACACCCTCACTGTCCTCAGTAATATTAACACACTGACAGAGAACACAGATTAATATTAACACACTCACTGACACACTGTGTATATCATGACCCACAGTCAGATACACCCTGTGAAGTGTAAAACACCCCCACTGTCCTCAGGAATATTAACAGACTGACAGAGAACACAGATTAATATTAACACACTCACTGACACACTGTGTATATCATGACCCACATTCAGATACACCCTGTGAAGTGTAAAACACCCCCACTGTCCTCAGGAATATTAACACACTGACAGAGAACACAGATTAATATTAACACACTCACTGACACACTGTGTATATCATGACCCACAGTCAGATACACCCTGTGAATTGTAAAGCACCCCCACTTTCCTCAGGAATATTAACACACTGACAGAGAACACAGATTAATATTAACACCCTCACTGACACACTGTGTACATTACCCACAGTCAGATAAACCCTGTGAAGTGTAAAACACCCCCACTGTCCTCAGTAATATTAACACACTGACAGAGAACACAGATTAATATTAACACACTCACTGACACACTGTGTATATCATGACCCACAGTCAGATACACCCTGTGAAGTGTAAAACACCCCCACTGTCCTCAGTAATATTAACACACTGACAGAGAACACAGATTAATATTAACACACTCACTGACACACTGTGTACATCATGACCCACAGTCAGATGCACCCTGTGAAGTGTAAAACACCCCCACTGTCCTCAGTAATATTAACACACTGACAGAGAACACAGATTAATATTAACACACTCACTGACACACTGTTTATATCATGACTCACAGTCAGATACACCCTGTGAAGTGTAAAACATCCCCACTGTCCTCAGTAATATTAACACACTGACAGAGAACACAGATTAATATTAACACACTCACTGACACACTGTGTATATCATGACTCACAGTCAGATACACCCTGTGAAGTGTAAAACACCCCCACTGTCCTCAGTAATATTAACACACTGACAGAGAACACAGATTAATATTAATACACTCACTGACACACTGTGTATATCATCACCCACAGTCAGATAAACCCTGTGAAGTGTAAAACAGCCCCACTGTCCTCAGGAATATTAACGCACTGACAGAGAACACAGATTGATATTAACACACTCACTGACACATTGTGTACATCATGACCCACAGTCAGATACACCCTGTGAAGTGTAAAACACCCCCACTGTCCTCAGGAATATTAACACACTGACAGAGAACACAGATTAATGTTAACACACTCACTGACACACTGTGTATATCAAGACACACAGTCAGATACACCCTGTGAAGTGTAAAACACCCCCACTTTCCTCAGCAATATTAACACACTGACAGAGAACACAGATTAATATTAACACACTCACTGACACACTGTGTATATCATGATCCACAGTCAGATACACCCTGTGAAGTGTAAAACACCCCCACTGTCCTGAGCAATATTAACACACTGACAGAGAACACAGATTAATATTAACACACTCACTGACACACTGTGTATATCATGAATCACAGTCAGATACAACGGTGAAGTGTAAAACACCCTCACTGTCCTCAGTAATATTAACACACTGACAGAGAACACAGATTAATATTAACAAACTCACTGACACACAGTGTACATCATGACCCACAGTCAGATACACCCTGTGAAGTGTAAAACACCCCCACTGTCCTCAGTAATATTAACACACTGACAGAGAACACAGATTAATATTAACACACTCACTGACACACTGTGTATATCATGACCCACAGTCAGATACACCCGGTGAAGTGTAAAACACCCCACTGTCCTCAGTAATATTAACACACTGACAGAGAACACAGATTAATATTAACACACTCACTGACACACTGTGCACATCATGACCCACAGCCAGATACACCCTGTGAAGTGTAAAACACCCCCCCTGTCCTCAGTAATATTAACACACTGACAGAGAACACAGATTAATATTAACACACTCACTGACACACTGTGTACATCATGACCCACAGTCAGATGCACCCTGTGAAGTGTAAAACACCCCCACTGTCCTCAGGAATATTAACACACTGACAGAGAACACAGATTAATATTAACACAGTCACTGACACACTGTGCACATCATGACCCACAGCCAGATACACCCTGTGAAGTGTAAAACATCCCCACTTTCCTCAGAAATATTAATACAATGACAGAGAACACAGATTAATATTAACACACTCACTGACACACTGTGGACATCATGACCCACAGTCAGATAAACCCTGTGAAATGTAAAACACCACCACTGTGCTCAGGAATATTAACACACTGACAGAGAACACAGATTAATATTAACACACTCACTGACACACTGTGTACATCATAACCCACAGTCAAATACACCCTGTGAAGTGTAAAACACCCCCAATGTCCTCAGTAATATTAACACGCTGACAGAGAACACAGATTAATATTAACACACTCACTGACACACTGTGTACATCATGACCCACAGTCAGATACACCCTGTGAAGTGTAAAACACCCCCACTGTCCTCAGGAATATTAACACACTGACAGAGAACACAGATTAATATTAACACACTCACTGACACACTGTGTATATCATGACCCAGAGTCAGATACACCCTGCGAAGTGTAAAACACCCCCACTGTCCTCAGGAATATTAACACACTGACAGAGAACACAGATTAATATTAACACACTCACTGACACACTGTGTATATCATGATCCACAGTCAGATACACCCTGTGAAGTGTAAAACACCCCCACTGTCCTGAGCAATATTAACACACTGACAGAGAACACAGATTAATATTAACACACTCACTGACACACTGTGTATATCATGACTCACAGTCAGATACACCCGGTGAAGTGTAAAACACCCTCACTGTCCTCAGTAATATTAACACACTGACAGAGAACACAGATTAATATTAACACACTCACTGACACACTGTGTATATCATGACCCACAGTCAGATACACCCTGTGAAGTGTAAAACACCCCCACTGTCCTCAGGAATATTAACAGACTGACAGAGAACACAGATTAATATTAACACACTCACTGACACACTGTGTATATCATGACCCACATTCAGATACACCCTGTGAAGTGTAAAACACCCCCACTGTCCTCAGGAATATTAACACACTGACAGAGAACACAGATTAATATTAACACACTCACTGACACACTGTGTATATCATGACCCACAGTCAGATACACCCTGTGAATTGTAAAGCACCCCCACTTTCCTCAGGAATATTAACACACTGACAGAGAACACAGATTAATATTAACACCCTCACTGACACACTGTGTACATTACCCACAGTCAGATAAACCCTGTGAAGTGTAAAACACCCCCACTGTCCTCAGTAATATTAACACACTGACAGAGAACACAGATTAATATTAACACACTCACTGACACACTGTGTATATCATGACCCACAGTCAGATACACCTTGTGAAGTGTAAAACACCCCCACTGTCCTCAGTAATATTAACACACTGACAGAGAACACAGATTAATATTAACACACTCACTGACACACTGTGTACATCATGACCCACAGTCAGATGCACCCTGTGAAGTGTAAAACACCCCCACTGTCCTCAGTAATATTAACACACTGACAGAGAACACAGATTAATATTAACACACTCACTGACACACTGTTTATATCATGACTCACAGTCAGATACACCCTGTGAAGTGTAAAACATCCCCACTGTCCTCAGTAATATTAACACACTGACAGAGAACACAGATTAATATTAACACACTCACTGACACACTGTGTATATCATGACTCACAGTCAGATACACCCTGTGAAGTGTAAAACACCCCCACTGTCCTCAGTAATATTAACACACTGACAGAGAACACAGATTAATATTAATACACTCACTGACACACTGTGTATATCATCACCCACAGTCAGATAAACCCTGTGAAGTGTAAAACAGCCCCACTGTCCTCAGGAATATTAACGCACTGACAGAGAACACAGATTGATATTAACACACTCACTGACACATTGTGTACATCATGACCCACAGTCAGATACACCCTGTGAAGTGTAAAACACCCCCACTGTCCTCAGGAATATTAACACACTGACAGAGAACACAGATTAATGTTAACACACTCACTGACACACTGTGTATATCATGACACACAGTCAGATACACCCTGTGAAGTGTAAAACACCCCCACTTTCCTCAGCAATATTAACACACTGACAGAGAACACAGATTAATATTAACACACTCACTGACACACTGTGTATATCATGATCCACAGTCAGATACACCCTGTGAAGTGTAAAACACCCCCACTGTCCTGAGCAATATTAACACACTGACAGAGAACACAGATTAATATTAACACACTCACTGACACACTGTGTATATCATGACTCACAGTCAGATACACCCGGTGAAGTGTAAAACACCCTCACTGTCCTCAGTAATATTAACACACTGACAGAGAACACAGATTAATATTAACAAACTCACTGACACACAGTGTACATCATGACCCACAGTCAGATACACCCTGTGAAGTGTAAAACACCCCCACTGTCCTCAGGAATATTAACACACTGACAGAGAACACAGATTAATATTAACACACTCACTGACACACTGTGTATATCATGACCCACAGTCAGATACACCCGGTGAAGTGTAAAACACCCCACTGTCCTCAGTAATATTAACACACTGACAGAGAACACAGATTAATATTAACACACTCACTGACACACTGTGCACATCATGACCCACAGCCAGATACACCCTGTGAAGTGTAAAACACCCCCCCCTGTCCTCAGTAATATTAACACACTGACAGAGAACACAGATTAATATTAACACACTCACTGACACACTGTGTACATCATGACCCACAGTCAGATGCACCCTGTGAAGTGTAAAACACCCCCACTGTCCTCAGGAATATTAACACACTGACAGAGAACACAGATTAATATTAACACAGTCACTGACACACTGTGCACATCATGACCCACAGCCAGATACACCCTGTGAAGTGTAAAACATCCCCACTTTCCTCAGAAATATTAATACACTGACAGAGAACACAGATTAATATTAACACACTCACTGACACACTGTGGACATCATGACCCACAGTCAGATAAACCCTGTGAAATGTAAAACACCACCACTGTGCTCAGGAATATTAACACACTGACAGAGAACACAGATTAATATTAACACACTCACTGACACACTGTGTACATCATAACCCACAGTCAAATACACCCAGTGAAGTGTAAAACACCCCCAATGTCCTCAGTAATATTAACACACTGACAGAGAACACAGATTAATATTAACACACTCACTGACACACTGTGTACATCATGACCCACAGTCAGATACACCCTGTGAAGTGTAAAACACCCCCACTGTCCTCAGGAATATTAACACACTGACAGAGAACACAGATTAATATTAACACACTCACTGACACACTGTGTATATCATGACCCAGAGTCAGATACACCCTGTGAAGTGTAAAACACCCCCACTGTCCTCAGGAATATTAACACACTGACAGAGAACACAGATTAATATTAACACACTCACTGACACACTGTGTACATCATGACCCACAGTCAGATACACCCTGTGAAGTGTAAAACACCCCCACTGTCCTCAGGAATATTAACACACTGACAGAGAACACAGATTAATGTTAACACACTCACTGACACACTGTGTATATCATGACCCACAGTCAGATACACCCTGTGAAGTGTAAAACACCCCCACTGTCCTCAGCAATATTAACACACTGACAGAGAACACAGATTAATATTAACACACTCACTGACACACTGTGTATATCATGACCCACAGTCAGATACACCCTGTGAAGTGTAAAACACCCCCACTGTCGTCAGCAATATTATCACACTGACAGAGATCACAGATTAATATTAACACACTCACTGACACACTGTGTATATCATGACCCACAGTCAGATACACCCTGTGAAGTGTAAAACACCCCCACTGTCCTCAGGAATATTAACACACTGAAAGAGAACACACATTAATATTAACACACTCACTGACACACTGTGTACATCATCACCCACAGTCAGATACACCCTGTGAAGTGTAAAACACCCCCACTGTCCTCAGGAATATTAACACACTGACAGAGAACACAGATTAATGTTAACACACTCACTGACACACTGTGCACATCATGACCCACAGCCAGATACTCCCTGTGAAGTGTAAAACATCCCCACTTTCCTCAGAAATATTAATACACTGACAGAGAACACAGATTAATATTAACACACTCACTGACACACTGTGGACATCATGACCCACAGTCAGATAAACCCTGTGAAATGTAAAACACCACCACTGTGCTCAGGAATATTAACACACTGACAGAGAACACAGATTAATATTAACACACTCACTGACACACTGTGTACATCATAACCCACAGTCAAATACACCCTGTGAAGTGTAAAACACCCCCAATGTCCTCAGTAATATTAACACACTGACAGAGAACACAGATTAATATTAACACACTCACTGACACACTGTGTACATCATGACCCACAGTCAGATACACCCTGTGAAGTGTAAAACAACCCCACTGTCCTCAGGAATATTAACACACTGACAGAGAACACAGATTAATATTAACACACTCACTGACACACTGTGTATATCATGACCCAGAGTCAGATACACCCTGCGAAGTGTAAAACACCCCCACTGTCCTCAGGAATATTAACACACTGACAGAGAACACAGATTAATATTAACACACTCACTGACACACTGTGTACATCATGACCCACAGTCAGATACACCCTGTGAAGTGTAAAACACCCCCACTGACCTCAGGAATATTAACACACTGACAGAGAACACAGATTAATGTTAACACACTCACTGACACACTGTGTATATCATGACCCAGAGTCAGATACACCCTGTGAAGTGTAAAACACCCCCACTGTCCTCAGCAATATTAACACACTGACAGAGAACACAGATTAATATTAACACACTCACTGACACACTGTGTATATCATGACCCACAGTCAGATACACCCTGTGAAGTGTAAAACACCCCCACTGTCGTCAGCAATATTATCACACTGACAGAGAACACAGATTAATATTAACACACTAACTGACACCCTGTGTATATCATGACCCACAGTCAGATACACCCTGTGAAGTGTAAAACACCCCCACTGTCCTCAGGAATATTAACACACTGAAAGAGAACACACATTAATATTAACACACTCACTGACACACTGTGTACATCATCACCCACAGTCAGATACACCCTGTGAAGTGTAAAACACCCCCACTGTCCTCAGGAATATTAACACAATGACAGAGAACACAGATTAATGTTAACACACTCACTGACACACTGTGTATATCATGACACACAGTCAGATACACCCTGTGAAGTGTAAAACACCCCCACTGTCGTCAGCAATATTATCACACTGACAGAGAACACAGATTAATATTAACACACTCACTGACACACTGTGTATATCATGACTCACAGTCAGATACACCCTGTGAAGTGTAAAACACCCCCACTGTCCTCAGTAATATTAACACACTGACAGAGAACACAGATTAATATTAACACACTCACTGACACACTGTGTATATCATGACCCAGAGTCAGATACACCCTGCGAAGTGTAAAACACCCCCACTGTCCTCAGGAATATTAACACACTGACAGAGAACACAGATTAATATTAACACACTCACTGACACACTGTGTTTATCATGACCCACAGTCAGATACACCCGGTGAAGTGTAAAACACCCCCACTGTCCTCAGGAATATTAACACACTGACAGAGAACACAGATTAATATTAACACACTCACTGACACACTGTGTATATCATGACCCACAGTCAGATAAACCCTGTGAAGTGTAAAACACTCCCACTGTCCTCAGGAATATTAACACACTGACAGAGAACACAGATTAATATTAACACACTCACTGACACACTGTGTATATCATGACCCACAGTCAGATAAACCCTGTGAAGTGTAAAACAGCCCCACTGTCCTCAGTAATATTAACACACTGACAGAGAACACAGATTAATATTAACACACCCACTGACACACTGTGTACATCATGACCCACAGTCAGATACACCCTGTGAAGTGTAAAACACCCCCTCTGTCCTCAGTAATATTAACACACTGACAGAGAACACAGATTAATATTAACACACTCACTGACACACTGTGTACATCATGACCCACAGTCAGATACACCCTGTGAAGTGTTAAACACCCCCACTGTCCTCAGTAATATTAACACACTGACAGAGAACACAGATTAATATTAACAAACTCACTGACACACTGTGTATATCATGACCCAGAGTCAGATAAAGCCTGTGAAGTGTAAAACACCCCCACTGTCCTCAGTAATATTAACACACTGACAGAGAACACAGATTAATATTAACACACACACTGACACACTGTGTATAACATGACCCACAGCCAGATACACCCTGTGAAGTGTAAAACACCCCCACTGTTCTGAGCAATATTAACACACTGACAGAGAACACAGATTAATATTAACACACTCACTGACACACTGTGTATATCATGACTCACAGTCAGATACACCCGGTGAAGTGTAAAACACCCTCACTGTCCTCAGTAATATTAACACACTGACAGAGAACACAGATTAATATTAACACACTCACTGACACACAGTGCACATCATGACCCACAGTCAGATACACCCGGTGAAGTGTAAAACACCCCCACTGTCCTCAGGAATATTAACACACTGACAGAGAACACAGATTAATATTAACACACTCACTGACACACTGTGTATATCATGACCCACAGTCAGATAAACCCTGTGAAGTGTAAAACACCCCCACTGTCCTCAGGAATATTAACATACTGACAGAGAACACAGATTAATATTAAAACACTCACTGACACACAGTGTACATCATGACCCACAGCCAGATACACCCTGTGAAGTGTAAAACATCCCCACTGTCCTCAGTAATATTAACACACTGACAGAGAACACAGATTAATATTAACACACTCACTGACACACTGTGGACATCATGACCCACAGTCAGATAAACCTTTTGAAGTGTAAAACACCCCCACTGTGCTCAGGAATATTAACACACTGACAGAGAACACAGATTAATATTAACACACTCACTGACACACTGTGTATATCATGACCCACAGTCAGATACACCCGGTGAAGTGTAAAACACCCCACTGTCCTCAGTAATATTAACACACTGACAGAGAACACAGATTAATATTAACACACTCACTGACACACTTTGTACATCATAACGCACAGTCAGATACACCCTGTGAAGTGTAAAACACCCCCCCTGTCCTCAGTAATATTAACACACTGACAGAGAACACAGATTAATATTAACACACTCACTGACACACTGTGTACATCATGACCCACAGTCAGATACACCCTGTGAAGTGTAAAACACCCCCTCTGTCCTCAGTAATATTAACACACTGACAGAGAGCACAGATTAATATTAACACACTCACTGACACACTGTGTACATCATGACCCACAGTCAGATACACCCTGTGAAGTGTTAAACACCCCCACTGTCCTCAGTAATATTAACACACTGACAGAGAACACAGATTAATATTAACAAACTCACTGACACACTGTGTATATCATGACCCAGAGTCAGATAAAGCCTGTGAAGTGTAAAACACCCCCACTGTCCTCAGTAATATTAACACACTGACAGAGAACACAGATTAATATTAACACACACACTGACACACTGTGTATAACATGACCCACAGCCAGATACACCCTGTGAAGTGTAAAACACCCCCACTGCACTGAGCAATATTAACACACTGACAGAGAACACAGATTAATATTAACACACTCACTGACACACTGTGTATATCATGACTCACAGTCAGATACACCCGGTGAAGTGTAAAACACCCTCACTGTCCTCAGTAATATTAACACACTGACAGAGAACACAGATTAATATTAACACACTCACTGACACACAGTGTACATCATGACCCACAGTCAGATACACCCGGTGAAGTGTAAAACACCCCCACTGTCCTCAGGAATATTAACACACTGACAGAGAACACAGATTAATATTAACACACTCACTGACACACTGTGTATATCATGACCCACAGTCAGATACTCCCTGTGAAGTGTAAAACATCCCCACTTTCCTCAGTAATATTAACACACTGACAGAGAACACAGATTAATATTAACACACTCACTGACACACTGTGGACATCATGACCCACAGTCAGATAAACCTTTTGAAGTGTAAAACACCCCCACTGTGCTCAGGAATATTAACACACTGACAGAGAACACAGATTAATATTAACACACTCACTGACACACTGTGTATATCATGACCCACAGTCAGATACACCCGGTGAAGTGTAAAACACCCCACTGACCTCAGTAATATTAACACACTGACAGAGAACACAGATTAATATTAACACACTCACTGACACACTGTGTACATCATAACGCACAGTCAGATACACCCTGTGAAGTGTAAAACACCCCCCCCCTGTCCTCAGTAATATTAACACACTGACAGAGAACACAGATTAATATTAACACACTCACAGACACACTGTGTACATCATGACCCACAGTCAGATACACCCTGTGAAGTGTAAAACACCCCCACTGTGCTCAGGAATATTAACACACTGACAGAGAACACAGATTAATATTAACACACTAACTGACACACTGTGTATATCATGACCCACAGTCAGATACACCCGGTGAAGTGTAAAACACCCCACTGTCATCAGTAATATTAACACACTGACAGAGAACACAGATTAATATTAACACACTCACTGACACACTGTGTACATCATAACGCACAGTCAGATACACCCTGTGAAGTGTAAAACACCCCCCCTGTCCTCAGTAATATTAACACACTGACAGAGAACACAGATTAATATTAACACACTCACTGACACACTGTGTACATCATGACCCACAGTCAGATACACCCTGTGAAGTGTAAAACACCCCCACTGTCCTCAGGAATATTAACACACTGACAGAGAACACAGATTAATATTAACACACTCACTGGCACACTGTGTACATCATGACCCACAGCCAGATACACCCTGTGAAGTGTAAAACATCCCCACTTTCCTCAGAAATATTAACACACTGACAGAGAACACAAATTAATATTAACACACTCACTGACACACTGTGGACATCATGACCCACAGTCAGATAAACCCTGTGAAATGTAAAACACCACCACTGTGCTCAGGAATATTAACACACTGACAGAGAACACAGATTAATATTAACACACTCACTGACACACTGTGTATATCATGACCCACAGTCAGATACACCCGGTGAAGTGTAAAACACCCCACTGTCCTCAGTAATATTAACACACTGACAGAGAACACAGATTAATATTAACACACTCACTGACACACTGTGTACATCATAACGCACAGTCAGATACACCCTGTGAAGTGTAAAACACCCCCCCCTGTCCTCAGTAATATTAACACACTGACAGAGAACACAGATTAATATTAACACACTCACTGACACACTGTGTACATCATGACCCACAGTCAGATACACCCTGTGAAGTGTAAAACATCCCCACTTTCCTCAGAAATATTAACACACTGACAGAGAACACAGATTAATATTAACACACTCACTGACACACTGTGTACATCATGACCCACAGTCAGATACACCCTGTGAAGTGTAAAACACCCCCACTGTCCTCAGTAATATTAACACACTGACAGAGAACACAGATTAATATTAACACACTCACTGACACACTGTGTACATCATGACCCACAGTCAGATACACCCTGTGAAGTGTAAAACACCCCCACTGTCCTCAGGAATATTAACACACTGACAGAGAACACAGATTAATGTTAACACACTCACTGACACACTGTGTATATCATGACCCACAGTCAGATACACCCTGTGAAGTGTAAAACACCCCCACTGTCCTCAGCAATATTAACACACTGACAGAGAACACAGATTAATATTAACACACTCACTGACACACTGTGTATATCATGACCCACAGTCAGATACACCCTGTGAAGTGTAAAACACCCCCACTGTCGTCAGCAATATTATCACACTGACAGAGAACACAGATTAATATTAACACACTCACTGACACACTGTGTATATCATGACCCACAGTCAGATACACCCTGTGAAGTGTAAAACACACCCACTGTCGTCAGCAATATTATCACACTGACAGAGAACACAGATTAATATTAACACACTCACTGACACACTGTGTATATCATGACCCACAGTCAGATACACCCTGTGAAGTGTAAAACACCCCCACTGTCGTCAGCAATATTATCACACTGACAGAGAACACAGATTAATATTAACACACTCACTGACACACTGTGTATATCATGACCCACAGTCAGATACACCCTGTGAAGTGTAAAACACCCCCACTGTCGTCAGCAATATTATCACACTGACAGAGAACACAGATTAATATTAACACACTCACTGACACACTGTGTATATCATGACTCACAGTCAGATACACCCTGTGAAGTGTAAAACACCCCCACTGTCCTCAGTAATATTAACACACTGACTGAGAACACAGATTAATATTAACACACTCACTGACACACTGTGTATATCATGACCCAGAGTCAGATACACCCTGCGAAGTGTAAAACACCCCCACTGTCCTCAGGAATATTAACACACTGACAGAGAACACAGATTAATATTAACACACTCACTGACACACTGTGTTTATCATGACCCACAGTCAGATACACCCGGTGAAGTGTAAAACACCCCCACTGTCCTCAGGAATATTAACACACTGACAGAGAACACAGATTAATATTAACACACTCACTGACACACTGTGTATATCATGACCCACAGTCAGATAAACCCTGTGAAGTGTAAAACACCCCCACTGTCCTCAGGAATATTAACACACTGACAGAGAACACAGATTAATATTAACACACTCACTGACACACTGTGTATATCATGACCCACAGTCAGATAAACCCTGTGAAGTGTAAAACAGCCCCACTGTCCTCAGTAATATTAACACACTGACAGAGAACACAGATTAATATTAACACACTCACTGACACACTGTGTACATCATGACCCACAGTCAGATACACCCTGCGAAGTGTAAAAAACCCCCTCTGTCCTCAGTAATATTAACACACTGACAGAGAACACAGATTAATATTAACACACTCACTGACACACTGTGTACATCATGACCCACAGTCAGATACACCCTGTGAAGTGTTAAACACCCCCACTGTCCTCAGTAATATTAACACACTGACAGAGAACACAGATTAATATTAACAAACTCACTGACACACTGTGTATATCATGACCCAGAGTCAGATAAAGCCTGTGAAGTGTAAAACACCCCCACTGTCCTCAGTAATATTAACACACTGACAGAGAACACAGATTAATATTAACACACACACTGACACACTGTGTATAACATGACCCACAGCCAGATACACCCTGTGAAGTGTAAAACACCCCCACTGTCCTGAGCAATATTAACACACTGACAGAGAACACAGATTAATATTAACACACTCACTGACACACTGTGTATATCATGACTCACAGTCAGATACACCCGGTGAAGTGTAAAACACCCTCACTGTCCTCAGTAATATTAACACACTGACAGAGAACACAGATTAATATTAACACACTCACTGACACACAGTGTACATCATGACCCACAGTCAGATACACCCGGTGAAGTGTAAAACACCCCCACTGTCCTCAGGAATATTAACACACTGACAGAGAAAACAGATTAATATTAACACACTCACTGACACACTGTGTATATCATGACCCACAGTCAGATAAACCCTGTGAAGTGTAAAACACCCCCACTGTCCTCAGGAATATTAACACACTGACAGAGAACACAGCTTAATATTATCACACTCACTGACACACAGTGTACATCATGACCCACAGCCAGATACACCCTGTGAAGTGTAAAACATCCCCACTTTCCTCAGTAATATTAACACACTGACAGAGAACACAGATTAATATTAACACACTCACTGATGCACTGTGGACATCATGACCCACAGTCAGATAAACCTTTTGAAGTGTAAAACACCCCCACTGTGCTCAGGAATATTAACACACTGACAGAGAACACAGATTAATATTAACACACGCACTGACACACTGTGTATATCATGACCCACAGTCAGATACACCCGGTGAAGTGTAAAATAACCCACTGTCCTCAGAAAATATTAACACACTGACAGAGAACACAGATTAATATTAACACACTCACTGACACACTGTGTACATCATAACGCACAGTCAGATACACCCTGTGAAGTGTAAAACACCCCCCCTCTCCTCAGTAAATTAACACACTGACAGAGAACACAGATTAATATTAACACACTCACTGACACACTGTGTACATCATGACCCACAGTCAGATACACCCTGTGAAGTGTAAAACACCCCCACTGTCCTCAGGAATATTAACACACTGACAGAGAACACAGATTAATATTAACACACTCACTGACACACTGTGTACATCATGACCCACAGCCAGATACACCCTGTGAAGTGTAAAACATCCCCACTTTCCTCAGAAATATTAACACACTGACAGAGAACACAGATTAATATTAACACACTCACTGACACACTGTGGACATAATGACACACAGTCAGATAAACCCTGTGAAATGTAAAACACCACCACTGTGCTCAGGAATATTAACACACCGACAGAGAACACAGATTAATATTAACACACTCACTGACACACTGTGTACATCATAACCCACAGTCAGATACACCCTGTGAAGTGTAAAACACCCCCACTGTCCTCAGCAATATTAACACACTGACAGAGAACACAGATTAATATTAACACACTCACTGACACACTGTGTATATCATGACCCACAGTCAGATACACCCTGTGTAGTGTAAAACACCCCCACTGTCGTCAGCAATATTATCACACTGACAGAGAACACAGATTAATATTAACACACTCACTGACACACTGTGTATATCATGACCCACAGTCAGATACACCCTGTGAAGTGTAAAACACCCCCACTGTCGTCAGCAATATTATCACACTGACAGAGAACACAGATTAATATTAACACACTCACTGACACACTGTGTATATCATGTCCCACAGTCAGATACACCCTGTGAAGTGTAAAGCACCCCCACTGTCCTCAGTAATATTAACACACTGACAGAGAACACAGATTAATATTAACACACTCACTGACACACTGTGTATATCATGACCCACAGTCAGATACACCCTGTGAAGTGTACAACACCCCCACTGTCCTCAGGAATATTAACACACTGACAGTGAACACAGATTAATATTAACACACTCACTGACACACTGTGTACATCATGACCCACAGTCAGATACACCCTGTGAAGTGTAAAACACCCCCACTGTCCTCAGTAGTATGAACACACTGAGAAAACACAGATTAATATTAAAACACTCACTGACACAATGTGTACATCATGACCCACAGTCAGATACACCCTGTGAAGTGTAAAACACCCCCACTGTCCTCAGGAATATTAACACACTGACAGAGAACACAGATTAATATTAACACACTCACTGACACACTGTGTAGATCATGACCCACAGTCAGATACACCCTGTGAAGTGTAAAACACCCCCACTGTCCTCAGGAATATTAACACACTGACAGAGAACACAGATTAATATTAACACACTCACTGACACACTGTGTATATCATGACCCACAGTCAGATACACCCTGTGAAGTTTAAAACACCCCCACTGTCCTCAGGAATATTAACACACTGACAGAGAACACAGATTAATATTAACACACTCACTGACACACTGTGTACATCATGACCCACAGTCAGATGCACCCTGTGATGTGTAAAACACCCCCCCTGTCCTCAGTAATATTAACACACTGACAGAGAACACAGATTAATATTAACACACTCACTGACACACTGTGTATATCATGACCCACAGTCAGATACACCCTGTGAAGTGTAAAACACCCCCACTGTCCTCAGTAATATTAACACACTGACAGAGAACACAGATTAATATTAACACACTCACTGACACACTGTGTACATCATCACCCACAGTCAGATACACCCTGTGAAGTGTAAAACACCCCCACTGTCCTCAGGAATACTAACACACTGACAGAGAACACAGATTAATATTAACACACTCACTGACACACAGTGTACATCATGACCCACAGCCAGATACACCCTGTGAAGTGTAAAACACCACCACTGTGCTCAGGAATATTAACACACTGACAGAGAACACAGATTAATATTAACACACTCACTGACACACTGTGTACATCATAACCCACAGTCAGATACACCCTGTGAAGTGTAAAACACCCCCACTGTCCTCAGTAATATTAACACACTGACAGAGAACACAGATTAATGTTAACACACTCACTGACACACTGTGTATATCATGACCCACAGTCAGATACACCCTGTGAAGTGTAAAACACCCCCACTGTCCTCAGCAATATTAACACACTGACAGAGAACACAGATTAATATTAACACACTCACTGACACACTGTGTATATCATGACCCATAGTCAGATACACCCTGTGAAGTGTAAAACACCCCCACTGTCGTCAGCAATATTATCACACTGACAGAGAACACAGATTAATATTAACACACTCACTGACACACTGTGGACATCATGACCCACAGTCAGATACACCCTGTGAAGTGTAAAACACCCCCACTGTCGTCAGCAATATTATCACACTGACAGAGAACACAGATTAATATTAACACACTCACTGACACACTGTGTATATCATGTCCCACAGTCAGATACACCCTGTGAAGTGTAAAACACCCCCACTGTCCTCAGTAATATTAACACACTGACAGAGAACAAAGATTAATATTAACACACTCACTGACACACTGTGTATATCATGACCCACAGTCAGATATACCCTGTGAAGTGTACAACACCCCCACTGTCCTCAGCAATATTAACACACTGACAGTGAATACAGATTAATATTAACACACTCACTGACACACTGTGTACATCATGACCCACAGTCAGATACACCCTGTGAAGTGTAAAACACCCCCACTGTCCTCAGTAATATTAACACACTGACAGAGAACACAGATTAATATTAAAACACTCACTGACACACTGTGTACATCATGACCCACAGTCAGATACACCCTGTGAAGTGTAAAACACCCCCACTGTCCTCAGGAATATTAACACACTGACAGAGAACACAGATTAATATTAACACACTCACTGACACACTGTGTAGATCATGACCCACAGTCAGATACACCCTGTGAAGTGTAAAACACCCCCACTGTCCTCAGGAATATTAACACACTGACAGAGAACACAGATTAATATTAACACACTCACTGACACACTGTGTATATCATGACCCACAGTCAGATACACCCTGTGAAGTTTAAAACACACCCACTGTCCTCAGGAATATTAACACACTGACAGAGAACACAGATTAATATTAACACACTCACTGACACACTGTGTACATCATGACCCACAGTCAGATGCACCCTGTGATGTGTAAAACACCCCCCCTGTCCTCAGTAATATTAACACACTGACAGAGAACACAGATTAATATTAACACACTCACTGACACACTGTGTATATCATGACCCACAGTCAGATACACCCTGTGAAGTGTAAAACACCCCCACTGTCCTCAGTAATATTAACACACTGACAGAGAACACAGATTAATATTAACACACTCACTGACACACAGTGTACATCATGACCCACAGCCAGATAGACCCTGTGAAGTGTAAAACACCCCCACTGTCGTCAGCAATATTATCACACTGACAGAGAACACAGATTAATATTAACACACTCACTGACACACTGTGTATATCATGACCCACTGTCAGATACACCCTGTGAAGTGTACAACACCCCCACTGTCCTCAGGAATATTAACACACTGACAGTGAACACAGATTAATATTAACACACTCACTGACACACTGTGTACATCATGACCCACAGTCAGATACACCCTGTGAAGTGTAAAACACCCCCACTGTCCTCAGTAATATTAACACACTGACAGAGAACACAGATTAATATTAAAACACTCACTGACACACTGTGTACATCATGACCCACAGTCAGATACACCCTGTGAAGTGTAAAACACCCCCACTGTCCTCAGGAATATTAACACACTGACAGAGAACACAGATTAATATTAACAAACTCACTGACACACTGTGTAGATCATGACGCACAGTCAGATACACCCTGTGAAGTGTAAAACACCCCCACTGTCCTCAGGAATATTAACACACTGACAGAGAACACAGATTAATATTAACACACTCACTGACACACTGTGTATATCATGACCCACAGTCAGATACACCCTGTGAAGTTTAAAACACCCCCACTGTCCTCAGGAATATTAACACACTGACAGAGAACACAGATTAATATTAACACACTCACTGACACACTGTGTACATCATGACCCACAGTCAGATGCACCCTGTGATGTGTAAAACACCCCCCCTGTCCTCAGTAATATTAACACACTGACAGAGAACACAGATTAATATTAACACACTCACTGACACACTGTGTATATCATGACCCACAGTCAGATACACCCTGTGAAGTGTAAAACACCCCCACTGTCCTCAGGAATATTAACACACTGACAGAGAACACAGATTAATATTAACACACTCACTGACACACTGTGTATATCATGACCCACAGTCAGATAAACCCTGTGAAGTGTAAAACACCCCCACTGTCCTCAGGAATATTAACACACTGACAGAGAACACGGATTAATATTAACACACTCACTGACACACTGTGTATATCATGACCCACAGTCAGATACACCCTGTGAAGTGTAAAACATCCTCACTGTCCTCAGTAATATTAACACACGGACAGAGAACACAGATTAATATTAACAGACTCACTGACACACTGTGTATATCATGACCCACAGTCAGATAAACCTTTTGAAGTGTAAAACACCCCCACTGTGCTCAGGAATATTAACACACTGACAGAGAACACAGATTAATATTAACACACTCACTGACACACTGTGTATATCATGACCCACAGTCAGATACACCCTGTGAAGTGTAAAACACCCCCACTGTCCTCAGGAATATTAACACACTGACAGAGAACACAGATTAATATTAACACACTCAATGACACACTGTGTATATCATGACCCACAGTCAGATAAACCCTGTGAAGTGTAAAACACCCCCACTGTCCTCAGGAATATTAACACACTGACAGAGAACACGGATTAATATTAACACACTCACTGACACACTGTGTATATCATGACCCACAGTCAGATACACCCTGTGAAGTGTAAAACATCCTCACTGTCCTCAGTAATATTAACACACGGACAGAGAACACAGATTAATATTAACAGACTCACTGACACACTGTGTATATCATGACCCACAGTCAGATAAACCTTTTGAAGTGTAAAACACCCCCACTGTGCTCAGGAATATTAACACACTGACAGAGAACACAGATTAATATTAACACACTCACTGACACACTGTGTACATCATGACCCACAGTCAGATACACCCTGTGAAGTGTAAAACACCCCCACTGTCCTCAGGAATATTAACACACTGACAGAGAACACAGATTAATATTAACACATTCACTGACACACTGTGTACATCATGACCCACAGCCAGATACACCCTGTGAAGTGTAAAACATCCCCACTTTCCTCAGAGATATTAACACACTGACAGAGAACACAGATTAATATTAACACACTCACTGACACACTGTGTATATCATGACCCACAGTCAGATACACCCTGTGAAGTGTAAAACACCCCCACTGTCGTCAGCAATATTATCACACGGACAGAGAACACAGATTAATATTAACACACTCACTGACACACTGTGTATATCATGACCCACAGTCAGATACACCCTGTGAAGTGTAAAACACCCCCACTGTCGTCAGCAATATTATCACACTGACAGAGAACACAGATTAATATTAACACACTCACTGACACACTGTGTATATCATGACCCACTGTCAGATACACCCTGTGAAGTGTACAACACCCCCACTGTCCTCAGGAATATTAACACACTGACAGTGAACACAGATTAATATTAACACACTCACTGACACACTGTGTACATCATGACCCACAGTCAGATACACCCTGTGAAGTGTAAAACACCCCCACTGTCCTCAGTAATATTAACACACTGACAGAGAACACAGATTAATATTAAAACACTCACTGACACACTGTGTACATCATGACCCACAGTCAGATACACCCTGTGAAGTGTAAAACACCCCCACTGTCCTCAGGAATATTAACACACTGACAGAGAACACAGATTAATATTAACAAACTCACTGACACACTGTGTAGATCATGACGCACAGTCAGATACACCCTGTGAAGTGTAAAACACCCCCACTGTCCTCAGGAATATTAACACACTGACAGAGAACACAGATTAATATTAACACACTCACTGACACACTGTGTATATCATGACCCACAGTCAGATACACCCTGTGAAGTTTAAAACACCCCCACTGTCCTCAGGAATATTAACACACTGACAGAGAACACAGATTAATATTAACACACTCACTGACACACTGTGTACATCATGACCCACAGTCAGATGCACCCTGTGATGTGTAAAACACCCCCCCTGTCCTCAGTAATATTAACACACTGACAGAGAACACAGATTAATATTAACACACTCACTGACACACTGTGTATATCATGACCCACAGTCAGATACACCCTGTGAAGTGTAAAACACCCCCACTGTCCTCAGGAATATTAACACACTGACAGAGAACACAGATTAATATTAACACACTCACTGACACACTGTGTATATCATGACCCACAGTCAGATAAACCCTGTGAAGTGTAAAACACCCCCACTGTCCTCAGGAATATTAACACACTGACAGAGAACACGGATTAATATTAACACACTCACTGACACACTGTGTATATCATGACCCACAGTCAGATACACCCTGTGAAGTGTAAAACATCCTCACTGTCCTCAGTAATATTAACACACGGACAGAGAACACAGATTAATATTAACAGACTCACTGACACACTGTGTATATCATGACCCACAGTCAGATAAACCTTTTGAAGTGTAAAACACCCCCACTGTGCTCAGGAATATTAACACACTGACAGAGAACACAGATTAATATTAACACACTCACTGACACACTGTGTACATCATGACCCACAGTCAGATACACCCTGTGAAGTGTAAAACACCCCCACTGTCCTCAGGAATATTAACACACTGACAGAGAACACAGATTAATATTAACACATTCACTGACACACTGTGTACATCATGACCCACAGCCAGATACACCCTGTGAAGTGTAAAACATCCCCACTTTCCTCAGAGATATTAACACACTGACAGAGAACACAGATTAATATTAACACACTCACTGACACACTGTGTATATCATGACCCACAGTCAGATACACCCTTTGAAGTGTAAAACACCCCCACTGTCGTCAGCAATATTATCACACGGACAGAGAACACAGATTAATATTAACACACTCACTGACACACTGTGTATATCATGACCCACAGTCAGATACACCCTGTGAAGTGTAAAACACCCCCACTGTCGTCAGCAATATTATCACACTGACAGAGAACACAGATTAATATTAACACACTCACTGACACACTGTGTATATCATGACCCACTGTCAGATACACCCTGTGAAGTGTACAACACCCCCACTGTCCTCAGGAATATTAACACACTGACAGTGAACACAGATTAATATTAACACACTCACTGACACACTGTGTACATCATGACCCACAGTCAGATACACCCTGTGAAGTGTAAAACACCCCCACTGTCCTCAGTAATATTAACACACTGACAGAGAACACAGATTAATATTAAAACACTCACTGACACACTGTGTACATCATGACCCACAGTCAGATACACCCTGTGAAGTGTAAAACACCCCCACTGTCCTCAGGAATATTAACACACTGACAGAGAACACAGATTAATATTAACACACTCACTGACACACTGTGTATATCATGACCCACAGTCAGATACACCCTGTGAAGTTTAAAACACCCCCACTGTCCTCAGGAATATTAACACACTGACAGAGAACACAGATTAATATTAACACACTCACTGACACACTGTGTACATCATGACCCACAGTCAGATGCACCCTGTGATGTGTAAAACACCCCCCCTGTCCTCAGTAATATTAACACACTGACAGAGAACACAGATTAATATTAACACACTCACTGACACACTGTGTATATCATGACCCACAGTCAGATACACCCTGTGAAGTGTAAAACACCCCCACTGTCCTCAGGAATATTAACACACTGACAGAGAACACAGATTAATATTAACACACTCACTGACACACTGTGTATATCATGACCCACAGTCAGATACACCCTGTGAAGTGTAAAACATCCTCACTGTCCTCAGTAATATTAACACACTGACAGAGAACACAGATTAATATTAACAGACTCACTGACACACTGTGTATATCATGACCCACAGTCAGATAAACCCTGTGAAGTGTAAAACACCCCCACTGTCCTCAGGAATATTAACACACTGACAGAGAACACAGATTAATATTAACAGACTCACTGACACACTGTGTATATCATGACTCACAGTCAGATAAAGCCTGTGAAGTGTAAAACACCCCCACTGTCCTCAGTAATATTAACACACAGACAGAGAACACAGATTAATATTAACACACTCACTGGCACACTGTGTATATCATGACCCAGAGTCAGATACACACTGTGAAGTGTAAAACACCTCCACTGTCCTCAGTAATATTAACACACTGACAGAGAACACAGATTAATATTAACACATTCACTGACACACTGTGTATATCATGATCCACAGTCAGATACACCCTGTGAAGTGTAAAATACCCCCACTGTCCTCAGTAATATTAACACACTGACAGAGAACACAGATTAATATTAACACACTCACTGACACGCTGTGTATATCATGACTCACAGTCAGATACACCCTGTGATGTGTAAAACACCCCCACTGTCCTCAGTAATATTAACACACTGACAGAGAACACAGATTAATATTAACACACTCACTGACACACTGTGTATATCATGACCCGGAGTCAGATACACCCTGCGAAGTGTAAAACACCCCCACTGTCCTCAGGAATATTAACACACTGACAGAGAACACAGATTAATATTAACACACTCACTGACACACTGTGTTTATCATGACCCACAGTCAGATACACCCGGTGAAGTGTAAAACACCCCCACTGTCCTCAGGAATATTAACACACTGACAGAGAACACAGATTAATATTAACACACTCACTGACACACTGTGTATATCATGACCCACAGTCAGATAATCCCTGTGAAGTGTAAAACACCCCCACTGTCCTCAGCAATATTAACACACTGACAGAGAACACAGATTAATATTAACACACTCACTGACACACTGTGTATATCATGACCCACAGTCAGATAAACCCTGTGAAGTGTAAAACAGCCCCACTGTCCTCAGTAATATTAACACACTGACAGAGAACACAGATTAATATTAACACACTCACTGACACACTGTGTACATCATGACCCACAGTCAGATACACCCTGTGAAGTGTAAAACACCCCCTCTGTCCTCAGTAATATTAACACACTGACAGAGAACACAGATTAATATTAACACACTCACTGACACACTGTGTACATCATGACCCACAGTCAGATACACCCTGTGAAGTGTTAAACACCCCCACTGTCCTCAGTAATATTAACACACTGACAGAGAACACAGATTAATATTAACAAACTCACTGACACACTGTGTATATCATGACCCAGAGTCAGATAAAGCCTGTGAAGTGTAAAACACCCCCACTGTCCTCAGTAATATTAACACACTGACAGAGAACACAGATTAATATTAACACACACACTGACACACTGTGTATATCATGACCCACAGCCAGATACACCCTGTGAAGTGTAAAACACCCCCACTGTCCTGAGCAATATTAACACACTGACAGAGAACACAGATTAATATTAACACACTCACTGACACACTGTGTATATCATGACTCACAGTCAGATACACCCGGTGAAGTGTAAAACACCCTCACTGTCCTCAGTAATATTAACACACTGACAGAGAACACAGATTAATATTAACACACTCACTGACACACAGTGTACTTCATGACCCACAGTCAGATACACCCGGTGAAGTGTAAAACACCCCCACTGTCCTCAGGAATATTAACACACTGACAGAGAACACAGATTAATATTAACACACTCACTGACACACTGTGTATATCATGACCCACAGTCAGATAAACGCTGTGAAGTGTAAAACACCCCCACTGTCCTCAGGAATATTAACACACTGACAGAGAACACAGATTAATATTAACACACTCACTGACACACTGTGTATATCATGACCCACAGTCAGATAAACCCTGTGAAGTGTAAAACACCCCCACTGTCCTCAGGAATATTAACACACTGACAGAGAACACAGATTAATATTAACACACTCACTGACACACTGTGTACATCATGACCCACAGTCAGATACACCCTGTGAAGTGTAAAACACCCCCACTGTCCTCAGTAATATTAACACACTGACAGAGAACACAGATTAATATTAACACACTCACTGACACACTGTGTACATCATGACCCACATTCAGATACACCCTGTGAAGTGTTAAACACCCCCACTGTCCTCAGTAATATTAACACACTGACAGAGAACACAGATTAATATTAACACACTCACTGACACACTGTGTATATCATGACCCAGAGTCAGATACACCCTGCGAAGTGTAAAACACCCCCACTGTCCTCAGGAATATTAACACACTGACAGAGAACACAGATTAATATTAACACACTCACTGACACACTGTGTTTATCATGACCCACAGCCAGATACACCCGGTGAAGTGTAAAACACCCCCACTGTCCTCAGGAATATTAACACACTGACAGAGAACACAGATTAATATTAACACACTCACTGACACACTGTGTATATCATGACTCACAGTCAGATACACCCAGTGATGTGTAAAACACCCTCACTGTCCTCAGTAATATTAACACACTGACAGAGAACACAGATTAATATTAACACACTCACTGACACACAGTGTACATCATGACCCACAGTCAGATACACCCTGTGAAGTGTAAAACACCCCCACTTTCCTCAGTAATATTAACACACTGACAGAGAACACAGATTAATATTAACAAACTCACTGGCAGACTGTGTATATGATGACCCACAGCCAGATACACCCTGTGAAGTGTAAAACACCCCCACTGTCCTTAGCAATATTAACACACTGACAGAGAACACAGATTAATATTAACACACTCACTGACACACTGTGTATATCATGACCCAGAGTCAGATACACCCTGCGAAGTGTAAAACACCCCCACTGTCCTCAGGAATATTAACGCACTGACAGAGAACACAGATTAATATTAACACACTCACTGACACACTGTGTATATCATGACTCACAGTCAGATACACCCTGTGAAGTGTAAAACACCCCCACTGTCCTCAGTAATATTAACACACTGACAGAGAACACAGATTAATATTAACAAACTCACTGACACACTGTGTATATCATGACCCAGAGTCAGATAAAGCCTGTGAAGTGTAAAACACCCCCACTGTCCTCAGTAATATTAACACACTGACAGAGAACACAGATTAATATTAACACACACACTGACACACTGTGTATATCATGACCCACAGCCAGATACACCCTGTGAAGTGTACAACACCCCCACTGTCCTGAGCAATATTAACACACTGACAGAGAACACAGATTAATATTAACACACTCACTGACACACTGTGTATATCATGACTCACAGTCAGATACACCCGGTGAAGTGTAAAACACCCTCACTGTCCTCAGTAATATTAACACACTGACAGAGAACACAGATTAATATTAACACACTCACTGACACACAGTGTACATCATGACCCACAGTCAGATACACCCGGTGAAGTGTAAAACACCCCCACTGTCCTCAGCAATATTAACACACTGACAGAGAACACAGATTAATATTAACACACTCACTGACACACTGTGTATATCATGACCCACAGTCAGATAAACCCTGTGAAGTGTAAAACACCCCCACTGTCCTCAGGAATATTAACACACTGACAGAGAACACAGATTAATATTAACACACTCACTGACACACTGTGTATATCATGACCCACAGTCAGATAAACGATGTGAAGTGTAAAACACCCCCACTGTCCTCAGTAATATTAACACACTGACAGATAACACAGATTAATATTAACACACTCACTGACACACTGTGTACATCATGTCCCACAGTCAGATACACCCTGTGAAGTGTTAAACACCCCCACTGTCCTCAGTAATATTAACACACTGACAGAGAACACAGATTAATATTAACAAACTCACTGACACACTGTGTATATCATGACCCAGAGTCAGATACAGCCTGTGAAGTGTAAAACACCCCCACTGTCCTCAGTAATATTAACACACTGACAGAGAACACATATTAATATTAACACACTCACTGAAACACTGTGTATATCATGACCCACAGCCAGATACACCCTGTGAAGTGTAAAACACCCCCACTGTCCTGAGCAATATTAACACACTGACAGAGAACACAGATTAATATTAACACACTCACTGACACACTGTGTATATCATGACTCACAGTCAGATACACCCGGTGAAGTGTAAAACACCCTCACTGTCCTCAGTAATATTAACACACTGACAGAGAACACAGATTAATATTAACACACTCACTGACACACTGTGTACATCATGACCCACAGTCAGATACACCCTGTGAAGTGTAAAACACCCACACTTTCCTCAGTAATATTAACACACTGACAGTGAACACAGATTAATATTAACAAACTCACTGACAGACTGTGTATATCATGACCCACAGCCAGATACACCCTGTGAAGTGTAAAACACCCCCACTGTCCTTAGCAATATTAACACACTGACAGAGAACACAGTTTAATATTAACACACTCACTGACACACTGTGTACATCATGACCCACAGTCAGATACACCCTGTGAAGTGTAAAACACCCCCACTGTCCTCAGGAATATTAACACACTGACAGAGAACACAGATTAATATTAACACACTCACTGACACACTGTGTACATCATCACCCACAGTCAGATACACCCTGTGAAGTGTAAAACACCCCCACTGTCCTCAGGAATATTAACACACTGACAGAGAACACAGATTAATGTTAACACACTCACTGACACACTGTGTATATCATGACACACAGTCAGATACACCCTGTGAAGTGTAAAACACCCCCACTGTCCTCAGCAATATTAACACACTGACAGAGAACACAGATTAATATTAACACACTCACTGACACACTGTGTATATCATGACCCACAGTCAGATACACCCTGTGAAGTGTAAAACACCCCCACTGTCCTCAGGAATATTAACACACTGACAGAGAACACAGATTAATATTAACACACTCACTGACACACTGTGTATATCATGACCCACAGTCAGATACACCCTGTGAAGTGTAAAACACCCCCACTGTCCTCAGGAATATTAACACACTGACAGAGAACACAGATTAATATTAACACACTCACTGACACACTGTGTATATCATGACCCACAGTCAGATACACTCTGTGAAGTGTAAAACACCCCCACTGTCCTCAGTAATATGAACACACTGACAGAGAACACAGATTAATATTAACACACTCACTGACACACTGTGTATATCATGACCCACAGTCAGATAAACCCTGTGAAGTGTAAAACACTCCCACTGTCCTCAGGAATATTAACACACTGACAGAGAACACGGATTAATATTAACACACTCACTGACACACTGTGTATATCATGACCCACAGTCAGATACACCCTGTGAAGTGTAAAACATCCTCACTGTCCTCAGTAATATTAACACACTGACAGAGAACACAGATTAATATTAACAGACTCACTGACACACTGTGTATATCATGACCCACAGTCAGATAAACCCTGTGAAGTGTAAAACACCCCCACTGTCCTCAGTAATATTAACACACTGACAGAGAACACGGATTAATATTAACACACTCACTGGCACACTGTGTATATCATGACCCAGAGTGAGATACACCCTGTGAAGTGTAAAACACCTCCACTGTCCTCAGTAATATTAACACACTGACAGAGAACACAGATTAATATTAACACATTCACTGACACACTGTGTATATCATGATCCACATTCAGATACACCCTGTGAAGTGTAAAATACCCCCACTGTCCTCAGTAATATTAACACACTGACAGAGAACACAGATTAATATTAACACACTCACTGACACACTGTGTATATCATGACTCACAGTCAGATACACCCTGTGAAGTGTAAAACACCCCCACTGTCCTCAGTAATATTAGCACACTGACATAGAACGCAGATTAATATTAACACACTCACTGACACACTGTGTATATCATGACCCAGAGTCAGATACACCCTGCGAAGTGTAAAACACCCCCACTGTCCTGAGGAATATTAACACACTGACAGAGAACACAGATTAATATTAACACACTCACTGACACACTGTGTATATCATGACCCACAGTCAGATACACCCGGTGAAGTGTAAAACACCCCCACTGTCCTCCGGAATATTAACAAACTGACAGAGAACACAGATTAATATTAACACACTCACTGACACACTGTGTATATCATGACCCACAGTCAGATAAACCCTGTGAAGTGTAAAACACCCCCACTGTCCTCAGGAATATTAACACACTGACAGAGAACACAGATTAATATTAACACAATCACTGACACACTGTGTATATCATGACCCACAGTCAGATAAACCCTGTGAAGTGTAAAACAGCCCCACTGTCCTCAGTAATATTAACACACTGACAGAGAACACAGATTAATATTAACACACTCACTGACACACTGTGTATATCATGACCCACAGTCAGATACACCCTGTGAAGTGTAAAACACCCCCTCTGTCCTCAGTAATATTAACACACTGACAGAGAACACAGATTAATATTAACACACTCACTGACACACTGTGTACATCATGACCCACAGTCAGATACACCCTGTGAAGTGTTAAACACCCCCACTGTCCTCAGTAATATTAACACACTGACAGAGAACACAGATTAATATTAACACACTCACTGACACACTGTGTATATCATGACCCACAGCCAGATACACCCTGTGAAGTGTAAAACACCCCCACTGTCCTGAGCAATATTAACACACTGACAGAGAACACAGATTAATATTAACACACTCACTGACACACTGTGTATATCATGACCCACAGCCAGATACACCCTGTGAAGTGTAAAACACCCCCACTGTCCTGAGCAATATTAACACACTGACAGAGAACACAGATTAATATTAACACACTCACTGACACACTGTGTATATCATGACCCACAGTCAGATACACCCTGTGAAGTGTAAAACATCCTCACTGCCTCAGTAATATTAACATACTGACAGAGAACACAGATTAATATTAACAGACTCACTGACACACTGTGTATATCATGACCCACAGTCAGATAAACCCTGTGAAGTGTAAAACACCCCCACTGTCCTCAGGAATATTAACACACTGACAGAGAACACAGATTAATATTAACAGACTCACTGACACACTGTGTATATCATGACACACAGTCAGATAAAGCCTGTGAAGTGTAAAACACCCCCACTGTCCTCAGTAATATTAACACACTGACAGAGAACACAGATTAATATTAACACATTCACTGACACACTGTGTATATCATGATCAACATTCAGATACACCCTGTGAAGTGTAAAATACCCCCACTGTCCTCAGTCATATTAACACACTGACAGAGAACACAGATTAATATTAACACACTCACTGACACACTGTGTATATCATGACCCAGAGTCAGATACACCCTGCGAAGTGTAAAACACCCCCACTGTCCTCAGGAATATTAACACACTGACAGAGAACACAGATTAATATTAACACACTCACTGACACACTGTGTATATCATGACCCACAGTCAGATACACCCGGTGAAGTGTAAAACAACCCCACTGTCCTCAGGAATATTAACACACTGACAGAGAACACAGATTAATATTAACACACTCACTGACACATTGTGTATATCATGACCCACAGTCAGATAAACCCTGTGAAGTGTAAAACACCCCCACTGTCCTCAGGAATATTAACACACTGACAGAGAACACAGATTAATATTAACACACTCACTGAAACACTGTGTATATCATGACCCACAGTCAGATACACCCTGTGAAGTGTAAAACAGCCCCACTGTCCTCAGTAATATTAACACACTGACAGAGAACACAGATTAATATTAACACACTCACTGACACACTGTGTACATCATGACCCACAGTCAGATACACCCTGTGAAGTGTAAAACACCTCCACTGTCCTCAGTAATATTAACACACTGACAGAGAACACAGATTAATATTAACACACTCACTGACACACTGTGTACATCATGACCCACAGTCAGATACACCCTGTGAAGTGTTAAACACCCCCACTGTCCTCAGTAATATTAACACACTGACAGAGAACACAGATTAATATTAACAAACTCACTGACACACTGTGTATATCATGACCCAGAGTCAGATAAAGCCTGTGAAGTGTAAAACACCCCCACTGTCCTCAGTAATATTAACACACTGACAGAGAACACAGATTAATATTAACACACTCACTGACACACTGTGTATATCATGACCCACAGCCAGATACACCCTGTGAAGTGTAAAACACCCCCACTGTCCTGAGCAATATTAACACACTGACAGAGAACACAGATTAATATTAACACACTCACTGACACACTGTGTATATCATGACTCACAGTCAGATACACCCGGTGAAGTGTAAAACACCCTCACTGTCCTCAGTAATATTAACACACTGACAGAGAACACAGATTAATATTACACACTCACTGACACACATTGTACATCATGACCCACAGTCAGATACGCCCGGTGAAGTGTAAAACACCCCCACTGTCCTCAGGAATATTAACACACTGACAGAGAACACAGATTAATATTAACACACTCACTGACACACTGTGTATATCATGACCCACAGTCAGATAAACCCTGTGAAGTGTAAAACACACCCACTGTCCTCAGGAATATTAACACACTGACAGAGAACACAGATTAATATTAACACACTCACTGACACACTGTGTACATCATGACCCACAGTCAGATACACCCTGTGAAGTGTAAAACACCCCCACTGTCCTCAGGAATATTAACACAGTGACAGAGAACACAGATTAATATTAACACACTCACTGACACACTGTGTACATCATGACCCACAGTCAGATACACCCTGTGAAGTGTTAAACACCCCCACTGTCCTCAGTAATATTAACACACTGACAGAGAACACAGATTAATATTAACACACTCACTGACACACAGTGTACATCATGACCCACAGTCAGATACACCCGGTGAAGTGTAAAACACCCCCACTGTCCTCAGGAATATTAACACACTGACAGAGAACACAGATTAATATTAACACACTCACTGACACACTGTGTATATCATGACCCACAGTCAGATAAACCCTGTGAAGTGTAAAACACCCCCACTGTCCTCAGGAATATTAACACACTGACAGAGAACACAGATTAATATTAACACACTCACTGACACACTGTGTATATCATGACCCACAGTCAGATAAACGATGTGAAGTGTAAAACACCCCCACTGTCCTCAGTAATATTAACACACTGACAGAGAACACAGATTAATATTAACACACTCACTGACACACTGTGTGCATCATGACCCACAGTCAGATACACCCTGTGAAGTGTAAAACACCCCCACTGTCCTCAGGAATATTAACACACTGACAGAGAACACAGATTAATATTAACACACTCACTGACACACTGTGTACATCATGTCCCACAGTCAGATACACCCTGTGAAGTGTTAAACACCCCCACTGTCCTCAGTAATATTAACACACTGACAGAGAACACAGATTAATATTAACAAACTCACTGACACACTGTGTATATCATGACCCAGAGTCAGATACAGCCTGTGAAGTGTAAAACACCCCCACTGTCCTCAGTAATATTAACACACTGACAGAGAACACAGATTAATATTAACACACTCACTGACACACTGTGTATATCATGACCCACAGTCAGATACACCCTGTGAAGTGTAAAACACCCCCACTGTCCTCAGGAATATTAACACACTGACAGAGAACACAGATTAATATTAACACACTCACTGACACACTGTGTATATCATGACCCACAGTCAGATACACTCTGTGAAGTGTAAAATACCCCCACTGTCCTCAGTAATATGAACACACTGACAGAGAACACAGATTAATATTAACACACTCGCTGACACACTGTGTATATCATGACCCACAGTCAGATAAACCCTGTGAAGTGTAAAACACTCCCACTGTCCTCAGGAATATTAACACACTGACAGAGAACACGGATTAATATTAACACACTCACTGACACACTGTGTATATCATGACCCACAGTCAGATACACCCTGTGAAGTGTAAAACATCCTCACTGTCCTCAGTAATATTAACACACTGACAGAGAACACAGATTAATATTAACAGAATCACTGACACACTGTGTATATCATGACCCACAGTCAGATAAACCCTGTGAAGTGTAAAACACCCCCACTGTCCTCAGGAATATTAACACACTGACAGAGAACACAGATTAATATTAACAGACTCACTGACACACTGTGTATATCATGACTCACAGTCAGATAAAGCCTGTGAAGTGTAAAACACCCCCACTGTCCTCAGTAATATTAACACACTGACAGAGAACACGGATTAATATTAACACACTCACTGGCACACTGTGTATATCATGACCCAGAGTGAGATACACCCTGTGAAGTGTAAAACACCTCCACTGTCCTCAGTAATATTAACACACTGACAGAGAACACACATTAATATTAACACATTCACTGACACACTGTGTATATCATGATCCACATTCAGATACACCCTGTGAAGTGTAAAATACCCCCACTGTCCTCAGTAATATTAACACACTGACAGAGAACACAGATTAATATTAACACACTCACTGACACACTGTGTATATCATGACTCACAGTCAGATACACCCTGTGAAGTGTAAAACACCCCCACTGTCCTCAGTAATATTAGCACACTGACAGAGAACACAGATTAATATTAACACACTCACTGACACACTGTGTATATCATGACCCAGAGTCAGATACACCCTGCGAAGTGTAAAACACCCCCACTGTCCTCAGGAATATTAACACACTGACAGAGAACACAGATTAATATTAACACACTCACTGACACACTGTGTATATCATGACCCACTGTCAGATACACCCGGTGAAGTGTAAAACACCCCCACTGTCCTCAGGAATATTAACAAACTGACAGAGAACACAGATTAATATTAACACACTCACTGACACACTGTGTATATCATGACCCACAGTCAGATAAACCCTGTGAAGTGTAAAACACCCCCACTGTCCTCAGGAATATTAACACACTGACAGAGAACACAGATTAATATTAACACACTCACTGACACACTGTGTATATCATGACCCACAGTCAGATAAACCCTGTGAAGTGTAAAACAGCTCCACTGTCCTCAGTAATATTAACACACTGACAGAGAACACAGAATAATATTATCACACTCACTGACACACTGTGTACATCATGACCCACAGTCAGATACACCCTGTGAAGTGTAAAACACCCCCTCTGTCCTCAGTAATATTAACACACTGACAGAGAACACAGATTAATATTAACACACTCACTGACACACTGTGTACATCATGACCCACAGTCAGATACACCCTGTGAAGTGTTAAACACCCCCACTGTCCTCAGTAATATTAACACACTGACAGAGAACACAGATTAATATTAACACACTCACTGACACACTGTGTATATCATGACCCAGAGTCAGATAAAGCCTGTGAAGTGTAAAACACCCCCACTGTCCTCAGTAATATTAACACACTGACAGAGAACACAGATTAATATTAACACACTCACTGACACACTGTGTATATCATGACCCACAGCCAGTTACACCCTGTGAAGTGTAAAACACCCCCACTGTCCTGAGCAATATTAACACACTGACAGAGAACACAGATTAATATTAACACACTCACTGACACACTGTGTATATCATGACCCACAGTCAGATACACCCTGTGAAGTGTAAAACATCCTCACTGTCCTCAGTAATATTAACACACTGACAGAGAACACAGATTAATATTAACAGACTCACTGACACACTGTGTATATCATGACCCACAGTCAGATAAACCCTGTGAAGTGTAAAACACCCCCACTGTCCTCAGGAATATTAACACACTGACAGAGAACACAGATTAATATTAACAGACTCACTGACACACTGTGTATATCATGACACACAGTCAGATAAAGCCTGTGAAGTGTAAAACACCCCCACTGTCCTCAGTAATATTAACACACTGACAGAGAACACGGATTAATATTAACACACTCACTGGCACACTGTGTATATCATGACCCAGAGTCAGATACACCCTGTGAAGTGTAAAACACCTCCACTGTCCTCAGTAATATTAACACACTGACAGAGAACACAGATTAATAATAACACATTCACTGACACACTGTGTATATCATGATCAACATTCAGATACACCCTGTGAAGTGTAAAATACCCCCACTGTCCTCAGTCATATTAACACACTGACAGAGAACACAGATTAATATTAACACACTCACTGACACACTGTGTATATCATGACTCACAGTCAGATACACCCTGTGAAGTGTAAAACACCCCCACTGTCCTCAGTAATATTAGCACACTGACAGAGAACACAGATTAATATTAACAGACTCACTGACACACTGTGTATATCATGACCCACAGTCAGATAAACACTGTGAAGTGTAAAACACCCCCACTGTCCTCAGGAATATTAACACACTGACAGAGAACACAGATTAATATTAACAGACTCACTGACACACTGTGTATATCATGACACACAGTGAGATAAAGCCTGTGAAGTGTAAAACACCCCCACTGTCCTCAGTAATATTAACACACTGACAGAGAACACGGATTAATATTAACACACTCACTGGCACACTGTGTATATCATGACCCAGAGTCAGATACACCCTGTGAAGTGTAAAACACCTCCACTGTCCTCAGTAATATTAACACACTGACAGAGAACACAGATTAATATTAACACATTCACTGACACACTGTGTATATCATGATCAACATTCAGATACACCCTGTGAAGTGTAAAATACCCCCACTGTCCTCAGTCATATTAACACACTGACAGAGAACACAGATTAATATTAACACACTCACTGACACACTGTGTATATCATGACCCACAGTCAGATAAACCCTGTGAAGTGTAAAACAGCCCCACTGTCCTCAGTAATATTAACACACTGACAGAGAACACAGATTAATATTAACACACTCACTGACACACTGTGTACATCATGACCCACAGTCAGATACACCCTGTGAAGTGTAAAACACCCCCTCTGTCCTCAGTAATATTAACACACTGACAGAGAACACAGATTAATATTAACACACTCACTGACACACTGTGTATATCATGACCCACAGTCAGATAAACCCTGTGAAGTGTAAAACACACCCAATGTCCTCAGGAATATTAACACACTGACAGAGAACACAGATTAATATTAACACACTCACTGACACACTGTGTATATCATGACCCACAGTCAGATAAACCCTGTGAAGTGTAAAACACCCCCACTGTCCTCAGTAATATTAACACACTGACAGAGAACACAGATTAATATTAACACACTCACTGACACACTGTGTACATCATGACCCACAGTCAGATACACCCTGTGAAGTGTAAAACACCCCCACTGTCCTCAGGAATATTAACACACTGACAGAGAACACAGATTAATATTAACACACTCACTGACACACTGTGTACATCATGACCCACAGTCAGATACACCCTGTGAAGTGTTAAACACCCCCACGGTCCTCAGTAATATTAGCACACTGACAGAGAACACAGATTAATATTAACAAACTCACTGACACACTGTGTATATCATGACCCAGAGTCAGATACAGCCTGTGAAGTGTAAAACACCCCCACTGTCCTCAGTAATATTAACACACTGACAGAGAACACAGATTAATATTAACAAACTCACTGACAGACTGTGTATATCATGACCCACAGCCAGATACACCCTGTGAAGTGTAAAACACCCCCACTGTCCTTAGCAATATTAACACACTGACAGAGACACAGTTTAATATTAACACACTCACTGACACACTGTGTACATCATGACCCACAGTCAGATACACCCTGTGAAGTGTAAAACACCCCCACTGTCCTCAGGAATATTAACACACTGACAGAGAACACAGATTAATATTAACACACTCACTGACACACTGTGCACATCATCACCCACAGTCAGATACACCCTGTGAAGTGTAAAACACCCCCACTGTCCTCAGGAATATTAACACACTGACAGAGAACACAGATTAATGTTAACACACTCACTGACACACTGTGTATATCATGACACACAGTCAGATACACCCTGTGAAGTGTAAAACACCCCCACTGTCCTCAGCAATATTAACACACTGACAGAGAACACAAATTAATATCAACACACTCACTGACACACTGTGTATATCATGACCCACAGTCAGATACACCCTGTGAAGTGTAAAACACCCCCACTGTCCTCAGGAATATTAACACACTGACAGAGAACACAGATTAATATTAACACACTCACTGACACACTGTGTATATCATGACCCACAGTCAGATACACCCTGTGAAGTGTAAAACACCCCCACTGTCCTCAGGAATATTAACACACTGACAGAGAACACAGATTAATATTAACACAATCACTGACACACTGTGTATATCATGACCCACAGTCAGATACACTCTGTGAAGTGTAAAACACCCCCACTGTCCTCAGTAATATTAACACACTGACAGAGAACACAGATTAATATTAACACACTCACTGACACACTGTGTATATCATGACCCACAGTCAGATACACCCTGTGAAGTGTAAAACACCCCCACTGTCCTCAGGAATATTAACAGACTGACAGAGAACACAGATTAATATTAACACACTCACTGACACACTGTGTATATTATGACCCACAGTCAGATACACCCTGTGAAGTGTAAAACACCCCCACTGTCCTCAGGAATATTAACACACTGACAGAGAACACAGATTAATATTAACACACTCACTGACACACTGTGTATATCATGACCCACAGTCAGATACACCCTGTGAATTGTAAAGCACCCCCACTTTCCTCAGGAATATTAACACACTGACAGAGAACACAGATTAATATTAACACCCTCACTGACACACTGTGTACATCATTACCCACAGTCAGATAAACCCTGTGAACTGTAAAACACCCCCACTGTCCTCAGTAATATTAACACACTGACAGAGAACACAGATTAATATTAACACACTCACTGACACACTGTGAATATCATGACCCACAGTCAGATACACCCGGTGTAGTGTAAAACACCCCCACTGTCCTCAGGAATATTAACACACTGACAGAGAACACAGATTAATATTAACACACTCACTGACACACTGTGTATATCATGACCCACAGTCAGATAAACCCTGTGAAGTGTAAAACACACCCACTGTCCTCAGGAATATTAACACACTGACAGAGAACACAGATTAATATTAACACACTCACTGACACACTGTGTATATCATGACCCACAGTCAGATAAACCCTGTGAAGTGTAAAACACCCCCACTGTCCTCAGTAATATTAACACACTGACAGAGAACACAGATTAATATTAACACACTCACTGACACACTGTGTACATCATGACCCACAGTCAGATACACCCTGTGAAGTGTAAAACACCCCCACTGTCCTCAGGAATATTAACACACTGACAGAGAACACAGATTAATATTAACACACTCACTGACACACTGTGTACATCATGACCCACAGTCAGATACACCCTGTGAAGTGTTAAACACCCCCACTGTCCTCAGTAATATTAGCACACTGACAGAGAACACAGATTAATATTAACAAACTCACTGACACACTGTGTATATCATGACCCAGAGTCAGATACAGCCTGTGAAGTGTAAAACACCCCCACTGTCCTCAGTAATATTAACACACTGACAGAGAACACAGATTAATATTAACACACTCACTGACACACTGTGTATATCATGACCCACTGTCAGATACACCCTGTGAAGTGTAAAACACCCCCACTTTCCTCAGTAATATTAACACACTGACAGAGAACACAGATTAATATTAACAAACTCACTGACAGACTGTGTATATCATGACCCACAGCCAGATACACCCTGTGAAGTGTAAAACACCCCCACTGTCCTTAGCAATATTAACACACTGACAGAGAACACAGTTTAATATTAACACACTCACTGACACACTGTGTACATCATGACCCACAGTCAGATACACCCTGTGAAGTGTAAAACACCCCCACTGTCCTCAGGAATATTAACACACTGACAGAGAACACAGATTAATATTAACACACTCACTGACACACTGTGTACATCATCACCCACAGTCAGATACACCCTGTGAAGTGTAAAACACCCCCACTGTCCTCAGGTATATTAACACACTGACAGAGAACACAGATTAATGTTAACACACTCACTGACACACTGTGTATATCATGACACACAGTCAGATACACCCTGTGAAGTGTAAAACACCCCCACTGTCCTCAGCAATATTAACACACTGACAGAGAACACAGATTAATATCAACACACTCACTGACACACTGTGTATATCATGACCCACAGTCAGATACACCCTGTGAAGTGTAAAACACCCCCACTGTCCTCAGGAATATTAACACACTGACAGAGAACACAGATTAATATTAACACACTCACTGACACACTGTGTATATCATGACCCACAGTCAGATACACCCTGTGAAGTGTAAAACACCCCCACTGTCCTCAGGAATATTAACACACTGACAGAGAACACAGATTAATATTAACACACTCACTGACACACTGTGTATATCATGACCCACAGTCAGATACACTCTGTGAAGTGTAAAACACCCCCACTGTCCTCAGTAATATTAACACACTGACAGAGAACACAGATTAATATTAACACACTCACTGACACACTGTGTATATCATGACCCACAGTCAGATACACCCTGTGAAGTGTAAAACACCCCCACTGTCCTCAGGAATATTAACAGACTGACAGAGAACACAGATTAATATTAACACACTCACTGACACACTGTGTATATCATGACCCACAGTCAGATACACCCTGTGAAGTGTAAAACACCCCCACTGTCCTCAGGAATATTAACACACTGACAGAGAACACAGATTAATATTAACACACTCACTGACACACTGTGTATATCATGACCCACAGTCAGATACACCCTGTGAATTGTAAAGCACCCCCACTTTCCTCAGGAATATTAACACACTGACAGAGAACACAGATTAATATTAACACCCTCACTGACACACTGTGTACATCATTACCCACAGTCAGATACACCCTGTGAATTGTAAAGCACCCCCACTTTCCTCAGGAATATTAACACACTGACAGAGAACACAGATTAATATTAACACACTCACTGACACACTGTGTATATCATGACCCACAGTCAGATACACCCTGTGAAGTGTAAAACACCCCCACTGTCCTCAGTAATATTAACACACTGACAGAGAACACAGATTAATATTAACAAACTCACTGACAGACTGTGTATATCATGACCCACAGCCAGATACACCCTGTGAAGTGTAAAACACCCCCACTGTCCTTAGCAATATTAACACACTGACAGAGAACACAGTTTAATATTAACACACTCACTGACACACTGTGTACATCATGACCCACAGTCAGATACACCCTGTGAAGTGTAAAACACCCCCACTGTCCTCAGGAATATTAACACACTGACAGAGAACACAGATTAATATTAACACACTCACTGTCACACTGTGTACATCATCACCCACAGTCAGATACACCCTGTGAAGTGTAAAACACCCCCACTGTCCTCAGGAATATTAACACACTGACAGAGAACACAGATTAATGTTAACACACTCACTGACACACTGTGTATATCATGACACACAGTCAGATACACCCTGTGAAGTGTAAAACACCCCCACTGTCCTCAGCAATATTAACACATTGACAGAGAACACAGATTAATATTAACACACTCACTGACACACTGTGTATATCATGACCCACAGTCAGATACACCCTGTGAAGTGTAAAACACCCCCACTGTCCTCAGTAATATTAACACACTGACAGAGAACACAGATTAATATTAACACACTCACTGACACACTGTGTATATCATGACCCACAGTCAGATACACCCTGTGAAGTGTAAAACACCCCCACTGTCCTCAGGAATATTAACACACTGACAGAGAACACAGATTAATATTAACACACTCACTGACACACTGTGTATATCATGACCCACAGTCAGATACACTCTGTGAAGTGTAAAACACCCCCACTGTCCTCAGTAATATTAACACACTGACAGAGAACACAGATTAATATTAACACACTCACTGACACACTGTGTATATCATGACCCACAGTCAGATACACCCTGTGAAGTGTAAAACACCCCCACTGCCCTCAGGAATATTAACAGACTGACAGAGAACACAGATTAATATTATGACACTCACTGACACACTGTGTATATCATGACCCACAGTCAGATACACCCTGTGAAGTGTAAAACACCCCCACTGTCCTCAGGAATATTAACACACTGACAGAGAACACAGATTAATATTAACACACTCACTGACACACTGTGTATATCATGACCCACAGTCAGATACACCCTGTGAATTGTAAAGCACCCCCACTTTCCTCAGGAATATTAACACACTGACAGAGAACACAGATTAATATTAACACCCTCACTGACACACTGTGTACATCATTACCCACAGTCAGATAAACCCTGTGAAGTGTAAAACACCCCCACTGTCCTCAGTAATATTAACACACTGACAGAGAACACAGATTAATATTAACACACTCACTGACACACTGTGTATATCATGACCCACAGTCAGATACACCCTGTGAAGTGTAAAACACCCCCACTGTCCTCAGTAATATTAACACACTGACAGAGAACACAGATTAATATTAACACACTCACTGACACACTGTTTATATCATGACTCACAGTCAGATACACCCTGTGAAGTGTAAAACATCCCCACTGTCCTCAGTAATATTAACACACTGACAGAGAACACAGATTAATATTAACACACTCACTGACACACTGTGTATATCATGACTCACAGTCAGATACACCCTGTGAAGTGTAAAACACCCCCACTGTCCTCAGTAATATTAACACACTGACAGAGTACACAGATCAATATTAATACACTCACTGACACACTGTGTACATCATCACCCACATTCAGATAAACCCTGTGAAGTGTAAAACACCCCCACTGTCCTCAGGAATATTAACACACTGACAGAGAACACAGATTGATATTAACACACTCACTGACACATTGAGTACATCATGACCCACAGTCAGATACACCCTGTGAAATGTAAAACACCCCCACTGTCCTCAGGAATATTAACACACTGACAGAGAACACAGATTAATGTTAACACACTCACTGACACACTGTGTATATCATGACACACAGTCAGATACACCCTGTGAAGTGTAAAACACCCCCACTGTCCTCAGCAATATTAACACACTGACAGAGAACACAGATTAATATTAACACACTCACTGACACACTGTGTATATCATGACCCACAGTCAGATACACCCTGTGAAGTGTAAAACACCCCCACTGTCCTCAGTAATATTAACACACTGACAGAGAACACAGATTAACATTAACACACTCACTGACACACTGTGTATATCATGACCCACAGTCAGATACACCCTGTGAAGTGTAAAACACCCCCACTGTCCTCAGGAATATTAACACACTGACAGAGAACACAGATTAATATTAACACAGTCACTGACACACTGTGTATATCATGACCCACAGTCAGATACACCCTGTGAAGTGTAAAACACCCCCACTGTCGTCAGCAGTATTATCACACTGACAGAGATCACAGATTAATATTAACACACTCACTGACACACTGTGTATATCATGACCCACAGTCAGATACACCCTGTGAAGTGTAAAACACCCCCACTGTCCTCAGGAATATTAACACACTGACAGAGAACACAGATTAATATTAACACACTCACTGACAAACTGTGCATATCATGACCGACAGTCAGATAAACCCTGTGAAGTGTAAAACACCCCCACTGTCCTCAGGAATATTAACACACTGACAGAGAACACAGATTAATATGAACACACTCTCTGACACACTGTGTATATCATGAACCACAGTCAGATACACCCTGTGAAGTGTAATACATCCCCACTGTCCTCAGTAATATTAACACACTGACAGAGAACACAGATTAATATTAACAGACTCACTGACACACTGTGTATATCATGACCCACAGTCAGATAAACCCTGTGAAGTGTAAAACACCCCCACTGTCCTCAGGAATATTAACACACTGACAGAGAACACAGATTAATATTAACAGACTCACTGACACACTGTGTATATCATGACTCACAGTCAGATAAAGCCTGTGAAGTGTAAAATACCCCCACTGTCCTCAGTAATATTAACACACTGACAGAGAACACAGATTAATATTAACACACTCACTGACACACTGTGCATATCATGACCCAGAGTCAGATACACCCTGTGAAGTGTAAAACACCACCACTGTCCTCAGTAATATTAACACACTGACAGAGAACACAGATTAATATTAACATCCTCACTGACACACTGTGTACATCATGACCCACAGTCAGATGCACCCTGTGAAGTGTAAAACACCCCCACTGTCCTCAGTAATATTAACACACTGACAGAGAACACAGATTAATATTAACACACTCACTGACACACTGTGTATATCATGACCCACAGTCAGATACACCCTGTGAAGTGTAAAACACCGCCACTGTCCTCAGCAATATTAACACACTGACAGAGAACACAGATTAATATTAACACACTCACTGACACACTGTGTATATCATGACCCTCAGTCAGATACACCCTGTGAAGTGTAAAACACCCCCACTGTCCTCAGGAATATTAACACACTGACAGAGAACACAGATTAATATTAACACACTCACTGACACACTGTGTATATCATGACCCACAGTCAGATACACCCTGTGAAGTGTAAAACACCCCCACTGTCCTCAGGAATATTAACACACTGACAGAGAACACAGATTAATATGAACACACTCTCTGACACACTGTGTATATCATGAACCACAGTCAGATACACCCTGTGAAGTGTAAAACATCCCCACTGTCCTCAGTAATATTAACACACTGACAGAGAACACAGATTAATATTAACAGACTCACTGACACACTGTGTATATCATGACTCACAGTCAGATAAAGCCTGTGAAGTGTAAAACACCCCCACTGTCCTCAGTAATATTAACACACTGACAGAGAACACAGATTAATATTAACACACTCACTGACACACTGTGCATATCATGACCCAGAGTCAGATACACCCTGTGAAGTGTAAAACACCACCACTGTCCTCAGTAATATTAACACACTGACAGAGAACACAGATTAATATTAACATCCTCACTGACACACTGTGTACATCATGACCCACAGTCAGATGCACCCTGTGAAGTGTAAAACACCCCCACTGTCCTCAGTAATATTAAAACACTGACAGAGAACACAGATTAATATTAACACACTCACTGACACACTGTGTATATCATGACCCACAGTCAGATACACCCTGTGAAGTGTAAAACACCACCACTGTCCTCAGTAATATTAACACACTGACAGAGAACACAGATTAATATTAACACACTCACTGACACACTGTGTACATCATTACCCACAGTCAGATGCACCCTGTGAAGTGTAAAACACCCCCACTGTCCTCAGTAATATTAACACACTGACAGAGAACACAGATTAATATTAACACACTCACTGACACACTGTGTATATCATGACTCACAGTCAGATACACCCTGTGAAGTGTAAAACATCCCCACTGTCCTCAGTAATATTAACACACTGACAGAGAACACAGATTAATATTAACACACTCACTGACACATTGTGTGTGTCATGACCCACAGTCAGATACACCCTGTGAAGTGTAAAACACCCCCACTGTCCTCAGGAATATTAACACACTGACAGAGAACACAGATTAATATTAATACACTCACTGACACACTGTGTATATCATCACCCACAGTCAGATAAACCCTGTGAAGTGTAAAACACCCCCACTGTCCTCAGGAATATTAACACACTGACAGAGAACACAGATTGATATTAACACACTCACTGACACACTGTGTACATCATGACCCACAGTCAGTAACACCCTGTGAAGTGTAAAACACCCCCACTGTCCTCAGGAATATTAACACACTGACAGAGAACACAGATTAATATTAACACACTCACTGACACACTGTGTATATCATGACTCACAGTCAGATACACCCTGTGAAGTGTAAAACTTCCCCACTGTCCTCAGGAATATTAACACACTGACAGAGAACACAGATTAATATTAACACACTCACTGACACACTGTGTACATCATGCCCCACAGTCAGATACACCCTGTGAAGTGTAAAACACCCCCACTGTCCTCAGTAATATGAACACACTGACAGAGAACACAGATTAATATTAACACACTCACTGACACACTGTGTATATCATGACCCACAGTCAGATACACCCTGTGAAGTGTAAAACACCCCCACTGTCCTCAGGAATATTAACACACTGACAGAGAACACAGATTAATATTAACACACTCACTGACACACTGTGCATATCATGACCCACAGTCAGATAAACCCTGTGAAGTGTAAAACACCCCCACTGTCCTCAGGAATATTAACACACTGACAGAGAACACAGATTAATATGAACACACTCTCTGACACACTGTGTATATCATGACCCACAGTCAGATACACCCTGTGAAGTGTAAAACATCCCCACTGTCCTCAGTAATATTAACACACTGACAGAGAACACAGATTAATATTAACAGACTCACTGACACACTGTGTATATCATGACCCACAGTCAGATAAACCCTGTGAAGTGTAAAACACCCCCACTGTCCTCAGGAATATTAACACACTGACAGAGAACACAGATTAATATTAACAGACTCACTGACACACTGTGTATATCATGACTCACAGTCAGATAAAGCCTGTGAAGTGTAAAACACCCCCACTGTCCTCAGTAATATTAACACACTGACAGAGAACACAGATTAATATTAACACACTCACTGACACACTGTGCATATCATGACCCAGAGTCAGCTACACCCTGTGAAGTGTAAAACACCACCACTGTCCTCAGTAATATTAACACACTGACAGAGAACACAGATTAATATTAACACACTCACTGACACACTGTGTATATCATGACTCACAGTCAGATACACCCTGTGAAGTGTAAAACACCCCCACTGTCCTCAGTAATATTAACACACTGACAGAGAACACAGATTAATATTAACACACTCACTGACACACTGTGTATATCATGACCCAGAGTCAGATACACCCTGTGAAGTGTAAAACACCCCATCTGTCCTCAGGAATATTAACACACTGACAGAGAACACAGATTAATATTGACACACTCACTGACACACTGTGCATATCATGACCCAGAGTCAGATACACCCTGTGAAGTGTAAAACACCACCACTGTCCTCAGTAATATTAACACACTGACAGAGAACACAGATTAATATTAACACACTCACTGACACACTGTGTATATCATGACCCACAGTCAGATACACCCGGTGAAGTGTAAAACACCCCCACTTTCCTCAGGAATATTGACACACTGACAGAGAACACAGATTAATATTAACACACTCACTGACACACTGTGTATATCATGACCCACAGTCAGATACACCCTGTGAAGTGTAAAACACCCCCACTGTCCTCAGGAATATTAACACACAGACAGACAACACAGATTAATATTAACACACTCACTGACACACTGTGTATATCATGACCCACAGTCAAATACACCCTGTGAAGTGTAAAACACCCCCACTGTCCTCAGCAATATTAACACACTGACAGAGAACACAGATTAATATTAACACACTCACTGACACACTGTGTATATCATGACCCACAGTCAGATACACCCTGTGAAGTGTAAAACACCCCCACTGTCCTCAGGAATATTAACACACTGACAGAGAACACAGATTAATATTAACACACTCACTGACACACTGTGTATATCATGACCCACAGTCAGATACACCCTGTGAAGTGTAAAACACCCCCACTGTCCTCAGGAATATTAACACAGTGACAGAGAACACAGATTAATATTAACACGCTCACTGACACACTGTGTATGTCATGACCCACAGTCAGATACACCCTGTGAATTGTAAAACACCCCCACTGTCCTCAGGAATATTAACACACTGACAGTGAACACAGATTAATATTAACACACTCACGACACACTGTGTATATCATGACCCGCAGTCAGATACACCCTGTGAAGTGTAAAACACCCCCACTGTCGTCAGCAGTATTATCACACAGACAGAGAACACAGATTAATATTAACACACTCACTGAAACACTGTGTATATCATGACCCACAGTCAGATACACCCTGTGAAGTGTAAAACACCCCCACTGTCCTCAGTAATATTAACACACTGACAGAGAACACAGATTAATATTAACACACTCACTGACACACTGTGTATATCATGACCCACAGTCAGATACACCCTGTGAAGTGTAAAACACCCCCACTGTCCTCAGCAATATTAACACACAGACAGAGAACACAGATTAATATTAACACACTCACTGACACACTGTGTATATCGTGACCCACAGTCAGATACACCCTGTGAAGTGTAAAACACCCCCACTGTCCTCAGGAACATTAACACACTGACAGAGAACACAGATTAATATTAACACACTCGCTGACACACTGTGTATATCATGACTCACAGTTAGATACACCCTGTCAAGTGCAAAACACACCCACTGTCCTTAGCAATATTAACACACTGACAGAGAACACAGATTAATATTAACACACTCACTGACACACTGTGTATATCATGACTCAGTCAGATAAACCCTGTGAAGTGTAAAACACCCCCACTGTCCTCAGTAATATTAACACACTGACAGAGAACACAGATTAATATTAACACACTCACTGACACACTGTGTATATCATGACCCAGAGTCAGATACACCGTGTGAAGTGTAAAACACCCCCACTGTCCTCAGTAATATTAACACACTGACAGAGAACACAGATTAATATTAACACACTCACTGACACACTGTGTACATCATGATCCACAGTCAGATACACCCTGTGAAGGGTAAAACACCCCCACTGTCCTCAGTAATATTAACACACTGACAGAGAACACAGATTAATATTAACACACTCACTGACACACTGTGTACATCATGACCCACAGTCAGACACACTCTGAGAAGTGTAAAACACCCCCACTGTCCTCAGGAATATTAACACACTGACAGAGAACACAGATTAATGTTAACACACTCACTGACACACTGTGTATATCATGACCCACAGTCAGATACACCCTGTGAAGTGTAAAACACCCCCACTGTCCTCAGGAATATTAACACACTGACAGAGAACACAGATTAATATTAACACACTCACTGACACACTGTGTCCATCATGACCCACAGTCAGATACACCCTGTGAAGTGTAAAACACCCCCACTGTCCTCAGGAATATTAACACACTGACAGAGAACACAGATTAATATTAACACACTCACTGACACACTGTGTATATCATGACTCAAAGTCAGATACACCCTGTGAAGTGTAAAACATCCCCACTGTCCTCAGGAATATTAACACACTGACAGAGAACACAGATTAATATTAACACACTCACTGACACACTGTGTATATCATGACCCACAGTTAGATACACCCTGAGAAGTGTAAAACACCCCCACTGTCGTCAGCAATATTATCACACTGACAGAGAACACAGATTAATATTAACACACTCACTGACACACTGTGTATATCATGACCCACAGTCAGATACACCTTGTGAAGTGTAAAACACCCCACTGTCCTCAGTAATATTAACACACTGACAGAGAACACAGATTAATATTAACACACTCACTGACACACTGTGTCTATCATGACCCACAGTCAGATACACCCTGTGAAGTGTAAAACACCCCCATTGTCCTCAGGAATATTAACACACTGACAGAGAACACAGATTAATATTAACACCCTCACTGACACACTGTGTATATCATGACCCACAGTCAGATACACGCTGTGAAGTGTAAAGCACCCCCACTCTCCTCAGGAATATTAACACACTGACAGAGAACACAGATTAATATTAACACACTCACTGACACACTGTGTACATCATGACCCACAGTCAGATAAACCCTGTGAAGTGCAAAACACCCCCACTGTCCTCAGCAATATTAACACACTGACAGAGAACACAGATTAATATTAACACACTCACTGACACACTGTGTACATCATGACCCACAGTCAGATACACCCTGTGAAGTGTAAAACACCACCACTGTCCTCAGTAATATTAACACACTGACAGAGAACACAGATTAATATTAACACACTCACTGACACACTGTGTATATCATGACCCACAGTCAGATACACCCTGTGAAGTTTAAAACACCCCCACTGTCCTCAGTAATATTAACACACTGACAGAGTACACAGATTAATATTAACACACTCACTGACACACTGTGTATATCATGACCCACAGTCAGATACACCCTGTGAAGTGTAAAACACCCCTACTGTCCTCAGGAATATTAACACACTGACAGAGAACACAGATTAATATTAACACACTCACTGACACACTGTGTATATCATCACCCACAGTCAGATACACCCTGTGAAGTGTAAAACACCCCCACTGTCCTCAGGAATATTAACACACTGACAGAGAACACAGATTAATGTTAACACACTCACTGACACACTGTGTATATCATGACCCACAGTCAGATACACCCTGTGAAGTGTAAAACACCCCCAATGTCCACAGCAATATTAACACACTGACTGAGAACATAGATTAATGTTAACACACTCACTGACACACTGTGTACATCATGACCCACAGTCAGATACACCATGTGAAGTGTAAAACACCCCCACTGTCCTCAGGAATATTAACACACTGACAGAGAACACAGATTAATATTAACACATTCACAGACACACTGTGTACATCATGACCCACAGTCAGATACACCCTGTGAAGTGTAAAACACCCCCACTGTCCTCAGGAATATTAACACACTGACAGAGAACACAGATTAATATTAACACACTCACTGACACACTGTGTATATCATGATCCACAGTCAGATACACCCTGTGAAGTGTAAAACACCCCCACTGTCCTCAGTAATATTAACACACTGACAGAGAACACAGATTAATATTAACACACTCACTGACACACTGTGTATATCATGACCCACAGTCAGATACAGCCTATGAAGTGTAAAACACACCCACTGTCCTCAGTAATATTAACACACTGACAGAGAACACAGATTAATATTAACACACTCACTGACACACTGTGTACATCATGACCCACAGTCAGATACACCCTGTGAAGTGCAAAACACCCCCACTGTCCTCAGCAATATTAACACACTGACAGAGAACACAGATTAATATTAACACACTCACTGACACACTGTGTACATCATGACCCACAGTCAGATACACCCTGTGAAGTGTAAAACACCACCACTGTCCTCAGTAATATTAACACACTGACAGAGAACACAGATTAATATTAACACACTCACTGACACACTGTGTATATCATGACCCACAGTCAGATACACCCTATGAAGTGTAAAACACCCCCACTGTCCTCAGGAATATTAACACACTGACAGAGTACACAGATTAATATTAACACACTCACTGACACACTGTGTATATCATGACCCACAGTCAGATACACCCGGTGAAGTGTAAAACACCCCCACTGTCCTCAGTTATATTAACACACTGACAGAGAACACAGATTAATATTAACACACTCACTGACACACTGTGTATATCATGACCCACAGTCAGATACACCCTGTGAAGTGTAAAACTCCCCCACTGTCCTCAGGAATATTAACACACTGACAGAGAACACAGATTAATATTAACACACTCACTGACACACTGTGTATATCATCACCCACAGTCAGATACACCCTGTGAATTGTAAAACACCCCCACTGTCCTCAGGAATATTAACACACTGACAGAGAACACAGATTAATGTTAACACACTCACTGACACACTGTGTATATCATGACCCACAGTCAGATACACCCTGTGAAGTGTAAAACACCCCCACTGTCCTCAGTAATATTAACACACTGACAGAGAACACAGATTAATATTAACACACTCACTGACACACTGTGTATATCATGACCCACAGTCAGATACACCCGGTGAAGTGTAAAACACCCCCACTGTCCTCAGTAATATTAACACACTGACAGAGAACACAGATTAATATTAACACACTCACTGACACACTGTGTATATCATGACCCACAGTCAGATACACCCTGTGAAGTGTAAAACTCCCCCACTGTCCTCAGGAATATTAACACACTGACAGAGAACACAGATTAATATTAACACACTCACTGACACACTGTGTATATCATCACCCACAGTCAGATACACCCTGTGAATTGTAAAACACCCCCACTGTCCTCAGGAATATTAACACACTGACAGAGAACACAGATTAATGTTAACACACTCACTGACACACTGTGTATATCATGACCCACAGTCAGATACACCCTGTGAAGTGTAAAACACCCCCAATGTCCTCAGCAATATTAACACACTGACAGAGAACACAGATTAATGTTAACACACTCACTGACACACTGTGTACATCATGACCCACAGTCAGATACACCCTGTGAAGTGTAAAACACCCCCACTGTCCTCAGGAATATTAACACACTGACAGAGAACACAGATTAATATTAACACATTCACTGACACACTGTGTATATCATCACCCACAGTCAGATACACCCTTTGAAGTGTAAAACACACCCACTGTCCTCAGTAATATTAACACATTGACAGAGAACACAGATTAATATTAACACACTCACTGACACACTGTGTATATCATGACCCACAGTCAGATACACCCTGTGAAGTGTAAAATACCCCCACCGTCGTCAGCAATATTAACACACTGACAGAGAACACAGATTAATGTTAACACACTCACTGACGCACTGTGTATATCATGACCCACAGTCAGATACACCCTGTGAAGTGTAAAACACCCCCACTGTCCTCAGGAATATTAACACACTGACAGAGAGCACAGATTAATGTTAACACACTCACTGACACACTGTGTATATCATGACCCACAGTCAGATACACCCTGTGAAGTGTAAAACACCCCCACTGCCCTCAGCAATATTAACACACTGACAGAGAACACAGATTAATGTTAACACACTCACTGACACACTGTGTACATCATGACCCACAGTCAGATACACCCTGTGAAGTGTAAAACACCCCCACTGTCCTCAGGAATATTAACACACTGACAGAGAACACAGATTAATATTAACACATTCACAGACACACTGTGTACATCATGACCCACAGTCAGATACACCCTGTGAAGTGTAAAACACCCCCACTGTCCTCAGTAATATTAACACACTGACAGAGAACACAGATTAATATTAACACACTCACTGACACACTGTGTATATCATGACCCACAGTCAGATACACCCTGTGAAGTGTAAAACACACCCACTGTCCTCAGTAATATTAACACACTGACAGAGAACACAGATTAATATTAACACACTCACTGACACACTGTGTACATCATGACCCACAGCCAGATACACCCTGTGAAGTGTAAAACACCCCCACTGTCCTTAGCAATATTAACACACTGACAGAGAACACAGATTAATATTAACACACTCACTGACACACTGTGTATATCATGACTCACAGTCAGGTAAACCCTGTGAAGTGTAAAACACCCCCACTGTCCTCAGTAATATTAACACACTGACAGAGAACACAGATTAATATTAACACACTCACTGACACACTGTGTACATCATGACCCACAGTCAGATACACCCTGTGAAGTGCAAAACACCCCCACTGTCCTCAGTAATATTAACACACTGACAGAGAACACAGATTAATATTAACACATTCACTGACACACTGTGTATATCATGACCCACAGTCAGATACACCCTGTGAAGTGTAAAACACACCCAATGTCCTCAGTAATATTAACACATTGACAGAGAACACAGATTAATATTAACACACTCACTGACACACTGTGTATATCATGACCCACAGTCAGATACACCCTGTGAAGTGTAAAACATTCCCACTGTCCTCAGCAATATTAACACACTGACAGAGAACACAGATTAATATTAACACACTCACTGACACACTGTGTATATCATGACCCACAGTCAGATACACCCTGTGAAGTGTAAAACATTCCCACTGTCCTCAGCAATATTAACACACTGACAGAGAACACAGATTAATATTAACACACTCACTGACACACTGTGTATATCATGACCCACAGTCAGATACACCCTGTGAAGTGTAAAACACCCCCACTGTCCTCAGGAATATTAACATACTGACAGAGAACACAGATTAATATTGACACACTCACTGACACACTGTGTATATCATGACCCACAGTCAGATACACCCTGTGAAGTGTAAAACACCCCCACTGTCCTCAGGAATATTAACACACTGACAGAGAACACAGATTAATATTAACACACTCACTGACACACTGTGTATATCATGACCCACAGTCAGATACACCCTGTGAAGTGTAAAACACCCCCACTGTCCTCAGCAATATTAACACACTGACAGAGAACACAGATAAATATTAACACAATCACTGACACACTGTGTATATCATGACCCACAGTTAGATTCACCCTGTGAAGTGTAAAACACCCCCACTGTCCTCAGGAATATTAACACACTGACAGAGAACACAGATTAATATTAACACACTCACTGACACACTGTGTATATCATGACCCACAGTCAGATACACCCTGTGAAGTGTAAAACACCCCCACTGTCCTCAGCAATATTAACACACTGACAGAGTACACAGATTAATATTAACACACTCACTGACACACTGTGTATATCATGACCCACAGTCAGATGCACCCAGTGAAGTGTAAAACACCCCCACTGTCCTCAGTAATATTAACACACTGACAGAGAACACAGATTAATATTAACACACTCACTGACACACTGTGTACATCATGACCCACAGTCAGATACACCCTGTGAAGTGTAAAACACCCCCACTGTCCTCAGGAATATTAACACACTGACAGAGAACACCGATTAATATTAACACACTCACTGACACACTGTGTATATCATGACTCACAGTCGGATACACCCTGTGAAGTGTAAAACTTCCCCACTTTCCTCAGGAATATTAACACACTGACAGAGAACACAGATTAATATTAACACACTCACTGACACACTGTGTATATCATGACCCACAGTCAGATACACCCTGTGAAGTGTAAAACACACCCACTGTCCTCCGTAATATTAAAACACTGACAGAGAACACAGATTAATATTAACACACTCACTGACACACTGTGTATATCATGACCCACAGTCAGATACACCCTGTGAAGTGTAAAGCACCCCCACCGTCATCAGCAATACTATCACACAGACAGAGAACACCGATTAATATTAACACACTGACTGACACACTGTGTATATCATGACCCACAGTCAGATACACCCTGTGAAGTGTAAAACATTCCCACTGTCCTCAGCAATATTAACACACTGACAGAGAACACAGATTAATATTAACACACTCACTGACACACTGTGTATATCATGACCCACAGTCAGATACACCCTGTGAAGTGTAAAACATTCCCACTGTCCTCAGCAATATTAACACACTGACAGAGAACACAGATTAATATTAACACACTCACTGACACACTGTGTATATCATGACCCACAGTCAGATACACCCTGTGAAGTGTAAAACATTCCCACTGTCCTCAGCAATATTAACACACTGACAGAGAACACAGATAAATATTAACACACTCACTGACACACTGTGTATATCATGACCCACAGTCAGATACACCCTGTGAAGTGTAAAACACCCCCACTGTCCTCAGGAATATTAACACACTGACAGGGAACACAGATTAATATTAACACACTCACTGACACACTGTGTATATCATGACCCACAGTCAGATACACCCTGTGAAGTGTAAAACACCCCCACTGTCCTCAGGAATATTAACACACTGACAGAGAACACAGATTAATATTAACACACTCACTGACACACTGTGTATATCATGACCCACAGTCAGATACACCCTGTGAAGTGTAAAACACACCCACTGTCCTCAGGAATATTAACACACTGACAGAGAACACAGATTAATATTAACACACTCACTGACACACTGTGTACATCATGACCCACAGTCAGATAAACCCTGTGAAGTGTAAAACACCCCCACTGTCCTCAGCAATATTAACACACTGACAGAGAACACAGATAAATATTAACACAATTACTGACACACTGTGTATATCATGACCCACAGTTAGATTCACCCTGGGAAGTGTAAAACACCCCCACTGTCCTCAGGAATATTAACACACTGACAGAGAACACAGAATTAATATTAACACACTCACTGACACACTGTGTATATCATGACCCACAGTCAGATACCCCCTGTGAAGTGTAAAACACCCCCACTGTCCTCAGGAATATTAACACACTGACAGAGAACACAGATTAATATTAACACACTCACTGACACACTGTGTATATCATGACCCACAGTCAGATACACCCTGTGAAGTGTAAAACACCCCCACTGTCCTCAGTAATATTAACACACTGACAGAGTACACAGATTAATATTAACACACTCACTGACACACTGTGTATATCATGACCCACAGTCAGATACACCCTGTGAAGTGTAAAACAAACCCACTGTCCTCAGTAATATTAACACACTGACAGAGAACCCAGATTAATATTAACACACTCACTGACACACTGTGTACATCATGACCCACAGTCAGATACACCCTGTGAAGTGTAAAACACCCCCACTGTCCTCAGGAATATTAACACACAGACAGAGAACACCGATTAATATTAACACACTCACTGACACACTGTGTATATCATGACTCACAGTCAGATACACCCTGTGAAGTGTAAAACACCCCCACTGTCCTCAGTAATATTAACACACTGACAGAGAACACAGATTAATATTAACACACTCACTGACACACTGTGTATATCATGACCCACAGTCAGATACACCCTATGAAGTGTAAAACACCCCCACTGTCCTTAGAAATATTAACACCCTGACAGAGAACACAGATTAATATTAACACACTCACTGACACACTGTGTATATCATGACTCACAGTCAGATAAACCCTGTGAAGTGTAAAACACCCCGACTGTCCTCAGTAATATTAACACACTGACAGGGAACACAGATTAATATTAACACACTCAGTGACACACTGTGTATATCATGACACAAAGTCAGACAGACCCAGGGAAGTGTAAAACATCCCCACTGTCCTCAGGAATATTAACTCACTGACAGAGAACACAGATTAATATTAACACACTCAGTGACACACTGTGTATATCATGACCCACAGCCAGATACACCCTGTGAAGTGTAAAACACCCCCACTGTCCTTAGCAATATTAACACACTGACAGAGAACACAGATTAATATTAACACACTCACTGACACACTGTGTATATCATGACCCACAGCCAGATACACCCTGTGAAGTGTAAAACACCCCCACTGTCCTTAGCAATATTAACACACTGACAGAGAACACAGATTAATATTAACACACTCACTGACTCACTGTGTACATCATGACCCACAGTCAGATACACCCTGTGAAGTGTAAAACACTCCCACTGTCCTCAGTAATATTAACACACTGACAGAGAACACAGATTAATATTAACAAACTCACTGACACACTGTGTTTCTCATGACTCACAGTCAGATACACCCGGTGAAGTGTAAAGCACCCCCACTGCCCTCAGTAATATTAACACACTGACAGAGAACACAGATTAATATTAACACACTCACTGACACACTGTGTATATCATGACACACAGTCAGATACACCCGGTGAAGTGTAAAACACCCCCACTGTCCTCAGTAATATTAACACACTGACAGAGAACACAGATTAATATTAACACACTCACTGACACACTGTGTATATCATGACCCACTGTCAGATACACCCTGTGAAGTGTAAAACACCCCCACTGTCCTCAGGAATATTAACACACTGACAGAGAACACAGATTAATATTAACACACTCACTGACACACTGTGTATATCATCACCCACAGTCAGATACACCCTGTGAAGTGTAAAACACCCCCACTGTCCTCAGGAATATTAACACACTGACAGAGAACACAGATTAATGTTAACACACTCACTGACATACTGTGTATATCATGACCCACAGTCAGATACACCCTGTGAAGTGTAAAACACCCCCACTGTCCTCAGCAATATTAACACACTGACAGAGAACACAGATTAATGTTAACACACTCACTGACACACTGTGTACATCATGACCCACAGTCAGATACACCCTGTGAAGTGTAAAACACACCCACTGTCCTCAGGAATATTAACACACTGACAGAGAACACAGATTAATATTAACACATTCACTGACACACTGTGTATATCATGACCCACAGTCAGATACACCCTGTGAAGTGTAAAACACACCCACTGTCCTCAGTAATATTAACACACTGACAGAGAACACAGATTAATATTAACACACTCACTGACACACTGTGTATATCATGACCCACAGTCAGATACACCCTGTGAAGTGTAAAACTCCCCCACTGTCGTCAGCAATATTTTCACACAGACAGAGAACACAGATTAATATTAACACACTCACTGACACACTGTGTATATCATGACCCACAGTCAGATACACCCTGTGAAGTGTAAAACATTCCCACTGTCCTCAGCAATATTAACACACTGACAGAGAACACAGATTAATATTAACACACTCACTGACACACTGTGTATATCATGACCCACAGTCAGATACACCCTGTGAAGTGTAAAACATTCCCACTGTCCTCAGCAATATTAACACACTGACAGAGAACACAGATTAATATTAAAACACTCACTGACACACTGTGTATATCATGACCCACAGTCAGATACACCCTGTGAAGTGTAAAACACCCCCACTGTCCTCTGGAATATTAACCCACTGACTGAGAACACAGATTAATATTAACACACTCACTGACACACTGTGTATATCATGACCCACAGTCAGATACACCCTGTGAAGTGTAAAACACCCCACTGTCCTCAGTAATATTAACACACTGACAGAGAACACAGATTAATATTAACAAACTCACTGACACAGTGTGTATATCATGACCCACAGTCAGATACACCCTGTGAAGTGTAAAACACCCCCACTGTCCTCAGGAATATTAACACACTGACAGGGAACACAGATTAATATTAACACACTCACTGACACACTGTGTATATCATGACCCACAGTCAGATACACCCTGTGAAGTGTAAAACACCCCCACTGTCCTCAGGAATATTAACACACTGACAGAGAACACAGATTAATATTAACACACTCACTGACACACTGTGTATATCATGACCCACAGTCAGATACACCCTGTGAAGTGTAAAACACACCCACTGTCCTCAGGAATATTAACACACTGACAGAGAACACAGATTAATATTAACACACTCACTGACACACTGTGTACATCATGACCCACAGTCAGATAAACCCTGTGAAGTGTAAAACACCCCCACTGTCCTCAGCAATATTAACACACTGACAGAGAACACAGATAAATATTAACACAATTACTGACACACTGTGTATATCATGACCCACAGTTAGATTCACCCTGGGAAGTGTAAAACACCCCCACTGTCCTCAGGAATATTAACACACTGACAGAGAACACAGAATTAATATTAACACACTCACTGACACACTGTGTATATCATGACCCACAGTCAGATACCCCCTGTGAAGTGTAAAACACCCCCACTGTCCTCAGGAATATTAACACACTGACAGAGAACACAGATTAATATTAACACACTCACTGACACACTGTGTATATCATGACCCACAGTCAGATACACCCTGTGAAGTGTAAAACACCCCCACTGTCCTCAGTAATATTAACACACTGACAGAGTACACAGATTAATATTAACACACTCACTGACACACTGTGTATATCATGACCCACAGTCAGATACACCCTGTGAAGTGTAAAACAAACCCACTGTCCTCAGTAATATTAACACACTGACAGAGAACCCAGATTAATATTAACACACTCACTGACACACTGTGTACATCATGACCCACAGTCAGATACACCCTGTGAAGTGTAAAACACCCCCACTGTCCTCAGGAATATTAACACACAGACAGAGAACACCGATTAATATTAACACACTCACTGACACACTGTGTATATCATGACTCACAGTCAGATACACCCTGTGAAGTGTAAAACACCCCCACTGTCCTCAGTAATATTAACACACTGACAGAGAACACAGATTAATATTAACACACTCACTGACACACTGTGTATATCATGACCCACAGTCAGATACACCCTATGAAGTGTAAAACACCCCCACTGTCCTTAGAAATATTAACACCCTGACAGAGAACACAGATTAATATTAACACACTCACTGACACACTGTGTATATCATGACTCACAGTCAGATAAACCCTGTGAAGTGTAAAACACCCCGACTGTCCTCAGTAATATTAACACACTGACAGGGAACACAGATTAATATTAACACACTCAGTGACACACTGTGTATATCATGACACAAAGTCAGACAGACCCAGGGAAGTGTAAAACATCCCCACTGTCCTCAGGAATATTAACTCACTGACAGAGAACACAGATTAATATTAACACACTCAGTGACACACTGTGTATATCATGACCCACAGCCAGATACACCCTGTGAAGTGTAAAACACCCCCACTGTCCTTAGCAATATTAACACACTGACAGAGAACACAGATTAATATTAACACACTCACTGACACACTGTGTATATCATGACCCACAGCCAGATAGACCCTGTGAAGTGTAAAACACCCCCACTGTCCTTAGCAATATTAACACACTGACAGAGAACACAGATTAATATTAACACACTCACTGACTCACTGTGTACATCATGACCCACAGTCAGATACACCCTGTGAAGTGTAAAACACTCCCACTGTCCTCAGTAATATTAACACACTGACAGAGAACACAGATTAATATTAACAAACTCACTGACACACTGTGTTTCTCATGACTCACAGTCAGATACACCCGGTGAAGTGTAAAGCACCCCCACTGCCCTCAGTAATATTAACACACTGACAGAGAACACAGATTAATATTAACACACTCACTGACACACTGTGTATATCATGACACACAGTCAGATACACCCGGTGAAGTGTAAAACACCCCCACTGTCCTCAGTAATATTAACACACTGACAGAGAACACAGATTAATATTAACACACTCACTGACACACTGTGTATATCATGACCCACTGTCAGATACACCCTGTGAAGTGTAAAACACCCCCACTGTCCTCAGGAATATTAACACACTGACAGAGAACACAGATTAATATTAACACACTCACTGACACACTGTGTATATCATCACCCACAGTCAGATACACCCTGTGAAGTGTAAAACACCCCCACTGTCCTCAGGAATATTAACACACTGACAGAGAACACAGATTAATGTTAACACACTCACTGACATACTGTGTATATCATGACCCACAGTCAGATACACCCTGTGAAGTGTAAAACACCCCCACTGTCCTCAGCAATATTAACACACTGACAGAGAACACAGATTAATGTTAACACACTCACTGACACACTGTGTACATCATGACCCACAGTCAGATACACCCTGTGAAGTGTAAAACACACCCACTGTCCTCAGGAATATTAACACACTGACAGAGAACACAGATTAATATTAACACATTCACTGACACACTGTGTATATCATGACCCACAGTCAGATACACCCTGTGAAGTGTAAAACACACCCACTGTCCTCAGTAATATTAACACACTGACAGAGAACACAGATTAATATTAACACACTCACTGACACACTGTGTATATCATGACCCACAGTCAGATACACCCTGTGAAGTGTAAAACTCCCCCACTGTCGTCAGCAATATTTTCACACAGACAGAGAACACAGATTAATATTAACACACTCACTGACACACTGTGTATATCATGACCCACAGTCAGATACACCCTGTGAAGTGTAAAACATTCCCACTGTCCTCAGCAATATTAACACACTGACAGAGAACACAGATTAATATTAACACACTCACTGACACACTGTGTATATCATGACCCACAGTCAGATACACCCTGTGAAGTGTAAAACATTCCCACTGTCCTCAGCAATATTAACACACTGACAGAGAACACAGATTAATATTAAAACACTCACTGACACACTGTGTATATCATGACCCACAGTCAGATACACCCTGTGAAGTGTAAAACACCCCCACTGTCCTCTGGAATATTAACCCACTGACTGAGAACACAGATTAATATTAACACACTCACTGACACACTGTGTATATCATGACCCACAGTCAGATACACCCTGTGAAGTGTAAAACACCCCACTGTCCTCAGTAATATTAACACACTGACAGAGAACACAGATTAATATTAACAAACTCACTGACACAGTGTGTATATCATGACCCACAGTCAGATACACCCTGTGAAGTGTAAAACACCCCCACTGTCCTCAGGAATATTAACACACTGACAGAGAACACAGATTAATATTAACACACTCACTGACACACTGTGTATATCATGACCCACAGTCAGATACACCCTGTGAAGTGTAAAACACCCCCACTGTCCTCAGGAATATTAACACACTGACAGAGAACACAGATTAATATTAACACACTCACTGACACACTGTGTATATCATGACCCACAGTCAGATACACCCTGTGAAGTGTAAAACACCCCCACTGTCCTCAGGAATATTAACACACTGACAGAGAACACAGATTAATATTAACACACTCACTGACACACTGTGTACATCATGACCCACAGTCAGATAAACCCTGTGAAGTGTAAAACACACCCACTGTCCTCAGCAATATTAACACACTGACAGAGAACACAGATAAATATTAACACAATCACTGACACACTGTGTATATCATGACCCACAGTTAGATTCACCCTGTGAAGTGTAAAACACCCCCACTGTCCTCAGGAATATTAACACACTGACAGAGAACACAGATTAATATTAACACACTCACTGACACACTGTGTATATCATGACCCACAGTCAGATACCCCCTGTGAAGTGTAAAACACCCCCACTGTCCTCAGCAATATTAACACACTGACAGAGAACACAGATTAATGTTAACACACTCACTGACACACTGTGTACATCATGACCCACAGTCAGATACACCCTGTGAAGTGTAAAACACACCCACTGTCCTCAGGAATATTAACACACTGACAGAGAACACAGATTAATATTAACACATTCACTGACACACTGTGTATATCATGACCCACAGTCAGATACACCCTGTGAAGTGTAAAACACACCCACTGTCCTCAGTAATATTAACACACTGACAGAGAACACAGATTAATATTAACACACTCACTGACACACTGTGTATATCATGACCCACAGTCAGATACACCCTGTGAAGTGTAAAACTCCCCCACTGTCGTCAGCAATATTTTCACACAGACAGAGAACACAGATTAATATTAACACACTCACTGACACACTGTGTATATCATGACCCACAGTCAGATACACCCTGTGAAGTGTAAAACATTCCCACTGTCCTCAGCAATATTAACACACTGACAGAGAACACAGATTAATATTAACACACTCACTGACTCACTGTGTATATCATGACCCACAGTCAGATACACCCTGTGAAGTGTAAAACACCCCCACTGTCGTCAGCAATATTATCACACTGACAGAGAACACAGATTAATATTAAAACACTCACTGACACACTGTGTATATCATGACCCACAGTCAGATACACCCTGTGAAGTGTAAAACACCCCCACTGTCCTCTGGAATATTAACCCACTGACTGAGAACACAGATTAATATTAACACACTCACTGACACACTGTGTATATCATGACCCACAGTCAGATACACCCTGTGAAGTGTAAAACACCCCACTGTCCTCAGTAATATTAACACACTGACAGAGAACACAGATTAATATTAACAAACTCACTGACACAGTGTGTATATCATGACCCACAGTCAGATACACCCTGTGAAGTGTAAAACACCCCCACTGTCCTCAGGAATATTAACACACTGACAGAGAACACAGATTAATATTAACACACTCACTGACACACTGTGTATATCATGACCCACAGTCAGATACACCCTGTGAAGTGTAAAACATCCCCACTGTCCTCAGGAATATTAACACACTGACAGAGAACACAGATTAATATTAACACACTCACTGACACACTGTGTATATCATGACCCACAGTCAGATACACCCTGTGAAGTGTAAAACACCCCCACTGTCCTCAGGAATATTAACACACTGACAGAGAACACCGATTAATATTAACACACTCACTGACACACTGTGTATATCATTACTCACAGTCAGATACACCCTGTGAAGTGTAAAACATCCCCACTGTCCTCAGGAATATTAACACACTGACAGAGAACACAGATTAATATTAACACACTCACTGACACACTGTGTACATCATGACCCACAGTTAGATACACCCTGTGAAGTGTAAAACACCCCCACTGCCCTCAGTAATATTAACACACTGACAGAGAACACAGATTAATATTAACACACTCACTGACACACTGTGTATATCATGACCCACAGCCAGATACACCCTGTGAAGAGTAAAACACCCCCAATGTCCTTAGCAATATTAACACACTGAAAGAGAACACAGATTTATATTAACACACTCACTGACACACTGTGTACATCATGACCCACAGTTTGATACACCCTGTGAAGTGTAAAACAACCCCACTGTCCTCAGTAATATTAACACACTGACAGAGAACACAGATTAATATTAACACACTCACTGACACACTGTGTATATCATGACCCACAGCCAGATACACCCTGTGAAGTGTAAAACTCCCCACTGTCCTTAGCAATATTAACACACTGACAGAGAACACAGATTAATATTAACACACTCACTGACACACTGTGTATATCATGACTCACAGTCAAGATAAACATGTGAAGTGTAAAACACCCCCACTGTCCTCAGTAATATTAACACACTGACAGAGGACACAGATTAATATTAACACACTCACTGACACACTGTGTATTTCATGACCCACAGTCAGATACACCCTGTGAAGTGTAAAACACCCCCACTGTCCTCAGTAATATTAACACACTGACAGAGAACACAGATTAATATTAACACACTCACTGACACACTGTGTACATCATGACCCACAGTCAGATACACCCTGTGAAGTGTAAAACACCCCACAGTCCTCAGGAATATTAACACACTGACAGAGAACACCGATAAATATTAGCACACTCACTGACACACTGTGTATATCATGACCCACAGTCAGATACCCCCTGTGAAGTTTAAAACACCCCCACTGTCCTCAGTAATATTAACACACTGACAGAGTACACAGATTAATATTAACACACTCACTGACACACTGTGTACATCATGACCCACAGTCAGATACACCCTGTGAAGTGTAAAACACCCCCACTGTCCTCAGGAATATTAACACACTGACAGAGAACACCGATTAATATTAACACACTCACTGACACACTGTGTATATCATGACTCACAGTCAGATACACCCTGTGAAGTGTAAAACATCCCCACAGTCCTCAGGAATATTAACACACTGACAGAGAACACAGATTAATATTAACACACACACTGACACACTGTGTATATCATGACCCACAGCCAGATACACCCTGTGAAGTGTAAAACACCCCCACTGTCCATAGCAATATTAACACACTGACAGAGAACACAGATTAATATTAACACACTCACTGACACACTGTGTGTATCATGACCCACAGCCAGATACACCCTGTGAAGTGTAAAACACCCCCACTGTCCATAGCAATATTAACACACTGACAGAGAACACAGATTAATATTAACACACTCACTGACACACTGTGTATATCATGACCCACAGTCAGATACACCCTGTGAAGTGTAAAACACCCCACAGTACTCAGGAATATTAACACACTGACAGAGAACACCGATTAATATTAGCACACTCACTGACACACTGTGTATATCATGACTCACAGTCAGATAGACCCTGTGAAGTGTAAAACATCCCCACTGTCCTCAGGAATATTAACACACTGACAGAGAACACAGATTAATATTAACACACTCACTGACACACTGTGTATATCATGACCCACAGCCAGATACACCCTGTGAAGTGTAAAACACCCCCACTGTCCTCAGTAATATTAACACACTGACAGAGAACACAGATTAATATTAACACACTCACTGACACACTGTGTATATCATCACCCACAGTCAGATACACCCTGTGAAGTGTAAAACACCCCCACTGTCCTCAGTAATATTAACACACTGACAGAGTACACAGATTAATATTAACACACTCACTGACACACTGTGTACATCATGACCCACAGTCAGATACACCCTGTGAAGTGTAAAACACCCCCACTGTCCTCAGGAATATTAACACACTGACAGAGAACACAGATTAATATTAACACACTCACTCACACACTGTGTATATCATGACCCACAGTCAGATACCCCCTGTGAAGTTTAAAACACCCCCACTGTCCTCAGGAATATTAACACACTGACAGAGAACACAGATTAATATTAACACACTCACTGACACACTGTGTATATCATCACCCACAGTCAGATACACCCTGTGAAGTGTAAAACACCCCCACTGTCCTCAGTAATATTAACACACTGACAGAGTACACAGATTAATATTAACACACTCACTGACACACTGTGTACATCATGACCCACAGTCAGATACACCCTGTGAAGTGTAAAACACCCCCACTGTCCTCAGGAATATTAACACACTGACAGAGAACACAGATTAATATTAACACACTCACTGACACACTGTGTATATCATGACCCACAGTCAGATACCCCCTGTGAAGTTTAAAACACCCCCACTGTCCTCAGGAATATTAACACACTGACAGAGAACACAGATTAATATTAACACACTCACTGACACACTGTGTATATCATGACCCACAGTCAGATACACCCTGTGAAGTGTAAAACACCCCACAGTCCTCAGGAATATTAACACACTGACAGAGAACACCGATTAATATTAGCACACTCACTGACACACTGTGTATATCATGACTCACAGTCAGATAGACCCTGTGAAGTGTAAAACATCCCCTCTGTCCTCAGGAATATTAACACACTGACAGAGAACACAGATTAATATTAACACACTCACTGACACACTGTGTACATCATGACCCACAGTTAGATACACCCTGTGAAGTGCTAAACACCCCCACTGTCCTCAGTAATATTAACACACTGACAGAGAACACAGATTAATATTAACACACTCACTGACACACTGTGTATATCATGACCCACAGCCAGATACACCCTGTGAAGTGTAAAACACCCCCACTGTCCTCAGTAATATTAACACACTGACAGAGAACACAGATTAATATTAACACACTCACTGACACACTGTGTATATCATCACCCACAGTCAGATACACCCTGTGAAGTGTAAAACACCCCCACTGTCCTCAGTAATATTAACACACTGACAGAGTACACAGATTAATATTAACACACTCACTGACACACTGTGTACATCATGACCCACAGTCAGATACACCCTGTGAAGTGTAAAACACCCCCACTGTCCTCAGGAATATTAACACACTGACAGAGAACACAGATTAATATTAACACACTCACTGACACACTGTGTATATCATGACCCACAGTCAGATACCCCCTGTGAAGTTTAAAACACCCCCACTGTCCTCAGGAATATTAACACACTGACAGAGAACACAGATTAATATTAACACACTCACTGACACACTGTGTACATCATCACCCACAGTCAGATACACCCTGTGAAGTGTAAAACACCCCCACTGTCCTCAGTAATATTAACACACTGACAGAGTACACAGATTAATATTAACACACTCACTGACACACTGTGTACATCATGACCCACAGTCAGATACACCCTGTGAAGTGTAAAACACCCCCACTGTCCTCAGGAATATTAACACACTGACAGAGAACACCGATTAATATTAACACACTCACTGACACACTGTGTATATCATGACTCACAGTCAGATACACCCTGTGAAGTGTAAAACATCCCCACAGTCCTCAGGAATATTAACACACTGACAGAGAACACAGATTAATATTAACACACTCACTGACACACTGTGTATATCATGACCCACAGCCAGATACACCCTGTGAAGTGTAAAACACCCCCACTGTCCATAGCAATATTAACACACTGACAGAGAACACAGATTAATATTAACACACTCACTGACACACTGTGTATATCATGACCCACAGCCAGATACACCCTGTGAAGTGTAAAACACCCCCACTGTCCATAGCAATATTAACACACTGACAGAGAACACAGATTAATATTAACACACTCACTGACACACTGTGTATATCATGACCCACAGTCAGATACACCCAGTGAAGTGTAAAACATCCCCACTGTCCTCAGGAATATTAACACACTGACAGAGAACACAGATTAATATTAACACACTCACTGACACACTGTGTATATCATGACCCACAGTCAGATACACCCTGTGAAGTGTAAAATACCCCCACTGTCCTCAGGAATATTAACACACTGACAGAGAACACAGATTAATATTAACACACTCACTGACACACTGTGTATATCATGACCCACAGTCAGATACACCCTGTGAAGTGTAAAACACCCCCACTGTCCACAGGAATATTAACACACTGACAGAGAACACAGATTAATATTAACACACTCACTGACACACTGTGTACATCATGACCCACAGTCAGAACACCCGGTGAAGTGTAAAACACCCCCACTGTCCTCAGGAATATTGACACACTGACAGAGAACACAGATTAATATTAACACACTCACTGACACACTGTGTACATCATCACCCACAGTCAGATACACCCTGTGAAGTGTAAAACACCCCCACTGTCCTCAGTAATATTAACACACTGACAGAGTACACAGATTAATATTAACACACTCACTGACACACTGTGTACATCATGACCCACAGTCAGATACACCCTGTGAAGTGTAAAACACCCCCACTGTCCTCAGGAATATTAACACACTGACAGAGAACACCGATTAATATTAACACACTCACTGACACACTGTGTATATCATGACTCACAGTCAGATACACCCTGTGAAGTGTAAAACATCCCCACTGTCCTCAGGAATATTAACACACTGACAGAGAACACAGATTAATATTAACACACTCACTGACACACTGTGTACATCATGACCCACAGTTAGATACACACTGTGAAGTGCAAAACACCGCCACTGTCCTCAGTAATATTAACACACTGACAGAGAACACAGATTAATATTAACACACTCACTGACACACTGTGTATATCATGACCCACAGCCAGATACACCCTGTGAAGTGTAAAACACCCCCACTGTCCATAGCAATATTAACACACTGACAGAGAACACAGATTAACATTAACACACTCACTGACACACTGTGTATATCATGACTCACAGTCAGATAAACCCTGTGAAGTGTAAAACACCCCCACTGTCCTCAGTAATATTAACACACTGACAGAGAACACAGATTAATATTAACACACTCACTGACACACTGTGTATATCATGACCCACAGTCAGATACACCCAGTGAAGTGTAAAACATCCCCACTGTCCTCAGGAATATTAACACACTGAAAGAGAACACAGATTAATATTAACACACTCACTGACACACTGTGTATATCATGACCCACAGTCAGATACACCCTGTGAAGTGTAAAACACCCCCACTGTCCTCAGGAATATTAACACACTGACAGAGAACACAGATTAATATTAACACACTCACTGACACACTGTGTATATCATGACCCACAGTCAGATACACCCTGTGAAGTGTAAAACACCCCCACTGTCCTCAGGAATATTAACACACTGACAGAGAACACAGATTAATATTAACACACTCACTGACACACTGTGTACATCATGACCCACAGTCAGATACACCCTGTGAAGTGTAAAACACCCCCACTGTCCTCAGGAATATTAACACACTGACAGAGAACACAGATTAATATTAACACACTCACTGACACACTGTGTACATCATGACCCACAGTCAGATAAACCCTGTGAAGTGTAAAACACACCCACTGTCCTCAGTAATATTAACACACTGACAGAGAACACAGATAAATATTAACACAATCACTGACACACTGTGTATATCATGACCCACAGTTAGATTCACCCTGTGAAGTGTAAAACACCCCCACTGTCCTCATGAATATTAACACACTGACAGAGAACACAGATTAAGATTAACACACTCACTGACACACTGTGTATATCATGACCCACAGTCAGATACCCCCTGTGAAGTGTAAAATACCCCCACTGTCCTCAGGAACATTAACACACTGACAGAGAACACAGATTAATATTAACACACTCACTGACACACTGTGTATATCATGACCCACAGTCAGATACACCCTGTGAAGTGTAAAACACCCCCAAAGTCCTCAGTAATATTAACACACTGACAGAGTACACAGATTAATATTAACGCACTCACTGACACACTGTGTATATCATGACCCACAGTCAGATACACCCTGTGAAGTGTAAAACACCCCCACTGTCCTCAGTAATATTAACACACTGACAGAGAACACCGATTAATATTAACACACTCACTGACACACTGTGTATATCATGACTCACAGTCAGATACACCCTGTGAAGTGTAAAACATCCCCACTGTCCTCAGGAATATTAACACACTGACAGAGAACACAGATGAATATTAACACACTCACTGACACACTGTGTACATCATGACGCACAGTTAGATACACCCTGTGAAGTGTAAAACACCCCCACTGTCCTCAGTAATATTAACACACTGACAGAGAACACAGATTAATATTAACACACTCACTGACACACTGTGTATATCATGACCCACAGCCAGATACACCCTGTGAAGTGTAAAACACCCCCACTGTCCTTAGCAATATTAACACACTGACAGAGAACACAGATTAAAATTAACACACTCACTGACACACTGTGTATATCATGACTCACAGTCAGATACACCCGGTGAAGTGTAAAACACCCCCACTGTCCTTAGCAATATTAACACACTGACAGAGAACACAGATTAATATTAACACACTCACTGACACACTGTGTATATCATGACGCACAGCCAGATACACCCTTTGAAGTGTAAAACACCCCCACTGTCCTTAGCAATATTAACACACTGACAGAGAACACAGATTAATATTAACACACTCACTGACACACTGTGTACATCATGACCCACAGTCAGATACACCCTGTGAAGTGTAAAACACTCCCACTGTCCTCAGTAATATTAACACACTGACAGAGAACACAGATTAATATTAACAAACTCACTGACACACTGTGTATGTCATGACTCACAGTCAGATACACCCGGTGAAGTGTAAAACACCCCCACTGTCCTCAGTAATATTAACACACTGACAGAGAACACAGATTAATATTAACACACTCACTGACAAACTGTGTATATCATGACCCACAGTCAGATACACCCGGTGAAGTGTAAAACACCCCCACTGTCGTTAGCAATATTATCACACAGACAGAGAACACAGATTAATATTAACACACTCACTGACACACTGTGTATATCATGACCCACAGTCAGATACACCCTGTGAAGTGTAAAACACCCCCAATGTCTTCAGCAATATTATCACACTGACAGAGAACACAGATTAATATTAAAACACTCACTGACACACTGTGTATATCATGACCCACAGTCAGATAGACACTGTGATGTGTAAAACACCCCCACTGTCCTCAGTAATATTAACACACTGACAGAGAACACAGAGTAATATTAACACACTCACTGACACACTGTGTATATCATGACCCACAGCCAGATACACCCTGTGAAGTGTAAAACACCCCCACTGTCCTTAGCAATATTAACACACTGACAGAAAACACAGATTAATATTAACACACTCACTGACACACTGTGTATATCATGACTCACAGTCAGATAAACCCTGTGAAGTGTAAAACACCCCCACTGTCCTCAGTAATATTAACACACTGACAGAGAACACAGATTAATATTAACACACTCACTGACACACTGTGTCTATCATGACCCACAGCCAGATCCACCCTGTGAAGTGTAAAACACCCCCATTGTCCTTAGCAATATTAACACACTGACAGAGAACACAGATTAATATTAACACACTCACTGACACACTGTGTATATCATGACCCACAGCCAGATACACCCTGTGAAGTGTAAAACACCCCCACTGCCCTTAGCAATATTAACACACTGACAGAGAACACAGATTAATATTAACACAGTCACTGACACACTGTGTATATCATGACCCAGAGTCAGATACACCCTGTGAAGTGTAAAACACCCCCACTGTCCTCAGTAATATTAACAATCTGACAGAGAACACAGATTAATATTAACACACTCACTGACACACTGTGTACATCATGATCCACAATCAGATACACCCTGTGAAGTGTAAAACACCCCCACCGTCCTCAGTAATATTAACACACTGACAGAGAACACAGATTAATATTAACACACTCACTGACACACTGTGTATATCATGACCCACAGTCAGATACACCCTGTGAAGTGTAAAACACCCCCACTGTCGTCAGCAATATTATCACACTGACAGAGAACACAGATTAATATTAAAACACTCACTGACACACTGTGTATATCATGACCCACAGTCAGATACACCCTGTGAAGTGTAAAACACCCCCACTGTCGTCAGCAATATTATCACACTGACAGAGAACACAGATTAATATTAAAACACTCACTGACACACTGTGTATATCATGACCCACAGTCAGATACACACTGTGAAGTGTAAAACACCCCCACTGTCCTCAGGAATATTAACACACTGACTGAGAACACAGATTAATATTAAAACACTCACTGACACACTGTGTATATCATGACCCACAGTCAGATACACCCTGTGAAGTGTAAAACAGCCCCACTGTCCTCAGTAATATTAACACACTGACAGAGAACACAGATTAATATTAACACACTCACTGACACACTGTGTACATCATGACCCACAGTCAGATAAACCCTGTGAAGTGTAAAACACCCCCACTGTCCACAGTAATATTAACACACTGACAGAGAACACAGATTAATATTAACAAACTCACTGACACACTGTGTACATCATGACCCACAGTCAGATACACCCTGTGAAGTGTAAAACACCCCCACTGTCCTCAGTAATGTTAACACACCGACAGAGAACACAGATTAATATTAACACACTCACTGACACACTGTGTATATCATGACCCACAGTCAGATACACCCTGTGAAGTGTAAAACACCCCCACTGTCCTCAGGAATATTAACACACTGACAGAGAACACAGATTAATATTAACACACTCACTGACACACTGTGTATATCATGACCCACAGTCAGATACAACCTGTGAAGTGTAAAACATCCCCAAAATGCTCAGTAATATTAACAGACTGACAGAGAACACAGATTAATATTAACACACTCACTGACACACTGTGTATATCATGACCCACAGTCAGATACACCCAGTGAAGTGTAAAAGACCCCCCACTGTCCTCAGTAATATTAACACACTGACAGAGAACACAGATTAATATTAACACACTCACTGACGCGCTGTGTACATCATGACCCACAGTTAGATACACCCTGTGAAGTGTAAAACACCCCCACTGTCCTCAGTAATATTAACACACTGACAGAGAACACTGAGTAATATTAACACACTCACTGACACACTGTGTATATCATGACCCACAGCCAGATACACCCTGTGAAGTGTAAAACACCCCCACTGTCCTTAGCAATATTAGCACACTGACAGAGAACACAGATTAATATTAACACACTCACTGGCACACTGTGTATATCATGACTCACAGTCAGATAAACCCTGTGAAGTGTAAAACACCCCCACTGTCCTCAGTAATATTAACACACTGACAGAGAACACAGATTAATATTAACACACTCACTGACACACTGTGTATATCATGACCCACAGTCAGATACACCCAGTGAAGTGTAAAAGACCCCCCACTGTCCTCAGTAATATTAACACACTGACAGAGAACACAGATTAATATTCGCACACTCACTGACACACAGCCAGATGCACCCTGTGAAGTGTAAAACACCCCCACTGCCCTTAGCAATATTAACACACTGACAGAGAACACAGATTAATGTTAACACACTCACTGACACACTGTGTATATCATGACTCACAGTCAGATAAACCCTGTGAAGTGTAAAACACCCCCACTGTCCTCAGTAATATTAACACACTGACAGAGAACACAGATTAATATTAACACACTCACTGATACACTGTGTCTATCATGACCCACAGTCAGATACACCCAGTGAAGTGTAAAACATCCCCACTGTCCTCAGGAATATTAACACACTGACAGAGAACACAGATTAATATTAACACACTCACTGACATACTGTGTATATCATGACCCACAGCAAGATACACCTTGTGAAGTGTAAAACACCCCCACTGTCCTTAGCAATATTAACACACTGACAGAGAACACAGATTAATATTAACACACTCACTGACACACTGTGTATATCATGACCCACAGCCATATACACCCTGTGAAGTGTAAAACACCCCCACTGTCCTTAGTAATATTAACACACTGACAGAGAACACAGATTAATATTAACACAGTCACTGACACACTGTGTATATCATGACCCAGAGTCAGATACACCCTGTGAAGTGTAAAAGACCCCCACTGTCCTCAGTAATATTAACAATCTGACAGAGAACACAGATTAATATTAACACACTCACTGACACACTGTGTACATCATGATCCACAATCAGATACACCCTGTGAAGTGTAAAACACCCCCACCGTCCTCAGTAATATTAACACACTGACAGAGAACACAGATTAATATTAACACACTCACTGACACACTGTGTATATCATGACCCTGTGTCAGATACACTCTGTGAAGTGTAAAACACCCCCACTGTCCTCAGGAATATTAACACACTGACAGAGAACACAGATTAATATTAACACACTCACTGACACACTGTGTATATCATGACCCACAGTCAGATACACCCTGTGAAGTGTAAAACACCCCCACTGTCCTCAGTAATATTAACACACTGACAGAGAACACAGATTAATATTAACACACTCACTGACACACTGTGTACATCATGACCCACAGTCAGATAAACCCTGTGAAGTGTAAAACACCCCCACTGTGCTCAGGAATATTAACACACTGACAGAGAACACAGATTAATATTAACACACTCACTGACACACAGTGCATATCATGACCCACAGTCAGATACACCCTGTGAAGTGTAAAACATCCCCACTGTCCTCAGGAATATTAACACACTGACAGAGAACACAGATTAATATTAACACACTCACTGACACACTGTGTACATCATCACCCACAGTCAGATACACCCTGTGAAGTGTAAAACACCCCCACTGTCCTCAGGAATATTAACACACTGACAGAGAACACAGATTAATATTAACACACTCACTGACACACTGTGTGTATCATGACCCAGTGTCAGATACACCCTGTGAAGTGTAAAACACCCCCACTGTCCTCAGGAATATTAACACACTGACAGAGAACACAGATTAATATTAACACACTCACTGACACACTGTGTATATCATGACCCACAGTCAGATACACCCTGTGAAGTGTAAAACACCCCCACTGTCCTCAGTAATATTAACACACTGACAGAGAACACAGATTAATATTAACACACTCACTGACACACTGTGTATATCATGACCCACAGTCAGATACACCCTGTGAAGTGTAAAACACCCCCACTGTCGTCAGCAATATTATCACACTGACAGGGAACACAGATTAATATTAAAACACTCACTGACACACTGTGTATATCATGACCCACAGTCAGATACACACTGTGAAGTGTAAAACACCACCACTGTCCTCAGGAATATTAACACACTGACAGAGAACACAGATTAATATTAACACACTCACTGACACACTGTGTATATCATGACCCACAGTCAGATACACCCTGTGAAGTGTAAAACACCCCCACTGTCCTCAGGAATATTAACACACTGACAGAGAACACAGATTAATATTAACACACTCACTGACACACTGTGTATATCATGACCCACAGTCAGATACACCCTGTTAAGTGTAAAACACCCCCACTGTCCTCAGGAATATTAACACACTGACAGAGAACACAGATTAATATTAACACACTCACTGACACACTGTGTACATCATGACCCAAAGTCAGATAAACCCTGTGAAGTGTAAAACACACCCACTGTCCTCAGCAATATTAACACACTGACAGAGAACACAGATAAATATTAACACAATCACTGACACACTGTGTATATCATGACCCACAGTTAGATTCACCCTGTGAAGTGTAAAACACCCCCACTGTCCTCAGGAATATTAACAAACTGACAGAGAACACAGATTAATATTAACACACTCACTGACACACTGTTTATATCATGACCCACAGTCAGATACACCGTGTGAAGTGTAAAACACCCCCACTGTCCTCAGTAATATTGACACACTGACAGAGTACACAGATTAATATTAACACACTCACTGACACACTGTGTATATCATGACCCACAGTCAGATACACCCTGTGAAGTGTAAAACACCCCCACTGTCCTCAGTAATATTAACACACTGACAGAGAACACTGAGTAATATTAACACACTCACTGACACACTGTGTATATCATGACCCACAGCCAGATACACCCTGTGAAGTGTAAAACACCCCCACTGTCCTTAGCAATATTAGCACACTGACAGAGAACACAGATTAATATTAACACACTCACTGGCACACTGTGTATATCATGACTCACAGTCAGATAAACCCTGTGAAGTGTAAAACACCCGCACTGTCCTCAGTAATATTAACACACTGACAGAGAACACAGATTAATATTAACACACTCACTGACACACTGTGTACATCATGACCCACAGTCAGATACACCCTGTGAAGTGTAAAACACCCCCACTGTCCTCAGGAATATTAACACACTGACAGAGAACACAGATTAATATTAACACACTCACTGACACACTGTGTACATCATGACCCACAGTCAGATAAACCCTGTGAAGTGTAAAAGACCCCCACTGTCCTCAGTAATATTAACACACTGACAGAGAACACAGATTAATATTCGCACACTCACTGACACACAGCCAGATGCACCCTGTGAAGTGTAAAACACCCCCACTGTCCTTAGCAATATTAACACACTGACAGAGAACACAGATTAATATTAACACACTCACTGACACACTGTGTATATCATGACTCACAGTCAGATAAAACCTGTGAAGTGTAAAACACCCCCACTGTCCTCAGTAATATTAACACACTGACAGAGAGCACAGATTAATATTAACACACTCACTGACACACTGTGTATATCATGACCCTGTGTCAGATACACCCTGTGAAGTGTAAAACACCCCCACTGTCCTCAGGAATATTAACACACTGACAGAGAACACAGATTAATATTAACACACTCACTGACACACTGTGTATATCATGACCCACAGTCAGATACACCCTGTGAAGTGTAAAACATCCCCAAAATCCTCAGTAATATTAACACACTGACAGAGAACACAGATTAATATTAACACACTCACTGACACACTGTGTATATCATGACCCACAGTCAGATACACCCTGTGAAGTGTAAAAGACCCCCACTGTCCTCAGTAATATTAACACACTGACAGAGAACACAGATTAATATTCGCACACTCACTGACACACTATGCACATCATGACCCACAGCCAGATGCACCCTGTGAAGTGTAAAACACCCCCACTGTCCTTAGCAATATTAACACACTGACAGAGAACACAGATTAATATTAACACACTCACTGACACACTGTGTATATCATGACTCACAGTCAGATAAACCCTGTGAAGTGTAAAACACCCCCACTGTCCTCAGTAATATTAACACACTGACAGAGAACACAGATTAATATTAACACACTCACTGACACACTGTGTCTATCATGACCCACAGTCAGATACACCCAGTGAAGTGTAAAACATCCCCACTGTCCTCAGGAATATTAACACACTGACAGAGAACACAGATTAATATTAACACACTCACTGACACACTGTGTACATCATGACCCACAGTCAGATAAACCCTGTGAAGTGTAAAACACCCCCACTGTCCTCAGTAATATTAACACACTGACAGAGAACACAGATTAATATTAACACACTCACTGACACACTGTGTACATCATGACCCACAGTCAGATAAACCCTGTGAAGTGTAAAACACCCCCACTGTGCTCAGGAATATTAACACAATGACAGAGAACACAGATTAATATTAACACACTCACTGACACACAGTGCATATCATGACCCACAGTCAGATACACCCTGTGAAGTGTAAAACATCCCCACTGTCCTCAGGAATATTAACACACTGACAGAGAACACAGATTAATATTAACACACTCACTGACACACTGTGTACATCATGACCCACAGTCAGATACACCCTGTGAAGTGTAAAACACCCCCACTGTCCTTAGCAATATTAACACACTGACAGAGAACACAGATTATATTAACACAGTCACTGACACACTGTGTATATCATGACCCAGAGTCAGATACACCCTGTGAAGTGTAAAACACCCCCACTGTCCTCAGTAATATTAACAATCTGACAGAGAACACAGATTAATATTAACACACTCACTGACACACAGTGTACATCATGATCCACAATCAGATACACCCTGTGAAGTGTAAAACACCCCCACCGTCCTCAGTAATATTAACACACTGACAGAGAACACAGATTAATATTAACACACTCACTGACACACTGTGTATATCATGACCCTGTGTCAGATACACTCTGTGAAGTGTAAAACACCCCCACTGTCCTCAGGAATATTAACACACTGACAGAGAACACAGATTAATATTAACACACTCACTGACACACAGTGTATATCATCACCCACAGTCAGATACACCCTGTGAAGTGTAAAACACCCCCACTGTCCTCAGTAATATTAACACACTGACAGAGAACACAGATTAATATTAACACACTCACTGACACACTGTGTACATCATGACCCACAGTCAGATAAACCCTTTGAAGTGTAAAACACCCCCACAGTGCTCAGGAATATTAACACACTGACAGAGAACACAGATTAATATTAACACACTCACTGACACACAGTGCATATCATGACCCACAGTCAGATACACCCTGTGAAGTGTAAAACATCCCCACTGTCCTCAGGAATATTAACACACTGACAGAGAACACAGATTAATATTAACACACTCACTGACACACTGTGTACATCATGACCCACAGTCAGATACACCCTGTGAAGTGTAAAACACCCCCACTGTCCTCAGGAATATTAACACACTGACAGAGAACACAGATTAATATTAACACACTCACTGACACACTGTGTACATCATGACCCACAGTCAGATACACCCTGTGAAGTGTAAAACACCCCCACTGTCCTCAGGAATATTAACACACTGACAGAGAACACAGATTAATATTAACACACTCACTGACACGCTGTGTACAACATGACCCACAGTTAGATACACCCTGTGAAGTGTAAAACACCCCCACTCTCCTCAGTAATATTAACACACTGACAGAGAACACTGAGTAATATTAACACACTCACTGACACACTGTGTATATCATGACCCACAGCCAGATACACCCTGTGAAGTGTAAAACACCCCCACTGTCCTTAGCAATATTAGCACACTGACAGAGAACACAGATTAATATTAACACACTCACTGACACACTGTGTATATCATGACTCACAGTCAGATAAACCCTGTGAAGTGTAAAACACCCCCACTGTCCTCAGTAATATTAACACACTGACAGAGAACACAGATTAATATTAACACACTCACTGACACACTGTGTACATCATGACCCACAGTCAGATACACCCTGTGAAGTGTAAAACACCCCCACTGTCCTCAGGAATATTAACACACTGACAGAGAACACAGATTAATATTAACACACTCACTGACACACTGTGTACATCATGACCCACAGTCAGATAAACCCTGTGAAGTGTAAAACACCCCCACTGTCCTCAGTAATATTAACACACTGACAGAGAACACAGATTAATATTAACAAACTCACTGACACACTGTGTACATCATGACCCACAGTCAGATACACCCTGTGAAGTGTAAAACACCCCCACTGTCCTCAGTAATGTTAACACACTGACAGAGAACACAGATTAATATTAACACACTCACTGACACACTGTGTATATCATGACCCACAGTCAGATACACCCTGTGAAGTGTAAAACACCCCCACTGTCCTCAGGAATATTAACACACTGACAGAGAACACAGATTAATATTAACACACTCACTGACACACTGTGTATATCATGACCCACAGTCAGATACACCCTGTGAAGTGTAAAACATCCCCAAAATCCTCAGTAATATTAACACACTGACAGAGAACACAGATTAATATTAACACACTCACTGACACACTGTGTATATCATGACCCACAGTCAGATACACCCTGTGAAGTGTAAAAGACCCCCACTGCCCTCAGTAATATTAACACACTGACAGAGAACACAGATTAATATTCGCACACTCACTGACACACTGTGTACATCATGACCCACAGCCAGATGCACCCTGTGAAGTGTAAAACACCCCCACTGTCCTTAGCAATATTAACACACTGACAGAGAACACAGATTAATATTAACACACTCACTGACACACTGTGTATATCATGACTCACAGTCAGATAAACCCTGTGAAGTGTAAAACACCCCCACTGTCCTCAGTAATATTAACACACTGACAGAGAACACAGATTAATATTAACACACTCACTGACACACTGTGTCTATCATGACCCACAGTCAGATACACCCAGTGAAGTGTAAAACATCCCCACTGTCCTCAGGAATATTAACACACTGACAGAGAACACAGATTAATATTAACACACTCACTGACACACTGTGTATATCATGACCCACAGCAAGATACACCCTGTGAAGTGTAAAACACCCCCACTGTCCTTAGCAATATTAACACACTGACAGAGAACACAGATTAATATTAACACAATCACTGACACACTGTGTATATCATGACCCACAGCCAGATACACCCTGTGAAGTGTAAAACACCCCCACTGTCCTTAGCAATATTAACACACTGACAGAGAACACAGATTAATATTAACACAGTCACTGACACACTGTGTATATCATGACCCAGAGTCAGATACACCCTGTGAAGTGTAAAACACCCCCACTGTCCTCAGTAATAATAACAATCTGACAGAGAACACAGATTAATATTAACACACTCACTGACACACTGTGTACATCATGATCCACAATCAAATACACCCTGTGAAGTGTAAAACACCCCCACCGTCCTCAGTAATATTAACACACTGACAGAGAACACAGATTAATATTAACACACTCACTGACACACTGTGTATATCATGACCCTGTGTCAGATACACTCTGTGAAGTGTAAAACACCCCCACTGTCCTCAGGAATATTAACAAACTGACAGAGAACACAGATTAATATTAACACACTCACTGACACACTGTGTATATCATGACCCACAGTCAGATACACCCTGTGAAGTGTAAAACACCCCCACTGTCCTCAGTAATATTAACACACTGACAGAGAACACAGATTAATATTAACACACTCACTGGCACGCTGTGTACATCATGACCCACAGTTAGATACACCCTGTGAAGTGTAAAACACCCCCACTGTCCTCAGTAATATTAACACACTGACAGAGAACACAGATTAATATTAACACACTCACTGACACACTGTGTACATCATGACCCACAGACAGATAAACCCTGTGAAGTGTAAAACACCCACACTGTGCTCAGGAATATTAACACACTGACAGAGAACACAGATTAATATTAACACACTCACTGACACACAGTGCATATCATGACCCACAGTCAGATACACCCTGTGAAGTGTAAAACATCCCCACTGTCCTCAGGAATATTAACACACTGACAGAGAACACAGATTAATATTAACACACTCACTGACACACTGTGTACATCATGACCCACAGTCAGATACACCCTGTGAAGTGTAAAACACCCCCACTGTCCTCAGGAATATTAACACACTGACAGAGAACACAGATTAATATTAACACACTCACTGACACACTGTGCACATCATGACCCACAGTCAGATACACCCTGTGAAGTGTAAAACACCCCCACTGTCCTCAGGAATATTAACACACTGACAGAGAACACAGATTAATATTAACACACTCACTTACACACTGTGTACATCATGACCCGCAGTCAGATAAACCCTGTGAAGTGTAAAACACCCCCACTGTCCTCAGTCATATTAACACTCTGACAGAGAACACAGATTAATATTAACAAACTCACTGACACACTGTGTACATCATGACCCACAGTCAGATACACCCTGTGAAGTGTAAAACACCCCCACTGTCCTCAGTAATGTTAACACACTGACAGAGAACACAGATTAATATTAACACACTCACTGACACAGTGTGCATATCATGACCCACAGTCAGATAAACCCTGTGAAGTGTAAAACACACCCACTGTCCTCAGTAATATTAACACACTGACAGAGAACACAGATTAATATTAACACACTCACTGACACACTGTGTATATCATGACCCACAGTCAGATACACCCTGTGAAGTGTAAAACACCATCACTGTCCTCAGGAATATTAACACACTGACAGAGAACACAGATTAATATTAACACACTCACTGACACACTGTGTACATCATGACCCACAGTCAGATAAACCCTGTGAAGTGTAAAACACCCCCACTGTCCTCAGTAATATTAACACACTGACAGAGAACACAGATTAATATTAACAAACTCACTGACACACTGTGTACATCATGACCCACAGTCAGATACACCCTGTGAAGTGTAAAACACCCCCACTGTCCTCAGTAATGTTAACACACTGACAGAGAACACAGATTAATATTAACACACTCACTGACACACTGTGTATATCATGACCCACAGTCAGATACACCCTGTGAAGTGTAAAACACCCCCACTGTCCTCAGGAATATTAACACACTGACAGAGAACACAGATTAATATTAACACACTCACTGACACACTGTGTATATCATGACCCACAGTCAGATACACCCTGTGAAGTGTAAAACATCCCCAAAATCCTCAGTAATATTAACACACTGACAGAGAACACAGATTAATATTAACACACTCACTGACACACTGTGTATATCATGACCCACAGTCAGATACACCCTGTGAAGTGTAAAAGTCCCCCACTGCCCTCACTAATATTAACACACTGACAGAGAACACAGATTAATATTCGCACACTCACTGACACACTATGCACATCATGACCCACAGCCAGATGCACCCTGTGAAGTGTAAAACACCCCCACTGTCCTTAGCAATATTAACACACTGACAGAGAACACAGATTAATATTAACACACTCACTGACACACTGTGTATATCATGACTCACAGTCAGATAAACCCTGTTAAGTGTAAAACACCCCCACTGTCCTCAGTAATATTAACACACTGACAGAGAACACAGATTAATATTAACACACTCACTGACACACTGTGTCTATCATGACCCACAGTCAGATACACCCAGTGAAGTGTAAAACATCCCCACTGTCCTCAGGAATATTAACACACTGACAGAGAACACAGATTAATATTAACACACTCACTGACACACTGTGTATATCATGACCCACAGCAAGATACACCCTGTGAAGTGTAAAACACCCCCACTGTCCTTCGCAATATTAACACACTGACAGAGAACACAGATTAATATTAACACACTCACTGACACACTGTGTATATCATGACCCACAGCCAGATACACCCTGTGAAGTGTAAAACACCCCCACTGTCCTTAGCAATATTAACACACTGACAGAGAACACAGATTAATATTAACACAGTCACTGACACACTGTGTATATCATGACCCAGAGTCAGATACACCCTGTGAAGTGTAAAACACCCCCACTGTCCTCAGTAATAATAACAATCTGACAGAGAACACAGATTAATATTAACACACTCACTGACACACTGTGTACATCATGATCCACAATCAAATACACCCTGTGAAGTGTAAAACACCCCCACCGTCCTCAGTAATATTAACACACTGACAGAGAACACAGATTAATATTAACACACTCACTGACACACTGTGTATATCATGACCCTGTGTCAGATACACTCTGTGAAGTGTAAAACACCCCCACTGTCCTCAGGAATATTAACAAACTGACAGAGAACACAGATTAATATTAACACACTCACTGACACACTGTGCACATCATGACCCACAGTCAGATACACCCTGTGAAGTGTAAAACACCCCCACTGTCCTCAGGAATATTAACACACTGACAGAGAACACAGATTAATATTAACACACTCACTTACACACTGTGTACATCATGACCCGCAGTCAGATAAACCCTGTGAAGTGTAAAACACCCCCACTGTCCTCAGTCATATTAACACACTGACAGAGAACACAGATTAATATTAACAAACTCACTGACACACTGTGTACATCATGACCCACAGTCAGATACACCCTGTGAAGTGTAAAACACCCCCACTGTCCTCAGTAATGTTAACACACTGACAGAGAACACAGATTAATATTAACACACTCACTGACACAGTGTGCATATCATGACCCACAGTCAGATAAACCCTGTGAAGTGTAAAACACACCCACTGTCCTCAGTAATATTAACACACTGACAGAGAACACAGATTAATATTAACACACTCACTGACACACTGTGTATATCATGACCCACAGTCAGATACACCCTGTGAAGTGTAAAACACCGCCACTGTCATCAGGAATATTAACACACTGACAGAGAACACAGATTAATATTAACACATTCACTGACACACTGTGTATATCATGACCCACAGTCAGATACACCCTGTGAAGTGGAAAACATCCCCAAAATCCTCAGTAATATTAACACACTGACAGAGAACACAGATTAATATTAACACACTCACTGACACACTGTGTATATCATGACCCACAGTCAGATACACCCTGTGAAGTGTAAAAGACCCCCACTGTCCTCAGTAATATTAACACACTGACAGAGAACACAGATTAATATTCGCACACTCACTGACACACTATGTACATCATGACCCACAGCCAGATGCACCCTGTGAAGTGTAAAACACCCCCACTGTCCTCAGGAATATTAACACCTGACAGAGAAGACAGATTAATATTAACACACTCACTGCCACACTGTGTATATCATGACCCACAGTCAGATAAACCCTGTGAAGTGTAAAACACCCCCACTGTCCTCAGTAATATTAACACACTGACAGAGAACACAGATTAATATTAACACATTCACTGACACACTGTGTACATCATAACCCACAGTCAGATACACCCGGTGAAGTGTAAAACACCCCCACTGTCCTCAGTAATATTAACACACTGACAGAGAACACAGAATAATATTAACACACTCACTGCCACACTGTGTATATCATGACCCACAGTCAGATAAACCCTGTGAAGTGTAAAACACCCCCACTGTCCTCAGCAATATTAACACACTGACAGAGAACACAGATTAATATTAACACACTCACTGACACACTGCGTACATCATCACCCACAGTCAGATACACCCTGTGAAGTGTAAAACACCCCCACTATCCTCAGGAATATTAACACACTGACAGAGAAAACAGATTAATATTAACACACTCACTGACACACTGTGTACATCATCACCCACAGTCAGATACACCCTGTGAAGTGTAAAACACCCCCACTATCCTCAGCAATATTAACTCACTGACAGAGAACACAGATTAATATAAACACACTCACTGACACACTGTGTACATCATGACCCACAGTCAGATAAACCCTGTGAAGTGTAAAACATCCCCACTGTCCTCAGGAATATTAACACACTGACAGAGAACACAGATTAATATTAACACACTCACTGCCACACTGTGGATATCATCACCCACAGTCAGATACACCCTGTGAAGTGTAAAACACCCCCACTGTCCTCAGTAATATTAACACACTGACAGAGAACACAGATTAATATTAACACACTCACTGACACACTGTGTATATCATGACCCACAGTCAGATACACCCTGTGAAGTGTAAAACACCCCCACTGTCCTCAGCAATATTAACACACTGACAGAGAACACAGATTAATATTAACACACTCACTGACACACTGTGTATATCATGACCCACAGCCAGATACACCTTGTGAAGTGTAAAACACCCCCACTGTCCTCAGGAATATTAACACACTGACAGAGAACACAGATTAATATTAACACACTCACTGACACACTGTGTGTATCATGACCCACAGTCAGATAAACCCTGTGAAGTGTAAAACACCCCCACTGTCCTCAGGAATATTAACACACTGACAGAGAACACAGATTAATATTAACAGACTCACTGACACACTGTGTATATCATGACCCACAGTCAGATACACCCTGTGAAGTGTAAAACACCCCCACTGTCCTCAGCAATATTAACACAATGACAGAGAACACAGATTAATATTAACACACTCACTGACACACTGTGTATATCATCACCCACAGTCAGATGCACCCTGTGAAGTGTAAAACACCCCCACTGTACTCAGGAATATTAACACACTGACAGAGAACACAGATTAATATTAACACACTCACTGACACACTGTGTATATCATGACAAACTGTCAGATACACCCTGTGAAGTGTAAAACACCCCCAGTGTCCTCAGGAATATTAACACACTGACTGAGAACACAGATTAATATTAACACACTCACTGACACACTGTGTCTATCATGACCCACAGTCAGATATACCCTGTGAAGTGTAAAACACCCCCACTGTCCTCAGTAATATTAACACACTGACAGAGAACACAGATTAATATTAACACACTCACTGACACACTGTGTATATCATGACCCACAGTTAGATACACCCTGTGAAGTGTAAAACACCCCCACTGTCCTCAGGAACATTAACACCTGACAGAGAACACAGATTAATATTAACACACTCACTGACACACTGTGTATATCATGACCCACAATCAGATAAACCCTGTGAAGTGTAAAACACCCCCACTGTCCTCAGTAATATTAACACACTGACAGAGAACACAGATTAATATTAACACACTCACTGACACACTGTGTACATCATGACCCACAGTCAGATACACCCTGTGAAGTGTAAAACACCCCCACTGTCCTCAGCAATATTAACACAATGACAGAGAACACAGATTAATATTAACACACTCACTGACACACTGTGTATATCATCACCCACAGTCAGATGCACCCTGTGAAGTGTAAAACACCCCCACTGTACTCAGGAATATTAACACACTGACAGAGAACACAGATTAATATTAACACACTCACTGACACACTGTGTATATCATGACCCACTGTCAGATACACCCTGTGAAGTGTAAAACACCCCCAGTGTCCTCAGGAATATTAACACACTGACTGAGAACACAGATTAATATTAACACACTCACTGACACACTGTGTCTATCATGACCCACAGTCAGATACACCCTGTGAAGTGTAAAACACCCCCACTGTCCTCAGTAATATTAACACACTGACAGAGAACACAGATTAATATTAACACACTCACTGACACACTGTGTATATCATGACCCACAGTTGGATACACCCTGTGAAGTGTAAAACACCCCCACTGTCCTCAGGAACATTAACACCTGACAGAGAACACAGATTAATATTAACACACTCACTGCCACACTGTGTATATCATGACCCACAATCAGATAAACCCTGTGAAGTGTAAAACACCCCCACTGTCCTCAGTAATATTAACACACTGACAGAGAACACAGATTAATATTAACACACTCACTGACACACTGTGTACATCATGACCCACAGTCAGATACACCCTGTGAAGTGTAAAACACCCCCACTGTCCTCGGTAATATTAACACACTGACAGAGAACACAGATTAATATTAACACACTCACTGACACAATGTGTACATCATGACCCACAGTCAGATACACCCGGTGAAGTGTAAAACACCCCCACTGTCCTCAGTAATATTAACACACTGACAGAGAACACAGATTAATATTAACACACTCACTGCCACACTGTGTATATCATGACCCACTGTCAGATACACCCTGTGAAGTGTAAAACACCCCCACTGTCCTCAGTAATATTAACACACTGACAGACAACACAGATTAATATTAACACACTCACTGACACACTGTGTACATCATGACCCACAGTCAGATACACCCTGTGAAGTGTAAAACACCCCCACTATCCTCAGGAATATTAAAACACTGACAGAGAACACAGATTAATATTAACACACTCACTGCCACACTGTGTATATCATGACCCACAGTCAGATAAACCCTGTGAAGTGTAAAACACCCCCACTGTCCTCAGTAATATTAACACACTGACAGAGAACACAGATTAATATTAACACACTCACTGACACACTGTGTACATCATGACCCACAGTCACATAAACCCTGTGAAGTGTAAAACACCCCCACTGTCCTCAGTAATATTAACACACTGACAGAGAACACAGATTAATATTAACACACTCACTGACACACTGTGTATATCATGACCCACAGTCAGATACAACCTGTGAAGTGTAAAACACCCCCACTGTCCTCAGTAATATTAACACACTGACAGAGAACACAGATTAATATTAACACACTCACTGACACACTGTGTACATCATGACCCACAGTCAGATACACCCGGTGAAGTGTAAAACACCCCCACTGTCCTCAGTAAGATTAACACACTGACAGAGAACACAGATTAATATTAGCACACTCACTGCCACACTGTGTATATCATGACCCACAGTCAGATAAACCCTGTGAAGTGTAAAACACCCCCACTGTCCTCAGCAATATTAACACACTGACAGAGAACACAGATTAATATTAACACACTCACTGACACACTGTGTACATCATCACCCACAGTCAGATACACCCTGTGAAGTGTAAAACACCCCCACTATCCTCAGGAATATTAACACACTGACAGAGAACACAGATTAATATTAACACACTCACTGACACACTGTGTATATCATGACCCACAGTCAGATAAACCCTGTGAAGTGTAAAACATCCCCACTGTCCTCAGGAATATTAACACACTGACAGAGAACACAGATTAATATTAACACACTCACTGACACACTGTGTATATCATGACCCACAGTCAGATACACCCTGTGAAGTGTAAAACATCCCCACTGTCCTCAGTAATATTAACACACTGACAGAGTACACAGATTAATATTAACACACTCACTGACACACTGTGTATATCATGACCCACAGTCAGATAAGCTCTGTGAAGTGTAAAACACTCCCACTGTCCTCAGGAATATTAACACACTGACGGAGAACACAGATTAATATTAACACACTCACTGAAACACTGTGTATATCATGACCCACAGCCAGATACACCCTGTGAAGTGTAAAACACCCCCACTGTCCTCAGGAATATTAACACACTGACAGAGAACACAGATTAATATTAACACACTCACTGACACACTGTGTATATCATGACCCACAGTTAGATACACCCTGTGAAGTGTAAAACACCCCCGCTGTCCTCAGTAATATAAACACACTGACAGAGAACACAGATTAATATTAACACACTCACTGACACACTGTGTACATCATGACCCACATTCAGATAAACCCTGTGAAGTGTAAAACACCCCCACTGTCCTCAGGAATATTAACACACTGACGGAGAACACAGATTAATATTAACACACTCACTGACACACTGTGTACATCATGACCCACAGTCAGATAAACCCTGTGAAGTGTAAAACACACCCACTGTCCTCAGGAATATTAACACACTGACAGAGAACACAGATTAATATTAACACACTCACTGACACACTGTGTATTTCATGACCCACAGTCAGATACACCCTGTGAAGTGTAAAACATCCCCACTGTCCTCAGGAATATTAACACACTGACAGAGAACACAGATTAATATTAACACACTCACTGACACACTGTGTATATCATGACCCACAGTCAGATACACCCTGTGAAGAGTAAAACACCCCCACTGTCCTCAGGAATATTAACACACTGACAGAGAACACAGATTAATATTAACACACTCACTGACACACTGTGTATATCACGACCCACAGTCAGATACACCCTGTGAAGTGTAAAACACCCCCAGTGTCCTCAGGAATATTAACACACTGACTGAGAACACAGATTAATATTAACACACTCACTGACACACTGTGTCTATCATGACCCACAGTCAGATACACCCTGTGAAGTGTAAAACACCCCCACTGTCCTCAGTAATATTAACACACTGACAGAGAACACAGATTAATATTAACACACTCACTGCCACACTGTGTATATCATGACCCACAGTTAGATACACCCTGTGAAGTGTAAAACACCCCCACTGTCCTCAGGAACATTAACACCTGACAGAGAACACAGATTAATATTAACACACTCACTGCCACACTGTGTATATCATGACCCACAATCAGATAAACCCTGTGAAGTGTAAAACACCCCCACTGTCCTCAGTAATATTAACACACTGACAGAGAACACAGATTAATATTAACACACTCACTGACACACTGTGTACATCATGACCCACAGTCAGATACACCCTGTGAAGTGTAAAACACCCCCACTGTCCTCGGTAATATTAACACACTGACAGAGAACACAGATTAATATTAACACACTCACTGACACAATGTGTACGTCATGACCCACAGTCAGATACACCCGGTGAAGTGTAAAACACCCCCACTGTCCTCAGTAATATTAACACACTGACAGAGAACACAGATTAATATTAACACACTCACTGCCACACTGTGTATATCATGACCCACTGTCAGATACACCCTGTGAAGTGTAAAACACCCCCACTGTCCTCAGTAATATTAACACACTGACAGACAACACAGATTAATATTAACACACTCACTGACACACTGTGTACATCATGACCCACAGTCAGATACACCCTGTGAAGTGTAAAACACCCCCACTATCCTCAGGAATATTAAAACACTGACAGAGAACACAGATTAATATTAACACACTCACTGCCACACTGTGTATATCATGACCCACAGTCAGATAAACCCTGTGAAGTGTAAAACACCCCCACTGTCCTCAGTAATATTAACACACTGACAGAGAACACAGATTAATATTAACACACTCACTGACACACTGTGTACATCATGACCCACAGTCACATAAACCCTGTGAAGTGTAAAACACCCCCACTGTCCTCAGTAATATTAACACACTGACAGAGAACACAGATTAATATTAACACACTCACTGACACACTGTGTACATCATGACCCACAGTCAGATACACCCGGTGAAGAGTAAAACACCCCCACTGTCCTCAGTAAGATTAACACACTGACAGAGAACACAGATTAATATTAACACACTCACTGCCACACTGTGTATATCATGACCCACAGTCAGATAAACCCTGTGAAGTGTAAAACACCCCCACTGTCCTCAGCAATATTAACACACTGACAGAGAACACAGATTAATATTAACACACTCACTGACACACTGTGTACATCATCACCCACAGTCAGATACACCCTGTGAAGTGTAAAACACCCCCACTATCCTCAGGAATATAAACACACTGACAGAGAACACAGATTAATATTAACACACTCACTGACACACTGTGTACATCATGACCCACATTCAGATAAACCCTGTGAAGTGTAAAACACCCCCACTGTCCTCAGGAATATTAACACACTGACGGAGAACACAGATTAATATTAACACACTCACTGACACACTGTGTACATCATGACCCACAGTCAGATAAACCCTGTGAAGTGTAAAACACACCCACTGTCCTCAGGAATATTAACACACTGACAGAGAACACAGATTAATATTAACACACTCACTGACACACTGTGTATTTCATGACCCACAGTCAGATACACCCTGTGAAGTGTAAAACATCCCCACTGTCCTCAGGAATATTAACACACTGACAGAGAACACAGATTAATATTAACACACTCACTGACACACTGTGTATATCATGACCCACAGTCAGATACACCCTGTGAAGAGTAAAACACCCCCACTGTCCTCAGGAATATTAACACACTGACAGAGAACACAGATTAATATTAACACACTCACTGACACACTGTGTATATCACGACCCACAGTCAGATACACCCTGTGAAGTGTAAAACACCCCCAGTGTCCTCAGGAATATTAACACACTGACTGAGAACACAGATTAATATTAACACACTCACTGACACACTGTGTCTATCATGACCCACAGTCAGATACACCCTGTGAAGTGTAAAACACCCCCACTGTCCTCAGTAATATTAACACACTGACAGAGAACACAGATTAATATTAACACACTCACTGCCACACTGTGTATATCATGACCCACAGTTAGATACACCCTGTGAAGTGTAAAACACCCCCACTGTCCTCAGGAACATTAACACCTGACAGAGAACACAGATTAATATTAACACACTCACTGCCACACTGTGTATATCATGACCCACAATCAGATAAACCCTGTGAAGTGTAAAACACCCCCACTGTCCTCAGTAATATTAACACACTGACAGAGAACACAGATTAATATTAACACACTCACTGACACACTGTGTACATCATGACCCACAGTCAGATACACCCTGTGAAGTGTAAAACACCCCCACTGTCCTCGGTAATATTAACACACTGACAGAGAACACAGATTAATATTAACACACTCACTGACACAATGTGTACGTCATGACCCACAGTCAGATACACCCGGTGAAGTGTAAAACACCCCCACTGTCCTCAGTAATATTAACACACTGACAGAGAACACAGATTAATATTAACACACTCACTGCCACACTGTGTATATCATGACCCACTGTCAGATACACCCTGTGAAGTGTAAAACACCCCCACTGTCCTCAGTAATATTAACACACTGACAGACAACACAGATTAATATTAACACACTCACTGACACACTGTGTACATCATGACCCACAGTCAGATACACCCTGTGAAGTGTAAAACACCCCCACTATCCTCAGGAATATTAAAACACTGACAGAGAACACAGATTAATATTAACACACTCACTGCCACACTGTGTATATCATGACCCACAGTCAGATAAACCCTGTGAAGTGTAAAACACCCCCACTGTCCTCAGTAATATTAACACACTGACAGAGAACACAGATTAATATTAACACACTCACTGACACACTGTGTACATCATGACCCACAGTCACATAAACCCTGTGAAGTGTAAAACACCCCCACTGTCCTCAGTAATATTAACACACTGACAGAGAACACAGATTAATATTAACACACTCACTGACACACTGTGTATATCATGACCCACAGTCAGATACAACCTGTGAAGTGTAAAACACCCCCACTGTCCTCAGTAATATTAACACACTGACAGAGAACACAGATTAATATTAACACACTCACTGACACACTGTGTACATCATGACCCACAGTCAGATACACCCGGTGAAGAGTAAAACACCCCCACTGTCCTCAGTAAGATTAACACACTGACAGAGAACACAGATTAATATTAACACACTCACTGCCACACTGTGTATATCATGACCCACAGTCAGATAAACCCTGTGAAGTGTAAAACACCCCCACTGTCCTCAGCAATATTAACACACTGACAGAGAACACAGATTAATATTAACACACTCACTGACACACTGTGTACATCATCACCCACAGTCAGATACACCCTGTGAAGTGTAAAACACCCCCACTATCCTCAGGAATATTAATACACTGACAGAGAACACAGATTAATATTAACACACTCACTGACACACTGTGTATATCATGACCCAAAGTCAGATAAACCCTGTGAAGTGTAAAACATCCCCACTGTCCTCAGGAATATTAACACACTGACAGAGAACACAGATTAATATTAACACACTCACTGACACACTGTGTATACCATGACCCACAGTCAGATACACCCTGTGAAGTGTAAAACATCCCCACTGTCCTCAGTAATATTAACACACTGACAGAGTACACAGATTAATATTAACACACTCACTGACACACTGTGTATATCATGACCCACAGTCAGATAAGCTCTGTGAAGTGTAAAACACTCCCACTGTCCTCAGGAATATTAACACACTGACGGAGAACACAGATTAATATTAACACACTCACTGAAACACTGTGTATATCATGACCCACAGCCAGATACACCCTGTGAAGTGTAAAACACCCCCACTGTCCTCAGGAATATTAACACACTGACAGAGAACACAGATTAATATTAACACACTCACTGACACACTGTGTATATCATGACCCACAGTTAGATACACCCTGTGAAGTGTAAAACACCCCCGCTGTCCTCAGTAATGTAAACACACTGACAGAGAACACAGATTAATATTAACACACTCACTGACACACTGTGTACATCATGACCCACATTCAGATAAACCCTGTGAAGTGTAAAACACCCCCACTGTCCTCAGGAATATTAACACACTGACGGAGAACACAGATTAATATTAACACACTCACTGACACACTGTGTACATCATGACCCACAGTCAGATAAACCCTGTGAAGTGTAAAACACACCCACTGTCCTCAGGAATATTAACACACTGACAGAGAACACAGATTAATATTAACACACTCACTGACACACTGTGTATTTCATGACCCACAGTCAGATACACCCTGTGAAGTGTAAAACATCCCCACTGTCCTCAGGAATATTAACACACTGACAGAGAACACAGATTAATATTAACACACTCACTGACACACTGTGTATATCATGACCCACAGTCAGATACACCCTGTGAAGAGTAAAACACCCCCACTGTCCTCAGGAATATTAACACACTGACAGAGAACACAGATTAATATTAACACACTCACTGACACACTGTGTATATCACGACCCACAGTCAGATACACCCTGTGAAGTCTAAAACACCCCCACTGTCCTCAGTAATATTAACACACTGACAGAGAACACAGATTAATATTAACACATTCACTGACACACTGTGTATATCATGACCCACAGCCAGATAAACCCTGTGAAGTGTAAAACACCCCCACTGTCCTCAGTAATATTAACACACTGACAGAGAACACAGATTAATATTAACACACTCACTGACACACTGTGTACATCATGACCCACAGTCAGATACACCATGTGAAGTGTAAAACACCCCCACTGTCCTCAGCAATATTAACACACTGACAGAGAACACAGATTAATATTAACACACTCACTGACACACTGTGTATATCATGACCCACAGTCAGATAAACCCTGTGAAGTGTAAAACACCCCCACTGTCCTCAGGAATATTAACACACTGACAGAGAACACAGATTAATATTAACACACTCACTGACACACTGTGTATATCATGACCCACAGTCAGATAAACCCTGTGAAGTGTAAAACACCCCCACTGTCCTCAGTAATGTTAACACACTGACAGAGAACACAGATTAATATTAACACACTCACTGACACACTGTGTGTATCATGACCCACAGTCAGATAAACCCTGTGAAGTGTAAAACACCCCCAGTGTCCTCAGGAATATTAACACACTGACAGAGAACACAGATTAATATTAACACACTCACCGACACACTGTGGACATCATGACCCACAGCCAGATACACCTTGTGAAGTGTAAAACACCCCCACTGTCCTCAGGAATATTAACACACTGACAGAGAACACAGATTAATATTAACACACTCACTGACACACTGTGTATATCACGACCCACAGTCAGATACACCCTGTGAAGTGTAAAACACCCCCACTGTCCTCAGGAATATTAACACACTGACAGAGAACACAGATTAATATTAACACACTCACAGACACACTGTGTACATCATGACCCACAGTCAGATATACCCTGTGAAGTGTAAAACACCCCCACTGTCCTCAGTAATGTTAACACACTGACAGAGAACACAGATTAATATTAACACACTCACTGACACACTGTGTGTATCATGACCCACAGTCAGATAAACCCTGTGAAGTGTAAAACACCCCCAGTGTCCTCAGGAATATTAACACACTGACAGAGAACACAGATTAATATTAACACACTCACCGACACACTGTGTACATCATGACCCACAGCCAGATACACCTTGTGAAGTGTAAAACACACCCACTGTCCTCAGGAATATTAACACACTGACAGAGAACACAGATTAATATTAACACACTCACTGACACACTGTGTGTATCATGACCCACAGTCAGATAAACACTGTGAAGTGTAAAACACCCCCACTGTCCTCAGGAATATTAACACACTGACAGAGAACACAGATTAATATTAACACACTCACTGACACACTGTGTATATCATGACCCACAGTCAGATACACCCTGTGAAGTGTAAAACATCCCCACTGTCCTCAGCAATATTAACACACTGACAGAGAACACAGATTAATATTAACACACTCACTGACACACTGTGTATATCATGACCAACAGTCAGATGCACCCTGTGAAGTGTAAAACACCCCCACTGTCCTCAGGAAAATTAACACACTGACAGAGAACACAGATTAATATTAACACACTCACTGACACACTGTGTATATCATGACCCACAGTCAGATACACCCTGTGAAGTGTAAAACACCCCCACTGTCGTCAGCAATATTAACACACTGACAGAGAACACAGATTAATATTAACACACTCACTGACACACTGTGCATATCATGACCCACAGTCAGATACACCCTGTGAAGTGTAAAACACCCCCACTGTCCTCAGTAATATTAACACACTGACAGAGAACACAGATTAATATTAACACACTCACTGACACACTGTGTATATCATGACCCACAGTCAGATACACCCTGTGAAGTGTAAAACACCCCCACTGTCCTCAGGAATATTAACACACTGACAGAGAACACAGATTAATATTAACACACTCACTGACACACTGTGTATATCATGACCCACAGTCAGATGCACCCTGTGAAGTGTAAAACACCCCCACTGTCCTCAGGAATATTAACACACTGACAGAGAACACAGATTAATATTAACACACTCACTGACACACTGTGTATATCATGACCCACTGTCAGATACACCCTGTGAAGTGTAAAACACCCCCAGTGTCCAGAGGAATATTAACACACTGACAGAGAACACAGATTAATATTAACACACTCACTGACACACTGTGTGTATCATGACCCACAGTCAGATAAACCCTGTGAAGAGTAAAACACCCCCAGTGTCCTCAGGAATATTAACACACTGACAGAGAACACAGATTAATATTAACACACTCACCGACACAGTGTGTACATCATGACCCACAGCCAGATACACCTTGTGAAGTGTAAAACACCCCCACTGTCCTCAGGAATATTAACACACTGACGGAGAACACAGATTAATATTAACACACTCTCTGACACACTGTGTAAATCATGACCCACAGTCAGATACACCCTGTGAAGTGTAAAACACCCCCACTGTCCTCAGGAATATTAACACACTGACAGAGAACACAGATTAATATTAACACACACACTGACACACTGTGTACATCATGACCAACAGTCAGATAAACCCTGTGAAGTGTAAAACACCCCCACTGTCCTCAGTAATGTTAACACACTGACAGAGAACACTGATTAATATTAACACACTCACTGACACACTGTGTGTATCATGACCCACAGTCAGATAAACCCTGTGAAGTGTAAAACACCCCCACTGTCCTCAGGTATATTAACACACTGACAGAGAACACTGATTAATATTAACACATTCACTGACACACTGTGTATATCATGACCCACAGTCAGATACACCCTGTGAAGTGTAAAACATCCCCACTGTCCTCAGCAATATTAACACACTGACAGAGAACACAGATTAATATTAACACACTCACTGACACACTGTGTATATCATGACCCACAGTCAGATGCACCCTGTGAAGTGTAAAACACCCCCACTGTCCTCAGGAAAATTAACACACTGACAGAGAACACAGATTAATATTAACACACTCACTGACACACTGTGTATATCATGACCCACAGTCAGATACACCCTGTGAAGTGTAAAACACCCCCACTGTCGTCAGCAATATTAACACACTGACAGAGAACACAGATTAATATTAACACACTCACTGACACACTGTGCATATCATGACCCACAGTCAGATACACCCTGTGAAGTGTAAAACACCCCCACTGTCCTCAGTAATATTAACACACTGACAGAGAACACAGATTAATATTAACACACTCACTGACACACTGTGTATATCATGACCCACAGTCAGATACACCCTGTGAAGTGTAAAACATCCCCACTGTCCTCAGCAATATTAACTCACTGACAGAGAACACAGATTAATATTAACACACTCACTGACACACTGTGTATATCATGACCCACAGTCAGATGCACCCTGTGAAGTGTAAAACACCCCCACTGACCTCAGGAAAATTAACACACTGACAGAGAACACAGATTAATATTAACACACTCACTGACACACTGTGTATATCATGACCCACAGTCAGATACACCCTGTGAAGTGTAAAACACCCCCACTGTCGTCAGCAATATTAACACACTGACAGAGAACACAGATTAATATTAACACACTCACTGACACACTGTGCATATCATGACCCACAGTCAGATACACCCTGTGAAGTGTAAAACACCCCCACTGTCCTCAGTAATATTAACACACTGACAGAGAACACAGATTAATATTAACACACTCACTGACACACTGTGTATATCATGACCCACAGTCAGATACACCCTGTGAAGTGTAAAACACCCCCACTGTCCTCAGTAATATTAACACACTGACAGAGAACACAGATTAATATTAACACACTCACTGACACACTGTGTATATCATGACCCACTGTCAGATACACCGATGTGAAGTGTAAAACACCCCCACTGTCCTCAGGAATATTAACACACTGACAGAGAACACAGATTAATATTAACACACTCACTGACACACTGTGTATATCACGACCCACAGTCAGATACACCCTGTGAAGTGTAAAACACCCCCACTGTCCTCAGGAATATTAACACACTGACAGAGAACACAGATTAATATTAACACACTCACAAACACACTGTGTACATCATGACCCACAGTCAGATATACCCTGTGAAGTGTAAAACACCCCCACTGTCCTCAGTAATGTTAACACACTGACAGAGAACACAGATTAATATTAACACACTCACTGACACACTGTGTACATCATGACCCACAGTCAGATAAACCCTGTGAAGTGTAAAACACCCCCACTGTCCTTAGCAATATTAACACACTGACCGAGAACACAGATTAATATTAACACACTCACTGACACACTGTGTACATCATGACCCACAGTCAGATACACCCTGTGAAGTGTAAAACACCCCCACTGTCCTCAGTAATATTAACACACTGACAGAGAACACAGATTAATATTAACACACTCACTGACACACTGTGTATATCATGACTCACAGTCAGATACACCCGGTGAAGTGTAAAACACCCCCACTGTCCTCAGTAATATTAACACACTGACAGAGAACACAGATTAATATTAACACACACACTGACACACTGTGTATGTCATGACCCAAAGTCAGATACACCCTGTGAAGTGTAAAACACCCCCACTGTCCTCAGTAATATTAACACACTGACAGAGAACACAGATTAATATTAACACACTCACTGACACACTGTGCATATCATGACCCACAGTCAGATACACCCTGTGAAGTGTAAAACACCCCCACTGTCCTCAGTAATATTAACACACTGACAGAGAACACAGATTAATATTAACACACTCACTGACACACTGTGTACATCATGACCCACAGTCAGATACACCCTGTGAAGTGTAAAACACCCCCACTGTCCTCAGGAATATTAACACACTGACAGAGAACACAGATTACTATTAACACACTCACTGACACACTGTGTATATCATGACCCACAGTCAGATGCACCCTGTGAAGTGTAAAACACCCCCACTGTCCTCAGGAATATTAACACACTGACAGAGAACACAGATTAATATTAACACACTCACTGACACACTGTGTATATCATGACCCACTGTCAGATACACCCTGTGAAGTGTAAAACACCCCCAGTGTCCTCAGGAATATTAACACACTGACAGAGAACACAGATTAATATTAACACACTCACTGACACACTGTGTACATCATGACCCACAGTCAGATAAACCCTGTGAAGTGTAAAACACCCACACTGTCCTCAGGAATATTAACACACTGACGGAGAACACAGATTAATATTAACACACTCACTGACACACTGTGTACATCATGACCCACAGTCAGATACACACTGTGAAGTGTAAAACACCCCCACTGTCCTCAGGAATATTAACACACTGACAGAGAACACAGATTAATATTAACACACTCACTGACACACTGTGTATATCATGACTCACAGTCAGATACACCCGGTGAAGTGTAAAACACCCCCACTGTCCTCAGTAATATTAACACACTGACAGAGAACACAGATTAATATTAACACACTCACTGACACACTGTGTATGTCATGACCCACAGTCAGATACACCCTGTGAAGTGTAAAACACCCCCACTTTCCTCAGGAATATTAACACACTGACAGAGAACACAGATTAATATTAACACACTCACTGACACACTGTGTATATCATGACCCACAGTCAGATACACCCGGTGAAGTGTAAAACACCCCCACTGTCCTCAGTAATATTAACACACTGACAGAGAACACAGATTAATATTAACACACTCACTGACACACTGTGTACATCATGACCCACAGTCAGATACACCCTGTGAAGTGTAAAACACCCCCACTGTCCTCAGTAATATTAACACACTGACAGAGAACACAGATTAATATTAACACACTCACTGACACAATGTGTTTATCATGACCCACAGTCAGATACACCCTGTGAAGTGTAAAACACCGCCACTGTCCTCAGTAATATTAACACACTGACAGAGAACACTGATTAATATTAACACACTCACTGACACACTGTGTACATCATGACCCTCAGTCAGATAAACCCTGTGAAGTGTAAAACACCCCCACTGTCCTCAGGAATATTAACACACTGACGGAGAACACAGATTAATATTAACACACTCACTGACACACTGTGTATATCATGACCCACAGTCAGATAAACCCTGTGAAGTGTAAAACACCCCCACTGTCCTCAGGAATATTAACACACTGACGGAGAACACAGATTAATATTAACACACTCACTGACACACTGTGTACATCATGACCCACAGTCAGATAAACCCTGTGAAGTGTAAAACACCCCCACTGTCCTCAGGAATATTAACACACTGACAGAGAACACAGATTAATATTAACACACTCACTGACACACTGTGTACATCATGACCCACAGTCAGATACACCCTGTGAAGTGTAAAACACCCCCACTGTCCTCAGGAATATTAACACACTGACAGAGAACACAGATTAATATTAACACATTCACTGACACACTGTGTATATCATGACCCACAGTCAGATGCACCCTGTGAAGTGTAAAACACCCCCACTGTCCTCAGGAATATTAACACACTGACAGAGAACACAGATTAATAATAACACACTCACTGACACACTGTGTATATCATGACCCACTGTCAGATAAACCCTGTGAAGTGTAAAACACCCCCACTGTCCTCAGGAATATTAACACACTGACAGAGAACACAGATTAATATTAACACACTCACTGACACACTGTGTATATCATGACTCACAGTCAGATACACCCGGTGAAGTGTAAAACACCCCCACTGTCCTCAGTAATATTAACACACTGACAGAGAACACAGATTAATATTAACACACTCACTGACACACTGTGTATGTCATGACCCACAGTCAGATAAACCCTGTGAAGTGTAAAACACCCCCACTGTCCTCAGGAATATTAACACACTGACGGAGAACACAGATTAATATTAACACACTCACTGACACACTGTGTATATCATGACCCACAGTCTTATAAACCCTGTGAAGTGTAAAACACCCCCACTGTCCTCAGGAATATTAACACACTGACGGAGAACACAGATTAATATTAACACACTCACTGACACACTGTGTACATCATGACCCACAGTCAGATAAACCCTGTGAAGTGTAAAACACCCCCACTGTCCTTAGCAATATTAACACACTGACCGAGAACACAGATTAATATTAACACACTCACTGACACACTGTGTACATCATGACCCACAGTCAGATACACCCTGTGAAGTGTAAAGCACCCCCACTGTCCTCAGTAATATTAACACACTGACAGAGAACACAGATTAATATTAACACACACACTGACACACTGTGTATATCATGACCCACAGTCAGATGCACCCTGTGAAGTGTAAAACACCCCCACTGTCCTCAGTAATATTAACACACTGACAGAGAACACAGATTAATATTAACACACTCACTGACACACTGTGTACATCATGACCCACAGTCAGATACACCCTGTGAAGTGTAAAACACCCCCACTGTCCTCAGGAATATTAACACACTGACAGAGAACACAGATTACTATTAACACACTCACTGACACACTGTGTATATCATGACCCACAGTCAGATACACCCTGTGAAGTGTAAAACATGCCCACTGTCCTCAGTAATATTAACACACTGACAGAGAACACAGATTAATATTAACACACTCACTGACACACTGTGTATATCATGACCCACAGCCAGATACACCCTGTGAAGTGTAAATCACACCCACTGTCCACAGTAATATTAACACACTGACAGAGAACACAGATTAATATTAACACACACACTGACACACTGTGTACATCATGACCCACAGTCAGATACACCCAGTGAAGTGTAAAACACCCCCACTGTCCTCAGGAATATTAACACACTGTGAGAACACAGATTTATGTTAACACACTCACTGACACACTGTGTATATCATGACCCACAGTCAGATACACCCTGTGAAGTGTAAAACACCCCCACTGTCGTCAGCAATATTATCACACTGACAGAGAACACAGATTAATATTAACACACTCACTGACACACTGTGTACATCATGACCCACAGTCAGATACACCCTGTGAAGTGTAAAACACCCTCACTGTCCTCAGGAATATTAACACACTGACAGAGAACACAGATTAATGTTAACACACTCACTGACACACTGTGTATATCATGACCCACAGTCAGATACACCCTGTGAAGTGTAAAACACCCCCACTGTCGTCAGCAATATTATCACACTGACAGAGAACACAGATTAATATTTACACACTCACTGACACACTGTGTATATCATGACCCACAGTCAGATACACCCTGTGAAGTGTAAAACACCCCCACTCTCGTCAGCAATATTAACACACTGACAGAGAACACAGATTAATATTAACACACTCACTGACACACTGTGCATATCATGACCCACAGTCAGATACACCCTGTGAAGTGTAAAACACCCCCACTGTCCTCAGTAATATTAACACACTGACAGAGAACACAGATTAATATTAACACACTCACTGACACACTGTGTACATCATGACCCACAGTCAGATACACCCTGTGAAGTGTAAAACACCCCCACTGTCCTCAGGAATATTAACACACTGACAGAGAACACAGATTAATATTAACACACTCACTGACACACTGTGTATATCATGACCCACAGTCAGATACACCCTGTGAAGTGTAAAACACCCCCACTGTCCTCAGTAATATTAACACACTGACAGAGAACACAGATTAATATTAACACACTCACTGACACACTGTGTACATCATGACCCACAGTCAGATACACCCTGTGAAGTGTAAAACACCCCCACTGTCCTGAGGAATATTAACACACTGACAGAGAACACAGATTAATATTAACACACTCACTGACACACTGTGTATATCATGACCCACAGCCAGATACACCCTGTGAAGTGTAAAACACCCCCACTGTCCTCAGGAATATTAACACACTGACAGAGAACACAGATTAATATTAACACACTCACTGACACACTGTGTATATCATGACCCACAGTCAGATACACCCTGTGAAGTGTAAAACACCCCCACTGTCCTCAGTAATATTAACACACTGACAGAGAAAACAGATTAATATTAACACACTCACTGACACACTGTGTACATCATGACCCACAGTCAGATAAACCCTGTGAAGTGTAAAACACCCCCACTGTCCTCAGGAATATTAACACACTGACGGAGAACACAGATTAATATTAACACACTCACTGACACACTGTGTATATCATGACCCACAGTCAGATAAACCCTGTGAAGTGTAAAACACCCCCACTGTCCTCAGGAATATTAACACACTGACGGAGAACACAGATTAATATTAACACACTCACTGACACACTGTGTACATCATGACCCACAGTCAGATAAAACCTGTGAAGTGTAAAACACCCCCACTGTCCTTAGCAATATTAACACACTGACCGAGAACACAGATTAATATTAACACACTCACTGACACACTGTGTACATCATGACCCACAGTCAGATACACCCTGTGAAGTGTAAAACACCCCCACTGTCCTCAGGAATATTAACACACTGACAGAGAACACAGATTAATATTAACACAGTCACTGACACACTGTGTATATCATGACTCACAGTCAGATACACCCGGTGAAGTGTAAAACACCCCCACTGTCCTCAGTAATATTAACACACTGACAGAGAACACAGATTAATATTAACACACTCACTGACAGACTGTGTATGTCATGACCCACAGTCAGTTACACCCTGTGAAGTGTAAAACACCCCCACTGTCCTCAGGAATATTAACACACTGACAGAGAACACAGATTAATATTAACACACTCACTGACACACTGTGTATACCATGACCCACAGTCAGATGCACCCTGTGAAGTGTAAAACAACCCCACTGTCCTCAGGAATATTAACACACTGACAGAGAACACAGATTAATATTAACACACTCACTGACACACTGTGTATATCATGACCCACTGTCAGATACACCCTGTGAAGTGTAAAACACCCCCAGTGTCCTCAGGAATATTAACACACTGACAGAGAACACAGATTAATATTAACACACTCACTGACACACTGTGTATATCATGACCCGCAGTCAGATACACCCTGTGAAGTGTAAAACACCCCCACTGTCCTCAGTAATATTAACACACTGACAGAGAACACAGATTAATATTAACACACTCACTGACACACTGTGTATATCATGACCCACAGTCAGATACACCCTGTGAAGTGTAAAACACCGCCACTGTCCTCAGTAATATTAACACACTGACAGAGAACACAGATTAATATTAACACACTCACTGACACACTGTGTACATCATGACCCACAGTCAGATAAACCCTGTGAAGTGTAAAACACCCCCACTGTCCTCAGGAATATTAACACATTGACGGAGAACACAGATTAATATTAACACACTCACTGACACACTGTGTATATCATGACCCACAGTCAGATAAACCCTGTGAAGTGTAAAACACCCCCACTGTCCTCAGGAATATTAACACACTGACGGAGAACACAGATTAATATTAACACACTCACTGACACACTGTGTACATCATGACCCACAGTCAGATAAACACTGTGAAGTGTAAAACACCCCCACTGTCCTTAGCAATATTAACACACTGACCGAGAACACAGATTAATATTAACACACTCACTGACACACTGTGTACATCATGACCCACAGTCAGATACACCCTGTGAAGTGTAAAACACCCCCACTGTCCTCAGGAATATTAACACACTGACAGAGAACACAGATTAATATTAACACACTCACTGACACACTGTGTATATCATGACTCACAGTCAGAAACACCCGGTGAAGTGTAAAACACCCCCACTGTCCTCAGTAATATTAACACACTGACAGAGAACACAGATTAATATTAACACACTCACTGATACACTGTGTATGTCATGACCCACAGTCAGATACACCCTGTGAAGTGTAAAACACCCCCACTGTCCTCAGGAATATTAACACACTGACGGAGAACACAGATTAATATTAACACACTCACTGACACACTGTGTACATCATGACCCACAGTCAGATACACCCAGTGAAGTGTAAAACACCCCCACTGTCCTCAGGAATATTAACACACTGACAGAGAACACAGATTTATGTTAACACACTCACTGACACACTGTGTATATCATGACCCACAGTCAGATACACCCTGTGAAGTGTAAAACACCCCCACTGTCGTCAGCAATATTATCACACTGACAGAGAACACAGATTAATATTAACACACTCACTGACACACTGTGTATATCATGACCCACAGTCAGATACACCCTGTGAAGTGTAAAACACCCCCACTGTCGTCAGCAATATTATCACACTGACAGAGAACACAGATTAATATTTACTCACTCACTGACACACTGTGTATATCATGACCCACAGTCAGATACACCCTGTGAAGTGTAAAACACCCCCACTCTCGTCAGCAATATTAACACACTGACAGAGAACACAGATTAATATTAACACACTAACTGACACACTGTGCATATCATGACCCACAGTCAGATACACCCTGTGAAGTGTAAAACACCCCCACTGTCCTCAGTAATATTAACACACTGACAGAGAACACAGATTAATATTAACACACTCACTGACACACTGTGTACATCATGACCCACAGTCAGATACACCCTGTGAAGTGTAAAACACCCCCACTGTCCTCAGGAATATTAACACACTGACAGAGAACACAGATTAATATTAACACACTCACTGACACACTGTGTATATCATGACCCACAGTCAGATACACCCTGTGAAGTGTAAAACACCCCCACTGTCCTCAGGAATATTAACACACTGACAGAGAACACAGATTAATATTAACACACTCACTGACACACTGTGTATATCATGACCCACAGTCAGATACACCCTGTGAAGTGTAAAACACCGCCACTGTCCTCAGTAATATTAACACACTGACAGAGAACACAGATTAATATTAACACACTCACTGACACACTGTGTACATCATGACCCACAGTCAGATAAACCCTGTGAAGTGTAAAACACCCCCACTGTCCTCAGGAATATTAACACATTGACGGAGAACACAGATTAATATTAACACACTCACTGACACACTGTGTATATCATGACCAACAGTCAGATAAACCCTGTGAAGTGTAAAACACCCCCACTGTCCTCAGGAATATTAACACACTGACGGAGAACACAGATTAATATTAACACACTCACTGACACACTGTGTACATCATGACCCACAGTCAGATAAACACTGTGAAGTGTAAAACACCCCCACTGTCCTTAGCAATATTAACACACTGACCGAGAACACAGATTAATATTAACACACTCACTTACACACTGTGTACATCATGACCCACAGTCAGATACACCCTGTGAAGTGTAAAACACCCCCACTGTCCTCAGGAATATTAACACACTGACAGAGAACACAGATTAATATTAACACACTCACTGACACACTGTGTATATCATGACTCACAGTCAGAAACACCCGGTGAAGTGTAAAACACCCCCACTGTCCTCAGTAATATTAACACACTGACAGAGAACACAGATTAATATTAACACACTCACTGATACACTGTGTATGTCATGACCCACAGTCAGATACACCCTGTGAAGTGTAAAACACCCCCACTGTCCTCAGGAATATTAACACACTGACGGAGAACACAGATTAATATTAACACACTCACTGACACACTGTGTACATCATGACCCACAGTCAGATACACCCAGTGAAGTGTAAAACACCCCCACTGTCCTCAGGAATATTAACACACTGACAGAGAACACAGATTTATGTTAACACACTCACTGACACACTGTGTATATCATGACCCACAGTCAGATACACCCTGTGAAGTGTAAAACACCCCCACTGTCGTCAGCAATATTATCACACTGACAGAGAACACAGATTAATATTAACACACTCACTGACACACTGTGTACATCATGACCCACAGTCAGATACACCCTGTGAAGTGTAAAACACCCTCACTGTCCTCAGGAATATTAACACACTGACAGAGAACACAGATTAATGTTAACACACTCACTGACACACTGTGTATATCATGACCCACAGTCAGATACACCCTGTGAAGTGTAAAACACCCCCACTGTCGTCAGCAATATTATCACACTGACAGAGAACACAGATTAATATTTACACACTCACTGACACACTGTGTATATCATGACCCACAGTCAGATACACCCTGTGAAGTGTAAAACACCCCCACTCTCGTCAGCAATATTAACACTCTGACAGAGAACACAGATTAATATTAACACACTAACTGACACACTGTGCATATCATGACCCACAGTCAGATACACCCTGTGAAGTGTAAAACACCCCCACTGTCCTCAGTAATATTAACACACTGACAGAGAACACAGATTAATATTAACACACTCACTGACACACTGTGTACATCATGACCCACAGTCAGATACACCCTGTGAAGTGTAAAACACCCCCACTGTCCTCAGGAATATTAACACACTGACAGAGAACACAGATTAATATTAACACACTCACTGACACACTGTGTATATCATGACCCACAGTCAGATACACCCTGTGAAGTGTAAAACACCCCCACTGTCCTCAGTAATATTAACACACTGACAGAGAACACAGATTAATATTAACACACTCACTGACACACTGTGTACATCATGACCCACAGTCAGATACACCCTGTGAAGTGTAAAACACCCCCACTGTCCTGAGGAATATTAACACACTGACAGAGAACACAGATTAATATTAACACACTCACTGACACACTGTGTATATCATGACCCACAGCCAGATACACCCTGTGAAGTGTAAAACACCCCCACTGTCCTCAGGAATATTAACACACTGACAGAGAACACAGATTAATATTAACACACTCACTGACACACTGTGTATATCATGACCCACAGTCAGATACACCCTGTGAAGTGTAAAACATCCCCAGTGTCCTCAGGAATATTAACACACTGACAGAGAACACAGATTAATATTAACACACTCACTGACACACTGTGTATATCATGACCCACAGTCAGATACACCCTGTGAAGTGTAAAACACCCCCACTGTCCTCAGTAATATTAACACACTGACAGAGAACACAGATTAATATTAACACACTCACTGACACACTGTGTATATCATGACCCACAGTCAGATACACCCTGTGAAGTGTAAAACACCCCCACTGTCCTCAGTAATATTAACACACTGACAGAGAAAACAGATTAATATTAACACACTCACTGACACACTGTGTACATCATGACCCACAGTCAGATAAACCCTGTGAAGTGTAAAACACCACCACTGTCCTCAGGAATATTAACACACTGACGGAGAACACAGATTAATATTAACACACTCACTGACACACTGTGTATATCATGACCCACAGTCAGATAAACCCTGTGAAGTGTAAAACACCCCCACTGTCCTCAGGAATATTAACACACTGACGGAGAACACAGATTAATATTAACACACTCACTGACACACTGTGTACATCATGACCCACAGTCAGATAAAACCTGTGAAGTGTAAAACACCCCCACTGTCCTTAGCAATATTAACACACTGACCGAGAACACAGATTAATATTAACACACTCACTGACACACTGTGTACATCATGACCCACAGTCAGATACACCCTGTGAAGTGTAAAACACCCCCACTGTCCTCAGGAATATTAACACACTGACAGAGAACACAGATTAATATTAACACAGTCACTGACACACTGTGTATATCATGACTCACAGTCAGATACACCCGGTGAAGTGTAAAACACCCCCACTGTCCTCAGTAATATTAACACACTGACAGAGAACACAGATTAATATTAACACACTCACTGACAGACTGTGTATGTCATGACCCACAGTCAGTTACACCCTGTGAAGTGTAAAACACCCCCACTGTCCAAAGGAATATTAACACACTGACAGAGAACACAGATTAATATTAACACACTCACTGACACACTGTGTATACCATGACCCACAGTCAGATGCACCCTGTGAAGTGTAAAACAACCCCACTGTCCTCAGGAATATTAACACACTGACAGAGAACACAGATTAATATTAACACACTCACTGACACACTGTGTACATCATGACCCACAGTCAGATAAACCCTGTGAAGTGTAAAACACCCCCACTGTCCTCAGGAATATTAACACACTGACAGAGAACACAGATTAATATTAACACACTCACTGACACACTGTGTACATCATGACCCACAGTCAGATACACCCTGTGAAGTGTAAAACATTCCCACTGTCCTCAGCAATATTAACACACTGACAGAGAACACAGATTAATATTAACACACTCACTGACACACTGTGTATATCATGACCCACAGTCAGATATACCCTGTGAAGTGTAAAACACCCCACTGTCCTCGGTAATATTAACACACTGACAGAGAACACAGATTAATATTAACACACTCACTGACACACTGTGTCCATCATGACCCACAGTCAGATACACCCTGTGAAGTGTAAAACAACCCCACTGTCGTCAGCAGTATTATCACACTGACAGAGAACACAGTTTAATATTAACACACTCACTGACACACTGTGTATATCATGACCCACAGTCAGATACACCCTGTGAAGTGTAAAACACCCCCACTGTCCTCAGGAATATTAACACACTGACAGAGAACACAGATTAATATTAACACACTCACTGACACACTGTGAACATCATGACCCACAGTCAGATAAACCCTGTAAAGTGTAAAACACCCCCACTGTCCTCAGCAATATTAACACACTGACAGAGAACACAGATAAATATTAACACACTCACTGACACACTGTGTATATCATGACCCACAGTTAGATACACCCTGTGAAGTATAAAACACCCCCACTGTCCTCAGGAATATTAACACACTGACAGAGAACACAGATTAATATTAACACACTCACTGACACATTGTGTATATCATGACCCACAGTCAAATACCCCCTGTGAAGTGTAAAACACCCCCACTGTCCTAAGGAATATTAACACACTGACAGAGAAGACAGATTAATATTAACACACTCACTGACACACTGTGTACATCATGACCCACAGTCAGATGCTCCCTGTGAAGTGTAAAACATCCCCACTGTCCTCAGTAATATTAACACACTGACAGAGAACACAGATTAATATTAACACACTCACTGACACACTGTGTGCATCATGATCCACAGTCAGATACACCCTGTGAAGTGTAAAACACCCCCACTGTCCTCAGTAATATTAACACACTGACAGAGCACACAGATTAATATTAACACACTCACTGACACACTGTGTTAAACATGACCCAGAGTCAGATACACCCTGTGAAGTGTAAAACATTCCCACTGTCCTCAGGAATATTAACACACTGACAGAGAACACAGATTAATATTAACACACTCACTGACACACTGTGTATATCATGACCCACAGTCAGATACACCCTGTGAAGTGTAAAACACCCCCACTGTCCTCAGCAATATTAACACACTGACGGAGTACACAGATTAATATTAACACACTCACTGACACACTGTGTATATCATGACTCACAGTCAGATACACCCTGTGAAGTGTAAAACAACCCCACTGTCCTCAGTAATATTAACACACTGACAGAGAGCACAGATTAATATTAACACACTCACTGACACACTGTGTACATCATGACCCACAGTCAGATACACCCTGTAAAGTGTAAAACACCCCCACTGTCCTCAGCAATATTAACACACTGACAGAGAACACAGTTAAATATTAACACACTCACTGACACACTGTGTAAATCATGACCCACAGTTAGATACACCCTGTGAAGTATAAAACACCCCCACTGTCCTCAGGAATATTAACACACTGACAGAGAACACAGATTAATATTAACACACTCACTGACACACTGTGTATATCATGACCCACAGTCAGATACACCCTGTGAAGTGCAAAACACCCCCACTATCCTCAGCAATATTAACACACTGACGGAGTACACAGATTAATATTAACACACTCACTGACACACTGTGTATATCATGACTCACAGTCAGATACACCCTGTGAAGTGTAAAACAACCCCACTGTCCTCAGTAATATTAACACACTGACAGAGAACACAGATTAATATTAACACACTCACTGACACACTGTGTACATCATGACCCACAGTCAGATACACCCTGTGAAGTGTAAAACACCCCCACTGTCCTCAGTAATATTAACGCACTGACAGAGAACACAGATTAATATTAACACAATCACTGACACACTGTGTATATCATGACCCACAAACAGATACACCCTGTGAAGTGTAAAACACCCCCACTGTCCTCAGGAATATTAACACACTGACAGAGAACACAGATTAATATTAACACACTCACTGACACACTGTGTATATCATGACCCACAGTCAGATAAACCATGTGAAGTGTAAAACACCCCCACTGTCCTCAGCAATATTAACACACTGACAGAGAACACAGATTAATATTAACACACTCACTGACACACTGTGTATATCATGACCCACAGTCAGATAAACCCTGTGAAGTGTAAAACACCCGCACTGTCCTCAGTAATATTAACACACTGGCAGAGAACACAGATTAATATAAACACAGTCTCTGACACACTGTGTACATCATGACCCACAGTCAGATACACCCTGTGAAGTGTAAAACACCCCCACTGTCCTCAGTAATATTAACACACTGACAGAGAACACAGATTAATATTAACACACTCACTGACACACTGTGTATATCATGACCCACAGTCAGATACACCCTGTGAAGTGTAAAACACCCCCACTGTCCTCAGGAATATTAACACACTGACAGAGAACACAGATTAATATTAACACACTCACTGACACACTGTGTATATCATGACCCACAGTCAGATACACCCTGTGAAGTGTAAAACACCCCCACTGTCCTCAGCAATATTAACACTCTGACAGAGAACACAGATTAATATTAACACACTCACTGACACACTGTGTATATCATGACCCACAGTCAGATACACCCTGAGAAGTGTAAAACACCCCCACCGTCCTCAGGAAGATTAAAACACTGACAGAGGACACAGATTAATATTAACACACTCAGTGACACACTGTGAACATCATGACCCACAGTCAGATTAACCCTGTGAAGTGTAAAACACCCCCACTGTCCTCAGCAATATTAACACACTGGCAGAGAACACAGATAAATATTAACACACTCACTGACAAACTGTGTATATCATGACCCACAGTTAGATACACCCTGTGAAGTGTAAAACACCCCCACTGTCCTCAGGAATATTAACACACTGACAGAGAACACAGATTAATATTAACACACTCACTGACACACTGTGTATATCACGACCCACAGTCAGATACCCCCTGTGAAGTGTAAAACACCCCCACTGTCCTCAGGAATATTAACACACTGACAGAGAACACAGATTAATATTAACACACTCACTGACACACTGTGTACATCATGACCCACAGTCAGATGCACCCTGTGAAGTGTAAAACATCCCCACTGTCCTCAGTAACATTAACACACTGACAGAGAACACAGATTAATATTAACACACTCACTGACACACTGTGTATATCATGACCCACAGTCAGATACACCCTGTGAAGTGTAAAACACCCCCACTGTCCTCATAATATTAACACACTGACAGAGAACACAGATTAATATTAACACACTCACTGACACTCTGTGTATATCATGACTCACAGTCAGATAAACCCTGTGAAGTGTAAAACACCCCCACTGTCCTCACTAATATTAACACACTGACAGAGAACACAGATTAATATTAACACACTCACAGACACACTGTGTATATCATGACCCAGAGTCAGATACACCCTGTGAAGTGTAAAACACCCCCACTGTCCTCAGTAATATTGACACACTGACAGAGAACACTGATTAATATTAACACACTCACTGACACACTGTGTACGTCATGATCCACAGTCAGATACACCCTGTGAAGTGTAAAACACGCCCACTGTCCTCAGTAATATTAACACACTGACAGAGAACACAGATTAATATTAACACACTCACTGACACACTGTGTATATCATGACCCACAGTCAGATAAACACTGTGAAGTGTAAAACACCCCCACTGTCCTCAGGAATTTTAACACACTGACAGAGAACACAGATTAATATTAACACACTCACTGACACACTGTGTATATCATGACCCACAGTCAGATAAACCCTGTGAAGTGTAAAACACCCCCACTGTCCTCAGTAATATTAACACACTGACAGAGAACACAGATTAATATTAACACACTCACTGACACACTGTGTACATCATGAATCACAGTCAGATACACCCGGTGAAGTGTAAAACACCCCCACTGTCCTCAGTAATATTAACACACTGACAGAGAACACAGATTAATATTAACACACCCACTGACACACTGTGTACATCATGACCCACAGTCAGATACACCCTGTGAAGTGTAAAACACCCCCACTGTCCTCAGTAATATTAACACACTGACAGAGAACACAGATTAATATTAACACACTCACTGACACACTGTGTATATCATGACCCACAGTCAGATACACCCTGTGAAGTGTAAAACACCCCCACTGTCCTCAGGAATATTAACACACTGACAGAGAACACAGATTAATATTAACACACTCACTGACACACTGTGTATATCATGACCCACAGTCAGATACACCCTGTGAAGTGTAAAACACCCCCACTGTCCTCAGCAATATTAACACAATGACAGAGAACACAGATTAATATTAACACACTCACTGACACACTGTGTATATCATGACCCACAGTCCGATACACCCTGTGAAGTGTAAAACACCCCCACTGTCCTCAGGAATATTAACACACTGACAGAGAACACAGATTAATATTAACACACTCACTGACACACTGTTAACATCATGACCCACAGACAGATAAACCCTGTGAAGTGTAAAACACCCCCACTGTCCTCAGGAATATTAACACACTGACAGAGAACACAGATTAATATTAACACACTCACTGACACACTGTGTACATCATGATCCACAGTCAGATACACCCTGTGAAGTGTAAAACATCCCCACTGTCCTCAGTAATATTAACACACTGACAGAGAACACAGATTAATATTAACACACTCACTGACACACTGTGTTAATCATGACCCAGAGTCAGATACACCCTGTGAAGTGTATAACATTCCCACTGTCCTCAGGAATATTAACACACTGACAGAGAACACAGATTAATATTAACACACTCACTGACACACTGTGTATATCATGACCCACAGTCAGATACACCCTGTGAAGTGTAAAACACCCCCACTGTCCTCAGTAATATTAACACACTGACAGAGAACACAGATTAATATTAACACACTCACTGACACACTGTGTATATCATGACCCACAGTCAGATACACCCTGTGAAGTGTAAAACACCCCCACTGTCCTCAGGAATATTAACACACTGACAGAGAACACAGATTAATATTAACACACTCACTGACACACTGTGTATATCATTACCCACAGTCAGATAAACCCTGTGAAGTGTAAAACACCCCCACTGTCCTCAGGAATATTAACGCACTGACGGAGAACACAGATTAATATTAACACACTCACTGACACACTGTGTATATCATGACCCACAGTCAGATAAACCATGTGAAGTGTAAAACACCCCCACTGTCCTCAGTAATATTAACACACTGACAGAGAACACAGATCAATATTAACAAACTCACTGACACACTGTGTATATCATGACTCACAGTCAGATACACCCGGTGAAGTGTAAAACACCACCACTGTCCTCAGTAATATTAACACACTGACAGAGAACACAGATTAATATTACCACACTCACTGACACACTGTGTACATCATGACCCACAGTCAGATACACCCTGTGAAGTGTAAAACACCCCCACTGTCCTCAGTAATATTAACACTCTGACAGAGAACACAGATTAATATTAACACACTCACTGACACACTGTGTATATCATGACCCACAGTCAGATGCACCCCGTGAAGTGTAAAACACCCCCACTGTCCTCAGTAATATTAACACACTGACAGAGAATGCAGATTAATATTAACACACTCACTGACACACTGTGTATATCATGACCAACAGTCAGATACACCCTGTGAAGTGTAAAACACCCCCACTGTCCTCAGGAATATTAACACACTGACAGAGAACACAGATTAATATAAACACACTCACTGACACACTGTGTATATCATGACCCACAGTCAGATACACCCGGTGAAGTGTAAAACACCCCCACTGTCCTCAGTAATATTTACACACTGACAGAGAACACAGATTAATAATAACACACTCACTGACACACTGTGTACATCATGACCCACAGTCAGATACACCCTGTGAAGTGTAAAACACCCCCACTGGCCTCAGTAATATTAACACACTGACAGAGAACACAGATTAATATTAACACACTCACTGACACACTGTGTACATCATGACCCACAGTCAGATACACCCTGTGAAGTGTAAAACACCCCCACTGTCCTCAGGAATATTAACACACTGACAGAGAACACAGATTAATGTTAACACACTCACTGACACACTGTGTATATTATGACCCACAGTCAGATACACCCTGTGAAGTGTAAAACACCCCCACTGTCCTCAGGAATATTAACACACTGACAGAGAACACAGATTAATATTAACACACTCAATGACACACTGTGTATATCATGACCCACAGTCAGATACCCCCTGTGAAGTGTAAAACACCCCCACCGTCCTCAGGAAGATTAAAACACTGACAGAGAACACAGATTAATATTAATACACTCACTGACACACTGTGAACATCATGACCCACAGTCAGATAAACCCTGTGAAGTGTAAAACACCCCCACTGTCCTCAGCAATATTAACACAGTGACAGAGAACACAGATAAATATTAACACACTCACTGACACACTGTGTATATCATGACCCACAGTTAGATGCACCCTGTGAAGTGTAAAACACCCCCACTGTCCTCAGGAATATTAACACACTGACAGAGAACACAGATTAATATTAACACACTCACTGAAACACTGTGTATATCATGACCCACAGTCAGATACCCCCTGTGAAGTGTAAAACACCCCCACTGTCCTCAGGAATATTAACACACTGACAGAGAACACAGATTAATATTAACACACTCACTGACACACTGTGTACATCATGACCCACAGTCAGATGCACCCTGTGAAGTGTAAAACATTCCCACTTTCCTCAGTAATATTAACACACTGACAGAGAACACAGATTAATATTAACACACTCACTGACACACTGTGTATATCATGACCCACAGTCAGATACACCCTGTGAAGTGTAAAACACCCCCACTGTCCTCAGGAATATTAACACACTGACAGAGAACACAGATTAATATTAACACACTCACTGACACACTGTGTATATCATCACCCACAGTCAGATAAACCCTGTGAAGTGTAAAACACCCCCACTGTCCTCAGCAATATTAACACACTGACAGAGAACACAGATTAATATTAACACACTCACTGACACACTGTGTACATCATGACCCACAGTCAGATACACCCTGTGAAGTGTAAAACACCCCCACTGTCCTCAGCAATATTAACACACTGACAGAGAACACAGATTAATATTAACACACTCACTGACACACTGTGTATATCATGACTCACAGTCAGATACACCCTGTGAAGTGTAAAACACCCCCACTGTCCTTAGCAATATTAACACACTGACAGAGAACACAGATTAATATTAACACACTCACTGACACACTGTGTGCATCATGATCCACAGTCAGATACACCCTGTGAAGTGTAAAACATTCCCACTGTCCTCAGGAAGATGAACACACTGACAGAGAACACAGATTAATATTAACACACTCACTGACACACTGTGTACATCATGACCCACAGTCAGATACACCCTGTGAAGTGTAAAACACCCCCACTGTCCTTAGCAATATTAACACACTCACAGAGAACACAGATTAATATTAACACACTCACTGACACACTGTGTACATCATGACCCACAGTCAGATACACCCTGTGAAGTGTAAAACACCCCCACTGTCCTTAGCAATATTAACACACTGACAGAGAACACAGATTAATATTAACACACTCACTGACACACTGTGTACATCATGACCCACAGTCAGATACACCCTGTGAAGTGTAAAACACCCCCACTGTCCTCAGTAATATTAACACACTGACAGAGAACACAGATTAATGTTAACACACTCACTGACACACTGTGTATATCATGACCCACAGTCAGATACACCATGTGAAGTGTAAAACACCCCCACTGTCCTCAGCAACATTAACACACTGACAGAGAACACAGATTAATATTAACACACTCACTGACACACTTTGTATATCATGACCCACAGTCAGATACACCCTGTGAAGTGTAAAACACCCCCACTGTCCTCAGTAATATTAACACACTGACAGAGAACACAGATTAATATTAACACACTCACTGACACACTGTGTATATCATGACCCACAGCCAGATACACCCTGTGAAGTGTAAAACATTCCCACTGTCCTCAGCAATATTAACACACTGACAGAGAACACGGATTAATATTAACACACTCACTGACACACTTTGTATATCATGACCCACAGTCAGATACACCCTGTGAAGTGTCGAACATCCCCACTGTCCTCAGCAATATTAACACACTGACAATGAACACAGATTAATATTAACACACTCACTGACACACTGTGTATATCATGACCCACAGTCAGATACACCCTGTGAAGTGTAAAACACCCCCACTGTCCTCAGTAATATTAACACATTGACAGAGAACACAGATTAATATTAACACACTCACTGACCCTCATTTCCCGGCGGAGCAGCAGGAGAAGGTAGCGACTCTTCGGTGGGTAAGTGAAGGCAACAGGAGCTGTGTTTTAAAAGTTTTACTTCCTGTTTTCCTTGTGTTCAAGTTACTTTTGGCGCGGGAGGAACCGGAAGCTGGACGGCAGCAAGGACTCCTGGCCAAAAAGGACTGAACAGGTAAGCTATTTCACTGTTTTTGTTAATATCTATATTTGTACTTAATTAAGGGGTAATTGAGTAAAAGAAATGGCAGCCAGGGGAGTGCAGTGCTCCTCCTGCAGTATGTTCGAGGTGAGGGGAACCTCCGGTGACCCTGCCGACTTCACCTGCTGGAAGTGCATCCGTCTCCAGCTCCTATCCGACCGTGTTAGGGAACTGGAGCTGGAGCTGGATGAACTGAGGATCATTCGGGAAGCTGAGGGGGTGATAGATAGAAGCTACAGGGATGTCGTTACTCCACAAAACAAAGGCAGCTGGGTAACAGTTAGAGGTGGGAAGAGGTCAGTGCAGGGATCTCCTGTGGTCGTTCCCCTCAGCAACAAGTATACAGTTTTAGATACTGTTGGGGGGGGCGGCCTATCGGGGGCAGGCTGCAGTGAACGGGCCTCTGGCACGGGGTCCTGCACTGTGGCTCAGAAGGGAAGGAGGGAGAATGGGAGAGCACTAGTCATCGGGGACTCGATGGTGAGGAGTACCGACAGGCGGTTCTGTGGGCGCAAGCGAGACGCACGGATGGTTTGTTGCCTACCTGGTGCCAGGGTCCGTGATGTTTGTGATCGCGTCTTCAGGATCCTTAAAGGGGAGGGGGAGCAGCCAGAGGTCGTGGTGCACATTGGCACCAACGACGTAGGAAGGAAGGGTGGCACAGATGTTAGAAGTGAGTTTAGGGAGTTAGGCTGGAAGCTGAAAGCTCGGACGGACAGAGTTGTTATCTCTGGTTTGTTGCCGGCGCCACGTGATAGTGAGGCTAGGAATAGGGAGAGAGCACAGCTGAACACGTGGCTGCAGGAATGGTGTAGGAGAGAGGGCTTCCAGTTCTTGGATAATTGGACTGCATTCTGGGGAAGATGGGACCTGTTCAAACAGGACGGGCTGCATCTGAACCAGAGGGGCACCAATATCCTGGGAGGGAGGTTTGCTAGTACTGTTCGGGAGGGTTTAAACTAGTTTGGGAGGGGGATGGGAACCGGACTTGTAGTCCAGGGACCAGTGGGTCCACTCAGAAAGACAAAGAGTGTAGTGAGGTATTGGGGAAGGTAGCACTGTCGCAGAGGACAGATGGGCACGGAGAAGGGTTAAAGTGCGTATACTTCAACGCAAGAAGCATCAGGAATAAGGTGAGTGAATTGAAGGCGTGGATGGGCACTTGGGACTACGATGTTGTGGCCATCACTGAAACGTGGATAGGTGAGGGGGAGGAATGGTTCTTGGAGGTACCTGGTTATAGATGTTTTCATAAGATTAGGAATGGTGGTAAAAGAGGTGGGGGGGGGGTGGCATTGTTAGTTAGAAATAGTGTAACAACTGCTGAAAGAATTTTCGAGGAGGATCTGCCGACTGAGGCACTGTGGGTTGAGGTCAGGAACAGGAAAGGAGCAGTCACCTTGATGGGAGTTTTCTATCGGCCCCCCAATAGCAGCAGGGAGGTGGAAGAGCAGATTGGGAAACAGATTTTGGAGAGGAGGAGAAGTCACAGGGTAGTAATTATGGGGGATTTCAACTTCCCAAATATTGATTGGCAACTCTTTAGATCGAATAGTTTGGATGGGGTAGTGTTTGTGCAGTATGTCCAGGAAGCTTTTCTGACTCAGTATGTAGACTGCCCGACCAGAGGGGAGGCAATATTGGATTTGGTACTAGGTAATGAACCAGGGCAAGTGATAGAGCTGTTGGTGGGCGAGCACTTTGGAGATAGTGATCACAATTCTGTAGCATTCACTGTGGTAATGGAGAGGGATAGGTATGTGCAACAGGGCAAGGTTTACAATTGGGGGAAGGGTAGATATGATGCTGTCAGGCAGGAACTGAGGAGCATAAGTTGGGAGCATATGCTGGCAGGGAAGGGCACGGTCGAAATGTGGAACTTTTTCAAGGAGCAGATAGTAGGGGCCATTGATAAGCATGTCCCTGTCAGACAGGGAAGGGATGGTCATGTGAGGGAACCGTGGTTGACAAGAGAGGTTGAGAGTCTTGTTAGGAAGAAGAAGGATGCGTATATAAGGTTGAGGAAAAAGGGCACAGGCATAGCTCTGGAGGGATACAAGATGGCCAGGAAGGATCTGAAGAAGGGGATTAGGAGAGCTAAGAGAGGGCATGAAAAATGCTTGGCGGGTAGGATAAAAGAAAACCCCAAGGCCTTTTACGCGTATGTCAGAAATATGAGGATGACTAGGGGGACCGTAGGTCCAGTCAAGGACAATAGCGGGAGACTGTGTGTTGAGCCGGAAGAGATAAGTGAGGTTTTGAATGAGTACTTCTCTTCGGTATTTACGAATGAGAAGGGGTGTATTACTGAAGAGGACGGTGTGAAACAGACTGGTAAGCTCGAGGAAGTGCTCGTTAGGAGGGAAGATGTGTTGGGGTTTTTGAATAACTTGAAGATAGACAAGTCTCCCGGGCCTGACGGGGTATATCCAAGGATGTTATGGGAAGCAAGGGATGAAATTGCAGAGCCGCTGGCAATGATCTTTTCATCTTCTCTGTTGACGGGGGTGGTACCAGGTGATTGGAGGGTGGCAAATGTTGTGCCCCTGTTCAAGAAAGGGAATAGGAACAACCCTGGGAATTACAGGCCAGTTAGTCTTACTTCGGTGGTAGGCAGGTTGATGGAAAAGGTGCTGAGGGATAGGATTTCTGAGCATCTGGAAAGACACTGCTTGATTCGGGACAGTCAGCACGGTTTTGTGAGGGGTAGGTCTTGCCTCACAAGCCTGATTGAATTCTTTGAGCAGGTGACCAAGCAAGTGGATGAGGGTAAACCAGTGGATGTGGTGTACATGGATTTTAGTAAGGCATTTGATAAGGTCCCCCATGGTAGACTTATGGAGAAAGTCAGGAGGCATGGGATAGTGGGGAATGTGGCCAGTTGGATTAAGAATTGGCTAACTGATAGAAGGCAGAGAGTGGTCTTAGATGGTAAATACTCAGCCTGGAGCCCAGTTACCAGTGGCGTGCCACAGGGATCAGTTCTGGGTCCTCTCCTGTTTGTGATTTTTATTAACGACTTGGATGAGGAAGTCGAAGGGTGGGTCAGTAAATTTGCAGATGATACAAAGGTTGGTGGAGTTGTGGATACCGAGGAGGGCTATTGTCGTCTGCAAAGGGACTTGGATAGGTTGCAGTGCTGGGCTGAAAAGTGGCAGATGGAGTTTAACCCTGAAAAGTGTGAGGTCGTCCATTTTGGAAGGACAAACACGAATGCAAAATACTGGGTTAACGGTAGGGTTCTTGGGCATGTGGAGGAGCAGAGAGACCTTGGGGTCTATGTGCATAGATCGTTGAAAGTTGCAACTCAAGTGGATAGGGCTGTGAAGAAGGCATATGGGGTGTTAGCGTTCATTAGCAGAGGGATTGAATTTAAGAGCCGTGAGGTGATGATGCAGCTGTACAGGACCTTGGTAAGGCCTCATTTGGAGTACTGTGTGCAGTTCTGGTCGCCTCATTTTAGGAAGGATGTGGAAGCCTTGGAGAGGGTGCAGAGGAGATTTACCAGGATGTTGCCTGGAATGGAGAATAAGTCTTACGAGGAAAGGCTGAACATTCTAGGCCTCTTCTCTTTAGAACGGAGAAGGATGAGGGGTGACATGATAGAGGTTTATAAGATGATCAGGGGAATAGATAGGGTAGACAGTCAGAAAATTGTTCCCCGGGTGGAGCAAAGCGTTACAAGGGGTCATAAATTTAAGGTGAAGGGTGGGAGATATAAGGGGGATGTCAGGGGAAGGTTCTTTACCCAGAGAGTGGTCGGGGCATGGAATGCCTTGCCTGGGGAAGTTGTTGAGTCAGAAACTTTAGGGACTTTCAAACGGCTTTTAGATAGGTATATGGATAAAGGAGAATGATGGGGTATAGATTAAATTGTCCTTGACAGAGGACAAAGGATCGGCACAACATCGTGGGCCGAAGGGACTGTTCTGTGCTGTATTTTTCTATGTTCTATGTTCTATGACACACTGTGTATATCATGACCCACAGTCAGATACACCTTGTGAAGTGTAAAACACCCCCACTGTCCTCAGGAATATTAACACACTGACAGAGAACACAGATTAATATTAACACACTCCCTGACACATTGTGTATATCATGACCCACAGTCAGATACACCCTGTGAAGTGTAAAACACCCCCCCTGTCCTCAGGAATATTAACACACTGACAGAGAACACAGATTAATATTAACACACTCACTGACACACTGTGTATATCATGACCCACAGTTAGATACACCCTGTGAAGTGTAAAACACCCCCACTGTCCTTAGCAATATTAACACACTGACAGAGAACACAGATTAATATTAACACACTCACTGACACACTGTGTATATCATGACCCACAGTCAGATACACCCGGTGAAGTGTAAAACACCCCCACTGTCCTCAGTAATATTAACACACTGACAGAGAACACAGATTAATATTAACACACTCACTGACACACTGTGTACATCGTGACCCACAGTCAGATACACCCTGTGAAGTGTAAAACACCCCCACTGTCCTCAATAATATTAACACACTGACAGAGAACACAGATTAATATTAACACACTCACTGACACACTGTGTACATCATGACCCACAGTCAGATACACCCCGTGAAGTGTAAAACACCCGCAATGTCCTCATTAATATTAACACACTGACAGAGAACACAGATTAATATTAACACACTCACTGACACACTGTGTATGTCATGACCCACAGTCAGATACACCCTGTGAAGTGTAAAACACCCCCACTGCCCTCAGGAATATTAACACACTGACAGAGAACACAGATTAATATTCACACACTCACTTACACACTGTGTATATTATGACCCACAGTCAGATACACCCTGTGAAGTGTAAAACATGCCCACTGTCCTCAGGAATATTAACACACTGACAGAGAACACAGATTAATGTTAACACACTCACTGACACACTGTGTATATCATGACCCACAGTCATATACACCCTGTGAAGTGTAAAACAGCCCCACTGTCCTCAGCAATATTAACACACTGACAGAGAACACAGATTAATAATAACTCACTCACTGACACACTGTGTACATCATGACCCACAGTCAGATACACCCTGTGAAGTGTAAAACACCCCACTGTCCTCAGTAATATTAACACACTGACAGAGAACACAGATTAATATTAACACACTCACTGACACACTATGTACATCATGACCCACAGTCAGATACCCACTGTGAAGTGTAAAACCCCCCCACTGTCCACAGGAATATTAACACACTGACAGAGAACACAGATTAATGTTAACACACTCACTGACACACTGTGTATATCATGACCCACAGTCAGATACACCCTGTGAAGTGTAAAACACCCCCACTGTCCTCAGCAACATTAACACACTGACAGAGAACACAGATTAATATTAACACACTCACTGACACACTGTGTATATCATGACCCATAGTCAGATACACCCTGTGAAGTGTAGAACATCACCACTGTCCTCAGCAATATTAACACACTGACAATGAACACAGATTAATATTAACACACTCACTGACACACTGTGTATATCATGACCCACAGTCAGATACACCCTGTGAAGTGTAAAACACCCCCACTGTCGTCAGCAATATTATCACACTGACAGAGAACACAGATTAATATTAACACACTCACTGACACACTGTGTATATCATGACCCATAGTCAGATACACCCTGTGAAGTGTAGAACATCCCCACTGTCCTCAGCAATATTAACACACTGACAGAGAACACAGATTAATATTAACACACTCACTGACACACTGTGTATGTCATGACCCACAGTCAGATACACCCTGTGAAGTGTAAAACACCCCCAATGCCCTCAGGAATATTAACACACTGACAGAGAACACAGATTAATATTAACACACTCACTTACACACTGTGTATATCATGACCCACAGTCAGATACACCCTGTGAAGTGTAAAACATGCCCACTGTCCTCAGGAATATTAACACACTGACAGAGAACACAGATTAATGTTAACACACTCACTGACACACTGTGTATATCATGACCCACAGTCAGATACACCCTGTGAAGTGTAAAACAGCCCCACTGTCCTCAGCAATATTAACACACTGACAGAGAACACAGATTAATAATAACTCACTCACTGACACACTGTGTACATCATGACCCACAGTCAGATACACCCTGTGAAGTGTAAAACACCCCACTGTCCTCAGTAATATTAACACACTGACAGAGAACACAGATTAATATTAACACACTCACTGACACACTATGTACATCATGACCCACAGTCAGATACCCCCTGTGAAGTGTAAAACCCCCCCACTGTCCACAGGAATATTAACACACTGACAGAGAACACAGATTAATGTTAACACACTCACTGACACACTGTGTATATCATGACCCACAGTCAGATACACCCTGTGAAGTGTAAAACACCCCCACTGTCCTCAGCAACATTAACACACTGACAGAGAACACAGATTAATATTAACACACTCACTGACACACTGTGTATATCATGACCCACAGTCAGATACACCCTGTGAACTGTAAAACAGCCCCACTGTCGTCAGCAATATTAACACACTGACAGAGAACACAGATTAATATTAACACAATCACTGACACACTGTGTATATCATGACCCACAGTCAGATACACCCTGTGAAGTGTAAAACACCCCCACTGTCCTCAGTAATATTAACACACTGACAGAGAACACAGATTAATATTAACACACGCACTGACACACTGTGTATATCATGACCCACAGCCAGATACACCCTGTGAAGTGTAAAACATTCCCACTGTCCTCAGCAATATTAACATACTGACAGAGAACACAGATTAATATTAACACACTCACTGACACACTTTGTATATCATGACCCACAGTCAGATACACCCTGTGAAGTGTAAAACACCCCCACTGTCGTCAGCAATATTATCACACTGACAGAGAACACAGATTAATATTAACACACTCACTGACACACTGTGTATATCATGACCCATCGTCAGATACACCCTGTGAAGTGTAGAACATCCCCACTGTCCTCAGCAATATTAACACACTGACAATGAACACAGATTAATATTAACACACTCACTGACACACTGTGTATATCATGACCCACAGTCAGATACACCCTGTGAAGTGTCAAACACCCCCACTGTCCTCAGTAATATTAACACAGACAGAGAACACAGATTAATATTAACACACTCACTGACACACTGTGTATATCATGACCCACATTCAGATACACCTTGTGAAGTGTAAAACACCCCCACTGTCGTCAGCAATATTATCACACTGACAGAGAACACAGATTAATATTAACACACTCACTGACACACTGTGTATATCATGACCCATCGTCAGATACACCCTGTGAAGTGTAGAACATCCCCACTGTCCTCAGCAATATTAACACACTGACAATGAACACAGATTAATATTAACACACTCACTGACACACTGTGTATATCATGACCCACAGTCAGATACACCCTGTGAAGTGTCAAACACCCCCACTGTCCTCAGTAATATTAACACACTGACAGAGAACACAGATTAATATTAACACACTCACTGACACACTGTGTATATCATGACCCACATTCAGATACACCTTGTGAAGTGTAAAACACCCCCACTGTCCTCAGGAATATTAACACACTGACAGAGAACACAGATTAATATTAACACACGCACTGACACACTGTGTATATCATGACCCACAGCCAGATACACCCTGTGAAGTGTAAAACATTCCCACTGTCCTCAGCAATATTAACATACTGACAGAGAACACAGATTAATATTAACACACTCACTGACACACTTTGTATATCATGACCCACAGTCAGATACACCCTGTGAAGTGTAAAACACCCCCACTGTCGTCAGCAATATTATCACACTGACAGAGAACACAGATTAATATTAACACACTCACTGACACACTGTGTATATCATGACCCATCGTCAGATACACCCTGTGAAGTGTAGAACATCCCCACTGTCCTCAGCAATATTAACACACTGACAATGAACACAGATTAATATTAACACACTCACTGACACACTGTGTATATCATGACCCACAGTCAGATACACCCTGTGAAGTGTCAAACACCCCCACTGTCCTCAGTAATATTAACACACTGACAGAGAACACAGATTAATATTAACACACTCACTGACACACTGTGTATATCATGACCCACATTCAGATACACCTTGTGAAGTGTAAAACACCCCCACTGTCCTCAGGAATATTAACACACTGACAGAGAACACAGATTAATATTAACACACTCCCTGACACACTGTGTATATCATGACCCACAGTCAGATACACCATGTGAAGTGTAAAACACCCCCACTGTCCTCAGCAATATTAACACACTGACAGAGAACACAGATTAATATTAACACACTCACTGACACACTGTGTATATCATGACCCACAGTCAGATACACCCTGTGAAGTGTATAACATTCCCACTGACCTCAGCAATATTAACACACTGACAGAGAACACAGATTAATATTAACACACTCACTGACACACTGTGTATATCATGACCCACAGTCAGATACACCCTGTGAAGTGTAAAACACCCCCACTGTCCTCAGGAATATTAACACACTGACAGAGAACACAGATAAATATTAACACACTCACTGACACACTGTGTATATCATGACCCACAGTTAGATACACCCGGTGAAGTGTAAAACACCCCCACTGTCCTCAGTAATATTAACACACTGACAGAGAACACAGCTTAATATTAACACACTCACTGACACACTGTGTACATCATGACCCACAGTCAGATACACCCTGTGAATTGTAAAACACCCCCACTGTCCTCAGTAATATTAACACACTGACAGAGAACACAGATTAATATTAACACACTCACTGACACACTGTGTACATCATGACCCACAGTCAGATACACCCCGTGAAGTGTAAAACACGCGCAATGTCCTCAGTAATATTAACACACTGACAGAGAACACAGATTAATATCAACACACTCACTGACACACTGTGTATATCATGACCCACAGTCAGATACACCCTGTGAAGTGTAAAACACCCCACTGTCCTCAGTAATATTAACACACTGACAGAGAACACAGATTAATATTAACACACTCACTGACACACTATGTACATCATGACCCACAGTCAGATACCCACTGTGAAGTGTAAAACCCCCCCACTGTCCACAGGAATATTAACACACTGACAGAGAACACAGATTAATGTTAACACACTCACTGACACACTGTGTATATCATGACCCACAGTCAGATACACCCTGTGAAGTGTAAAACACCCCCACTGTCCTCAGCAACATTAACACACTGACAGAGAACACAGATTAATATTAACACACTCACTGACACACTGTGTATATCATGACCCATAGTCAGATACACCCTGTGAAGTGTAGAACATCACCACTGTCCTCAGCAATATTAACACACTGACAATGAACACAGATTAATATTAACACACTCACTGACACACTGTGTATATCATGACCCACAGTCAGATACACCCTGTGAAGTGTAAAACACCCCCACTGTCGTCAGCAATATTATCACACTGACAGAGAACACAGATTAATATTAACACACTCACTGACACACTGTGTATATCATGACCCATAGTCAGATACACCCTGTGAAGTGTAGAACATCCCCACTGTCCTCAGCAATATTAACACACTGACAGAGAACACAGATTAATATTAACACACTCACTGACACACTGTGTATGTCATGACCCACAGTCAGATACACCCTGTGAAGTGTAAAACACCACCAATGCCCTCAGGAATATTAACACACTGACAGAGAACACAGATTAATATTAACACACTCACTTACACACTGTGTATATCATGACCCACAGTCAGATACACCCTGTGAAGTGTAAAACATGCCCACTGTCCTCAGGAATATTAACACACTGACAGAGAACACAGATTAATGTTAACACACTCACTGACACACTGTGTATATCATGACCCACAGTCAGATACACCCTGTGAAGTGTAAAACAGCCCCACTGTCCTCAGCAATATTAACACACTGACAGAGAACACAGATTAATAATAACTCACTCACTGACACACTGTGTACATCATGACCCACAGTCAGATACACCCTGTGAAGTGTAAAACACCCCACTGTCCTCAGTAATATTAACACACTGACAGAGAACACAGATTAATATTAACACACTCACTGACACACTATGTACATCATGACCCACAGTCAGATACCCCCTGTGAAGTGTAAAACCCCCCCACTGTCCACAGGAATATTAACACACTGACAGAGAACACAGATTAATGTTAACACACTCACTGACACACTGTGTATATCATGACCCACAGTCAGATACACCCTGTGAAGTGTAAAACACCCCCACTGTCCTCAGCAACATTAACACACTGACAGAGAACACAGATTAATATTAACACACTCACTGACACACTGTGTATATCATGACCCACAGTCAGATACACCCTGTGAACTGTAAAACAGCCCCACTGTCGTCAGCAATATTAACACACTGACAGAGAACACAGATTAATATTAACACAATCACTGACACACTGTGTATATCATGACCCACAGTCAGATACACCCTGTGAAGTGTAAAACACCCCCACTGTCCTCAGTAATATTAACACACTGACAGAGAACACAGATTAATATTAACACACGCACTGACACACTGTGTATATCATGACCCACAGCCAGATACACCCTGTGAAGTGTAAAACATTCCCACTGTCCTCAGCAATATTAACATACTGACAGAGAACACAGATTAATATTAACACACTCACTGACACACTTTGTATATCATGACCCACAGTCAGATACACCCTGTGAAGTGTAAAACACCCCCACTGTCGTCAGCAATATTATCACACTGACAGAGAACACAGATTAATATTAACACACTCACTGACACACTGTGTATATCATGACCCATCGTCAGATACACCCTGTGAAGTGTAGAACATCCCCACTGTCCTCAGCAATATTAACACACTGACAATGAACACAGATTAATATTAACACACTCACTGACACACTGTGTATATCATGACCCACAGTCAGATACACCCTGTGAAGTGTCAAACACCCCCACTGTCCTCAGTAATATTAACACAGACAGAGAACACAGATTAATATTAACACACTCACTGACACACTGTGTATATCATGACCCACATTCAGATACACCTTGTGAAGTGTAAAACACCCCCACTGTCGTCAGCAATATTATCACACTGACAGAGAACACAGATTAATATTAACACACTCACTGACACACTGTGTATATCATGACCCATCGTCAGATACACCCTGTGAAGTGTAGAACATCCCCACTGTCCTCAGCAATATTAACACACTGACAATGAACACAGATTAATATTAACACACTCACTGACACACTGTGTATATCATGACCCACAGTCAGATACACCCTGTGAAGTGTCAAACACCCCCACTGTCCTCAGTAATATTAACACACTGACAGAGAACACAGATTAATATTAACACACTCACTGACACACTGTGTATATCATGACCCACATTCAGATACACCTTGTGAAGTGTAAAACACCCCCACTGTCCTCAGGAATATTAACACACTGACAGAGAACACAGATTAATATTAACACACGCACTGACACACTGTGTATATCATGACCCACAGCCAGATACACCCTGTGAAGTGTAAAACATTCCCACTGTCCTCAGCAATATTAACATACTGACAGAGAACACAGATTAATATTAACACACTCACTGACACACTTTGTATATCATGACCCACAGTCAGATACACCCTGTGAAGTGTAAAACACCCCCACTGTCGTCAGCAATATTATCACACTGACAGAGAACACAGATTAATATTAACACACTCACTGACACACTGTGTATATCATGACCCATCGTCAGATACACCCTGTGAAGTGTAGAACATCCCCACTGTCCTCAGCAATATTAACACACTGACAATGAACACAGATTAATATTAACACACTCACTGACACACTGTGTATATCATGACCCACAGTCAGATACACCCTGTGAAGTGTCAAACACCCCCACTGTCCTCAGTAATATTAACACACTGACAGAGAACACAGATTAATATTAACACACTCACTGACACACTGTGTATATCATGACCCACATTCAGATACACCTTGTGAAGTGTAAAACACCCCCACTGTCCTCAGGAATATTAACACACTGACAGAGAACACAGATTAATATTAACACACTCCCTGACACACTGTGTATATCATGACCCACAGTCAGATACACCATGTGAAGTGTAAAACACCCCCACTGTCCTCAGCAATATTAACACACTGACAGAGAACACAGATTAATATTAACACACTCACTGACACACTGTGTATATCATGACCCACAGTCAGATACACCCTGTGAAGTGTATAACATTCCCACTGACCTCAGCAATATTAACACACTGACAGAGAACACAGATTAATATTAACACACTCACTGACACACTGTGTATATCATGACCCACAGTCAGATACACCCTGTGAAGTGTAAAACACCCCCACTGTCCTCAGGAATATTAACACACTGACAGAGAACACAGATAAATATTAACACACTCACTGACACACTGTGTATATCATGACCCACAGTTAGATACACCCGGTGAAGTGTAAAACACCCCCACTGTCCTCAGTAATATTAACACACTGACAGAGAACACAGCTTAATATTAACACACTCACTGACACACTGTGTACATCATGACCCACAGTCAGATACACCCTGTGAATTGTAAAACACCCCCACTGTCCTCAGTAATATTAACACACTGACAGAGAACACAGATTAATATTAACACACTCACTGACACACTGTGTACATCATGACCCACAGTCAGATACACCCCGTGAAGTGTAAAACACGCGCAATGTCCTCAGTAATATTAACACACTGACAGAGAACACAGATTAATATCAACACACTCACTGACACACTTTGTATGTCATGACCCACAGTCAGATACACCCTGTGAAGTGTAAAACACCCCCAATGCCCTCAGGAATATTAACACACTGACAGAGAACACAGATTAATATTAACACACTCACTTACACACTGTGTATATCATGACCCACAGTCAGATACACCCTGTGAAGTGTAAAACATGCCCACTGTCCTCAGGAATATTAACACACTGACAGAGAACACAGATTAATGTTAACACACTCACTGACACACTGTGTATATCATGACCCACAGTCAGATACACCCTGTGAAGTGTAAAACAGCCCCACTGTCCTCAGTAATATTAACACACTGACAGAGAACACAGATTAATAATAACTCACTCACTGACACACTGTGTACATCATGACCCACAGTCAGATACACCCTGTGAAGTGTAAAACACCCCACTGTCCTCAGGAATATTAACACACTGACAGAGAACACAGATTAATATTAACACACTCACTGACACACTATGTACATCATGACACACAGTCAGATGCCCCCTGTGAAGTGTAAAACCCCCCCCCCCACTGTCCACAGGAATATTAACACACTGACAGAGAACACAGATTAATGTTAACACACTCACTGACACACTGTGTATATCATGACCCACAGTCAGATACACCCTGTGAAGTGTAAAACACCCCCACTGTCCTCAGCAACATTAACACACTGACAGAGAACACAGATTAATATTAACACACTCACTGAGACACTGTGTATATCATGACCCACAGTCAGATACACCCTGTGAACTGTAAAACAGCCCCACTGTCGTCAGCAATATTATCACACTGACAGAGAACACAGATTAATATTAACACAATCACTGACACACTGTGTATATCATGACCCACAGTCAGATACACCCTGTGAAGTGTAAAACACCCCCACTGTCCTCAGTAATATTAACACACTGACAGAGAACACAGATTAATATTAACACACTCACTGACACACTGTGTATATCATGACCCACAGCCAGATACACCCTGTGAAGTGTAAAACATTCCCACTGTCCTCAGCAATATTAACACACTGACAGAGAACACAGATTAATATTAACACACTCACTGACACACTTTGTACATCATGACCCACAGTCAGATACACCCTGTGAAGTGTAAAACACCCCCACTGTCGTCAGCAATATTATCACACTGACAGAGAACACAGATTAATATTAACACACTCACTGACACACTGTGTAAATCATGACCCATCGTCAGATACACCCTGTGAAGTGTAGAACATCCCCACTGTCCTCAGCAATATTAACACACTGACAATGAACACAGATTAATATTAACACACTCACTGACACACTGTGTATAGCATGACCCACAGTCAGATACACCCTGTGAAGTGTAAAACACCCCCACTGTCCTCAGGAATATTAACACACTGACAGAGAACACAGATTAATATTAACACACTCACTGACACACTGTGTATATCATGACCCACAGTCAGATACACCTTGTGAAGTGTAAAACACCCCCACTGTCCTCAGGAATATTAACACACTGACAGAGAACACAGATTAATATTAACACACTCCCTGACACACTGTGTATGTCATGACCCACAGTCAGATACACCCTGTGAAGTGTAAAACACCCCCACTGTCCTCAGCAATATTAACACACTGACAGAGAACACAGATTAATATTAACACACTCACTGACACACTGTGTATATCATGACCCACAGTCAGATACACCCTGTGAAGTGTATAACATTCCCACTGTCCTCATCAATATTAACACACTGACAGAGAACACAGATTAATATTAACACACTCACTGACACACTGTGTATATCATGACCCACAGTCAGATACACCCTGTGAAGTGTAAAACACCCCCACTGTCCTCAGTAATATTAACACACTGACAGAGTACACAGATAAATATTAACACACTCACTGACACACTGTGTATATCATGACCCACAGTTAGATACACCCTGTGAAGTGTAAAACACCCCCACTGTCCTTAGCAATATTAACACACTGAGAGAGAACACAGATTAATATTAACACACTCACTGACACACTGTGTATATCATGACTCAGAGTCAGATACACCCGGTGAAGTGTAAAACACCCCCACTGTCCTCAGTAATATTAACACACTGACAGAGAACACAGCTTAATATTAACACACTCACTGACACACTGTGTACATCATGACCCACAGTCAGATACACCCTGTGAATTGTAAAACACCCCCACTGTCCTCAGTAATATTAACACACTGACAGAGAACACAGATTAATATTAACACACTCACTGACACACTGTGTACATCATGACCCACAGTCAGATACACCCCGTGAAGTGTAAAACACCCGCAATGTCCTCAGTAATATTAACACACTGACAGAGAACACAGATTAATATTAACACACTCACTGACACACTGTGTATGTCATGACCCACAGTCAGATACACCCTGTGAAGTGTAAAACACCCCCAATGCCCTCAGGAATATTAACACACTGACAGAGAACACAGATTAATATTAACACACTCACTTACACACTGTGTATATCATGACCCACAGTCAGATACACCCTGTGAAGAGCAAAACACCCCCACTGTCGTCAGCAATATTATCACACTGACAGAGAACACAGATTAATATTAACACACTCATTGACACACTGTGTATATCATGACCCACAGTTAGATACACCCTGTGAAGTGTAAAACACCCCCATGTCCTTAGCAATATTAACACACTGACAGAGAACACAGATTAATATTAACACACTCACTGACACACTGTGTATATCATGACTCAGAGTCAGATACACCCGGTGAAGTGTAAAACACCCCCACTGTCCTCAGGAATATTAACACACTGACAGAGAACACAGATTAATATTAACACACTCACTGACACACTGTGTACATCATGACCCACAGTCAGATACACCCTGTGAAGTGTAAAACACCCCCACTGTCCTCAGTAATATTAACACACTGACAGAGAACACAGATTAATATTAACACACTCACTGACACACTGTGTACATCATGACCCACAGTCAGATACACCCCGTGAAGTGTAAAACACCCGCAATGTCCTCAGTAATATTAACACACTGACAGAGAACACAGATTAATAAAACACACTCACTGACACACTGTGTATGTCATGACCCACAGTCAGATACACCCTGTGAAGTGTAAAACACCCCCACTGCCCTCAGGAATATTAACACACTGACAGAGAACACAGATTAATATTAACACACTCACTTACACACTGTGTTTATCATGACCCACAGTCAGATACACCCTGTGAAGTGTAAAACATGCCCACTGTCCTCAGGAATATTAACACACTGACAGAGAACACAGACTAATGTTAACACACTCACTGACACACTGTGTATATCATGACCCACAGTCAGATACACCCGGTGAAGTGTAAAACACCCCCACTGTCCTCAGTAATATTACCACACTGACAGAGAACACAGATTAATAATAACACTCTCACTGACACACTGTGTACATCATGACCCACAGTCAGATACACCCTGTGAAGTGTAAAACACCCCCACTGTCCTCAGTAATATTAACAAACTGACAGAGAACACAGATTAATATTAACACACTCACTGACACACTGTGTTCATCATGACCCACAGTCAGATACACCCTGTGAAGTGTAAAATACCCCCACTGTCCTCAGTATTATTAACACACTGACAGAGAGCACAGATTAATATTAACACACTGACTGACACACTGTGTACATCATGACTCACAGTCAGATACACCCTGTGAAGTGTAAAACATCCCCACTGTCCTCAGGAATATTAACACACTGACAGATAACACAGATTTATATTAACACACTCACTGACACACTGTGTATATCATGACCCACAGTCAGATACACCCGGTGAAGTGTAAAACACCCCCACTGTCCTCAGTAATATTAACACACTGACAGAGAACACAGATTAATATTAACACACTCACTGACACACTGTGTACATCATGACCCACAGTCAGATACACCCCGTGAAGTGTAAAACACCCGCAATGTCCTCAGTAATATTAACACACTGACAGAGAACACAGATTAATAAAACACACTCACTGACACACTGTGTATGTCATGACCCACAGTCAGATACACCCTGTGAAGTGTAAAACACCCCCACTGCCCTCAGGAATATTAACACACTGACAGAGAACACAGATTAATATTAACACACTCACTTACACACTGTGTTTATCATGACCCACAGTCAGATACACCCTGTGAAGTGTAAAACATGCCCACTGTCCTCAGGAATATTAACACACTGACAGAGAACACAGACTAATGTTAACACACTCACTGACACACTGTGTATATCATGACCCACAGTCAGATACACCCGGTGAAGTGTAAAACACCCCCACTGTCCTCAGTAATATTACCACACTGACAGAGAACACAGATTAATAATAACACTCTCACTGACAAACTGTGTACATCATGACCCACAGTCAGATACACCCTGTGAAGTGTAAAACACCCCCACTGTCCTCAGTAATATTAACAAACTGACAGAGAACACAGATTAATATTAACACACTCACTGACACACTGTGTTCATCATGACCCACAGTCAGATACACCCTGTGAAGTGTAAAATACCCCCACTGTCCTCAGTATTATTAACACACTGACAGAGAGCACAGATTAATATTAACACACTGACTGACACACTGTGTACATCATGACTCACAGTCAGATACACCCTGTGAAGTGTAAAACATCCCCACTGTCCTCAGGAATATTAACACACTGACAGATAACACAGATTTATATTAACACACTCACTGACACACTGTGTATATCATGACCCACAGTCAGATACACCCGGTGAAGTGTAAAACACCCCCACTGTCCTCAGGAATATTAACACACCGACAGAGAACACAGATTAATATTAGCACACTCACTGACACACTGTGTATATCATGACCCACAGTCAGATAAACCCTGTGATGTGTAAAACACCCCCACTGTCCTCAGTAATATTAACACACTGACAGAGAACACAGATTAATATTAACACACTCACTGACACACTGTGTATATCATGACCCACAGTCAGATACACCCTGTGAAGTGTAAACCACCCCCACTGTCCTCAGTAATATTAACACACTGACAGAGAACACAGATTAATAATAACACACTCACTGACACACTGTGTACATCATGACCCACAGTCAGATACACCCTGTGAAGTGCAAAACACCCCCACTGTCCTCAGGAATATTAACACACTGACAGAGAACACAGATTAATGTTAACACACTCACTGACACACTGTGTATATCATGACACACAGTCAGATACACCCTGTGAAGTGTAAAACACCCCCACTGTCCTCAGTAATATTAACACACTGACAGAGAACACAGATTAATAATAACACACTCACTGACACACTGTGTACATCATGACCCACAGTCAGATACACCCTGTGAAGTGTAAAACACCCCCACTGTCTTCAGGAATATTAACGCACTGACAGAGAACACAGATTAATGTTAACACACTCACTGACACACTGTGTATATCATGACCCACAGTCAGATACACCCTGTGAAGTGTAAAACACCCCCACTGTCCTCAGCAATATTAACACACTGACAGAGAACACAGATTAATATTAACACAATCACTGACACACTGTGTATATCATGACCCACAGTCAGATACACCCTGTGAAGTGTAAAACACCCCCACTGTCCTCAGTAATATTAACACACTGACAGAGAACACAGATTAATATTAACACACTCACTGACACACTGTGTATATCATGACCCACAGTCAGATACACCCTGTGAAGTGTAAAACGTTCACACTGTCCTCAGCAATATTAACACACTGACAGAGAACACAGATTAATATTAACAGACTCACTGACACACTGTGTCCATCATGACCAACAGTCAGATACACCCTCTGAAGTGTAAAACACCCCCACTGTCCTCAGTAATATTAACACACTGACAGAGAACACAGATTAATATTAACACACTCACTGACACACTATGTACATCATGACCCAGAGTCAGATAAACCCTGTGAAGTGTAAAACACCCCCACTGTCCTCAGCAATATTAACACACTGACAGAGAACACAGATTAATATTAACACACTCACTGACACACAGTGTATATCATGACCCACAGTCAGATACACCCTGTGAAGTGTAAAACATCCCCACTGTCCTCAGGAATATTAACACACTGACAGAGAACACAGATTAATATTAACACTCTCACTGACACACTGTGTATATCATGACCCACAGTCAGATACACCCGGTGAAGTGTAAAACACCCCCACTGTCCTCAGGAATATTAACACACTGACAGGGAACACAGCTTAATATTAACACACTCACTGACACACTGTGTATATCATGACTCACAGTCACATACACCCTGTGAAGTGTAAAACACCCCCACTGTCCTCAGTAATATTAACACACTGACAGAGAGCACAGATTAATATTAACACACTCACTGACACACTGTGTATATCATGACCCACAGTCAGATACACCCTGTGAAGTGTAAAACACCCCCACTGTCCTCAGGAATATTAACACACTGACAGAGAACACAGATTAATATTAACACACTCACTGACACACTGTGTATATCATGACCCACAGTCAGATACCCCCTGTGAAGTGTAAAACATCCCCACTGTCCTCAGGAATATTAACACACTGACAGAGAACACAGATTAATATTAACACACTCACTGACACACTGTGTACATCATGACCCACAGTTTGATACACCCTGTGAAGTGTAAAACATCCCCACTGTCCTCAGGAATATTAACACACTGACAGAGAACACCGATTAATTTTAACACACTCACTGACACACTGTATATATCATGACCCACAGTCAGATACACCCTGTGAAGTGTAAAACACCCCCACTGTCCTCAGTAATATTAACACACTGACAGAGAACACAGATTAATATTATCACACTCACTGACACACTGTGTACATCATGACCCACAGTCAGATACACCCTGTGAAGTGTAAAACACCCCCACTGTCCTCAGGAATATTAACACACTGACAGAGAACACAGATTAATATTAACACACTCACTGACACACTGTGTATATCATGACCCACAGTCAGATAAACCCTGTGAAGTGTAAAACATCCCCAATGTCCTCAGGAATATTAACACACTGACAGAGTACACAGATTAATATTAACACACTCACTGACACACTGTGGATATCATCACCCACAGTCAGATACACCCTGTGAAGTGTAAAACACCCCCACTGTCCTCAGCAATATTAACACACTGACAGAGAACACAGATTAATATTAACACACTCACTGACACACTGTGTATATCATGACCCACAGTCAGATACACCCTGTGAAGTGTAAAACACCCCCACTGTCCTCAGGAATATTAACACACTGACAGAGAACACAGATTAATATTAACACACTCACTGACACACTGTGTATATCATGACCCACAGTCAGATACACCCTGTGAAGTGTAAAACACCCCCACTGTCCTCAGTAATATTAACACACTGACAGAGAACACAGATTAATATTAACACACTCACTGAAACACTGCGTACATCATGACCCTCAGTCAGATACACCCTGTGAAGTGTAAAACACCCCCACTGTCCTCAGTAATATTAACACACTGACAGAGAACACAGATTAATATTAACACACTCACTGACACACTATGTACATCATGACCCAGAGTCAGATAAACCCTGTGAAGTGTAAAACACCCCCACTGTCCTCAGCAATATTAACACACTGACAGAGAACACAGATTAATATTAACACACTCACTGACACACAGTGTATATCATGACCCACAGTCAGATACACCCTGTGAAGTGTAAAACATCCCCACTGTCCTCAGGAATATTAACACACTGACAGAGAACACAGATTAATATTAACACTCTCACTGACACACTGTGTATATCATGACCCACAGTCAGATACACCCGGTGAAGTGTAAAACACCCCCACTGTCCTCAGGAATATTAACACACTGACAGGGAACACAGCTTAATATTAACACACTCACTGACACACTGTGTATATCATGACTCACAGTCACATACACCCTGTGAAGTGTAAAACACCCCCACTGTCCTCAGTAATATTAACACACTGACAGAGAGCACAGATTAATATTAACACACTCACTGACACACTGTGTATATCATGACCCACAGTCAGATACACCCTGTGAAGTGTAAAACACCCCCACTGTCCTCAGGAATATTAACACACTGACAGAGAACACAGATTAATATTAACACACTCACTGACACACTGTGTATATCATGACCCACAGTCAGATACCCCCTGTGAAGTGTAAAACACCCCCACTGTCCTCAGGAATATTAACACACTGACAGAGAACACAGATTAATATTAACACGCTCACTGACACGCTGTGTACATCATGACCCTCAGTCAGATACACCCTGAGAAGTGTAAAACATCCCCACTGTCCTCAGTAATATTAACACACTGACAGAGAACTCAGATTAATATTATCACACTCACTGACACACTGTGTACACCATGACCCACAGTCAGATACACCCTGTGAAGTGTAAAACACCCCCACTGTCCTCAGGAATATTAACAAACTGACAGAGAACACAGATTAATATTAACACACTCACTGACACACTGTGTATATCATGACTCACAGTCAGATACACCCTGTGAAGTGTAAAACATCCCCACTGTCCTCAGGAATATTAACACACTGACAGAGAACACAGATTAATATTAACACACTCACTGACACACTGTGTACATCATGACCCACAGTTTGATACACCCTGTGAAGTGTAAAACATCCCCACTGTCCTCAGGAATATTAACACACTGACAGAGAACACCGATTAATTTTAACACACTCACTGACACACTGTATATATCATGACCCACAGTCAGATACACCCTGTGAAGTGTAAAACACCCCCACTGTCCTCAGTAATATTAACACACTGACAGAGAACACAGATTAATATTAACACACACACTGACACACTGTGTATATCATGACCCACAGTCAGATACACCCTGTGAAGTGTAAAACACCCCCACTGTCCTCAGCAATATTAACACACTGACAGAGAACACAGATTAATATTAACACACTCACTGACACACTGTGTACATCATGACCCACAGTCAGATGCACCCTGTGAAGTGTAAAACATCCCCACTGTCCTCAGTATTATTAACACACTGACAGAGAACACAGATTAATATTAACACACTCACTGACAGACTGTGTATATCATGACCCACAGTCAGATACACCCTGTGAAGTGTAAAACACCCCCACTGTCCTCAGGAATATTAACACACTGACAGAGAACACAGATTAATATTATCACACTCACTGACACACTGTGTATATCATGAATCACAGTCAGATACACCCTGTGAAGTGTAAAACACACCCACTGTCCTCAGTAATATTAACACACAGACAGAGAACACAGATTAATATTAACACACTCACTGACACACTGTGTATATCATGACCCACAGTTTGATACACCCTGTGAAGTGTAAAACACCCCCACTGTCCTCAGGAATATTAACACACTGACAGAGAACACAGATTAATATTATCACACTCACTGACACACTGTGTATATCATGAATCACAGTCAGATACACCCTGTGAAGTGTAAAACACCCCCACTGTCCTCAGTAATATTAACACACAGACAGAGAACACAGATTAATATTAACACACTCACTGACACACTGTGTATATCATGACCCACAGTCAGATACACCCTGTGAAGTGTAAAACACCCCCACTGTCCTCAGGAATATTAACACACTGACAGAGAACACAGATTAATATTAACACACTCACTGACACATTGTGTATATCATGACCCACAGTCAGATACACCCTGTGAAGTGTAAAACACCCCCACTGTCCTCAGGAATATTAACACACTGACAGAGAACACAGATTAATATTAACACACTCACTGACACACTGCGTACATCATGACCCACAGTCAGATAAACCCTGTGAAGTGTAAAACACCCCCACTGTCCTCAGCAATATTAACACACTGACAGAGAACACAGATAAATATTAACACACTAACTGACACACTGTGTATATCATGACCCACAGTTAGATACACCCTGTGAAGTGTAAAACACCCCCACTCTCCTCAGGAATATTAACACACTGACAGAGAACACAGATTAATATTAACACACTCACTGACACACTGTGTACATCATGACCCACAGTCAGATGCACCCTGTGAAGTGTAAAACATCCCCACGGTCCTCAGTAATATTAACACACTGACAGAGAACACAGATTAATATTAACACACTCACTGACACACTGTGTATATCATGACCCACAGTCAGATACACCATGCGAAGTGTAAAACACCCCCACTGTCCTCAGGAATATTAACACACTGACAGAGAACACAGATTAATATTAACACAATCACTGACACACTGTGTACATCATGACCCACAGTCAGATGCACCCTGTGAAGTGTAAAACATCCCCACTGTCCTCAGTAATATTAACACACTGACAGAGAACACAGATTAATATTAACACACTCACTGACACACTGTGTATATAATGACCCACAGTCAGATACACCCTGTGAAGTGTAAAACACCCCCACTGTCCTCAGGAATATTAACACACTGACAGAGAACACAGATTAATATTAACACAATCACTGACACACTGTGTATATCATGACTCACAGTCACATACACCCTGTGAAGTGTAAAACACACCCACTGTCCTTAGCAATATTTACACACTGACAGAGAACACAGATTAATATTAACACACTCACTGACACACTGTGTATATCATGACTCACAGTCAGATAAACCCTGTGAAGTGTAAAACACCCCCACTGTCCTCAGTAATATTAACACACTGACAGAGAACACAGATTAATATTAACACACTCACTGACACACTGTGTATATCATGAGCCAGAGTCAGATACACCCTGTGAAGTGTAAAACACCCCCACTGTCCTCAGTAATATTAACACACTGACAGAGAACACGGATTAATATTAACACACTCACTGACACACTGTGTACATCATGATCCACAGTCAGATACACCCTGTGAAGTGTAAAGCACCCCCACTGTCCTCAGTAATATTAACACACTGACAGAGAACACAGATTAATATTAACACACTCACTGACACACTGTGTACATCATGACCCACAGTCAGATACACTCTGTGAAGTGTAAAACACCCCCACTGTCCTCAGGAATATTAACACACTGACAGAGAATACAGATTAATGTTAACACACTCACTGACACACTGTGTATATCATGACCCACAGTCAGATACACCCTGTGAAGTGTAAAACACCCCCACTGTCCTCAGCAATATTAACACACTGACAGAGAACACAGATTAATATTAACACACTCACTGACACACTGTGTATATCATGACCCACAGTCAGATACACCCTGTGAAGTGTATAACATTCCCACTGTCCTCAGCAATATTAACACACTGACAGAGAACACAGATTAATATTAACACACTCACTGACACACTGTGTATATCATGACCCACAGTCAGATACACCCGGTGAAGTGTAAAACACACCCACTGTCCTTAGCAATATTAACACACTGACAGAGAACACAGATTAATATTAACACACTCACTGACACACTGTGTACATCATGACCCACAGTCAGATACACACTGTGAAGTGTAAAACACCCCCACTGTCCTCAGGAATATTAACACACTGACAGAGAATACAGATTAATGTTAACACACTCACTGACACACTGTGTATATCATGACCCACAGTCAGATACACCCTGTGAAGTGTAAAACACCCCCACTGTCCTCAGCAATATTAACACACTGACAGAGAACACAGATTAATATTAACACACTCACTGACACACTGTGTATATCATGACCCACAGTCAGATACACCCTGTGAAGTGTATAACATTCCCACTGTCCTCAGCAATATTAACACACTGACAGAGAACACAGATTAATATTAACACACTCACTGACACACTGTGTATATCATGACCCACAGTCAGATACACCCTGTGAAGTGTAAAACACACCCACTGTCCTTAGCAATATTAACACACTGACAGAGAACACAGATTAATATTAACACACTCACTGACACATTGTGTATATCATGACTCACAGTCAGATAAACTCTGTGAAGTGTAAAACACCCCCACTGTCCTCAGTAATATTAACACACTGACAGAGAACACAGATTAATAGTAACACACTCACTGACACACTGTGTATATCATGACCCAGAGTCAGATACACCCTGTGAAGTGTAAAACACCCCCACTGTCCTCAGTAATATTAACACACTGACAGAGAACACAGATTAATATTAACACACTCACTGACACACTGTGTATATCATGACCCACAGTCAGATACACCCTGTGAAGTGTAAAACACCCCCACTGTCCTCAGGAATATTAACACACTGACAGAGAACACAGTTTAATATTAACACACTCACTGACACACTGCGTACATCATGACCCACAGTCAGATAAACCCTGTGAAGTGTAAAACACCCCCACTGTCCTCAGCAATATTAACACACTGACAGAGAACACAGATAAATATTAACACACTAACTGACACACTGTGTATATCATGACCCACAGTTAGATACACCCTGTGAAGTGTAAAACACCCCCACTCTCCTCAGGAATATTAACACACTGACAGAGAACACAGATTAATATTAACACACTCACTGACACACTGTGTACATCATGACCCACAGTCAGATGCACCCTGTGAAGTGTAAAACATCCCCACTGTCCTCAGTAATATTAACACACTGACAGAGAACACAGATTAATATTAACACACTCACTGACACACTGTGTATATCATGACCCACAGTCAGATACACCCTGCGAAGTGTAAAACACCCCCACTGTCCTCAGGAATATTAACACACTGACAGAGAACACAGATTAATATTAACACAATCACTGACACACTGTGTACATCATGACCCACAGTCAGATGCACCCTGTGAAGTGTAAAACATCCCCACTGTCCTCAGTAATATTAACACACTGACAGAGAACACAGATTAATATTAACACACTCACTGACACACTGTGTATATCATGACCCACAGTCAGATACACCCTGTGAAGTGTAAAACACCCCCACTGTCCTCAGGAATATTAACACACTGACAGAGAACACAGATTAATATTAACACACTCACTGACACACTGTGTATATCATGAGCCAGAGTCAGATACACCCTGTGAAGTGTAAAACACCCCCACTGTCCTCAGTAATGTTAACACACTGACAGAGAACACAGATTAATATTAACACACTCACTGACACACTGTGTACATCATGATCCACAGTCAGATACACCCTGTGAAGTGTGAAGCACCCCCACTGTCCTCAGTAATATTAACACACTGACAGAGAACACAGATTAATATTAACACACTCACTGACACACTGTGTACATCATGACCCACAGTCAGATACACTCTGTGAAGTGTAAAACACCCCCACTGTCCACAGGAATATTAACACACTGACAGAGAATACAGATTAATGTTAACACACTCACTGACACACTGTGTATATCATGACCCACAGTCAGATACACCCTGTGAAGTGTAAAACACCCCCACTGTCCTCAGCAATATTAACACACTGACAGAGAACACAGATTAATATTAACACACTCACTGACACACTGCGTATATCATGACCCACAGTCAGATAAACCCTGTGAAGTGTAAAACACCCCCACTGTCCTCAGCAATATTAACACACTGACAGAGAACACAGATAAATATTAACACAGTAACTGACACACTGTGTATATCATGACCCACAGTTAGATACACCCTGTGAAGTGTAAAACACCCCCACTGTCTTCAGGAATATTAACACACTGACAGAGAACACAGATTAATATTAACACACTCACTGACACACTGTGTACATCATGACCCACAGTCAGATGCACCCTGTGAAGTGTAAAACATCCCCACTGTCCTCAGTAATATTAACACACTGACAGAGAACACAGATTAATATTAACACACTCACTGACACACTGTGTATATCATGACCCACAGGGGATAATATTCCAGTTAATTGTTAAATTAGATGTCATCACTAATACACAGGTGATAATATTCCAGTTAATTGTTAAATTAGATGTCATCACTCATACACAGGTGATAATATTCCAGTTAATTGTAACATTAGATATCATCACTAATACACAGGGGATAATATTCCAGTTAATTGTTAAATTCGATGTCATCACTAATACACAGGTGATAATATTCCAGTTAATTGTTAAATTAGATGTCATCACTAATACACAGGTGATAATATTCCAGTTAATTGTTAAATTAGATATCATCACTAATACACAGGGGATAATATTCCAGTTAATTGTTAAATTAGATATCATCACTAATACACAGGGGATAATATTCCAGTTAATTGTTAAATTAGATATCATCACTAATACACAGGGGATAATATTCCAGTTAATTGTTAAATTAGATGTCATCACGAATACACAGGTGATAATATTCCAGTTAATTGTTAAATTAGATGTCATCACTAATACACAGGTGATAATATTCCAGTTAATTGTTAAATTAGATGTCATCACGAATACACAGGTGATAATATTCCAGTTAATTGTTAAATTAGATGTCATCACTAATACACAGGTGATAATATTCCAGTTAATTGTTAAATTAGATGTCATCACTAATACACAGGTGATAATATTCCATTTAATTGTTAAATTAGATGTCATCACTAATACACAGGTGATAATATTCCAGTTAATTGTTAAATTAGATGTCATCACTAATACACAGGGGATAATATTCCAGTTAATTGTTAAATTAGATGTCATCACTAATACACAGGTGATAATATTCCAGTTAATTGTTAAATTAGATGTCATCACTAATACACAGGTGATAATATTCCAGTTAATTGTTCAATTAGATGTCATCACTAATACACAGGTGATAATATTCCAGTTAATTGTTCAATTAGATGTCATCACTAATACACAGGTGATAATATTCCAGTTAATTGTTAAATTAGATGTCATCACTAATACACAGGTGATAATATTCCAGTTAATTGTTCAATTAGATGTCATCACTAATACACAGGTGATAATATTCCAGTTAATTGTTAAATTAGATGTCATCACTAATACACAGGTGATAATATTCCAGTTAATTGTTCAATTAGATGTCATCACTAATACACAGGGGATAATATTCCAGTTAATTGTTCAATTAGATGTCATCACTAATACACAGGTGATAATATTCCAGTTAATTGTTAAATTAGATGTCATCACTAATACACAGGTGATAATATTCCAGTTAATTGTTCAATTAGATGTCATCACTAATACACAGGTGATAATATTCCAGTTAATTGTTCAATTAGATGTCATCACTAATACACAGGTGATAATATTCCAGTTAATTGTTCAATTAGATGTCATCACTAATACACAGGTGATAATATTCCAGTTAATTGTTCAATTAGATGTCATCACTAATACACAGGTGATAATATTCCAGTTAATTGTTAAATTAGATGTCATCACTAATACACAGGTGATAATATTCCAGTCAATTGTTAAATTATATGTCATCACTAATACACAGGTGGTAATTTTCCAGTTAATTGTTAAATTAGATGTCATCACTAATACACAGGTGATAATATTCCAGTTAATTGTTAAATTAGATGTCATCACTAATACACAGGTGATAATATTCCAGTTAATTGTTAAATTAGATGTCATCACTAATACACAGGTGATAATATTCCAGTTAATTGTTAAATTAGATATCATCACTAATACACAAGTGATAATATTCCAGTTAATTGTTAAATTAGATGCCATCACTAATACACAGGTGATAATATTCCAGTTAATTGTTAAATTAGATGTCATCACTAATACACAGGTGATAATATTCCAGTTAATTGTTAAATTAGATGTCATCACTAATACACAGGTGATAATATTACAGTTAATTGTTAAATTAGATGTCATCACTAATACACAGGTGATAATATTCCATTTAATTGTTAAATTAGATGTCATCACTAATACCCAGGTGATAATATTCCAGTTAATTGTTAAATTAGATGTCATCACTAATACACAGGGGATAATATTCCAGTTAATTGTTAAATTAGATGTCATCACTAATACACAGGTGATAATATTCCAGTTAATTGTTAAATTAGATGTCATCACTAATACACAGGTGATAATATTCCAGTTAATTGTTCAATTAGATGTCATCACTAATACACAGGTGATAATATTCCAGTTAATTGTTCAATTAGATGTCATCACTAATACACAGGTGATAATATTCCAGTTAATTGTTCAATTAGATGTCATCACTAATCCACAGGTGATAATATTCCAGTTAATTGTTCAATTAGATGTCATCACTAATACACAGGTGATAATATTCCAGTTAATTGTTAAATTAGATGTCATCACTAATACACAGGTGATAATATTCCAGTTAATTGTTCAATTAGATGTCATCACTAATACACAGGGGATAATATTCCAGTTAATTGTTCAATTAGATGTCATCACTAATACACAGGTGATAATATTCCAGTTAATTGTTAAATTAGATGTCATCACTAATACACAGGTGATAATATTCCAGTTAATTGTTAAATTAGATGTCATCACTAATACACAGGTGATAATATTCCAGTTAATTGTTAAATTAGATGTCATCACTAATACACAGGTGATAATATTCCAGTTAATTGTTCAATTAGATGTCATCACTAATACACAGGTGATAATATTCCAGTTAATTGTTCAATTAGATGTCATCACTAATACACAGGTGATAATATTCCAGTTAATTGTTCAATTAGATGTCATCACTAATACACAGGTGATAATATTCCAGTTAATTGTTCAATTAGATGTCATCACTAATACACAGGTGATAATATTCCAGTTAATTGTTAAATTAGATGTCATCACTAATACGCAGGTGATTATATTCCAGTCAATTGTTAAATTATATGTCATCACTAATACACAGGTGGTAATTTTCCAGTTAATTGTTAAATTAGATGTCATCACTAATACACAGGTGATAATATTCCAGTTAATTGTTAAATTAGATGTCATCACTAATACACAGGTGATAATATTCCAGTTAATTGTTAAATTAGATGTCATCACTAATACACAGGTGATAATATTCCAGTTAATTGTTAAATTAGATATCATCACTAATACACAAGTGATAATATTCCAGTTAATTGTTAAATTAGATGCCATCACTAATACACAGGTGATAATATTCCAGTTAATTGTTAAATTAGATGTCATCACTAATACACAGGTGATAATATTCCAGTTAATTGTTAAATTAGATATCATCACTAATACACAGGTGATAATATTCCAGTTAATAGTTAAATTAGATGTCATCACTAATACACAGGTGATAATATTCCAGTTAATTGTTAAATTAGATATCATCACTAATACACAGGTGATAATATTCCAGTTAATAGTTAAATTAGATATCATCACTAATACACATGGGATAATATTCCAGTTAATTGTTAAATTAGATATCATCACTAATACACATGGGATAATATTCCAGTTAATAGTTAAATTAGATATCATCACTAATACACATGGGATAATATTCCAGTTAATTGTTAAATTAGATATCATCACTAATACACAGGTGATAATATTCCAGTTAATTGTTAAATTAGATATCATCACTAATACACATGGGATAATATTCCAGTTAATTGTTAAATTAGATATCATCACTAATACACATGGGATAATATTCCAGTTAATAGTTAAATTAGATATCATCACTAATACACATGGGATAATATTCCAGTTAATTGTTAAATTAGATATCATCACTAATACACATGGGATAATATTCCAGTTAATAGTTAAATTAGATATCATCACTAATACACATGGGATAATATTCCAGTTAATAGTTAAATTAGATATCATCACTAATACACAGGTGATAATATTCCAGTTAATAGTTAAATTAGATATCATCACTAATACACATGGGATAATATTCCAGTTAATTGTTAAATTAGATGTCATCACTAATACACAGGTGATAATATTCCAGTTAATTGTTAAATTAGATATCATCACTAATACACATGGGATAATATTCCAGTTAATTGTTAAATTAGATATCATCACTAATACACATGGGATAATATTCCAGTTAATAGTTAAATTAGATATCATCACTAATACACAGGTGATAATATTCCAGTTAATTGTTAAATTAGATATCATCACTAATACACAGGTGATAATATTCCAGTTAATTGTTAAATTAGATATCATCACTGATACACAGGTGATAATATTCCAGTTAATAGTTAAATTAGATATCATCGCTAATACACAGGTGATAATATTCCAATTAATTGTTAAATTAGATATCATCACTAATACACAGGTGATAATATTCCAGTTAATTGTTAAATTAGATATCATCACTAATACACAGGTGATAATATTCCAGTTAATTGTTAAATTAGATATCATCACTAATACACATGGGATAATATTCCAGTTAATTGTTAAATTAGATATCATCACTAATACACATGGGATAATATTCCAGTTAATAGTTAAATTAGATATCATCACTAATACACATGGGATAATATTCCAGTTAATAGTTAAATTAGATATCATCACTAATACACAGGTGATAATATTCCAGTTAATAGTTAAATTAGATATCATCACTAATACACATGGGATAATATTCCAGTTAATTGTTAAATTAGATGTCATCACTAATACACAGGTGATAATATTCCAGTTAATTGTTAAATTAGATATCATCACTAATACACATGGGATAATATTCCAGTTAATTGTTAAATTAGATATCATCACTAATACACAGGTGATAATATTCCAGTTAATTGTTAAATTAGATATCATCACTAATACACAGGTGATAATATTCCAGTTAATTGTTAAATTAGATATCATCACTAATACACAGGTGATAATATTCCAGTTAATTGTTAAATTAGATATCATCACTAATACACAGGTGATAATATTCCAGTTAATTGTTAAATTAGATATCATCACTAATACACAGGTGATAATATTCCAGTTAATTGTTAAATTAGATATCATCACTAATACACATGGGATAATATTCCAGTTAATAGTTAAATTAGATATCATCACTAATACACAGGTGATAATATTCCAGTTAATTGTTAAATTAGATATCATCACTAATACACAGGTGATAATATTCCAGTTAATTGTTAAATTAGATATCATCACTGATACACAGGTGATAATATTCCAGTTAATAGTTAAATTAGATATCATCGCTAATACACAGGTGATAATATTCCAATTAATTGTTAAATTAGATATCATCACTAATACACAGGTGATAATATTCCAGTTAATTGTTAAATTAGATATCATCACTAATACACATGGGATAATATTCCAGTTAATTGTTAAATTAGATATCATCACTAATACACAGGTGATAATATTCCAGTTAATTGTTAAATTAGATATCATCACTAATACACAGGTGATAATATTCCAGTTAATTGTTAAATTAGATATCATCACTAATACACAGGTGATAATATTCCAGTTAATTGTTAAATTAGATATCATCACTAATACACAGGTGATAATATTCCAGTTAATTGTTAAATTAGATATCATCACTAATACACATGGGATAATATTCCAATTAATTGTTAAATTAGATATCATCACTAATACACAGGTGATAATATTCCAGTTAATTGTTAAATTAGATATCATCACTAATACACAGGTGATAATATTCCAGTTAATTGTTAAATTAGATATCATCACTAATACACAGGTGATAATATTCCAGTTAATTGTTAAATTAGATATCATCACTAATACACAGGTGATAATATTCCAGTTAATTGTTAAATTAGATATCATCACTAATACACAGGTGATAATATTCCAGTTAATTGTTAAATTAGATATCATCACTAATACACATGGGATAATATTCCAGTTAATAGTTAAATTAGATATCATCACTAATACACAGGTGATAATATTCCAGTTAATTGTTAAATTAGATATCATCACTAATACACAGGTGATAATATTCCAGTTAATTGTTAAATTAGATATCATCACTGATACACAGGTGATAATATTCCAGTTAATAGTTAAATTAGATATCATCGCTAATACACAGGTGATAATATTCCAATTAATTGTTAAATTAGATATCATCACTAATACACAGGTGATAATATTCCAGTTAATTGTTAAATTAGATATCATCACTAATACACAGGTGATAATATTCCAGTTAATTGTTAAATTAGATATCATCACTAATACACATGGGATAATATTCCAGTTAATAGTTAAATTAGATATCATCACTAATACACAGGTGATAATATTCCAGTTAATTGTTAAATTAGATATCATCACTAATACACAGGGGATAATATTCCAGTTAATTGTTAAATTAGATATCATCACTAATACACAGGTGATAATATTCCAGTTAATTGTTAAATTAGATATCATCACTGATACACAGGTGATAATATTCCAGTTAATAGTTAAATTAGATATCATCACTAATACACAGGTGATAATATTCCAGTTAATAGTTAAATTAGATATCATCACTGATACACAGGTGATAATATTCCAGTTAATAGTTAAATTAGATATCATCACTAATACACAGGGGATAATATTCCAGTTAATTGTTAAATTAGATATCATCACTAATACACAGGTGATAATATTCCAGTTAATTGTTAAATTAGATATCATCACTAATACACAGGGGATAATATTCCAGTTAATTGTTAAATTAGATATCATCACTAATACACAGGTGATAATATTCCAGTTAATTGTTAAATTAGATATCATCACTAATACACAGGTGATAATATTCCAGTTAATTGTTAAATTAGATATCATCACTGATACACAGGTGATAATATTCCAGTTAATAGTTAAATTAGATGTCATCACTAATACACAGGTGATAATATTCCAGTTAATTGTTAAATTAGATATCATCACTAATACACAGGTGATAATATTCCAGTTAATTGTTAAATTAGATATCATCACTAATACACAGGTGATAATATTCCAGTTAATTGTTAAATTAGATATCATCACTAATACACAGGTGATAATATTCCAGTTAATTGTTAAATTAGATGTCATCACTAATACACAGGTGGTAATTTTCCAGTTAATTGTTAAATTAGATGTCATCACTAATACACAGGTGATAATATTCCAGTTAATTGTTAAATTAGATGTCATCACTAATACACAGGTGATAATATTCCAGTTAATTGTTAAATTAGATGTCATCACTAATACACAGTCTATAATTGTTTTATTGTTAAATTGAACATGATAGCTGATTTTGAGTGTTAAACATTCCAGTTAATTGTTAAATATGATGTCTTCACTGATACACAGGGTATAATATTCTGGTTAATTGTTAAATTGGACTTGATAACTAAAACAGTGTCTAAATTTCCCACTTAATTTTAAGTTACTTGTCATCCCTAATCCACAGGGGCAATATTTTGGTCAATTGTTGCGAGCTATCATCCTGAAAACTAAGTTTACACATTCCAGATAATGGTTAAATTAGACTTCATCTTTAATGCCTAGGGTAGAATATTGTGTTTAATTGTTATATTGACATTATCCCTAATACAATGAAATTTGTGCACTGATCCAACTGGATCTCAGCAGGCAGCTCATGTGGGTAAAGAATTGGTTTAGCCCCTGCACCACTACCTTGGCAGTGATAGTTCTTCCATGGAATGTCCTCTCCACATCCATAATGGTGAGAAGATACTGCTTGACTCCTTTTGTTTTCGGCAGGAGTCCCACACAATCCACCAGCATTCTGTTGAAGGGTTCCCCAAAAGCTGGTTTGGGAATTAGGGGTGCACTTTTTATTGCAAGTTGGGGCTTCCCCACATCCTGGCACATGTGAACAGTTTTACAGATCTCCACCACATCTTTGTAGAGCTGTGGCCAGTCAAACTGCTGTCTTATGCAGGCTTGGATTTTTCTGATGCCGACATGTCCAGCCATTGGAATTCCTGGGTTATTCTCAGTATTTCCTTATGGTACCTGGGCAGAACCACTATCTGGTGAACCACTGTCCTCTCTTCATTCACAGGTCTCTAAGGAAGTCTCCACTTCCTCATCAGCACCTCATTCTTTAACTAGTCACACTCTGGAACTCCCTCTGCTTCTGTTTAACTTTAGACAGTCTTTGCTAACTTTTTTAACATTGCGTCAGCTTGCTGAGCCTCGACCAAGGAAGATCTATTTAACACATTCTTTTTGACCTCTAACTTCCCAAAGAAGGTTTCAGATAACTAGATAGGAGGGTCATCAGTCTGCAGTGTCAGTTCATCCTCCTCTGACGGAGCTTGTTTGACCATGGACCATCACAACACAAAGGCAGGAAAAATGTCAGTGGCCTTCTCCTGCAACTGCTCTGTCTGCCTGATCTATTTCATTCTCTCTAAAACCACTGGGTAAGCTACCACCTTCACCCTTACCAGATCATTACCCAGGCACAGGTCGACCCTGTCCATAGGTAAACTAGGGACAATCCCCAGGGTTACCAGTCCTGAAACAAAGCTGCACTCCATGTGTACCCAATATAGAGTCCTGGGCATTTACCTTCACTGATACTGTTTACTAATACCTGAGCGTTCGATGCCCTCTCTAGGGGAAAGTTCATGCATTTTCCCAGTAGGAGGGAATGGGTGGCCCCTGTCTCCCAAGTATGGCTTTGGGCTTACTTGCCTTATTCGAGGGGTATGGGGTCACTTTTCCGTCGGATACAAAATCCTGGCATCTCTCAGGGATTTTGTTAAATTTTCCAGCACTCTGAGTGGTGGACATACTGGATCTTACTGCCACAGTTAAAGTCACAGCCTGGTATTCTGTGTTTCCCATCAGGGCCCCTTTTCCTGCACTGGTCTGGTGTATCCTGATTAATCCTCCAGCTTTTCACTGTGATGTCCAGCAGTCAGCTCAGAGGTGATGGGCCTTATTACAATGGAAACACACAGGCTTTGGCGACACTCCTGTTCTCAGCACCGTCTGCTCTGGCTGAAGGAGGAGCACCTGTGTTTACAACTCTCCCTTCTTGCTCAGGGCTATTTTATTTTATTCATTCATGGGATGTGGATGTCGCTGGCTCGTCCTGCATTTATTACCCATCCCTAATTGCCCTTGAGAAGGTGGTGGGGAGCTGCCTTCTTGAACTGCTGCAGTCCATTTGGGGTAGGTACACCCACAGTGCTGTTAGGAAGGGAGTTCCAGGAGTATGACCCAGCGACAGTGAAGGAACGGCAAAGTAGTTCCAAGTCAGGATGGTGTGTGACTTGGCGGGGAACTTGCAAGTGGTGGTGTTCCCATGTATTTGCTGCCCTTGTCCTTCTAGTTGGTAGAGGTCGTGGGTTGGAAGTTGCTGTCGAAGGAGCCTTGGTGAGTTGTTGTGGTGCATCTTGTGGATGGTACACACTGCTGCCACTGTGCGTCGGTGGTGGAGGGAGTGAATGTGTGTAGATGGGGTGCCAGTCAAGTACGCTGCTTTTTCCTGGATGGTGTCGAGCTTCTTGAGTGTTGTTGGAGCTACATACATCAAGGCAAGTGAAGAATATTCCATCACACTCCTGACATGCGCCTTGTAAATTGTGGACAGGCTTTGTGGAGTCAGGAGGTGAGTTCCTCGCCTCAGGATTCCCAGCCTCTGACCTGCTCTTGTAGCCACGTTATTTATATGGCTACTCCAATTCATTTTCTGGCCAATGGTAGCCCCTAGGATGTTGATAGTGGGGGATTCAGCGATGGCAATGCCGTTGAATGTCAAGGGGAGATGGTTAGATTCTCTCTTGATGGAAATGGTCATCGCCTGGCACTTGTGTGGCGCAAATGTTACTTGCCACTTACCAGCCCAAGCCTGGATATTGTCCAGGTCTTGCTGCTTTTCTACACGGACTGCTTCAGTATCTGTGGAATCACGAATGGTGCTGAACATTGTGCAATCATTAGCAAACATACCCACTTCTGACCTCATGCTTGAAGGAAGGTCATTGATGAAGCAGCTGAAGATGGTTGGGCCCAGGACACTACCCTGAGGAACTCCTGCAGTGATGTCCTGGAGCTCGGATGATTGACCTCCAACAACCACAACCATTTTCATTTGTGTTAGGTATGACTCCAGCCAGCAGATGGTTTTCCCCCTGATTCCCATTGACTTCAGTTTTGCGAGGCCTCCTTGACGCCATACTCGGTCAAATGCTGCCTTGATATCAACGGCAGTCACTCTATCCTCACCACTTGAGTTCAGCTCTTTTGTCCATGATTGATCCAAGGCTGTAATGAGGTCAGGAAATGAGTGGCCCTGGCAGAACCCAAACTGAGCATCACTGAACAGGTTATTGCGAAGCAAGTGCCGCTTAATGGCACTGTTGATGACACCTTCCATCACTTTACCGATAATTGAGAGTAGGCTAATGGGGCGGAAGTTGGCCGGTTTGGACATGTCCTGCTTTTTGTGTACAGGACTTACCTGGGTAATTTTCCACATTGCAGGGTACATGCCAATGTTGTGACTGCACTGGAACAGCTTGGCTCGGGGCACTGCAAGTTCTGAAGCACAGGTCTTCAGTACTATTGCGGGAATATTATCAGGGCCCATAGCTTTTGCAGTATCCAGTGCCTTCAATCGTTTCTTGATATCACGTGGAGTGAATCGAATTGGCTGTAGTCTGGCATCTGTGATGCTGGGGATTTCAGGAGGAGGCCGAGATGGATCATCAACTCGGCACTTCTGGCTGAAGATTGTTGCAAATGCTTCAGCCTTTTTTTTTTGCACTGATGTGCTGGGCTCCCCCATCATTGAGAATGGGGATATTTGTGGAGCTGCCTCCTCCAGTTAGTTGTTTAATTGTCCACCACCATTCACGGCTGGATGCGGCAAGACTGCAGAGTTTAGATCTGATCCGTTGGTTATGGGATCGCTGAGCTCTGTCTATCACATGCTGCTAATGCAGTTTGGCACGCAGATACTCTTGTGTTGTGGCTTTACCACGTTGACACCTGGTTTTGAGGTATTCCTGGTGCTACTCCTGGCATCCCCTCCTACACTCTTCATTGAATCCCATGTGCTTTAATTTTACACGCTTATTTCTTGCGTGGGATCTTGTCAAAATCCTTCTGAAAGTCAAAATACATCACATCCACTCGTTCTCTCATATCTATTCTATGAGTTACATCCTCAAAAAATCCCAGTAGATTTGCCAAGCATGATTTCTCTTTCGTAAATCCATGTTGACTGTGTCCGATCCTGTCATTGTTTTGCGTGTGCTCTGTCATTACATCTTTTATAATGTACTCTAGCATTTTCCCCGCTACTTATGTCAGGCTTACCGGTCAATAATTCCCTGTTGTGTCTCTACCTCCGTTTTTAAATAGTGGTGTTACATTAGCTAACCTGCAATCCATTGGAACTCTTCCAGAGTCTATAGAAATTTGAAGACTGCCCAGCAATTCATGTACTATTTCTAGAGTCACTTCCTTAAGTACTTTGGGATGAAGATTATCAGTCCCTGGGGATTTATCAGCCTTCAATCCCATCAATTTACCCAACACCATTTCCCTACTAATACTGATTTCATACAGTCCCTCCTTCTCACTCGACCCTATGTTCCCCAACATTACTGGGAGGTAATTTGTGTCCTCCTTTGTGAAGACAGAACCAAAGTATGTATTTAATTGGTCTTCCATTTCTTTGTTCCCCATTACTTCCAAACAGAATTCGATGAAGTGTCATTTAACAGGCTTGTCAATAAAGATAAAGCCCATGGAATAAAAGGGACAAAGTTGTCTGCATGACAGGAAGTGGAGAGAGGGGGTGAAAGGTTGTTTTTAGACTGGAGGAAGTTTCCCCAGGGGTCGTTACTGGGTCTGCTACTTTTCATGATATATATTAAACACTTGGACTTGAGTGTAAATGGAACAATTTCAAACTTCACACTTGGCACAAAATTTGGAAGTGTACTGCGCAATGAGGATGATCGTAACAGACATCAAGTGGATGTAGACAGGTTGGTGGAATGGACGGACACATGGCAGATAAACTTTAACCGAAGCGCAAATTGATACATTTTCATTGGACTGAGAGGAGAGGCAATGGAAAATAAAGGGTGTAATTTTAATGGGGGTGCAGCAACAGAGTGGATGCATGTGAATAGTTCAATGGCAGGACATATAGATGAGCTTGTTAAAAATGACATGCTGTGTGACTGTTACAAAGACAAACTATCCTTCCTTATCCTTCACAAACTGCAGTCTGTGACAATGTTTGTAACAGCATCTTCCTCCCACACCTCTCCACTGTCGTCCAGCTGGAAGGAAATGCTGTTACCTTTTTATTATTTCATGGGATGTGGGCATCGCTGGCTAAACCAACATTCATTACCCATCACTAATTGCCTTTCAAAAGGTGGTATTAAGCTGCCTCCTTGATCCGCTGCAGTCCATCTGGTGCCGGTACACCCACAGTACTATTTAGGAAGGGAGTTCCAGGATTTTGACCCAGTGACATAAAGGAACAGCGATATAGTTCCATTTCAGGATGGTATATGACTTGGAGGGGAACTTGCAGGTGGTGGTGTTCCCATGCATCGCTGCCATAGTCCTTCTAAGTTGTAGAGGTCGTGGGTTTGGAAGGTGCTATCTAAGAAGCCTTGGTGCGTTGCTACAGTGCATCTTGTAGATGTTACACACTGCTGCTCCTGTGCTGGTGGTGAGGGAGTGCATGACACCCCAATCACAACAAACAAGCGGGCGGTTTTGTCCTGAATGGTGTTGACCTTCTGGAGTGTTGTGGGTGCTGCACTCATCCAGGCAAGTGGACAGTATTCCATAACACTCCTGACTTGTGCCTTGCAAATGGTGGAGAGGCTTTGGGGAGTCAGGAGGTGAGTCACTCTCCGCAGCATTCCGAGCCTTTGACCTGCTCTTGTAGCTGCAATTCAGCTTCCGTTCAATGGTAACCCCTAGGATGCTGATAGTGGGAGATTCAGCGATGGTAATGCCGTTTAATGTCAAGGGGAGATGGTTAGATTCTCTCTTATTGGAAATGATTGTGTCCTGGCACTTGTGTGTCATGAATGTTACTTGCCACTTTTCAGTTCAAGCCTGAATGTTGTCCAGGTCTTGCTGCATATGTCTGTCTTCAGTATCTGAGCAGTTGTGAATAGTGATCATCATTGTACAGTCATCATTGAACTTTCCCACTTCTGACCTTATGATTGAAGAAGGTCATTGATGAAGCAGCTGAAGATGTTTGGGCCGAGGACACTACCCTGAGGAACTCCTGCAGTGATGTCCTGGAACTGAGATGATTGACCTCCAGCAACCACAACCATCTTCCTTTATGCTAGGTTAGGAATGACTCCCAAGCAGTTGATTTCTCCCATTGACTTCTGCTTAGCTACGTTCCATTCATAGCTAAAATAACAGAAAATGCTGTAAATACTCAGCTTGTCTGGCAGCATCTGTGGAAAGAGAAGCAAAGTTAACGTTTCTTGTTGATGTACCTCTTCAAAAAGGGAGCAAGGGATAGACCGAATAATTGCAGGCCAGTCAGTCAAACCTCAATAGTGGGCACATTATTGGAATCTATTCTGAAAGACAGGATAAAGTGTCACTTAGAAAGGCACAGGTTAATCACGGATATTGAGCATGGATTTGATAAGGGAAGATATTGTTTGACCAAGTTGACTGAATTTTTCGAAGAAGTAGCACGGATGATAGATGAGGGTAGTGCAGTTGATATGGTCTACATGGATTTTGACAAGGCTTTTGTCAAGGTCCCATGTGGCATACTAGTTAAAAAAATAAAATCCCATGGAACCCAGGGAAATTCAGCAAGTTGGATGCAAAATTGGCTCAGTGATCAGAAACAAAGGGTGATTGTTGATGGGTGATTTACTGACTTGAGGCCTAATTCCAGTGACGTTCCACAGGGCTCAGTACTGGGTCGCCTGCTTTTTTGTAGTATATATAAACGATTTGAACGTAAATGTAGGGGGAATGATCAAGATTTGTGCAGATGGTACACAGATTGGTCGTGCGGTAGATAGCGAGGAGGATAGCTGTAGGCTGCAGGAAGGTATTGATGACAGAAAAGTGACAAATGGAATTCAACCTGGATAAGTGTAAGGTGATGCAATTGAGGAGGTCAAACAAGGCAAAGGGATAGACGATTAATAGGAAAATACTGAGAAGTGTAGAGGAAGTGAGGGACCTTGGAGTCAATGTCCACTGATCCCTGAAGGTAGCAGGACAGGTCGATAAGGTGGTTAAGAAGGCATATGGAATCCTTTCCTTTATTAGCTGAGGTATAGAAAACAAGAGCAGGGAGGTTATGCTGGAACTGTTTAAATCATTGGTTAGGTCACACCTGAGTATTGTGTACAGTTTTGGTCACCTCATTACACAAAGGATGTAATTTCACTAGAGAGGGTATGGAGGAGATTTACGAGGATGTTGCCCGGACTGGAAAAATGCAGCAATGAAGAAAGATTAGATAGGCTGGGGTTGTTCTACTTGGAACAGAGGAGGTAAAGGGAGATCTGATTGAAATGGGCATAATTTTGTGAGGTCTGGATAGAGTGGAGGTGAAGTAGTCTATTCTCCTTAGCAGAGAGATCAGTGACTAGGGGGCAGTGACTTAAAATGCTTGGTAGAAGGATTAGCGGGGAGTTGAGGAAAAACTTGTTCACCCAAAAATACAAAATTGGCTCAGTGGCAGGAAACAAAGGGTACTTGTTATAATAAAAGCAAAATACTGCAGATGCTGGAAATCTGAAGTAAAAACAAGAAATGCTGGAAATACTCAGCAGGTCTGGCAGCATATGTGGAGGGAGAAGCAGAGATAATGTTTCAGTTCAGTGAAGAAGGGTCAGTGACCTGCAACGCTAACTCTGCTTCTCTCTCCACAGATGCTGCCAGACCTGCTGAGTATTTCCAGCATTTCTTGTTTTTATGAAAGTGTAATTGTTGACGGGCATTTTACTGACCGGAGGACTGCTTCCATTGGCATTCCACAGGGTTCAGTCCTGGGTCCCCTGTTTTTAGTGAAGGTCTAGAACTTACTGCCTGTAAGGATAGTTGAGGCAGAATACCTGCACTCATTCAAAAGGAGTCTGGATGTTCAACTCAAATGCCATAATCTTCAGGGCTATGGATCAAATGCTGGAAGATGGGAATAGAATAGGTGGATCATTGTATCGGCCGGCACAGACACAATGGGCCAAGTGGTCTCTTCCTGTGTCTTAAACTTTTTATGATTATATTACATGAAACACGCTATCCTCAGTAACACTTACAGTTACGTCCTGAACGAACTCGATCAAGATTATCAGAAATGAGTTTCCATTAACCTATCCATGCTACTTGTCATTTATTAACCCATGTTTTTACAAGCAAGATATATGTTTGTGCTGGGTTATGACCTCTAGAATTTTCCAACCACCAACTTGAGACTGATAGTTACAGGGTTTATCCAACCTCTACTTTTTTAAACAGTGTAACATTTACAACCCTGCAGTCCTCTGGCATCAATCCCATATCCAAGGAGGATTGAAATATTATGTCCAGTGCCGCTGTTATTTTCACCATTCCTTCCCTCAGTAACTATCATACATCCCATCCAGACTGGATAAATGTTCTACTTTACTGCGATACAAAATATGTTGGATTGAAAGGTGTTAACTGAACCTGTTTGTTCAGTGACTGTAATTAATGTCAGTCTCCATGGACCCTAATGGTGTCACTGGAGGGTTTCCCTCTTCTATTAATACAGGACTTCTTTCAATGTGTTTTCCGATAGTATTAGCGGGAGCATCAGCTCCCGAACTAACAGTGATCAGCGGCTGCAGAGAGAGGGAGAGGATAGATCAGAATCTGAACAATAGATTGGAATGTTACAGTAATGGATCAGAATCTGAGAACAATAGATTGGAATGTTACAACAATGGACAGGAGTTTTTCCTATTGGTTTGACTATCTTACTGCAGATTTTTATTGGATAACATCAGAATACCGGCTCTATTATGCTCTGAAGATGATTCAATGTATTTACTATCCCATCCTCGCTATTATTGGTGTCCCTGGTAAGTCCCTGCATCCAACTATTAGATTCATAAACCATGTTTCACTGATATAGTGTTCTTGTCATTTAAATCGTCAGAAGACTGAAAGCATTATCTTCAGTTTCTGTCACAAATTCCATACCCTGTCCATGATCTGCATCCCCCTCGCTGGCCGTTGTCGGAGGCTGATGCAGGAACTTTACAACCTCTGGTATCTATTTAATGCTGAGCTGAGTTCATCCCCATATTCTCTCCATCCCCAACCTTGCCTATTGTTATGGCCAGGTGAGGAGGGGTCAAAGTCGCTCGTCTTTATTTGACCAGAACAGTGTTTGTCCTTTATAAAAAGTGAATATGCTTAACGTGAGTGTTTTACATTTTATCTTTGGTATGATGGTGAAGAAATCGATTGGACAGGTTCTCTTGAGTTTAACCATGAAAGAGGTGAGTTTATTATACTGAACAATATAAACCCGATCTAAATAAAATCATTAAAATAAATAGAACACATTTATGCACACACACACACATGAGAATCACACAGAAATAGATTACAGAGTGAGAAATAAATTTGTGGTTGGATTGGAGTCCAGAATAAACATTTTAAAAAAACTCATTCTGTGAGATTTGACCATTCCGTGGTCTTCCTGCTGAAGTTGTAACCTTGAAGTCTTTTTCTGGTCAAAGTGCAGTTTGTCACATGGTCCACATGGCTCAGGGATTTCTTTGAGGCAGACTTGTAGGTGGCTTTCTTCCCCTGGTTACTCTGTCTGTAGCAATCTGTAGGCTTGGAAGGCCCACAGTCACATGAGGTTTTCAAATTTGTGATGTTATCTGGAGAGAGAGACGGAGAGAGAGGGAGGGGTGTGGGGGGAACACAGCCCTTCTGCTTCAGCTCATTTTGAATCACTGACTTGTCTGCTTTTGTCCAGGGGAAACTCTCAGCTTTCACAGAGATAGACAGTCTCCTGACTGCCTCAGTGCATTCGCTGGACCCTTACAATGAGATTCAAGGTTCGGAACTTCTATCTCCCCAGGGCTCAGGATACCAGTATTTACTCTTGGAGGAGTTTGCTCTTTCAAAGTCAATGTGTCAGGATGACCTTGTATGCCGTGTTAATGAATGTAATCTTAGGTAATTCAATCACTGGAGCAAGCCAATGATTTGGATCCAGGCTCATCAGACATGCCTCTCCTATTGTAGGCCTTCGAATGTGAAAAGGTGTTTCAGATGCCAATTGCGGTGGCCATCTTGGCTGCCAGTTTTTTCAAGGTTAACTGCAAGGTTGTTTTTCGTTTAAAAGTTTACTGTAAGTTTCCAAACGATGAATTAAATTTCATAATTTGGCATATTGTGTTATATTGACACCGCCACAGCACACGGGGAAAAATGTGATAACAGGAACATTTCATTGCAGAATTGTGCACAGTGGGGCGGCACAGTGGCGCAGTGATTAGCACCGCAGCCTCACAGCTCCAGCGACGCGGGTTCAATTCTGGGTACTGCCTGTGTGGAGTTTGCAAGTTCCCCCTGTGTCTGCGTGGGCTTCCTCCGGGTGATCCGGTTTCCTCCCACAAGACAAAGACTTGCTGGTTGATAGGTTAATTGGCCATTATAAATTGGCCCTAGTATAGGTAGGTGGTAGGGAAATATAGGGACAGGTGGGGATGTGGTAGGAATATGGAATTAGTGTAGGATTAGTATCTATGGGCGGTTGATGGTCGGCACAGACTCGGTGGGCCGAAGGGCCTGTTTCAGTGTTGTATCTCTGTAACTGTAACTGTAACTGAAGCACACATTCATTCTCAATAATCACTTCCCAAACTGACATATTAATTTTAGAATTACTGCAGCTGACATTGTCTGTTACAGTTATACTGATTTAATGTTTTGGTGTTTTGTCTGGGATGGTTATGTGTCGGGTTCGACCCTGGACATTGCATCAGCGATTACATTGTTTATTTTTTTCTCTCCTGCAATGAAGCTTTAACCATTCCGGTTCCTGCACCTTGATAATCTTTCTCCCTAAACCCACAGTGTGTAATAAATTGTTATTTAAGACCATGTGAGGTGTCTGAGATTTCCTCTGTGCCTTTGTTCTTGCTGATTTCCACTTTGAAATTGTTGTGTTTGATGAGCTTTGGGTTTGGGACCTGATCATTGTGTTCTTCAGTGGGTAGATCCACACTGACCTTACTTTTAGCTTTCTGGTGAGGTACACAAGTGCTGTTTACTTTAGAGTATTTTACCTTCCCTTTTCCCTCTACGATGGGGAGCATCATTTTGCTAACTGGCCCCATGTCCTCTGGGATTTTATGGCTCGCAGGTGGCTGTCCATCTTTCACTGCACTCTCCTGTGGCACCTCGACTCGGTGAGGCATCTCCCTCACTAATGGCTTGCCTTTTTGCAAACTTTCCTTTGTCATTGCATGTTTCAGTGAATGCTGTTAGCTGACTTTTTAGGTTGCCTCATTGACCTGCATTTAAGAAGGAGAGTGTGGGGTCTAATTTAACTAACATTTCAGGGTTGGCAAATCGGAGAGTAGGGGATTCCAGTTGGGAATCCTCCTGGCCCTTCTCTAACCTGTTTTCACTGTCCTTTTCAATCCTTCCCTCCTGACAGTCTGCCAGATCTGTACTTTTCTGTTCCCTCCACAGCCTTTGCTTTTTTCCTTTTGTCTGGGTGCCAATTAAATAATTTACCTCACTATTCCTTTTGCCACTCGATATGGACCACTGAACCGGGATTTCAGGGATTCACCCTGCATTGGGAATAGTAACAATACATGGTCTCTGTCCTGAAATGTTTTGGCCTTGGCATTTTTGCCTGCTTACCTTTTCATAACTGAATAGGAGATCTTTAGGTGTTCTTGAGCAATTGCACAGGCTGTCGTGAGCCACTCCCGGAGCATGGAAATGTAGTCTGACATGGAAGACTCATCCCTGTGTCCCAAAAACTTCTCCTTGATTAGTTTAAGAGGACCTCTCACCTCGTGTCCATAAACTAATTCAAAGAGACGAAAGCCAGTGGACTCACTGGATATGTTCCTGGTAACCAACAGGTGAAATGCCATCCCTTTGTCCCAGTCATGGGTTTCCTCATAGCAGTATGGCCTGATCATTGTCTTTAGGGTCTGGTGGTACTGCTCCAAAGCCCCTTGTCACTGTGGGTGGTAGACTTTAGCTGGGTTATGTCAAGAATACCCATGACCCTTTCAGAAATACTGGACGTAAAATGTGTGCCCTGATCCATCTGAATCTCAGCAGGCAGCCCATAACGGGTTAGCCCCTCCACTACTACCTTGGAAGAGATAGTTCTTCGGGGGAATGGCTTCTGGGGATCGGGTCACCACATTCATAATGGTGAGAAGATACTGGTTGTCCCGTTTTGTTTTCAGCAGGTGTCCCACATAATCCACCAGCCGTCTGCTGAAGTGTTCCACAAATTCTGGTATGGGTATTAGGGTGAAGGTATTATTGCAGGTTGGAGCCTCCCCACAACATGGCAGGTGTGACCAGTTTTACAGAATTCCACCACATCTTTGTGGAGTTGTGGCCATGTCAAAATGTTGCCTTATGTGGGCTTTAAATTTGCATACATCAACATGTACTGTCATTGGAAGTTCGTGGGCCATTACTATTTCTTCAAGGGACCTCAGCGGCACCACTATCTGGTGAAGCACTGTCCGCTCTTCATCCGCAGGTCTGTGAGGAGGTTTCAACTTCCTCACCAGCACCTCAATCTTTAAATAGTGGCACTCTGCAACTCCCTCTGCTTCAGTTTTGGTTTGGACAGTCTGTGTTATATTTTAACACTGGGTCGAGTTGTTGAGCCTGAACTAAGTAAGATCTGTTTAACACATCCTTTGTGCTCTCGACCTTCCCAAAGAAGGTTTCAGACAACCAGACAGTTCAGCCACCTCTGATGGGGATTGTTTAGCCATGGACCGAGTCACCACAGAATCTGGGAGAATGCCGGGGACCTTCCCCTGTAACTGCTCTGTGTCCCTGATCTCTTGTTGTCTCTCCAGAACCTTTGCGGAAACTGCCACCATGGTCCCCATGGCTGCTGGTCCTGAAAATAGGTCGCACTGCACGTGCACCCAATATAAAGGTATGGACATATACTGTCTTCCAATACCATTCGCTAACACTCTGGCATTCACTGCACTCTCGGAGAAAGGTCATGCCTATTCCCAGCAGAAGGGATTGGGCGGCACCTTTATCATTCAGTATGACCAGGGCTTGCTAACCTCAATGAAGGGGTATAGGGTCACTTTCCCCTGGGATTCAAAATTCTCGTAACGCTCAAGGATTTTGTTAAGTTTTCCCCCACTCTCTGTGGTAGGGTTACTGTGTCAGACTGTTACAGTTAAAGGCACAGCCTGACCTGCTGTGCTTTCCATCAGGGCCCGTTTTCCTGCACTGATCTGATGGACCCTGAGTAATCCTACAGGTTTTCCCCATCACTTCCAGCATTCAACTCGATGGTGACCTGCCTTACTGCAGTGGAAACACATAGATCATTGGTCATTACTCCTGCTCTCAGTACCATCCTATTTGGCCTGAGCGTGGACCACTGGGTTTCCAGATTTTCCTCCTTGCCCGTGGCTGCTCAGGCTCTTATCACCCTCCCACCTTTTATTCCCGGGTCTTTGGGGTGACTAGGGAATGCATTCCCTTTGGGGTTAAGGCCTTGTGTACATGGAAAAAAATCATCATCCAGAATTGCAACCTTCCTGGCTCTTCGAACCTTTTTTTCCTCTGTGTGGGTTTTACTGGGAGCGGGAGCGAGTTTTTGAACTTCTCGAGAAGGATCACCACTCTGAGGTTTACATATGTGGGCTGTATCCCGATTTTCCGTATCTACTGGTCAGAGGCAAACATAAAAGCGGACTGTAAAATCTTCTACAGTTACGTTAAAAGGCAACATTTGGGTAAGACATGTATGTGTCCGTTACAGGCAGAGTCAGGGCAATTTATAATGGGGAATCGAGAAATCGCAGAGAAGCTGAATGATCACTTTGTGTCCGTCTTCACTTAGAAAGATACAAGAAATCTCCCAGAATTAGAGATCCAAGGGATTAGGGGGAATGAGGAAGTGAAGCAAATTAATATTAGTAAGAAGTTTGTGTTGGAGAACTTAATGGGGTTGAAGGTTGATAAGTCCCCAGGACCTGATATTCTAAATTCCAGAGTGTTGACAGAGGTAGCTATGGAGACAGTGGGTGCATGGGTGATCACCTTCTGGAACGGTTCCCTCATATTGGAAGGTCGCAAATGTCACCCCACGATTTAAGAAGGGAGGGAGAGAGAAAATGGTAGAATCTATCATAAAGGATGTGATAAATGGATAATTGGATACAGATGATCTGATTGGACATAGTCAACATGGATTTATGAATGGGAAATCATGTTTGATGAACCTGTTGGAGTTTTTTGAGCATATTAGTAACAGAATTGATAAAGTGGAGTCGGTGGATGTAGTATATTTGGATTTTCAGATGGATTTTTGATAAAGTCCCCCACAGGAGGTTGGTTAGTAAAATTAAAGCACATGGGATCGGACGTAATATACTGGCATGGATTAAGGATTGGTTAACAAGCATAAAACAGAGTGTAAGAATAAATGGGTTATTCTGGCTTTGGCAGGCTGTGACTAGTGGGGTAAGTTAAAAGGAAACATTTGGGTAAGTACTTGGGCCCCATCTGTTCACAATATGTATCATTGATTTAGATGTGTGGACCAGAGTAATAGTCCCAAGTTTGCAGATGATACAAAAAGATGTGGGAATGTATGTGTTGTGAGGAAGGTGCAAAGCGGCTTCAAGGGAATTTGGACAGACTTCGTGGGAGGGCAAGAACGTGGCAGATGGAATATAATGTGGAAAATATGAGGTTATCCACTTTGGAAGGTGGAATAGATGTGCAGGGTATTTCTTGAATGGTGAGAAATTAAAAAGTGTAGATGTACAAAGGGATCTGGGTGTCCTTGTCAATAAGTCACTGAAAGCTGACATGCAGGGACAGCAAGCACTTAAGAAGGCTAATGGTATGTTAGCCTTTATCACAAGAGAATTTGAGTGCAGGAGTAGTGAAGTCTTGCTTCAATTGTATGGAACCTTGTGAGAACACACCTGGAGTACTGTGTGCAGCTTTGCACCCCTTACTTTAGGAAGTATATTATTGCCATAGGGGGAGTGCAACGAAGATTCACTAGACTTGTTCCTGGGATGGCAGGACTGGCCTATGAAGAGATTAGGAAAACTGGGCCTGTATTCTCTACAATTTCGAATAATGAGAGGTGATCTCATTGAAACCGACAACATAATTAAATGGATAGACGGGTTGATGCAGCTAAGATGTCTCCCCTGATTGGGGAGTCTAGAACCAGCAGAGACAATTTCAAAATAAGGAGGAAGTCACTTAGGACAGAGATGAGGAGAAATTTCTTTACATAGGGGGTTGTGAATCTTTGGAATTCTCTACCCCAGAGGGCTGTGGAAGCTCAGTCATTGAGTATGTTTGAAGCAGAGATTGACAGATTTCTAAATACAAATGACATAAAGGGATATGGGGATAGTGTGGTAAAAAGGAATTGAAATAGAAGATACCCCATAATCGCATTGAATGGCGGGGCAGACTAGATGGGCTGAATGGCCTACTCCTGCTCCTATGTTCCGAAGGTGCTTAACTCTTTCAAACTGGAGGTAAGTTCGCTCAGGCTACTTTCGTAGTGTTCCGAATTTTTGGTGGGACGCTTCTGATACTATCTCATATGCACCCTGGATAGCGTTTTTAGTCATCTCAGAATCTGATGAACTTTCATCTGGCAACAGTTAATACACCTCATGAGCTTTTCCTGTCACTTTGCTTTATAAAAACAGTGTCCAGTTCTCTGCCGGCCATTTCAGCTGCTTTGCAAGTTTTTCAAAAGTGACAAAAAATTCTGCCACATCCTCCTCATTGAACTTTAGAATGAACTGGGATAACTGTAAGAGCTCAGCACATGGTCCTGAGCTATGGGCAGCTCCCTCACTAGCTGTGCCTTCACTGGGTGTACTGGGTCTTCCTCCAGTTGTTTGAGCCGTCTTAACTCCCTTTCCTCCTTCTCCTTCTGGAACACTCTTACTTTTTCCCTTTCTTGACACTCACTCTGTTCTTTTTCGATCTCTCTGGAATTCGAATTCTTGTCTCTTCTGTTCTAGTTTTACCTTAGCTAACATTACTCTATCTGTTAGTGATTCTAACTCTGCTTGAGTCTTCAGCTTCAAGTGAAAAATGATTGGCCACGGGTCTTAGAATTTTGGGTTTCCTAGCTTTTGGGCGGAGAGTAATCCCGAACTGTCCAGCTACATTACTCAACTTTTCAACAGAGAGGGATTCTAAGCTGTACCGAGTTACTTCTCTCTGTATGTAACTCCTTTTATGCCAATGTAACTCCTTTATTCAAAAAGGGAGGTAGACAGAAAGCAGGAAAAATTATGAGGCCCATAGATGGGTAGAGAAGAAGAAACTTTTCCCTTAGCAGAGGTGTCAATAACCGAGGGGCATTGATTTAAGGTAAGGGGCAAATGGTTTCGAGGAGATTTGAGGGACAAAATATTTCACTCGGATGGTGGCTGGAATCTGGAACACACTGCCTGTAAAGATGGTAGAGGCAAGAACGCTCACAACATTTAAGAAGTATTTAGATGAGCACTTGAAATGCCATCGCATACAAGGTTACAGGCCAAGTGCTGGAAAAGGGGATTAGAATGGACAGGCTTGATGGCCGGCAGAGACAGAGTGGGGCGAAGGGATTGTTTCTGTACTGTAAAACTCTGTGCAACTGTGACACATCCAATTTCTCATTTGTTGTTGCGTTATGATCACGAGAACCGCCAGATTTCTATTACAGCCAGGTGAGGTGGGGTCCCAGGCTCTTCTCTTGTCCTAGCTTTTATTTCACTGCAGCGGGGCCTATTCCTTATTAGCAGTGGACACACTGACCACCTCAGTGAGCATTTTACCTTTTACCGTTGTTGTGATCGTGAAAGAACAAATCAGACAGGTTTTCTTGAGTTTAAACAAGAGGTGAGTTTATTATACTTAACAATCTAAACTGAATCTAAATAAAATAATAAACATACACACATTCATGCACACAAACACAGACCTGCAAATCACACAGAAATAAATTATAGAGTGAGAACTAAATTTCTATTAGGATTAGAGTCCAGAATAAATTAAAAATAAACAAAATCTGTGAGATTGGGTAATTCTGTGGTCTGCCCCTTTGCCTCCCTTATTTATAAGTGTCATGTCATCTGCAAGGGTTTAAATTATATTGTTTTACATATAAGTTTATGTCACTTGTATATTTATCTATATGTCAGGAAGAGCACTGGTTTTAATACTGACCCCTGAGAAACAGCACTGTATTCTCCCCCTTCCCCAGTCTGAACAATGACCGTTCACCACTTCTCTCTGCTTTCTGTCCCCGAGTCAGTTTCATATCCACTCTATCACTCTCACATTAATCCATGTGTTCCATTTTTCATAACAAGCCTATGAAATGTCATTTGATCACAGGCCTTTTGATAGTCCAGATACATAACAGGAAACACACTATCCTCATCAACACTCACAGTTATGTCATCAACTAACTTGATCAAGATTATCAGACATGATTTTCCATTAACCTATCCGTACTGTTTATCATTTAATATCACATGTTTTTCCAAGAATTATATATTTTTGTATTGGGTCATGGCCTCCAGAAATTTCCAACCACCGACATTAGACTGACCGGTCAGTAGTTATTGGATTTATCTAATGTCTCCTTATTTAAACAGCTTGTAACATTTACAACTCTCCAGTCCTTTGACATCACTCCCAGATCCAAAGAGGATTGAAAGCTTCTGGCCATTGCCTCTGCTATTTCCACATTCCTTCCCTCAACAAACCTCATATATCCCATCTAGACTGGGTAAATCTTCGAAACTATTGTGGTCTAAAAAGTGTTGGATTGAAAGGTGTTAACTGAACCTGTTTGTTCATTGACTGTAATTAACGTCAGTCTCCAAGGACCCGAATTGTGTCACTGGAGGGTTTCCCTCTTCTATTAATAACAGACTCCTTCCAATGTGCTGGCTAATAGTGTCAGTGGGAGCATCACCCCCGGCACTAACAGAGATCAGCGGCTCCAGAGAGTGAGAGAGGAGAGATCAGAATCTGAGAACAATAGATTGGAATATTACAACAATGGGTCAGAATCTGAGAACTATAGATTGGAATGTTACAACAATGGGTCAGAATCTGGGAACAATAGATTGGAATGTTAAAACAATGGGTCAGAATCTGAGGACAATAGATTGGAATGTTACAACAATGGGACAGAATCTGGGAACAATGGACAGCAGGAGTTTCTCCTATTGGTTTAGCCTCGTTACTGCAGATTATTTTTGGATAACATCAGATTTGCGGATCTATTATGCTCTGAAGATGATACAAACGATTTACTATCCCATACTCGCTATTATTGGTGTCCCTGGTAAGTCTCTGTATCCAACTATTAGATCTATAAATCATATTTCACTGATTTAGTGTTCTTGTCATGTAAATCTTGGGAAGACTTAAGCCACTGTGTTCAGTCTCTGTCACAAACTCCACACTATGTCCACTATCTGAATTCCCCTCCCTACGCAATGTCTGAGGCTGAAACAGACTGTTTGTAATCTCTTTGTTATATTTATACCTGAGCTGAGTTCATTGCCATATTCCGCCTATCACCAACCCTACCTGTTACTACCTCTGTAATATCACCCGTCATCACCTCTACCCATCTGCTAATAAACCCTCATCTGTGCCGTTGTTAAATCCACACTTAACTATTCCAATTCTATCCTGGTCAGCCTCCCAGATATCAACCTGCATAAACAACAGCCCATCCAGAACTCTGCTGCTTGTATCCTAACTCACATCAAATCCCGATCACCCATTACTTTTGTGCTCACTGATCGAAATTGGCTCCGGGCCTGGCAGCACCTAAATTTTAATATTCTAATTCTTGTGTTTGAATCCCTCCATGGCCTCACCCCTCCAATTAGTCCCATTTCCCTTGCATTTCACATATTATTGTCAATCTTATGCTTTCAAGTCTTTTTCCAATTCCCTTTTAGAAGTGAGCTGTTTTCACTCTATTTCTTCTCCTGCTGTGATTTTCACTCTGTGACGTTTCACTCTATGATGGCACTGGTGCCAACGCTATGGAAACCTGGAACTATAAAATGATGTGAACTGCACAGCCGGCCACTTCTAGTGTGGCCAGCACAGTGCCCCGTGCTGGGCAGGGAACTAGCCTGGGTATACTGTGCATGTGCTGTTAGTGTGAGGAAGGGTTTGAATTGACGTCAATCTGCCATTCCGACAGCTTTGATGTACGTCTTTAAATCTTGATTTGTGCATGTCGACTGACCGCCTGTGTTAGTCTCTCTCAGCTGAACATACATTCAGCAGCACGAAGGACCCCCACTGGTGTTATTTAAAAGGACCAGCAATCCAACGTACAGGTGAGGGGCTTGTGACTTACTTTTGCTACTGTAAAGTTAGTGGAGGTGCTGTGGATGGTTTTCTGGAGGTGGTGTTGTAAGCTGCTGCAGACATTCAGGGAGGACAGAGGATTTGGTGAACCAACTCTGGACGAGGTATGGGGACTGTAGTTACAGTGTCTCTGGGTCTGTCACATGACCAGCAAATGGAGCAGAGGCTGCAGAGAGGGGAGTCTCTGTAAAGAGGGAGGAGGAGGGGGCTCTGCCCTACCCACCCCGGTTTTTCAAGAGCACTTATCCTACCTACACCTAACCCAGGAGCAGTGTGTGAGGTGACTATGATTCAATAAAGAGGTGGTCGCAGAGCTGTGTAAACTCCTGCAACACGAGCTGGAGCCTCACACCAGGGTGAGGACGGAGCTGTCAGTGGCTGTTAAGGTCACAGTTTCATTGAACGTCTATGTATCTGGATTTTTACAGGCAGGAGCATGAGACAAATCTAACGTAGGGATGTAGAAATCGGTGTAGTCATAAAATAATTTCCGACATAAAAGGAGGCCATTTTACCCCTCCATGCCAGCTCAATCTGGAACAATCCAGTCATTCCCACTCCCCCTCTCAATCCCCCTATCCCTGCAAGTTCATTTCCTTCAGGTGCCCATCCAGTTTCCTTTTGAAATCATTGATTGTCTTATCTTCCACCACCCTCATGGGCAGTGAGTTCCATCTCATTACCATTCACTGTGTAAAAAAGTTCTTCCTCATATTCCCCCTGTATCTCTTACCCAAAACCTTCCAGCTGTGTCCCCTTGTCCGTGTTTCATCAGTAAATGGGAATAGTTTTTCCTTGTCTATCTTATCTACTTCTGTGATAATCTTGTACACCTCTATCAAATCTCTCTCAATCTCCTTTACTCCAGGGAGAACAACTCCAGCTTATCCAAACTAACCATGCAACATCGATAGCACAGATAGATGGACATTTGCTCTGTTTGTAAACCCGTGCCATTCCTGCACTGTATGTGTTTGATGGGGACAGTGTAGAGGGAGATTTACTCTATATCTAACCCTGTTTATTTTTCTTCCCCTTTTATATATCCCATATTGAGGGGGCCTTTATTCCTCAGGCCCGCTTTATATACATATTTAAATTTTTTAAATAACTTTATTTAAAACAGATAAATAAACCAAAATCTCAAATTAAAGTGCCATTCGCGGCATCGATGATGCACTCCAGTCCCTGTGGTGCCCACCGGTCACAGAAGGCCTCAAGCGTACCGGCGGAAACTGCCTACTCCTTCTCCAGGGACACCCGGGCGCGAGTGTAACCGCAGAAGAGGGGCTGGCAATCGGGGAGGACGGACCCCCCGACGGCCCGCAGCCTGGACCTGTGATTTGCCACCTTTGCCAGGCCCAGGAGCAGACCGACGAGGAGATCCTCATCCCGGCTTAAGCCCCTCCACACCAGGTGCCCAAAGATCAGGAGCGTGGGATTGAAGTGCAGCCAGAACATGTGGTGCAGCCCCTTCAAATACTCAAAGAGGGGCTGCAACCTCGCACACTCCGCATAGATGTGAAACATGGACTTGTCCAGGACGCAGAAAGTATAGGCGGCCTGGGAGTCTGTGAACCTACGTAAAAGTCTGCTGTACGGGACCGCCCTGTGCAACACCCTCCACCCCAGGTCTCCGATGTAAAGGGGGAAGACTCCCGCGTAGAGAGACCTCCATCGGGGTTTCGCCTCACCGCCAGATTGCAAGGCAGACCGCCAGGGCGTATCCGGCCGGCTGACGAAGGCGAGAAAGTGGAGAGTGTGCAGGAGCAGCCCGTACAGGAAACCCCTCTACGCTGACTGGAATGGCACGGAGGGCATTTTCTGAGAGGCGGCTCGGGGGTTTCGGCCAGTCCTCCGCCCGTCGGACCGTCCCCGGAGTCGGCCGCCCTGACAGCCGAGGCGCTCACCTCCGCCGGCGGGGGAGCGCCCTGACTGGAGGCGACCATGTTCCAGACTCGGAAAAGATCCCGGTAAAAGACAGGCAACTCCCTCAGAGAGGCGCGGCTAACGGACTTTACCGGGAGCTGCGTGTCGTCTTGAAGGCAGTGACACTGGCGGAAAAAATACGTCGCCAGCGCACACCATCTGGGAGGACGCTCGACGTACAGGTATCTCTGCAGGGTCCGAAGGCGTAGAGTCGCAGCCTGGGTGCGGACGCACACCAGCGACTGACCGCCCTCCTCGATCGGGAGACTCAGGACCGCGGCAGAGACCCAGTGTTTCCTCTTGCCCCAGAAGAAATCGACGAGTTTCTTTTGGATCTTGGTGGCAAATACAGGGGGCGGGGCCAAAGTGACCAACCGGTACCACAGCATGGAGGCCACCAGTTGGTTTATGACCAACGCTCGGCCCCTGTAGGAAAGCACTCGGAGCAGTCCTGTCCAGCGCCCCAGCCGAGCGGTGACTTTCGCCTCCAACTCCTGCCAGTTTGCTGGCCAGGCTTCCTCAGCGGGGCTAAGGTGGACTCCCAGATAGAGGAGGTGCGTGGTGCTCCATGCAAAAGGTGTCATCTCCTCCGGCAGGGAGTCCACCAGCCAGTGACCAACCAGGAGTCCGGAACATTTCTCCCAATTGATCCTCGCGAAGGACGCGGCAGAAAAGGTCTGCTGGCAGTCGCGCATCCTCCGCAAGTCAACGGGATCTGTGATTGCGAGGAGCACGTTGTCGGCGTAAGCCGAGAGGACGACCCGCATGGCCGGCTCGTGCAGAGCCAATCCCGTCAACCTCCTGCGAAGCAGGCACAGGAAGGGCTCCACGCAGATGGTATACAATTGGCCGGACATGGGGCACCCCTGACGCACTCCTCTCCCAAATCGAAGGGGCGCCGTCAAGGACCCGTTAAATTTGACTCGACACTCTGCGGCGGCGTATAAAAGTCGGACCCGGGCCACGAAATGCGGCCCGAGTCCGAAAGCGCGCAGAGTCCCGAAAAGGTAATCGTGATCCACCCTGTCGAACGCCTTCTCCTGATCGAGGGAGAGAAAGGCGACTGACTGACCAGTCCTCCGGGAAAGATGGATCAGGTCCCGGACCAGGTGGATGTTGTCCTGGATGGACCGGCCCGGGACCGTGTAGGACTGGTCGGGGTGGATCATGTGGGCCAGCACGGAGTCCAGGCGGGTAGCCATAGCCCGGGCAAAGATCTTATAATCCGTGCTGAGGAGGGAGACCGGACGCCAGTTTTTAAGCAGGCGGAGATCGCCCCTCTTCGGCAGCAGGACGATGACCGCCCTGCGCCACGAGAGGGGCATCTCCCCGGTCGCCAGGCTTTCCCCCAGGACCCGCGCGTAATCGTCCCCCAGGACGTCCCAGAACGCCCTGAGGAACTCCACGGTCAACCCATCCAGCCAATGGGGATTTGCCCCTCGAGAGCTGGTGGAGGGCGCCAGTCAGCTCCGCCAACGTGAGCGGAGCCTCCAATCCTTCGGCGCCTTCCGGGCTGACCTGCGGCAGGTCCTCCCACAAAACTATGCGCGCATCCTCGCTGGATGGATCCGGAGAGAACAACGCACTGTAATAAGTCCGGACCAGGAGGCCCATTCCCTCCGGATCCGTGATGGAGGATCCGTCGTCGGCCAGCAGCTCGGCGAGCTGCTTACGGAACCCCCACCATTTTTCCAGCGAGTAGAAGAAGGGTGAGGCTCGTTCCAAATCTTCCAGGGTCTGGATCCGCGACCTCACGTACGCACCTCGGGACCCTATGAGCTGCAGGTCCCTCAGCGCGCCCTTCTTCTCTTTGTACGCCTGCCACAGGGCCGGGTCCACGACGGCATGACCGAGGCGGGACTCCAAGTCGAGCACCTCCCTCTCAAGGCGCCCGATCTCGGCTTCCCGCCTCTTGGTCGACCCCTTCGCGTACTCCTGACAGAAGACGCGGATGTGAGTCTTGCCCACATCCCACCATAGCCTCAAGGAGGGGAAGCCCCCCTGCTTCCTTCTCCAGTCGGCCCAGAATCGACAGAACGAGTCCCGAAATCGCACGTCCACCAGCAGCCGGTTGTTAAAGTGCCAGTACGCGGACCCAGCCCGCGTGCGGAGCGGAGTAAACTCCGCCCACACCAGGCGGTGGTCCGAGCACGGCACCAGCCGCATGGAGGCCGCCGAAACGCGGGAGACGTACGCCTGCGAAATATAGAGGCGGTCGATTCGCGACCCCCCTCCTCCAGACCTCCACGTGAAGGCGCTGGAGTCGGGATGGAGATTCCGCCAGACGTCCACCAAGTTAAGGGAGCTGATCAGTCCCCTCAACTTCTCCCCTGACGCTTGGCCGCGCTGGGGGCTTGAGCGATCCCCCACCTCGAGGGTGCAGTTAAAATCCCCCCCGAGGATGATGCACTCGCCGCTATCGATGGAGCTCAAGAGAGCGGACACTTCTTCAAAGAAGTGCACTTGCAACGCGTGGGGCCTGGGCGCGTACACGTTCACAAAGTGGAGCGGCACGCTACCCTGGCGAACGGCAAGGTGGAGCAAGCGGCCCGGCACTAGTTCCTTGATCCCCAGGATCTCCGGCTGAAAAGACGGGTCAGCAAGATCGCCACACCACTAGAAATAGGGGTGAGGTGACTCATGTAGACCCCACCCTGCCACTCAAGGAGCCAGGTGGCTTCATCTCCCGGAACGGTGTGGGTTTCCTGCAGAAAGCTCACCGCGTATCTCCCTTCACTGAGGACTGAGACATTGTGAAATCTGCGGTGAGACCCCCTGCTGCCATTGATGTTGAGGCTGGCTATGGTTATCTTCATGTCAAAGGTACTTAAACCCCGTCACCAACAGCTCACTGTGAGAAGAGAGTGGAAGTGCACCTGGCCTTCCACTCCCCCAGCAACCCATTGAAGAATACATTAAAACGGCGCCTCTCAACCAGTTTCACGCCCGCGCGCTTGCCCGTTATCTTCAGGGCAGCACAGACGGACTGGATGATCAGCACCAGATTCGACCAGCGATCGAGGGCCAGCTGAACTTTATTGCGGCAGCCCCTGCAAACCGCGAGGAAATCCCGGAGTTCCGCCGTGGGGATGAGAGGAGATTCGGTGGGAGGCACGAGGGACACCACCACATCACTGGCGATGGAATCAAGATCATCCTCCGTGCCCCACACCGAATACCCATCCTCCTCCGGGTCGTCACCGCCAGCGGCCGACACGCCCACAGCACACTGTGGGACGAACGTCCCGGCCGCGCCAGCTGGTCCCACCTCCGTCACGATCCTACCCCCAGGATCGATGGTGGAGGAGTCCTCTCTGGGTTCTATTGTGAAACTGGAGCCTGCAGGCACCAGCGTTTCAGGAACCCCCTCCACCTCCGTCCCAAGAACAATGAGTGGTCCAGGGGAGACAGAAGTTCCCGACTCCGGAAAACCAGCCGGAGCTGAGACTGGAGGCGGATAGAGGAGGCCATCTCCCGCTTCGCCAGCACCCACAGGCCCAGCAGATGGGGCAGCATTCTCGGTTATAACCGTGTCGGGTGTCTCTTGGTTGGTGGTGGACTCCGGCTGGGAGGGCCGACCCTCTGGTGCCTCGCCCTCCCCTTCACTCAGGGCATCCGACCCAGTAGCATTGGCAGAATGGGCGGAGTCCCCAGGCTCCCCCACCACAAGCAGGGCCCCACTTACACCTTCAGGGGGGGCCTCATGTCCCGCGGCCTTCCCCTCCCCTCCATCCTGAGGAATAGGGCGCTCCTGCCCGGACTTTGTAGCCTTGGTGGTGGCGGTAGGGGAAACCTGTGGACCCGAGACAGGAGACAGCTCCCCTCCAACAGATGGGCCCTGCGCCTCAGGGCCCCTTGTTACCTCTGAGCAGTGGTGCCTTCTCCTCTTTATCCCAGTTGTGTGCGTAGGCTCAGAGACCTCCATATCATCCACACTCTCCTTTTTTTATTCACACTGTGCCTGAGCCCAGCCCTGGGGCAAGTTGACTTCCCGAGATCGGGCTTTGTGCTGAGCTCAGACTCGGGTAGTGTCACGTTGTCCAGGGGACGCGCCTCTCGATGTTTATTTCTCCTCCGCGCCTTCCTTCCACTTGGACGGTCACTCCCCTCCCTGCCGGAGGCCATGAAAACCACAGCCTCCAGTACCGACTGAATGGTATCCGGTGGTGGTGTAGGGGGGGTGGGAGGAGGTGCAGCGTCGCCACCCTGGGCCGCCGAGTTGGAGTTGGCAGCCGGGAGTTTGGGGCAGTTCTTACGAACATGCCTCACCCCCTTACAGTCATGGCACCGCACCCCGTCCAAGGTCCAGAAGACGCGATAGGCTGTCCCCTGGAATTCTACATTAAAGTGGCCCTCTGTCACCTCCTCCCGCGCCAGCTGCATGAATAACTGGCGGCGGAAGGAGTACACATGTCGGAGGCTGCTCTCCCGAAGACCGAGCGGGACTGGGGTGAGCCCCGTCTTTACCTCCCCCAGATGGTGCAGGTGGGGAAGGAGGAGCTCACCAGGGATGATGGGTGGGACATTGGATAGAATGAGCCTTTGCGCAGTGGCCTCCAGGGGGTCCACTGGCAGAAAGGTCCCGCCCACGGTGAGCCCCTTGCTCAGTGCCAGGGACACCGCCCACTCGGTCTTCAGGAATAACACTGCCTTCCCGTATATTTTAGAGGCTGCAACAATGGCCGAAGGGCCGACAACCTCGGCCATTGCTTTCACGCATGCCTCTATAGTCATGTTCGGGTGGATGTAGCTCTTGACCCCATGCTTCGATGTTAATAAAGCAAACGGTGACGGGGCAGCATCTGTACGGGAAGGCCCCGCCACCAGCGAAGGAGGTCTTGCCATGGGGTCTAAGAGCCACGTCCACCCCCAAGAAACAAAACAAATTTACAGAATTTTTAAAAAAAAGCTAACTTTAAACAAAGTGGAGTGGGAGTAGAGGAGGATGGCGTAGGATGGTAAAGGAAAAGGGGAGGATAGGTGACTGAGGCGACTGAGTGGAGGAAGGGAGAGAAAGGCTGAAAAGGATGTTTGATCCAACTGCCAGTTGGAGCACCTTTATCAAAATTAGTCCAAAACTGTATGTTGTCTTCCAGTTGGGGGAGGCTTCTTCGCCCGGGACGGCTGGAGCCGCCCGGTACTCTCCTCTTCTGATTTTAACAAGACATTCTTCACCCGGGCAACTCCAGCTGTCCCGAGCAGGCAGTTGGGGTGGTGAGGGAGCTCCCTGTGTGCAAGCACCAATACCAATACAGGGACCCCTACTGGATTTGGCTGCCCCACCCCTGAGTCTTCAGGCCTCTTCTCCCTCCCCAAACAGTTCAAACTTAAGAGTCTTTCAGGTGCCCTGACACACACCTCTCCAAATCAATTGCAGCCTTCCTTGATAGTTTCTCTCCACTCTGTATTCACCTTTCTCCAATCCCCACTCTGCAGTTGCTGCAGCACAGGTGCAGCTGCTCCCCCTGATTGCTGGCAGGAAGTGCTCCAAATTGACCAGCCAATCCCCGTGCTGTATCTGTCCTGGGAGTGTTTGAGGGGGACAGTGTCGAGGCAGCTTTACTCTGTATCCAACCCCGTGCTGTTGCTGTCCTGGGAGTTTTTGATGGGGACAGTGCAGAGCGAGCTTGACTCTATATCTTCCTCACTCTGTACCTGTCCTGGGAGCAGATTAAACTAATATGATTAATATTCTGCATGTGTGGCATTCCTGAACATTAATCCCTGTGACAGTGTCTGTGCTGTTCTGTCCATATATTTTAAAATTCTTTCAGTTGCTGTCTATCTCTGGAGTTTGTGTTCCTCAAGTTGTTGCCTCATTGGCTATTGCTGAGTGTTGTTATTGAACTATGGGAGCAGTCACTGCCGGTCGCCATAATGACCTCGCTCAACTGACCCTCTCCACCCAGTCCATCCCACTCCACAGCCAGTGTCTGTGGCTGAACCAACTTGTGCACAACCTAGGCTTCCTATAGAACTCTGAGCCGAGCTGCCAGTTCCATCAGCCAGACCACTTACTTTCACCTCCATATCATTGCCTGTCTCTGTTTCTGCCTTGGTTAATCTGCTGCTGAATCCCTCTTCCATTCCTTTGTTAGCTCCAGATGCAACTATTCCAATCTTCTCATCACTTACATCCTCCCTTCCCTCCTTATAAACTTGAGCCCATCGAAAACTCTGTTGTATGTATCCTAATTCACACTAAATCCCATTCATCCATCATGCCTGCACTTGCTGTTCTACATTGGCTCCTGGTCTGGTAACTCTGTCCTCCTGAAGTCTCTGACTATCCACCTCACAGTTTACATCTCCCAGCTCCACAGCATCTGCAAACGTTGAAATTATGCCATTTATATATACATCTGTGCCATTAATGTGTGACAAATGGAGGAGTGATCCTAATACTGATCAAAGGGAAACACTGTACCTGTCCTGGGAGTGTATAATGGGTACAGTGTAGAGGGAGCGTAAACGGGCGGCACAGTGGTTAGCACCACAGCCTCACAGCTCCAGCGACCCTGGTTCAATTCTGGATACTGCCTGTGTGGAGTTTGCAAGTTCTCCCTGTATCTGCGTGGATTTCCTCCGGGTGCTCAGGTTTCCTCCCACATGCCAAAGACTTGCAGGTTGATAGGATCATTGAACATTATAAATTGTCCCTAGTATAGGTAGGGAAATATAGGGACAGGTGGGGATGTGGTAGGAATATGGGATTAGTGTAGGATTAGTAAAAATGGGTGGTTGATGGTCGGCACAGACTCGGTGGGCCGAAGGGCCTGTTTCAGTGCTGTATCTCTAAACTAAACTAAACTAAAACTAAACTACTGTGTACTCCCAACCAGTTTCAACAACAACTATTCACAACTTCTCTCTGCTTTCTGTTTCTTAGCCAGTGTCATATCCACACTGTCCCTGCCCCTTTAATCCATGGGCTGTAGTTTTCCTGACAAATCCATTAGATGGCACTTGATCAGATGACATTTGAAAGTCCATATAAATAACATCAGCCATGCTGCCTTCAACAAGCCGCTCCATGACGTCATTGAAGAACTCGATCAAGTTTGTCAGACATGATTGGCATTAAAATATCCAGGATGCTTGTCATTTATAAACTCCTGTTTCTCCAAGGCAAAAAGGATTTGTCCCAGATTACAGTCTGTAATAGTTTCCCCAAATTTACATCGATGTTATTCTGCTGGAACTGTGATTCCAGAGTTTATCCATTTATCTTGTCTTAAACAGGATGATACATTGAGGAATCTGTAGTAATCTATCACCACTGCCATCTCCGAGGAGCATTGTAAGATTCTGGCCATTTCCTCTGCTATTTCAACCATTCTTTCCATCAGCAGCCCTCATACATCCACCTGGAAAGCGTAAACGTTATTCATTATCATGGTACCAACAGTGTTGGATTGATATGTGTTAACTGAACCTGTTTGTTAAGTGACTGTAATTAATGCCAGTCTCCATGAACCCTAATTGTGTCACTGGAGGGTTTCCATCTTCTATTAATAAGCGGATCCTCTCAATGTGTTATCCCATAGTGTCAGCGGGAACATCATCCCCGGCACTAACAGGGATCAGCGGCTCCAGAAAGAGGGAAAGATCAGAATCTGAGAACAATAGATTGGAATGTTACATTGAGTCAGAATATGAGAACAATAGATTGGAATGTTACAACAATAGACAGGAGTTTATCCGATTGGTTTGATAGTCTTACTGCAGATGATGATTGGATACCATTAGTATGGCGGATTTATGATGCACTTCGGATGATACAATACATTTATTATCCCATCCTAGCTATTGTTGGTGTCCCTGGTAAGTCTTTCTGTCCAGCTATTAATTCTATAAAACATGTTTAACTGCATTACTGTCCTTGTTATTTCAGCACTGGGGAGATTGAAGCCAAAATTTTCAATCCACAATGCAAACTCTATTCTCTACTTCATGAATCCACCAATATATGAGGCTGACACAAACTGTTCACTTCCTCGTTGATTGATTTGACCCTAAGCTGAGTTCCAATACTGTATCCTGTCCATCACCATTCCTGTCTACTGCCACCTCCGTAATATCATCCCCTGTCTTAGACCATATGCTCCTTAAACCACTATGTGTCGCTTTGTTAAAACCAGACTCGACTGTCCTAATGTTAAGCGACAAGTCTCCCAGTTACAAACCTTCATGAACCACAGCCATTGAAATCTTTTCTGCTTGTACCCTAACTCACACCAAATTCCAATCACCCATTAACCCTGTGCTCACAGATATACAATGGTTCCTGGTCCAGTCAAACCACAATACTATTATTCTTATTCTTGTGTTCAGACTCCTCTATGACCTCACCCCTCCAATTAGTCCCATTCACCAGTCAGTTTGCCATATTCCTGCAAATTGTTTCCCTTGCAATATTGATACAATTCAATTTTAAAAGTGAATTTTCTCCCTCTATATCTCTCTGTGGCTGTAATTTTGGACTCTTTAGAGCCACTGGTGCTGAAGCTATGGCTCCTAGAACCCTTAAAAAGGTAGGATGCGCTACCGGTCACTCGTGGCTTCTCTCCAGTGGTGTTTCATGCTGAGCAGGGCATTCCGAAAGCATTGACACACGTATTTGAAACTTGGTCTGTACATGTCCACTGACCGCCTCTGTTAGTCACTCTCAGCTGAACATACAGTCAGCAGCACGAAGAACACTCTCTAGTGTTAGTTAAAAGGACCAGGCATCCAACTTACAGTTGAGGGCCGTTTGACTTACTTCTGCTATTGTTAAGTTAGTGGATGTGCTGTGGATGGTTTTCTGGAAATTGTGTTGTGAGCTGCTGCAGTCATTCAGGGAGGACAGAGGATTTGGTGACCCAACTCTGGACGGGGTATGGGGACTGTAGTTACAGTGTCTCTGGGTCTGTAGCATGACCAACAAATGAAGCAGAGTCTGCAGAGAGCGGAGCTGTGTAAACAGGGAGGAGGAGTGTGCTCTGCCCTACCCAGCCCGGGTTTTCTACCAACACCTAACCCAGGAGCAGTGTGTGAGGTGACTTTGATTCAATAAGGAGATGGTCACAGAGGTGTATCACCTCCTGCAACACGAGCTTGAGCCTGACACCAGGGTGAGGACGGAGCTGTCAGTGGCTGTTAAGGTCACAGTTTCATTGAACTTCTCTGTGTCCGGATCTTTCCAGATGGGAGCACGTATCATATTCAACATCTCCGAGTCTGCTGTCCATTTATGTATCCGTTAGGTGATGAAGGCCATCTATGCCGAGTGAGGTGAATACATCATTTTCTCCCTCACACTCTCCATGTGCCTCTTGAGTGTTTCCCTGATAATTGTTTCTATACCCTGACTTACCACTCATGTTGAACAGAATGGCCTGTAGTTGCTCGGACGGTCCTTACACCCATTCCAGTATAAGGGTGTCACATTTACCACTCTCCAATCTTCTGTCACCTCGCCCATCTATGGACGAATGTAAGATTATGGAAAGCTCTTCTGCTATCTACATACCCACTTCCTTTAACCATCCAGACCTGGTGGATTATCTGCTCTAACATCGCCAGCCTTTCCCGTACCTCCTCCCTCTGAATTTTCACTCTCTCCATTGCCTCTACTCTCTCCACTTCCACTAATATTTTATAAGTTTCCTGTTCCAACAGCGAAACGAAGTAATCATTTGCTATTTTAACCTTCCCTGTGCCTCGAAGCATATATACACGCTTTGTCCCGGATAGTCACCACCTCACCTCGTCCTATCTGATTGATAATACATGCCTGGACCAAATGTTTGTATTGCCTATTAGAAGATCTTTGGGTTCTCTTTTATGTTGGATGATAGTGCATGTTTAATGTTGTGGATGAAGTGCTGATCAATCGGGCTGCTTTGTCCTGGATGGTGTAAAACTTCCTGAGTGTTGTTGGAATTGCACCCATCCAGGCAAGTGGAGATTATTTCGATGAACTCCTGACTTGTGTGGAGCAAACTTTACTTGTCAATTATCAGCCTAAGGCTGGATATTGTCGAGGTCTTGCTGCATTTAGGTATGGACTGCTTCAGTACCTGTAAAGTCACAAATGGTACTAAACCTGATTCAGTAATTCACAAATACTCCCATTTCTGACCTTATGATGGAGGGACAGTGATTGATGAAGCAGCTGAAAATGGTTGGGCCTAGGACACTACCCTGAGGAACTCCTGCAGTGATGTCCCGGGACTGATATAATTGATCTCCAACAACCACAACCATCTTCCTTTGTGCTAGGTATCACTCCAACCAGCAGAGGGTTTCCCCCCTGATACCCATTGACTTCAGTTTTGCTAAGGCTGCTTGATGCCGTACTCGGTCAAATGCTGACTTGATGTCCAAGGCAGTCACTCTCACCCCACCTCTGGAGTTCAGCTATTTTGTCCATGTTTGAACCAAGATTCTAATGAAATTAGGAGATGAGTGGATCTAGGGGAACTCAAACGGATCATCGTTGAGCAGATTACTGGTGATTAAATGCCACTTGATAGCACTATTGATGACACCTTCCATTACATGGCTGATGAATGACAGTAGGCAGAATGGTGGTGGAAGCATGGCTGTTGGAACACTTCCGACCTACCCTTAAGGAGACGGAAAATTGGCATACAGGCCCGTGAGGGCCAATATTCAGACTGTAACTGCTCGCCGTGGTGATCAGTATCCTTGACTAGCAGATGAATATTACAAATGTACCAGCTCGGAATGGTGATCAGTATCATAATCTGGTTGACCCACATTGACATGTACCAGCTCGGCATGGTGATCAGTATCCTGGGCTGGGTTGACCCACATTGACATTGTACCAGCCCGGCATGGAGATCGCTATCCTGGGCTGGGTTGACACTTATTGACGTTGTACCAACTCGGCATGGCGATCAGTATCCTGCACTGGTTGACCCAAATTCACACTGTGTCAGCTCTGCCTGGAGATCAGTATCCTGGGCTGCTTGACCTGTATTCGGACTGCACCAGCTCAGCATGGTGATCCATATCCTGGGCTGGTTAACCCATATTCACACTGGACCAGCTCAGCATGGTGATCAGTATCCTCGGCTGGTTGACCCATATTCACACTGGACCAGCTCAGCATGGTGATCAGTATCCTGGGCTGGTTGACCCATATTCACACTGGATAAGCTCAGCATGGTGATCAGTATCCTGGGCTGGTTGACCCATATTCACACTGGACCAGCTCAGCATGGTGATCAGTATCCTGGGCTGGTTGACCCATATTCACACTGGATAAGCTCAGCATGGTGATCAGTATCCTGGGCTGGTTGACCCATATTCACACTGGATAAGCTCAGCATGGTGATCAGTATCCTGGGCTGGTTGACCCATATTCACACTGGATAAGCTCAGCATGTTGATCAGTATCCTGGGCTGGTTGACCCATATTCACACTGGACCAGCTCAGCATGGTGATCAGTATCCTGGGCTGGTTGACCCATATTCTGACTGTACCATCTCAGCCTGGTGATCAGTATCCTGGGCTTGTTCACCATATTCACACTGGACCAGCTCTGCAATATATTTAGTATCCTGGGTTGGTTGACCCATATTGTGACTGTACCATCTCGGCCTGGTGATTAGTATCCTGGGCTGGTTGACCCATATTCTGACAGTACCATCTCGGCATGGTGATCAGTATGCTGGGCGGGCTGACCCATATTCACACTGTACCAGACCAGTATGGTGATCAGTACCCCGAGAAATGCAGGGAAGTTATGCTGACTCTTTATAAAGCTTAACTAGACTACTGCGTCCAGTTCTGGTGACCACACTTTTGGAGGAATGTGAAGGTGCTTGTGTGCGTGTGGAGGGAATTTACCAGAGTGTTTCCAGGGATGTGGGATTTTGAGTACAAGGTTATTGTGGTAAATCTGGTGTTATTTTCCTTGTAGAAAGGAGAATAAGGGGAGTTATGAAGGAGATTTACATGATTATCACAGGTTTAGATAAGGTAAACAAAGAAAATCTGTTCCCTGTAGGTGATGGTACAAGGACTAGAGATAAGGTTTGGGTAAGAGATGCAGGGGAAATGTGAGGATGAACTTTATTATGTACTGTGCGATAGACAGAGCTAAGCAATTCCAGAACTAACGGATTAGATCTAAGCTCTGCAGTCCTGCCACATCCAGTCGTGAATGGTGGTGGACAATTAATCAACTAACTGGAGGAGGTGGCTCCACAAATATCCCCATTCTCAATAATGGGGGAGCCCAGCACATCAGTGTAAAAGATAAGGCTGAAGCATTTGTAACAATCTTCAGCCAGAAGCGCCGCTGGAAGCTTCCCATACTTTACTTTGTATTCTCCATTCACAATATTTATCTTAACAATTTTAAACTTAAGTTAAAAGATTAGAATAACAAGGGGTTTTAAAAGAAAGAAAACAAAGGAAATAAATTGCTTCAGTTGTTTTGATCTGTTCATTCTTCAAATTACTTTCAAACAATTGGAATTAAAACTGAAAACAGAGGTGAATTCTCACAAGTAAACATTCTAACTCCAAACAAAGTGATTAAACCTGCAGTAAACCTCAGTCCGAGTCATCCGCATCCATGGATGCGTGTTTCTCTTTCTATTTCTCTTCCCTCCACTCCTCTCTCTCCCGCCCTCTCTCTGTCTCTCTTTCTCTCGCCGTCTCTCTCTCTTTCCCAGCACAAAGGAATTAGAATAAAGAAAAAGAACAAAGAAAATTACAGCACAGGAACAGGCCCTTCGGCCCTCCAAGCCTGCGCTGATCGAGATCCTCGATCTAAACCTGTCGCCACTTTTCTAAGGGCCTGTATCTCTTTGCTTCCTGCCCATTCATGTATCTGCCTAGATAGATCTTAAAAGACGCTATCATGCCCGCGTCTACCACCTCCGCTGGCAACGCGTTCCAGGCACCCACCACCCTCTGCGTAAAGAACTTTCCACGCATATCCCCCCTAAACTTTTCCCCTTTCACTTTGAACTCGTGTCCCCGAGTAATTGAATCTCCCACTCTGGGAAAAAGCTTCTTGCTATCCACCCTGTCTATACCTCTCATAATTTTGTACACCTCAATCAGGTCCCCCCTCAATCTCCGTCTTTCTAATGAAAATAATCCTAATCTACTCAACCTCTCTTCATAGCTAGCGCACTCTATACCAGGCAACATCCTGGTGAACCTCCTCTGCACCCTCTCCAAAGCGTCCACATCCTTTTTGTAATGTGGCGACCAGAACTGCACGCAGTATTCCAAATGTGGCCGAACCAAAGTCCTATACAACTGTAACAGGACCTGCCAACTCCTGTACTCAATTCCCTGTCCGATGAAGGAAAGCATGCCGTATGCCTTCTTGACCACTCTATTGACCTGCGTTGCCACCTTCAGGGAACAATGGACCTGAACACCCAAATCTCTCTGGACATCAATTTCCCCCCGGACTTTTCCATTCACTGAAAAGATCACTCTTGAATTGGATCTTCCAAAATGCATCACCTCGCATTTGCCCTGATTGACATCCATCTGCCATTTCTCTGCCCAACTCTCCAATCTATCTACATTCTGCTGTATTCTCTGACAGTCCCCTTCACTATCTGCTACTCCACCAATCTTAGTGTCGTCTGCAAACTTGCTAATCAGCCCACCTATACTTTCCTCCAAATCATTTATGTATATCACAAACAACAGTGGTCCCAGCACGGATCCCTGTGGAACACCGCTGGTCACACGTCTCCATTTTGAGAAACTTATTTCCTCTGCGACTCTCTGTCACCTGTTACCCAGCCAGTTCTTTATCTATCCAGCTAGTATACCTTGGACCGCATGCGCCTTCACTTTCTCCATCAGCCTACCATGGGGAACCTTATCAAACGCCTTACTGAAGTCCATGTAGATGACATCTACAGCCCTTCCCTCATCAATCAACTTTGTCACTTCCTCAAAGAATTCTATTAAGTTGGTAAGGCATGACCTTCCCTGCACAAAACCATGTTGTCTATCACTGATAAGCCCATTTTCTTCCAAATGGGAATAGATCCTATCCCTCAGTATCTTCTCCAGCAGCTTCCCTACCACTGACGTCAGGCTCACCGGTCTATAATTACCTGGATTATCCCTGCTACCCTTCTTAAACAAGGGGACAACATTAGCAATTCTCCAGTCCTCCGGGACCTCACCCGTGTTTAAGGATGCTGCAAAAATATCTGTTAAAGCCCCAGATATTTCCTCTCTCGCTTCCCTCAGTAACCTGGGATAGATCCGGACCTGGGGCCTTGTCCACCTTAATGCCCTTTAGAATACCCAACACTTCCTCCCTCCTTATGCCGACTTGACCTAGAGCAATCAAACATCTGTTCCTAACCTCGACATCCGTCATGTCCCTCTCCTCGGTGAATACCGATGCAAAGTACTCGTTGAGAATCTCACCCATTTTCTCTGACTCCACGCATAACTTTCCTCCTTTGTCCTTCAGTGGGCCAATCCTTTCTCTAGTTACCCTCTTGCTCCTTATATATGAATAAAAGGCTTTGGGATTTTCCTTAACCCTGTTTGCTAAAGATATTTCATGACCCCTTTTAGCTCTCTTAATTCCTCGCTTCAGATCGGTCCTACATTCCCGATATTCTTTCAAAGCTTCGTCTTTCTGCAGCCGCCTAGACCTTATGTATGCTTCCTTTTTCCTCTTAGCTAGTCTCACAATTTCACCTGTCATCCATGGTTCCCGAATCTTGCCATTTCTATCCCTCATTTTCACAGGAACATGTCTCTCCTGCACGCTAATCAACCTCTCTTTAAAAGCCTCCCACATGTCACATGTGGATTCACCTTCAAGCAGCTGCTCCCAACCTGCATTCCCCAGCTCCTGCCGAATTTTGGTATAGTTGGCCTTCCCCCAATTTAGCACTCTTCCTTTAGGACCATTCTCATCTTTGTCCAAGAGTATTTTAAAGCTTACAGAATTGTGATCACTATTCCCAAATAGTCCCCTACTGAAACTTCAACCACCTGGCCGGGCTCATTCCCTAACACCAGGTCCATTATGGCCCCTTCCCGAGTTGGACTATTTACATACTGCTCTAGAAAACCCTCCTGGATGCTCCTGACAAATTCTGCTCCATCTAGACCTCGAACACTAAGTGAATCCCAGTCAATGTTGGGTAAATTAAAATCTCCTATCACCACCACCCTGTTGCTCCTACATCTTTCCATAATCTGTTTACATATTTGTACCTCTATCTCACGCTCGCTGTTGGGAGGCCTGTAGTACAGCCCCAACATTGTTACCGCACCCTTCCTATTTCTGAGTTCTGCCCATATTGCCTCACTGCTCGAGTCCTCCATAGTGCCCTCCTTCAGCACAGCTATGATATCCTCTCTGACCAGTAATGCAACTCCTCCACCCCTTTTACCTCCCTCTCTATCCCGCCTGAAGCACTGATATCCTGTGTTATTTAGTTGCCAATCATGCCCTTCCCTCAACCAAGTCTCAGTCAGAGCAATAACATCATACTCCCAGGTACTAATCCAAGCCCTAAGTTTATCTGCCTTACCTGCTACACATCTTGCATTAAAACAAATGCACCTCAGACCACCAGTCCCTTTGCGTTCATCATCTGCTCCCTGCCGACTCTTACCCTTAGTCACACTGACTTCATTATCTAGTTCCTTACAGGCTTTAGTTACTACCTCCTTACTGTCAACTGACCTCCTGATTTGGTCCCCATCCCCCTGCCACATTAGTTTAAACCCTCCCCAACAGCTTTAGCAAAAGCACCCCCAAGGACATTGGTTCCAGTCCGGCCCAGGTGTAGACCGTCCAATTTGTAATAGTCCCACCTCCCCCAGAACCGGTCCCAATGTCCCAAAAATCTGAAACCCCTCCCTCCTGCACCATCTCTCAAGCCACGCATTCATCCTGACTATTTTTTCATTTCTACTCTGACTATCCCGTGGCACTGGTAGCAATCCTGAGATTACTAAATCTGAGGTCCTACTTTTTAACTTGGCTCCTAACTCCCTAAACTCTGCTTGTAAGGTCCTCATCCCGTTTTTTACCTATATCATTGGTGCCTATGTGCACAATGACAACTGGCTGTTCACCCTCCCCCTTTAGAATGTTCTGCAGCCGGACTGAGACATCACTGACCCGTGCACCTGGGAGGCAACATACCATTCGGGAGTCTCGTTTTCGACCACCGAACCGCCTATCTACTCTCCTTAGAATCGAATTCCCTATGACTATAGCCCTTCCACTCTTTTTCCCGCCCTTCTGAACAGCATAGCCGGCCACGGTGCCATGAACCTAGCTACTGCTGCCTTCCCCTGGTGAGCCATCTCCCTCAACAGTATCCAAAACAGTATACTTGTTTTGGAGGGAGATGACCGCAGGGGACTCCTGCGCTGCTTTCCTGCTCTTTCTCTGCCTTTTGGTCACCCATTCCCTTTCTCCCTCTGCAATCCTAATCTGTGGTGTGACCAATTCGCTAAACGTGCTATCCACGACCTCCTCAGCATCGTGGATGCTCCAAAGTGAGTCCATCCGCAGCTCCAGAGCCGTCATGCGGTCTAACAAGTGCTGCAGCTGGACACACTTCCTGCACCTGAAGGAGTCAGGGACATCAGCCGTGTCCCTGAGCTCTCACATTGAGCAAGAGGAGCATGACACGGGTCTGAGATCTCCTGCCATTTTTAATCTTAAGCTTAACTTAGTTAAATGAAAAAGGAGAGAAAAGTTTTTACCAATCACACGATGAAACAAAAAAGAGAAGTAGAAAAAGCCTGACCTTATCTACACACCACCGAGTCCCTTTTTTTTGGTTAGAGGAGGAGGGCGGGGGGGGAGACACTGCAAGTGTAGTGTCTCGGGTTCAGAAACAGCCCAAATATATAGGGTTTACTTACCCAGCAGCCCCCTGGTCTCCACCGAAAACAAAAGGAAATTAAGTTTACTTTGAAACTGACCTTCCCAGCTGCTCACTCGCTCGCACTAACTGCTCCCGAAAAAGCTGCTGCTATAGAATTGCTATTTCACATTCCAACATCCATGTTATAGTAACTTTTATCCTCCCCACTCACACCAATTTAAAATCCAACTGTACACTCATGTTAAACAACCAACTACTTTAAGACAACATGCAGGACCAGATGAGAGAGGGTTAACTGACCCTAATAGACACTAACCTGAGACAGACAAAGAAATCAAACTGGAAACATCAAATACACAAACAGAAACTAACTCACACACAAGCTTTTCCTTTTGTTTTCCTCACACAGTGTTTCAGCCTCACTGCGGCTCCAAAACATTTCCTTTCCTTTTATATCTCAACTGCACTCGTGACATGTTGGGATTGAGAGCAACAGACTGTTCTATTCTGTGTTGTCACCAGTTTAAGGGGACAGACTGGCATGGGCATCACCTTAATGGGACAGACTGGCAAGCGCGCTACCTTAACGGGAAAAAATGACAAGGGTGTCACCTTAACGGTACAGACTGGCAAAGGCATCAACTTAATGGGACAGACTGGTAATGGCGTAATCTTAACGGGACAGTCTGTTAAGTGTTATCCTTCTCCATCATCGTCCCCCTCCGAGGCCTCCTGCTCCGTTTCAGTACCACCTGTCTGATACTCTGCTTTTTCTGATGGCTGCTACAGCTGCCTGGGTGCTGCTTTCCCCTCTGGGTTTCCAGTCACTGAATGTTAGACCTGTACTGTGCATGCTCTGTCTTCTGGTGGGGTCACTCCTGTAACTCCCTAAGGACACCTCTAGAATCCTCTAACTTCTGGGTCACTGGACATTATCCTGTGTGACAGTAACAATATGTTTCTTTGCTAACTCTAACCGCTGCTGAACTGCACAAGCCTGTACTGCATTAAGTGTCTGTTGTTGTATAGTGACATTAAAGATTATTGTGTAACTCATGTCGCTGTGTTTGCTGTTGCTGCTGTTTCTGTTCACTTTGAGCGACTATTTCTCTCACCTGTGACTGTATCACTTCCTCATTGCACTGTGCACGGTGTGATGCTGGACATGGAGTCAGATTTAAAGCCTTTTCACCTTTCCGATGTTTAGCCAAGACCTGTGCCTGGATAAACTTCACTATCTTTTTAAATGGAACGTGTTCATGCTTCCATGCACAGTCTCCTAACAGGGACTGGATACTGCCCATATTACACTTAGTGCTTAACTCTTCCTCATATGTTTCCCAGAGACCCTTCTTCCCGTTGTGTTTTTGTGACATAATGTGTATTTAAAGAGACATCGCTGGGTCAGTATCACCTGCTGTCCCTCAAAGGAGTTTATCCCTGCAAGAATTTTCACTGGTCAAACGAATGTTCCCATGTTTATGCAACTTCCTCCAACACCCTCGGTTTGCCGGGTAGTCAAAGTCCCGGGTTTCAGCACCACTTGTAAGATCTGGGGTTTGATTTAATGTAATTGTTAGACTTAGCTCAATTACAATGACAATCTATGTTGGGAGATCAGATTTAAAAGGGACTTGCAGCTCAGACTAGCTATAAAACTACATGTGTACGAGGCTGCTTTCACAGACTTCACAGACTTAATGAAGTTCTCCACAAAAAGCACAAAATTGTGATACTGAGCAAAGGGCAGTGGTCAGCAGTTGTGTTCACAATGGAACACCGGTGCTCAACCTCCGGTTATCTGTGGAACCTTGTCTCTTCATTGAACTCTATCTTCTGTCTTCTTCTTGATGATGATGTGCGTTTTTAGGGTCTTACAAGTTACTAATTTATACAATATAATAAATGCAAAATACTGCGGATGCTGGAAATCTGAAATAAAAACAAGAAATGCTGGAACCACTCAGCAGGTCTGGCAGCATCTGTGGAAAGAGAAGGAGAGTTAACGTTTCGGGTCAGTGACCCTTCATCGGAACTAATTTATACACCTTTCCCAGCTTGGTTCTGTTCCATATTAGGTAAAAGCCCGTTTCTGATCATTTGATTGGTCAGTAATTAACTAACTACACTTCCATGATGGTACTTCGAGCCTGGTGTAAGTTATTATCATTGTCATTCAGTGGGGGGGTGGGGGAGGGGCCTCCAGATTCCAGCTGCCTTGACTCCACGAGTTCCTTTACAAAAGGTCATATCTGACCCGGTGCCATCCTGCTGTGGATGTTCAACCACAGTGACCACTTAATGGCATTGATATGCACTTATCTCAATTCACAGCTTCCTGGCCACAAGGGCATTGTTTACAGTTTTGTACCAGTTAAAAAGCTAACAGTCTCCCTGAGATACTTCACAGTCTAACGACTTTTAAATAACGGTTCTAAACAGGTCAGGACTTGTCCAGAAGTTTAGTTAACATCATGCGTTGTGGTTATGTTACATACAGAATACTATTTTAACAGTTATCCTGAAGAATATGACAACTATGTTCTAACAGTCCTATCATAAAATAAACTCAATCCCACAATTTTGTTCCAACAAGGACGGAGATATCTAGCTTTGTATTTGAAGACAGCGGCCACTACTGCCCACTGTTTACTGATTGTGTCTGAAGCTGTTGGGTTTTAGCTAAACACAGGGCATTTATTTTATTCGCTCATTCATGGGATGTGGGGGTCGCTGGCTCTGCCAGCATTTATTGTACATCCCTAATTGCCCTTGAGAAGGTGGTGCTGAGCTCCCTTCTTGAACATGTGGGGTAGATGCACCCACAGTGCTGTCCGGAAGGGATTGCCAGGATTTTCACCCAGCAACAGTGAAGGAATGGCGATATAGATCCAAATCAGGATGGTGTGTGACTTGGAGGGGATCTTGCAGGTAGTGGTGTTCCCATGCATCTGGTGCTCTTGTCCTTCTAGGTGGCGGAGTTCGCGAGTTTGGATGGTGCTGCCTCAGGAGCTTGGGTGAGTTGCTGCAGTGCATCTTGTAGATGGTACACACTGTTGCCACTGTGCATCAGTGGTGGAGGGAGTGAATATTGTCGGTGGGGTGCCAATCAAGTTTGCTGCTTTGTCGGGAATGGTCCTGAGCTTCTTGAGTGTTGTTGCAGCGTCACACATCCAGGCAAGTGGAGAGTATTCCATCACACTCCTGACTTGTGCCTTGTCGATGGTGAACAGGCTTTGGGAAGTTAGGAGGTGAATTACTCGCCACAGGATTTCTAGCCTCTGACCTGCTATTGTAGCCACGGTATTTATATGGCTACTCCCGTTCAGTTTCTCGTTTTGTTTCTAATCAATGGTAACCCTCCAGGATGTTGATCGTGGGGGATTCAGTGATGGCAATGCCATTGAAAGTCAGCGGAAGATGGTTAGATTATTTCTTGTTTTAGATGGTCATTGCCTGGCACTTGAGTGACACGAAAGTTACTTGCCACATAGAACATAGAACATAGAACAGTACAGCACAGTGCAGGCCCTTTGGCTCACGATGTTGTGCCGAACTATTAACCTACTCTAAGATTTAAGTAACTATCTATCCTTCATTCTACTATCATCCATGTACCGATCCAAGAGTCGTTTAAATGCCCCTAATGTATCTGCTTCTACTACCACCGCTGGCAGCGCATTCCACGCACCCACCAATCTCTGTGCAAAGAACCTACCTCTGACATCACCCCGAAACCGTCCTCCAATCATCCTAAAATTATGCCCCCTGGTGATAGCCCTTTCCACCCTGGGAAAAAGTCTCTGACTATCCACTCTATCAATGTCTCTCATCATCTTGTACCCCTCTATCAAGTCACCTCTCATCCTTCTTCACTCCAATGAGAAAAGCCCTAGCTCTCTCAATCTTCCTTTGTAGGACATGCCCTCCAGTACAGGCAGCATCCCGGTAAATCTCCTCTGCACCCTCTCTAAAGCTTCCACATCCTTCCTATAATGAGGCGATCAGAAGTGAACACAATATTCCAAGTGTGGTCGAACCAGGGCCTTATGGAGCTTCAGCATAACCTCGCGGCTCTTAAACTCAATCCGCCTGTTATTGAAAGCCAACACACCATACGCCTTCTTAACAACCCCATCAACACATCAGCCCGAGCTGGATATTGTCCAAATATTGCTGCATTCGACATGGGTTGCTTCAGTATCTGAGGGATGGTGAATGGTGCTGAACATTGTGCCATCATCAGTGAACATCCCCACTTCTCACCTTTTGATTGAAGGATTATCATTGATGAAGCAGCTGAAGATGGTTGGGCCTCGGACACTACCCTGAGGAACTCCCCCAGTGATGTCCTGGAGCTGAGCTTATTGACCTCTAACAACCCCAGCCAGCTTCGTTTGCGTTAGATATGAGGCCAACCAGGGGAGAGTTTTCCCCTTGATTCCCATTGGTTGCAGTTTTGCTCGGCTCCTTGATGCCATACTCGGTCAAATGCTGCCTTGATGTCAAGGGCAGTCATTGTCACCTCACCTCTTGAGTTCAGCTCTTTTGTCCATGTTTGTACCAAGGTTGCATTGAGAGCAGGAGCTGAGTGGCCATGGCAGAAGCCAAACGCAGCGTCAGTGAACAAATTATTGCCAAACAAGTGCTGCTTGATGGCAAAGTTAACACCAGGCGAAGTGTTGGCTTAGTGGTAATGTCACTGGCATAGTAATCCAGAGGACCAGGCTAGAGCTCTGACGACATGAGTTCTAATCCTACCACAGCAGATATTGAAATTTGAATTCAATTAATAAAATATGGAATTTAAATTGTTGGTCTAATGGTGCCATGAAACCTTTGTCAATTTTTATGAAAAACCATCTGGTTCAGTGATGTCCTTCAGGGACGGAATTCTGTTGTCCTTACCTGGTCAGGCTTACATGAGATTCCAGACTCACAGCAATGTGGTTGACTATGAAATGGCTTTGCAAGCCACTCAGTTCAAGGGCAATTAGGGATGGACAATAAATGCTGGCCTCGCCAGCGATGCCCACATCCGATGAACGAATGAGAACAGCTTCCATCACTTTGCTGATTATTGAGAGTAGACTGATGGGGTGGCAGCTGGCCAGTTTCAACTTGTGCTGGTTTTTGTGTACAGTTAATGAATTTTGGGAGGACTAACAAGGCAAGGGGATATACAATGGATGGTAGGACCCAAGGAAGCACAGCAGGTCAGAAGGACCTTGGTGTACTTGTCCATAGGTCACTGATTGCAGCAGCACAGGTAGATAAGGTGGTTAGGAAGGCATATGGGATTCTTGCATTTATTGGCCAATGCATAGCATATAAGAGCAGGGAGGTTATCATCATAATATATAAAACGCTAATTTGGCCACAGTTGGTGTACTGTGTAAGGTTCTGGTCACCACACTATAGGAAGGATGCGATTGCACTGGGGAGGGTGCAGAGGAGATTCACCAGGATGTTGCCTGGGCTGGAGCATTTCACCTATGAAGGGAGATTGAAAAGGCTAGGGTTGTTTTCGTTGGAAGACAGAAGGCTGAGTGGGGACATGATTGAGGTACACAAGATTATGAGGGGCATTGATAGGTTCGATAGGAAGAAACATTTTTCCGTTAGCGGAGGGGTCAAGAACTAGGGGACATAGATTTAAGTTGAGAGGCAGGAGGTTTAGTGGGGATTTGAAGAATTTTCCTTTCACGCAGAGTTTGGTTGGAATCAGGAACGCGCTGCCTGAAGACGTGGTGGAATCAGGAACCCTCACAACATTTAAAACCTATTTAGATGAGCACTTGAAACTCCATAGTACACAAGGCTACGGGCCAGCAAAATGGGATTAGAACAGTTGTGTGCTGGATGGCCAGCACAGACTCGATGGGCCGATGGGCCTGCTTCTGTGCTGTATAACTCTATAACTCTATGACACACCTGGGCAATGTTCCAGATTGCCAGCCAGATGCCAGTTTTGTAGCTGTACCGGAACAGCTTGGCGAGGGGCACAGCAAGTTCTGGAGCACAGGCCTTCAGTACTATGAATCCCATAGCCTTTGCAGTATCCAGCGCCTTCAGTCATTTTCTGATATCACGTGGAGTGAATCGGATTGGCTGATATCTGGCATCTGTGATGCTGGAGACAGCAGGAGGAGGCTGAGATCGATCATCAACTCGGCACCTCTGGCTGAAGATTGTTGCAAATGCTTCAGCCTTATTTTTCACACTGATGTGCTGGCCTCTCCCATCATTGAGGATGGGGATATTTGTGGAGCCACCTCCTCCTGTTTGTTGTTTAATTGTCCACCATCATTCACGATTGGATGTCGCAGGACTGCAGAGCTTAGATATGATTCATAGTTTGTGAGATCACTTAGTCTTGTTGATTTCATTCTGCTTCACTGTTTTGCATGCAAGAAGTCATGTGTTGCAGCTTCACCAGGTTGACACCTCATTTTGCGGTTTGCCTGGTGCTGTTCCTGACATGCCCTCCTGCACTCTTCATTGAAACAGGGCTGGTGTCCTGGCTTGATGGTAATGGTTGAGTGGAGAATATGCCGGGTCATGAGGTTAAAGATTGTGTTTAATTACAGTTTTGCTGTTGCGAATGGCCCAAAGCGCCTAATGGATGCTCAGTTTTTGGTTGCTGGATCTGTTTGAAATCTATACCATTTAGCACAGTGATAGTGCCACACAACACGAAGAAGGGTATCTTCAATGTGAAGACGGGACTTTGCCTCCACAAGAACTGTGCGATGGTCACTCCTACCAATACTGTCATGGACAGATGCATCTGTGACAGTTAAATTTGTGAGAACGAGGTCAAATAGGTTTTTCCCTCCTTTTCATTCCCCACCACCTGCCGCAGACACAGTCCAGCAGCTATGTCCTTTACGGCTCTGCCAGCTCAGTCGTTAATGGTGCTACTGAGCCATTCTTGCTGATGGACATTGAAGTCCCCCACCCAGAGATCATTCTGTGTCCCTGTTACCCTCAGTGCTTCGTCCAAGTGGTGTTCAGCATGGAGGATTATTGACTCACCAGGTGAGGGAGGGTGGGAGGTGATAATCAGCAGGAGGTTTCCTTGTCCATGTTTGACCTGATGCCGTGAAGCTTCATGGGGTCTCGAGTCAAGGGTCTGTCCTGCTGCTGTGAGAGGACATACCCGGGATGGTGATGGCAGTGTCTGGCACAATGTCTGTTAGCTATGATACGGTGAATATGACTGTGTTTTCTGCTGCTTGACTAGTCTGTGGGACAGTTCTCCCAAATTTGGCTCAAGCCCCCAGATGTTTGTAAGGAGGACTTTACAGGGTCGACAGGGCTGGGTTTGTCTTTGTTGTTTCTGGTGCCTCGGTCAATGCCGGGTGGTCTGTCCGGTTTCATTGTTTATCTTAGATTTTGTAGCCGTTTCGTACAACTGAGTAGCTTGCGAGGCCATTTCAGAATCAACCACATTGCTGTGAGTCTGGAATCACATGTAGGCCAGACCAGGTTAGGATGGCAGATTTCCTTCCCTGAAGGACATTAGTGAACCAGATGTGTTTTTACAACAATCGACAATGGTCACCATGAGAATAGATATTTTAATTCTGGAGTTTTATTTAAGATAATTAATGATGTCAGAGTATGTCTTGTTTTAAAATTCAAATAAACTAGAAATTCTCTAAGTAACAGTTTGTAAGACGTCAGGAATGTAAGGAATTTGGATTGTTTAATTGTCCTGTGGCTTAAAATATGTATGTGGCCAGGAAGGAAATCTGCTATTGTTTGTGCTGATAACAATCCTGAGGCATCTGTAACATCCACAAGTGGTGATGAAATTACTGAAGGAAATGTAAACACATGCTCACCATTAAGGCAGTCTCTCATATCATCATCTGAACAAAGAATTAGACATCTCATTAAACAATGGTAGCTGACGGTGGATGTTGATAGGACAGTGTGATCTTGTCAATGAAACATGCGGCCCACCTTGATATGAAAGGTGTAAAGGTCATTGCAGATAGTAATTCAGTGATAAGGTCAAGGAGCTTGGTCAGTTACTGAACGATTAGCAGGGAGAGAAATGCTCACTGGGTTATCATGTATGCATGACTCCTTGTAACACGTTTGTGACGAATGGGTGTATTGCGACCAGGTACATTGTGAATGGAGATTTTGTATAATTGTTAACTAGTAGTATTCCTACTGAATCTAGTAGAGTCATTGGTGTTTAATTTGAGCTTTGAGTGCTGTCTCATTATTTACTGTAATTCTCATGTTTGAACCATGGAGTAACCAAGAAAAAAGATGGCAGTTTATGAACAACAATTGTTTAAATATGTGGACATGAGGATTCACATTATCATTGCCAGGAATGTCGACACAAAGATCTGTGTCCAGAGTTATGTCCGAGACTATTTAACGACCCTTATGAAAATCTCTGGAATACAATTCCTGCATCATTGTTGTCCATCCATAATTATTCTTGACACTGATTGACTTGGTAGATTATTGCAGAGGACAGTTAAAAGTGAACCACATTGAGTTACCTGGAGACCAGAACAGATAAGGATGGTAGATCTCCTTTCCTAAAGGACATTAGTCAGCCAGATAGATTGTTATAAAAATCGATGATACTTTCAGGGCAACATTATTAAGTCCAGCTTTAAATTACAGATTTTTATTTATCAATTGGATGTAATAAATCGTTGAATTTTTAATTCCACCAGCCGCAATTGTGGGATTTGAACCCATGTCCCCAGGGCATTAGCCTGAGCCTCTGGATTACCAGTTCTGTGAGAATGCCACTATCCCACTGTCAAAGCCACGCTACATCACATTCGTCCCTTAAGACACCACACAAAACCTTCCTCTTTGACCAAGCCTTTGGTCAACTGACTTCATATCTCCTGTCATATCTCCTGTTGTATCTCCTGTTGTGGCTCAGTGTCATACTTTGAACAAAGAACAAAGAACAAAGAAAATTACAGCACAGGAACAGGCCCTTCGGCCCTCCAAGCCTGCGCCGATCCAGATCCTCTATCTAAACATGTCGCCTATTTTCTGAGGGTCTGTATCTCTTTTCTTCCTGCCCATTCATGTATCTGTCTAGATACATCTTAAAAGATGCCATCGTGCCCGCATCTACCACCTCCGCTGGCTACGCGTTCCAGGCACCCACCACCCGCTGCGTAAAGAACTTTCCACGCATATCCCCCCTAAACTTTTCCCCTTTCACTTTGAACTCGTGTCCTCTCATAATTGAATCCCCCACTCTGGGAAAAAGCCTCTTGCTATCCACCCTGTCTATACCTCTCATGATCTTGTACATCTCAATCAGGTCCCCCCTCAACCTCCGTCTTTCTAATGAAAATAATCCTAATCTACTCAACCTCTCTTCATAGCTAGCGCCCTCCATACCAGGCACCATCCTGGTGAACCTCCTCTGCACCCTCTCCAAAGTATCCACATCCTTTTGGTAATGTGGCGACCAGAACTGCACGCAGTATTCCAAATGTGGCCGAACCAAAGTCCTATACAACTGTAACATGACCTGCCAACTCTTGTACTCAATACCCCGTCCGATGAAGGAAAGCATGCCGTATGCCTTCTTGACCACTCTATTTACCTGCGTTGCCACCTTCAGGGAACAGTGGACCTGAACACCCAAATCTCTCTGGACATCAATTTTCCCCAGGACTTTTCCATTTACTGCATAGTTCACTCTTGAATTGGATCTTCCAAAATGCATCACCTCGCATTTGCCCTGATTGAACGCCATCTGCAATTTCTCTGCCCAACTCTCCAATCTATCTATATTCTGCTGTATTCTCTGACAGTCCCCTTCACTATCTGCTACTCCACCAATCTTAGTGTCGTCTGCAAACTTGCTAATCAGTCCACCTATACTTTCCTCCAAATCATTAATGTATGTCACAAACAACAGTGGTCCCAGCACGGATCCCTGTGGAACACCACTGGTCACACGTCTCCATTTTGAAAATATCCCTTCTACTGCTACTCTCTGTCTCCTGTTGCCCAGCCAGTTCTTTATCCATCTAGCTAGTACACCTTGGACCCCATGCGCCTTCACTTTCTCCACCAGTCTGCCATGGGGAACCTTATCAAACACCTTACTGAAGTCCATGTATATGAGATCGACAGCCCTTCGCTCATCAATCAACTTTGTCACTTCCTCAAAGAATTCTATTAAGTTGGTAAGACATGACCTTCCCTGCACAAAACCATGTTGCCTATCACTGATAAGCCCATTTTCTTCCAAATGGGAATTGATCCTATCTCTCAGTATCTTCTCCAGCAGCTTCCCTACCACTGACGTCAGGCTCACCGGTCTATAATTACCTGGATTATCCCTGCTACCCTTCTTAAACAAGGGGACAACATTAGCAATTCTCCAGTCCTCCGGGACCTCACCCGTGTTTAAGGATGCTGCAAAGATATCTGTTAAAGCCCCAACTATTTCCTCTCTCGCGTCCCTCAGTAACCTGGGATAGATCCCATCCGGACCTGGGGACTTGTCCACCTTAATGCCCTTTAGAGTACCCAACACTTCCTCCCTCCTTATGCCGACTTGACCTAGAGTAATCAAATATCTGTTCCTAACCTCAACATCCGTCATGTCCCTCTCCTCGGTGAATACCGATGCAAAGTACTCGTTTCGAATCTCACCCATTTTCTCTGACTCCACACATAACATTCCTCTTTTGTCCTTTAGTGGGCCAATCCTTTCTCTAGTTACCCTATTTCTCCTTATATATGAATAAAAGTCTTTGGGATTTTCTTTAACAATGTTTGCTAAAGATATTTCATGACCCCTTTTAGCTCTCTTAATTCCTCGTTTCAGATTGGTCCGACATTCCTGATATTATTTCAAAGCTTCGTCTTTCATCAGCTGCCTAGACCTTATGTATGCTTCCTTTTTCCTCTTAGCTAGTCTCACAATTTCACCTGTCATCCATGGTTCCCTCATCTTGCCATTTCTATCCCTCATTTTCACAGGAACATGTCTCTCCTGCACGCTAATCAACCTCTCTTTAAAAGCCTCCCACATATCACATGTGGATTTACCTACAAACAGCTGCTCCCAATCTACATTCCCCAGCTCCTGCCGAATTTTGGTATAGTTGGCCTTCCCCCAATTTAGCACTATTCCTTTAGGACCACTCTCGTCTGTGTCCATGAGTATTTTAAAGCTTACGGAATTGTGATCACTATTCCCAAAGCAGTCCCCTACTGAAACTTCAAACACCTGGCCGGGCTCATTCCCCAACACCAGGTCCAGTATGGCCCCTCCCCGAGTTGGACTATTTACATACTGCTCTAGAAAACCCTCCTGGATGCTCCTTACAAATTCTGCTCCATCTAGACCTCTAACACTAAGTGAATCCCAGTCAAGGTTGGGGAAATTAAAATCTCCTATCACCACCACCGTGTTGCTCCTGCATCTTTCCATAATCTGTTTACATATTTGTACCTCTATCTCACGCTCGCTGTTGGGAGGCCTGTAGTACAGCCCCAACATTGTTACCGCACCCTTCCTATTTCTGAGTTCTGTCCATATTGCCTCACTGCTCGAGTCCTCCATAGTGCCCTCCTTCAGCACAGCTGTGATATCCTCTTTGACCATTAATGCAACTCCTCCACCCCTTTTACCTCCCTCTCTATCCCGCCTGAAGCATCGATATCCTGGGATATTTAGTTGCCAATCATGCCCTTCCCTCAACCAAGTCTCAGTAATAGCAATAACATCATACTCCCAGGTACTAATCCAAGCCCTAGGTTCATCTGCCTTACCTACTACACTTCTTGCATTAAAACAAATGCACCTCAGACCACCAGTCCCTTTACATTCATCATCTGCTCCCTGCCTGCTCTTCCCCTTAGTCACACTGACTTCATTATCTAGTTCCTTACCGGCTTTTGTTACTACCTCCTTACTGTCAACTGACCTCCTCAATTGGTTCCCATCCCCCTGCCACATTAGTTTAAACCCTCCCCAACAGCGTTAGCAAAAGCGCCCCCAAGGACATTGGTTCCAGTCCGGCCCAGGTGTAGACCGTCCAATTTGTAATAGTCCCACCTCCCCCAGAACCGGTCCCAATGTCCCAAAAATCTGAACCCCTCCTTCCTGCACCATTTCTCAAGCCACGCATTCATCCTGACTATTCTTTCATTTTTACTCTGACTATCACGTGGCACTGGTAGTAATCCTGAGATTACTACCTCTGAGGTCTTACTTTTTAACTTGGCTCCTAACTCCCTAAACTCTGCTTGTAGGACCTCATCCCGTTTTTTACCTATATCATTAGTGCCTATGTGCACAATGACAACTGGCTGTTCACCCTCCCCCTTTAGAATGTTCTGCAGCCGGTCTGAGACATCCCTGACCCGTGCACCTGGGAGGCAACATACCATTCGGGAGCCTCGTTTTCGACCACAGAACCGCCTATCTACTCCCCTTACAATCGAATCCCCTATGACTATAGCCCTTCCACTCTTTTTCCCGCCCTTCTGAACAGCAGAGCCAGCCACGGTGCCATGAACCTGGCTACTGCTGCCTACCCCTGGTGAGCCATCTCCCTCAACAGTTTCCAAAACGGTATACTTGTTTTGGAGGGAGATGACCGCAGGGGACTCCTGCGCTGCCTTCCTGCTCTTTCTCTGCCTTTTGGTCACCCATTCCCTTTCTCCCTCAGCAATCCTAATCTGCGGTGTGACCAACAAACGAAACGTGCTATCCACGACCTCCTCAGCATCGCGCATGCTCCAAAGTGAGTCCATCTGCAGCTCGAGAGCCGTCATGCGGTCTAACAAGAGCTGCAGCTGGACACACTTCCTGCACGTGAAGGAGTCAGGGACATCAGCCATGTCCCTGAGCTCCCACATTGAGCAAGAGGAGCATGACACGGGTCTGAGATCTCCTGTCATTTTTAATCTTAAACTTAACTTAGTTAAATGAAAAAGGAACGAAAAGTTTTTACCAATCACGATAAAACCAGAGAAATAGAAAAAGCCTTACCTTATATACACCCCACCGAGCCCTTTTTTTTGGTTCGAGGAGGAGGGCGGGTGGGAGACGCTACAGGTGTGGAGTCGCGGGTTCACAAACCGCCCAAATATATAGTGTTTTACTTACCCAGCAGACCCCTGGCCTCCGCCGAAAACAAAAGGAAATTAACTTTACTTTCAAACTGACCTTCCCAGCTGCTCACTCGCTCGCACTCTCTGCTCCGGAAAAATCTGCCAGCAGCCCCCTGGCCTCCGCCGAAAACAAAAGGAAATTAAGTTTACTTTCAAACTGACCTTCCCAGCTGCTCACTCGCTCGCACTCTCTGCTCCCGAAAAAGCTGCTGCAATGCATTTGCTTCATAATGCTCCTGTGAAGCATCTTGGGATGTTTTATTACATTAAAGGCACGACATAAATTTAATTTGTTGTTGTTGACATTTACCAGACATGATTTATCTTACCAGACCCTAGCTGCTGGCCATTTGTGGTCCATTTTTTTTCTCTCTCAAGCAGCGAATACTTTTGTCCTGGGATGTCTTCTTTTGGGCCTCCTTATCTCGAGAGACAATGGATACGCGCCTGGAGGTGGTCAGTGGTTTGTGAAGCAGCGCCTGGAGTGGCTATAAAGGCCAATTCTGGAGTGACAGGCTCTTCCACAGGTGCTGCAGAGAAATTTGTTTGTTGGGGCTGTTGCACAGTTGGCTCTCCCCTTGCGCCTCTGTCTTTTTTCCTGCCAACTACTAAGTCTCTTCGACTCGCCACAATTTAGCCCTGTCTTTATGGCTGCCCGCAAGCTCTGGCGAATGCTGGCAACTGACTCCCACGACTTGTGATCAATGTCACACGATTTCATGTCGCGTTTGCAGACGTCTTTATAACGGAGACATGGACGGCCGGTGGGTCTGATACCAGTGGCGAGCTCGCTGTACAATGTGTCTTTGGGGATCCTGCCATCTTCCATGCGGCTCACATGGCCAAGCCATCTCAAGCGCCGCTGACTCAGTAGTGTGTATAAGCTGGGGGTGTTGGCCGCTTCAAGGACTTCTGTGTTGGAGATATAGTCCTGCCACCTGATGCCAATTATTCTCCGAAGGCAGCGAAGATGGAATGAATTGAGACGTCGCTCTTGGCTGGCATACGTTGTCCAGGCCTCGCTGCCGTAGAGCAAGGTACTGAGGACACAGGCCTGATACCTTCGGACTTTTGTGTTCCGTGTCAGTGCGCCATTTTCCCACACTCTCTTGGCCAGTCTGGACATAGCAGTGGAAGCCTTACCCATGCACTTGTTGATTTCTGCATCTAGAGACAGGTTACTGGTGATAGTTGAGCCTAGGTAGGTGAACTCTTGAACCACTTCCAGAGCGTGGTCGCCAATATTGATGGATGGAGCATTTCTGACATCCTGCCCCATGATGTTCGTTTTCTTGAGGCTGATGGTTAGGCCAAATTCATTGCAGGCAGACGCAAACCTGTCGATGAGACTCTGCAGGCATTCTTCAGTGTGAGATGTTAAAGCAGCATCGTCAGCAAAGAGGAGTTCTCTGATGAGGACTTTCCGTACTTTGGACTTCGCTCTTAGACGGGCAAGGTTGAACAACCTGCCCCCTGATCTTGTGTGGAGGAAAATTCCTTCTTCAGAGGATTTGAACGCATGTGAAAGCAGCAGGGAGAAGAAAATCCCAAAAAGTGTGGGTGCGAGAACACAGCCCTGTTTCACACCACTCAGGATAGGAAAGGGCTCTGATGAGGAGCCACCATGTTGAATTGTGCCTTTCATATTGTCATGGAATGAGGTGATGATACTTAGTAGCTTTGGTGGACATCCGATCTTTTCTAGTAGTCTGAAGAGACCACGTCTGCTGACGAGGTCAAAGGCTTTGGTGAGATCAATGAAAGCAATGTAGAGGGGCATCAGTTGTTCACGGCATTTCTCCTGTATCTGACGAAGGGAGAACAGCATGTCAATAGTCGATCTCTCTGCAAGAAAGCCACACTGTGCCTCAGGGTAGACGCGCTCGGCCAGCTTCTGGAGCCAATTTATCTGGACTTATAACCCGTAACTGCTGCCTTCCGTGTTGTTTCAGTCGCTGTGAGGCAACTATGGAGTGACCTCTCCATGGCGCATGCCTGGGCAAATTTATGGAGGTTGAGAGTTGCCCAGTCGTCAAAACCCCCCTCTCGGCCTTTCTGGTGGGGTCCAAAGGAGTTCAGGACACGACGTTTGGCACCAGTATGGCTGCAGGAACTGCCGCAAACATGCCAAAGGTGACACATGACCGCCTACGGGGTTCCGCTCCGGATTTTCTGTTAGGGTTTACTCCCTTAGCCTTGGTCACTCCCGAGACGCCCACAAGGCAGTGGGGTTGTTGGGGCCCCTACACAGGTGTAGGATGGTGCCGGTGGGAGGAGGGGATGCAAGGGGGAGGGGTAGAGGGAGGGGGTGGGGGGGGTGCAGGGGAAGGGGGTGCGGGGTGAAGATGGTGCGAGGGGGGGTGCGGGCTGGGACGGGGTTGTGAGGGGGTGAGCTGAGAGGGTGGAGCAGGGAAGGGGACGGGGTGGGGGGGGTGGAAGGGGGGTAAAGGGGGGGGAGGGGGGGTGGAATCTGGTGCAGGTAATAAGCCATTTCCTCAGTGCCCACCATCGACGTCCGGATGTGAACTCTAGAAATTTCCACATCAATGACGTTATATTGACTTGTCAGTAAATATAGAGTTCACTACATCTCTCCTTTCTTAATCAGAGTGTAATATTGGCAACCCTCCAGTTCTCTGCCACGACTCCCATATCCAAGGAGAATTGGAAGATTCTGGCCAGTGCCTCTGCTATTTCCACCTTTCCCTCCCTCAGCAACCCTTATACATCCCATCCAGACTGGGTAAATGTTATTGTTTATTGTGGTACAAAAAGAGTTGAAATGAAAAGGGTTAACAGAACCTGTTTGTTCAGTGACTGTAATTAATGTTATTCTCCATGGACCCTAACTGTGTCACTGGAGCGTTTTCATTTTCTATTAATAAGGGACTCCTGTCAATGTGTTATCACATCGTGTCAGCGGGAGCATCACGCTCGGCACTGACAGGGATCAGTGACTCCAGAGAGAGGAAGAGTGTAGATCAGAATCTGAGAACAATAGATTGGAATGTTACAACAATGGGTCCGAATCTCAGAACAATAGATTGGAATGTTACAACAATGGGTCAGAATCTGAGAACAATAGATTGGAATGTTACAACAATGGACAGGAGTTTATCCTCGGATCTTTACTATCTTTCTACATATTATGATTGGTACTCATTAGATGATCGGATCCTGTATGCACTTGAGATAATTCAATATTTTTACTATCCCATCCTGGCTATTGTTGGTGTCCCTGGTAGGTCTCGCTATACAGCTATTAATTATATAAACCATGTTTAATTGCATTACTGCTCCTGTAATTTACTCTGCCCTTCTTGCTGCTGCTGCTGTTCCTGGTGAATCTCCACTTCCTGCTATTAGCTGTCAATACATTGCTAATTGTATTGCAGTTCTTGTAAATCCATCTCACATTGCCCTTGAGAAGGTGGTGGCGAGCTGCCTTCTTGAACCACTGCAGTCCATTTGGGGTAGGTATACACTTAGTGCTGTGAGGTCGGCAGTTCCAGGATTTTTGACCCAGCGACAGTGAAGGAACATCGATATAATTCGAAGTCAGTATGGTGAGTGACTTGAACGGGAACTTGCAGGTGGTGATGTTCCCATGCATTTTCTACACTTGTCCTTCCAGTTGATAGAGGTCGCGGGTTTGGAAGCTGCTGTCGAAGGAGCCTTGGTGAATTGCTGCAGCGCATCTTGTTGATAGTACACACTGCTGCCACTTTGCGTCTGTGGTGGAGGGGGTCAATGTTTGTGGATGGTGTGCCAATCAAGCGGGCTGCTTTGTCCTGCATGGTGTCGAGCTTCTTGAGTGTTGTTGGAGCTGCACCCATCCAAGCAAGTGGAGACATTTCCATCACACTCCTGACTTGTGCCTTGTAGATGGTGGACAGGCTTTAGGGAGTCAGGAGGTGAGTTACTCGCCTCAGGATACCTAGCCTCGACCTGCTCTTGTAGCCACGGTATTTATATGGCTACTCCAGTTCAGTTTCTGGTCAATGGTAGCCCCTAGGATATTCATAGTGGGGGATTCAGCAATGGTAATGTCATGGAATTCAAGGGGAGATGGTTTGATTCTCTCTTGTTGGAGATGATCATTGTCTGGCACTTGTGTGGCGCGAATGTTACTTGTCACTTATCAGCCCAAGCCTGGATATTGCCCAGGTCTTGCTGCATTTCTACACGGGCTGCTTCAGTATCTGAGAAGTCACGAATGGTGCTGAACATTGTGCAATCATCAGCGAACATCCCCACCTCTGACCTTATGATTGAAGGAAGGTCATTGATGAAGCAGCTGAAGATGGTTGGGCCTAGGACACTACCCTGAGGAACCCCTGCAGTGATGTCCTGGAGTTGAGATGGTTGATCTGCAACAACCACAACCCTCTTCCTTTGCACTAGGTATAACTCCAGCCAGCGTAGGGTTTTCCCCCTGATTCCCATTGACCTGTTTTGCTAGGGCTCCTTGATGCCATACTCAGTCAAATGCTGCCTTGATGCACTTCAAGCACCCATCCAGTTTCCTTTTGAAATTGGAAGTAAGGATAAAATTGGGAGGAAGTAAAGCTGGTAACAGGAGGTAGAAAAGCAGAAAGTGACATTCGAAGGTCGGCGAAACAAAGATGAGCATCAACTGGAATGCAGAATGTCAAGAAGACACGGTTAAGGGCACTGTACTTGGATGTACGCAGTATTCGGAGCAGGGTAGATGATTTAAAGGCGCAAATAGAGGTACATGGGTATGATTGAATTGTCATAACGGGAAGGTGTAACAGGTTGACCAAGACTGAGAACTGAAAATGCAGGCATATTCGACCTTTCGGAAGGACAGGCAAAAAGTGAGACAATGTAATGTTGCGATGATATTAAGGGATGGGATCAGTACATTAGTAAGGGAGGATCTCAGGTCTGAAGAACAAAATAGGGGATCTGCTTGGGTGGAGCTAAGAAACAGCAAGGGGCAGAAAACATTGGTAGGAGCTGTTTATAGGCTACAAAACAGTAGTGTTAGCGTGGGGCATGGCATTAATGGAGATGGGAGAATCATATTGCATGGTTAATACAGTAATCACGCGTGACTTCAGTCTTCATATAGAATGGGTAACCTAATGAGAACAAATGCTATGGATGATGAGTTTCTGGAGTATGTTCGGGATGGTATTCGAGAGCAGTGTGTTCAGGAACCGACCTAAAAACAGGCTATTTTAGATCAAGTATTATGTAATGAGACATGACTAATTAATACTTTTATTGTACAATTACCTTTCGGGCTGAATTACCATAATGTGATAGAATTTGAAATTATGCTTGAAAGTAACTTCATTCAATCTTAAGCCAGGGTGTTAAATTTGAACAAAGGAAATTCGGAAGGTATGAGGGGAAAATTGCCCGAGGTGGATTGGAAAAATACATTAAAAGGTATGACAGTACATAGGCAATCGACAGTCTTTAAAGAAATATTATATAGTTTACAGCAACTATACATTCATTCCAGGCACATAAACCCCAAACGTAAAGGCAGTCAACTGTGGACAACAAAGGAAGTTGAGGATTGTGTAAGATTAAAACTGTGGTTAACACCACAGCCTCACAGCTCTAGCGACCCGGGTTCAGTTCTGGGTACTACCTGTGTGGAGTTTTCAAGTTCTTCCTATGAACTAATGGGTTTCCGCCGGGTGCTCCGGTTTCCTCCCACAGCAAAGACTTGCAGGCTGATAGGTATATTGGCAATTATAAATTGCCCCTAGTGTAGGTAGGTGGTAAGGGAATGGTGGGAATGTGGTAGGGAATGTGGGATTAATGTAGGATTAGTATAAATGGGTGGTTGTTGGTCGGCAAAGACTCGATGGGCCGAAAGGCCTGTTTCAGTGCTGTCTCTCTCTATGACTCTATCCAAGGCCTATAAAGTTGCCATAAATAGTAGTAAACCTGAGAGTTGGGAGGATTTTATAATGCACCAAAGGAGGATGAAGAAACTGATAAAGAAAGGGAGAATAGAATGTAAACGTTAGCTGGGAAAAATATAAAAAACGGACTGTAAAAGCTTCTACAGGTATGTAAAAAGGAAACGTTTGACTGAGACAAAAGTGGGTCCATTATAGGCAGTGTTCGTAGAATTTATAATGGGGAACAGAGAAATGGCAGAGAAGCTAAATTATTACTTTGTGTCTGTCTTCACCGAGGAATATATAAGAAATCTCCCAGAATTAGAGATCCAATGGATTGGGGGAATGAGGAATTGAAGGAAATTAAAAGCAAAATACAGTGGATGCTGGAAATCTGAAATAAAAACAAGAAATGCTGGAAACACTCAGCAGGTCTGGCAGCATCTGTGTAGAGAGAAGCAGAGTTAACGTTTCAGGTCAGTGACCTTTCTTCAAAACTGCAATGAATTGAAGGAAATTAGTATTAGTAAAAAGGTTGTATTGGAGAAGTTAATGGAGCTGAAGGTTGGTATGTCCCCAGGACCTGATATTCTACATCCCAGAGTGTTGACGAGATAGCTATGGAGATAGTGGATGCATTGCTTATCATCTTCAAAATTTCTGTAGATTCTGGAGCACTTCCTGCAGATTGGAAGGGCGCAAATGTCACCTCACTATTTAAGAAGGGAGGGAGAGAGAAAACAGGGAATTACAGACATGTTAGCCTTTCATTAATCGTTGGGAAACTGCTAGAATCATTTCTAAAGAATGTTAAATGGACACTTGGATAATAATGATCTGATTGGGCATAGTTAACATGGTTTATGAATGGGAAATCATGTTTGACGAACCTGTTGGAGATTTTGAGGATGTTACTAACAGAATTGATAAAGGGGAGTTGGTGGACATGGTATACTTGTATTTTCAGTTTTTTGATAACTCCCCCAAAGGAGGTTGCTTCGCAAAATTAATGCACATGGGATAGGAGGCAATATACTGGCATGGATTCAAGATTGGTTAACAGGTTGGAAACAGTGAGTAGGAATAAACAGATCAGTTTCACGTTGGCAGGCTGTGACTAGTGGGGTACTGCAGGGATCAGAGCTTGAGCCTCAGCTGTTCACAATATATTTCAATGATTTGGATGTGGGGACCAAATGTAATATTTCCAACTTTACATATGACACAAAACTAGGTGGGAATGTGTATTGTGAGGAAGATGCAGAGCGACATCAAGGGGAATTGTTCAGACTTGGTGCGTGGGAAACAACATGGAATATAATGTGGAAAAATGTGAGGTAATCCACTTTGGTGGGTGGAATAGATGTGCAGAGTGTTTCTGAAGAGATAAATTAGGAAGTGTAGATGTACAAAGGGGCCTGGGTGTCCTTGTCAATAAGTCACTGGAAGCTAACATGCAGGTGCAGCAAGCAATTACAAAGGTTAATGGCATGTTAACCTTTATTGTAAGAGGATTTGAGTACAGGAGTAGTGCAGTCTTGCTACAATTTTAGAGAACTTTAGTTCGACCGCAGTTGGAGTATTGTGCGCAGTTTTAGTCCCCTTACTTTAGGAAGGATATTATTGCCATACAGAGAGAGCAACGACGGTTCATCAGACATGTTCCTGGGATGTCGGGACTGTCTCATGCAGAGAGATTGGGGAAACTATTCTCTAGAGTTTCGAAGAATCAGAGGTGATCTCATTGAAACCGACAAAATACTTTAAGAGATAGACAGGGTAGATGCAGCGAAGATGTTTCCCCTGGTTGGGGAATCTAGAATTAGCAGACACAATTTCAAAATAAGTGGGAAGCCACTTAGGACAGAGATGAGGAAAAATGTCACTACTCAGAGGGTTGTGAATCTTTGGAATTCTCTAACCTAGAGGGCTGTGGAAGCTCAGTCATTGTTGATGTTCAAAGCAGAGATTGATACATTTCTAAATATCAATGAGATAAGAGGATATGAGGATAGTGTGGGGAAAAGGCATTGAAGTGTATGATCAACCACGATCATATTGAATAGCAGGTCAGGCTGGATGGGCTGAATGGTCTACTCCTGCACTTATGGTCCTATGTTCCTAAATCATTGATTGTCTCGGCTTCCACCACCCTCATGGGCAGTGATTTCCAGCTCATTACCATCTACTGTGTAAAAAGGTTCTGCCTCATATTCCCCCTGCATCTCTTACCCAAAACCTTCCATCTGTGTTCCCTGGTCCGTGTTCCATCAGTTAACGGGAACAGTTTTTCCTTGCCTATATCTTATCTAAACCTTTAAAAATCATGAGGGGTCTGGACAGAGTAGGTAGGGAAAAACTGTTCCCACTCGTCAAACGATCAAGAACGGATGGGCCTAGATTTAATGTAATTGGTTTAAAAAATAGCAATGCCAACATGAGGAAAATATTTTCACAAAGTTAGTGGTTGCACCCTCTTTTGAACAAGGGTGTAACGTTTGTATTCTCCAGCCCTCTGTCATCACCCCCGAGTCGAAGGAAGATTGGAAAATGATGGTCAGTACCTCTGCGATTTCCACCCTCACTTCCCTCAGTATACTTGGGTGCATGTTATCTGGTCCTGGTCTTTATCCACTTTAAGTACAGATAGCTTATCTAATGCTTCCTCTTTCTCAATTTTAAACCGGTCTAGTGTCTGACCTAGCTCGTCTTTCAACATTGCCTGGGTTGCATCTTAGAATCATAGAAAGTTTATGGCACGTAAAAAGACCACTTGGCCCATTGTGTCTATGCCAGATGAAAACTATCCACCCATTCTGATCCCACCTTCCAGCATTTGATGGAATATGGCACATGAGGTGCATATTCCGTTTGGAATGAGGTATGGGTTCCTGCCTCAACTATCCTTTCGGGCAATGAATTCCAGACTCCCACCACCCTCTGGGAGAAAGTAAAGTCCTCATTTCCCCTATAGTCTTTCAACCACGCACTTTAAATCCATGCCACTTCGTCACTGACCCCTCTGATAAGGTGAATAGACCCTTCACCTCCACTCTATCCAGGCCCCACGCAATTTTGTACATTTGAATCAGATTTCCCCTCTGCCTTCTCTGTTCCAACGAGAACAGCCCCAGACTATCCAACCTTTCGTCATAGCTGAATTTTTCCAGTCCTGGCAACATCCTCATAAATCTCCTCAGTACTCTCTCTAGTGCAATTACATCCTTTCTGTAATAAGGTGACCAGAACTGCACACAGTGCTCATATTGCAGCCAAACCAGTGAGTTATACAGTTCCAGCGTAACCTCCCTGCTCTTATATTTTATACTTCAGCTAATAAAGAAAATAATTCCATATCTTCTGCCTTGCAAAAGATAGATGCAAAGTATTTATTTAGTGCCTCAACTATGCCCTCTGCCTCCATGTGTAAATCCCCTTTCTGGTCCTGAATCGGCCCCATTCCTCCTTTTACTTACCTTTTACTATTTACAAGCCTATAGAAACTTTGGAATTTTCTTTCGTGCTATCTGCCAGTCTCTTTTCATGCGCTCTTTTTGCTTCTCTTATCTGCTTTTTCACTTCTCTTCTGGACCTTCTATACTCAGCCTGGTTCTCAAAAGTATTTTTATCTGGCAATATAATATCAGTGAATAAACTTGTCAACTTTCGTGCAACCTTCAAAGATCTGTGTGAATACACAACAGTCTCTCTGTTCCTGTCTCTTCATTTAATCTATTTGTCTACATTGCCTTCCCTTACACTTCCTACCCAAATGTCTCACTTCACACTTCACTGTGTTAAATTACATCTGCCATGTTCCTGCACCTTTCACCAGTCAGTCTCTGTCCTCCTGAAGTCTGTTACTATCCTTCTCGCTGTTTATTAACATTTCTGAGTTTCCTGCCATCTGAAAACTTTGAGATTATCCCCTCTGAAGATAAGCCCATTGTATTAACATACAGCAACAGTGATCCCAACAGTGACCCTGGGGAACCCCACTGTGTACTTCCCTCCAGACTGAACAATAACCATTCTCCAATACTCTCTGCTTTCTGTCACTGAGCTAATTTCCTGCATTCTGGCATTGAAAATAAAAGAAAATACTTCCATTTATGTAGCGCCTTTCATGGCCACTGCAAGTCCCAAAGCGATTTACAACCAATGAGTACGTTTCAAAGCGTGGTCAGTCTTGTAATGCAGGAAGCACAGCAACAGATTTCCTGTTGCGACCACGTGAGAACTGTGTCTAGGGATCTTTTACTGTTGTTACCTGGCCTTATTGTAAAACGGGTTTCATTTTAAACACACTGTGTTTTGAGCTTCCACTTTGAGAATTCTTGTTCACAACTTTACAATCATAAGGTAAAGAAATGAGTACAAACAGGCTTTCTATGTTTAAAGAAGAAAGAATGAAATTTGTTAAACCTTCAACTTAAACTCTAGTATGGTTCACGCCCACGGATATATGATGCATCCACACTAGCATGCACATGCAATATAAACATGCAAATAGGGACTGAAAAGAGCAGAACAGAAGATAAGTAGAACAGTTTGAGGCAATTCTTGTCACTGTTTCTCGAGCTCGCTGTATTCCTTGATTGAAGATCTGATCTTGCATTTCGTTGGGACCCAGTAGTCCTCGTAAAACCTTGTTCACGGAGGAAACCATTCTCTCTTTAAGTTTCATGTGTTTTTACATGATTCAGTTCCGTGGGAAAAGATGAAGGCAGGCAGACAGGAGAGGTGATGTTCTCAGTCCATGAGCACATGTTGTTCTGAGTTCAAAATCTGTTTTCCAGTTTAAAACACCCCGAGTCGTCCAGCAGGTGGTCACGTGACCGACTGGCCTGACCCGGTCTCTTTCTGTGTATTGGGGAAGGTACTGGCTCCCTTTGTTTTCACATTGTCTGGTAGGATTCAAACGTCTTTCCTGTCATGGACTGACAATATCTAAGTTTTAATGTTCATGTGGTGAAATAATGTGTGCCTCAGTCTTGGCAGGCGGGGGTTTGCCTGACACCTCCACACCCAGGGGAACGAAGTGCCATTTAAAGACAAGCAGTGCATTTCATAACAGAGTCTGAGAAATATAAGATATAGAAAGGCCATTCATTCACCAATCCTAAGCTTATTAAACATGGACTGTCCTAGGTGCCAAGTCTGCTTTAATCTTTCCCTTTCTTTCCCCTCAGGAGAGTTGTGGGGGTGGGAGCGGGTCTATCCTGAACTCCCTGATTCATGCAAAGACTTTTGTCTTCAGGGGATGGGTGGTTCCCTTTCCCTCTGACTGTGGGGGAGGAGTAATTGTTACTCTCCGCTTTGTTCTCTGGGACAGTCCTACCTGCAGGTATTTGTGACACTTCGACTACGTGAGTAAGGAGGACTTTGCAGGGTCGACAGGGCTGGGTTTGTCATTGTCATTTCTAGTGCCTAGGTCGATACCGGGTGGGCCATCCGGTTTCATTCCTTTTTATTGCCTTCGTAGAAATGAGATGCAACTGAGTGGCTGGCTAGGCCATTTCAGAGGGCATGTAAGAGTCAACAACATTGCTGTGGGTCTGGAGTAACATGTAGGTCAGACCAGGTAAGGTCAGCAGATTTCCTTCCCTAAAGGACATTCGTGAACCTTGTGTGTCACTGGAGGGTTTCCAGCTTCTATCACTCCCATATCCAAAGACGACTGAAAGATTCTGACCAGTGCCTCTGCTATTTCCACCATACCTTCCCTCAGCAACCCTCATACATCCCATCCAGACCAGGTAAATGTTCAACTTTGCTGTGGTGCAAAAAGTTTTAGATTGAAAGTGGTTAACTGAACCTGTTTTTTAGTGACTGTAATTAATGTCCGTCGCCATGGACCTGAATTGTGTCACTGGAGGGTTTCCTTCTTCTGTTAATAAGGGGCTTCGTTCAATGTGTTATTTCATAGTATCAGCGGGAGCATCACCTCCGGCACTAACAGATATCAGTGCCTTGAGAAGAGAGTGACAGGATAGATCAGAATCTGAGAACAATAGATTGGAATGTTACAACAATCCATCAGAATGTGAGAACAACAGATTGGAATGTTACGACAATGGACAGCAGGACTTCCTGCACTTGGTTTGGCTTGCTTACTGTAGATTGGATAACATTAGAATATCGGGTCTATTATACTCTGAGGATGATTCAATGTATTTACTATCCCAGCCTCGCTCTTATTGGTGTCCCTGGTAAGTCTCAGTATCCTGCTATTAGATTCATTAACCATATTTCACTGATTTCGCGTTATTGTCAATTAAAAGCATGAGAAGATTGTAGTCATTGTCTTCAGTTTCTGTCACAAACTCTATTCCCTATCCACGATCTGCATCCCACTCACTGGCCATTGACTGAGGTGGAACCAGGAAGTTTACAACCTCTGGTAGCTGTTTAATGCTGATCTGAGTTCATCCCCATATTCTCTCCATCCCCAACCCTGCCTATTGTTACGGCCAGGTGAGGAGGGGTCACAGTCGCGCCTCTTGTCCTTCCTCTTATTTGACCGCAACAGTGTTTGTCCTTTTTAAACAGTGGATGTGCTTACTATCTCAGTGAATATTTTACTTTTTACCTTTGGTGTGATGGTGAAGGAACCGATCGGACAGGCTCTCTTGAGTTTAAACACGAAAGAGCTGAGTTTATTATACATAACAATCTAAACCCGATCTAAATAAAATCATTTAAAAAACACCACGCATTTATGCACACACTCACATGAGAATCACACAGAAATGGTTTACAGAGTGAGAAGTATATTTGTGGTTGGATTGGAGTCCAGAGTTAATATTTAAAAAAAAATACTCATTCTGTGAGGTTGGACGATTCGGTGGTCTTCCGGCTGAAGTTATATTCTTGAAGTCTTTGGCTGGTTAAAGTGCATTTGTGGCAGGCCCACATGCCTCAGTGTTTTCTTGGAGGCAGAATTGGAGGTGGCTTCAATCACGAGAGCAAGCCAGTGATTTAGGTCCAGGCGCATAAGATATGTCTCTCCTGTTGGAGGCTTTGGAATGTGAAAAGGTGTTTCAGATAACAATTGCGGTGGCCATCTTGGCTGCCAGTTTTTTCAAGGTTAACTGCAGGATTTTCTCCATTAAATGATTAGTGTAAGTTTCCAACCGATGAATTAAAATTCCTCACTGGGCAGATGGTGTTATCTTGACACCGCCGCAGCACATGGAAAGAAAATTGAGAATAGGAACATTTCATGACATAATTGTGGGAAGAAATGGAAGGAAATACACTTCTCAAATTCACACATTAATCTTAGAATTACTGCAGCTGACATTATCTGTTTCAGTTGTACTGATATAATTGTGTTGGAGTTTTGTCTGGGATGGTTATGTGTCAGATTTGATCCTGGCTGTTCTTGCAAAGTTCTGCTTTGAACTGTTGGGTTATATTTGTTTGGGTTTGGGACCTGATCATTGGGTTCTTCAGTGGGTAGATCCACACTGACCTTACTTTTAGCTTTCTGGTGAGGTACACAAGTGCTGTTTACTTTAAGGTATTTTACCTTCACTTTTCCCTTTACTATGGGGAGGACATTTTTTCTGATCTGTCCTATGTGCTCGGAGTCATTACGGCTCGCAAGTGTCTGTCAACTTTCACTGCACTCTCTTGCGGCACTTTGACTAGGTGAGGCATCTCCCACAGGATTGGCATCCGTTTTTGTGACCTTTCATTGCCCTTGCACGTTTCTGTAATTGCTGTTAGCAGCCTTTTTAGGGTGCCTCTTTGACCTGCATTTAAGGAAGAGAGCGTGTGGTCTAATCTATCTAACATTTCAGGGTTGGCTAATCGGAGAGTAGGGGATTCTAGCTGGGAATTCTCCTGGCTCTCCTCTAACCTGTCCTCACTGTCCTTTCCATTCCTTCCCTCCTGACTGTCTGACAGATCAGTACTTGTCTGTCCCCTCCACAACCTTTACTTTATTCCTTTCGTCTGGGTGTCAATTAAATAATTTACCTGAGTATTCCTTTTGCCACTCGATATGGACTACTGAACTGGGATTTTAGGGGTTCACCCTGCAAAGGGAGTTGTAACAATACATGGTCTCTGGGCTGAAATGTTCTAGCCTTGGCATGTTTGTCTGCTTACCTTTACATAGCTGCCTGAGAGGTCTTTTGGTGTTCCGGAGCCATTGCACAGGCTCTAGTGAGCCACTCCCAGAGCATGGAAATGTTGTCTAAAATGGAAGACACATCCCTGTGTCCCAAAAACCTCTCCTTGATTCGTTAAAGAGGACCTCTCACTTAGTGTCCATAAACTAATTCAAAGAGACTAAAGCCAGTGGACTCATTAGGTAAGTCCCTGGTCACCAAGAGGAGAAATTCCAGCCTTTTGTCCCAGTTATGAGGTTACTCATAGCAATATGGCCTGATCATTGTCTTTAGGATCTGGTGGTACTGCTACAAAGCCCCTTGTGACTGTGGGTGGTAGGCTGAGGACTATAGCTGGGTTATGTCCAGAAATTCCATGACCTTTTCAAAAATACTGGACGTAAAATGTGTGCCCTGATTCATCTGGTTCTCAGCAGGCAGCCCATATCGGGTAAAGAATTGGGTTAGCCCCTCCACCACTACCTTGGTAGAGATTGTTCTTTGGGAGAATGGCCTCTGAGAATCGGGTCACCACGTCCATAATGGTGAGAAGATACTGGTAATCCCGTTTTGTTTTCAGCAGGTGTCCCACACAATCCACCAGAATTCTGCTGAAGGGTTCTTGTATGGGGATTAGGGGTGCAGGTTTTATTGCAGGTTGGGACTTCCCCAGAACCTGGCATGTGTGACCAGTATGACAGCACTCCACCACATCTTTGTGGAGTTATGGTCAGTCAAAACGCTGTGTTATGCGGCTTTGATTTTTCATGCACTGACATGTCCATCCATTAGAAGGTCGTGGGCCATTCTTAATATTTCTTAAAGGGACCTCAGCAGCACCACTCTCTGGTGAACCACTGTCCACTCTTCATCCGCAGGTCTGTGAAGAGGTCTACACTTCCTCATCAGCACCTCACTCTTTAAATAGCAACACTCTGCAACTCCCTCTATTTCAGCTTTGGTTTGGACAGACTGTGCTTACATTGTACTGTATTTTTAACACTGGATCAGGTTGTTGAGACTCAACTAACGAAAATCTGTTTAACACATCCTTTGGGTCCTCTAACATCCCAAAGAAGATATCACACAACCAGACAGTCGGGTCATCCGTCTGCAGTGTCAGTTCAGGGGATTGTTTGGCCATGGACCGAGTTACCACACAATCAGGGAGAAGGTCAGTCTCCCTGACCTCTTTTGGTCTCTCTAGAACTACTGGGGAAGCTTCCAACTTTTCCCCTGTCAGATCATTACCCAGGAGCAGGTCGACCCATACACTGATAAACAAGGGACAATCCCGATGGTTACCAGTCCTGAAATTAGGTCACACTCCAAGTGCAGCCGATATAAAGGTATGGACATATACTGACTTCCAATACCATTCACTAATACTCTAGCATTTACTGCACTCTCCCAGCAGAAGGGATTGGGTAGCCCCTGTATCCCTGAGTATGACTATGGACTTGCTTGCCTCACTTAAGGGGTATGGGGTCACTTTTCCTTGGGAAAAGTTCCTGCTAACTCTCAGGGATTTTGTTAAGTTTTCCCGCACTCTCTGTGGTAGGTTTACTGGGTCTGACTGCCGCAGTGAAAGGCACAGCCTGATCTGCTGTGCTTTCCATCAGGGCCCCTTTTCCTGCACTGATCTGGTGGACCCTGTTTAATCCTACAGGCTTTCTGATAACTTGCAGCATTCAGCTCGATGGTGACCTTCCTCATTACAGTGGAAACACACAGATCTTCATCAGTTACTCCTGCTCTCAGTACCATACTATTTGGCCTGAGGATAGGCCTCTGTGTCCATCGCTTTTCCTTCTTGTCCATGACTATTCGGGCTCCTTTCACCCCCCCACCTTTTATTCTCGGATCTTTGGGATGACTGGGGAAGGGTTTACCTTTTGGCCTGCTTTACAAAGGAAAATTCATCGGCCAGAATTGCACCCTGTCTGGCTCTTTCATCTTTTTGTTCCTTTATGTGGGTTTTAATGGGTGGTGGCCTGCCTTAATACGGTGGAAACTCCTCGAGAAGGATCACCACTCTGAGGTTTTCATATTTGGTCTCTATCTTGACTGTCCATATCTACTGGTCAAAAGTAAACTCAAAAATGCATTGTAAAATCTTCTAACGGTATGTATAATGGAAACATTCAGCAAAGACAAATGTGGGTCCATTACAGGCAGGGTCAGGAGAATTTATAATGGAGAATAGAGAAATGGCAGAGAAGCTAAATGATTATCTTGTGTCTTTCTTCACTGTGGAAGAGACAAGAAATCTCCCAGAATTAGAGATCCAAGGGATTTGGGAGAATGAGGAATTGAGGGAAATTAGTATTAGCAAGAAGTTGTGATAATTCACAATCATCTGATATTCTACTTCCCAGAGTGTTGAAGGAAGGAGCTATGGTGATTGTAGATACATTGGTGATCCACTTTCAAAATTCTATCAATTCTGAAACGCTTCCTGCAGATTGGAAGGTCGCAAATGTCACCCCACTATTTAAGAAGGGAGGGAAAAAGAAAAGTGGGAATTACAGACCTGTTAGGCTTCCATCAGTACTCGGGAAAGTGCTAGAATCTTTTCTAAAGTATGTGATAAATGGATCCGATTTGGCAGAGTCAACATGAATTTATGAATAGGAAATCATTCATGCCAAACCTGTTGGAGGTTTTTTAGGATGTTACTCACAGAATAGAAAAGGGGAGCCGGTGGATTTTCAGAATGCATTTGATAAAGTGCACCACAGGAACTTGGTAAGCAAAATTAAAACACATGGGAAAGGAGGTAATATACTGACATGCTGTAAGGATTGGTTAACAGGCAGGAAACAGAGTAAGAATAAACGGGTCATTCTTGCTTTGGCAGGCTGTGACTAGTGGGGTACCGCAGGGCACAGTACTTGGGCCCCAGCTGTTCACAATATATATCGATGATTTGGATATGGGGACCAAAGAAATATTTTCAAGTTTGCAGATGACACAAAACTAGGCGGGAATGTGAGTTGTGAGGAAGATGCAAAACGGCTTCAAGGGGATTTGGACAGACTTAGTGAGTGTGCAAGAACATGGTAGATGGAATATAATGTGGAAAAATGTGAGGTGGGCCACTTGGGTAGAATGAATAGATATGCAGAGTATTTCTTAATTGGTCAGAGATGAGAAAGTGTGGATGTACAAAGGGACCTGGGTGTCCTTGTCAATAGGTCACTTAAAGCTAACATGCAGGTGCAGCAAGCATTTAGGAAGGCTAATGTATTTTACTTTTATTGTAAGAGGATTTGAATACAGGAGTAGTGAAGTCTTGATTCAATTGTATAGAACCTTGGTTAGATCGCACCTGGAGTACTGTGTGCAGTTTTGGTCCCCTTATCTGAGGAAGGATATTATGACCATAGAGGGACTGCAACAAAGGTTCACCAGACTTGTTCCTGGGATGGCGGAACTGTTCTACGGAAAGGGATTGAAGAAACTGAACATGCATTCTTTGGAGTTTCGAAGAATGAGCGGTGATCTCATTGAAACCTACAAAATATTTAAAGGGATAGACAAGGCAGCTAAGATGTTTCCCCTGGTTGGGGAATCTAGAACAAAGGGACACAATTTCAAAGCCACTTAGGACAGAGATGAGGAGTAATTTCTTTACTCAGAGGGTTGTGAACCTTTGGAATTCTCTACCCCTCTATGGAAGCGCAGTCATTGAGTATGTTTAAAGTATAGATTGACAGATTTCTAAATACCACTGACAGAAGGGGATATGAGGATAATGTGTGGGAAAAGGCATTGAAGAGGATGATCAGCCATGATCATATTGAATGGTTTAGCAGGATCGATGGGCTGAATGGTTGAATTCAACTCCTATGTTCCGATATTCCTTAGCTGCGTAACTCCTTCAAACTCGAGGTCAGTTTAGTCAGGCTGCTTTCCGATGGTTCAGAATCTTTGGTGGTGACTTCCGATGCTGTCTCATATACACCCAGGATAGCATTTTTAGTCACCTCATAATCTGATGTACCTTTATCTGTACCTTTATGGCAGCAGTGAATAAACCTCATGGGCTTTGACTGTTATTTTGCATTGTACAAACAGCATCCCACTCTCTGCTGGCCATTTCAGCTGCTTTGCAAGCTTTTCAAAAGTGATGAATAATTCTGCCACATCCTCCTCACTGAACTTTGGAATGAACTGGGAGACGTTTAAGAGTTCAGCACATGGTCCTGAGCTAGGGGCAGCTCCCTCACTAGCTGTGCCTTCACTAGGTGCACTGGGTCTTCATCTAGTTGTTTGAGCCACCTTAACTCCCTTTCCTCCTTCTCAATCTGGAACACTTACTTTTTCCCTTTCTAGACACTCACTCTGATCTTTCTCTCTCTCTCTCTGGAATTCTAATTCTAATCTCTTCTGTTCTAGTTTTACCATAGCTAACGTTACTCTATCTGTTAGTGATTCTAACCCTGTTTGAGTCTTCAGCTTCAAGTGAAAAATGGTTGGCCACAAGTCTTAGGATTTCGGGTTTCCTAGCTTTGGACGGAGAGTAATACCTAACTGTCCTGCTACATTATTCAACTTTTCAACAGAGAGTGGTTTTCGCCTGCACCAAGTTACGTCACTCTATATGTAACTCCCTTATTGCGAATCTACCTCCTTTATTCAAAAAGAGTGAGAGACGGAAAGCACGAAAAATTATGAGGGCACAGCTAGGGTAGATAGGAAGAAACTTTTTCCCTTAGTGGAAGTGCCAATAACCATGGGGCATTGATTTAAGTTAAGGGGCAGGCGGTTTAGAGGTGATTTGAGGGTAGAAAAATTCACCGAGAGGGTGGTTGGAATCAGGAACCCACTACCTGAAGGGGTGGAAGAGGCAGGACCCTTACAAGATTTAAGAAGTATTTAGATTAGCACTTGAAGTGCCATAGCATACAAGGTTACGGGACTGGTGCTGGAAAATGGGATTAAAATGGACAGGCTTGATGGCCGGCAAGGACACACTGGTCTGAATGGACTGTTTCTGTCCTGTATAACTCTGTGACTCTATGACACTTCCAATTTCTCGTTTGTCGTTGGGTTACGATCTCGAGAACCTCCACATTTCAGTTACAGCAGGTGAGGAGAGGTCTCAGGCTCCCCTCTTGTCCGATCTTTCATTTGTTCGCAACTGGATTTATTCCTTTTTAGCAGTGGATGTGCTGACCACCTCAGTGAGCATTTTACCTTTTACCTTTATTGTGATCGTGAAAGAACCAATCAGACAGATTTTCTTGAGTTTAAACAAGAGGTGAGTTTATTATACTTAAGAATCTAAACTGGATCTGAATAAAATAATAAAAATATAAGGTACACTTTCATGCACACACTCATAGGCAAATCACACAAATTAGTTATAGAGTGAGAAATAAATTTGAATTTGTATTGGAGTCCAGAATAAATTAAAAACAAACAAAGTTTGTGAGATTGGATAATTCTGTGGTCTGCGTCTTTGCCATCCTTATTTATGAGTTTCATGTCATCTGCAAGCATTGAAATTATGTTTTTTAACATATAAGTCTCTATCACTTGTATATCTATCTACATGCCAGGAAAAGCACTGATTCCAATACTAACCCCTGAGAAACAACACTGAATACTCCCCCTCCAGCAGTCTGAACAATGACCGTTCATCACTTCTCTCTACTTTCTGTCCCTGATTCAGTGTCATATCCACGCTATGACTGTCACATTAATCCATGTGCTCCATTTTTAATAACTAGACTATGACATGTCATTTGATCACAGGCCTTTTGAAAGTCTGTATACATAACTTAAAACACTATCCTCTTCAACACTCAGTTATGTTATCAACGAACTCGATCATGATTATCAGACGTGATTGGTCATTAACCTATCCATGCTGTTTGTCATTTATTATCCCATGTTTTTCCAAGAAAGATATATGTTTGTACAGGGTTATGGCCTCTAGAAATTTCCAAGCACTGACATTAGACTGACTGGTCAGTAGTTACAGGGTTTAGCTAATGTCTCCTTTTGTAAGCAGGTTGTAGCATTTACAACCCTCCAGTCCTCTGTCATCACTCCCAGATCCAAGGAGGATTGAAAGCTTCTGGCCAGTGCCTCTGCTATTTCCACCATTCCTTTTATCAACAAACCTCATATATCCCAACTGGACATAGGAACACTTCCACACTCTTGTGGTGCAAAAAGTGTTGGAGAAAAAGGGGTTAACTGAACCTGCTTGTTCATTGACTTTAATTAATGTCAGTCACTATGGACACTAATTGTGTCACTGGAGGTTTTCCCTGTTCTATTAATAAGGGAGTCCTTTCAATGTGTTAACTCATAGTGTCAGTGGGAGCATTACCCACGGCACTAACAGGGATCCGTGACTGCAGAGAGAGAGAGAGAGAGAGAGAGAGAGGATCGATCAGAATCTGAGAACAATAGATAAGAATATTGCAACAATGGGTCAGAATCTGAGGACAATAGATTGGAATATTACAACAATGGACAGCAGGACTTTCTCCTTTTGGTTTGGCCTGGTTACTGCTGATTATTTTTGGATGACATTAGAATTTCGTATCTCTTATGCTCTGAAAATGATTGAAACGATTTACTTTCCCATCCTCGCTATTATTGGTGTCCCTGGTAAGTCTCTGCATCCAACTATTAGATCTATAAACCACATTTCATTGATTTAGTGTTCTTGTCATGTATATCTTGGGAAGACTTAAGCCACTGTGTTCAGTCTCTGTCACAAACTCCACACTATATCCACTATCTGAATTCCCCTCCCTACCCAATGTTTGAGACGGAAACAGACTGTTTGGAACCTCTGTTTTATATTTATACCTGAGATGAGTTCATCACCATATTCCCCCCAAGACCAACCCTACCTACTACCACCTCTGTAACATCACCCGTCATCACCTCTGCCTCAGCCCGTCTGCTGAATAAACCCTCATCTGTGCCTTTGTTAAATCCACACTTGACTATTCCAATTCTATCCTGGTCACCCTCCCAGTTATAAACCTCCATAAAGCACAGCCCATCCAGATCTCTGCTGCCTGTATCCTAACTCAACCCAAATCCTGATCACCCATAACCTTTGTGCTCACTGATGTACATTGACTCCCAGTTTGGCAGCACCTTAATTTTAATATTCTCATTCTTGTGTTTGAATCTCTCCATGGCCTCACCCCTCAAATTAGTCCCATTTCCCTTCCATTTCACATATTCTTGTCAATCTTATGCCTTCAAGTCTTTTTCCAATTCCCTTTTAGAAGTGAGCTGTTATCACTCTATTTCTTCCTCTGCTGTTATTTTCACTCTCTGGCAGCACTGGTGCCAAAGCGATGAAACCTGGATCCAGAAAATGATGTGAACTGCACAGCCGGCCACTTCTAATGTGGCCAGCACAGTGCCCCGGGCTGGGCCGGGACCTAGCCTGTGAATACCATGCATGTGCTGTTCGTGTGAGAAAGGGTTTGAATTGATGTCAATCAGCCATTCCGACAGCTTTGATGAACTTCTTTGACACTTTGTCTGTGCATGTCCACTGACTGCCTGTGTTAGTCACTCTCAGCTGAACACACATTCAGCAGCACTTGTAAGTCCATCTAGTGTTATTTAAAAGGACCAGGCATCCAACTTACAGGTTAGGGGCTTTTGACTTACTTCTGCTATTGTAACGTTAGTGCTGTGGATGGTTTTCTGGAGGTTGTGTTGGAAGCTGCTGCAGAGACTCAGGGCGGACAGAGGATTTGTGACCCAACTCTGGACGAGGTATTGGGACTGTTGTTACAGTGTCTCTGGGTCTGTAACATGACCAACAAATGGAGCAGAAGCTGGAGAGAGAGGAAGCTCTGTAAAGCGGGAGGAGGAAGGTGTGTTTCCCACCCACCCCGGGTTTTCCAAGAGAACTTTCCCCACCTACACCTAACCCAGGAGCAGTGTGTGAGGTCACGGATTCAAAAAGGAGGTGGTCACAGAGCTGTGTAAACTCCTGCAACACGATCTGGAGCCTGACACCAGGGTGAGAACGGAGCTGTCAGTGGCTATTAAGGTCTCAGTTTCATTGAACTTTTATATAAATTTGAAAATTGATAATCAAACAAACTTAAAGGCTTTGGATCTGAATGCACGAAGCAATCAGAATAAAATAAATGAGTTAACAGCACAAATGAAGACGAATGGGTATGATTTCTTGGCGATGACTGAGACGTGGGAATTGAATATCCAAGGGTACTCAGTATTTTTGAAGGAAAGACAGGAAGGAAAAGGAGGAGGTGTAGATTTGTTAGTATAGAAGAAGATCAGTGCGATGGTGAGAAATGATATCGGCACTGGAGATCAGGATGTAGAATCAGTCTGGGTAGAAATAAAAGATAGCAAGGGGAAGAAGTCCCTGGTGGCAGTAATCTACAGGTACCCAAACAGTAGTTCCGCAGTGGGGACCATTATAAACCAAGAAATACTGTGGGCTTGTGAGCAAGGTACGGTAAGGGTGATTTTAATATGTATATAGACTGGATTAGTCAAATTGGCAAAGGTAGCCTCGAGGGAGAGTTCATTGAATGTATTAGAGATTGGATTCAGGAGCAATATGTTGTGGAACCAACCAGGGAGCAGGCTATTCTAGATTTGGTATAGTGAAATGAGGTGGGATTAATTAATGACCTCTTAGTTAAGGATCCTCCACGGAACAGTGATCATAACATGCTGGAATTTCAAATCCAGTTTGAGGGCGAGAAACTGGAGTCCGCTCTAGCGTTCTGGAGTTAAACAAAGGTAATTACATCGACATGAGGACTGATTTGGCCCGAGTGGACTGGGAAGGAGGACTAGAAGGTAGGAAAGTTGATGGGCAGTGGCAGATGTTTAAGGAGAAATGCAATTCCTCCCAACTAAAATATATACTGGAGAGGAAGAAAGGTTCAATGAGCCGGAAAGACATCCATGGCTAAGCAAGGACGTTAAGGATAAAATAAAGACAAAGACGAAGGCATACCATATTGCAAAGGCCACTGGCTGGCTGGAAAATTGGGAATTTTTTAAAGATCAACAAAGGGTTACTAAAAAAGTAATAAAAAGTGCAAAAGTAAATTGTGAAAGAAAATTAGCACAACATATAAACACGGATTGCAAAAGCTTCTATAAGTTTATGAAAGGTAAGAGAGTAGCTAAAGTGAATATGGGTCCCTTGGAGGATGAGACTGGGAAGTTGATAGAGGGGGAAACAGAAATGTTGGAAACATTAAATCAGTATTTTGCCTCAGTTTTCACGGTTCAGGACACTAGTACCATCCCAATAGTAACAGGTAATGCAGAAGTTATAGAAAGAGAGGAATTTAGAACAATCATCATGTGGGGGGCGGTAGCGTAGCATGGGGAGGAGGTGAGGAATTTGAATTTAATTAATAATTTAAGAGACCCAGGGTATTGCTCTGTGGACATGTGTTCCAATCCTACCACAGCAGAAGGTGGAATTTGAATTTAATTAATAAATCTGGAATTAAAAGCTAGTCTAGTGATGGCCATGAAACCACTGTCGATTTTTGTAAAAACACATCTGGTTCACTAATGTCCTTTAGGGAAGGATATCTGCTGTCCTTACCTGGTCTGGCCTACATGTGACAGCAATGTGGTTGACTCTTACCCTATGAAGTGGCCTAGCAAGCCACTCAGTTGTAACTAACTGCTACAAAGTCAATAAAAAGGAATGAAACCAGACGGACCACCCAGCATTGACCTAGGCACCGGGAACGACCACGGCCAAACCTAGCCCTGTCCACCCTGCAAAGTCCTCCTTCCTAACATCTGGGGGCTTGTTCCAAAGATGGCAGAGCTGACCCACAGACTAGTCAAGCAACAGCCTGACATAGTCAGACTCACGGAATCAAACCTTACAGACAATGTCTCAGACACTGCCACCATCATCCCCGGGTATGGCCTGTCCCACCGGCTGGACAGACCCAGCAGAGGTGGTGGCACAGTGGTATACAGTCGGGAGGGAGTTGCCCTGAGATTCCTCAACATCGACTCTGGACCCCATGAAGCCTCATGGCATCAGATCAAACATGCGCAAGGAAACCTCCTGCTGATTACCACATACCGCCCTCGCTCAGCTGGTGAGTCAGTATTCCTCAATGTTGAACAGCACTTGGAGGAAGCACTGAGGGTGGCGAGGGCAAAACTGTATTCTGGGTGGGGGTCTTCAATGTCCATCACCAAGAGTGGCTCGGTAGCACCAATAGTGACCGAGCTGACCGAGTCCTAAAGGACAGATCTGCAAGACTGGGTATGTGGCAGGTGGTGAGGGAACCAACAAGAGGGGAAAACATACTTGACCTCGTCCTCACCAATCTGCCTGCCACAGATGCATCTGTCCATGACAGTGTTGGTAGGAGTGACCACTGCACAGTCCTTGTGGAGACGAAGTCCCAACTTCGCATTGGGGATATCCTCCATCGTATTGTGTGGTTCTACCACCGTGATAAATGGGACAGATTTCCAACAGATCTAGCAATGCAAAACTGGACATCCGTGAGGCGCTGTGGGCCATCAGCAGTAGCAGAATTGTACTCAACCACAATCTGTAACCTCATGGCCCAGCATATCCCCCACTCTACCATTACCATCAAGCCAGGAGGCCAACCCTGTTTCAATGAAGAGTGCAGGAGGGCATGCCAGGAGCAGCACCAAGCATACCTCAAAATGTCAACCTGGTGAAGCTACAACACAGGATTATCTGCGTGTGAAACTGAGTAAGCTAAGCGAACAGAGCTCAGCGAACCCAGAACCAATGGATAAGATCTAAGCTCTGCAGTCCTGCCACATCCAGCCCTGATTAAACAACTAACTGGAGGAGGTCGCTCCACAAATATCCCCATCCTCAATGATGGGGGAGCCCATCACATCAGTGCAAAAGATAAGGCTGAAGCATTTGCAACAATCTTCAGCTAGAAGGGCCGAGTTGATGATCCATCTCGGTGTCCTCCTGAAGTCCCCAGCATCACAGATGTCAGACATCAGCTAAATCGATTCATTCCACGTGATATCAAGAAACGACTAAAGGCACTGGATACTGAAAAAGCTATGGGCCCTGACAATATTCCGGCAACAGTGCTGAAGACCTGTGCTTCAGACCTTGCTGCACCCCTAGCCAAGCTGTTCCAGTACAGCTACAACACTGGCATCTACTCTGCAATATGGAAAATTGCCCAGGTATGTCCTGTACACAAAAAGCAGAACAAATCCAACTGGCCAATTACCGCCCCATCAGCCTACTCCCATCGTTAGTAAAGTGAAGGAGGGTGTCATCAACAGTACCATCAAGCGGCACTTGCTTCACAACAACCTGCTCAGTGATGCTCAGTTTGGGTTCCGCCAGGGCCACTCAGTTCGTGACCTCATTACAGCCTTGGTTCAATCATGGACGCAAAAGTTGAACACAAGAGGTGAGGTGAGAGTGCCTGCCCTTGACATCAAGACAGCATTTGACTGAATATAGCATCAAGGAGCCCGAGCAAAACTGAGGTAAATGGGAATCAGAGGAAAGCCCTCCTCTGGCTCGATTCAAACCTAGCCCAATGGAAGATGGTTGTGATTGATGGAGGTCAATCATCTGAGCTCCAGGACATCACTGCAGGGGTTCCTCAGGGTAGTGACCTTGGCCCAAACATCTTCAGCTGCTTCATCAATGACCTTCCTTCACTGATCTGGTCAGAAGTCGGGTTGTTCGCTGATGACTGCACAATGTTCAGCACCATTCGTGACTCCTCAGATACTGAAGCAGTCCATGTAGAAATGCAGCAAGACCGGGACAATATCCAGGCTTGGACTGATAAGTGACAAGTAACATTCGCGCCACACAAGTGCCAGGCAATGACCATCTCCAACAGGAGAGAATCTAACCATCTCCCCTTGGCATTCAACGGCATTACCATCGCTGAATCCCCCACTATCAACATCCTAGGGGCTACCATTGACCAGAAACTGAACTGGAGTAGCCATAGAATTACCGTGGCTACAAGAGCAGGTCAGAGGCCAGGAATCCAGAGGCGAGCAACTCACGGCCTGACTCCTCAAAGCCTGTCCACAAGGCACAAGTCAGGAGTGTGATAGAATACTCTCCACTTGCCTGGATGGGTGCAGCTCCAACAACACTCAAGAAGCTAAACACCATCCAGAACAAAGTAGCCCACTTGATTGGCACCCCATCCACAAACATTCACTCCCTCCATTACAGACGCACAATAGCAGCTGTGTGTACCATATACAAGATGCACTGCAGCAATGCACCAAGGCTCCTTTGACAGCACCTTCCAAACCCGCGACCTCTCCCAACTAGAAGGACAAGGGCATAAAATACATGGGAACACCACCACCTGAACGTTACCCTCCAAGTCACACACCATCCTGACTTGGAACTATATTGCCGTTCCTTCACTGTCGCTGGGTCAAAATGCTGGAACTCCCTTCCGAACAGCACTGTGGGTGTACCTACCCCACATGGACTGCAGCAGTTCAAGAAGGCAGCTCACCACCGCCTTCTCACGGGCAATTAGAAATGGGTAAGAAATGCTGGCTTCGCCAGTGGCGTCCACGTCCCATGAATAAATAAAAAAAATCACTAGGGAAAAAGTACTGAACAAACTATTGCGATTGAAGGCAGGCAATTCCCAAGGCCTGATGGCCTACATCCTAGGGTCTTAAAGGAAATGGCAGCGGAGATAATGGATCCATTGGTTATAATATTCCAAAATTCCCTGGATGCGGGAAAGGTTCCAGTGGATTGGAAAAAAAGCCAGTGTAACGCCCTTAGCCAAAAAGGGAGGGAGACAGAAAGTAGGAACCTCTAGACCAAATAGTTTAACGTCTATCATTTGGAAATAGTTACAATCCATTATTAAGGAAGTAATAAGAGGACATTAGAAAGTCAAAATGCAACCCATCAGTGTCAGGTTTTATGAAGGGTCAATCCTGTTTGACGAATTTGCTAGAGTGCTTCGAAGCTGTGACAAGAAAAGTGGAAAATGGGGATCCTGTAGATGTATTCTGTCTAGACTTCCAGAAGGCATTTGATAAGGTGCCACACAAAAGGATAATACACAAGGTAAGATCACATGGGGTTAGGGGCAATTTGCCAGCTTGGATAGAGGATTGGCTAACCAACAGAAAACAGAGAGTCGGGATAAATGAGTCTTTTTCTCGTTGGCAAGATGTATCTAGTGGGGTACCACAGGGTTCGGCCCTTGGGCCCCAACTATTTACAATCTATATTAATGACTTAGATGCAGGGATAGAAGGTACGATAGCCACATTTGCAGATGACACTAAAATAGATTGGATAGTAAGTTGCAATAAATACATAAGAAATTTACAAATTGAAATAGGCATGTTAGGTGAATGGGCCAAAAATTTGGAAGATTGAGTTTAACGTGGATAAGTGTGAGGTTATCCATTTTGGTTAGAAAAATAGAAAGGTAAATTATTATCTAAATGGAGGGAAACGTCAGAATGCTTCGATGCAGAGGAATCTGGTGCCCTCGTGTATGAATCACAGAAAGCTAGCTTACAGGTACAGCAGGGGGTAAGGAAGGCAAATTGAATTTTGGCATTTATTGCTAAAGGAATAGAATGTAGGAAAGTGTTGCTGCAACTGTACAAGGCATTAATGAGACCGCACCTGAAGTATTGTGTATAGTTTTAGTCTCCTTACTTGAGGATGGATGTAGTTGCATTGGAGGCAGTTCAAAGGAGGGTCACGATATTGATTCCAGGGATGAGGGGTTTGTCTTATGAAGAGATATTAAGCAGTTTATGCCTTTACTTTCCAGAGTTTAGAAGATCGAATGGGGTACATAAGATGATTAAACGATTGACAAAGTAGACGTAGAGCTGACGCTTCCTCTTGTCGGGCAATCTGGAAGGAGAGGTCATAGTTTTAGTATAAAGGGGGATCAGATTTAAAACAGAGATGAAGAGAAACTTCTTCTCTCAAAGAGTCCTGAGTCTGTGGAATTCACTACTCCATAGCGCGGTGGATGCCGAGACATTGAGTAAATTTAAGGAGGAGATAGACAGATTTTTCATTAGTAATGGGTTGAAGGGTTATGGAGAACGGGCAGAAAAGTGGAGCAGAGACCGAGATGAGATCAGCCATGATCATATTGAATGACATAACAGGCTCGAGGGGCTGAACTGCTACTCCTGATCCTAGTTTTTATGTTCTTATCTGGATCTATCCAGGCAAGAGTGGGTGACGTATCCATTATCTCTATCTTTGTTGTCTATTGATATACCTGCTGTGTGACGGAGGCCATCTATGTCAGGTAAGGTGAATTATACTTCTGCTACCTCAGCAGGGAGAAGCAGGATGAGAGAACCCGTGGCATTGTCAGGAAAGCGGGAATCCTAATGGTGTAGTTAGCTCTGCGGGGTCCCCATGTTAACGGGGAGAGGTACAGGAACTGAAAGAACTCTCACTCCATTAATGTTCAGTTGGTGTGTGAGCATGCCCTGTACATCATGTTGGTAAATGTCCACTATCCTGGCAGCAGCCACCAAACCTTCATTCTGAAGCAGTCAGCCATTCCCAACACGTCAGGCCTCCATGCACTACCAGAATGTGGCTCACGACCTCTAAACTCTGGACACCCCCCTCCCCCACACAAAACCACCAGGTGAAGCAATGCTTCCGATGTCTGAACCTCTCGGGGGAGCCCTCGGAGCCCTCCAGTACATACTGCAGCAGGTGTCCAAGTTCATGGTGTTCTGCTGCACTCTTCATATCATCACCATCATGAGGACAGAGGCATTGGCACCAGGAATCCGGTGGCTACCTCAGTAGGAGGAGGAGGACGCAGGGAGGATATTTCCTGGATAATTTCAACCCGGATAGGCTGTCGTAGAGACGCTGCTAAGATTCCAGTTCCCAGAGGACAACTTCCCTTTCCCAACATGGATCCCCCCCTTCTCCACCATTACACCCATCTGAGACGCCCCATCACAGCGTCCCCTTGGTCACTATCCTGCAATAGAAAACACCAATAAAATGTTTTTCATGATCATCTTCATCCAACAACACATGCAATTATACAAACAAAAACTGAACTATTTATCCTTGTGCACTCCCTTAGTCCCTGTCTTGTGGGTTCCCTCAACTGCTCCTACACAGTGTTTCTCAGTGACTGCACGAGGGTGACTGCCCTGTGTTTAAATTTGTGACAGTTCAGTATTTCCTCCAGGCCTTGTGTTTAAATTTGTGACAGTTCAGTATTTCCTCCAGGACTGTGTTTAAATTTGTGACTGTTCAGTATTTCCTCCAGGCCCTGTGTTTAAATTTGTGACAGTTCAGTATTTCCTCCAGGCCCTGTGTTTAAATTTGTGACAGTTCAGTATTTCCTCCAGGCCCTGTGTTTAAATTTGTGACAGTTCAGTATTTCCTCCAGGCCCTGTGTTTAAATTTGTGACTGTTCAGTATTTCCTCCAGGCCCTGTGTTTAAATTTGTGACAGTTCAGTATTTCCTCCAGGCCCTGTGTTTAAATTTGTGACAGTTCAGTATTTCCTCCAGACCCTGTGTTTAAATTTGTGACAGTTCAGTATTTCCTCCAGGCCTTGTGTTTAAAGTTGTGACAGTTCAGTATTTACTCCAGGCCTTGTGTTTAAATTTGTGACATTTCAGTATTACCTCCAGGCCCTGTGTTTAAAGTTGTGGCAGTTCAGTATTTCCTCCAGGCCTTGTGTTTAAATTTGTGACAGTTCAGTATTTCCTCCAGGCTTTGTGTTTAAATTTGTGACAGTTCAGTATTTCCTCCAGGTCCTGTGTTTAAATTTGTGACAGTTCAGTATTTCCTCCAGGCTTTGTGTTCAAATTTGTGACAGTTCAGTATTTCCTCCAGGCCCTGTGTTTAAATTTGTGACAGTTCAGTATTTCCTCCAGGCCTTGTGTTTAAATTTGTGACAGTTCAGTATTTCCTCCAGGCCTTGTGTTTAAATTTGTGACAGTTCAGTATTTCCTCCAGACCCTGTGTTTAAATTTGTGACAGTTCAGTATTTCCTCCAGGCCTTGTGTTTAAATTTGTGACAGTTCAGTATTTCCTCCAGGCCTTGTGTTTAAATTTGTGACAGTTCAGTATTTCCTCCAGGCCTTGTGTTTAAAGTTGTGACAGTTCAGTATTTACTCCAGGCCTTGTGTTTAAATTTGTGACATTTCAGTATTACCTCCAGGCCCTGTGTTTAAAGTTGTGGCAGTTCAGTATTTCCTCCAGGCCTTGTGTTTAAATTTGTGACAGTTCAGTATTTCCTCCAGGCTTTGTGTTTAAATTTGTGACAGTTCAGTATTTCCTCCAGGCCCTGTGTTTAAATTTGTGACAGTTCAGTATTTCCTCCAGACCCTGTGTTTAAATTTGTGACAGTTCAGTATTTCCTCCAGGCCTTGTGTTTAAAGTTGTGGCAGTTCAGTATTTCCTCCAGGCCTTGTGTTTAAATTTGTGACAGTTCAGTATTTCCTCCAGGACTGTGTTTAAATTTGTGACTGTTCTGTATTTCCTCCAGGCCCTGTGTTTAAATTTGTTACAGTTCAGTATTTCCTCCAGGCCCTGTGTTTAAATTTGTGACAGTTCAGTATTTCCTCCAGGCCTTGTGTTTAAATTTGTGACAGTTCAGTATTTCCTCCAGGCCTTGTGTTTAAAGTTGTGACAGTTCAGTATTTCCTCCAGACCTTGTGTTTAAATTTGTGACAGTTCAGTATTTACTCCAGGCCTTGTGTTTAAATTTGTGACATTTCAGTATTACCTCCAGGCCCAGTGTTTAAAGTTGTGGCAGTTCATTATTTCCTCCAGGCCTTGTGTTTAAATTTGTGACAGTTCAGTATTTCCTCCAGGCTTTGTGTTTAAATTTGTGACAGTTCAGTATTTCCTCCAGGCTTTGTGTTTAAATTTGTGACAGTTCAGTATTTCCTCCAGGCCTTGTGTTTAAATTTGTGATAGTTCAGTATTTCCTCCAGGCCTTGTGTTTAAAGTTGTGACAGTTCAGTATTTCCTCCAGGCCCTGTGTTTAAAGTTGTGACAGTTCAGTATTCCCTCCAGGCCTTGTGTTTAAAGTTGTGACAGTTCAGTATTTCCTCCAGGCCCTGTGTTTAAAGTTGTGACAGTTCAGTATTCCCTCCAGACCCTGTGTTTAAATTTGTGACAGTTCAGTCTTTCCTCCAGGCCCTGTGTTTAAATTTGTGACATTTCAGTATTTCCTCCAGGCCTTGTGTTTAAATTTGTGACAGTTCAGTATTTCCTCCAGGCCTTGTGTTTAAAGTTGTGGCAGTTCAGTATTTCCTCCAGGCCTTGTGTTTAAATTTGTGACAGTTCAGTATTTCCTCCAGGCCTTGTGTTTAAAGTTGTGACAGTTCAGAATTTACTCCAGGCCTTGTGTTTAAATTTGTGACATTTCAGTATTACCTCCAGGCCCTGTGTTTAAAGTTGTGGCAGTTCAGTATTTCCTCCAGGCCTTGTGTTTAAATTTGTGACAGTTCAGTATTTCCTCCAGGCTTTGTGTTTAAATTTGTGACAGTTCAGTATTTCCTCCAGGCCCTGTGTTTAAATTTGTGACAGTTCAGTATTTCCTCCAGGCTTTGTGTTCAAATTTGTGACAGTTCAGTATTTCATCCAGGCCCTGTGTTTAAATTTGTGACAGTTCAGTATTTCCTCCAGGCCTTGTGTTTAAATTTGTGACAGTTCAGTATTTCCTCCAGGCCTTGTATTTAAATTTGTGACAGTTCAGTATTTCCTCCAGACCCTGTGTTTAAATTTGTGACAGTTCAGTATTTCCTCCAGGCCTTGTGTTTAAATTTGTGACAGTTCAGTATTTCCTCCAGGCACTGTGTTTAAATTTGTGACAGTTCAGTATTTCCTCCAGGCCTTGTGTTTAAATTTGTGACAGTTCAGTATTTCCTCCAGGCCTTGTGTTTAAAGTTGTGACAGTTCAGTATTTCCTCCAGGCCTTGTGTTTAAACTTGTGACATTTCAGTATTACCTCCAGGCCTTGTGTTTAAATTTGTGACAGTTCAGTATTTCCTCCAGACCCTGTGTTTAAATTTGTGACAGTTCAGTATTTCCTCCAGGCCTTGTGTTTAAATTTGTGACAGTTCAGTATTTCCTCCAGGCCTTGTGTTTAAATTTGTGACAGTTCAGTATTTCCTCCAGGCACTGTGTTTAAATTTGCGACAGTTCAGTATTTCCTCCAGGCCTTGTGTTTAAATTTGTGACAGTTCAGTATTTCCTCCAGGCCTTGTGTTTAAAGTTGTGACAGTTCAGTATTTACTCCAGGCCTTGTGTTTAAAGTTGTGGCAGTTCAGTATTTCCTCCAGGCCTTGTGTTTAAATTTGTGACAGTTCAGTATTTCCTCCAGGCTTTGTGTTTAAATTTGTGACAGTTCAGTATTTCCTCCAGGCCCTGTGTTTAAATTTGTGACAGTTCAGTATTTCCTCCAGGCTTTGTGTTTAAATTTGTGACAGTTCAGTATTTCCTCCAGGCCTTGTGTTTAAATTTGTGACAGTTCAGTATTTCCTCCAGGCCTTGTGTTTAAATTTGTGACATTTCAGTATTTCCTCCAGGCCTTGTGTTTAAATTTGTGACAGTTCAGTATTTCCTCCAGGCCTTGTGTTTAAAGTTGTGACAGTTCAGTATTTACTCCAGGCCTTGTGTTTAAATTTGTGACATTTCAGTATTACCTCCAGGCCCTGTGTTTAAAGTTGTGGCAGTTCAGTATTTCCTCCAGGCCTTGTGTTTAAATTTGTGACATTTCAGTATTACCTCCAGGCCCTGTGTTTAAATTTGTGACAGTTCAGTATTTCCTCCAGGCCTTGTGTTTAAATTTGTGACAGTTCAGTATTTCCTCCAGGCCCAGTGTTTAAATTTGTGACAGTTCAGTATTTCCTCCAGACCCTGTGTTTAAATTTGTGACAGTTCAGTATTTCCTCCAGGCCTTGTGTTTAAATTTGTGACAGTTCAGTATTTCCTCCAGACCCTGTGTTTAAATTTGTGACAGTTCAGTATTTCCTCCAGGCCCTGTGCTAAAATTTGTGACAGTTCAGTCTTTTCTCCAGGCCCTGTGTTTAAATTTGTGACAGTTCAGTATTTCCTCCAGGCCCTGTGTTTAAATTTGTGACAGTTCAGTGTTTCCTCCAGGCCTTGTGTTTAAATTTGTGACAGTTCAGTGTTTCCACCATGCCTTATGTTTAAATTTGTGACAGTTCAGTATTTCCCACAGGCCCTGTGTTTAAATTTGTGACAATTCAGTATTTCCCCCAGGACCTGTCATTAAAAGTTGTGACATTTCAGTGTTTCCTCCAGGCCCTGTGTTTACAGTTGTGACAGCTCACTATTTCCGCCAGGACCTGTCTTTAAAGTTGTGACAGCTCAGTATTTCCCCCAGAAACTGTGTTCAAAACTGTGACAGCTCAGTATTTCCCCCCGGACCTGTCTTTAAAGTTGTGACAGTTCACTATTTCCGCCAGGACCTGTCTTGAAAGTTGTGACAGCTCAGTATTTCCCCCAGAAACTGTGTTCAAAACTGTGACAGCTCAGTATTTCCCCCAGGACCTGTGTTTAAATTTGTTACAGTTCAGTATGTCCTCCAAGCCTTGTGTTTAAATTTGTGACAGTTCAGTTTTTCGTCCAGGCTGTGTGTTTAAAGTTGTGACAGCTCAGTATTTCCCCCAGGTCCTGTGTTTTAAGTTGTGACAGCTCTGTATTTCCCCCAGGCCCTGTCTTCAAAACTGTGACAGATCAGTATTTCCTCCAGGCCCGAAGTTTAAAATTGTGACAGTTTAGTATTTCCTCCAGTCCCAATGTTTACAGTAGGGAAAGTTCAGTATTTTTTCCAGGCCCTGTATTTACAGTTGTGACACTTCAGTATTACCCCACACCCCATGTTTACATTTGTGACAGTTCAGTATTGCCTCCAGGCCCTATGTTTACAGTTGTGACAGTTCAGTATTTCCCCCAGGCCCTGTGTTTAAAATTGTGACAGTTTAGTATTTCCTCCAGCCCTGTGTTTCCAGTTGTGAAAGTTCAGTATTTCCTCCATGCCTTATGTTTAAATTTGTGACAGTTCAGTATTTCTCCCAGGCCCTGTGTTTAAAGCTGTGACTGTTCAGTATTTCCCCCTGGCCCTGTCTTTAAATTTGTGACAATTCAGTGTTTCCCCCCGGACCTGTCATTAAAAGTTGTGACAGTTCAGTATTTCCACCAGGACCTGTGTTTACAGTTGTGACAGCTCACTATTTCCGCCAGGACCTGTGTTTACAGTTGTGACAGCTCACTATTTCTGCCAGGACCTGTGTTTACAGTTGTGACAGCTCACTATTTCACCCAGGACCTGTCTTTAAAGTTATGACACTCAGTGTTTCCTCCAGGCCCTGTGTTTACAGTTGTGACAGCTCAGTGTTTCCTCCAGGACCTGTCGTAATGTTGTGACAGTGCCGTATTTCCCCCAAGGCCTGCGTTTATAGTTATGGCAGATCAGTATTTCCTCCAGGCCCTGTGTTCAAAGTTGTGACAGCTCAGTATTTCACCCAGGACCTATGTTTAAAACTGTGACAGCTCAGTATTTCCCCCAGGCCCTGTGTTTACACTTGTGACAGTTCAGTATTTCCTCCAGGCCCTGTGTTTAAAATTGTGAAAGTTCAGTATTTCTTCCAGGCCCTGTGTTTAAAATTGTGACAGTTCAGTATTTCCCCCAGGCCCTGTCTGTAAATTTGTGACAGTTAGTATTTCCTCCAGGACCTGTGTTTACAGATGTGACAGCTCAGTATTTCCCCCATGACCTGTGTTTAAATTTGTGACAGTTCAGTATTTCCCCCAGGACCTGTGTTTACAGCTGTGACAGTTCAGTATTTCCCTCCAATCCCTCTGTTTACCCCTGTGACGAAGGGTGTTGGAGGGTACAGAGGGACATAGATAGGCTGCAGAGCTGGGCTGAGAGATGGCAAATGGAGTTTAATGCGGAGAAGTGTGAGGTGATTCACTTTGGAAGGAGTAACAGGAATGCAGAATACTGGGCTAATGGGAAGATTCTTGGTAGTGTAGATGAACAGAGAGATCTTGGTGTCCAGGTGCATAAATCCCTGAAGGTTGCTACCCAGGTTAATAGGGCTGTTAAGAAGGCATATGTTGTGTTAGCTTTTATTAGTAGGGGGATCGAGTTTCGGAGCCACGAGGTCATGCTGCAGCTGTACAAAACTCTGGTGAGACCGCACCTGGAGTATTGCATGCAGTTCTGGTCACCGCATTATAGGAAGGATGTGGAAGCTTTGGAAAGACTGCAGAGGAGATTTACTAGGATGTTGCCTGGTATGGAGGGAAGGTCTTACGAGGAAAGGCTGAGGGACTTGAGGTTGTTTTCGTTGGAGAGAAGGAGGAGGAGAGGTGACTTAATAGAGACATATAAGATAATCAGAGGGTTAGAGAGGGTGGATAGTGAGAGTCTTTTTCCTCGGATGGCGATGGCAAACACGAGGGGACATAGCTTTAAGTTGAGGGGTGATAGATATAGGACAGATGTCAGAGGTAGTTTCTTTACTCAGAGAGTAGTAAGGTCGTGGAACGCCCTGCCTGCAGCAGTAGTAGATTCGCCAACTTTAAGGGCATTTAAGTGGTCATTGGATAGACATATGGATGAAAATGGAATAGTGTAGGTCAGATGGTTTCACAGGTCGGCGCAACATCGAGGGCCGAAGGGCCTGTACTGCGCTGTAATGTTCTAATTCTAATTCTAAGAGCAATAACAAATCTCCCCCCCAGGATATTGGTACCCCTCTGGTTCAGAGGGAACATTTGAAAAATGTTCTGTGTTTCTATTCTTCCTGCCAAAGTGAAGAACCTCACATCTCTCCACATGATATTCCAGCTGCCACTTTCTTGCCCACTCGCTTAACCCGTCCATCTGCCAATGCAGTATCTTTGTGCCCTCCTCACAGCTTTCAGTACCACCTAACTTTGTATCATCAGCCCATATAAACCCAACATAGGCCGTGTTTGAGAGAGGAACCTTTGTCCTGACAAGTATTAAGAAACAACTGGTTGATATTTTGTGCAGGATATTTCTGCATATTTATTGGAGTTGTGAAGATGGAAGATCTTTAATAAGAGATTAGAGTGTGTCCTTTTGTGTCCTCTCCCACCCTCACATCCAGAATTGGAAACACAAACACACAGAGACACATAGACAGCCAAGTAAACACAGATAGACTAACACATCCAGATAAAAACACACACGCGCACACACACACACACACACACACACACACACACACAGAGAAATCCACTCCCAGGCACATCCACTCCCACTGATCGAGAGAGAGAAAAACCCACACAGAGACACATATATTCACATTGACCAACTTAGACAGATAAACACACATACTGCCTTCTGTTTAAATACTGTTTTTACAAACATCATAATCTCTCTTTTCTCCTTTTATATTTCACTCTCGGGTTTTAAATTTATTGTCAATCTGATTTCTCAGGGACCAGGAGAATTTTGGCTTTCCTTTTCTTGCCTTTGGGGTCAGGGGTTATTGGTGAATCCCAGTGTCCGTCCAGTCTGTTTACCCCTGACCCAGCGCTGTGTCCCCGAGGGGGGTGGAGGGAGTAGGGAGAGTGTCAGTCCCAACCTCTTAAAGGGACCCCGCACTGCCAGAAATGCTCCTTCGGTTTAGATCTTCGAAGGAATCAGTAGGAAATTGAACAAGGATGGGAACAAAATGACATTGAATCTTCCAATATTAATTTATTCAGTGATGTTAATAAACAGCAAATTATCTGCCAACCCCAAATTCACACAAATACTATTGTGAATCCGGATTAATAATTTTAAAGGAGAACCTGTTGTTAATTACTTGCATTTCATTTGCTAAAAAATGACCAAGACCTTGTTTATTTCAGGATGTAATATTAATAAAAAACTTAGGAAGACAGGAGGAGGCCGTTCGGCCCCTCGAGCACGTCCAATCCCCTGGAGACATTTTATTCCTCACCCTCTCCCTTACTATGTGTGTGTGTCTCTCTCTCTCAACCCGTCTCTCTCTCTCTCTTTCCCTCACCCCGTCTATCTCTCTCTCTCTCTCTTTCCCTCACCCCATCTATCTCTCTCTCTCTCTTTCCCTCACCCCGTCTATCTCTCTCTCTCTCTTTCCCTCACCCCGTCTATCTCTCTCTCTCTCTCTTTCCCTCACCCCGTCTATCTCTCTCTCTCTCTCTCTTTCCCTCACCCCGTCTATCTCTCTCTCTCTCTCTCTTTCCCTCACCCTGTCTATCTCTCTCTCTCTCTTTCCCTCACCCTGTCTATCTCTCTCTCTCTCTTTCCCTCACCCCGTCTATCTCTCTCTCTTTCCCTCACCCCGTCTATCTCTCTCTCTCTCTTTCCCTCACCCCGTCTATCTCTCTCTCTCTTTCCCTCATCCCGTCTATCTCTCTCACAGAAGACGACTAAAAAATCAAATAGGATTGCAGAAAATACGGAAGTATGGGGTTGAAGGTGATTTAAAGCTTTGGATCAGAAATTGGCTAGCTGAAAGAAGACAGAGGGTGGTGGTTGATGGGAAATGTTCATCCTGGAGTTTAGTTACTAGTGGTGTACCGCAAGGATCTGTTTTGGGGCCACTGCTGTTTGTCATTTTTATAAATGACCTGGAAGAGGGTGTAGAAGGGTGGGTTAGTAAATTTGCGGATGACACTAAGGTCGGTGGAGTTGGGGATAGTGCCGAAGGATGTTGTAGGGTACAGAGGGACATAGATAGGCTGCAGAGCTGGGCTGAGAGATGGCAAATGGAGTTTAATGCGGAGAAGTGTGAGGTGATTCACTTTGGAAGGAGTAACAGGAATGCAGAGTACTGGGCTAATGGGAAGATTCTTGGTAGTGTAGATGAGCAGAGAGATCTTGGTGTCCAGGTGCATAAATCCCTGAAAGTTGCTACCCAGGTTAATAGGGCTGTTAAGAAGGCATATGGTGTGTTAGCGTTTATTAGTAGGGGGATCGAGTTTCGGAGCCACGAGGTCATGCTGCAGCTTTACAAAACTCTGGTGAGACCGCACCTGGAGTATTGCGTGCAGTTCTGGTCACCGCATTATATTGGTAGTGTTCCCTACTGGATCTCTTGTTGCGGCATCAGTTCTCATGTCGCCTTGGAACCTGCCGTCACCTGCTTGAAAAGAATCCATTGTGGCACTGCCCCTGAGCCCAATGGGTTAATTTGTCCAATTCTATCTGTCAATTTAGAAATGTAAAATTTAACAATGTCCAATATGTATAAATTTGACTCTCAGCAATGCAAAAAGCTGCAGCGGGTTAAGTTCTTTGTTTGCCTCCAAGGGCGCGGAGCAAAACATTCTCAGCTACGTCATTTTCTGAAACTTTTTTTTTCTGATCGAAAACAACTATCCATTTTAAATTTATTTCAATCCTTTTGGTATCCTTAGGGTTTAAAAACAACAAAATCATGTGTAACATTTTCAAATTCAAAGGAAAGCATCTCCATCAGGAAAGACAGCATTTTAGATTACACTCCAATTGTTTCCACATTTTTTAGTATTTTTTGTAAGAGGTTCCTAATCCAAGGATTTTTACAACAAAGATGATTCCAATTCCAATTCATTGCAATAATATTTAAAAATCAAAATTGCCGATGTTATATGAGTGAGTCCTCTGTCCGGAACTTAAGACTCCTCCAAAACTCGACATGCTAAACTTGAAAGTTCATTGTGGTTGCAAATGACATTTCCAGTTCTTCAACTTAAACAGGTCAATTAACCTTAACAGTATTAATTCAATTCAGACTTATTAACTTATAATACTTATTAACTACACACAGAACAGAATAGCACGTGCTTATTTTAAAATATAGGTAAATTACATCATTTTCTTGCTCTTACTTCAGGCGCCTTTTCAAATGACTGTAATAAAACCAAAAACTAAAGAAAAAGTTATTTAACATTCTTACAACAAAAGACTTAACACCAGGTCCTTACACAAACTTAAATCTTTTTAAACAGACAGAATCTTTCCTATACCTCCTTTTCTATCCTTTCTTTCCCTTAAAACAATATAACAGTCAGTAAAACATGTCTTCAAATTTAGACTGTAAAATAAAACAATAGCAGACTTTCCAATTAAAACAATGTTCCAAACCCCAAATTAGATTTCTGCCAGACCTTCAGACCTTCAAGGCTGAAGCTTATCCCTCAGAAAATTGTTCATTGCCTTTTCACAATTGCAAAACCAACTAAAAATAAAACTTTAACTTAAAATATAATTCAATTTTATATCCCATTCCTGGGTGCACAACACTAAATAGAAATGAACACACTGAACCATCACTTTTCACAATCATTCAATTCCAAACAACTTAACAGACTTCAATTTTCAACATTAAAGCCAGACAACAAAGAGTTAACGACAGTCACTTTTACAGAACACAAACTGTACATCCCAGATATTCAATTCATTCGTGGAAGCTTCCACCATTCTCACAATTGAATCAAATACACCGTAACTTGTTTTTACTTTAAAACATACCTATCTTTAAAACACATATTTACCGTGACACTTCTGCGTCTCCTTCAAGGGGGCAAATGGACGTGGGTCGCCTTTCTCCAGAGGACATGGATTACTCGTCCCCGGGGGCGACCCTTCCTTCTTGGAAGCCGTTGAGTCCATTCTTGCATCTACTTTCTCAAAACCTTCTAATTTTACGAGTTAATTTCTATGGAGTAAACAACATTAACACAAACAAAAGACAAAACCACACACAAGGAGATGAACAGGCGCAGTTAATGTTAAATTCTCAAGGTCAGCGAACCGGCTCATCCCTGTCTCTTCAGGTCAACGGTATTTTCGTTCTCCAACCCTTGTCACCCGCATCTTTCTCTAGGGCCAGATCAGCGGGTGTACTCAGGAGCCCCGAAAATGTGCCTGTTGGGTCAATTTGGTAATTTAGTTACAGCCCCAGTCATCTCTGTCCCATATCTTGTCACCGTATTTTACTCACTTCCCATGTGTGAGAGTTAACTTCGTATACTCAATGGGATCAGGTATTCGGCCCAGCCGACGATGCCAGATTCCTAAATTTACTGGATTTTCCACTTATCTACTTTTCAACTTCCCTTCGCAGAATTACTCACTTCCCATGTGTGAGATTTAACGTACTCAATTTTAGAACTTTTCTGATCAGGTTTCATCCAATTCTTCCTTGACCACTCTGTCCCCCCTCTCCCAGTTATCTGGCCTTCACGTGGGGCCCAGTCGCCCTCTTAATTCCGGCTCAGGCAGCGTGATTGAGACACTAGGGTCGCAGAAAAGTTGACTTACCCCTGATCCTGTCGATTAGTTTTTTCACTAGGTTCTTTTGGATCCCGTGAACTCAGGGATCCTGCCGACTACACAAAACTGTTGGAGAAAATCCAGATTGTGCCCAATTGTTGAACAAATTCTCCAGACTCAGACGTTGAGAACAAACACTTTATTTTTGATATCATGGGGGAGCAGCACTGGATCGCCTTTAGGTAAGGTGTGCTCCCCCATGATATCAAAAATAAAGCGTTTGTTCTCAACGTCTGAGTCCGGAGAATTTGTTCAACAATTGGGCACAATCTGGATTTTCTCCAACAGTCATCCGTCTGCAGTGACAGTTCAGGGGATTGTTTGTCCATGGACCGAGTCACCACACAATCAGTGACAATGCCAGGGACCTTCTCCTGTAACTGCTCTGTCTCCCTGACCTCTTTTGGTCTCTCCAGAGCTACTGGGGAAGCTGCCACCTTTTCCCCTGTCAGATCATTACCCAGGAGCTGATCGACCCCTCCACCGGTAAACTAGGTACAATCCTCATGTTTACCAGTCTTGAAACTGGGTCACATTCCAAGTGCAGTCGATATATAGGTATGGTCATATATCATCTTCCGATACCATTCACTAACACTCTGGTATTCACTGCACTCTCTCGGGTAAAGGTCTTTTCCCAGCAGAAGGGTTTGTTTGGCCCCTGTATCCCTCAGTATGACGATGGGTTTGCTTGTCCCACTCGAGGGGTATGGGGTCACTTTTCCTTGGAATACAAATTCCTGGTAACTCTCTGGGATTTTGTTAAGTTTTCCTGCACTCTCTGTGTGGGGTTACTGTGTCTGACTGTTACAGTTGAAGGCACAGCCTGACCTGTTGTGCTTTCCATCAGGGCCCGTTTTCCAGCACTGATCTGGTGGACTCTGATTAATCCTACAGGTTTTCCCCGTCACTTCCATTAGTCAACTCAATGGTGACCTGCCTTATTACTGTGGAAACACGCAGATCTTCAGCCATTACTCCTGCTCTCAGCACCTATTTGGCCTGAGGATGGACCCTTGTGTGTCACGCTTCTTGCCCATGACTGCTCGGGCTCCGATCTCCCCTCCACCTTTTATTATCGGGTCTTTGGGGTGACGAGGAAAGGGTTTTCCTCTGGGATTAAGGCTTTGTGCACATGGGAAAATTCATCAGCCAGAATACCTTTGAACCTTCTGTCCCTCTATGTGGGTTTTACTGGGAGGGGGGCGAGTTTGTGAACTCCTCGAGAGGGATCACCGCTCTGAGGGTTTCATATGTGGGCTCTATCTTCAGTGCTCATATCACTGGCCAAAAACAAACACAAAAATGGACTGTAAAATCTTCTATAGATACGTGAAAAGGAAACGTTTAGCTAAGACAAATGTGGGTCCATTACAGGCAGTGTCAGGAGAATTTATAATGGGGAATAGAGAAATGGCAGAGAAGTTAAATGATTACTTTGTGTCTGTCTTCACTGAGGAAGATACAAGAAATCTCCCAGAATTAGAGAGCCAAGGGATTCGGGTGAATGAGGAAATGGATGAAATTAGTATAAGTAAGAAGGTTGTCTTGGAGGAATTAATGCAGCTGAAGGTTGACAAGTCCCCAGGACCTGATATTCTACATCCCAGAGTGTTGAAAGAGGAAGCTTTGGAAATAGTGGATGCATTGGTGAATATCTTTCAATATTCTGTAGATTCTGGAACTGTTCCTGTAGATTAGAAGATAGAAAATGTCTCCCCAGTATTTAAGAATGGAGGGAGAGAGAAATCAGGGCACTACAGACATGTTAGCCTTACATCAGTCGCTGGGAACAAGCTATACTCTATTCCAAAGAATGTGATAAATGGATCTGATTAGGTAGAGTCAACATGGATATATAAATGGGGAACAATGTTTGACGAACCTGTTGGAGTTTTTTGAGGATGTTTCTCACAGAATTGATAAAGGGAATTCGGTGGACGTGGTATACTTGGATTTTCAGAAAGCTTTTGATAAAGTCCCCGACAGGAGGTTGGTTAGTAAAATTGAAGCACATGGGATAGGAGATAATGTACTGGCATGGATTAAGGATTAGGTAACAGGCAGAAAGCAGAGAGTAGGAATAAATGGGCAATTCTTGCCTTGGAAGGCTGTGACTAGCGGGGTACGACAGGGATCAGTGCTTGGGCCCCGGCTCTTCACAATACGTATCAATGACTTGGATGTGGGGACCACATATTTCCAGGTTTTCGATGCCAGTAAACTAGATGGGAATGAGTGTTGCGAGGAAGATGCAAAGCGGCTTCAAGGGGATTTGGACAGCCGTAGTGAGTGGGCAAGAACATGGCAGTTGAAATATAATGTGGAAAAATGTGAGGTTATCCACTTCGGTAGCAGGAACAGATGTGCAGAGTATTTCTTAAACGGTAAGACAATTAGAAAGTGTAGTTGTACGAAGGGACCTGGATGTCCTCGTCAATAAGTCACTGAAAACAAACATGCAGGTGCAGAAAGCAATTAGGAAGACTAATGGTATGTTAGCCTTTATTGAAGTGGATTTGAGTGCAGTAGTAGTGACGTTTTGCTGCAATTGTATGGAAACTTGGTTAGACTGCCCCTGGAGTAATGTGTTCAGTTTTGGTCCCCTTACCTTAGGATGGATTTTATGATCATAGAGGGAGTGCAATGACGGTTCATCAAACTTGTTCCCGAGATGGCGAGACTGTCCCACGAAGAGAGATTGGGGAAACTGGGCCTGTATTCTCTAGAGTTTCGAAGAATGAGAGGTGATCTCATTGAAACCTACAAAATACTGAAAGTGATAGACAGGGTAGATGCAGCTAACATGTTTCCCCTGGTTGGGGAATCTAGAACCAGGGGAAACAATTTCAAAATAAGTGGAAATCCACTTAGGACAGAGATGAGGAGACATGCCTTTTCTCAGAGGGTTGTGAATCTTTGGAATTCTCTACCCCAGAGGGCTGTGGAAGCTCAGTCATTGAGTATGTTTAAAGCAGATATTAACAGATTTATAAATGGAGTCATAGAGTAGTACAGCATAGAAACAGGCCATTTGGCCGTCCGCGTCTGGGCTGACTATAATGCCGATCCATACTAATCCCAACTGCTTGCATTAATTCCATTTCCCTCTATGCCTTGCTCATTCAAGTACCTGTCCAGATGCCTCTTAAATGTCGTTACTGTTCCTGCCTCCACCACCTCCTCAGGCAGCTCATTCCAAATACCCACTATTCTTGGTGTGAAACATTTACCCCTTTGATCCCTTTAAACCTCCTCCCTCTCACCTTAAATCTATGCCCTCTAGTTTTAGTCACCCTTACCATGGGAAACAGACTCTGACTATCTCCCCTATCTATGCCTCTCATAATTTTATATACCTCTATCATGTCTCCTCTCAGCCTCCTTCGCTGCAGGGAAATCAGTCCCAGCCTATCCAGTCTCTCTTTCTAACTCAAGCCCTTCAAACCAGGCAACATCCTTGTGAATCTTTTCAGCACCCTCTCTAGCTTAATCACATCTTTTGTGTAGTGTGGCGACAAGAACTGCCCACAATACTCCAAATGCGGCCTAAACAATGTTATGCACAACATGACATCCCGACTCTGGTCCTCAATGCCTCGGCCTAAATACCAGTGACATAACGGGGAATGGGGATTGTGTCAGAAAAAGGCATTGAAGTGGATGATCAGCTATTATCATATTGAATGGTGGAACAGGCTCGATGTCCTACTGCTGCTCCTATGTTCCAATGTTCCGAAATTGCTTAACTCTTTCAAACGCCAGGTAGGTTTGGTCAGGCTGCTTTACAAAGATTCTTAATTTCTGCTGGTCCAGCTCCAGTACTTTCTCATATGGGCCAGGATAGCATTTTCAGTCCGCTCATAATCTGATGAACTTTCATCTTTCCTGTCATTTTATTTTGCAAAAACAGCATCCAGTTCTCTGACGGTCATTGCAGTTGCTTTGAAAACTTGTTAAAAGTAATGAAAAGTGCTGCCATATCCTCCTCATTGAACTTTAGAATGAACTGGGAGAACTTTAAGAGCTCAGCACATGATCCTGATCTAGGGATAGCTCCGTCAGCAGCTGTGCCTTCACTGGGTGTACTGGGACTTCCTCTAGTTGTTTGAGCCACCTTAACTCCCTTTTCTCCTTCTCCTTCTGGAACACTCTTACTTTTTCCCTTTCTTGACTCTCACTCTGCTCTTTCTCGCTCTCTCTGGAATTCTAATTCTAGTCTCTTCTGTTCTAGTTTTACCTTAGCTAACATTACTCTATCTGTTAGTGATTCTAACCCTGTTTGAGCCTTCAGATTCAAGTGAAATATGGTTGGTCACAGTCTTACTATTTCGGGTTTCCTAGCTTTTGGACGGAGTGTAATCCCAAACCTTCCAGCTACATTACTCAACTTTCCAGCAGACATTGTATTAACCTTTACCGAGTTACTTCACTCTGTATGTAACTCCTTTATTCAAAAAGGGAGGCAGACAGAAAGCAGGAAACTACAGGCCAGTTAGCTTCACATTTGTCTTGGGGAAAAAGTTGGAAGCTATTATTAGAGGTGGTATAATCGGCACTTAGACCAAATCGAGGTAATCAGGCAGAATCAACATGGATTTATGAAAGTTAAATCATGTTTAATCAGTTTGTTGGAGATCTTTGATGGAGTTACATGTGCTGTGGATCAAGGGGAACCGGTGGATGTACTGTACTGAGATTTCTATAAGGCATTTGATAAGATGCCACATCAAAGTTTATCGCAGAAAATAAAAGCTCATGGTGAAGGGAGTAACTTATTGGTATGGATAGAAGATTGAGTAGCGAACAGGAAACCGAGTGTCGGCATAAATGGGTCATTTTCTGGTTGGCAAGATTAAAGGAGTGGTGTGCGACGGGGATCAGTGCTGGGGCTTCACCTTTTTACAATTTATATTAATGAATTGGATGAAGGGACCGAAGGTATAGTTGCTAAATTTTCCGATGACACAAAGATATGTAGGAAACTAAGTTGTGAACAGGACATAGGGCACTGCAAAGGAATATAGATAGGTTAAGTGAGTAGGAAAAGACCTGGAAAATGGAGCATACTGCAGGAAAGTGTGAAATTGCCGATTTTGGCAGGAACAATAAAAAGGAAGCCTGTTATCGAAATGGTGAGAGATTGCATTGCTCTGAGATGCAGAGGGATCTGGGTGTCCAAGTGTATGAATCACAAAAGGCGAGTATGTAGGTACAGCACGTAACTGGAAAGCTAATAGAATGTTATTGTTTACTGCAAGAGAAATTGAATACCAAAGTATGGAGGTCATGCTTCAGTTTCACAGGGCATTGGTGAGACCACATCTGGAGTACTGTGTCCAGTTTTGGTTCCTTGTTAATAGAAGAATGTTGTATTGGGGGCAGTAAAGAGAAGGCTTATTAGACTGATACTTGGAATGGGTGGGCCGTCTTATGTGGGAATATTGGACAGGCTGGGCTTGTATCCGCTGCAGTTTGGAAGGGCAAGAGGCGACTTGATTGAAACATATAGGACTCTGAGGGGTCTTGACGGGGTGGATGTGGAAAGGATGTTTCCCATTGTGGGAGAATCTAGAATTAGGGGTCACTATTTAAAAATAAGAGGGGGGGGGGTCACCCATTTAACACACAGATGAGGAGATTTTTTTTCTGTGAGAGTCGTGTGTTTTTGGAAATCTCTTCCTCAAAAGGCGCTGGAAGCAGAGTCTTTGAATATTTGTAAGGCAGAGGTAGATAGATTATTGATAAGCAAGGGGGTGAAGATTATCGGGGGCTGGTGGAAATGTGAAGTTGAGTTTACAATCAGATTAGTCATGATCTTATTGAATGGCAGAGCAGGCCTGAGGGGCCGAGTGCCCTACTCCTGCTCCTAATTCATCTGTTCATATTTTCATAAACTGTGGCTTAGGATGGTACTGTCTCCGAATGTGAACTTTTTAGTGCTGTAGCAGCGAAAGCCACAATAAAACCTACATTGAAATCTTCATTTTTTTTCTGGGAATCAATTGTTTTTCCTACATCTAATTTCTCGTTTGTCATTGGGTTACAATCAATTTCTTTTACAGCCATGTGAGGAGGGGTCCCAGGTCCCCTCGTGTCCTATCTCAGAATTGACCACAAAGGCTTTAATCCTTTTTAGCAGTGGACGTGCTGACCACCTCAGTGAGTATTTTACCTTGTACTTTTATTGTGCTCGTGAAAGAGCCAATCAGACAGGTTTTCTTGAGATTAAACAAGAGGTGAGTTTATTATACTGAACAAACTAAACTGGATCGACATAAAATAATAGACATGTCCGCTACACATTCACGCACACACTCACACGAGAATCATACACAAATAAATTAGAGTGAGAAATACACTGGTGTTGGATGAGAGTCCATGATAAATAAAAAAAAATACACAGTCTGTGACGTTGGATAATTCTGTGGTCTGCGCCTTTGCCACTCTTACATATGAGTTTCATGTCATCTTCAGGGGTTTAAATTGTTTATTTTTACATTTAATTCTATATCATGTATCTATCTATATGTCAGGAACAGCACTGGTTCTAACACGGACCCCTGAGAAACATCACTGTATACTTCTCCTCCTCCAGAATAAACAATGTCTGTTCACCACTTCTCTCTGCTTTCTGTCCCTGAGTCAATGTCATATCCACACTATCACTGTCACATTAATCCATGTCTTCCATTTTTCATAACAAGTCTTATGAAATGTCATTTGATCACAGGCCTTTTGAAAGTTCCTATACATAACACGAAACACGCTGACCTCATCAACACTCACAGTTATGTCATCAACTATCTTGATCAAGATTATCAGACATGATTGGTTATCAAGCTATCCATCCTGTTTGTCATTTATTATCAGATGTTTTTCAAAGAAAGATATATTTTTGAGCTGGGTTATGGCCTCCAGAAATTTCCAATCGCCGACATTAGACTGATTGGTCAGAAGTTACAGGGTTTATCCCATCTCTTTTTTTAAACAGGGTGTATCATTTACAGTCCTGCACTCCCCTGTCACTACTCCCATAGCCAAGGAGGAGTGAAAGCTTCTGGCCAGTGCCTCTTCTACTCCTTCCCTCAACAAACCTCATGCATAACACCCAGTCTGGGTAAATGTTCTACTTTGTTTTGGAACACTAAATGCTGGTTTGACAGGGGTTAACTGTATCTGTTTGTTCAGTGTGTGTAATTAATGTCAGTCTCCATGCACCCTAATTGAGTCATTGGAGAGTTTTCCACTTCCATTAATAAGGGAGTTCCTCCAATGTGTTATTCCAAGCCGGGAGCATCACCCCCACACTAACAGCAGATCCAGAGAGCGGAAAAGGATTGATCAGAATCTGAGAACAATAGATTGGAATGTAACAAAAATGGATCAGAATCTGAGAATAATAGATTGGAATGTTACCAAAATGGGCAGCAAGAGTTTTTCCTATTGGTTTGGCGAATTTACTGCAGATTATTATTGGAGAACATTAGAAATGCGCATCTATTATGCACTAAAGATGATTGAAACGATTTACTATCCCATCCTCGCTATTATTGGTGTCCCTGGTAAGTCTCTGGATCCAACTATTATATCTATAAACCATATGTCACTGACTTGTGTTCTTGCCATGTAAATCCTGGGAATACTGAAGCCTCTGTCTTCAGTCTCTTTCACAAAATCTGTTCCCGATCCACTGTCTGTATCCACCTCACTAGCAAATGTCTGAGACTGAACCAGACAGTTTACTACTTCTATGTTCTATTTATACCTGAACGGAGTTCATCGCCATGTTCTCTCCATCACTTAACCTGCCTACTGCCACTTCTGTAATATCACCCGTCTCCACCTCTGTCTCAAAACATCTCCTGCATAAACCCTCATCCGTGCCTTTGTTAAATCCACACTAGATTATTCCAATTCTGTCCTGGTCACCCTTCCAGTTATAATCCTCCATAAACCACAGCCCATCCGGAACTCTGCTGCCTGTATCCTAACTCACATCAAATCCCGATCACCCATCACCCCTGTGCTCACTGATCTACATTGGCTCCCGGTCTGGCAGCACCTTAATTTAAATATTCTCATTCTTGTGTTTGAATCCCTCCATGGCCTCACCCCTCCAATTAGTCCCATCCCCCTGTCCATATCCCATATTCTTGAAAATCATATCAGAATTGGACACAATTCTCCAGCTGGGACCAAACCAATGATGTATAAAAATCAACATTTCCTCCTGAGTTTCATTACTCTGTGCCTCTCTCTAACACCAAGGACACTACATGTTACCTTCAATGATCTGTGTGTGTACACCGCAGGTCTCTCCAATCCTTCACCCACTTTATAATGGTACCATTTAGTTTATATTGTTTCTCCTCATGCTTCCTACCCAAATGTCTCACTTCACACTTCACTGTGTTATTTTACATCTGCCATGTTCCTGTCCATTTCACCAGTCAGTCTCTGTCCTCCTGAAGTCTGTTACTATCCTTCACACTGTTTATTAACATTTCTGAGTTTCCTGCCATCTGAAAACTTTGACATTATCCCCTCTGTACACAAGCCCATTGTATTAACTTACAGCAACTGTGATCCCAACAGTGACCCTGGGGAATCCCACTGTGTACTTCCCTCCAGACTGAACAGCAACCATTCTCCACTACTCTCTGCTTTCTGTCACTTAGCTAACTTCCTACATGCTGGCATTGAATATAAAAAAGAGCTGCATTTCTATAGCGCCTTTCATGACCACTGGACGTCACAAAGCATCTTACTCCCAACTGGTACTTTTTAAAGTGCAGTCACTCTTGTAATCTCTGATGGAGAGCAAACTCCCACAAGCAGCAATGTGATAATAATCAGTCCTGTTTTTGTGATGTTGATTTAATGATAAATATTTACCAGGACACAGGGAATAATTCCCTTACTCTGCTTCTAAATAGTACGATGGGATATTTAACATCCACCTGAGAGGAGAGACGGGGCCTTGGTTTAACGTTTCATTCTAAAGATGGTGCATCTGGCAGTGCAACACTCCCTCAGTACTGCACTACAGTGTCAGCCTTGATTCTTGTGATCAAGTCCTGCAGTGACACTTGATCCTAGAAGCTTGTGACTGAAAGGGGAGAGAGCTGCAAACTGAGCCACGGCTGATATTGGTCCTTTAATCCCATGTGTTTCTAATTTGGTAACACAGCTGTTATGTGGGACATTATCAAACACCTGGTGAAAGGATAGGAATATTGGGAAAGTACAGGCTGGAACAATCATAGAATTATAGAATAGCATTGCACTGAAGGAGGCCATTTGGTCCATCAAGTCTGTGCTGTCACTTTGGAAGAGCTTCCAGTTAGTCCCACACCCGGGCTCTTTCCCAGATTCTTCCATTTTTTTCGCCTTAAGATATCTATGCAATTGCCGTTTGGAATCTACTATTGAATCTGTATCCTTCAGCCTATCAGACAATACATTACAAATCCTAAACACCCATTGCATAAAAAAATCCCTGTGTCACCTCTGCTTCTTGTGTCCAATCACCGTAAATCTGTGTGTCTGGTTAATGGCCCCTCGCACATTGAAAACAATTTCACTTTATTTAATTTATCTAAATTGCACATAATCTTAAACATTTCGATCAGACCTCCTTTTAAATTTCCCTGCTCTGAGGTGAACAATCCCAGCTACATAACTGTAATCCCTCATCCCTGGAACAATTCCAGTAAAACTTTTTTATCCCCTCTCCAAAGGTTTCATGTGCTTACTAACGTGGGTTTCCCAGTATTGGACACAATATTCCAGGTGGAGATGAACTAGTCTTTTCTATAGGTTTAATATAACATCCTATTCTACTCTGTGTCCCTATTAATAAAGCCTAAGTATCTCTTTGCTTTGTTAACTGTTTGTTCACCTGTCCAGCTAACTTCAAAGATTGCACACAAACACCACAGGTCTCTCTTTTATTCTCACCACTTGTAAAGTGGTTCCATTTAGCTTATATTATCTCTCCTCATGCATCCGCATGCAGCTCACCATCACCTTCGCAAGGGCAATTATGGATGGACAATAAATGCTGGTCTAGTCAGTGACACCCACATCCCATGATCAAATAATAGAATTAGAATTTAGAATTAGAAGATTACAGCGCAGTACAGGCCCTTCGGCCCTCGATGTTGCGCCGATCATCTGACCTACACTATTCCATTTACATCCATATGACTATCCAATGACCACTTAAATGCCCTTAAAGTTGGCGAGTCTACTACTGTTGCAGGCAGGGCGTTCCACGCCCCTACTACTCTCTGAGTAAAGAAACTACCTCTGACATCTGTCCTATATCTATCACCCCTCAACTTAAAGCTATGTCCCCTCGTGTTTGCCATCACCATCCGAGGAAAAAGACTCTCACTATCCACCCTATCTAACCCTCTGATTATCTTGTATGTCTCTATTAAGTCACCTCTCCTCCTCCTTCTCTCCAGCGAAAACAACCTCAAATCCCACAGCCTTTCCTCGTAAGACCTTCCCTCCATACCAGGCAACATCCTAGTAAATCTCCTCTGCACCCTTTCCAAAGCTTCCACATCCTTCCTATAATGCGGTGACCAGAACTGCACGCAATACTCCAGGTGCGGTCTCACCAGAGCTTTGTACAGCTGCAGCATGACCTCGTGGCTCCGAAACTCGATCCCCCTACTAATAAAAGCTAACACACCATATGCCTTCTTAACAGCCCTATTAACCTGGGTAGCAACTTTCAGGGATTTATGTAGCTGGACACCAAGATCTCTCTGTTCATCGACACTACCAAGAATCTTCCCATTAGCCCAGTACTCTGCATTCCTGTTACTCCTTCCAAAGTGAATCACCTCACACATTTCCACATTAAACTCCATTTGCCATCTCTCAGCCCAGCGCTGCAGCCTATCTATGTCCCTCTGTACCCTACATCATCCTTCGGCACTATCCACAACTCCACCGACCTTCGTGTCATCCGCAAATTTACTAACCCACCCTTATACACCCTCATCCAGGTCATTTATAAAAATGACAAACAGCAGTGGCCCCAAAACAGATCCTTGCGGTGCACCACTAGTAACTGAACTCCAGGATGAACATTTGCCATCAACCACCACCCTCTGTCTTCTTTCAGCTAGCCAATTTCTGATCCGAAGCACTAATTCACCTTCAATCCCATACTTCTGTATTTTCTGCAATAGCCTACTGTGGGGAACCTTATCAAACGCCTTACTGAAATCCATATACACCACATCCACGGCTTTACCCTCATCCACCTGTTTGGTCACCTTGTCAAAAAACTCAATAAGGTTTGTGAGGCACGACCTACCCTTCACAAAACCGTGCTGACTATCCCTAATGAACTTATTCTTTCCAAGATGACTATAAATCCTATCTCTTATAACCTTTTCCAACATTTTACCCACAACCGAAGTAAGGCTCACAGGTCTATAATTACCAGGGCTGTCTCTACTCCCCTTCTTGAATAAGGGGACAACATTTGCTATCCTCCAGTCTTCCGGCACTATTCCTGTCGACAATGACGACATAAAAATCAAGGACAAAGGCTCTGCAATCTCCTCCCTGGCTTCCCAGAGAATCCTAGGATAAAGCCCATCTGGCCCAGGGGACTTATCTATTTTCACACTTTCCAAAATTGCTAACACCTCCTCCTTGTGAACCTTAATCCCATCTAGCCTAGTAGTCTGTATCTCAGTATTCTCCTCGACAACATTTTCTTTCTCGACTGTAAATACTGACGAAAAATATTCATTTAACACTTCCCCTATCTCCTCCGATTCCACTCACAACTTCCCACTACTATCCTTGATTGGCCCTAACCTATCTCTCGTCATTCTTTTATTCCTGATATACCTATTGAAAGCCTCAGAGTTTTCTTTGATCCTATCCGCCAATGACTTCTCGTGTCCTCTCCTTGCTCTTCTTAGCTCTCCCTTTAGATCCTTCCTGGCTAGCTTGTAACTCTCAAGCGCCCTAACTGAGCCTTCACGTCTCATCCGAACATAAGCCTTCTTCTTCCTCTTGACAAGCGCTTCAACTTCTTTAGTAAACCACGGCTCCCTCGCTCGACAACTTCCTCCCTGCCTGACAGGTACATACTTATCAAGGACACGCAGTAGCTGCTCCTTGAATAAGCTCCACATTTCGATTGTGCCCATCCCCTGCAGTTTTCTTCCCCATCCTACGCATCCTAAATCTTGCCTAATCGCATCATAATTTCCTTTCCCCCAGCTATAATTCTTGCCCTGCTGTATATGCCTGTCCCTGCCCATCGCTAAGGTAAACCTAACCGAATTGTGATCACTATCACCAAAGTGCTCACCTACATCTAAATCGAACACCTGGCCGGGTTCATTACCCAGTACCAAATCCAATGTGGCATCGCCCCTGGTTGGCCTGTCTGCATACTGTGTCAGAAAACCCTCCTGCACACACTGGTCAAAAACAGACCCATCTAAAGTACTCGAACTATAGTATTTCCAGTCAATATTTGGAAAGTTAAAGTCCCCCATAACAACTACCCTGTTACTCTCGCTCCTGTCAAGAATCATCTTTGCTATCCTTTCCTCGACATCTCTGGAACTATTTGGAGGTCTATAGAAAACTCCCAACAGGGTGACCTCTCCTCTCCTGTTTCTAACCTCGGCCCAGACTACCTCAGTAGACGAGTCCTCAAACGTCCTTTCTGCCACTGTAATACTTTCCTTGATTAACAATGCCACACTCCCCCCCCCCCTCTTTTACCCTCTTCTCTGTTCTTAGTGAAACATCTAAATCCCGGAACCCGCAACATCCATTCCTGTCCCTGCTCTACCCATGTCTCCGAAATGGCCACTACATCGAGATCCCAGGTACCATGCTCCAGGCGTTGAAGTAGACACATTTTAAACCAAGCTCTTGCTTGCCAGTGCCCTCTTGTGTCTTTATAACCTTATCCCTGACCTCACTACTCTCAACATCCTGCACACTGGAACTACAATTTAGGTTCCCATCCCCCTGTTGAATTAGTTTCAACCCCCCCACCCCACCCCCCCGAAGAGCACTAGCAAATCTCCCCCTCAGGATATTGGTACCCCTCTGGTTCAGGTGAAGACCATCCTGTTTGTAGAGGTCCCACCTACCCCAGAAAGAGCCCCAATTATCCAGGAAACCAAAACCCTCCCTCCAACACCATCCCTGCAGCCACGTGTTCAACTCCTCTCTCTCCCTCTTCCTCACTTCGCTAGCACGTGGCACGGGCAACAACCCAGAGATAACAACTCTGTTTGTTCTCGCTCTAAGCTTCCACCCTAGCTCCCAGAATTTCTGCCTTAAATCCCCATCTGTCTTCCTACCTATGTCGTTGGTGCCTATGTGTACCACGACTTGGGGCTGCTCCCCCTCCCCCTTGAGGATCCCAAAAACACGCTCCGAGACATCACGTACCCTGGCACCTGGGAGGCAACACACCAACCGTGAGTCTCTCTCGTTCCCACAAAACCTCCTATCTGTTCCCCTAACTATGGAGTCCCCAATGACTAATGCTCTGCTCCTCTTACCCCTTCTCTTCTGAGCAACAGGGACAGACTCTGCGCCAGAGACCCGTATCCCATTGCCTCATCACCTCACACTTCCCTGTATTAAATTTTATCTGCCACTTCTCTGCCCATTCTGATAGCCTATCTCTATCCTGTTGTAGGCAGTTTATATCATCCTCACTGTTTACCACTCCTCCAAGTTTGGTGTCATCGGCAAATTTTGAGATTCTACTCTGAATTCCAAGATCGAAGTAATGGTTCAATTGAATCTGAATAGACTGTTATATGAAAGTCCATGTAAACCCCATCAACACCATTGCCTTCATCAACTCTCTCTGTTACCACCTCAAAAACTCCAGCAAGTTAGTTAAACATGATTTTCCCTTAAGAAATCCATGCTGGATTTCCTTCATTAACTCGCATTTGTCATGTGACTATTGATTTTGTCCCAAATTATTTTTTCTAAACGTTTTCCCACCACTGTAATTAAACTGACTGGTTTAACTGTAGTGGCTGGGCTTATCTCTACACCCTCTTTTGAACAAGGGTGTAACGTTTGCAATTTTGCAGCCCTCTGTCATCACCCCCGAGTCTAAGGAAGATTGAAAAATTATGGTCAGTACCTCTGCGATTTCCACCCTCACTTCCCTCAGTATCCTTGGATGCATGTTATCTGGTCCTTGTCTTTATCCACTTCAAGTACAGATAGCTTAACTAATACTTCCTCTTTGTCAATTTTAAACAACTCTAGTGTATGACTTACCTCCTCTTTCAACATTGCCTGGGTTGCATCTTAGAATCATAAAACGTTTATTGCACAGAAAGAGACCACTTGGCCCATCGTGCTACCTAAAAACGATCCACCCATTCTAATCCCACGTTCCAGAATTTGATAGATTATGGCACATGAGGTGCATATTCCGTTTGGAATGAGGTGTGGGTTCCTGCCTCAACTACCCTTTCGGGCAATGAATTCCAGACACCCACCACCCTCTGGGAGAAAGTAAAGTCCTCATCTCCCCTATAGTCTTTCTACCAAGCACTTTAAATCCATGCCACTTCGTCACTGACCTCTCTGATAAGGTGAATAGACCCTTCACCTCCACTCCATCCAGGCCTCACGCAATTTTGTACATTTCAATCAGATCTTCCCCCTGCCTTCTCTGTTCCAAGGAGAAGAGCCCCAGACGATCGAACCTTTCTTCATAGATAAATTTTTACAATACTGGCAGCATCCTCGTAAATCTCCTTTGTACCCTCTCTAGTGCAATTACATCCTTTCTGTAATGAGGTGACCAGAACTGTACACAGTACTCAAGTTGTGGTCTAACGAGTGAGTTCTACAGTTCCAGCGTAACCTCCCTGCTCTTTTATTTTATACTTCAGCTAATAAAGGAAAGAATTCCATATCTTCTGCCTTGCAAAAGATAGATGCAAAGTATTTATTTAGTGCCTCAACTATGCCCTCTGCCTCCATGTGTAAATCCCCTTTATGGTCCCGAATCGGCCCCATTCCTCCTTTTACTTACCTTTTACTATTTACAAGCCTATTCAAACTTTGGAATTTCTTTTAATGATAGCCACCAGTCTCTTTTCATGCTCTCTCTTTGCTTCTCTTATTTGCTTTTTCACTTTCCTTCTTTTTTTTAATTCATTCACAGGATGTGGGCATCGCTGGCCAGGCCAGCATTTATTGCCCATCCCTAATTGCCCTTGAGAAGGTGGTGGTGAGCTGCCTTCTTGAACCGCTGCAGTCCATGTTGAGTAGGTACACCCACAGTGCTGTTAGGAAGGGAGTTCCAGGATTTTGACCCAGCGACAGTGAAGGAACGGCGATATAGTTCCAAGTCAAGGTGGTGTGTGACTTGGAGGGGAATTTGCAGGTGGTGGTGTTCCCATGTATTTGCTGCCCTTGTCCTTCTAGTTGGTAGAGGTCGCGGGTTTGGAAGGTGCTGTCGAAGGAACCTTGGTGCATTGCTGCAGTGCATCTTGTAGATGGTACACACTTGTTGCCGCTGTGCGTCGGTGATGGAGGGAGTGAATGTTTGTAGATCGGGTGCCAATCAAGCGGGCTGCTTTGTCCTGGATGGTGTCGAGCTTCTTGAGTGTTGTTGGAGCTGCATCCATCCAGGCAAGTGGAGAGTATTCCATCACACTCCTGACTTGTGCCTTGTAGATGGTGGACAGGATTCGGGGAGTCAGGAGGTGAGTTACTCGCCTCGGGATTCCTAGCCTCTGACCTGCTTGTGTAGCCACGGTTTTTATATGGCTACTCCAGTTCAGTTTTCGGTCAATGGTAGCCCCTAGGATGTTGATAGTGGGGGATTCAGCTATGGTAATGCCGTTGAATGTCAAGGGAAGATGATTAGATTCTATTTTGTTGAAGATGGTCATTGCCTGTCACTTGTGTGGCACGAATGTTACTTGCCACTTATCAGCCCAAGCCTGGATATTGTCCAGGTCTTGCTGCATTTCTGCACAGACCGCTTCAGTATCTGAGGAGTTGCGAATGGTGCTGAACATTGTGCAATCATCAGCGAACATCCCCACTTCTGACCTTATGATTGAAGATTCTGGACCTTCTATTTTCAGCCTGGTTCTCAATAGTATCTTTATCCAGCAAATTTCAGAAGTTTGAATATCAGTGAATAAAATTATCAACTTTTGTGCAACCGTCAAAGATCTGTGTGAATACACAAACGTCTCTCTGTCCCTGTCTCTTCATTTAATCCATTTGTCTACATTGCCTTCCCTTACACTTCCTACAAAACAACATCACTTCATACTTCACTGTGTTAAATTACTTCTGCCATGTCCCTACCCATTTTACCAGTCAGTCTCTGTCCTCCTGAAGTCTGTTACTATCCTTCACACTGCTTATTATCATTTCAGAGTTTCCTGCCATCTGAAAACTTTGACATTATCCCCTCTGTACATTGCCGATTGTATTAACATACAGCAACAGTGATCCCAACAGTGACCCTGGGGAACCCCACTGAGTACAGCACTCCAGACTGAACAATAACCATTCTCCACTACTCATTGCTTTCTGTCACTTAGCTATTTTCCTGCATTCTGGCATTGAAAATAAAAGACAAGACTTCCATTTATGTAGCGCCTTTCATGGCCACTGCATGTCCCAAAGCAATTTACAACCAATGAGTACAATTTAACGCGTGGTCAGTCCTGTAATATAGGAAGGACAGCAACAGATTTCGTGTTACGACCACATGAGAACTCTGTCCAGGGGTCTTTTACTGTCGTAACCTGGCCTTATTGTAACAGGGTTTAATTTTAAACACACTGTGTTTTGAGCTTCCACTTTATGAATACTTGTTCACAACTTTACAATCATAAGGCAAAGACATGAGCACAACCAGGCTTTCTATGTTTAAAGAAGAAAGAATGAAATTTGCTAAACCTTCAACTTAAACTCTAGTATGGTTCACGCCCACGGATATATGATGCGTCCACACTAGCATGCACATGCAATATAAACATGCAAATAGGGACAGAAAAGAGCAGAACAGAAGATAAGGAGAACAGTTTGAGGCAATTCTTGTCACTGTTTCTCGAGCTCGCTGTATTCCTTGATTGAATATTTGATCTTTCATTTCGTTGGGACCCAGTAGTCTTCGTAAAACCTTGTTCACAGAGGAAACCATTCTCTCTTAAAGTTTCATGTGTTTTCACAAGATTCAGTTCCGTGGGAAAAGATGAAGGCAGGCAGACAGGAGAGGTGATGTTCTCAGTCCATGAACACATGTTGTTCTGAGTTCATAATCTGTTTTCCAGTTTAAAACACCCCGAGTCGTCCAGCAGGTGGCCACGTGACCGACTGGCCTGACCAGGTCTCTTTCTGTGTATTGGGGCAGGTACTGGCTCCCTTTGTTTTCACATTGTCTGGTAGTATTCAATCATCTTTCCGGTCATGGACTTACAATGTTTAAGTTTTAATGTTCATGTGGTGAAATTACGTGTGCCTCAGTCTTGGCAGGCGGGGGTTTGCCTGACACCTCAACACCCAGGGGAACGAAGTGCCATTTAAAGACAAGCGGTCATTTCATAACAGAGTCTGAGAAATATAAGATATAGAAAGTCCATTCATTAACCAATCTTAACCTTATTAAACATGGACTGTTCTAGTTGCCAAGACTTCTGTAATCTTTCCCTTTCTTTCTCCTCAGGACAGCTGTGGGGGTGGGAGTGGGTCTATCCTGAACTCCCTGATTCATGCAAAGACTTTTGTCTTCAGGGGATGGGTGGTTCCCTTTCCCTCTGAATGTGGGGGAGGAGTCTTTTTTACTCTCCACTTTGATCTCTGGGACAGTCCTACCTGCAGGTATTTGTGACACTTCGACTGCGTGAGTAAGGAGGACTTTGCAGGGTCGACAGGGCTGGGTTTGTCATTGTCATTTCTAGTGCCTAGGTCGATGCCGGGTGGGCCATACGGTTTCATTCCTTTTTATTGCCTTCGCAGTAATGAGATGCAACTGAGTGGCTGGCTAGGCCATTTCAGAGGGCATGTAAGGGTCAACAACATTGTTGTGGGTCTGGAGTAACATGTAGGTCGGAAAAGGTAAGGACAGCAGATTTCCTTCCCTAAAGGACATTTGTGAACCTTTTGTGTCACTGGAGTGTTTCCATCTTCTATCACTCCCATATCCAAAGATGGCTGAAAGATTCTGAACAGTGCCTCTGCTATTTGCACCATACCTTTCCTCAGCAACCCTCATACATCCCATCCATACCAGGTAAATGTTCAACTTTGTTGTGGTGCAAAAAGTTTTAGATTGAAAGTGGTTAACTGAACCTGTTTATTCAGTGACTGTAATTAATGTCAGTCTCCATGGACCTGAACTGTGTCACTGGAGGGTTTCCTTCTTCTGTTAATAAGGGGCTCCTTTCAATCTGTTATTTCATAGTATCAGCGGGAGCACAACCTCCTGCACGAACAGATATCAGTGGCGAGAGAGAGAGAGAGAGAGAGAGAGAGAGAGAGAGAGAGAGAGAGAGACAGGATAGATCAGAATCTGAGAACAATAGATTGGAATGTTACAACAATGATTTGGAGGAAAGTATAGGAGGTCTGAATAGCAAGTTTGCAGACGACACTAAGATTGGTGGAGTAGCAGATAGTGAAGGGGACTGTCAGAGAATACAGCAGAATATAGATAGATTGGAGAGTTGGGCAGAGAAATGGCAGATGGAGTTCAATCGGGGCAAATGCGAGGTGATGCATTTTGGAAGATCCAAATCAAGAGTGAACTATGAAGTAAATGGAAAAGTCCTGTGGAAAATTGATGTCCAGAGAGATTTGGGTGTTCAGGTCCACTGTTCCCTGAAGGTGGCAACGCAGGTCAATAAAGTGGTCAAGAAGGCATACGGCATGCTTTCCTTCATCGGACGGGGTATTGAGTACAAGAGTTGGCATGTCATGTTACAGTTGTATAGGACTTTGGTTGGGCCACATTTGTAATACCGCGTGCAGTTCTGGTCGCCACATTACCAAAAGGATGTGGATGCTTTGGATAGTGTGCAGAGGAGGTTCACCAGGATGTTGCCTGGTATGGAGGGCGCTAGCTATGAAGAGAGGTTGAGTAGATTAGGATTATTTTCATTAGAAAGACGGAGGTTGAGGGGGGACCTGATTGAGGTGTACAAAATCATGAGAGGTATAGACAGGGTGGATAGCAAGAGGCTTTTTCCCAGAGTGGGGGATTCAATTACTAGAGGACCCGAGTTCAAAGTGAAAGGGGAAAAGTTTAGGGGGAATATGCGTGGAAAGTTCTTTACACAGAGGGTGGTGGGTGCTTGGAACGCGTTGACAGCGGAGGTGGTAGATGCGGGCACGATGGCGTCTTTTCAGATGTATCTAGACAGATACATGAATGGGCAGGAAGTAAAGAGATACAGACCCTTAGAAAATAGGCGACATGTTTAGATAGAGGATCTGGATCAGCGCAGGCTTGGAGGGCCGAAGGGCCTGTTCCTGTGCTGTAATTTTCTTTGTTCTTTGTTCTTTGTTCCAACAATGGATCAGAATCTGAGAACAATAGATTGGAATGCTACAACAATGGATCAGACTCTGAGAACAAAAGATTGGAATTTTACAACAATCGGTCAGAATCTGAGGACAGTAGATTGGAATGTTACGACAATGGACAGCAGGACTTCCTGCACTTGGTTTGGCTTGCTTACTGTAGATTGGATAACATTAGAATATCGGGTCTATTATGCTCTGAGGATGATTCAATGTATTTTCTATCCCATCCTCGCTATTATTTGTATCCCTGGTAAGTCTCAGTATCCTGCTATTAGATTCATTAACCATATTTCACTGATTTCGTGTTCTTGTCAATTAAAAGCATGAGAAGATTGTCGTCATTATCTTCAGTTACTGTCACAAACTCTATTCCCTATCCACGATCTGCATCCCCCTCACTGACCGTTGACTGAGGTGGAACCAGGAAGTTTTCAACCTCTGGTACTTGTTAAATGCTGAGCTGAGTTCATCCCCATTTCCCCTCCATTCTCAACCCTGTCTATTGTTACGGCCAGGTGAAGAGGGGTCACAGTCACCCCTCTTGTCCTTCCTCTTATTTGACTGCAACAGTCTTTGTCCTTTTTAAACAGTGGATGTGCTTACTATCTCAGTGAGTATTTTACCTTTTACCTTTGGTGTGATGGTGAAGGATCCGATCGGACCAGTTCTCTTGAGTTTGAACACGGAAGAGCTGAGTTTATTATACTTAACAATCTAAACCCGATCTAAATAAAATCATAAAAAATAACCGCGCATTTATGCACACACTCACACGAGAATCACACAGAAATAATTTCCAAAGTGAGAAGTATATTTGTGGTTGGATTGGAATCCAGAATTAATATTATAAATAAAATACTCATTCTGTGAGGTTGGACGATTCGGTGGTCTTCTGGCTGAAGTTGTATTCTTGAAGTCTTTGGCTGGTTAAAGTGCATTTGTGGCAGGCACACATGGCTCAGTGTTTTCTTGGAGGCAGATTTGTAGGTAGCTTTCTTCCCCTGGTTACTCTGTCTGTAGCAAACTGTCGGCTTGGAGGGCCCACTGTCGCATGTGGTTTTCAAACTTGTGTTGTTATGTGGAGAGAGAGACGGAGAGAGAGAGGCGGGGACACAGCCCTTCTGCTTCTGCACAGTTTGAATCACTGGCTTGTCTGTCTTTGTCCAGGGTAAACTCCCAGCTTTCACAGAGATACACAGAAGGTCCCATGACTGCCTCTGTGTAATCTTTGTACCCTGATAATGAGATTCAAAGTTAGAAATTCTATCTCCCCAGTGCTCAGGATACCAGTATTTACTGTTGGAGAAGATTTCTCTTTCAAAGTCAATGTGTCAGGATGGCCTTGTATGCCGTGTTAATGATTGTAAGCTTAGGTAATTCAATCACTGGAGCAAGCCAGTGATTCAGATCCAGGCTCATAAGATATGTGTCTCCTGCTGGAGGCCTTGGAATGTGAAAAGGTGTTTCAGATAACAATTGTGGTGGCAATCTTGGCTGCCTGTTTTTTCAAGGTTAACTGCAGGATTTTCTCCATTAAATGATTAGTGTAAGTTTCCAACCGATGAATTAAAATTCCTCATTGGGCATATGGTGTTATGTTGACACTGCCACAGCACATGGAAAGAAAAGTGAGAATAGGAACATTTCATGACAGAATTGTGGGAAGAAATGGAAGGAAACAAACATTCATTCTCAATAATAACTTCTCAAATTCACACATTAATCTTAGAATTACTGCAGCTGACATTGTCAGTTTCAGTTTGATTTAGATTTAGAGATACAGCACTGAAACAGGCCCTTCGGCACACCGAGTCTGTGCCGACCATTAACCACCCATTTATACTAATCCTACACTAATCCCATATTCCTACCAAACATCCCCACCTGTTCCTATATTCCCCTACCACCTACCTATACTAGTGGCAATTTATAATGGCCAATTAACCTATCAACCTGCAAGTCTTTTGGCTGTGGGAGGAAACTGGAGCACCCGGAGAAAACCCACGCAGACACAAGGAGAACTTGCAGTACTGATATAATTGTGTTGGAGTTTTGTCTGGGATGGTTATGTGTCAGGTTTGATCCTGGTTGTTCTTGCAGAGTTCTGCTTTGAACTGTTGGGTTATATTTGCTTTGAGTTTAAGACCTGATCATTGGGTTCTTAGCTTTCTGGTGAGGTACACAGGTGCTGTTTACTTCAGGGTATTTTCCGTTCCAATTTCCCTTTACGATGGTGAGGATCTTTTTTTCTGATCTGCCCTATGTCTTCGGAGTCATTACCGCTCGCTAGGGTCTGTCAAACTTTCACTGCACTCTCTTGTGGCACTTTGACTAGGTGAGGCATCTCAAGGGAACTTTCCTTGCCCTTGCACGTTTCTGTAATTGCTGTTAGCAGCCTTTTTAGGGTGCTTCTTTGACCTGCATTTAAGGAAGAGAGCGTGTGGTCTAATCTATCTAACATTTCAGGTTTGGCTAATCGGAGAGTAGGGGATTCTAGTTGGGAATTCTCCTGGCCCTCCTCTAACCTGTCCTCACGATTCTTTTTAATCCTTCCCTCCTGATTGTCTGACAGATCTGTACTTGTCTGTCCCCTCCACAGCCTTTACCTTTTTCCTTTGGTCTGGGTGTCAATTAAATAATTAACCTGAGTATTCCTTTTGCCACTCGATATGGACCACTGAACTGGGATTTCAGGGGTTCACCCTGCAGTGAGAGTAGTAACAATACATGGTCTCTGGGCTGAAATGTTCTAGCCTTGGCATTTTCGTCTGCTTATCTTTTCATAGCTGCCTGAGAGGTCTTTCGGTGTCCCTGAGCCATTGCACACGCTCTCGTGAGCCACTCCCAGAGCATGGAAATGTTGTCTAAAATGGAAGACACATCCCTGTGTCCCAAAAACCTCTCCTTGTTTCGTTTAAGAGTACCTCTCGCTTCGTGTCCATAAACTAACTCAAAGAGACTAAAGCCAGTGGACTCATTAGATAAGTCCCTGGTCACCAACAGGAGAAATCCCAGCCCTTTGTCCCAGTCATGGGGTTACTCATAGCAATATGGCCTGATCATTGTCTTTAGGGTCTGGTGGTACCGCTACAAAGCCCCTTGTGACTGTGGGTGATAGGCTGAGAACTTTAGCAGGGTTATGTCCAGAATATCCATGAGCTTTTCAAAAATACTTGACGTAAAATGTGTGTCCTGGTCCATCTGGATCTCAGCAGGCAGCCCATATCGGGTAAAGAATTGGGTTAGCCCCTCCACCACTACCTTGGTAGAGATTGTTCTTTGGGAGAATGGCCTCTGAGAATCGGGTCACCATGTCCATAATGGTGAGAAGATACTGGTAATCCCGTTTTGTTTTCAGCAGGTGTCCCACACAATCCACCAGCATTCTGCTGAAGAGTTCCTGTATGGGAATTAGGGGTGCAAGTTTTATTGCAGGTTGGGACTTCCCCAGAACCTGGCACGTGTGACCAGTTTGACAGAACTCCACTACATCTTTGTGGAGTTATAGTCAGTCAAAACGCTGTGTTATGCGGCTTTGATTTTTCATGCACTGGCATGTCCATCCATTAGAAGGTCGTGGGCCATTCTTATTATTTCTTAAAGGGACCTCAGCGGCACCACTCTCTGGAGATCCACTGTCCACTCTTCATCCGCAGGACTGTGAGGAGGTGTACACTTCCTCATCAGCACCTCACTCTTTAAATAGGAGCACTCTGCAACTCCCTCTGCTTCAGCTTTGGTTTGGACAGACTGTGCTAACATTGCACTGTATTTTTAACACTGGATCAGGTTGTTGAGACTCAACTAAGGAAAATCTGTTTAACACATCCTTTCGGTCCTCTAACATTCCAAAGAAGATTTCACAATCAGGGAGAATACCTGGGACCTTCTCCTGTAAATGCTCTGTCTCCCTGACCTCTTTTGGTCTCTCTAGAACCACTGGGGAAGCTGCCACCTTTTCCCCCTGTCAGATCATTACCCAGGAGCAGGTCGACCCATACACTGATAAACTAGGGACAATCCCGATGGTTAACTGTCCTGAAATTAGGTCACACTCCAAGTGCAGCCGATATAAAGGTATGGACATATACTGACTTCTGATACCATTCACTAACAGTCTAGCATTCACTGCACTCTCTGGGGGAAAGCTCATGCCTTTTCCCAGCAGAAGGAATTGGGTGGCCCCTGTATCCCTGAGTATGACTATGGACTTGCCTGCCTCACTCAAGGGGTATGGGGTCACGTATCCTTGGGAAAAGTTCCTTCTAACTCTCAGGGAATTTGTTAAGTTTTCCCACACTCTCTGTGGTAGTTTTACTGGGTCTGACTGCCACAGTGAAAGACACAGCCTGATCTGCTGTGCTTTCCATCAGGGCCCTTTTATCTGCACTGATCTGGTGGACCCTGTTTAATCCTACAGGTTTTCCCATAACTTGCAGCATTCAGCTCCATGGTGACCTTCCTTATTACAGTGGAAACACACAGATCTTCATCCGTTACTCCTGCTCGCAGTACCGTCCGATTTGGCCTGAGGATGGGCCCCTGTATTTCCCGCTTTTCCTTCTTGCCCATGGCTGTTCGGGCTCCTATCACTCTCCCACCTTTTATTCTCGGATCTTTGGGATGACTGGGGAAGGGTTTCCCTTTGGGGTAAGGCCTTCTGTACAAAGGAAAATTCATCGGCCAGAATTGCAACCTGTCTGGCTCTTTGAACCTTTTGTTCCTTTATGTGGGTTCTAATGGGAGGTGGCCTGCCTTAATACAGTGGAAACTCCTCGAGAACGATCACCACTCTGAGGTTTTCATACGTGGGCTCTATCTTGACTGTCCATATCTACTGGTCAAAAGTAAACTCAAAAAGGCATTGTAAAATCTTCTAACGGTACGTATGAAGGAAACATTTAGCAAAGACAAATGTGGGTCCATTCAGGCAGAGTCAGGAGAATTTATAATGGAGAATAGAGAAATGGCAGAGAAGCTAAATGATTATCTTGTGTCTTTCTTCACTGTGGAGGATTCAAGAAATCTCCCAGAATTAGAGATCCAAGGGATTTGGGAGAATGAGGAATTGAGGGAAATTAGGATTAGTAAGAAGCTGTATTGGAGAAATTAATAGTGCTGAAAGTTGATAATTCACCAGGATCTGATATTCTACATCCAAGAGTGTTGAAGGAAGTAGCTATGGGGATTGTAGATACATTGGTGATCCACTTTCAAAATTCTATCAATTCTGGAACGCCTCCTGCAGATTGGAAGGTCGCAAATGACACCCCACTATTTAAGAAGGGAGGCAAAAAGAAAATTGGGAATTACACACCTGTTGTGCTTCCATCAGTACTAGGGAAAGTGCTGGCATCTATTCTAAAGTAAGTGATAAATGGATCTGATTGGGCAGAGCCAACATGGATTTATGAAAAGGAAATCATTCATGCTGAACCTGTTGGAGTTTTTTTAGGATGTTACTCACAGAATAGAAAAGGGGAGGATTTTCAGAAGGCATTTGATAAAGTGCACCACAGGAGCTTGGTAAGCAAAATTAAAACACATGGGAAAGGAGGTAATATACTGACATGCAGTAAGGATTGGTTAACAGGCAGGAAGCAGAGTAGGAATAAACGGGTCATTCTTGCGTTGGCCGGATGAGACTAGTGGGGTACCGCAGGGAACAGTACTTGGGCCCCAGCTGTTCACAATATATATCGATGATTTGGGTATGGGGACCAAAGTAATATTTTCAAGATGTGAGTTGTGAGGAAAATGCAAAGCGGTTTCAAGGGGATTTGGACAGACTGAATGAGTGGGCAAGAACATGGCAGATGGAATATAATGCGGAAAAATGTGAGGTGGGCCACTTGGGTAGAATGAATAGATGTGCAGTGTATTTCTTAAATGGTAAGACATGAGAAAGTGTAGAAGTCCAAAGGGACCTGGGTGTCCTTGTCAATAGGTCACTTAAAGCTAACATGCAGGTGCAGCAAGCATTTAGGAAGTCTAATGTGTGTTACTTTTATCGTAAGAGGTTTTGAATACAGGAGTAGTGAAGTCTTGATTCAATTGTATAGAACCTTGTTTCGATCGCACCTGGAGTATTGTGTGCAGTTTTGGTCCCCTTATCTGAGGAAGGATATTATGACCATAGAGGGACTGCAACCAAGATTCACCAGACTTGTTACTGGGATGGCGGGACTGTTCTACGAAAAGGGATTGAAGAAACTGAACATGTATTCTCTAGAGTTTCGAAGAATGAGCGGTGATCTCATTGAAACCTACAAAATACTTAAAGGGATAGACAAGGCAGCTAAGATGTTTCCCCTGGTTGGGGAATCTAGAACAAAGGGACACAAATTCAAAGCCACTTAGGACAGAGATGAGGAGTAATTTCTTTACTCAGAGGGTTGTGAACCTGTGGAATTCTCTACCCTTCTGTGGAAGCGCAGTCATTGCTATGTTTAAAGTATAGATTGACAGATTTCTAAATACCACTGACAGAAGGGGATATGAGGATAGTGTGGGGAAAAGGCATTGAAGAGGATGATCAGCCATGATCATATTGAATGGTGGAGCAGGATCGATGGGACGAATGGTTGAATTCAGCTCCTATGTTCCTATATTCCTTAGCTGCTTAACTCCTTCCAACTCGAGGTCAGTTTAGTCAGGCTGCTTTCCAAGGGTTCAGAATGTTTTACTGAACACTTCGGATGCTATCTCATATGCACCCAGGATAGCATTTTTAGTCATCTCATAATCTGATGAACTTTTATCTGGCAGCACTGAATAAACCTCATGGGCTTTGCCTGTTATTTTGTTTTGTAAAAACAGCATCCCGCTCTCTTCCGACCATTTCAGCTGCTTTGCAAGCTTTTCAAAAGTGATGAAAAATTCTGCCACATCCACCTCATTGAACTTTGGAATGAAATGGGAGAAGTGTAAGAGCTCAGCACACGGTCCTGAGCTAGGGGCAGCTCCCACACTAGCTGTGCTTTGACTGGGTGTACTGGGTCTTCCTTTAGTTGATTGAACTGCCTTAACTCCCTTTCCTCCTTCTTCCTCTGGAACACTTTCATTTTTTCCCTTTCTTGACACTCACTCTGCTCTTTCTCGCTCTCACTGGAATTTAATTCTAGTCTTTTCTGCTCTAGTTTTACCTTAGCTAACATTACTCTATCTGTTAGTGATTCTAACCCTATTTGAGTCTTCAGCTTCAAGTGAAAAATGGTTGTCCACAAATCTTAGGATTTCAGGTTTCCGAGCTTTTGGATGGAGAGAAATCCCGAACTGTCCAGCTATATTACTCAACTTTTCAACAGATTGGGGTTTTAACCAGTACCAAGTTATTTCAGTCTGCATGCAACTCCCTTATTGCGAATGTAACTGATTTATTCAAAAAGGGAGAGAGACAGAAATCAGGAAAAATTATGAGGGGCATTGATAGGGTAGGTAGGAAGAAACGTTTCCCTTAACGGAGGTGTCAATAACCAGGGGGGCATTGATTTAAGCTTAGGGACAGGCAGTTTAGAGGGAATTTGAGGGGAAAAATCACCCAGAGGGTGTTTGGAATCTGGAGCACACTACCTGAATGGAAGGAAGAGGCAGGACTCTTCCAACATTTACGAAATATTTAGATGAGCACTTGAAATGCCATTGCATACAAGGTTACGGGACAGGTGCTGGAAAATGGGATTAGAATTTACAGGCTTGATGGCCGACACAGATACAGTGGGGCGAGGGGACTGTTTCTGTGCTGTAAAACTCTGTGCCTCTATGACACTTCTAATTTGCCGTTTGTTGTCGGGTTACGATCTCCAGAACCTCCAGATTTCTGTTGCAGCCAGGTGAGGAGGGGTCCCAGGCTCTCTTGTTGTCCTGTATTTTATTTGATCACAACGGGGTTTATTCCTTTTTAGCACTGGACGTGCTGACCACCTCAGTGAATATTTTACCTTTTACCTTTTGTGATAGTGAAAGAACCAATCAGACAGGTTTTCGTGATTTTAAACATGAGGTGAGTTTATTATACTTTAAAATCTAAACTGAATCTAAATAAAATAACAAAAATATACGGTACACATTCATGCACACACTCACACGCAAATCACACAAATAGGTTATAGAGTAAGAAATACATTTATATTTGGATTGGAGTCCAGAATAAATTAAAAATAAAAAAAGTCTGTGAGATTGGATAATTCTGTGGTCTGCGCCTTTGCCATCCTTATTTATGAGTGTCATGTCATCTACAAGATTTGAAATTGTTTATTTTTACGTATAAGTCTCCATCACCTGTATATCTATCCACATGTCAGGAAGAGCACTGATTCTAATACTAACCCCTGAGAAACAACACTGTATAATCCCCATCCCCCAGTCTGAACAATGTCTGTTCACCACTTCTCTCTGCTTTCTGTCCCTGAGTCAGTGTCATACCCACACCATCACTGTCACATTAGTCCATATGTTCCATTTTCATAACAAGTCTATGAAATGTCATTTGATCACAGGCCTTTTGATAGTCCAGATACATAACAGGAAACACACTATCCTCATCAACACTCACAGTTATGTCATCAACTAACTTGATCAATATTATTAGACATGATTTTCCATGAACCAATCCATGCTGTTTGTCATTTATTATCCCATGTTTTTCCAAGAAAGATATATTTTTTGTATTGGTTTACGGCCTCTAGTAATATCCAACCACCGACATTAGACTGACTGGTCAGTAGGTACAGGGTTTATCTGATGTCTCCTTTTTAAGCAGGGTGTAACATTTACAACCCTCCAGTCCTCTGTCATCACTCCCAGATACAAGGAGGGTTGAAAGCTTCTGGCCAGTGCCCGTATTTCCACCATTCCTTCCGTCAACAAACGTCATATATCCCATCTAGACTGGGATCCCATCTAAATCTTCTCCACAATTGTGGTACAAAAATTATTGGATTGAAAAGGGTTAACTGAACCTGTTTGTTCATTGACTGTAATTAATGTCAGTCACTAAGGACCCTAAATGTGTCACTGGAGGGTTTCCCTGTTCCATTAATAAGGGACTCCTTTCAATGTGCTAGCTCATAGTGTCAGCGGAAGCATCACTGTCAGCACGAACAGGGATCCATCACTGCAGAGAGAGAGAGAGGATCGATCAGAATCTGAGAACAATAGATTAGAATGTTGCAACAATGGACAATTTCTCCTCTTCGTTTGGCCTGGTTGCTGCAGATTATTATTGGATAACATTAGAATTGCGGATCTATTATGTTCTGAAGATGATTCAATTTATTTACTATCCCATCCCCGCTATTATTGGTGTCCCTGGTAAGTCTCTGTATCCAGCTATTCGATCTATAAACCATATTTCACTGATCTAGTATTCTTGTCATGTAAAGCTTTGGAAGAGTTAAGCCATTGTCTTTAGTCTCTGTCACAAACTCCACTCTGCATCCACTATTTGAATTTCCCTCCCTACCCAATGTCTGTGGCAGAAACACACTGCAAACCTCCATAAACCACAACCCATCCAGAACTCTGCTGCCTGTATCCTAACTCACACCAAATCCCGATCACCCATCATCCCTGTGCTCACTGATCTACAGTGGCTCCCGGTCTGGCAGCACCCTAATTTTAATATTCTCATTCTTGTGTTCGAATCCCTCCATGGACTCACCCCTCCAATTAGTTTCTTTCTTCTGCACATTTCACAAGTTATTGAAAATCTTAACCCTTCAAGTCTATTTCCTATTCCCTTTTTGAAGTGAGCTGTTTTCACTCCATATGTTCCCCTGACCTGATTTTCACTCTATGACGGCACTGGTGCCAACGCGATGGAACCCTGAACAAGAACAAAGAACAAAGAAAATTATAGCACAGGAACAGACCCTTCGGCCCTCCAAGCCTGCGCCGATCCAGATCCTCTATCTAAACATGTCGCCTATTTTATAAGGGTCTGTATCTCTTTGCTTCCTGCCCATTCATGTATCTGTCGAGATACATCTTAAAAGACGCTATCGTGCCCGCATCTACCACCTCCGCTGGCAACGCAATCCAGGCACCCACCACCCTCTGCGTAAAGAACCTTCCACGCATATCACCCCTAAACTTTTCCCCTCTCACTTTGAACTCGTGACCCCTAGTAATTGAATCCCCCACTCTGGGAAAAAGCTTCTTGCTATCCACCCTGTCTATACCTCTCATGATTTTGTACAGCTCAATCAGGTCCCCCCTAAACCTCCGTCTTTCTAATGAAAATAATCCTAATCTACTCAACCTCTCTTCATAGCTAGCGCCCTCCATACCATGCAACATCCTGGTGAACCTCCTCTTCACCCTCTCCAAAGCATCTACATCCTTTTGGTAATGTGGCGACCAGAACTGCACGCAGTATTCCAAATGTGGCCGAACCAAAGTCTTAGACAACTGTAACATGACCTGCCAACCCTTGTACTCAATACCCCGTCCGATGAAGGAAAGCATGCCGTATGCCTTCTTGACCACTCTATTGACCTGCGTTGCCACCTTCAGGGAACAATGGACCTGAACACCCAAATCTCTCTGCACATCAATTTTCCCCAGGACTTTTCCATTTACTGTATAGTTCACTCTTCAATTGGATCTTCCAAAATGCATCACCTCGCATTTCCCCTGATTGAACTCCATCTGCCATTTCTCTGCCCAACTCTCCAATCTATTCATATTCTGCTGTATTCTCTGACAGTCCCCTTCACTATCTGCCACTCCACCAATCTTATTGTCGTCTGCAAACTTGCTAATCAGACCACCTATACTTTCCTACAAATCATTTATGTATATCACAAACAACAGTGGTCCCAACACGGATCCCTGTGGAACACCACTGGTCACACGTCTCCATTTTGAGAAACTCCCTTCCACTGCTAATCTCTGTCTCCTGTTGCCCAGCCTGTTCTTTATCCAAAACAAAAACAAGAAATGCTAGATTCACTCAGCAGGTCTGGCAGCATCTGTGGAAAGAGAAGCAGAGTTAACGTTTCAGGTCAGTGACCCTTCTTCGGAACCATCTTTATCCATCTAGCTAGTACACCCTGGACCCCATGCGACTTCACTTTCTCCATCAGCGTACCATGGGGAGCCTTATCAAACGCCTTACTGAAGTCCATGTATATGACATCTACAGCCCTTCCCTCATCAATCAACATTGTCACTTCCTCAAAGAATTCTATTAAGTTGGTAAGCCATGACCTTCCCTGCACAAAACCATGTTGCCTATCACTGATAAGCCCATTTTCTTCCAAATGGGAATAGATCCTATCCCTCAGTATCTTCTCCAGCAGCTTCCCTACCACTGACGTCAGGCTCACCGGTCTATAATTACCTGGATTTTCCCTGCTACCCTTCTTAAACAAGGGGACAACATTAACAATTCTCCAGTCCTCCGGGACCTCACCCGTGTTTAAGGATGCTGCAAAGATATCTGTTAAGGCCCAACTACTTCCTCTCTCGCTTCCCTTAGTAACCTGGGATAGATTCCATCCGGACCTGGGGACTTGTCCACCTTAATGCCTTTTAGAATACCCAACACTTCCTCCCTCCTTATGCCGACTTGACCTAGAGTAATCAAACATCTGTCACTAACCTCAACATCCGTCATGTCCCTCTCCTCGGTGAATTCCGATGCAAATTGCTCGTTTAGAATGTCACCCATTTTCTCTGACTCCACGCATAACTTTCCTCCTTTGTCCTTGAGTGGGCCAATCCTTTCTCTAGTTCCCCTTTTGCTCCTTTTATATGAATAAAAGGCTTTGGGATTTTCCTTAACCCTGTTTGCTGAAGATATTTCATGACCCCTTTTAGCCCTCTTAATTCCACGTTTCAGGTTGGTCCTACATTCCCGATATTCTTTCAAAGCTTCGTCTTTCTTCAGCCTCCTAGACCTTATGTATGCTTCCTTTTTCCTCTTGTCTCATCTCACAATTTCACCTGTCATCCATGGTTCCCTAATCTTGCCATTTCTATCCCTCATTTTCACAGGAACATGTCTCTCCTGCACGCTAATCAACCTCTCCTTAAAAGACTCCCACATATCAAATGTGGATTTACCTTCAAACAGCTGCTCCCAAGCTACATTCCCCAGCTCCTGCCGAAATTTGGTGTAGTTGGCTTTCCTCCTATTTCGCACTCTTCCTTTGGGACCACTCTCGTCTTTGTCCATGAGTATTCTAAAACTTACGGAATTGTGATCACTATTCCCAAAGTAGTCCCCTACTGAAACTTCAAACACCTGGCCGGGCTCATTCCCCAACACCAGGTCCAGTATGGCCCCTTCCCGAGTTGGACTATTTACATACTGCTCTAGAAAACCCTCCTGGATGCTCCTTACAAATTCTGCTCCATCTAGACCTCTAACACTAAATGAATCCCAGTCAATGTTGGGAAAATTAAAATCTCCTATCACCACCACCCTTTTGCTCCTACATCTTTCCATAATCTGTTTACATATTTGTACCTCTATCTCACGCTCGCTGTTGGGAGGCCTGTAGTACAGCCCCAACATTGTTACCGCACCCTTCCTATTTCTGAGTTCTGCCCATATTGTCTCACTGCTCGAGTCCTCCATATTGCCCTCCTTCAGCATAGCTGTGATATCCTCTTTGACCAGTACTGCAACTCCTCCACCCCTTTTACCTCCCTCTCTATCCCGCCTGAAGCATCGATATCCTGGGATATTTAGTTGCCAATCATGACCTTCCCTCAGCCAAGTCTCAGTAATAGCAATAATATCATACTCCCAGGTACTAATCCAGGCCCTAAATTCATCTGCCTTACCTACTACACTTCTTGCATTAAAACAAATGCACCTCAGACCACCAGTCCCTTTGCGTTCATCATCTGCTCCCTGCCTACTCTTTCCCTTAGTCACGCTGACTTCATTATCTAGTTCCTTACAGGCTTTAGTTTCTACCACCTTACTGTCCACTGACCTCATTTGGTTCCCATCCCCCTGCCACATTATTTGAAACCCTCCCCAACAGCGTAAGCAAAAGCACCCCCAAGGACATTGGTTCCAGTCCGGCCAAGGTGTAGACCGTCCAATTTGTAATAGTCCCACCTCCCCCAGAAACGGTCCCAATGTCCCAAAAATCTGAACCCCTCCCTCCTGCACCATCTCTCAAGCCACGCATTCATCCTGACTATTCTTTCATTTCTACTCGGACTATCACGTGGCACTGGTAGCAATCCTGAGATTACTACCTCTGAGGTCCTACTTTTTAACTTGACTCCTAACTCCCTAAATTCTGCTTGTAGGACCTCATCCCGTTTTTTACCTATATCATTGGTGCCTATGTGCACAACGGCAACTGGCTGTTCACCCTCCACTTTCAGAATGTTCTGCAGCCGATCTGAGACATCCCTGACCCGTGCACCTGGGAGGCAACATACCATTCGGGAGTCTCGTTTTCGACCACAGAACCGCCTATCTACTCCCCTTACAATCGAATCCCCTATGACTATCGCCCTTCCACTCTTTTTCCCGCCCTTCCTAACAGCAGAGCCAGCCACGGTGCCATGAATCTGGCTACTGCTGCCTTCCCCTGATGAGCCATCTCCCTCAACAGTATCCAAAACGGTATACCTGTTTTGGGGGAGATGACCGCAGGGGACACCTGCGCTGCCTTCCTGCTCTTTCTCTGCCTTTTGGTCACCCATTCCCTTTCACCCTCAGCAATCCTAATCTGTGGTGTGACCAATTCGCTAAACGTGCTATCCACGACCTCCTCAGCAACGCGGATGCTCCAAAGTGAGTCCATCCGCAGCTGCAGAACCGTCATGCGGTCTAACAAGAGCTGCAGCTGGACACACTTCCTGCACGTGAAGGAGTCAGGGACATCAGCCGTGTCCCTGAGCTCCCACATTGAGCAAGAGGAGCATAACACGGGTCTGAGATCTCCTGCCATTTTCAATCTTAAGCTTAAGTTAGTCTTAACTTAGATAAACGAAAAAGTAACGAAACGTTTTTACCAATCACACGAAAAAAAAAAGAAATAGAAAAAGCCTTACCTTATCTGCACACCACCGAGTCCTTTTTTTTTGGTTAGAGGAGGAGGGCGGGTTGGAGACACTACAGGTATAGTGTCTCGGGTTCAGCCGCTGCCCAAATATATAGGACTTACTTACCCAACTGCCACATCGCTCTCCCTGTCGCCGCTGCAAAAAAAAAACAGGATCCATCAAATGATGTGAACTGCACAGCCAGCCACTTCTGGTGTAACCCGCACAGTGCCCCATGGTGGGCAGGTTTCTAGCCTGTGTTTGCCATGCATATGCTCTTAGTGTGAGGAAGGGTTTCAATTGACATCAATCAGCCATTCCAATAGCTTTGATGTACTTCTTTGACACTTGGTCTGTGCATGTCCACTGACCGCGGGCGTAGTCACTCTCAGGTGAACACGCATTCAGCAGCACGAGTAACCCTCTCAAGTGTTATTTAAAAGGACCAGGCATCCAACTTACAGGTGAGGGGCTTTTGACTTACTGCTGCTATTGTAAAGATGGTGGAGGTTTTGTGGATGTTTTTCTGGAGGTTGTGTTGGGAGCTGCTGCAGCCATACAGGGAGGACAAAGGATTTGGTGACCCAACTCTGGCCGAGGTATGGGGACTGTAGTTACAGTGTCTCTGGGTCAGTTACATGATCAACAAATGGAGCAGAAGCTGCAGAGAGGGGAAGATCTGTAAAGAGGGGGGAGGAGGGGGCTCTGTCCTACCCACCTCGTGTTTTCCAAGAGCACTTTTCCCACCTACACCTAAACCAGGAGCAGAGTGTGAGGTGACTCTGATTCAATAGGGAAGTGATCACAGTGCTTTGGCACCTCCTGTATTACGACCTGGAGCCTCAAACTCGGATGAGGAGGGAGGTGTCATTGGCCGTTAAGGTCCCAGTTTCATTGAACTTCTATGTATCTTTGAAAATTGATAATAAAACAAACTTAAAGGCTTTGTATCTGAATGCACGAAACATTCAGAATGAAATAAATGAATTTTTTTATAGAGATACAGCACGGAAACAGGCCCTTCGGCCCACCGAGTCTGTGCCGACCATCAACCACCCACCCATACTAATCCCACACTAATTCCATATTCTTACCACATATCCCCACCTGTCCTTATATTTCCCGACCACCTGCCTAAACCAGGGTCAATTGCTAATGGCCAATTTGCCTACCAACCTGCACGTCTTTGGCTTGTGGGAGGGAACCGGAACACCCGGAAGAAACGCACGCAGACACAGGGAGAATTTGCAAACTCCACACAGGCAGCACCCGGAATTGAACCTGGGTCGCTGTAGTTGTGAGGCTGCTGTGCTAACCACTGCGCCACTGTGCCGCCCACAAATGAGTTAACAGTGAAAATAGTGATGACTGCGTATGATTTAGTGGCGATTACTGAGACATGGTTGCAGGGAAACCAGGCTTGGGAATTGAATATCTGGAGGAGGTGTAGCTTTGTTAGTAAAGAAAGAGATCAGTGCTGTTGTGAAAAATTATATAGGCACTGGAGATCAAGACATAGAATCAGTCTGGGTAGAAATAAGAAATAGCAAAGGGAAGACGTCCCTGGTGGGAGGAATCTACAGGTCCCCAAACAATAGTTCCACAGTGGTGTACAGTATAAACCAAGAAATACTGCGGGCTTGTGAGAAAGGTACGGCAATAAACATAGGTGATCTTAACATGCATATAGACTGGTTTAATCAAATTGGCAAAGGTAGCCTCAAGGGAGAGTTCATTAAATGTATCAGAGATTGTTTTTAAGAGCAATATGTTGTGGAACCAACCAGGGAGCAGGCGATTCTAGATTTGGTATTGTGAAATGAGGTGGGATTAATTAATAATCTCATAGTTCAGGATCCTCCAGGGAAGAGTGATCATAGCATGCTAGAATTTCAAATCCAGTTTGAGGGCGAGAAACTGGAGTCTGGAGTTAAACAAAGGTAATTACATCGGAATGAGGACTGATTTGGCCCAAGTGGACAGGGAAGGACGTCTAAAAGGTAGGACAGTTGATGAGTAGTGGCAGATGTTAAAGGACATATTCAATTCCTCCCAACTGAAATATATTCCAGAGAGGAAGAAATATTCTAAGAGGGGTAAAAACATCCATGGTTCAGCAAGAAAGTTAAGGATAACATGAATACAAAAACTAAAGTCGCCATCACGGATATATGGTTGAGGGAGGGGCAGGATTGGCAGCCCAATATCCCAGGATATAGAATCTTCATATTGAATGGCGGAGCATGCTCGAGGGGCTGAATTGCCTACTCCTGCTCCTAGTTCTTATGTTCTTATGTTTTATCAGGATCCTTCTAAACAAGAGTGGGTGACAGATCCATTATCTCTCTCTATGTTGTCCATTGATGTATCTGATGTGTGACGGAGGCCATCTATGTTGGGTGAGGTGAATTATACTGTCTGCTCCCTCAGCAGGGAGAAGCAGGATGAGAGATCCCGTGGGTTTCTCAGGATAGCGGGATTCCTGATGGTGTAGGTGGCTCTGCGGGGCCCCCATGTCAATGGGGAGAGGTACAGGAACTGAAAGAACTCTCGCTCCATTAATGTACAGTCGGTGTGTGAACATGCCCAGTACATCATGTTGGTGAATGTCAACTATCCTGGCAGCAGCCACGGTACCTTCATTCTGAAGCAGTCAGCCGGTCCAACACTTCAGGCCTCCATGCAGAACCAGAATGTGGCTCATGACCTCTAAACTCTAGACACTCCCCTCCCCCACACAAAACCACCAGATGAAGTAATGCTTCCGATGACTGGACCGCTCGGTGGGAGCCCTCCAGTACACACTGGAGCAGGTGTCCAAGTTCATGGTGTTCTGCTACACCCTTCACATCATCACCATCAAGAGGGCACAGGCATTGGCACCAGGAATCCGGAGGCTACCTCAAGAGGAGGAGGAGGAGGACGAGGCAGGGAGGATATTTCCTGGATGCCTTCGACCCGGACAGGCTGTCGGAGAGTCCCTGCTCAGGTTCCAGTTCCCATAGCACAACTTCCCTTTCTCTCCATGGATCCCCCATTCTCCACCATTACACCCATCTGAGACGCCCCATCACAGTGTCCCCTTGGTCACCATCCTGCAATAAAAAACACCAAAAAAAACCTTTTCATTAACATCTTCATCCAACAGCACATGCAATTATAGAAACAAAACTGAATTATTCAGCCTTGTGTGTTCCCTTAGTGCCTATCTTATGGGTTCCCTCGACTTGCCTATTGCTCCTATACAGTGTTTCCCAGTGACTGCAGCATGGCTGGTGAAAGGCTGCTGACCTTCGTCCTCGAACAACTCTGGACCCTGAGGGCTCGGATTCAGACTGCACCATCTCGACATCGGCAGCATCTCCAGCAATGTTCACATCTGAGTCCTGTGTATTGCAACTCGTTTGTGACCTCACCCTTCGGTGAGTTGCGACATGAACAATCCTTTCCCCCTAGCCTGGTTGCAGCTCACTCACTCAGTGACTCACCCCATGCAGATTCCGACTCTATATCAGCCTCTAAGGTACACACAGTGTAAGTATTGATCTGGTGACTGTGAGTATCAGACCAATTGATGGAGCTTCACCATCAGTGCTGTGCTGCTGCTCTCTCTCAGTCTCCTGGAGCTGTTGTGACTGGGAAGCTGGCAGTTTTGGGTTATCATTAGACAGTATAAAATCAGAGAGGGAGGGTTGGGTTGAGGGATTCGGGGTGGGATGGAAAGCAGGAGGTCCATGTTCACACCATCTGCAGCTTGTACATCATCCCAGTCAGCAGGGTGAGGGGGAGGTGGGAGTTATGAAGGGACATCAGGCAGGAGAATAGCATCATCCTGAATACTCTCGGGGATGCCGGATGCTACGGGCTCTGTCACAGCCGTTCCCATAATGTGGAGAACCATCTCCTCCCTCAGGCTCAGGGGATTAAGGTATGCCTGGTCCTGCCAGTTCACTGCTGCTCCCTGTGATTATGGGCCACCTTGTCCTGTAATAGAGAGGGCAGAATGTCAGTGATTGTGTTGCACTGTGTTTCTGTGATGTGCCTTCCATAGCTGAATAGCTGGAGCTAGGTGGAGGCAGTGAGAGGTGGATGTAAGGCTAGCATCAGTGGAAGGTGTGTGAGGGTGAGTTGGAGTATGTGAATATTAGGTATGAGTCCTGAATGTTAGGGACTGCTGATGGGTGAATGATGGGGTGTGGTACATTGAGCAGTGTGAGAGGTTGGTGGTGTTGGTGGGTAGGGGATGACATGTGGAGATGAATTCACTGGCATTGACCACCAGTGTGAGCTCATTAAACTTCTTCTGGGACTGCTGCCAGGTCCTCGGGGCCAGACTGCCTGCATTGACCTCCCTGGCCACCTTCCCCCATTCCCTTCGGAGGGCGTTCCTTGAGGGTCTCCACCCCACCCCATGGAAGCATGGCCTCTCTCCCCCTGTCACGCTCCATAACTAAGGCCTCTAGCATCACATCCGTGTACCGCAGAGCCCTCTCACTGTCCTTGTATTCCATTTACCTTGTCCCTAATTGCATCATTCACAGTCAGCAGCAGCAGCCTCCTTTGATTCAGTAACGATTCCCTTTAAGGGGGACAATCTGCCTTTAAGAGCTGAAACCGGGCTAAAACATGTGCCAGTCTCACACACAGTTAGGCCCCTGTTATACGTGCAGACTGAGGGCAGCGCGGGTCACACTGGGCAGTACGTAGAATTCATGGAACTGAGGAGGCAGCAGGAGTTTGTGTGTAATCCTGCCTCCACAGGAACGGGTGCGGGAAGATCATGAGTCACAATTCCTACGCCCGGAAACTGGTGCAACCTTCTCTTTCACACTGTCCCTATTTTAAGTCCTCTCTTTCATCCTTTCTCCCTCATTCTCTCACTCGCTCCCCCTCTCCTTTTCTCTCTCTCCCTTCACTCTCTCTGTCTCTTGCTCATGGAATCAGAGATTGATGCAGCACAGGAGGGGGCTATTTGAACCATTGTGTCAGTGCTGTCTCTTAGGAAGAGCTATCGAATGAGTTCCACTCCACTCTTTCCCCTGACTCCTGCAGTTTTTTGTCCCTTTTCAGCTATTTGTTAAATTCCCCTCTTGAAAAATTTTATGAATCGCCTCACCGCCATGTTATCAGCAAGTTAATTCCAGATCCCAACAACTCGCTTTGCAAGAAAATTCTCCTCATTTCACCTCTGGTTCTTTATCAATTACCTTCAATCTGTGTCTTCTTAATACTGAACTTTCTGACACTGGAAACAGTTTCACATTAATTACCCTATCAAAACCCTTCATGATTTTGAATTCTATATTACATCTCCTCTTACCCTTCACTGCTCTAAAGAGAACAATCCCAGCTTTTCCAATCTCTCCATGTAACTGAATTCCCAGGTCCCTGGTACCATTCTAGTAAATCACCTCAGTATCTTCACTAAGTCCTTGACATCCTTACCAAAGTGTGGTGATCAGAAATGGACATAATTCTCCATCTGGGACCGAACCAGTGATGTATAAAAATCAGCATTTCCTCCTGAGTTTTATTACTCTGTGTATCTCTCTCTAACACCAAGAACACTGCATGCTACCTTTAAAGATCTGTGTGTGTACACCCCAGGTCCCTCTAATCCTGCACTCACTTTTTAATGGTACCATTTACTTCATATTGTTTCTCCACATACTTCCTACCCAAATGTCTCACTTCACACTTCACTGTGTTAAATTACAACTGCCATGTTCCTGTCCATTTCACCAGTCAGTCACTGTCCTCCTGAAGTCTGTTCCTATCCTTCTCACTGTTTATTAACATTTCCGAGCTTCCTCCCATCTGAAAACATTTGACATTATCCCCTCTGTACACAAGCCCATTGTATTAACATACAGCAACAGTGATCCCAACAGTGACCCTGGGGATCCCCACTGTGTACTTCCCTCCAGACTGAACAACAACCATTCTCCACTACTCTCTACTTTCTGTCACTGACCTAATTTAGTTTTAGTTTCTTTAGTTTTAGAGATACAGCACTGAAACAGGCCCTTCGGCCCACCGAGTCTGTGCCGACCATCAACCACCCATTTAATCTAATCCTACATTCTTATGACATCCCCACCTGTCCTTATATTTCCTTACCACCTACACTAGGGGCAATTTATAATGGCCAATTTACCTACCAACCTGCAAGTCTTTTGGCTTGTGGGAGGAAACCGGAGCACCCGGAGAAAACCCACGTAGACACAGGGAGAACTTGCAAACTCCACACAGTGCCCAGAATTGAACCCGGGTCACTGGAGCTGTGAGGCTGCGGTGCTAACCACTGCGCCACTCTGCCACATGCTGGCATTGGAAATAAAAGCAGCTGCATTTATATAGCGCCTTTCATGACCACTGGACGTCACAAAGCACCTGACACCCACAGAGTACTTTTTAAAATGTATTCACTCGTGTATCTATGAAGCACAGCAAGCTCCCATCAGCAGCAATGTGATAATGCTCAGATCTGTTTTTGTGATGTTCATTGAATAATAAATATTGAGCAGGACATTGGGATAATTCCTCTGCTCTGCTTCTAAATACTGCGATGATATTTAACATCCACCTGAGAGGGCAGACGCAGCCTTGGTTTAACGTTTCATTCGATAGACGGCACTTCTGACAGTGCAATAGTCTCTCAGTACTCTCACTGCAGTGTCAGCCTTGATTCTCGTGATCAAGTCCTGGAGAGACACTTGATCCTAGAAGCTTGTGACTGAAAGGGGAGAGAGCGACAAATTGAGCCACGGCTGACATTGGCCCTTTGATCCCATGTGTTTCTAATTTGGTAACAAGGCTGTTATGTGGTATTTTATCAAACGCCTGTTGAAAGGATAGGAGTATTGTGAAAGTACAGACAGGCACAATCATAGAAACATAGAATAGCATTACACCAAATGAGACCATTTGGTCCATCAAGTCTGTGCTGGTGCTTTTGAAGAGCTTCCAGTTAATCCCATACCCTGGCTCTTTCCCAGATCCTTCCTTTTTTCTCCTTAAGATATCTATTCAATTCCCTTTTGGAATCTACTATTGACTCTATATCCTTCAGCCTATCAGACAATACATTGAAAATCCTAAACACCCATTGCATAAAAAAATCCTCGTGTCACCTCTGCTTCTTTTTTCCAATCACCGTAAATCTGTGTCCTCTGGTTAATGGCCCCTCACACATTGGAAAGAGTTTCACTTTATTTAATCTTTCTAAACCCTTCATAATGTTAAACATCTCTATCAGATCTCCTTTTAAATTTCCCTGCTCTAAGGTGAACAATCCCAGCTACATAACTGTAATCTTTCGTCCCTGGAAAAGTTCGAGTAAAAATATTTTGTCCCCTCTCCAAAGGTTTCATGTCCTTCCTAAAGTGGTTCCCAGTATTGGACACAATACTCCAGGTGGAGCCGAACTAGTCTTTTCTATAGGTTTAATATAACATCCTGACTATTCTACTCTGTGTCTCTATTAATAAAGCCTAGGAATCTATTTACTTTGTTAACTCTTTGTTAACCTGTCCAGATAACTTCAAAGATTGCATACAAACACCCCAGGTCTCTCTGTTATTCTCACCACCTTTAAATGTGTGCCATTTAGCTTGTATTATCTCTCCTCATTCATCCACATGCAGCTCACCATCACCTTCTCAAGGGCAATTAGGGATGGGCAATAAATGCCGGTCTAGTCAGCGACACCCACAATCCCATGAATGAATGATATAAATAAAATCTTCCCACAATCGTTCACCTCACACAGCTGCCATGTCAGTTAAATATTAGGAAGACTGAAGCCAGTGTTTTCAAACCCACATCAAACGTTCCCTAGATACAGCCTCCATCCCTGTCCTTGACAACTGTCTAAGATGAAACCAAACTGTTCACAACCTGCTGTTATAGTTGACCCTGCGATGAGCTTCCAGCTAAATATTCACACTATCACTAAAACAGCCTATTTCCACCTCGGTATCATCACCCAGCTTTGCCCCTCTCTTAGCTCTTCTGCTGATGAAACACTCCCCCTTGCCTTTGTTACCTGTTAGGTTGGCAATTCCAACACACTCCTGGCTGGTCTCCCACATTCTACCCTCCATAAACTTGAGGAGATCCAAAACACTGCTGTCCATGTCCTAACTCACACCAAGTCCTGTTCACCCATCACCCACTGTACTCACTGACCTGCATTGGATTCTGGTCAGCAACACATCAATTTTAAAACTCTCAGCCTTATTTACAAATCCCTCATTGCCTCACCCCTCCCTATCTCTGTAATCTCCTCCAGACCTACATCCTCCGAGATATGTGCACTCATCTAATTCTGACCTCTTGAGCATCCCTGAGTTTAATTGCTCTACCATTGGTGGCTGTGCCTTCAGCTGCCGAGGCCCTAAGCTCTGGAAGAGAAGAGCAGAACTTCTTCAAGGTAGGCATTCCTGGAAGAGAAGTGGCAGTGAATTAAATGGCACAGTGGCGCAGTGGTTAGCACCGAGGCCTCACAGCTCCAGGGACACGGGTTCGATTCCATGTACTTCCTGTGTGGAGTTTGCAAGTTCTCCCTGTTTCTGCGTGGGTTTTCTCCGGGTGCTCCGGTTTCCTCCCACAAGCCAAAAGACTTGCAGGTTGATTGGTAAATTGGCCATTATAAATTGTCACTAGTATAGGTAGGTGGTAGGGAAATATAGGGACAGGTGGGGATGTTTGGTTGGAATATGGGATTAGTGCAGGATTAGTATAAATGGGTGGTTGATGTTCGGCACAGACTCGGTGGGCCGAAGGGCCTGTTTCAGTGCTGTATCTCTAATCTAAACACTAAAATAATAGCAAAATACTGTGGATTAGGAACTCTGAAATGAGAACAGAAAATGCCGGAAATACTCAGCAGTCTGACAACATCTGTGTAGAGAGAAACATAGTTAACGTTTCAGATCTGTGACAGTTCATCAGAACTGATAAACGTTAGAAATGTGACAGTCTGTCATTTAATCTCTCCCCTCTCCGTCCCATCACAGTCCTTCCTTCTTGTTCTTCTTCCCCCTTCCCCTCTTTCACTTGCTCAAAGAATGTTACATTTCTAACGTTTACAAGTTCTGATGGAGGGCCACTGATCTGAAGCATTAACTCTGTTTCTCTCTACACAGATGCTGCCAGACCTGCTGACAATCTCTGACGCTTACTATTCCCATCCCTAAGCTCTGGAATTCTCTCCCTAAACCCTAAATACAGTAAGTTGCACAGAGTCCAGTTTTAGGGAGTACTGCTTGTGCAGATTACTGAATACAGTAATGTTAATGAGTGATTGAATTTTAAGAGATCTAAGAGTCGATCTCTTTCCAACAATTTGTTAATTTTACATTTAGCATTTCACTTAATTTTAAGCTGAATTTCTATTTTCTTTCACAGTCTGTTTGTGAGAATTGGACAGTTAATTGATGTTCATGGAATAGGAGGGTCTGTGTCAGCTTGGATGCAAAACTTGCTTAATGACAGAAAACAGTGAGTTGTGGTAAATAGTTGTTTTTCAGACTGGAGTAAGGTAGACAGTGGTGTTCCCCAAGGTTCAATGCTGGAAACACTGTTTTATTCTGATGTGTATAAATGATTTTGATAATGGAAAACGGAGAAACATCTGAAAATTTGCTGATGATACCAAACTTGGAGGCGGGGAAGCCAGTGAGGTTGTTATCAATCGATGTAAGAGGACATAGATAGGCTAACAGAATGGGCAGACAAGAGGCAGATGGAATTTAATACAGGCAAATGTGAGGTGATGCATTTTATCAGAAGTAACAGGGAGAGGCAATATACACTTAATGGTAAAGTTCGAAAGAGTGTGCAGAGACAGAGGGAGATGGGGATCACGTACATAAATCCTTGAAGGTGGCAGGACATATTGAGAGAGTAGTCAGCAAAGCATGTGGGATCTTGGGCTTCATAAATAGAGGTAGTTAGTACAGAAGAAGGAAAGTTATGTTGAACCTTTATAAAGCTCTGGTTAGGCCCCAACTGGAGTACTGCATCCAGTTCTGTTCACCACACTTTAGGAAGGATGTGAGCGTCCTTGACAGGGTGCAGAGTAGATTTACCAGAATGGTTCCAGAGATGGAGGATTTTAGCTCCAAGGTCATTCTGGAAAAGCTGGGATTGTTTTCCTTGTAGTAAAGGAGATTGAGGGGAGATTTGATAGAGGCATACAAGATGATGGCATGTTTGGATAAGTTAGAAAGGAACATATGTTCCCATTAACTAATGGTACAAGGACTAGAGTTAAGGTTGTGGGCAGCGATACAGGGGGATGTCAGGAACAACTTTTTTACACAGCGAGTGGGAATGGCCTGGAAATCACTGTCTATGAGGGTGGTGGAAGCAGAGATGGTGAATGATTTCAAAGGTTTATTGGATGGACACTTCAGGGAAATAAACTTGTCGGAAAATAGAGACAGAGCTGGGGAATGAGACTGGCTCCATTTATCGACAAAGACTCGATGGGCCAAATGGCCTCATTCTGTGCTGAAATGACTCTGACTCTACGACTTTCTGACAGGGAATACTATTACTACTGCTTTCCCAAACTGGTAAAGTTTATAATGGACTGGGCAGAATCACCCTGCTGAACCCCGTGATGTAAGTGAAATGTTTGATGCCCCAGAACTGGTTAACAAACATCCTTCACAAACAGAATGTATCAGTTCAGACCCACTCACAATTCTGAAGGCATTCACAATGAGGAGTATTTTTCCTGGTTTTCTCCACATAGGACAGCAGCCAGGCTTTTCACTGTGTCCCCACCGCCATGTGGAAAGTCTTGTCAGGGTGTGGAAAGTCTTGTCAGGGTTAGGTGAGATAAGGCACGTTGCCTGGGCGACAGCTGTCTTCAATTGTGTTACTGCTTCCCTGTTCGCTTCAGTCCAAAGGGGTTAAACCTGGTCATCATCACCATTAGGTAGTTCATAAAGAGGAGTCACAGTCTCTGCAAATCGAGGGATGAGGGTCCACTGATACCCCACCAGCCTGAGGATAGGACACAGGGCAGTCTTTGAGATGGACAGGGGTAGATGCTGGAGGAGGGTCCACTGATACACCACCAGCCTGAGAATACGACACAGGGCAGTATTTCAGGTGGACAGGGGTAGATGCTGGATGAGGGTCCACTGATACCCCACCAGCCTGAGAATAGGACACAGGGCAGTCTTTGAGGTGGACAGGGGTAGATGCTGGAGGAGGGTCCACTGATACACCACCAGCCTGAGAATACGACACAGGGCAGTCTTTCAGGTGGACAGGGGTAGATGCTGGATGAGGGTTCACTGATACCCCAACAGCCTGAGGATAGGACACAGATCATTCTTTGAGGTGGACAGGGGTAGATGCTGAATGAGGGTTCGCTGATACCCCAGCAGCCTGAGGATAGGACACACGGCAGTCTTTGAGGTGGGCAGGGGTAGACAGTGTGGAGTTTGCAAGTTCTCCCAGTGACCGCGTGGGTTTCCGTCGGGTGCACCAGTTTCCTCCCACAGCCAAAGACTTGCAGGTTGATAGGTAACTTGGCCATTGTAAATTGCCCCTAGTGTAGGTACAAAGAACAAAGAACAGTACAGCACAGGAACAGACCATTCTGCCCTCCAAACCTGCGCCGATCTTGATGCCTGCCTAAACTAAAACCTTCTGCACTTCCGGGGACCGTATCTCTCTATTCCCATCCTATTCATGTATTTGTCAAGATACCTCTTAAACAGCGCTATCGTACCTGCTTCCACCACCTCCCCCGGCAGCAAGTTCCAGGCACTCACCACCCTCTGTGTAAAGAACTTGCATCGCACATCCCCTCTAAACTTTGCCCCTCTCACCTTAAACCTATGCCCCCTAGTAACTGACTATTCCACCCTGGCAAAAAGCTTCTGACTATCCACGCTGTCCATGCCGCTCATAACTTTGTAAACCTTTATCATGTCGCCGCTCCACCTCCGTCGTTCCAGTGAAAACAACCCGAGTTTATCCAAACTCTCGTCATAGCTAATACCCTCCAGACCAGGCAACATCCTGGTAAACCTCTTCTGTACCCTCTCCAAAGCCTCCAAGTCCTTCTGGTAGTGTGGTGACCAGATTTGCACGCTATATTCTAAGTGTAGCCTAACTAAAGTTCTGTACAGCTGCAGCATGACTTGCCAACTTTTATACTCTATGCCCCGACTGATGAAGGCAAGCATGCTGTATACCTTCTTTACTACCTTATCCACCTGCGTTGCCACTTTCACTGACCTGTGGACCTGTACGCCCAGATCTCTCTGCCTGTCAATACTCCTAAGGGTTCTGCCATTTACTGTATACTTCCCACCTGCATTAGATCTTCCAAAATGCATGACCTCACATTTGTCCGGATTAAACTCCATCTGCCATTTCTCCACCCAAGTCTCCAAACAATCTATATCCTGCTGTATCCTCTGACAATCCTCATCACTATCCGCAACTCCACCAACCTTTATGTCGTCCGCAAACTTACTAATCGGACCAGCTACATTTTCCTCCAAATCATTTATATATACTACAAAGAGCAAAGGTCCCAGCACTGATCCCTGCGGAACACCACGAGTCACATCCCTCCATTCAGATAAACACCCTTCCACTGATACCCTCTGTCTTCTCTGTCTGAGCCAGTTCTGTATCCATCTTGACAACTCACCTCTGATCCCGTGTGACTTCACCTTTTGTACTATTCTGCCATGAGGGACCTTGTCAAAGGCTTTACTGAAGTCCATATAGATAACATCCACTGCCCTTCCTTCATCAATCATTTTGTCTCTTCCTCAAAAAACTCAATCAAATTAGTGAGACACGACCTCCCCTTCACAAAACCATGCTGCCTCTTGCTAATAAGTTCGTTTGTTTCCAAATGGGAGTAAATCCTGACCCGAAGAATCCTCTCTAATAATGTCCCTACCACTGACGTAATGCTCACCGGCCTTTCCGGGTAGTTGGTAGGAGAATGGTGGGGATGTGGTGGGGAGTATGGGATTAATGTAGGATTAGTATAAATGGGTGTTTGTTGGGCGGCACAGTCGCGGTGGGCCGAAGGGCCTGTTTCAGTGCTGTACATCTCTATGACTCTATGACTATGACTGGATGAAGGTCCACTAGTACCCCACCAGCCTGAGAATACGACACAAGGCAGTCTTTGAGGTGGACAGGGGTAGGCAGTGGATGAGGGTCCACTAATACCCCACCAACCTGAGAATACGACACAGGGCAGTCTTTGAGGTGGACAGGGGTAGACACTGGATGAGGGTTCACTAATATCTCACCATCCTGAGAATACAACACAGGACAGTCTTTGAGGTGGACAGGGGTAGACACTGGATGGTCTCGACCTGATGTTGGTCTGGGCTGATGCTGGATGATCCAATCTGGACACCAAGAAAGGTGACATGATCGAGCGCCAGCTGGGCCTTACGTGGAGGGCCTTTTAGTGCATCTCCAAAAGTAACTGCAGTAGTTCCTGTAAAAGGGTTAAATATGTGGACACTGTCTGTGGTGATTAGGAGGAGATCATCGACATATTGCAGCTTGCAGGAAGACTGTGAAACACTCATAAGAGCCCCGGCCATACGTTAGTGGGAAATAGTGGGGTTATTGTGGAACCTCTTGTGACAGACATGTCCACGGGTATCACTGCTCCTCAGAGGTGAATGTGAATTTAAATTGTTTCTCTAGTTTTACAAGGATATTCCAATAACCCTGAGAGATATCCAGGGTGGAGAAGACAGCCCTGCCGCTGGGAATCTGGGAGAGTAGGGTGGGTGTCTCTCAGACAACCGGATTCACACAGGGATGACTGAGTTGAGTTTGTGATGGTCAATAGTCAGTCACCAGCTGTCACCTTTATTCTAGCCGGCCAAATGGGGCAGTTAGTAATGAATGTGTCTTTGTGAACTACACCCTGGTATAACAATGATTGATGGTGTCTGGAATATATGATATAATCTCAGCTCGGTAAGAATACTGCTTCATGGAGCATGCAATGGTCAGTTAATTGCTTCAGGTCAGCTCATGTTTCCACAGTCATCTTTATGGGTTGTGAATGCACTCAGCACCGACTCGAGAATCACCTGTACCTCAGGGTCATCAGACGTGTCTGGTTCCCACTCCTCTGATATTTTAATCATGAATATTGAGGGTACACTGGACACCAGAGTAGGGGTATGTTTTATGGTTCTACAATATACAAATATACGGATAATAAATTACTGCTTATTCAAAGTGATCGGGCAGAGTCAACATGCTTTTGTGAAACGGAAACCAAGTTTAACCAATTTATTGGGGTTCTTTGAAGAATTAAAAGGTGCTGTGGATAAAGGGGAACTGGTGGATGTACTGTACCTAGATTTCCAGAAGGGATTTCATAATGTGCCACATCAAAGTTCATTGCGGAATATAAAAGCGCATGGTGTAGGGGGCAACCTATTGGCATGGATAGAAGATTGGCTAACTAACAGGAAACAGAGAGTAGGCTTAAATGGATCATTTTCTGTTTGGCAAGATGTAACGAGTGGTGTGTCACAGAGATCTGTGCTGGGGCCTTAACTCTTTACAATTTATATAAATCACTTGGATGAAGGGACCAAAGGAATGGTTGCTAAATTTGCTGACGACAGAAACGTCGGTTGGAAAGTAAGTTGTGACGAGAACACAAGTGAGCCACAAAGGGACAGATAGATTGAGTGTGTGAGCAAAAATCTGGTAAATGTGGGAAAAGGTGAAATTGTCCATTTTGGCAGGATGAATAAAAATTAAGCATATAATCACAATGGTGAGAAATTGCTGAACTCCACCATCCAGGGGGAACTGGGAGTCCTTGTGCATAAATTGCAAAAGGTTAATATGTAGGTATTGCAAGTAATTAGGAAAACTGATAGAATGTTATCGTCGATTGCAGGAGGAATTGAATACAAATGTAGAGAGGTTATGTTTCAGTTATACAGGGCATTGATGAGACCACATCTGGAATACTGTGTACAGTATTGATCTCCTTGTTTAAGGGCAGATGTAAATGCATTCGAAGCAGTTCAGAGAAGGTATACTAGACTAATGCCTGGAATGGGGGTGTTGTCCAATGAGGGAAGGCTGGACAGGCTAGGGTTATATCAGCTGGAGTTTAGAAGAGTAAGAGGCGACTTGATTGAAACGTATAAGATTCTGAGTGTGGGACAAAGCAAGTGAGGCCGACAGAGAGAGAAAGAACTAGAGAGAGAGAGCTCAACGCATCTGCTGCTAAAACCCTCATCCATGCCTTTCTTATCTCGAAACTTGACTATTCTCACACACTCCTGGCTGGTCTCCCACATTCTACTCTCTGTAAACATGTGATCATCCAAAACTCTGCTGGCATCTTCTAATTTACACCAAATTCTGTTCACCCAACATCCCTGTTCTCACTGACCTACATTGGCTCTTGGTCCAGTAACACCTCAATGTTAATATTCTCACTCATGTGATCAAATCCTTCCATGACATCACCCCTCTGATTACCCCAATCCCCTGTCCATTTCCAATATTACTGAAACTTGTTCATCTTAAAGTCTTTTTCAAATTCCCTTTTTAAAGTGAGTTTATTTCCCTCTGCCTCTCCCTGACCACACATTTCATCTCTCCAGCTCCACTCATGCTGTGGAAGCTTGGATCCATAAAATGGTGTGAGCTGCATTGCTGGTCACATCCAGCACATTGTACAGGAAACCTAGGCTGGCCGGGGTGATAGCGTATGTGTAATGTGCGTGTGTCTGTCGTGTGAGGATGGTCTGAATATGGTGTCAATTAACCATTCCAGCAGCTTTGATGTACGTCTTTGAAACTTGGTCTGTGCATGTCTACTGACCACCTCTGTTAGTCACTATCAGCTGAACAAACATTCAGCAGCACGAAGAACCCCCTCTCGTGTTATTTAAGAGGACCAGACGCCCAACTCACAGGTGAGGGGCTTTTCACTTACTTCTGCTATTGTAAATTTAGTTTAAGTGCTTTGGATGGTTTTCTGGAGGTTGTGTTGTGAGCTGCTGCAGACATTCAGGGAGGACAGTGGATTTGGTGACACAACTCTGGACGAGGATTGGGGACTGTAGTTACCGTGTCTCAGGGTCTGTAACATGACCAAAAAAATGGAGCAGAGGCTGCGGAGAGGGGAATCTCTGTTAAGAGCGAGGAGGAGGGGGCTCTGTCCTACCCACCCAGGGTTTTCCATGCGAAACAAGAACAGTGGTCCTAATACCGAGCCCTGGGGAGCACCACTGTATACTCCCATCAAGTCTGGACAACAACCTTTCACCACTGCTCTCTGTTTTCTGTTCTTTCGCCAATATTACATGTTTGGAAGACTAAAACCATTGGTTTCACTCCCCACTCCAATTCTGTTCCCTTGCTATTGATTCTATCCCTCTCCCTGCTAACAGTCTGAGATTCAGTCTGTTTGCAATCTTGGTGTCACATTTGACCACAAAATGAGCTTTAACCTCATTTTCAGGTATCATTACAGCCGCCTATTTCCACCTCAGTAACATTACCCGACTTCACCCCTGTCTCAGTCCATCTGCTGCTGAAACCTCATTCATGCCTTTGTCACCTCTAGATGTGATCATTCAAACTCACTCCTGGCTGACCTCCCACATTCTACTCTCTGTAAACTTGAGGTCATCCAAAACTCTGCTGCCCATGTCTTAGCTCACACCAAGTCCGGTTCGCCTATCATTGACTGACATTGTCTCCCAGTCCAGCAATGTCTTGATTTTAAAATTCTCCACCTTGTTTCCATTTTCCTCCATGGCCTTGTCCCTTCCTACCTCTGTAATCTCCTCCGGCTCCACAACCCACCGAAGTTTCTGTGCTCCTCTAATTCTGGTCTCTTGTGCATCCCTGATTTTAATCACTGCACCACAGGCAGCTGTGCCTTCAGCTGCCGGGGCCCTAAGCTGTGTAATATCTTCCCTGCACCTCTTTGCCTCTCCACATCGCTTTCCTCCGTTAAGACACTCCTTAAAACCTACCACTTTGACTAAGCTGTTGGTCATCTGACCTAATATCTACTGTTGTGTCGCAGCGTTATACTTTGCTTCTTAATGCTCCTGTGGGATGTTTTACAATGTTAAAGGCATTATATAAATATACGTTGTTGTTGTTGAATTTTGCCAGACATGATTTGCATTAGCATATCCATGTTGCTAGCCACTTATGATAGTTTTCCAAGTAGCAAATATTTTTCTCCTGGGTTGTCACCTCTTGATTTTTCCCCAGTGGTGACACTAGTCTGACTAGTCAATAATTGCAGGGCTTATCCTATCTCTCCTTTTTTAAACAGGTTGTAACATTTGCAACCGTCCAGTCCTCTGTCACCACTCCCATATCCACGGAGAATTGGAATATTCTGGCCAGTGCCTCTGCTATTGCCACCATTCCTTCCCTCATCAACCCTCATACATCCCACCCAGACTGGGTAAATGTTCAACTTTATTGTGATACAGAAAGTGCCTGGATTGAAAGTGGTTAACTGAACCTGTTTGTTCAGTGACTGTAATTAATGTCAGTCTCCATGGATCCTAATTGTGTCACTGGAGGGTTTCCATCTTCTATTAAAACGGGACTCCTTTCAATGTGTTATCCCATACTGTGAGCTGGACCATAACCCCGGCACGAACAGGGATCAGCGGCTCTAGAGAGAGGGAGAGGATGGATCAGAATCTGAGAACAATAGATTGGAATGTTACAATTTACAGGAGTTTATCCTGGGATATCTACGTTCTTTCGACATATTATGATTGGTTCTCATTAAACTCCCGGATCTATCGCGCACTTCAGATTATTCAATATGTTTACTATCCCTTCCTCGATTGTTGGTGTCCCTGGTAATTCTCTCTCTCGCTCTCTCTGTCTAGCGATTAATTCTATAAACCGTTTTTGACTGCATTACTGCTCCCGTCATTTACTCTGCCCTGCTTGCTGCTGTTATTATTCTTGGGGAATCCCTATCTGCAACTATCAGCTCTATAAACCATTGCTAATAGTATTACTGTTCTTGTCATTTACTCTCTCATCTTTGCTTCTGCTGCTGTTTCTATTTCCAGCTTGGAGATTAGTAAACCCTGTTTCACTAAAATACGGTTCTGTAATGTAAACATTGGGAAGAGTGAAGCCGGTGTCATTGGTCTCCATCACAAATTCCATCCCCTATCTGTCAAACTCATCCCCCACCCTGGCTAATGTCTGAGGCTGAACCAGACTGTTTACAACCTCTGAGTTCATCTCCATATTCTCTCCATCATCAACCGTGTCTACTACCACCTCTGGAATATCACTGTCTCCACCACTGCCTCAGCCCATCTGCTGCATAAACCAGTATCTGTACCTTTGTTAAATCCACACTTGACTATTCCAAGTCTATCCTGGTCACTCCCAGTTATAAAACTCCATAAACCACAGACCATCCATAACTCTGGGGCCTGTATCCTAACTCACACAAATCCCGATCACCCATCACCCCTGTGCTCACTGATCTACATTGTCTCCGGGTCTGGCAACACCTTACTTTTAATATTCTCATTCTTGTGCTTGGATCTCTCCATCGCCCCGCCCCTCCCATTAGTCCCATTCCCCTTCCATTTCACATATTCTTGAAAATGCTATCCCTTCAAATTGATATCCAATTTCCTTTATAATGTGAGTTGCTTAAAATCCCTATCTTCCCTTGCTGTGATATTCAATCTATGGCGCCACTGGTGCCAATGCTACAGTAACCTGATTGCATAAAATGACGTGAACTGCACAGCCGGCTTTTTCTATCGTGGTCAGCACAGTGCCCCATGCTGGGCAGGGCTCTAATGTGGTCAGCACAGTGCCCCATCTTGGGCAGGGCTCTAGTGTGGTCAGCACAGTGCCCCATGCTGGGCAGGGCTCTCGTGTGGTCAGCACAGTGCCCATGCTGGACAGGGCTCTAGTGTGGTCAGCACAGTGCCCCATGCTGGCTAAGGCTCTAGTGTGGTCAGCACAGTGTCCCATGCAGGGCAGGGCTCTACTGTGGTCAGCACAGTGCCCCATGCTGGGCAGGTTTCTAGTGTGGTCAGCACAGTGTCCCATGCTGGGCAGGGCTCTAGAGTGGTCAGCACAGTGCCCCATGCTGGACAGGGCTCTAGTGTGGTCAGCACAGTGTCCCATGCAGGGCAGGGCTCTACTTTGGTCAGCACAGTGTCCCATGCTGGACAGGGCTCTAGTGTGGTCAGCACAGTGTCCCATGCTGGGCAGGGCTCTAGTGTGGTCAGCACAGTGCCCCATGCTGGGCAGGGCTCTAGTGTGGTCAGCACAGTGCCTCGTGCTGGGCAGGGAACTCGTGTGGTCAGCACAGTGCCCCATGTAGGACATTGCTCTAGTGTGGTCAGCACAGTGTCCCATGCTGGACAGGGCTCTAGTGTGGTCAGCACAGTGCCCCATGCTGGACATGGCTCTAGGGTGGTCAGCACAGTGCCCCATGCTGGGCAGGGCTCTAGTGTGGTCAGCACAGTGTCCCATGCAGGGCAGGGCTCTAGTGTGGTCAGCACAGTGCCCCATGCAGGACATTGCTCTAGTGTGATCAGCACAGTGTCCCATGCTGGACAGGGCTCTAGTGTCGTCAGCACAGTGCCCCATGCTGGACATGGCTCTAGTGTGGTCAGCACAGTGCCTCGTGCTGGGCAGGGCTCTAGTGTGGTCAGCACAGTGCCCCATGCTGGGTAGGGCTCTAGTGTGGTCATCACAGTGCCCCATGCTGGGCAGGGCTCTAGTGTGGTCAGCACAGTGTCCCATGCAGGGCAGGGCTCTAGTGTGGTCAGCGCAGTGCCCCATGCAGGACATTGCTCTAGTGTGGTCAGCACAGTGTCCCATGCTGGACAGGGCTCTAGTGTGGTCAGCACAGTGCCCCATGCTGGACATGGCTCTAGTGTGGTCAGCACAGTGCCTCGTGCTGGGCAGGGCTCTAGTGTGGTCAGCACAGTGCCCCATGCTGGGTAGGGCTCTAGTGTGGTCATCACAGTGCCCCATGCTGGGCAGGGCTCTAGTGTGGTCAGCACAGTGTCCCATGCAGGGCAGGGCTCTAGTGTGGTCAGCACAGTGCCCCATGCAGGACATTGCTCTAGTGTGGTCAGCACAGTGCCCCATGCTGGACATGGCTCCAGTGTGGTCAGCACAGTGCCTCGTGCTGGGCAGGGCTCTAGTGTGGTCAGCACAGTGCCCCATGCTGGGTAGGGCTCTAGTGTGGTCATCAATGTGCCCCATGCTGGGCAGGGCTCTAGTGTGGTCACCACAGTGTCCCATGCTGGGGAGGGCTCTAGTGTGATCAGCACAGTGTCCCATGCTGGACAGGGCTCTAGTGTGGTCAGCACAGTGTCCCATGCTGGGCAGGACTCTAGTGTGATCAGCACAGTGCCCCATGCTGGGCAGGGATCTAGTGTGGTCAGCAACAGTGCCCCATGCTGGACCGGGCTCTAGTGTGGTCAGCCCAGTGTCGCATGCTGGGCAGGGCTCTAGTGTGGTCAGCACAGTGCCACATGCTGGGCAGGGATCTAGTGTGGTCAGCAACAGTGCCCCATGCTGGACCGGGCTCTAGTGTGGTCAGCACAGTGTCCCATGCTGGGGAGGGCTCTTGAGTGGTCAGCACAGTGCCCCATGCTGGACATGGCTCTAGTGTGGTCAGCACAGTGCCCCATGCTGGACAGGGCTCTAGTATGGTCAGCACAGTGCCCCATGCTGGACAGGGCTCCAGTGTGGTCAGCACAGTGCCCCATTCTGGGCAGGGCTCTAGTGTGATCAGCACAGTGCCCCATGCTAGGCAAGGGTCTAGTCCTGTTGTAACATGCATGTGATGCTCATATGAGGAGGGTTTGAATGTGACGTCAGTGAGCGATTCTGACAGCTTTGATGTGCGTCTTTGAAACTTGGTCTGTGCATGTCCACTGACCACCCGTGTTAGTCACTCTCAGCTGGACATACATTCAGCAGCACGAGGAACCCCCTCCAGTGTTATTTAAAAGGGCCAGGCAACCAACTTACAGATGAGTGGTTTTGACTTACTTCTGCTGTTGTAAAGTTAGTGGAGGTGCTGTGGATGGTTTTCTGGAGGTTGTGCTCTGAGCTGCTGCAGACGTTCAGGAGGACAGAGGATTTGGTGACCCAACTCTGGAAGAGGTATGGGGACTGTAGGTACAGTGTCTCTGGGTCTGTAACATGAACAACATATGGAGCAGAGGCTGCAGAGAGGGGAAGCTATGTGAAGAGGGAGGAGGAAGTTGAGCTGCCCTACCCACCCCGGGTTTTCCAAGAGCACTTTTCCTATCTACACCTAACCCAGGAGCAATGTGTGAGGTGACTCTGATTCAATAAGGATTTGGTCACAGAGCTGTGTCACCTCCTGTAAGACCACCTGGAGCCTCACACCAGGGTGAGGATGGAGCTGTCAGTGGCGGTTAATGTCACAGTTTCATTGAACTTCTATGGATCTGGATATTTCCAGGCAGAAGCAGGAGACATATCCAACGTAGAGTGGTAGAAATTGATAGATTCATGGAGTCATGTATGACACAGAAGGTGGCCACTCTGCCCCTCTGTGACAGCCTCTGTAGAACAATCCAGTCAGTCGCACTCCCCCGCTCAATCCCCGGATCCCTGCAGGCTCATTTACTTCAGGTGGCCATTCAGTTTCCTTTTGAAATCATTGATTGTCTCGGCATGGACAATATCCATGAGGATATCCTCATGAGCAGTGAGTTCCAGCTCATTACCATCCACTGTGTAAAAAAGTTCTTCCTCATATTCCCCTGTATCTCTTATCCAAAACCTTCCATCTGTGTCCCCCGAGTCTGTGTTTCACCAGTTAATGGGAACAGTTTTTCATTGTCTATCTTATCCAAACCTATCATGATCTTGTACGCCTCTATCAAATCTCTCTCAATCTCCTTTACACCAGGGAGAACAACTCCATCTTCTCCAAACTAAACTTGTAACTAAAACCCCCCATCCCTGGAACTATTCTGGTAAATCTCCTCTGCACCCTCTCAAGGACCTTCACATCCTTCCTAAAGTGATGTGACCAGAACTGGACATAGTTCTCTAATTAGGGCCTAACCAAAGCTTTACAAAGTTTCAGCATAACTTCGCTGCTTTTGTATCTTTGCCTCTAATCATGAAGGCCAAGATCTGATAAGCTTTGATTAACACTCTCCTAATATGCCCTTCCACCTTCAAAGATCAATGCATATAGAGTCCCAGGTCCCTCTGTTCCTGCACAATCTTTAGACCTGTGCCATTAAGTCTATATTGCTTTCCTATTCTTTCTGCCAACATGCATCACCTCACACTCCTCTGTATTAAATTCCACCTGCCACTTCTCTGCGCATTCTGCTAGCCTATCTATATCCTGTTGTAGGCAGTTTGCATCATCCTCACTGTTTACCACTCCTCCAAGTATGGTATCATCGGAAAATTTTGAAATTCTACTTTGAATTCCATGATCCATCTCATTTATATATAGCAAAAAAAATGAGTTGGTCCTGGCACTGACCCTTGTTAAACATCACTGTCTTCCGTCCTCCAGAATGAAAAAAAACCGTTCACCAGCACTCTGCCCGAACTATCTCTTCTTTGAAGGTAGCCCATTGTTCAGCTCCTGTTTTCCTGCCAAACGTTGACTCTAATTTATTCGCCCCAGCTCAATTTTTACACCGGTTGACTTGTTGAAGTTGAATTTCTCACAGTTAATTATTCTAACTCTGGATTGCTCTTTGTCCTTTCCCATAGTCAACAAAAACCTTATGATACAATGATCACTGTCACCTAAATGTTCTCCTACTAATACTTAATCCACTTGGGTCCAGCTCATTCTCGAGAACCAGGTCTAGCAGTGCCTCCTTTCTCGTTGGACTAGCAACATATTGTCGTTTAAAAGTTTCCTGCACACACTGTAGTGACTCCTGCCTCCCTTCGCCCCTTACATTACTACTATCCCAGCCCATATTAGGATAATGAGTGTTCCCCCACTGTAACTACTCTATAATTCTTACTTCTTTCAGTAATTTTCTTGCAGATTTGTTCCTCCATATCCTTCCCATTTGCTGATGGCCGATAGACAACACCGAGCAATGTAAATGCACCTTTTTTGTTCATTAGCTCTATCCAAATAGATTCTGTCCTTCACCCACCTACGCACCCACCAACCCCCACTCCCATCTCCCCACACACGCACCCGGGACTTTCTCTCTCTCTAGCATTATAATGTTCTCCTAAATCAATACCGCCAGCCTTACTCCTTTTCTCCCTTTCCTATTTTTCCTGAACACCTTCTATCCAGGAACATTCAACACCCAGTTCTGCCCTTCCTTGAGCCAGATCTCTCTTATATCCACAACATCATATTTCCACATGGCAATCTGCACCTGTACCTCACCAGTCTTATTAACCACACTCCGTATTCACATACATGCACATCAACCCTGATCCAAACTTTATTACTTCCTCCCTTACTCAGACCCCAAATAATAACTTTCTAAACCCTACTATAGTGTTATCCATCTCTCCCAATATTCTGTGCACTTTAGAATTCCTCTCTGATGTTTACTCCTGGTTCCCACACCCCTGTCAATTTAGTGTAAACCCTCTCCAATATTATTAACATATCACCCTGCAAGAAAATTAGTCCAGCTCTGTTCAGGTGCAACCGTCCAGCCTGTACAGATCCCACATTCTCCAGAACTGGTCCCAGTGTCCAGGAATCTAAACTTTATCGCTTCTGCAGCATCCTTCCAGCCACACATCCATTTGCACTCTCCTCCTATTTCTATACTCACTCGCACGGGGTACTGGCAGTAATCCGGAGATTACTACATTGAGATGGCTAACTTCTTACCCAGCGCACGGAATTCTGACTGCAGGACCACCTCGCTCTTTCTGCCCAGCTCATTCGTACCGATGTGGACCACGACTGCTAGCTGTTCACCACCCCCACCCACCCCCCAGCCCACCACCTTCATGATGCTCTGCAGCCACTTGGCCCATTGTGTCTCTGATGTCCAAAAAACGACCTCCCCAGCCGAATCCCACCTTCCAGAATTTGGTCCCTAGCTCTGCAGATTGAATCAATTGAGGTGTAGCAAGGTACATTTAAAATGAGATGAGATTTTCAGCCTCTTCTACCCTTTCACAAAGTGAGTTCCAGACCGCCACCCCACCACACTCTGGGTGATTCTTTTCCTAATCTTCCCTCTACTTTTTCTCCCAATCATTTAAATACATGCCCTCTTGTCACTGATCTCCCTGCTAAGGTGAATAGACACTTCACCTCCACTCTATGCAGGGCCCTCAGCGTTTTGTACGTTTCAATCAGATCTCCCCTCAGCCTTCTCTGTTCCAAGGAGAACAACCCCAGCCTATCAAATCTTTCCTCATAGCTGCATTTTCCCAGTCCCGGCAAAATGTTTGTAAATCGCCTCTGTACCCTCTCTAGTGCAATTACATCCTTACTGTAATGAGGTGACCAGAACTCAAGTACTCAAGTTGTGGCCTAACCAATGACGTATACAGTTCCAGCATGATCTCCCTGCTCTTATATTCTATATCTCGGCTAATAAGGGAAAGGATTCCATATGCCTTCTCAACCACCTTATCGACCTATCCTGCTCCCTTCATCTATCTGTGGGCATTCACTCTAAGGTCTGTCACTTCTTCGACACTTCTAAGTATTCTCCCATTAATCATGCATTCCTTTGCCTTATTTGACCTCCCCAAATGCATCATATCGCACTTATCCAGCCTGAATTCAATTTGCCACTTCTCTGCCCATCTGACCAGTCCATCAATATCTTCCTGCAGTGTACAGCTATCCTCCTTGCGATCTACCACACGGTCAATCTTTGTATCGTCTGCAAACTTCTTGATTATGCCCCTGCTTTTACTTCCATAGTGTTAATATATGCGACATAAAGCAGGGGTCCCAGTACTGAGCCCTGTGGAATTTGTTTTTTTATTCATTCGTGGGATTTGGACGTCACTGTCTGGGCCTCAATTTATTGCCCAACCCTTATTGCCCTTGAACTGAGTGGCTTGTGAAGCCATTTAAGAGTCCATCACATTGTTGTGGGTCTGGAGTCACATGTGGCCAGATCAGGTAAGGACTGCAGATCTCCTTCCCTAAAGAACATTTGTGAACCAGATGGGCTTTTCAAACAATCGACAATGGTTTCATGGTCACCATTAGAGTCGCTGTTTAATTCCAGAACTATTAATTGATTTCAAATTTCATTATGTGTCATGGTGGGATTCGAATCCACGTCCCCAGACTGTTAACCTGGGTTTGCTGGATTTACAAGTGCAGTGACATTGCCACTACACCACTGCCTCCACTAAATCCTTCTGGAAACATCCCTCCAGTCGCTAACACGCTTGTCAACAATGACTCTTTCTTTCCTGCCACTGAGCTAATTTTGCATCCACCTTGCTGCATTTCCCTGGATCCCCTGGGATTTTATTTTTAACAAGTTTGTTATGTGGGCCCTTGCCAAAAGTCTTGCTAAGATCCAAGTAGACCGCATCAAATACATTAAACTCATCTATCGTCCTTGTTACTTCATTAAAAATCATGCAAGTTAGTCAGACACGATCTTAGCTTAACACGTCTGTGGTGATTATCCTTGATTAACCTGTGCCTTTCTAAGTGACAGTTTATCATGTCTCTCAGAATAGATTCCAATAATTTTCCCACTCTGAGGTTAGACTGGCTGTCCTGTATTTATTCGGTCTATCCCTCACTCCCTTTTTAAACAGTGGTACAATGTTAACAGTTCTCCAATCCTCCAGCACCACACCTGTATCCAGTGAGAACTGGAAAATCATGGACATACCTTTGGCTATTTCTTCTGTTGCTTCTTTTAACAACCTGGGGTACATTTCATCGCGCCATGGTGATTTATCAACTTTCAATGAGGCTAATTCCATTAGTAATTCCTCTCTGCCTATGTTTATCAGATCCAATAATTCACACACCTCCTCCTTAACTGCAATATCTGCACCGTTCCCCTCTTTTGTGAAGACAGTTACAAAGTATTCATTCAGAACCATATCAGTAACTACTGTCCCTACACATAGGTTCCCTTTTCGGTCATTAATGGGCTCTGCTCTCTCCTTTGTTGTCCTCGTAGCCTTAATGTATTGAAAGAAAAAACAGACATGGGTTCACCTTGATTTTGTTTGCCAATATTTATTTATGATCTCTCCTTGCTTTGGTAAATTCCTTTTTGATATCTGCCTCCACATTCTATACTCCTCTTGGTTTTCTGTTGTGTTGAGGTCTCGGTGTGGGACATAAACTTGCCTTTCCTGCTGTATCTTACCCTGTAGGCTCCTTGACATCCATGGAGCTGGGGAATGAGACAGACTTGATTTATCTACAAAGCGCTGGCACCGACTCGATGAGCAGAAATGACCCATTCTGCGCTAGAATTGACCATGCCACGATGACTCTATGACATGGGTATTCTATTACAACAACTTTCCTATACTGGGAAAGTTTATAATGGACTGGGCAGTATCACCCTGTTGAACTCCGTGATGAAAGTGAAATGTTTGATGCCCCAGAACATGGTTAGTAAATGTCCTTCACAAACAGAGTAAATCAGTTCAGCCCCATTCACAATTCTGCAGTAATTCACAAAAGGGAGTAAGTTCGCCTGGTTTTCTCCACATAGGACAGCAGCCAGGCATTTCACTGTGTCCACCACCTCCATGTGGAAAGTATTGTCAGGGTTAGATGAGATATGACACGTTGCCTGGGCGACAGATTTCTTTAGTTGTGTTACTGTTTCTGTGCTCTCTTAGTCCAAACGGGATAAACCTGGTCATCATCACCATTCGGTAGTTCATAAAGAGGAGTCACAGTCTCAGCAAATCGAGGGATGAAGGTCCGCTGATACCCCACCAAACTGAGGATAGGACACAGGGCAGTCTTTGAGGTGGTCAGCGGTCGACACTGGATGAGGGGCAATTGATAACCAACAAGCCTGAGGATAGGTCAGAGGGCAGTCTTTGAGGTGGACAAGGGTAGACACTCACAATGGGTGAGATTCTAAACGAGTACTTTGCATCGGTATTCACCGAGGAGAGGGACATGACGGATGTTCAGGTTAGGGACAGATGTTTGATTACTCTAGGTCAAGTCGGCATAAGGAGGGAGGAAGTGTTGGGTATTCTAAAAGGCATTAAGGTGGACAAGTCCCCAGGTCCGGATGGGATCTATCCCAGGTTACAGTGGGAAGCGAGAGAGGAAATAGCTGTGGCCTTAACAGATATCTTTGCAACATCCTTAACCACCGGTGAGGTCCCGGAGGACTGGAGAGTTGCTAATGTTGTCCCCATGTTTAAGAAGGGGAGCAGGGATCATCCAGGTAATTATAGACCGGTGAGCCTGACGTCAGTGGTAGGGAAGCTGCTGGAGAAGATGCTGAGGGATATGATCTAGTCCCATTTGGAAGACAATGGGCTTATCAGTGATAGGAAACATGGTTTTGTGCAGGGAAGGTCATGTCTTACCAACTTAATAGAATTCTTTGAAGAATTGACATTGTTGATTGATGAGGGAAGGGCTGTAGATGTCGTATACATGGACTTCAGTAAGGCGTTTGATAAGCTTCCCCATGGTAGGCTGATGGAGAAAGTGAAGTCGCATGGGGTCCAAGGTGTACTAGCTAGATGGATAAAGAACTGGCTGGGCAACAGGAGACAGAGAGTATCAGTGGAAGGGAGTTTCTCAAAATGGACACGTGTGACCAGTGGTGTTCCACGGGGATCCGTGCTGGGGCCACTGTTGTTTTTGATATACATAAATGATTTGGAGGAAAGTATAGGCGGTCTGATCAGCAAGTTTGCAGACGACATTAAGTTTGGTGGAGTAGCAGATAGTAGATTAGATTAGATTAGATTAGAGATACAGCACTGAAACAGGCCCTTCGGCCCACCGAGTCTGTGCCGACCATCAACCACCCATTTATACTAATCCCATATTCCTACCAAACATCCCCATCTGTCCCTATATTTCCCTACCACCTACCTATACTAGTGACAATTTATAACAGCCAATTTACCTACCAACCTGCAAGTCTTTTGGCTTGTGGGAGGAAACCGGAGCACCCGGAGAAAACCCACGCAGACACAAGGAGAACTTGCAAACTCCACACAGGCAGTACCCAGAATCGAACCCGGGTCCCTGGAGCTGTGAGGCTGCAGTGCTAACCACTGCGCCACTGTAAAAGGGACTGTCAGAGAATACAGCAGAATATAAATAGATTGGAGAGTTGGGAAGAGAAATGGCAGATGGAGTTCAATCAGGGCAAATGCGAGGTGATGCATTTTGGAAGAGCCAATTCAACAGTGAACTATACAGGAAATGGAAAAGTCCTGGGGAAAATTGATGTACAGAGAGATTTGGGTGTTCAGGTTCATTGTTCCCTGAAGGTGAATAGAGTGGTCAAGAAGGCATACGGCATGCTTTCCCTCATCGGACGGGGTATTGAGTACAAGAGTTTGCAGATCATGTTACAGTTGGATAGGACTTTGGTTCGGCCACATTTGGAATACTGCGTGCAGTTCTGGTCGCCACAATACCAAAAGGATGTGGATGCTTTGGAGAGGGTGCAGAGGAGGTTCACCAGGATGTTGCCTGGTATGGAGTGCGCTAGCTATGAAGAGAGGTTGAGTAGATTCGGATTATTTTCATTAGAAAGACGGACGTTGAGGGGGGACCTGATTGAGGTGTACAAAATCATGAGAGGTATAGACAGGGTGGATAGCAAGAAGCTTTTTCCCAGAGTGGGGGATTCAATTACGAGGGGACACGAGTTCAAAGTGAAAGGGGAAAAGTTTATGGGGGATATGCGTGGAAAGTTCTTTACACAGAGGGTGGTGGGTGCCTGGAACGCGTTGCCAGTGGAGGTGGTAGACGCGGGCACGATAGCGTCTTTTAAGATGTATCTAGACAGATACATGAATGGGCAGGAAGAAAAGTGATACAGACCCTTAGAAAATAGGCGACAGGTTTAGATAGAGAATTTGGATCGGCGTAGGCTTGGAGGGCCGAAGGGCCTGTTCCTGTGCTGTAATTTTCTTTGTTCTTTGTTCTTTGATCTTGATGTTGGTCTGGGCTGATGCTGGATGAGCCAATCTGGACACCTAGAAAGGTGACACGATCTTACACCAGCTGGGCCTTACATGGATGGTCTTTTAGTCCAGCTCCCAAAGTAACTGCAGTAGTTCCTGTAAAAGGGTTAAATGTGTGGACACGGTCTGTGGTGATGAAGAGGAGATCATCGATATATTGCAGCAGCAGGAAGACTGTGAAAGGCTCATAAGGGCCCCGGCCATATGTTTGTGGAAAATAGTGGGGTTATTGTGGAACCTCTTCTGACAGACATGTCCAGGGGTATCTCTGGACCTCAGAAGTGAATGTGAATTTAAATTGTTTCTCTAGTTTTACTGGGATACTACAATAACCATTAGAGATATCCAGGGTGGTGAAGACAGCCCTGCCGCTGGGAATCCGGGAGAGTAGGGTGGGTGTCTCTCACATAACCGGGTTCACACAGGGGTGACTGAGTTGAGTTTGTGGTGGTCAGTAGTCAGTCACCAGCTGCCATCCGGTTTTCCAACCGGCTAAATCGGGCAGTTAGTAGTGAATGTGTCTTTGTGAATTACACCCTGGTTTAACAATGACCTGATGTTGTCTGGAACATATGATATAATCTCAGCTCGGTAAGAATACTGCTTCATGGAGCATGCAATGGTCAGTTAATTTCTTCAGGTCAGCTCATGTTTCCACAGTCATCTTTATGGGTTGTGAATACACTCAGCACCGACTCGAGAATCGCCTGTACCTCAGGTTCATCAGAGGTGTCTGATTCACACTCCTCTGATATTTTAATCATGAATATTGGGGGTGCACTGGAAACCAGAGCAGGGGTATGTTTTAATGTTCTAAAATATACAAATATAGGGATAATCAATTACTGCTGATAACCGTTGAGCACATTACTGCCCAGTAGTCCCTGTCCATTATGCAGGATCATATGAAAGGGAGGCAGAACTTTGACATGAACTCTGTTCCCTCTCCTGCACCACTATAAGATCCCAGATTACCCAAAAGGTGGTCGAAGGGTCACTAGAAGTTTATTGAGGAGTGACAATTCAAATACAGCACAGAATAAGAATAGACATAGTAGACATACGACCTGTGACAGGTGAGAAAGGCTTTCTGGCTACGGATCAGATGTTAGAAGCTATTAAAGACATTATAGCAGAGCACGTAGAGAAATTTAAAGTGATCAGGTATTGTCAGCATGGTTTTGTGAAAGGAACATCAAGTTTAACCAATTTATTGGAGTTCTTTGAAGAAATTACACGTACTGTGGATAAAGGGGCACCGTTGGATGTAATGTAGTTAGATTTCCAGAAGACACTTGATAACGTGTCACATCAATGGTCATTGCAGAAACTAAATGCTAATGGTGTAGGGGGTAACATATTGACATGGATAGAAAATTGGCTATCCAACAGGAAACAGAGAGTAGGCAAAATGGGTCATTTTCTGTTTGGTAAGATGTAACGAGTCGTGTGCCACAGAGATCAGTGCTGGGGACGTAACTTTTTACAATTTATATAAATGACTTGGATGAAGGGACTCAAGGTATGGTTGCTAAATTTTCTGATGAAACAAAGACAGATCGGAACGAACGTTGTGAAGAGGACATAATTGGGCTGCAAAGGGATATCGATAGCTTACGTTAGTGGGCAAAGATGTGGCAAATGGAGTAAAATGAGGGAAAATGTGGAATTGTCCATTTTATAGGAAGAATAAAAAAGAAACGAATTATCTGAATGGTGAGAGATTGCAGAGCTCTCCGATGCAGAGGAACTGGGTGTGCTAGTGTATGAATTGTACAAGGTTATGATGCAGGTACAACAGGTAATCAGGAAACTAATCGAATGTTATCATGTATTGCAGAAGGAATTGAATACAAAAGTATGGAGGTTATGTTTCATGTATACAGGACATTGGTGAGACCACATCTGGAGTTCTGTGTGCCTTACTGGTCTCCTTATTTAAGGAGGATGTAAATGTGTTGAAAGCAGTACAGAGAATGTTTACTAGACTAATACCTGGAATGGGTGGGTTGTCTTTTGAGGAAAGGCTGGACAGGCTAGGCTTATATCAGCTGGAGTTTAGAAGATTAAAAGGTGACTTTATTGAAGCATAAGATTCTGAGTGTAGGGCAGAGTAGGTGAGGGCCACAGAGAGAGAAACAGAGAGAGAGAGACAGCTCAGCTCATCTGCTGTGGAGACCCACATCAATGCCTTTGTTACCTCGAGACTTGACTATTCTAACACACTTCTGACAGCTCTCCCACATTCTACAATCTGTAAACTTGTGGTCATCCAAAACTCTGCTGCCATCTTCTAATTTACACCAAATTCTGTTCACCCAACATCACTGCACTCACTGACCGACATTGGCTCTTGGTCGAGTCACACCTCAATTTTATTATTCAAAATCATGTGATCAAATCCCTCCATGTCGTCACCCCTCTGATTATCCCAATCCCCTGCTCATTTCCAATATTCCTGAACTTTATAAAAGTATTTTTCTAATTCCCTTTTTAAAGTGAGTTTATTTCCCTCTGTCTCTCTCCCTGACCACACATTTCATCTCTCCAGCTCCACTGGTGCTGTGGAAGTTTAGATCCATAACCTGATATGAACTGCACTGCTATTCACATCCAGCACATTGAAGAGGACACCCAGGCTGGCCGAGGTGCGAGCGTGGGTGTAACGTGTGTGTGTCTGTAGCGTGAGGAGGGGTCTGAATATGATGTCAATCAGCCATTTCAGCAACTTTGATGTACGTCTTTGAAATTTGGTCGGTGCATGCCCACTGACCACCTGTGTTAGTCAGTCTCAGCTGAACATACATTCAGCAGCACGAGGAACCTCATCTAGTATTATTTAAAAGGACCAGGCATCCAACGTACAGGTGAGGGGCTTTTGACGTACTTCTGCTATTGTAAAGTTAGTGGAGGTGCTGTGGATGGTTTTCTGCAGGTTGTGTTGTGAGCTGTGCAGACATTCAGGGAGGAGAGAGGACTTGGGGACCCAACTCTGGACGAGGTATGGGGACTGTAGTTACAGTGTCTCTGGGTCTGAAACATGACCAACAAATGGAGAAGAGGCTGCAGAGTGATGGATCTCTGTAAAGAAGGAGGAGGAAGGGGCTCTGCACTACCGACCACGGGTTTTCCAACAGCAAAAGGAGCAGTGGTCATAATATCGAACACTGGGGAACACTACTGTATACGCCCATCGAGTCTGAACAGCAACCTTTCACCACTTCTCTCTGTTTACTGTTCCTGAGCCAATGTTATATCCACTCTTTCACTGTCCCTTTAATCCATCGGCTTCAGTTTCCTTAACCTGTCTATTGAATGCCAGTTGATCAAACACCTTTTGAAAGTCCATATATATAACTTCAATCACACCACCCTCATCAACACTCTCCATTGTTTTATCAAAGAACTCCATCAAGTTTACCTCAGCACTACCTCTCTCCACTCCTCCACTGTTGTTAAATTATCAGACTGATTATCCGACATCCAGTACTGGATGAGCAGAAATTTCCCCCAATTAAATATTGGGAAGACTGAAGCCATTGTTTTCACTCCCCACTCCAACTCTGTTCCCTTGCTATTGATTCCATCCCACTCCCTGGTAACAGTCTGAGATTCAGACAGTCTGTTTGCAATCTTGGTGTCACATTTCACCACAAAATGAGGTTTAACCTCATTTTCAGGGTATAATTACAACCGCCTATTTCCTCCTCAGTAACATCGCCTGACGTAACCCCTGTCTCAGCCCATCTGCTGCTAAAACCTCATTCATGCCATCGTCACCTCTCGATGTGACTATTCCAACTCACTCCTGGCTGATCTCCCACATCTACTCTCTGTAAGCTTGAGGTCATCCAAAACTCTGCTGCCCATGTCTTAGCTCACACCAAGTCCCTTTCATCTATCACTGACCGACATAGGCTCCCAGTCAAGCAATGTCTTGATTTTAAAATTCCCATCCTTGTTTTCATATCCCTCAATGGTCTCGCCTCTCCCTATCTCTGTAATCTCCTCCAGCTCCAGAACCCATCAAGCCATCTGTGTTTCTCGAATTCTGGCCTCTTTTACATCCGTTTAGATGATTACAAAGTTATGGGCGGCATGGACAGAGTGGATACTCAGAATCTTTTTCCCAGGGTGGAAGAGTCAGTTACTTGGGAACATCGGTTTCAGGTGCGAGGGGCAAAGTTTAGAGGGGATGTGCGAGGCAGGTTTTTGACACAGAGGGTGGTGAGTGCCTGGAACTTGCTGCCGGGGGAGGTGGTGGAAGCAGATACGATAGCAACGTTTAAGAGACATCTTGACAAATATATGAATAGGAAGGGAATAGAGCGATATGGGCCCCGGAAGTGCAGAAGGTGTTAGTTTCGGCAGGCATCAAGATCGGCGCAGGCTTGGAGGGCCGAATGGCCTGTTCCTGTGCTGTACTGTTCTTTGTTCTTGGTTCTTTGTTATTTTAATCACTGCACCACTGGCGACCGTGCCTTCTGCTGCCGGGGCCCAATCTCTGCAGTATCCTCCCTACACACTTCCGCCTCTCCATCTCGCTTCCCTCCTTTAAGACATTCCTGAAAACTTTCCTCTTTGGCTAAGCTGTTGGTCCTTTGACCTAATATCTCCTGTTGTATGTCAGTTCGTCATTTGCTTCATAATGCTCCTGTGAAGCATCTTGGGATGGTTTAAAGACAATATCTAAATATAGATTGTTGTTGTTGTTGAAGTTCGCCAGACATCATTTGTCTGCAGCATATCCAGGTTGCTAACAACTTACTATCCAATGTTTTTCCAAGCAACAAATATTTTTCTCTTGGGTTGTCACGTCTAAAAAATGTCCCCAGTCGTGACTCTAGTCTGACTGTTCAGTAATTACAGCGTTTATCCCATATCTCCTTTTTTAAACAGGATGTAAGATTTACAATCCTCCAATCCTCTGTCATCACATCCATATCCAAGGAGGATTGGAAGATTCTGGCCAGTGCCTATGCTATTTCCACCATTCCTTCCCTCAGAAACCCCTATAAATCCCATTCACACATGGTAAGAGTTCCAGTTTATTGTGGTCCAAAAAGTGTTGGATTGAAAGTGGTTAACAGAAACTGTTTGTTCAGTGACTGTAATTAATGTCAGTCTCCATGGAGCCTGATTGTGTCACAGGAGGGTTTCCCTCTTCTATTAATAAGGGACTCCTTTCAATGTGTTATCCCATACTGTCAGCGGGAGCATCACGCCCGGCACTCACAGGGATCAGCGGCTCAAGAGAGAGGGAGAGGATAGATCAGAATCTGAGAACAATGGGTCAGAGTCTGAGAACAATAGATTGGAATGTTACAACAATGAGCAAGAGTTTATCCTCAGAACTTCACGATCTTTCTACACATTATGATCGGTTCTCATTAGACTTTCGCATCTACCTCGCACTTCGGATTGCTCAATCCATTTATTATCCCATCCTCGCTCTTGTTGGTGTCCCTGGTTAGTATCTGTTTCCAGGTATTTATTCTGAAAACCATGTTTAACTGTATTACTGTTCCTGTAATTTACTCTCACCGCCTTGCTGCTGTTGTTAATCCCGGTGAATATCTCCAGTAATTACCTTGATTAACCATGTTTAACTGTATTACTGCTCCTGTAATTTACTCTACCCTCCTTGCTGCTGTTGTTAATCCCGGTGAATATCTCCAGTAATTACCTTGATTAACCATGTTTAACTGTATTACTGCTCCTGTAATTTACTCTACCCTCCTTGCTGCTGTTGTTATTTCTGCTGAATCTCTATCTCCAGAAATCAGCTGTATAAACCACTGCTAACGGTATTTCAGTTCTTGTAATTTACTCTCTCCTCTTTGCTGCTGATACTGTCTCTATTTCCAGCTAGGAGATCTGTAAACCCTGTTTACTGAAATACTGTTCTGGAACGTAAATTGTGGGAAGAGAGAAGACAGTGTCATTGGTCCATTGGTCTCCGTCACAAACTCCATCCCCTATCTGTGAACCACATACCCGATCCTGAGGCTGAACCAGACAGTTTACAACCTCTGTGTTCTATTTTTACCTGACCTGAGTTCATCTCCAAATTCTCTCCATCACCAACCCTGTCTACTACCACCTGAGTAATATCACTCGTCTCCACCTCTGCCTCAGCCCATCTGCTGCATAAACCCTCATCTGTGCCTTTGTTAAATCCAAACTTGACTATTCCTAATCTATCCTGGTCACCCTCCCAGTTATAAACCTCCATAAACCGCAGCCCGTCCAGAACTCTGCTGCCTGTACCCTAAGTCACACCAAATCCCGATCACCCATCACCCCTGTGCTCACTGATCTACATTGGCTCCCGGTCTGGCAGCATCTTAATTTTAATTTTATCATTCTTGTGTTTGAATCCCTCCATGGCCTCACCCTTCCATTAGTCCCATTCCCCAGTCCATTTCCCATATTTCTGCAAATAATATGCCTTCAATCTTTTCTCAATTCTCTTTTTAAAGTGAATTTCTTTCTCTCTGTATCTGTCCCTCGCCAAGATTTGCAACTCTACAGAACCAGCAGTGCTGACGACACAGAAGCTGGAACCCATAAAATGATGTGAACCACACACCAGCCACTTCTAGTGTGGTCAGCACAGTGCCCCATGGTGGGCAGTACACTGGTATGGTCAGCACAGTGCCCCATGGTGGGCAGGGCTCTAGCGAGTCGTACTATGTTTGTGATGCTCATGTGAGGATGATTTTGAATGTGACTTTAATGTACCAACCAGACAGCTTTGATGTACGTCTTTGAAATCTGGTCTCTGCATGTTCACTGACCGCCTGTTTTAGTCAATGTCAGTTGAATATACATTTAGCATCACAATGAATCCCCTCTAATGTTATTTAAATGGACCAGGCATCCAACTTACAGGTGAGGGCTTTTGACTTACTTATGCTATTGTAAAGTTAGTGGAGGTGCTGTGGATGGTTTTCCGGAGGTTGTGTTGGGAGCTGCTGCAGACCTTCAGGGAGGACAGAGGATTTGGTGACCCAACACTCGACGGGGTATGGGGGCTGTAGTTACAGTGTCTCTGGGTCTGTTACATGACCAACAAATGGAGCAGAGGCTGCAGAGAGGGGAAGTTCTGTAAAGCGGGAGGAGAAGGGGGCTCTGCCCTACCCATCCCGGGTTTTCTAAGAACACTTTTCCTTTTCCTATCTACACCTAACCCAGGAGTAGTGTGACACTGATTCAATAAGGAGAAGGTCACAGAGCTGTGTCATCTCCTGCAACACGACCTGGAGCCTCACACCAGGGTGAGGACGGAGCTGTCAGTGCCTGTTAAGGTCACAGTTTCTTTGAACTTCTATGTATCTGGATCTTTCCAAGCAGGAGCAGGAAACATATCAAACATAGAGTCATAGAGAGTGGTAGATACATTTATGACACAGAGGAAGGCCAGTCGGCCTCTCTGTGCCAGATCTCTGTGGAATAATCCAGTCGGTTCCACTCCCCCGCTCAATCCCCGTATCTCTGCAAGTGCATTTCCTTCTGGTGTCCATCCAGTTTCTTTCTGAAATCATTGATTGTCTCGGCTTCCACCACCCTCATGGGCAGTGAGTTCCAGCTCATTACCATCCACTATGTAAAAAAGTTCTTCCTCATATTTCCCTGCATCTCTTACCCAAAACCTTCCATCTGTGTCCCCTAGTCTGTGTTTCATCAGTTAATGGGAACAAGTTTTTCCTTGTCTATCTTATCTAAGCCTATCATAATCTTGTCCACCTCTGTCAAATCTCTCTCAATTTCCTTTACTCCAGGGAGAGCAACTCCATCTTCTCCAAACTAACCTTGCAGCTAAACCCCACATCCCTGGAACCATTCTGTTAAATCTCCTTTGCACCCTCACAGGGACCTTCACATCATTCCTAAAGTGTGGTGACCAGAACTGGACACAGTTCTCTAGTTGGGGCCTAACCAAAGCTTTATAAAGTTTCAGCATAACTTCCGTGCTTTTGTATCTTTGTCTCTAATGATGAAGCCCAAGATCTGATATGTTTTGCTAAACACTCTGCTAATATCTCCTTCCGCCTTCAAAGATCAATACATATGGAGCCCCAGGTCCCTCTGTTCCTGCACAATCTTTAGAACTGTGTCATTAAGTCTATATTGCCTTCCTACTCCTTCTGACAAAATGCATCAGCTCACACTCCTCTGTATTAAATTCTACCTGTCAGTTCTCTGTCCATTCTGCTAGCCTATCTATATCCTGTTGCAGGCAGTTTGTAACATCTTCACAGTTTACTACACCTCCAAGTATGGGATCATCGGAACATTTTGAAATTCTATTCTGTATTCCAAAATCCATGTCATTTGTATATAGCTAAAAAAAAAAAGCTGTGGTCCTAGCACTGACCCTTGGGGAGCATCACTGTCTACCATGCTCCAGTCTGAAAAGCAACCATTTAACACATTTCTCTTTTTTCTGTCCTCTGGACAATTTTTGATCCAATTGGATGCTATTCCATGAGCTTCAGTTTTGCTAACCAAGCTTTTGTTTGGTTCTTCGTCAAATACTTTGATAAAATCCATGTAGCCAACATCCACCACATTCCCTGCATCAACCTTCTCTGAGCATCAAAATAAATTCAATTAGTTCAGTCAAGCATGATCTGCCATTTAGATATCCGTGCTGACAATCCTTAAATAACTCAAACCTCTCCAAGTGTGTGTTGTCCTTTTTCCCTAATTATTGTTTCTAAAACATTACTCACGACTGATGTTAAACTAACTGACCAGTAGTTGCGAGGCCTGTGTGTTCCCCACTGATAATTCAGGGAGGTGAGGGTGACCATCTATGTCACCAGTTTCTCCCTCAGCAGGGAGAAGCAGGATGAGATATCCCGTGGCTTTGTCAGGATAGCGGGATTCCTGATGGTGTATGTGTCTCTGCGGGGCCTCCGTGTCGACGGGGAGGGGTACATGAACTGGAGGAACTCTCACTCCATTAATGTACAGTTGGTGTGTGAGCATGCCCAGTACATCATGTTGGTGAATGTCCACTATCCTGGCAACAGCCACGATACATTCATTCTGATGCAGTCAGCCGGTTCCAACACTTTGGCTGCCATGCAGAACCAGAATGTGGCTCCTCGGAGATGAAAGATTCCATTCTCTAGACACAGCCCATGTTTCTACATCCCCAAACCACCTCCCACCGCCAACCAACCTCACACAATTAACATGTGTATAGCGTGAGCAATGGAGTCACCAGGAACATGGTGGAACAAATCATCGGTGTGATGAAGCAATGCTTCCGATGTCTGAACCGCTCGGGGGGAGTCCTCCAGTACACACTGGAGCAGCTGTCCAAGTTCATGGTGTTCTGCTGCACCCTTCATATCATCACTATCATGAGGACACAGGCATTGGCACCAGGAATACGGAGGACACCTCAGGAGGAGGAGGTGGAGGCAGGGAGGATAATTCCTGGATGCCATCGACCCGGACAGGTGTTGGAGACTGTCACCTAAGATTCCAGTTCACATAAGACAACTTCCCTTTCCCACCATGGATCCTCCATTCTCCACCATTTCACCCATCTGAGACGCCCCATCACAGAGTCCCCTTGGTCACCATCCTGCAATAAAAACCACCAGCAAAAACCTTTTCATTAACATCTTTATCCAACAACACATTCAATTATTCAAACAAAACTGAACTATTCACCCATGTGTATTCCCTTAGTGCCTGTCTTGTGGGTTCCCTCGACTTGCCTATTGCTCCTACACAGTGTTTCCACAATGGCTGCAGCATGGCTGGTGGAAGGCTGCTGACTTTCACTGGGGAGACTGCAGATGGACTTGCAGGACGTCCTCGAGCAGCTCAGGGCCTTACGGGCTCGTATTTGGATTGCACCACCTCGACATGGGCAGCAGCAGCCTGGGCTGGCTGATGGGTAACAGCAAGGACACTGGTGGAGTGACAGTGAAGGGAAAACAAATACTGTCATCCTGAGAGAGGACAGCAGGTTCATGCTCCACGGAGACACTGTCACTCCCCCGGGGCGACACCTCAGCAATCCTAGTAATCTACTGGATCACAGATTGCTGGACTGCTGTGAGATCCTACAAACCCCTTTGAACACTGAGATCCACAGCCATGATGACAACAGTCTGAACCTGCATGGCAGCAAGCATGGATCTCATGACCTCAGTCTGAGCTTCCACTGCAGCACTGAGACGTTGGGAGTCTGCCGTCTGTGCTGCAGTGGAAGCTGAGACAATGTTCACCAGACACTGTATCACGGCTGGGTCCGCTAGTTCAGTCATAGAGTTAGTGACCACTTCCACAGGGGAAAGAATGGGGTTCAAGTTCTGTGCAATGTCCTGTGCCACGTTGGAGCCGGACTCCTCCATGTTCCTTGAAAGTGACAACAGACTGTCTGACAGGCCTGTCAATGGACAAAGTATCTCATTATAGATGTCCATCAGCATTCTCTTGTCTGCTGTTCCAGCAATGTTTACATCTGAGTCCTGTGTATTATAAGTCGTTTGTGACCTCGTCCTCCGGTGAGCTGACACATGAACTATCCTTTCCCCCTGGCCTGGCTGCACCTCACTCGTGCTCGGTGACTCACCACGTGCAGATTCCGACTCTATCCCAGCCTCTAAGATACACACAGTGTAAGTATTTGATCTGGTGACTGTGAGTTTCAGACCAAATGATGGGGCATCACTCTCAGTGTTGTGCTGCTGCTCTCTCTGTCTCCTGGAGCTGCTGTGACTGGGAAGCTGGCAGCTTTGGGTTGTCATTAGAAAGTATAAAATCAGAAGAGGAGGGTTGGGGTGAGGGATTGGGGGTGGGATAGAAAGCATGAATTCATGGTCCCGCCATCTGCAGCTTGTACATCATCCCAGACAACAGGAGGAGGGGGAGGTGGGAGTTAAGAAGAGACATAAGGCAGGTGCATAACATCATGCTGAATGCCGGATGCTACGGGCTCTGTCAAGCCAGTCCCATGATGTGAGGAACCATCTCCTCCCTCAGGCTCAGGGGATAAAGGTCTGCCCGGTCCCCGCCGATTCACTGCTGCTCTCTGTGATTGTCAGCCACCATGTTCTGTAAGAGAGAGGGCAGAATATAAGTGATTGTGTTGCACTGTGTTTGGGTGATGTGCCTACCATAGCTGAATAGCTGGAGATATGTGGAGGCAGTGAGGTGGGTGTGAGGCTGGTATCAGTGGAAGGTGTGTGAGGGTGAGGTGGAGTATGTGAATGTTAGGTGTTAGCCCTGAGTGTTAGGGACTGTTGATGGGTGAGAATTGGGGGTGCGGTACATTGAGCAGTGTGAGAGGTTGGTGGTGTTGGGGGTAGGAGATGTCATGTGGAGATGAATTCACTGACATTGACCACCCGTGTGAGCTCATTAAACTTCTTCTGTCTCTGCTGCCAGGTCCTCAGGGCCAGACCTCTTGCATTGACCTCCCTGGCCACCTGCTCCCATTCCCTTCGGAGGACGTTCCTTGAGGGTCTCCAGCCCACTCCACGGAAACATGGCCTCTCTCCTCCTTTCAGACTCCATGACTAAGGCCTCCAACACTACATCCGTGAACAGCAGAGCCCACTCTCTGTCCTAGATTCCATTGACCTTGTCTCCAATTGCAGCGTTCCCAATCAGCAACGGCAGCCTCCTGTGATTCAGTGCAACTTCCCGTTTAGAGGGACAGACTGCCTTGAAGAGCTGAAGCCTGGCTGAAACACGAGCCAGCCTCACACACAGTTAGTCCCCTGTTAAACTTGCAGACAGACAGCAGGGCGGGTCGCTTTGTGGTGTACGTAGAATGCATGGAAATGAGGAGGCAGCAGGATGTTTGTGTGTCACCTGTCTCAACAGGAACGGGGACGGGCAGATCATGACTCCTCTGCTGTAAAAGTGATGCAAACACGATTTTTTCGCACTTCCGATTGACCTTTCCCTCTTTCACGTTTTTTATCTTTCCCTCAGTCACTTCACTCTTTGTCTCTTGCTCATAGAATTAGAGATTGGTGCAGCACAGAAAAAGGCTATTCGGCCCATTGTGTCAGTACTGTCTCTTTGAAAGAGCTATCGAATTAGCTCCTCTCCCAGCCTCTTTCCCCAGACTCATGTTGCCAATGTGGAAAAACCTTTCCTTCAATCTCAGTCTCTCCCTCTTGCAGCAGTCACACAGCTTCCAGCCTATTCACACAGCCACAGTCAGCTGAACTTCGTTAACTACTCAGCACCTCCAATTAGGCAGCAGCCAACCCCAGTGCTGTACTTGTCCTCCGAGTATTTAATGGGGGACAGTGTCGAGTGAGCTTTACTCTGCATCTAACCTGTACTGACTCTGCCACAAACATGTGTTCATCTAAAACTCTGCTGCCTGTATCTAAACTCAAAGCAAGTCCCGTTCATCCATCACTCCAGTGCTCGTTGACCAACATTGGCCCCTGCTCTGGCAACATCTTGATTTGAAAACTCTCATCCTCATGTTCAAACCTAACTCATTCTGAAATGCCCAGTGATGAAACTGTCTCATCAAAATACTAAATGTTATTTTGTTTGTCAGAACCACAGGGACTGCAGTGGTTCAAGATTCACCATTTTCTCATGGTAACCAGGGATGGGGAAGTAATGCTGGCCTTGTCAGTATCACCCATATCCTGAGAACAAATAGACAGGAAATAAAATAGTAATAAAATCAATGAATTTGTAATTGACGGATTGAAACCAGGCGAGGTCTGTGATCAGAGTGAGACGTCATAACCCAATAAACAAATTGTCAACACAATTTATCTCACCAGCTCCTTGTGTTTGTCTTTCTGCTGTTGTCTTCAGCAGAAAACAAGTAACAATTAATCTCGGGATTAAAAACTGCTGAAAGTCAATTGTGCACATGAGATACGAACTCAATGGTTTCTGTTATCAGACAGTCAGAGAATCACACAGCACAGGAGGAGACCATTTAACAAATCGTCCCAGTTCCAGCTGTTTGAAGGAAATTTTCAATTATTCCTCTCCCCTGTTCTTTTCTCCCAGTCCAGTAAATCACCCTGTTAGTATTGATCCAATTCCCTTTTGAACGTTTCTGTTAAATCTGCTTCCACAACCCTTTCAGGAAGTGAATTCCAAATCATAAACACTCGCTGTGTAAAGAAAAGAAAATCTGCTCATCTCTCCTCTGTTTTTTTGTTAATCAACATGAAACTGTGTTCTCTGGTTACTGACCCTTCATCCAGTCAAACCAGATTATCTTTATTTATTCTCGCAAAACAGATAATCATTTTCAGCCCCTCTATTAAATCTCCCTTTTAGCTTCTCTGCTCTAAGGAGAATAATCCCAGATTCTCTCCCCATAACTGAAGTCCCTCATCCCTGTTACCATTCTAGTATAACGCCTAGGTACCATCTCCAAGGCCTTGAAATCTTCATAAAGTGTGGTGTCCAGAATTGGAAACAATATCCCGGCTGAGGCTCAAACAGTCATTTCTAGTCTTAGCGGAATGTTCTTGTGTTTTTTTTTAATTCTTTGCTTCTCGTTATAAAGCTAAGGATCCCGGATGCCTTTTTAAAATCTTCACAACTTGTCCAGCCACCATTGAAGATTTGTGTACATATGCACCCATTCTCTGTGCTCCGGTACCATCTATTAAATGGTGCAGTTTAGTTTCTACTCACTCCCCTTATTCTCCCTCACAAAATAATCACTTCCCCAATTCTATGTGTTAAATTTCATTCACCATGTGTATTCTCATTTCACCATCTGACTGTCCACGTCCTCCTGCTGAAGCAGCTACTATCCTTCACACAGGTTACTATTTATTTATTTATTTTTTATTTAGAGAAACAGCACTGAAACAGGCCCTTCGGCCCACTGAGTCTGTGCCGACCATCAACTACCCATTTATACTAATCCTACAATAATTCCATATTCCTACCACTTCCCCACCTGTCCCTATATTTCCCTACCACCTACCTATACTAGGAGCAATTTATGATGGCCAATTTATCTATCAACCTGCAAGTCTTTGGCATGTGGGAGGAAACCGGAGCACCCGGAGGAAATCCACGCAGACACAGGGAGAACTTGCAAACTCCACACAAGTAGTACCCAGAATTGAACCCGGGTCGCTGGAGCTGTGAGGCTGCGGTGCTAACCACTGGCTTATGCAAATGTTGAGACTCTGCTCTTCACGCGTAAGTCTTTGTCATGTATCAATTTATCTATAAGTCAAGAAGAGTACTGGTTATAATAATGACCCTTGAAAAATTGCACTGTATACTCCCCCTCCTCCACCAGTCTGAACAATGTCTATTCACTACTTCTCTCTGCTTTCTGTCCCTGAGTCAGTGTCATATCCAGACTATCACTGTCACATTAATCCATGTGTTCCATTTTCATAACAAGTCTATGAAATGTCATTTGATGACAGGCCTTTTGAAAGTCTGTATACATAAGTGTATATACATAATTGCATATGCATGTGCAGGGGTGGAAGATGTTGGTATGGTTCTTAATGAATACGTGTTTCACGTTACAAAAGAGGGGTATGACGCAGATATTGTAGCTAAGGAGGAGGAATATGAAGTATTTGATGTGATATACATAGGGAGAGAGGAAGTATTAATGGGATTAGCATCCTTGAAAGTTGATAAGTCACCAGATCCAGATAAAATGCATCCTAGGCTGTTAAAAGAAGCAAGAGAGGAAATAGCAGAGGGTCTGACCATCATTTTCCAGTCGTCAGTGGGTACAGGTGTGGTGCCAGAGGATTGGAGTACTGTTAACATTGTACCTCTGTTTATAAAGGGAGCCAGGGTTAGACTGAAAAATTACAGGCCAGTCAGTCTAACCTCAGTAGTGGGCAAATTATTGGAATCTATTCTGCGAGACAGGTTAAACTGTCTGTTAGAAAGGCACAGGCTAATCAAGGATAGTCAGCATGGATTTGTTAAGGGACGCTCCAGTTTGACCAACTTGATTGAATTTTTTGAAGAAGTAACAAGGAAGATAGATGAGGTAGTGCAGTTCATGTGGTCGACATGGATTTTTTATCAAGGCTTTTGACAAGGTCCCACATGTCAGACTGGTTAAAAAAATAAAATCCCAGGTAATCCAGGGAAATACAGCCAGGTTGATACCAAATTGGCTCAGTGGCAGGAAACAAAGTGTAATTGCTGATGGGTGTTTTATTGACTGGAGGGCTGCTTCCAGTGGCGCTCCACAGGGCTCAGTACTGGGTCCCCTGCTGTTTGTGGTATATATTAACGATTTGGACGGAAATGTAGAAGCATGATCAAGAGGTTTGTCGATGACACACAGATTGGCCATGTGGTAGATAGCGAGGAGGATAGCTGTGGGCTGCAGGAAGATATCGAAGGCAGAAAAGTGCCAAATGGGATTCAACCTGATTAAGTATGAGGCGATGTAATTGAGGAGGTCAAACAAGGCAAAGGAATATACGATAAATGGGAACATGTGAGAAGTGTAGAGGAAGTGAGGGACCTTTGGAGTCAATGCCCACATTTACCTGAAGGTAGCAGGACAGGTCGATAAGGTGGTTAAGAAGGCATATGGAATCAATTCCTTTATTAGCCAAAGTATAGAATATAAGAGCACAGAGGTTATGCTGGAACTGTATAACTCTTTGGGTAGACCACAACCTGAGTACTGTGTGCAGCTCTGGTGACCTCATTACAGAAAGGATGTAATTGCACCAGAGAGGGTACAGAGGAGATTTACGAGGATGTTGCCAGGACTGGAAAAATGCAGCTATGAGGAAATATTGGATAGGCTAGGGTTGTTCTCCTTGGAACAGAGCAGGCTGAGGGGAGATATGATTGAAATGTACAGCATTTTTAGGGGCCTAGATGGAGTGGAGGTGAATGGTCTATCCACCTTAGCAGAGAGGTCAGCGATGAGGGGGCATAGAGTTAAAATGATTGGTGGAAAGATTAGAGGGGAGTTGAGGAAAACACTTGTTCACCCAGAAATAGGAAATTGGCTCAGGGGCAGGAAACAAAGGGTAATTGTTCAGGGTATTTTAGAAATTGGAGGGATGTTTCCAGTGGCGTTCCACAAGGCTCAGTACTGTGTCCCCTGCGTTGGTGTGAGTCTGGAACTCACTCCCTGAAAGGGTAGTTCATGCAGGGACCCTCAACCTATTCAAATGAAGTCTGGATATGCAGCTCAAGTTCTGCAATCTGCAGAGTTATTAAACAAATGCTGTAAGGTGGGATGAGAATAGATGGATCGTTTATCGGCTGGCCTCTTTCTGTGCCTTAACCTTTCTTTGTTTCTATGATTCCATTACACGAAACTCGCTATTCTCATTAACACTCACAGTTATGTCCGCAACGAACTCGATCAAGATTAGCAAATGATTTTCCGTTAATCTATCTCTGCTGCTTGTCATTTATTAACCCATGATTTTACAGGCAACACGTGCTTCGTGCTGGGTTACGGCCTCCAGAAGTTTCCAACCACCAACATTAGACTGACTGCTCAGTAGTTACACGGTTTGTCCAACCTCTCCTTTTGTAAACAAGGTGTAAATTTTCAGCCTTCCAGTCCTCTGTCACCACGCCCATATCCAAGGAGGATTCGAAGATTCTGACCAGTGCTGCTGCTGTTTCCACAATTCTTTCCCTCATTGAACCTCAGATATCCTATCCAGACTGGATAAATGTTCTACTTTATTGTGGTACAAAAAGTGTTGGATTGAAAGGAGTTAACTGAACCTGTTTGTTCAGTGACTGTAATTAATGTCAGTCTCCATGGACCATAATTGTGTCACTGGAGGGTTTCCATCTTCTATTAATAAGGGGCTCCTTTCAATGCATTATCCCATATTGTCAGCGGGAACATCACCAGCGGAATTAACAGGGATCAGCAGCTCCAGAGAGAGAGGGAGAGGATAGATCAGAATCTGAGAACAATAGACTGGAATGTTACAACAATGGGTCAGAAACTGAGAACAATAGAGTGGAATGTTACAACAATGGGTCAGAATCTGAGGATAATAGATTGGAATGTTACAACAATGGGTCAGAAACTGAGAACAATAGATTGGAATGTTACAACAATGGGTCAGAATCTGAGAACAATAGACTGGAATGTTACAACAATGGGTCAGAATCTGAGGATAATAGATTGGAATGTTACAACAAAGGACAGCAGGAGTTTCTCCCATTGGTTTTACTGGCTCACTGCAGATTATGGTTGGATAACATTTGAATGGCGTATCCTTTATGCTCTGAAGATCATTCAATCGATTTATTATCCCATCCTCGCTATTATTGGTGTCCCTGGTAAGTCTCTGTATCCAACTATTAGTTTTATAAACCATATTTCACGGATTTGGAGTTCTTGTCATTTAAATCGTGTCTTCAGTTTCTGTCACAAACTCTATTCCCTATTCACGTTCTACATTCCCTCACTGGCAATTATCTAAGGCTGAACCAGGGAGTTTATAACCTCTGCTATCTATTTCATGCTGATCTGAGTTCATTCCCATATTCTCTCCATCCGCAACCCTGCCTATTGTTTCGGCCAGGTGAGGAGGGGTCACAGTCGTTTCTCTTGTCCTTCCTCTTATTTGACCGCAATAGGGTTTGTCCTTTTTAGAGAGTGGATGTGCTAACCATCTCAGTGAGTATTCTACCGTTTCCCTTTGATGTGATGGTGAAGGAACCTATCGGACAGGTTCTCTTGAGTTTAAACACGGAAGCCGTGAGTTTATTATGCTTAACAATCTAAACCCGATCGAAATAAAATCATAAAAAGTACACCACACACTTACACACACACTCACGAGAATCACACACAACGATATTACAGAGTGAGAAGTACATTTGTGGTTGGATTGGAGTCCTAAATTAATTTTGGAAAAAAAATACTCATTCTGTGATGTTGGTAGATTCGGTGGTCTTCTGGCTCAATTTGTATTCTTGAAGTATTTGGCTGGTCAAAATGCCCTTTGTTGCTGGCCCACGTGGATCAGTGTTTTCTTGGTGGCAGACTTGTGGGTGGCTTTCTTCCCCTGGTGTCTCTGTCTGTAGTAATCTGTAGGCTTGGAGGGTGTTGTTATCTTGACAGAGAGACGGAGAGAGATAGGCGGGATACAGTCCTTCTGCTTCTACACAGTTTGAATCACTGACTTGTCTGTCTTTGTCCAGGAAAAACTCCCAGCTTTCACAGAGATGGACAGAAGGCCGCATGCCTGATTCACTGTGTTCTCTGGTCACTTATAATGTGATTCAAGGTTAGGAACTTCTATCTCCCCAGGACTCAGGATACCAGTATTTACACTTGGAGGAGTTTGTTCTTTTAAAGTCAATGTGTCAGGGAGGTCTTGTATGCCGTGTTAATGAATGCAATCTACGGTAATTCGATAACGAGAGCAAGCCAACGTTTTCGTTCCACGCTCATCAGACATGTATCTCCTGTTGGAGATCTTGGAATGTGAAAAGGTGTTTCAGATACCAATTGCGGTGGCAATCTTGGCTCCCAGATTTTTCAAGGCTAACTGTAGGATTTTTTCCATTAAAGTTTACTGTAAGTTTCCAACCGATGAATTAAAATTCCTCATTTGACTTATTGTGTTATCTTGACACCGCTGCAGCACACGGAAAGAAATGTGATAACAGGAACATTTCATTACAGAATTGTGGGAAGAAATAGAGGGAAACACACATTCAATCTCAATAATAACTTCTCAAATTGACACATTAATCTTAGAATTACTGCAGCTGACATTGTCTGTTACAGTTGTGCTGACTTAATTGCGTTGGAGTTTTGTCTGGGATGGTTACGTGTCGGGTTCCACCCTGGACAATTCATCAGCGATTACATTGTTTTTTTCTCTCTCTCTTGCAATGAAGCTTGAACCATTCTGGTTCCTGCACATGGATAACCTTTCTCCCGAAACCGACAGTGTGTAATGCATTGTTTATTTTAGCCCCTGTGAGGTGTTTGAGGTTTCATCTGGGCCTTTGTTCTTGCTGAGTTCTGCTTTGAAATTGTTGTGTTTGATGAGCTTTGGGTTTGGGACCTGATCATTGGGTTCTTCAATGGGTAGATCCACACTGACCTCACTTTTAGCTTTCTGGTGAGGTACACAAGTGCTGTTCACTTTAGGGTATTTTCCCTTCCCTTTTCTCATTACTATGGGGAGAATTCTTTTTCTGATCTTCCCTATGTCCTCTGGGACATTAGTGCTCACAAGTGTCTGTCCGGCTTTCACTGCACTCTCCTATAGCACTTCCACTAGGTCAGCCATCTCCCTCACCATTGTCTTACCTTTTTGGAAACCTTTCTTTGTCCTTGAACGTTTCTGCAAATGCTGTTGGCAGCCTTTTTAGGGTACCTGTTTGGACTGCATTTAAGGAGGAGAGCGTGTGGTCTAATTTCTCTAACATTTCAGGGTTGGCTAATTGGAGAGTAGGGGATTCTAGTTGGGAATCCTCCTGACCCTCCTCTAACGTGTCCTCACTGTCCTTTTCAATCCTTCCCTCCTGACTGTCTGACAGATCTGTACTTGTCTGTCCCCTCCAACGCCTTCACTTTTTTTCCTTGGGTCTGCTGTATCAATTAAATAACTTACCTGACTATTCCGTTTGCCACTCGACATGGACCACTGAACTGGGCTTTAAGGGGTTCACTCTGCATTGGGAGGAATAACAATACATGGTCTCTGTCCTGAAATGTTCTGGCCGCGGCATTTTTGCCTTCTTACATTTTCATAGCTATCTGGGAGGTTTTTAGGTGCTCCTGTGCCATTACAGAGGCTCTCGTGAACTATTCCCAGAGCATGGAAATGTTGTCTAACATGGAAGACTCATCCCCGTGTCCCAAAAGCTTCTCCGTGATTAGTTAAAGAGGATATCTCATCTCGTGTCTATAAACTAATTCAAAGAGACTAAAGCCAGTGGAATCACTGGATAAGTCCCTGGTAACCAACAGGAGAAATCCCAGCCCTTTGTCAAAGTCATAGGGTTACTCATAGCAGTATGAGCTGATCATTGCCTTTAGGGTCTGGTGGTACCGCTCCAAAGCCCGTTGTGACTGCGGGTGGTAGGCTCAGGAGTTTTGCTGGGTTATGTTCAGATTACCCATGACATTTTCAAAAATACTGTACATTAAATGTGTGCCCAGGTCCATCTGGATCTCAGCAGGCAACCCATATCGTGTCAAGAATTGGTTCAGCCCCTCCACCACTACATTGGCTGAGATAGCTCCTCAGTGAATGGCCTCTGGGTATTGTTCCACTACGTCCATAATGGTGAGAAGATACTGGTAGACCCCACTTTGCTTTCAGCAGGTGTCCCACACAATCCACCAGCACTCTGCTGAAGGGTTCCCCAAAAACTGTATGGGAATTAGGGATGCAGGTTTTACTGCCGGTTGTGGCTTCCGCACAACCTGGCACATGTGACCAGTTTTACAGAGCTCAACCACATCTTCGTGGAACAAATAACAGTACAGCACAGGAACAGGCCATTCGGCCCTCCAAGCCTGCGCCGATCTTGATGCCTGCCTAAACTAAAATCTTCTGCACTTCCGGGGACCGTATCCCTCTATTCCCATCCTATTCATGTATTTGTCAAGATGCCTCTCAAACGTCGCTATCGTACCTGCTTCCACCACCTCCACCGGCAGCAAATTCCAGGCACTCACCATCCTCTGTGTAAAGAACTTGCCTCGCACATCCCCTCTAAACTTTGCCCCTCTCACCGCAAACCTACTTTTCCTAGTAACTGACTCTCCCACCCTGGGAAAAAGCTTCTAACCATCCACTCTGTCCATGCCACTCATAACTTTGTAAACCTCCATCATGTCGCCCCTCCACCGCCGTCGTTCCAGTGAAAACAATCCGAGTTTATCCAACCTCTCCTCATAGCTAATGCTCTCCAGACCAGGCAACATCCTGGTATATCTCTTCTGTACCCTCTCCAAAGCCTCCACGTCCTTCTTGTAGTGTGGCGACCAGAATTGCACACAAAATTCTAAGTGTGGCCTAACTAAGGTTCTGTACAGCTGCAGCATGACTTGCCAATTTTTATACTCTATGCCCGGACCGATGAAGGCAGGCATGCTGTATGCCTTCTTGACTACCTTATCCACCTGCGTTGCCATTTTCAGCGACCTGTGGACCTGTACGCCCAGATCTCTCTGCCTGTCAATACTCCTAAGGTCTCTGCCATTGACTGTATACGTCCCACTGCATTAGACCTTCCAAAATGCATTACCTCATATTTGTCCGGATTAAACTCCATCAGCCATTTCTCCGCCCAAGTATCCAACCGATCTATATCCTGCTGTATCCTTTGACAATCCTCATCACTATCCACAACTCCACCAATATTTGTGTTGTCCACAAACTTACTAATCAGATCAGCACCATTTTCCTCCAAATCATTTATAGACACTACAAACAGCAAAGGTCACAGAACTGCAGAACACCACAAGTCACAGCGCACCATTCAGATAAACACCCTTCCACTGCTACCCTCTGTCTTCTATGCCCGAGCCAGTTCTGTATCCATCTTGCCAGCTCACCTCTGATCCCGTGTGACTTCACCTTTTGTATCAGTCTGCCATGAGGGACCTTGTCAAAGGCTTTACTGAAGTCCATGTAGAGAACATCCACTGTCATTCCTTCATCAATCATCTTCGTTACTTCCTCAAAAAACTCAATCAAGTTAGTGAGACACGACCTCCCCTTCACAAAACCATGCTGCCTCTCGCTAACAGTTCGTTGGTTTCTAAATGGGAGTAACTCCTGTCCCGAAGAATGCTCTCTAATAATTTCCCTACCACTGACATAAGGCTCACCGGCCTATAATTTCCTGGATTATCCTTAGTAACCTTCTTAAACAAAGGAACAACATTGGCTATTCTCCAGACCTCTGGGACCTCACCTGTAGCCAATGAGGATGCAAAGATTTCAATCAAGGACCCAGCAATTTCTTCCCTTGCCTCCCTCAGTATTCTGTGATAGATCCCATCAGGCCCTGGGGACTTATCTACCTTAATGCTTTGCAAGACGCCCAACGCCTCCTTTTTGATAACGACATGACCGAGACTATCTCCACTCCCTTCCATTGGCTTGTCATCCACCAAGTCCTTCTCTTTGGTGAATTGTGAGTTGTGGCCAGTCAAAATGCTCTCTTATGCGGTCTTCGATTTTTCGTACACCGAGATGTCCAGTCAGTGGATGTTCGTGGGACATTCTTAATATTTCTGTAAGGGTCCCCAGCGGCACCACTAGGCGGTGATCCACTGTCCAGTCTTCATCCGCAGGTCTGTGAGCAGGTCTCCACTGCCACATCAGCTCCTCATTCTTTAAATAGTAGCACTCTGCAACTCCCTCTGCTTCACATTTGGTTTGGACAGTCTGTGCTATTTTTTTAACACAGAGACTCAACTAAGGAGGATCTGTTTAACACATACTTTGGGTCCTCTAACTTCCCAAAGAAGGTTTCAGACAACCAGACAGTAGGGTCATCCGTCTGCTGTGTAAGTTCAGGAGATTGTTTGGCCATGGGCCGAATCACCACACAATCAGGGAGAATGCCTGGGATCTTTTTCTGTAAATGGTCTGTCTCTCTGACCTCTTTTGGTGTCTCAAGAACTACTGGGAAAGCTGCCACCTTTTCCCTTGTCAGATCATTACCCAGGAGCAGGTCGACCCATACACCAGTAATCTGGGTACAATTCCCATGGTTACCGGTCCTGAAACTGGGTCACACACCAAGTGCAGCTGATATAAAGATATGGACATATACTGTCTTCCGATAGCATTCACTAACACTCCAGCATTCACTGTACTCTCTGGAGGAAAGGTGATGCCTTTTCCCAGGTGAAGGGATTGGGTGGCCCCTGTATCCCTCAGTATGACGATGGGCTTGCTTGCCCCACTCGAGGGGTATGGGGTCACTTTTTCTTGGAATACAAATTCCTGGTAACTCTGGGATTTTGTTACGTTTTCCACACGCTCGGCGGTAGGTTTACTGGGTCTGACTGCGACAGTTAAAAGCACAGCCTGATCTGCTGTGTTTTCCATCATGGCCCGTTTTCCTGCACTGCTCTGGTGGACCCTGATTAATCCTACAGGTTTTCCCCGTCACGTCCATTAGTCATCTCGATGGGGATCTGCCTTATTCCAGTGAAAACATACAGATCTTCAGCCATTACTCCTGCTCTCAGTACCGTCCTATTTGGCCTGAGGATGGACCCTTGTCTGTCCCGCTTTTCGTTCTTGCCCATGGCTGCTCGGACTCCGATCACCCTTCCACCTTTTATTCTCGGATCTTTGGGGTGACTAGGAACGGAGTTCCCTCTGGGGTTAAGGCTTTGCGTACAAGCGAAAATTCATCAGCCAGAATATCTGTGAACCTTCTGGCCCTCTATGTGGGGTTTAATGCGAGGGGGCGAGTTTGTGAACTCCTCGAGGAGGATCACCGCTCTGAGGGTTTCATATGTGGGCTCTATCTTGAGCACTCATATCACTGGCCAAGAACAAACACAAAATGGACTGTAAAATCCTCTATAGGTACGGAAAAAGGAAAAGTTTAGCTAAGACAAATGTGGGTCCATTACAGGCAGTGTCAGGAGAATTTATAATGGGGAATTGAGAAATGGCAGAGAAGCTAAATGATTATTTTGTGTCTGCCTGAGGAAGATACAAGAAATCTCCCAGAGTTAGAGATCTAAGGGACTAGGGGGATTGAGGAAGTGAATGAAATTAGTAAGAGTAAGAAGGTTGTCTTGGAGAAGTTAATGGAGCTGAAGGTTGACAAGTCCCCAGGTCCTGATATTTTACATCCCAGAGTGTTGAAAGAGGAAGATTTGGAAATAGTGGATACATTGGTGAATATCTTTCAATATTCTGTAGATTCTGGAACTGTTCCTGTAGATTAGAAGATAGAAAATGTCTCCCCAGTATTTAAGAATGGAGGGAGAGAGAAAACAGGGCACTACAGACATGTTAGCCTTACATCAGTCGCTGGGAACAAGCTATACTCTATTCGAAAGAATGTGATAAATGGATCTGATTGGGCAGAGTCAACATGGATAAATGGGAAACAATGTTTGACGAACCTGTTGCAGTTATTTGAGGATGTTGCGCACAGATTTGATAAAGGGTAGTCGGTGGACGTGGTATACTTGGATTTTCAGAAGGCTTTTGATAAAGTCCCCGACAGGAGGTTGTTTAGTAAAATTGAAGCACAAGGAATAGGAGATAATGTACTGGCATGGATTAAGGATTAGTTAACAGGCAGAATTGCCGACCACGCTCTGGAAGTGGTTCAAGAGTTCACCTACCTAGGCTCAACTATCACCAGTAACCTGTCTCTAGATGCAGAAATCAACAAGCGCATGGGAAAGGCTTCCACTGCTGTGTCCAAACTGGCCAAGAGAGTGTGGGAAAATGGCGCACTGACACGGAGCATAAAAGTCCCAGTGTATCAGGCCTGTGTCCTCAGTACCTTGCTCGATGGCAGCAAGGCCCGGACAACGTATGTCAGCCAAGAGCGACGTCTCAATTCAGTCCATCTTCGCTGCCTCCGGAGAATACTTGGCATCAGGTGGCAGGACCGTATCTCCAACACAGAAGTCCTTGAAGCGGCCAACATCCCCAGCTTGTACACACGACTGAGTCAGCGGCGCTTGAGATGGCTTGGCCATGTGAGCCGCATGGAAGATGGCAGGATCCCCAAAGACACATTGTACAGCGAGCTCGCCACTGGTATCAGACCCATCGGCCGTCCATGTCTCCGCTTTAAAGACGTCTGCAAACGCGACATGAAATCCTGTGACATTGATCACAAGTCGTGGGAGTCAGTTGCCAGCGTTCGCCAGAGCTGGCGGGCAGCCATAAAGACGGGGCTAAAATGTGACGAGTCGAAGAGACTTAGTAGTTGGCAGGAAAAAGACAGAAGCGCAAGGGGAGAGTCAACTGAGCAACAGCCCCGACAAACAAATTTCTCTGCAGCACCTGTGGAAGAGCCTGTCACTCTAGAATTGGCCTTTATAGCCACTCCAGGCGCTGCTTCACAAACCACTGACCACCTCCAGGCGCGTATCCATTGTCTCTCGAGATAAGGAGGCCCAAAGAAGAAGAACAGGCAGAAAGCAGAGAGTAGGAATTAATGAGTCATTCTTGCCTTGGCAGGCTGTGACTAGTGGGGTACTGCAGGGATCAATGCTTGTGACCCGGCTCTTCACAATATGTATCAATGACTTTGGATGTGGGGACCAATGTAATATTTCCAGGTTTTCAGATGCCAGTAAACTAGATGGGAATGAGTGTTGCGAGGAAGATGCAAGACGGCTTCAAGGGGATTTGGACAGACTTCGTGAGTGGGGAAGAACATGGCAGTTGAAATATAATGTGGAAAGATGTGAGGTTATCCACTTCGGTAGCAGGAACAGATGTGCAGAGTATTTCTTAAACGGTAAGAGATTAGAAAGTGTAGTTGTACGAAGGGACCTGGATGTCTTCGTCAATAAGTCACTGAAAACAAACATGCAGGTGCAGAAAGCAAGTAGGAAGACTAATGGTATGTTAGCCTTTATTGAAGTGGATTTGAGTGCAGTAGTAGTGACGTTTTGCTGCAATTGTATGGAAACTTGGTTAGACTGCCCCTGGAGTAATGTGTTCAGTTTTGGTCCCCTCACCTGAGGAAGGATGTTATGATCATCGAGGGAGTGCAATGACGGTTCATCAGACTTGCTCCCGAGATGGCGGGACCGTCCCATGAAGAGAGATTGGGGAAACTGGGCCTGTATTCTCTAGAGTTTCGAAGAATAAGAGGTGATCTGATTGAAACCTACAAAATACTGAAAGTGATAGACAGGGTAGATGCAGCTAACATGTTTCCCCTGGTTGGGGAATCTAGAACCAGGGGAAACAATTTCGAAATAAGTGGAAATCCACTGAAGACAGAGATGAGGAGACATGCCTTTTCTCAGAGGGTTGTGAATCTTGGGAATTCTCTACCCCAGAGGGCTGTGGAAGCTCAGTCATTGAGTATGTTTAAAGCAGAGATTAACAGATTTCTAAATGGAGTCATAGAGTCGTACAGCATAGAAACAGGCCATTCGGCCGTCCGCGTCTGGGCTGACTATAATGCCGATCTATACTAATCCCAACTGCTTGCATTAATTCCATATCCCTCGATGCCTTGTTCATTCAAGTACCTGTCCAGATGCCTCTTGAATGTGACTGCTGTTCCTGCCTCCACCACCTCCTCAGGCAGATCATTGCAAATACCCACTATTCTTTGTGTGAAACATTTACCCCTTTGATCCCTTTAGACCTCCTCCCTCTCAACTTAAATCTACGCACTCTAGTTTTAGTCACCCCTAGCATGGGAAACAGACTCTGGCTATCTACCCTATCTATGCCTCTCTTAATTTTATATACCTCTATCATGTCTCCTCTCAGCCTCCTTCGCTGCAGGGAAATCAGACCCAGCCTATCCAGTCTCTCTTTCTAACTCAAGCCCTTCAAACCAGGCAACATCCTTGTGAATCTTTTCTGCACCCTCTCTCGCTTAATCACATCTTTTGTGTAGTGCGACGACCAGAACTGCCCACAATACTCCAAATGCGGCCTAAACAATGTTATGTACAAATGTAACATGATGTCCCAATTGGTGTACTCAGTGCCTCGGCCTAAATACCAGTGACATAACGGGAAATGGGGATAGTGTGGGAAAAAGACATTGAAGGGGATGATCAGCTATTATCATATTGAATGATGGAACAGGCTCGATGTCCTACTGCTGCTCCTATGTTCCAATGTTCCGAAATTGCTTAACTCTTTCAAACTCCAGGAAGGTTTGGTCAAGCTGCTTTCCAAAGATTCTGAATTTCTGCTGGTCCAGCTCCAGTACTATCTCATATGGGCCCAGGATAGCATTTTCAGTCCTCTCATAATCTGATGAACTTTCATCTTTCCTGTCATTTTGTTTTGTAAAACCAGTGTCCAGTTCTCTGACGGTCATTGCAGTTGCTTTGAAAATGTTTTGAAAGGAAAGAAAAGTGCTGCCACATCCTCCTCATTGAACTTTAGAATGAACTGGGAGACCTTTAAGAGATCAGCACATGGTCCTGAGCTAGGGGCAGCTCCCTCACTAGCTGTGCCTTCACTGGGTGTACTGAGTCTTCATCTAGATGTTTGAGCTGCCATAAGTCCCTTTCCTCCTTCTCCTTCTGGAACACTCTTACGTTTTCCTTTTCTTGACACTCACTCTGCTCTTTCTCGCTCTCTCTGGAATTCTAATTCTAGTCTCTTCTGTTCTAGTTTTACCTTAGCTAACATTACTCTATCTGTTCGTGATTCTAACCCTGTTTGAGCCTTCAGCTTCAAGTGAGAAATGGTTGGTCTCAAGTCTTACGATTATGCATTCCCTAGCTTTTGGACGGAGTGTAATCCCTAACCTTCCGGCTACATTACTCAACTTTTCAGCAGACAGGGCGTTTAACCTATACCAAGTTACTTCAATCTGTATGTAACTCCTTTATTGGCAATATAACTCCTTTATTCAAAAAGGGAGGGAGACAGAAAACAGGAAACTACAGGCCAGTTAGCTACACATTTGTCTTGGGGAAAAATTTAGAAGATATTATTAGGCATGGTATAGCCGGCACTCAGAACAAATCGAGGTAATCAGGCAGAATCAACATGGATTTATGAAAGTTAAATCATGTTTAATCAGTTTGTTGGAGTTCTTTGATGGAGTTACATGTGCTGCGGATGAAGGGGAACCGGTGGATGTACTGTACTTAGATTTCTATAATGCATTTGATCAGATGCCACATCAAAGTTTATCGCAGAAAATAAAAGCTCATGGTGTCGGGGGGAAAATATTGGTATGGAAATATGGAAAGAAGATTGACTAGCTAACAGGAAACCGAGTGTCAGCATAAATGGGTAATTTTCTGGTTGGCAAGATGAAACGAGTGGTGTACCACAGGGATCTTCAACTTTTTACAATTTATATAAATTAATTGGATGAAGGGAGCGAATTGCTATATTTTCCCATGACACAAAGATATGTAGGAAACTAAGCTGTGAACAGGACATAGGGGACTGCAAAGGAATATAGATAGGTTAAGTGAGAGGGAAAAGACCTGGAAAATGGAGTATACTGCAGGAAAGTGTGAAATTGTCCACTTTGGCAGGAACAATAAAAAGGAAGCCTGTTATCTAAATGGTGAGAGATTGCAGTGCTCTGAGATGCAGAGGGATCTGGGTGTCCAAGTGCATGAATCACAAATGGCTAGTAAGCAGGTGCAGCACGTAATTGGAAAACTAATAGAATGTTATTGTTTACAGCAAGAGAAATTGAATAGCAAAGTATGGAGGTCATGCTTCAGTTTTACAGGGCATTGGTGAGACCACATCTGGAGTATTGTGTACAGTATTGGTCTCCTTGTTAATGGAAAAATGCAAATGTATTGGGGGCAGTACAGAGAAGGCTATTTAGACTGATACCTGGAATGGGCGGGCCGTCTTATGTGGGAATATTGGACAGGCTGGGCTTGTATCCGCTGGACTTTAGAAGAGAAAGAGGCGACTTGATTGAAACATATAGGATTCTGAGGCGTCTTGACGGGGTGGATGTGGAAAGGATGTTTCCCATTGTGGGAGAATCTAGAATTAGGGGCCCCTATTTAAAAATAAGGGGGTCACCCATTTAACACACAGATGAGGAGATTTTTTTCCTGTGAGGGTCGTGTGTTTTTGGAATTCTCTTCCTCAAAAGGCGCTGGAAGCAGAGTCTTTGAATATTTGTAAGGCAGAGGTAGATAGATTATTGATAAGCAAGGGGGTGAAAGGTTATCGGGGACAGGTGGAAATGTGAAGTCGAGTTTACAATCAGATTAGTCATGACCTTATTGAATGGCAGAGCAGGCTTGAGGGGCCGAGTGGCCTACTCGTGATCCTAATTCATCTGTTCATATTTTCATGAGCTGTGGCTCAGGATGGTACTGTCTCCGAATGTGAACTTTTTAGTGCTGCAGCAGCGAAAGCCACAATAAAACCTACATTGAAATCTTCATTTTTTTTCTGGGAATCAATTGTTTTTCCCACTTCTAATTTCTCGTTTGTCATTGGGTTACAGTCAATTTCTGTTACAGCCATGTGAGGAGGGCTCCCAGATCCCCTCTTGTCCGATCTCTCATTTGACCACAATAGGGTTTATTTTTTTTTCGCATTGGACGTGCTGACCACCTCAGTGAGTATTTTACCTTATACTTTTATTGTGCTCGTGTAAGAACCAGTCAGACAGGTTTTCTTGAGATTAAACAAGAGGTGAATTTATTATACTTAACAATCTAAACTGGATCTGAATAAAATAATAAACATGTACGCTACTCATTCACGCACACACTCACACGAGAATCACACACAAATAAAGTAGACTGATAAATACATTGGTGTTGGATGAGAGTCCATGATAAATAAAAAATTATATACAGTCTGTGAGGTTGGATAATTCTGTGGTCTGCGCCTTTGTCACCCTTACTTATAAGTTTCATGCCATCTGCAGGAGTTGAAATTGTTTATTTTTACATTTAAGTCTATATCATGCATCTATCTATATGTTAGGAACAGCAATGATTCTAATACTGACCCCTGAGAAACATCACTGTATATTCTCCTCCCCCAGAATAAACAATGTCTGTTCACCACTTCTCTCTGCTTTCTGTCCCTGAGTCAATGTCATTTCCACACTATCACTGTCACATTAATCCATGTCTTCCATTTTTCATAACAAGTCTATGAAATGTCATTTGATGACAGGCCTTTTGAAAGTTCATATACATAACACGAAACAAGCTGCCCTCATCAACACTCACAGTTATGTCATCAACTAACTTGATCAAGATTATCAGACATGATTGGTTATCAAGCTATCCATCCTGTTTGTCATTTATTATCAGATGTTTTTCCAAGAAAGATATATTTTTGAGCTGGGTTATGGCCTCTAGAAATTTCCAATCGCCGACATTAGACTGATTGGTCAGAAGTTACAGGGTTTATCCCATCTCTTTTTTTAAACAGGGTGTATCATTTACAGTCCTCCACTCCCCTGTCACTACACCCATAGCCAAGGAGGAGTGAAAGCTTCTGGCCAGTGACTCTGCCACTCCTTCCCTTAACAACCCTCATACATAACATCCAGTCTGGCTAAATGTTCTACTTTATTTTGGAACACTAAATGTTGGTTTGACAGGGGTTAACTGAATCTGTTTGTTCAGTGTGTGTAATTAATGTCAGTCTCCATGCACCCTAATTGAGTCATTGGAGAGTTTTCCACTTCCATTAATAAGGGATTTCTTTCAATGTGTTATTCCAAGCCGGGTGCATCACCTCCAGACTAACAGCAGCTCCAGAGAGTGGGAAAGGATTGATCAGAATCTGAGAACAATAGATTGGAATTTTACAAAAATGGGCAGCAAGAGTTTATCCTATTGGTTTGGCGAAGTTACTGCAGATTATTATTGGAGAACATTAGAAATACGAATCTATTATGCACTAAAGATGATTCAAACGATTTACTATCCCTTCCTCGCTATTATTGGTGTCCCTGGTAAGTCTCTGGATCCAACTATTAAATCTATAAACCATATGTCACTGACATTTGTTCTTGTCATGTAAATCCTGGGAATACTGAAGCCTCTGTCTTCAGTCTCTCTCACAAAGTCTGCTCCCTATCCACTGTCTATATCGACCTCACGAGCCAATGTCTGAGGCTGAACCAGACAGTTTACAACCTCGATGTTCTGTTTATACCTGAGCTGAGTTCATCGCCATGTTCTCTCCATCACTTAACCTGCCTAATACCACTTCTGTAATATCACCCATGTCCACCTCTGTCTCAAAACATCTCCTGCATAAGCCCTCATCCGTGTTTTTGTTAAATCCACACTTGACTATTCCAATTCTATCCTCGTCACCCTCCCATTTATAAACCTCCATAAACCACAGACCATCCAGAAATCTGCTGCCTGTAAACTAATATACACCAAATCCCGATCACCCATCACCCCAAATCCCGATCACCCATCACCCCTGTGCTCACTGATCTACATTGGCTCCCGGTCTGGCAGCACCTTAATTTAAATATTCTCATTCTTGTGTTTGAATCCCTCCATGGCCTCACCCCTCCAATTAGTCCCATTTCCCTGTCCATATCCCATATTCATGAAAATCTGATGCTTTCAACTCTTTTCCCAATTCCCCATTGAAAGTGCGTTGCTTTTTCTCTCTATCTCCCCCGGCTGTGAATTTCATGCTGGTGCCAATGTTACAGAAACCTTGATCCATAAAATGATGCTATCTGCACAGCCGGCCACTTCTAGTGTAGCCAACACAGTGCCCCATGCTGGGCAGGGGACTTCCCCGGGTGTTCTATGTATGTGCTGTTAGTGTAAGGAGGGTTCAAGGTGACGTCAGTGCACCAGCCCAAAAGTGTTGATATCTGTCCTTGAAACTTGGTCTGTGGATGTCCACTGACAACCTGTGTTAGTCACTTGTTATTACAAAGGACCAGGCATCGAACTTACAGGTGAGGGGCTTTTGACTTGCTAATGCCATTGTAAAGTTAGTGGAGGTGCTTTGGATGTTTTTCTGGACGTTGTGTCGTGAGCTGCTGCAGACATTCAGGCAGGCCAGAGGACTTTGTTACCCAATTCTGGACGAGGTTTGGAGACTGTAGTTACAGTGTATCTGGGTCTGTAACATGACCAACAAATGGAGCAGAGGCTGCAGAGAGGGGAATCTATGTCAAGAGGCAAGAAGAGGGGGCTCTGCCCTACCCACCAGAGAAGCTTGATCCTGCATGGCAGCAAGCATGGATCACATGACCTCAGTCTGAGCTTCCATTGCAGCACTGAGACGTTGGGTGTCTGCCGTCTGTGCTGCAGTGGAAGCTGAGACAATGGTCACCAGATACTGTATCATGGATGGGTCTGCTAGTGATGTCATGTAGTTAGTGACCACTTCCACAGGGGAAAGAATGGGCTTCAATATCTGTGCAATGTCCTGTGCCATCTTGGAGCCGGACTCCTCCATGTTCCTTGACAGTGATAACAGACTGTCTGACAGGCCTGTCAATGGACAAAGTCTCTCAGTGTACATGTCCATCAGCATTCTCCTGTATGCAGTTCCAGCAATGTTCATATCTGAGTCCTGTGTATTATAACACATTTGTGACCTCGCCCTCTGGTGAGCTGACACATGAACTATTCTTTCCCCCTGGCCTGGCTGCAGCTCACTCATGCTCGGTGACTCACCACGTGTAGATTCCGACTCTGTACCAGCCTCTAAAGCACACACAGTGTAAGTATTTGAACTGTTGGCTGTGAGTATTAGACCAAGTGATGGTGCTTCGCCATCAGTGCTGTGCTGCTGCTCTCTCTCTGTCTCCTGGAGCTGCTGTGACTGGGAAGCTGGTAGTTTTGGGTTATCATTGGAAAGTATAAAATTCGAAGGGGAAAGTTGGGGTGATGGATTGGGGGTGGGATGGAAAGCAGGAGGTCAATGGTCCCATCATCTGAAGCTTGTACATCATCCCAGACAGCAGGATGAAGGGGAGGTGGGAGTTAACAAGGGACATAAGGCAGGAACATAGCATCATCCTGAATACTGTCGGTGATGCCGGATGCTACGGGCTCTGTCACAGCCGGTCCCATGATGTGAAGAACCATCTCCTCCCTCAGGCTCAGGGGATGAAGGTATGCCTGGCCCTCGCCGGAACACTGTTGTTCCCTGTGATTATGGGCCGCCTTGTCCTGTAAGAGAGAGAGCAGAATGGCAGTGATTGTGTTTCACTGTGTTTGGGTGATTTGCCTACCATAGCTGAATAGTTGGAGGTATGTGGAGGCATTGAGAGGTGGGTGTGAGGCTGGCATCAGTGGAAGGTGCGTGAGGGTGAGGTGGAGTAAGTGAATGTTAGGTTTGAATCCTGAGTGTTAGGGATTGCTGATGGGTGAGTGATGGGGGTGTGGTACATTGAGCAATGTGCGAGGTTGGTTGTGTTGGGGGTAGGAGATGCCATGTGGAGATGAATTCACCGACATTGATCACCCGTGTGAGCTCATTAAACTTCTTCCGACTCTGCTGCCAGGTCCTCGGGGCCGGACTTCTTGCATTGACCTCCCTGGCCACCTGCTCCCATTCCCTTCACAGAGTGTTACTTGAGGGCCTCGGCCCCACGCTATGAAAACATGGCCTCCCTCCTCCTGTCCCTCTCCATGACTAAGGCCTCCAGCAACACATCCGTGAACTGCAGATCCCTCTCTCTGTCCTAGTATTCCATTTACCTTGTTTCCAATTGCAGAATTCACAGTCAGCAGCAGCAGCAGCACACGCAGCCTCCTGTGATTCTGTGCAGCTTCCCTTTAAGAGGGACAGATTGCCTTTAAAAGCTGAATGCTGGCTGAAACACGAACCAGCCTCACGCTCACTTCGCTCCCAGTTAATGTGCAGACAGACATCAGCGTGGGTCACGATGTGCAGCAAGTAGAATTCATGGAAATGAGGAGAAAGCAGGAGCTTTGTGTGTCACCTGCCTCAACAAGTACCGGCACGGGCCGATCATGAATCACAAACCCTACGCACAGAAGGAGGATATTCAGCCCATTCTGTCAGTGCAGTCTCTTTGAAAGAGATATCAAATTAGTTCCTCTCTCCTCCTTTTGACCCACATTCCAGCTTTTTAAATTCCAATTCATGTATTTGATGAATTCCCTTTTGAAAGATATTATTGAATCTGCTTCCATCATGTTTTCAGGCAGTGAATTCCAGATCCCAACAACTCGCTGTGTCAGAAAATTCTCCTCATTTCACCTCTGGTTCTTTGTCAATTACCTTCAATCTGTGTCTTCTTAATACTGAACTTTCTGACACTGGAAACAGTTTCACATTAATTGACCTATCAAAACCCTTCATGATTTTGAATTCTATATTAAATCTCCCCTTACCCTTCACTGCTCTAAAGAGAACAATCCCAGCTTTTCCAATCTCTCCACGTAACTGAATTCCCAGATCCCTGGTACCATTCCAGTAAATCACATCTGTATATTCACTAAGTCCTTGACATCCTTACCAAAGTGTGGTGCTCAGAATTGGACACAATTCTCCAGCTGGGACTTAACCAATGATGGATGAACATCAGCATTTCCTCCTGAGTTTTATTACTCTGTGCCTCTCTCTCTAACACCAAGGACACTACATGTTACATTAAAGATCTGTGCGTGTACACCCCAGGTCTCTCTAATCCTGCACTCACTTTATAATGGGACCATTGCGTTTATATTGTTTCTCCTCATATTGCCTACCCAAATGTCTCACTTCACACTTCACTGTGTTAAATTACATCTGCCATGTTCCTGTCCATTTCACCAGTCAGTCTCTGTCCTGCTGAAGTCTTTTACTATCCTTCAGACTGTTTATTAACATTTCTGAGTTTCCTGCCCTCTGAAAACGTTGAAATTGTCCTCTCTGTACACAAGCCCATTGCATTAACATACAGCAACAGTGATTCCAACAGTGACGCTGGGGAACCGCACTTTGTCCTTCCCTCCAGACTGAACAACAACCATTCTCCGCTACTCTCTGCTTTCTGTCACTGACCTAATTTCCTGCATGCTGACATTGAAAATAAAAAAAGTACTTCCATTTAAGTAAGTCCTTCATGACCACTGCATGTCCCAAAGCGACTTACAACCAACGAGTACTTTTTACCGTTTAGTCTGTCTTGTAATGTAGGAAATATACAGCCAATTTCCGCACAGCAAGATCCCATAAGTAGCAGTGTGGTCATGATCAGATCTGTTTTTGTGATGTTAATTTGAGGGGTAAATGTTGACCAGGACACTGGGAATAATTCCCCTGACCTTCTAAATAATTCCATAGGATCTTTACATCCACCTGAGAGGGCAGACGGGGCCTGGCTTTACCTTTTCTTTGATAAGGTGGCACCTCGGACAGTGCAGCACTCCCTCAGTACAGGACTGCAGTGTCAGCCTTGATTCTTGTCATCAAGTCCTGCAGTGACACTTGATCCTAGAAGCTTGTGACTGACAGGGGAGAGAGCGACAAACTGAGTCACTGCTGACATTGACCCTTTAATCCCATGTGTTTCTAATTCGGTAACACTGCTGTTATGTGCTACTTTATCAAACAGCTGCTGAAAGGATAGGAATATTGGGAAAGTACAGGCAGGAACAATCATGGAATCATAGAATAACACAGTCCTGAATGATGTCATTCGGCCCATCAAGTCAGTGCTGGCCCTTTCAAAGAGCAATCCAGTTACACCCACTCCCTGGCTCTTTCACTATACCCTAACATTTTTTCTCCTTCAGATATTTATCCAATTCCCTTTTGGGATCTACTATTGAATCTGTATCTATCAGCCTATCAGACAGTGCATCCCAAATCCAAACCACTCAGAAACAAAAATCCTCATGTCTGCTTCTTTTACCAATCGCCTTAAATCTGTGTCTCTGGTTAGTGACCCCTTGGACATTGGAAACAGTTTCTCTTTATTTAATTTATCTAAACCCTTCCTAATGTTAAACACCTCAATCAAATCTCCTCTGAAAGTTCTCTGCTCGAAGCAGAACAACCCCAGCTACATAATTGTAATCCCTCATGCCTGCACAAATTCTCGAAAAACAGTTCTGTACCCTCTCCGAAGGATTCATGTCCTTCCTAAAGTGTGGTTCCCAGTATTCGACACAAGACTCCAGGTGCAGCTGAACTAGTATTTTATATGTGTTTCACATAATGTCCTTGCTTTTGTTCTTTTTGCCTCTATTTATAAATCCGAGGATGCCATATATTTATTAACTGTCCAGTTAACCTTTCCTGCCACCTTCAAAGATTTGTGTACAAATACCCCAAGTGTCTCTGTTATTTCACCACCTTTATAGTTGTACCATTTAACTTGTATTGTCTCTCCTCATTCATCCTTTCAAAATGTATTACTTCACACATCTGCAATGTCAATTAAATATTGAGAAGATATTGAGGGGCGGCACAGTGGCGCAGTGGTTCGCAGCGACCCGGGTTCAATTCTGGGTACTGCCTGTGTGGAGTTTGCAAGTTCTCCCTGTGTCTGCGTGGGTTTTCTCCGGGTGCTCCGGTTTCCTCCCACAAGCCAAAAGACTTGCAGGTTGGTAGATAAATCGGCCATTATAAATTGCCCTTAGTATAGGTATGTGGTAGGGAAATATCGGGACAGGTGGGGATGTGATAGGAATGTGGTATTAGTGTAGGATTAGTATAAATGGGTGGTTGATGGTCGGCACAGACTCGGTGGGCCGAAGGGCCTGTTTCAGTGCTGTATCTCTGAACTAAACTAAAGATTGAAGCCATTGTTTTCTGTCTCTACTCCAAACATTTCCTAGCTACACACTCCATCCCTCTCCTTTGTAAATGCTTGAGACGAAGTCAAACTGTTCAGAAACGTGGTTACATAGTTAACCTTGAGATACCTGGCGATGAGCTTCTGACCAAACATTCACACCATCAGTAAAACGGCGTATTTCCATCCGCGGTGGAGTTGCATTGCAGGTTAAAAAGGAAATTAACGCAATAATGAGGAAGGATATTAGCTCTGATTATGTGGAGTCTGTATGGGTAGAGCTGAGAAATACTAAGGGGCAAAAAACGTCAGTGGGTGTTATATATATAAACCCCCAAACTGTGGTTGTGATGTGGGAATGGTCTTAAACAGGAAATTAGAGATGCATACGATAAAGCAACATCTGTAATTATGGGTGAGTTTAATCTGCATATAGACGTCACAAAAACGTCAAGGAGGAAGTCATGGAATGTATATGGGATAGTTTTAGATTAGAGATACAGCACTGAAACAGGCCCTTCGGCCCACCGAGTCTGTGCCGAACATCAACCACCCATTTACACTAACCCTACACTAATCCCATATTCCTACCAAACATGGGGATGTTTGGTAGGAATATGGGATTAGTGTAGGATTAGTATAAATGGGTGGTTGTTGGTCGGCACAGACTCGGTGGGCCGAAGGGCCTGTTTCAGTGCTGTATCTCTAATCTAATCCCCACCTGTCCCGATATTTCCCTACCACCTACCTATACTAGTGACAATCTATAATGGCCAATTTACCTATCAGCCTGCAAGTCTTTTGGCTTGTGGGAGGAAACCGGAGCACCCGGAGAAAACCCACGCAGACACAGGGAGAACTTGCAAACTCCACACAGGCAGTACCCGGTATCGAACCCGGGTCCCTGGAGCTGTGAGGCTGCGGTGCTAACCACTGCACCACTGTGCAGCCCCAATACGTTGAGGAACCAACTGGAGAACAGGCCATCCCAGACAGGGTATTGTGTAAAGAGAGAGGAATAATTGACAATCTAAATGTGTGAAATCCCTTGAGGATGAGCGACCAGAATATGATAGAATTCTTCATGAAGAACGCCAACAGTGACGTCAGAGGAGAGTTGCAAGCTGATTGGTTGGGTGAGTAGCAGCTGTTAGTGCATGTAAATATCTTTGAAAAAGTGAAAAGTTTATTTTTGTGGAAAAAAAACTCTGGTGATAAAGTGAGTACTACTGAAGTGTTTACTTTTTTAATTATTAAGAACCTTAGATTGAAGTGGGCAGAACAAGGCCCCTCATGTAATTAGTATTTTTTAAATTAAGGGTGCAACTAATTAATCTAAGGGTAGGTCATGACAGGAGATCTCAGCCCCGTGATTTTCCACCTGCGCTATGTGGGAAATCAGGGATGCTTCCAGTGTCCCTGGTGACCATGTGTGCAGGAAGTGTATCCATCTGCAGCTACTGGACACCCACATTACGGAGATGGAGCTGCGGGTGAAATCACTGTGGAGCATCCATAATGCTGAGGAAGTCGTGGATAACATGTTTAGCGAGGTGGTCACACCGCAGGTAATAGCTGCACAGGCAGAAAAGCGATGGGTGACCACCAGACAGAGTAGTAGCCACAGGCAGGTAGTGCAGGAGTCTCTTGTGGCCACCCCGCTCTCAAACAGATCGACCACTTTGGATACTGTTGGGGGGATGACCTCCCAGGGGAAAGCGGCAACAGCCAGGCCCGTGGGACCACAGAGGGCTCTGCTGCACAGCAGGGGAGGAAAAGGGGTGGAAGAGCTATTTTGATAGGGGATTCTATCGTAGAGGGTACAGGTAGGCGTTTCTGTGGCCGCAAAAGAGACACCAGGATGATATGTTGCCTCCCTGCTTCTAGGGTCAAGGATGTCTCGGAGTGGCTGCAGAAAATTCTGAAAGGGAGAGTGAGCAGCCAGAGGTCGTGGCCCATATTGGTGCGAACGATATACACAGGAAGAGAGATAAGGTCCTGCACAGTGAATATAGGGCGTTAGGCAGAAGGTTAAAAAGTAGAACCTCTAGGGATACTCTCAGGATTTGGCCTAATCATCAGCCTCAAGAAAACGAACATCATGGGACAGGACGTCAGAAGTGCTCCATCCATCAATTTGGCGACCACGCTCTGGAAGTGGTTCAAGAGTTCACCTACCTAGGCTCAACTATCACCAGTAACCTGTCTCCAGATGCAGAAATGTGTGGCGTTTGCAAGTTCTCCCTGTGTCTGCGTGGGTTTCCTCCGGCTGCTCCGGTTTCCTCCCACATGCCAAAGACTTGCAGGTTGATAGGTAAATTGGCCATTATAAAATTGCCCCTAGTGGAGGTAGGTTGTAGGGAAATATAGGGACAGGTGCAGATGTGGTTGGAATATGCTATAGTGTAGGATTAGTATCAGTGGTTGGTTGATGGTTGGCACAGACTCGGTGGGCCGAAGGGCCTGTTTCAGTGCTGTATCTCTAAAAAAAACATCAACAACGCATGGGAAAAGCTTCCACTGCTATGTCCAGACTGGCCAAGAGAGTGTGGGAAAATGGCGCACTGACACAGAACACAAAACTCCGAGTGTATCAAGCCTGTGTCCTCAGTACCTTGCTCTATGGCAGCGAGGCCTGGACAACGTATGTCAGCCAACAGCGACTCTCAATTCAGTCCATCTTCGCTGCCTCCGGAGAATACTCGGCATCAGGTGGCAGGACCGTATCTCCAACACAGAAGTCCTCGAGGCGGCCAACATCCCCAGCTTATACACACTACTGAGTCAGCGGCGCTTGAGATGGCTTGGCCATGTGAGCCGCATGGAAGTTGGCAGGATCCCCAAAGACACATTGTACAGCGAGCTTGCCACTGGTATCAGACCCACCGGCCGTCCATATCTCCGCTTTAAAGACGTCTGCAAACGCGACATGAAGTCCTTTGACAAAGATCACAAGTCGTGGGAGTCAGTTGCCAGCGATCGCCAGAGCTGGCGGGCAGCAATTAAGGCAGGGCTAAAGTTTGGCGAGTCGAAGAGACTTAGCAGTTGGCAGGTAAAAAGACAGAAGTGCAAGGGGAGAGCCAACTGTGTAACAGCCCCGACAAACAAATGCTTCTGCAGCATCTGTGGATGAGACTGTCACTCTCGAATACGCCTTTATCGCCACTCCAGGCGCTGCTCCACACACCACTGATCACCTCCAGGCGCTTATCCATTGTTTCCCGAGACAAGGAGGCCCAAAGGAGAAGAAGAATCTCAGGATTACTCCCTGTGCCACGTGCTAGTGAGGGTAGGAATAGGAGGATTAGGCAAATGAATGTGTGGCTGAAGAGCTGGTGTAGGCGGGAGGGCTTCAGCTACTTGGATCATTGGGATCTCTTCTGGTGCAGAGGTGACCTGTACAAGAGGGTCGAGTTGCATCTAAACTGAAAGCGGACCAATATCCTTGCGGGGAGATTTGTTAGTACTACTCGGGAGGGTTTAAACTAGTCTTGCAGGAGGGTAGGACTCAAAGTAGTAGTCTCTCCGATGACATAGTTGAGGTAAATGTAGAGGTTAATGCAAGCAGGTCCAGTAGGCAGGCCGGGCAGGGGCAGGACAGGGAGCGTGGAAGATCTTGTATGCTAAACTGCATGTACTTTAATGTAAGAGGCCTTACAGGTAAGGCAGATGAACTCAGAGCATGGGTCAGAACATGGGATTGTGATATTGTAGCTATTACAGAAACGTGGTTGAGGGATAGGCAAGACAGGCAGCTGAATTGGAGGAGCATATATGTAGGGAAATGACAGATAGGTGTAGGAATTATAAGGTTGTAATAGTAAGTGATTTTAACTTCCCTAATATTGACTGGGACTGGCTTAGTGCTAAGGGATCAGATGGGCAAGAATTTGTTAAGTGTGACCAGGATAGTTTTCTGAAGCAGTATGTTGATGGCTCTACTAGAGAAAAGGCTACACTCAACCTCCTCTTAGGAAATGAAGATGGGCAGTTGATGATGTGTCAGTGGGGGAGCACTTTGGGACCAGTGACCATAACTCTATTAGCTTCAAGATAGTTATGGAAGAGGATAGGACTGGTCCTCAGGTTGAAGTCCCAAATTGGAGGAAGGTTCATTTCGATGGCATCAGACAGGAACTCTCAAAAGTTGAATGGCAGATACGGTTTACAGGTAAAGGGACGTCTGGCAAGTGGGAGGCTTTTCAAAGTGAGAAAGGAATAGTTATGGGCTGGCATATTCCTGTTAGATGCAAAGGCAAGGCTGGCAAGTTTAGGGAACCTTGGTTGACAAGGGATGTTGAGGGTCTCCTCAGGACAAAGAAGGAGGCATATGTCAGGTATGGACAGCGGGGATCAAACGAGTCCCTCGAGGAGTACAGGGGATATAGGAGTACACTTAAGAAGGAAATTAGGAGGGTGAAAAGGGGCCATGAGATTTCGCTGGCAGATAAGCTAAAGGAGAATCCTAAAATATTTTTAAAGTATATTGAGAGGAAAAGGAACACCAGGGAGAGAGTAGTTCCCCTTAAGGATCAGTGTGGTAATCTATGTGTGGAGCCACGGGAAATGGGCGAGATCTTAAATGAATACTTCTCGTCTTTATTTACCATGGAGATGACATGGAAGCTAGTGAGTTCAAGGGAGGGAACAGCGATATCCTGGAGCATGTCAACATTACAAAGGAGGAGGTGTTGGAGGTTTTGAAGCGCATTAAGGTAGATAAAATGGAATAGTGTAGGTCAGATGGTTTCACAGGTCGGCTCAACATCGAGGGCTGAAGGGCCTGTACTGCGCTGTAATGTTCTATGTTCTATGTTCTATAAATCCCTAGGGCCTGGCCAGGTGTATCCTCGGATGCTATGGGAAGAAAGGGAGGATATTCCTGGAGCCCGAGCAGAGATTTCTACATTATCGTTAGCCACGGGTGAGGTACCAGAAGACTGGAGGATAGCTAATGTTGTGCCTTTATTTAATAAGGGCAGCAGTGATAAGCCAGGGAACTACAGGCCGGTGAGCCTTACATCAGTGATGGGAAAGTTATTGGAAGGGATTCAGACAGACAGGATTTATATGCATTTCGAAAGGCAACGTCTGATTAGAGATATTCAGCATGGCTTTGTGCATGGGAATCATGTCTCAGGAATTTGATTGAGTTTTTTGAGGAGGTGACCAAGAGTATTGACGAGGGCAGGGCGATGGACGTTGTTTACATGGACTTTGACAAGATCCCGCATGGTCGGCTGGTCCAGAAGGTTCAAACACATGTGATCCAGGGTGAGCTCGCCAATTGGATACAAAATGGGTTTGGTAATAGGAGGCAGAGGGTGGAAGTGGAGGGTTGTTTTTCAGATTGGAGGCCGGTGACCTGTGGTGTGTCGCAGGGATCGGTTCTGGGCCCTCTCTTGTTTGTCATATATATTAATGACTTGGATATGAATGTAGGGGGCATGATTGGTAAGTTTGCAGATGATACAAAAATTGATGGAATAGTAGAAAGTGAAGAAGGTTGTCTCAGGTTACAACAGGATATGGATAAACTTGGAAAGTGGGCAAGGAATTGGCAAATGGAATTTAATGCAGACAAGTGCGAAGTGATGCATTTTGGGAAGTTAAACCAGGGCAGGACATATACAGTGAATGACAGGGCCTGGGGAGTGTTGTTGAGAAGAGAGACCCAACTCTGGACGAGGTATGGTCTATCAGGGGGAAACAGCAGCAGCCAGAGCAGTGGCACCACGGCTGGCACTGTTGCTCAGCAGGGAGGGACAAAGCACAGAAGAGCAATTGTTATAGGGGACTCTATAGTCAGGGGCACAGATAGGCCCTTCTGTGGATGTGAAAGAGACTCCGGGTATGTATGTTGCCTCCCTGGTGCCAGGGTCAAGGATGTCTCTGAACGGACATGGGGCATTCTGAAGGGGAGAAGGTGAACAGCCAGAGGTTGTGGTACACATCGGCACCAATGACATAGGCAGGAAGAGTGATGAGGTCCTGCAGAGGGAGTTTAGGGAGTTAGGTGGAAAGTTAAAAAACAGTACCTCGAGGGTTGTAATCTCTGGATTACTCCCTGTGCCACTTGCCAGTGAGGCTAGAAGCAGGAAGATAGTGCAGCTAAACACGTGGCTGAGCAGCTGGTGTAGAAGGGAGGGTTTCAGATATGATTAGATTAGATTCGAGATACAGCACTGAAACAGGCCCTTCGGCCCACCGAGTCTGTGCCGAACATCAACCACCCATTTATACTAATCCTACACTAATCCCATATTTCTACCAAACATCCCCACCTGTCCCTATATTTCCCTACCACCTACTTATACTAGTGACAATTTATAATGGCCAATTTACCTATCAACCTGCAAGTCTTTTTGGCTTGTGGGGGGAAACCGGAGCACCCGGAGAAAACCCACGCAGACACAGGGAGAACTTGCAAACTCCACACAGGCAGTACCCAGAATCGAACCCGGGTCCCTGGAGCTGTGAGGCTGCGGTGCTAACCACTGCGCCACTGTGCCGCCCAATATCTGGACCATTGGGCTCTCTTCAGGGATAGATGGGACCTGTACAAGAAGGACGGGTTGCATATAAACTGGAGGGGCACTAATATCCTGGCTGCAAGGTTTGCTGGCGTCACTCGGGAGGGTTTAAACTAGTGTGGCAGGGGGGTGGGAACCAGAGCAGTAGGACAGCTAGTGAAATAAATGAGGAGGACATAGTAAAGAAGGCCAGTAGGACTCAGAGGAAAAGCAAGCAGGGAGATGTTTCTGAGCACAGCGGGACTGGTGTTCTGAAGTGCATTTGTTTCAATGCGAGAAGTATAACAGGTAAGGCAGATGAACTTAGAGCTTGGATTAGTACTTGGAAATATGATGTTGTTGCTATTGCAGAGACTTGGTTGAGGGAAGGGCAGGATTGGCAGCTAAATGTTCCAGGCTTTGGAAGCTTCAGGCGGGATAGAGGGGGATGTAAAAGGGGTGACGGAGTTGCATTACTGGTTAAGGAGAATAACACAGCTGTACTGCGGGAGGACAAATCAGAGGGGTCATGCAGCGAGTCAATATGGGTGGAGCTCAGGAATAGGAAGGGTGCAGTCACGATGTTGGAGGTTTACTACAGGCCTGCCAACAGCCAGAGGGAGGTAGAGGAGCAGATATGTAGACAGATTTAGGAAAGATGTAAAGGTAACAGGGTTGCAGTGGTGGGTGATTTTAACTTCCCCAATATTGACTGGCACTCGCTTAATGCTAGGTGCTTGGATGGGGCAGAATTTGTGAGGAACATCCAGGAAGGCTTCTTGAAACAGTATGTATATAGTCCAACTAGGGCTGGGGCCATTCTGGACCTGTTATTGGGGAATGTGCTCGGCCAGGTGGTCGAAGTTTCAGTGGGGGAGCATTCCCGGAACAGTGACCATAATTCCATAAGTTTTAAGGTACTTGTGGATAAGGATAAGAGAAGTCCTCAGGTGAAGGTGCTAAATTGGGGGAAGGCTAATTATAACAAAATTAGGCAGGATCTGAAGAATTTAGAATGGGGGCAGCTGTTTGATGTTAAATCAACATCTGACATGTGGGACTCTTTCAAACGTCAGCTGATTAGAATCCAGGACCAGCATGTTCCTGTGAGGAAGAAAGACAAGTTTGGCAAGTTTCGGGAAGCTTGGATAACACAGGATATTGTGAGCCTCGTCAAAAAGAAAAATGAAGCATTTGTAAGGGCTGGATGGCTAGGAACAGACTTGAGGAATATAAAGACAGTAGGAAGGAACTTAAGCAAGGAGTCAGGAAGGCTAAAAGGGGTGATGAGAAGTCATTGGCAAACAGGTTTAAGTAAAATCCCAAGGCTTTTTATACATTTATAAAGAGCAAGAGGGTAACCAGGGAAAGGGTTGGCCCATTCAAGGACAGAGATGGGAATCTATGCGTGGAGCCAGAGGAAATGGGCGAGGTGTTAAATGAGTACTTTGCATCAGTATTCACCAAAGAGAAGGACTTGGTGGATGATGAGCCGAGGGAAGGGTATGCAGATAGACTCAGTCATCTCATTATCAAAAAGGAGGAGGTGTAGGGTGTCTTGCAAAGCGATAAGATAGATACGTCTCCAGGGCCTGATGGGATCTACGCTAGAATGCTGAGGGAGGCAAGGGAAGAAATTGCTGGGGCCTTGACAGAAATCTTTGCATCCTCATTGGCTACAGGTGAGGTCCCAGAGGACTGGAGAAAAGCCAATGTTGTTCCTTTGTTTAAGAAGGGTGGCAAGGATAATCCAGGAAATTATAGGCCTGTGAGCCTTACGTCAGTGGTAGGGAAATTATTAGAGAGGATTCTTCGGGACAGGATTTACTCCCATTTGGAAACAAACGAACTTATTAGCGAGAGACAGCATGGTTTTGTGAAGGGGAGGTCGTGTCTGACTAATTTGATTCAGTTTTTTGAGGAAGTGACGAAGATGATTGATGAAGGAAGGGCATTGGATGTTATCTATATGGACGTTAGTAAAGCCTCTGACAAGGTCCCGCATGGCAGACAAAAGGTGAAGTCACAAGGGATCAGAGGTGAGCTGGCAAGATGGATACAGAAGTGGCTCGGTCACAGAAGAGAGAGGGTATCAGTGGATGGGTGCTTTTCTGAATGGAGGGATGTGACCAGTGGTGTTCCGCAGGGATCAGTGCTGGGACGTTTGCTGTTTGTAGTATATGCAAATAATTGGGAGGAAAATGTTGCTGGTCTGATTAGTAAGTTTGTGGACGATGCAAAGGTTGGTGGAGTTGCAGATAATAATGAGGATTGTCAGAAGATACAGCAGGATATAGATCGGTTGGAGACTTGGGTGGAGAAATGGCAGATGGAGTTTAATCCGGACAAATGTGAGGTAATGCATTTTGGAAGGTCTAATGCAGGTGGGAGGTATACAGTAAATGGCAGAACCCTTAGGAGTATTGACAGGCAGAGAGATCTGGGCGTACAGGTCCACGGGTCAGTGAAAGTGGCAACGCAGGTGGATAAGGTATTCAAGAAGGCATACAGCATGCTTGCCTTCATCGGACGAGGCACAGAGTATAAAAATTGGCATGTCATGTTGCAGCTGTACAGAACCTTAGTTGGGCCACACTTGGAATTTTGCGTGCAATTCTGGCGGCCACACTACCAGAAGGACGTGGAGGCTTTGGACAGGGTACAGAGGAGGTTTACCAGGATGTTGCCTGGTCTGGAGGGCATTAGTTATGAGGAGAGGTTGGAAAAACTCGGATTGTTTTCACTGGAACGACGGAGGTGGAGGGGCGACATGATTGAGGTTTACAAAGTTATGAGCGGCATCGACAGAGTGGATAGTCAGAAGCTTTTTCCCAGGGTGGAAGAATCAGTTGCTAGGGGACATAGGTTTAAGGTGCGAGGGGCAAAGTTTAGAGGGAATCTGCGAGGCAGGTCTTTTACACTGAGGGTGGTGAGTGCCTGGAACTTGCTGCCAGGGGAGGTGTTGGAAGCAGATACGATAGCGACGTTTAAGAGACATCTTGACAAATGCATAAATAGAAAGGTAATAGAGGGATATGGGCCCCGGAAGTGCAGAAGGTGTTAGTTTAGGCAGGCATCAAGATCGGCGCAGGCTTGGAGGGCCGAGTGGTCTGTTCCTGTGCTGTCCTGTTCTTTGGTATTTGTTCTTGACTGTAGTTACAGTGGCCCTGGGTCTGCAACACGACCAAGAAATGGAGCAGAGGCTGCAGAGAGGGCAAACTCTGTAAAGTGAGAGGAGGAAGGGGCTCTGCCCTACTCTCCCTGGGTTTTCCAAGAGCAATTTTCCTATGCACACCTAACCCAGGAGCAGTGTCTGAGGTAACTGTGATTCAATTAGGAGGTGGTCACCGAGCTGTGTCACCTCCTGCAACACGACCTGGTATCATCGGAAAATTTTGAAATTCTACTCTGTATTCCAAGATCCATGTAACTCATATATAGCAAAAAAAACAAACAATGGTCCTAAGCACTGACCCTTGGGGAACATCACTGTCTACCATCCTCCAGTCTGAAAAACAACCATTTAACACATTTCTCTTTTTTATGTCCTATGGACAATTTTTGATCCAATTAGATGCTGTTCCATGATCTTCAATTTTGTTAGCCAAGCTTCTGTGTTTCTTCGTCAAATAATTTCATAAAATCCACGTAGACAACATCCACCACATTCCCTTCATCAACCTTCTCTGATTTTCTAAATAAATTCAATTACTTCATCAATCATGATGTGCCTTTTAGAAATCCGTGCTGACAATCCTTAATTAACTCAATCTCTCCAAGTGTGTGTTATCCTTTTCCCCTGATTATTGCTTCTAAAACTTTCCTCACAACTGATGTTAAACTAACTGGCCAGTAGTTACTAGGCCTGTGTGTTGTCCATTGATAATTCTGGGAGGTGAGGGTGACCATCTATGTCATCAATATCTCCCTCAGCAGGTAGAAGCAGAATGAGAGATCCCGTGGCTTTGTCAGGATAGCGGGATTCCTGATGGTGTTGGTGGTTCTGCGGGGCCCCCATGTCAACCCATGGGTTGAGGTACAGGGACTGAAATAACTCTCACTCCTGCAATGTGCAGTTGGTGTGTGAGCATGGCCAGTACGTCATGTTGGTGAATGTCCACCATCCTGGCAGCAGCCACCATCCCTTCATTCTGAAGCAGTCAGCCGGTCCCAACACATTGGGGCTCCATGAAGAACCAGAATGTGGCCCCTTGGAGACAAATGAACCCCCTCTAGACACAGCCCATGCTTCTACAACCTCAATCAACCTCCCACCGTCAACTGTTAGTTACGCAATTAGCATGTGTATGATGTGAGCAATGGAGTCACCAGGAACATGGTGGAACAGACCATCGGTGTGATGAAGCAATGCTTCCGATGTCTGAACCGCTCGGGGAGAGCCCTCCAGTACACACTGGAGCAGGTGTCTGAGTTCATGGTGTTCTGCTGCACCCTTCATATCATCACCATCATGAGGACACAGGCATTGGCACCAGGAATCCAGAGGCCACCTCAGGAGGAGGTGGGAGGGAAGATATTTCCTGGATGCCTTCGACCCGGACAGGCCGTCGGAGTGTCCCTGCTAAGATACCATTTCCCATAGGACAACTTCCCTTTCCAGCCATGAATTCCCCATTCTCCACCATTACACCCATCTGAGACGCCCCATCACAGTGTCCCCTTGGTCAGCATCCTGTAATAAAAACATCAGAGAATTATTACAGCACAGAAGGACCAATTCAGGCTTCCGTGTCTGCACAGGCTCTCCGAATGAGCAATTCACCGAATGCCGTTCCCTGCATTCTCCCTGAAACACTGCACATTCTTCCTTCTCAGATAACAGTCTATTCAACTTCAATTGAACCTGCCTCCACCACACTCTCAGGCAGTGCATTCCAGACTCTAACCACACACTGTGTGAAAAAATATTTTCCTCAGGTCATCTTTGCTTCTTTTACCCATGACTTTAAATCTGTGCCCTTTCGTTCTCGATCCTTTCACGAGTGGGAACTGTTTCTCTCTATCTACTCTGTCCAGACACCTCATGATTTTTGAAACCTCTAATAAAGCACTTCTTCGCCTTCTCCGAGGAAAACAGTCCTAACTTCTCCAGCCTATCTTCATAACTGAAAATCCTCATCCCGGGAATCATTCACGTGAATATTTTCTGTACTCTCTCCAATGCCCTCACGTCTTTCCTCAAGTGTGGCACCCAGAAGTGGACGCAAAGCCACAGCTGAGCATGAAATAGTCTCTTAGATAAGTTCAACGTAACTTCCTTGCTCTTGTACTCTATGCCCCTATTAATAAAGCCCAGGATACTGTATGCTTTATTAAACACTTTCTCAACCTGTCCTGCCGCCTTCGATGACTTCTGCACATATACACACAGGTCCCTCTGCTCCTGCACACCCGATAGAATTGTACCCTTTATTGTATATTGTCTCCCCATGCTCTTCCTATCAACATGAATCACTTCACATTTCTCTGTATTGAACTTCATCTGCCACCTGCCTGCCCATTTCACCAACTTGTGTCTGTCCTTTTGAAGTTCCACACTATCCTCCTCACAGTTCACAATGCTTCCAACTTTCGTATCAGCTGCAAACTTTGAAATTGTGCCTGCATACCCAGGTTTAGGTCCTTAATATATATCAGGAAAAGCAAGGATGTCTGGGGAACTCTACAACAAACCTTCCTCCAGCCTGTAAAACATCCATTAATCATTAATGTTTGTTTCCTGTCACTTAGCTAATTTCGTATCCATGTTGCTACCGTCCCTTTTATTCCATGAGCTACAAGTCTGCTCACAGGTCTGTTGTGCGGCTTTGTATCAAAAGGTTTTGCATGCAGGGAATAGTTAAATGTCTGGAATGCACTGCTTGAGAATGGTGGAGGCAGGTTCATTTGAAACTGAATAGACCGTTATATGAAAGTCAATGTACACCACATCAACAGAATTGCTCTCATCAACTTTCTCTGATACCACCTCAAACATCTCCAGCAAATTAGTTAAACATGATGTTCTCTCAAGAAAGCCATGCTGGCTTGTTTAATTAACTCGCATTTGTCCATGTGACTATTAGCTTTGTCCAAGATTATTTCTTTCTCGAAGTTTTCCCACCACCGAAGTTAAACTGACAGGCCTGTAGTTGCTGGACTTATCTTTACACCCTTTTTGAACAAGGGTGTAACGTTTACAATTCTCCAGTCCTCTTGCATCACCCTCAAGTCTAAGGAAGACGGAAGGATTATGGCCAGTGCCTCTGCGATTTCCACCCTCACTTCCGTCAGTATCCTTGGATGCAGCTCATCTTTTCCTGGTGCTTTATTCAATTTAAGTCCAGACAGCCTATCTAATAGTTCCTCTTTATCAATTTTAAACCCCACTGTTGTCTGACTTACCTCCTCTTTCAACATTGCCTGGGTTGCGTCTTGGAATCATAGAAAGTTTATGGCACAGAGAGAAGCCACTTGGCCCATCGTGTCTATGCTGTCCAAAAAACGACCCATCCATTCTAATCCTACCTTCCAGCATTTGATAGATTACAGCACTTGAGGTGCATATCCAGACACCTTTTGAATCAGTTGTGGGTTTCTGCCTCAACTACCCTTTCGGACAGTGAGTTCCAGACTCTGACCACCCGTTGGGTGAAAAATAAAATCCGCAGCTCCCTTTTAATCTTTCTACCAATCACTTTAAGTCCATGCCCACTCGTCACTGACCTCTTTGCTAAGGTGAATAGACCCTTCAGCTCCACTCTACCCAGACCCCTCTCAGTTTTGTACATTTCAATCAGATTTACCCTCAGCCTTCTCTATTTCAAGGAGAACAGTCCCAGCCTGTCCAATCTTTCCTCATAGCTGCATTTTTCCAGTCCTCGCCACATCCTCATAAATCTCCTCTGCACCCTCTCGGGTGCAATTACATCTTTTCTGTAATGAGCTGCCCAGAACTGCACACAGTTCTCAAGTTGTGTGCTAGCCAATGAGTTATAGAATTCCAGCATAACCTCCCTGGCCGTATATTCTATACCTCGGCTAATAAAGGAAAGGATTCCATATCTTCTTCCTTGGTAAAGACAGGTGGAAATTATTCATTTATTACCTCAGCTATATTCTCTGCCTCCATGTGCAAATCCCCTTTATGATCCTGAGTCGGCCCCATTGTTCCTTTTACTACCTTTTTAGTATTTAGATGCCGATAGAAAACTTTGGGATTTCCTTCAATGCTCGCCTAATTTCATGCTCTCTCTTTGCTTCTCTTATTTGCTTTTTCACTTCCCCTCTGGACCTTCTGTATTCAGCCTGCCTCTCAATAGTATTTTCTACCTGATGTCTGTTATATCAGACATAAACTTGTCAACCTTTCGTGCGGCCTTCAAAGATCTGTCTGAATACACACCAAGTCTCTCTGTTACTGTCTCCTCATTTAAACAATACCCATTTGTTTCTGTTGCCTTCCCTTACACTTCTTACCCAAGTGTCTCGCTTCATACTTCACTGTGTTAAATTACATCTGCCATGTTCCTGCCCATTTCACCAGTCAGTCTCTGTCCTCCTGAAGTCTGCTACTATCCTTCTCACTGCTTATTATCATTTCTGACTTTCCTGCCATCCGAAAACTTTGACATTATCCCCACTGTACACAAGCCCATTGCATTAACATATAAAAATAGTGATCCCAACAGTGACCCTGGGGAACTCCATTGACTACTTCCCTCCAGCCTGAAGAATAACCATTCTCCACTACTCTCTACTTTCTGTCACTGCGCTAATTTCCCATTTATGAAACGCCTTTCATGACCACTGCATGTCCCAAAGTGATTTACAACCAATGAATACTTCTGAAAGCGAAGTCACTCTTGCAATGTAGGAAACAGGCAGACTATTTCTGCACAGCAAGCTCCCACAAGCAGCAGTGTGATGATGATCAGATCTGTTTTTGCAATGCTTATTGAAGGATAAATATTGACAAGGACACCGGGAATAATTCCCCTGCTCTGCTTCTACATAGTGCAATGGGATCTTTAACATCCACCTGAGAGGGCAGACTGCAACTTGGTTTCAAGTTTCATTCGATAGACTGCACCTCTGGCTGTGCAGCACTCTCTCAGTGCTGCACTGCAATGTCAGCATTGATTCTTGTGAACATGTCCTGCAGTGACACTTGATCCTGGAAGCTTGTGACTGAAAGGGGAGAGAGCTACAAACTTAGCCACGGCTGACATTAACCCTTTAATCCCATGTGTTTCTAAATCGGTAACACGGTTGTTACGTGGTACTTTCTCAAACGACTGTGGAAAGGATAGGGATATTGTGAAAGTACAGGCAGGAGAAATATGTCTGTGCTGCCCCTTTCAAAGAGAAATCCAGTCAGTCCCACTCCCAGGCTTTTTCACTGTATCCTTGCATTTTTTCTCCTTCAGATATTTACCCAATTCCCTTTTGGGATCCACTATTGAATCTGTATCCATCAGCCTATCAGACAGTGCATCCCAAATCCAAACCACTCAGAAACAAAAATCCTCATGTCTGCTTCTTTTACCAAATGCATGAAATCTGTGTCTCTTGGACATTGGAAATAGTTTCTCTTTATTTAATTTATCTAAATCCTTCTAATGTTAAACACCTCAATCAAATCTCCTCTGAAAGTTCTCTGCTCTAAGCAGAACAACCTCAGCTACATAACTGTAATCCCTCATGCCTGGACAAATTCTAGTAAAACAGTTCTGTGCCCTCCCTGAAGGCTTCATGTCCTTCCTAAAGTGTGGTTCCCAGTATTCGACACAAGACTCCAGGTGGAGCTGAACTAGTATTTTATATATGTTTCACATAATGTCCTTGCTTTTGTTCTTTTTGCCTCTATTTATAAACCCTAGGATCCCATATATTTATTAACTGTCCAGTTAACCTTTCCTGCCACCTTCACAGATTTGTGTATAAACACCCCATGTGTCTCTGTTATTTCACCACGTTTATAGTAACACCATTTAACTTGTATTGTCTCTCCTCATTCATCCTTTCAACATGTATTACCTCACACATCTGCAATGCTAATTAAATATTGAGAAGATTGAAGCCATTGTTTTCTGTCTCTGCTCCAAACATTTCCTAGTTACACACTCCATCCCTCTCCTTTGTAAATGTTTGAGACGAAGCCAAACTGTTCACAAACTTGTTTACATAGCTAACCTTGAGATCCCTTGAGATGAGCTTCCTCCCAAATTTTCACACCATCAGTAAAACGGCCTATTTCCACCCTTGGTGAAGTTGCATTGCTGGTTAAAGAGGAAATTAACGCAATAGTGAGGCAGGATATTAGCTCTGACGATGCCGAATATGTATGGGTCGAGCTGAGAAACACTAAGGGGTAGAAAACGTTAGTGGGGGTTGTATATAGACCCCCAGACTGTAGTGCTGAATTTGGGAATGGCATTGAGCAGGAAATTAGAGATGCATGCGATAAAGGAACATCTGTAATTATGGGTTTCTTGAATCTGCATATAGATTGGGCAAATTAAATTGGTGACAATACATTGTGGAGGAATTCCTGGAGAATATACGGGATGGTTTTCAGAGCCAATTCATTGAGGAACCAACTGGAGAACAGGCCATCCTAGACTGGTTATTGTGTAATGAGAGAGGAATAATTGACAATCTAGTTGTACGAGATCCCTTGGGGATGAGCGACCATAATATGATAGAATTCTTCATCACGATGGAGAGTGACCTAATTGATTCTGAGACTAAGGTCGTGAATCTTAATAAAGTAAGCTACGAAGGTATGAGGCATAAGTTGTCGATGATACATTGGGAAACGTTACTTCAAGAGATGACCCTGGATAGGCAATGGCAAACATTCAAAGAGTGCATGGATGAACAGCAACAATTGTTAACTCCTGTCTGGCGCAAAAGTAAAACGGAAAAGGTAGCCAAATCTTGGCTTACAAGGAAAGTTCGAGATAGCATTAGATCCAAGGATGAGGCATATAAATTCGCCAGGAAAAAACAACAGACCTGAGGATTGGGAGCAGTTTAAAATTCAGCAAAGGAGCACCAAGGGATTGATTAAGAAGGGGAAAATGGAGTACGAGAGTAAGCTTGCGGGGAACATAAAAACTGACTGCAAACGAATCTATAGGTATGTGAAGAGGAAAAGATTGGCGAAGACAAATACAGGTCCGTTACTGTCAGAAACAGGGGAATTTATTCTGGGAAACAAAGAAACGGCTGACCAACTAAATGCATCCTTTAGTTCTGTCTTCACAAAGGAGGACTCAAATATCATACCAGAAATGTTGGTGAATACAGGGTTTAGTGAGAGAGAGGAACTGAAAGAAATCAGTATTAGTAGAGAAATGGTGTTGGGGAAGTTGATGGCATTGAAGGCCGATAAATCCCCAGGGCCTGGTAATCTACATCCCAGAGTACTTAAGGAAGTGGCCCTAGAAATAGTGGATGGATTGGTGGTCATCTTCCAAGATTCTATGGACTCTGGAACAGTTCCTGCAGATTGGAAGGTAGCTAATGTTATCCCACTATTAAAAAAGGGAGGTCGAGAGAAAGCAGGAAATTGTAGACCAGTCAGCCTGACATCGGTCGTGGGGAAAATCCTGGAGTCCATTATCAAATATTTTGCAGCAGAGCACTTGGAGAATAGTGGTAGAATCGGACAGAGTCAGCATGGATTTATGAAAGGGAAATCATGCTTGATAAATCTACTAGCATTCTTCCAGGATGTAACTAGTAGAGGTGATGAGAGGGAGCCAGTGGGTGTGGTTTATTTGCACTTTCAGAAGGCTCTCGACAAAGTTCCACGTAAGGGTTTAGCATGTAAAATTAAAGTGCACGAGACTGGGGGTAGTATATTGCGATGGATAGAAAATTGGTTGGCAGACAGGAAACAAAGCATTGGAACATATGGATCTTTTTGTGAATGGCAGGCAATGACTAGTGGGGTACCGCTGGGATCGGTGCAAGGACCCCAGCTATTCACAATATATATGTTAATGATTTAGATGAGGAAACTAAATGTAATATCTCCAAATTTGTAGATGATACAAGATTGAGTGTGAGGGTAAGTTGTGAGGAGGATGCAGAGAGGCTTCAGGGTGATTTGGACAAGTTGAGTGAGTGGGCAAATGCATGGCAAATGCAGTATAATGTGGATAAATGTGAAGTTATCCACTTTACTAGCAAAAACAGGAAGGCAGATTATTATCTGAACGGCTATAAACTGAGAAAGGGGAATATGCAGCGAGACCTGGGTGTTCTCGTACACCAGTCACTGAAGGTAAGCATGCAGGTGCAACAGGCGGTAGAAAAAGGCGAATGTTATGTTGACCTTTATAGAGACAGGATTCGAGTACAGGAGCAGGGATGTTTTACTGCAATATACAGGGCCTTGGTGAGGCCGCACTTGCAATGTTGTGTGCAGTTTTGGTCTCCTTATCTGAGGAAGGATGTTCTTGCAAGAGGGAGTGCAGTAGAGTTTTACCAGTCTGATTCCTGGGCTGGTAGGACTGCCGTATGAGGAGAGATTGAGTCGGTTAGGACTATATTCACTGGAATTCTGAAGAGTGAGGAGGGATCTCATCGAAACCTATAAAATTCTAACATGACTTGACAGGGTAGATGCAGGAAGGATGTTCCCGATGGTGGGGGACTCCTGAACCACAGGATATGGGGTAAAACTTTCAGGACTGAGATGAGGAGACGTTTCTTCACCCAGAGAGTGGTGAGCCTGTGGAAACCTGCCATCATGCCAATATCGAAGGGGGATTGGAAGATTCTGGCCAGCGCCTCTGCTATTTCCCCCATTCCTTCCCTCAGCAACCCTCATACATCCCATCCAGACTGGATAAATGTTCAACTTTATTGTGGTACTAAAGTGTTGGATTGAAAAGGGTTAACTGAATCTGTTTGTTCTGTGACTGTAATTAATGTCAGTCTCCATGGGCCCTAATTGTGTCACTAGAGGGTTTCCATCTCCTATTAATAAGGGGGTTCTTTCAATGTGTTATTCCATAGTGTCAGTGGGAACATCAGCCCAGGCACTTACAGAGATCAGCTGCTCCAGAGAGATAGAGAGAGGATAGGTTAGAATCTGAGAACAAAAGACTGGAATGTTACAACAATGGGTCAGAATCTGAGAACAATAGATTGGAATGTTACAACAATGGACAGGAGTTTATCCTCGGATCTTTACTCCCTTTCTACATATTATGATCGGTACTCATTAAAGTCTCGTATCTATCTCGCACTGAAGATTATTCAATACATTTACTATCCCATCGTGGCTATTATTGGTGTCCCTGGTAAGTCTCTCTATCTAGCTATTAATTCTTTAAACCATGTTTAACTGCATTACTGCTCCTGTAATTTACTCTGTCCTTCTTGCTGCCGTTGTATGCCAGGTGAATATCTTCAGCCATGAGCTCTATAAACCATTGTCAGCTGTATTACAGTTCTTGTCATTTACTCTCTCATCTTTGCTGCTGTTGCTGTCTCTATTTCAGACTAGGAGATCTGTAAACCCTGTTTCACTGAAATACTGTTCTGTAATGTAAATTTTGGGAAGACTGAAGCCAGTATCATTGGTCTCCATCACAAACTCCATCCCCTATCTGGGAAGCACATACTCCACCCTGCCCAATATCTGATGCTCAACCAGACAGTTTACAACTTCTGTGTTATATTTCAACCTGAGCTAAGTTCATCTTCATATTCTTTTCATCACCAAACCTGCCTAATATCACCTCTGTGATATCACTCCTCTCCACCTCTGCCTCAGCCCATCTCCTGCGTAAACTCTCATCTGCATCACTGTTAAATACACAGTTGACTATTCTAATTCCATCTTGGTCACCCTTCCCAGTTATAAACCTCCATAAACCACAGCCCATCCAGAACTCTGTTGCCTGTATCCTAACTCACACCAAATCCCGATCACCCATCACCCCTGTGCTCACTAATCTACATTGGCTCCGGGTCTGGCAGCACCTTATTTTTAATATTCTCATTCTTGTGTTTGAATCTCTCCATGGCCTCACCCCTCCATTTATTCACTTTCCCCAGTCCATTTCACATATTGCTGCAAATCTTTCGACTTCAATCTTTCTTTCAGTTCTCCTTGTAAAGTGAATTTATTTCCCTCTGCATCTGTCCCGAGCCACGATTTTAGACTCTGCAGCAAGACTGCTGCTGACGGTACAGAATTGGGATCCATAAAGAGATGTGAATCACACAGCCGGCCACTTCCGGTGCGGTCTGCACAATATCCCATGCTGAGCGGGGCTCCAGCCCAGTCGTATCATCTATGTGCTGTCAGCGTGGTCTTCACAGCCGGCCACTTCTACTGTGGCCTGCACAATATCACATGCTGGGCAGGGCTCTCGCTCAATTGTACCTTGCATGTGTTGTTCATTTGAGGGTGGATTTGAAAGTGATGTCAATGTACCATACCAGCAGCTTTGATGTACTTCTTTGAAAGTTGGTCTGTGCATGTCCACTGACCACCTGTGTTAGTCAATGTCAGCTGAACATACATTTAGCATCACAATGAATCCCCTCTAATGTTATTTAAAAGGACCAGGCATCCGGCTTACAGGTGACGGGCTTTTGACTTACTTCTGCTATTGTAAAGTTAGTGGAGATGCTGTGGATGGTTTTCTGGAGGTTGTGTTGTGAGCTGCTGCAGACATTCAGGGAGGACAGAAGATTTGGTGACCCAAATCTGGACAAGGAATGGGGACTATATTTACAGTGTCTTTGGGTCTATGACATGACCAACACATGGAGCAGAGGCTGCAGAGAGGGGAAGCTCTGTAAAGAGGGAGGAGGAGGGGGCTTTGCCCTACCCACCCCGGGTTTTCCAAGGGCACTTTTCCTACCTACACCTAACCCAGGAGCTGTGCGTGAGGTGGCTCTGATTTAATTCGGATGTGGTCACATAGCAGTGTCACCTCCTGTAACACGACTTGGAGCCTCACAGCAGGGTGAGGAAGGAGCTGTCAGTGGCCGTTAAAGTCACAGTTTCACTGAACTTCTGTGTATCTAGATCTTTCCAGACAGGAGCAGGAGACATATCCAACATGGAGTCACAGAGAGTGAATTGGTCATTTGCGGCACTGAAGGTGGTCATTCGGCCCCTCCATGTCAGCTCTCCCTGGAACAATCCAGTCAGTCCCAATCCTCCGCTCAGTCCCCGTATCCCTGCAAGTTCATTTCCTTCTGGTGTCCATCCAGTTTCCTTTTGAAATCATTAATTGCCTCAGCGTCCACCACCCTCATGGGCAGTGAGTTCCAGCTTATTACCATCCACTGTCTAAAAATGTTCCTCCTCATATTCCCCCTGCATCTCTTACCCAAAACCTTCCATCTGTGTCCCCCAGTCCGTGTTTCATCAGTTAATGGGAACAGTTTTTCCTTGTCTGTCTTATCTAAACTTATCATAATCTTGTACACCTCTACCAAAGCTCTCTAAATCTCCTTTACTCCAGGGAGAACAACTCCATCTTCTCCAAACTAACCTTGTCGCTAAACCCCCATCCCTGAAACCATTTTGGTAAATCTCCTCTGCATCCTCTCAAGGACCTTCACATCCTTCCTAAAGTGTGGTGACCAGAACTGGACACAGTTCTCTAGTTGAGGCCCAACCACAGCTTTATAACGTTTCAGCATAACTTCCCTGCCTTTGTATCTTTGTCTGTAATTATGAAGCCCAAGATCTGATATGATTTGCTAAACACTCTCCTAATATGTCCTGCCACCTTCAAAGATCAGTGCATATGGAGGCCCAGGTCCCTCTGTTCCTGCACAATCTTTAGTAATGTGTCATTAAGTCTACATTGCCTTCCGAATCCTTCTGACGAAATACATCACCGCACACTGCTCTGTAATAAATTCTACCTGCCACTTCTCTGTCCATTCTGCCAGCCTATCTAAGTTCTGTTGCCGATGGTTTGTATCATCCTCCCTGTTTATCACACCTACAAGATTGGTATCATCGGAAAATTTTGAAATTCTGCTTTGCATTCCAAGGTGCATGTCATTTATATCTAGCAAGGAAAAAAATCAGCGCTCCTAGCACTGACCCTTGGGGAACATCACTGTCTACCATCCTCCTGTCTGAAAAACAGCCATTTAACACAAGACTCTTTTTGTTGTCCTTTGGACAATTTTTGATCCAATTGGATGCTATTCCATGAGCTTCAATTTTGTTAACCAAGCATTTGTGTGGTTCTTCATCAAATACGTTAATAAAATCCAGGGAGACAACATCCACCACATTCCCTTCATCAACCTTCTCTGATCATCGAAATCAATTCAATTAGTTCATCAAGCATAATCTGTCTTTTAGAAATCCGTGCTGACAATCCGTAATTAACTCAAACCTCTCCAAGTGTGTGTTGTCCTTTTTCCCTGATTATTGTTTCGAAAACCTTACTCGCCACTGATGTTAAACTAACTGACCAGTAGTTACTCGTCTTGTGTGTTGTCCATTGATAATTCTGGGAGGTGACGGTGACCATCGATGTCATCATTTTCTCCCTCAGCAGGGGGAAGCAGGATGAGAGATCCCGTGGCTTTGTCAGGATAGAGGGATTCCTGATGGTGTGGGTGTCTCTGCGGGGCCCCCGTTGTCAGGAGCTGGAAAAACTCTCACTCCATGAATGCACAGTTGGTGTGTGATAATGCCCAGTACATCATGTTGGTGAATGTCCACTATCCTGGCAGCAGCCACCATACATTCATTCTGATGCAGTCAGCCGGTTCCAACACTTTGGCCGCCATGCAGAACCAGAATGTGGCACCTCAGAGATGAAGGATTCCATTCTCTAGACACAGCTCATGTTTCTGCATCCCCAAACCACCTCCCACCGCCAACCAACCACACACAATTAACATGTGTATAACGTGAGTAATGGAGTTACCAGGAACATAGTGGAACAGATCATCGGTGTGAGGAAGCAATGATTCCGATGTCTGAACCGCTCGGGGAGAGCCCTCCAGTACACACTGGAGCAGGTGTCCAAGTTCATGGTGTTCTGCTGCACCCTTCATATCATCACTATCATGAGGACACAGGCATTGGCAACAGGAATCCAGAGGACACCTCAGGAGGAGGAGCAGGAGGAGACCGGGAGGATATTTCCTGGATGCCATCGACCCGGACAGGCTGTCGGAGAGTCCCTGATAAGATTCTGGTTCCGGAGGACAACTTCCCTTTCCCACCATGGATCCCCCATTCACCACCATTACACCCATCTGAGACGCCCCATCACATTGTCCCCTTGGTCACCATCCTGCAATGAAAAACACCAACAAAAATATTTTCATTAACATCTTTATCCAACAACACATCCAATTATACAAACAAAACTGAACTATTCACCCTTGTGTATTCCCTTAGTGCCTGTCTTGTGGCTTCCCTCGACTTGCCTCGTGCTCCTACACAGTGTTTCCCCAGTGACTGCAGCATGGCTGGTGGAAGGCTGCTGACTTTCACTGGGGAGACTGCAGATGGCCTTGCAGGACGTCCTTGAGCAGCACAGAGCTTTGCGGGTTAGAATTAGAATATTACAGCGCAGTACAGGCCCTTCGGCCCTCGATGTTGCGCCGAGCTGTGAAACCATCTGACCTACACTATTCCATTTTCATCCATGTGTCTATCCAATGTCCACTTAAATGCCCTTAAAGTTGGCGAATCTACTACTGCTGCAGGCAGGGCATTCCACGCCCTTACTACTCTCTGAGTAAAGAAACTACCTCTCACATCCGTCCTATATCTATCACCCCTCAACTTGAAGCTATGTCCTCTCGTGTTTGCCATCACCATCCGAGGAAAAAGACGCTCACTATCCACCCTATCTAACCCTCTGATTATCTTATATGTCTCTATTAAGTCACCTCTCCTCCTCCTTCTCTCCAACGAAAACAACCTCAAGTCCCTCAGCCTTTCCTCGTAAGACCTTCCTTCCATACCAGGCAACATCCTAGTAAATCTCCTCTGCACCCTTTCCATAGCTTCCTCATCCTTTCTATAATGCGGTGACCAGAACTGCACGCAATACTCCAGGTGCGGTCTCACCAGAGTCTTGTACAGCTGCAGCATGACCTCGTGGCTCCGAAACTCGACCCCCCTACTAATAAAAGCTAACACACCATATGCCTCTTGACAGCCCTATTAACCTGGTTAGCAACCTTCAGGGATTTATGCACCTGGACACCAAGATCTCTCTGCTCATCTACACTAACAAGAATCTTCCCATTAGCCCAGTACTCTGCATTCCTGTTACTCCTTCCAAAGTGAATCACCTCACACTTTTCCGCATTAAACTCCATTTGCCATCTCTCAGCCCAGCTCTGCAGCCTATCTATGTCTCTCTGTTCCCTACAACATCCTTCGGCACTATCCACAACTCCACCGACCTTAGTGTCATCTGCAAATTTACTAACCCACCCTTCTACACCCTCTTCCAGTTCATTTATAAAAGTTGGTAGTCGGATTGCACCACCTCGACATGGGCAGCAGCAGCCTGGGCTGGCTGATGCGGAACAGCAAGGACACTGGTGGAGTGGCAGTGAATGGAGGACAAATACTGTCATCCTGAGAGAGGACAGCAAGTTCATGCTCCACAGAGACACTGTCACTGCCAAGGGGCGACACCTCAGCAATCCTGGTAATCTACTGGATCACAGATTGCTGGACTGCTGTGAGAGCCTGCAAACCCCTTTGAACACTGAGATCTCCAGCCATGATAACAGCTGTCTGATCCTGCCTTGCAGCAAACATGGATCTCATGTCCTCAATCTGAGCTTCCACTGCAGCACTGAGACTTTGGATGTCTGCCGTAGTGCTGCAGTGGAAGCTGAGACAATGGTATCAGACACTGTATCACGGCTGGGTCCACTAGTGCTTTCATGGAGTTAGTGACCACTTCCACAGGAGAAAGAATGGGCTTCAAACGCAGTGCAATGTCCTGTGTGATGTTGGAGCTGGACTACTCCATGTTCCTTGACAGTGATAACAGACTGTCTGACAGACCTGTCAATGGACAAAGTCTCTCAGTGTCCATGTCCATCATCATTCTCCTGTATGCAGTTCCAGCAATGTTCTTATCTGAGTCCTGTGTATTATAACTCGTTTGTGACCTCACCCTCCGGTGAGCTGACACATGAACTAAATTCCAGAGTGTTGACAGAGGTAGCTATGGAAACAGTGGGTGCATGGGTGATCATCTTCTGGAACGGTTCCAGCATATTGGAAGGTCGCAAATGTCACCCCACGATTTAAGAAGGGAGGGAGAGAGAAAACGGGGAATTACAGATCTGTTACCCTGACATCAATAGTTGGGAAAATGGTGGAATCTATCATAAAGGATGTGATAAATGGATAATTGGATAATAATGATCTGATTGGACATAGTCAACATGGATTTATGAATGGGAAATCATGTTTGATGAACCTGTTGTAGTTTTTTGAGGATATTAGTAACAGAATTGATAAAGTGGAGTCGGTGGATGTAGTCTATTTGGATTTTCAGATGAATTTTTGATAAAGTGCCCCACAAGAGGTTGGTTAGTAAAATTAAAGCACATGGGATAGGACGTAATATACTGGCATGGATTAAGGATTGGTTAACAAGCATAAAACAGAGAGTAGCCATAAATGGGTTATTCTCACTTTGGCAGGCTGTGACCAGTGGGGTAAGTAAAAAGGAAACATTTGGGTAAGTACTTGGGCCCCATCTGTTCACAATATGTATCATTGATTTAGATGTGGGGACCAGAGTAATAGTCCCAAGTTTGCAGATGATACAAAAATATGTGGGAATGTATGTGTTGTGAGGAAGGTGCAAAGCGGCTTCAAGGGAATTTGGACAGACTTCGTGGGAGGGCAAGAACGTGGCAGATGGAATATAATGTGGAAAATATGAGGTTATCCACTTTGGAAGGAGGAATAGATGTGAAGGGTATTCCTTGAATGGTAAGAAATTAGAAAGTGTAGATGTACAAAGGGATCTGGGTGTCCTTGTCAATAAGTCACTGAAGGCTGACATGCAGGGACAGCAAGCACTTAAGAAGGCTAATGGTATGTTAGCCTTTATCACAAGAGAATTTGAGTACAGGAGTAGTGAAGTCTTGCTTCAATTGTATGGAACCTTGTGAGAACAGACCTGGAGTACTGTGTGCAGCTTTGTCCCCTTACTTTAGGAAGTATATTATTGCCATAGGGGGAGTGCAACGAAGATTCACTAGATTTGTTCCTGGGATGGCAGGACGGTCCTATGAAGAGATTAGGAAAACTGGGCCTGGATTCTCCAGAATTTCGAAGAATGAGATGTGATCTCATTGAAACCCACAACAGAATTAAATGGATAGATGGGTTGATGCAGCTAAGATGTCTCCCCTGGTTGGGGAGTCTAGAACCAGCAGAGACAATTTCAAAATAAGGAGGAAGTCACTTAGGACAGAGATGAGGAGACATTTCTTTCCATAGAGGGTTGTGAATCTTTGGAATTCTCTACCCCAGAGGGCTGTGGAAGCTCAGTCATTGAGTATGTTTGAAGCAGAGATTGACAGACTTCTAAATACAAATGACATAAAGGGATACAGGGATAGTGTGGTAAAAAGGAATTGAAATAGAAGATAACCCATAATCGTATTGAATGGCGGGGCAGACTAGATGGGCTGAATGGCCTACTCCTGCTCCTATGTTCCAAAGCTGCTTAACTCTTTCAAACTGGAGGTAAGTTCGCTCAGGCTACTTTCGTAGTGTTCCGAATTTTTGGTGGTACGCTTCTGATACTATCTCATATGCACCCTGGATAGCGTTTTTAGTCATCTCAGAATCTGATGAACTTTCATCTGGCAACAGTGAATACACCTCATGAGCTTTTCCTGTTACTTTGCTTTATAAAAACAGTGTCCAGTTCTCTGCCGGCCATTTCAGCTGCTTTGCAAGTTTTTCAAAAGTGACAAAAAATTCTGCCACATGCTCCTCATTGAACTTTAGAATGAACTGGGATAACTGTAAGAGCTCAGCACATGGTCCTGAGCTGTGGGCAGCTCCCTCACTAGCTGTGCCTTCACTGGGTGTACTGGGTCTTCCTCTAGTTGTTTGAGCCATCTTAACTCCCTTTCCTCCTTCTCCTTCTGGAACACTTTTACTTTTTCCCTTTCTTGACACTCACTCTGTTCTTTCTCGATCTCTCTGGATTTCTAATTCTTGTCTCTTCTGTTCTAGTTTTATCTTAGCTAACATTACTCTATCTGTTAGTGATTCTAACTCTGCTTGAGTCTTCAGCTTCAAGTGAAAAATGATTGGCCACAGGTCTTAGAATTTTGGGTTTCCTAGCTTTTGGGCGGAGAGTAATCCCTAACTGTCCAGCTACATTACTCAACTTTTCAACAGAGAGGGATTCTAAGCTGTACTGAGTTACTTCTCTCTGTATGTAACTCCTTTTATGCCAATGTAACTCCTTTATTCAAAAAGGGAGGGAGACAGAAATTAGGAAAAATTATGAGGCCCATAGATAGGGCAGAGAAGAAGAAACTGTTCCCTTAGCAGAGGTGTCAATAACCGAGGGGCATTGATTTAAGGTAAGGGGCAAGTGGTTTCGAGGAGATTTGAGGGAAAAAATATTTCACGCGGATGGTGGCTGGAATCTGGAATACACTACCTGTAAAGATGGTGGAGGCAAGAACCCTCACAACATTTAAGAAGTATTTAGATGAGCACTTGAAATGCCATAGCATACAAGGTTACAGGCCAAGTGCTGGAAAAGGGGATTAGAATGGACAGGCTTGATGGCCAGCACAGACAGAGTGGGGCGAAGGGACTGTTTCTGTGCTGTAAAACTCTGTGCATCTATGACACTTCCAATTTCTCATTTGTTGTTGCGTTATCATCACTAGAACCGCCAGATTTCTGTTACAGCCAGGTGAGGAGGGGTCCCAGGCTCTCCTCTTGTCCTAACTTTTATTTCACTGCAGCGGGGTGTATTCCTTTTTAGCAGTGGACATGCTGACCACCTCAGTGAGCATTTTACCATTTACCGTTGTTGTGATCGTGAAAGAACCAATCAGACAGGTTTTCTTGAGTTTAAACAAGAGGTGAGTTTATTATACTTAACAATCTAAACTGAATCTAAATAAAATAATAAACATACACACATTCATGCACACACACACAGACCTGCAAATCACACAGAAATAAATTAGAGAGTGAGAACTAAATTTCTATTCGGAGTAGAGTCCAGAATAAATTAAAAATAAACCAAAATCTGTGAGATTGGGTAATTCTGTGGTCTGCGCCTTTGCCTCCCTTATTTATAAGTGTCATGTCATCTGCAAGGGTTTAAATTATGTTGTTTTACATATAAGTTTATGTCACTTGTATATTTATCTATATGTCAGGAAGAGCACTGGTTTTAATACTGACCCCTGAGAAACAGCACTGTATTCTTCCCCTCCCCCAGTCTGAACAATGTCTGTTCACCACTTCTCTCTGCTTTCTGTCCCCGAGTCAGTGTCATATCCACTCTATCACTCTCTCATTAATCTATATGTTCCATTTTTCATAACAAGTCTATGAAATGTCATTTGATCACAGGACTTTTGATAGTCCAGATACATAACAGGAAACATACTATCCTCATCAACACTCACAGTTAGGTCATCAACTAACTTGATCAAGATTATCAGACATGATTTTCCATGATCCTATCCGTACTATTTATCATTTAATATCACATGTTTTTCCAAGAATGATATATTTTTGTACTGGGTCACGGCCTCCAGAAATTTCCAACCACCGACATTAGACTGACTAGTCAGTAGTTATCGGGTTTATCTAATGTCTCCTTATTTAAACAGCTTGTAACAGCTTTGTCATCACTCCCAGATCCAAAGAGGATTGAAAGCTTCTGGCCAGTGCCTCTGCTATTTCCACATTCCTTCCCTCAACAAACCTCATATATCCCATCTGGACTGGGTAAATCTTCGACACTATTGTGGTGTAAAAAGTGTTGGATTGAAAGGTGTTAAAGGTGTTTGTTCATTGACTGTAATTAACGTCAGTCTCCAAGGACTCGAATTGTGTCACTGGAGGGTTTCCCTCTTCTATTAATAATGGATTCCTTCCAATGTGCTGGCTCATAGTGTCAGTGGGAGCATCACCCCCGGCACTAACAGAGATCAGCGGCTCCAGAGAGCGAGAGAGGAGAGATCAGACTCTGAGAACAATAGATTGGAATTTTACAACAATGGTTCAGAATCTGAGAACAATAGATTGGAATGTTATAACAATGGACAGCATGAAATTCTCCTATTGGTTTAGCCTCGGTACTGCAGATTATTTTTGGATAACATTAGATTTGCGGATCTATTATGCTCCGAAGATGATTCAAACGATTTACTATCCCATACTCGCTATTATTGGTGTCCCTGGCAAGTCTCTGTATCCAACTATTAGATCTATAAATCATATTTCACTGATTTAGTGTTCTTGTCATGTAAATCTTGGGAAGACTTAAGCCACAGTCTTCAGTCTCTGTCTCACATTCCACTCTGCATCCAATATCTGCATTCCCCTCCCTACCCAATGTCTGAGGCTGAACCAGACTGCTTGGAATTTCTTTGCTATATTTATACCTGAGCTGAGTTCATTGCCATATTCTGCCTATCACCAACCCTACCTGCTACTACCTCTGTAATATCACCCATCATCATCTCTGCCCATCTGCTAATAAACCCTCATCTGTGCCGTTGTTAAATCCACACTTAACGATTCCAATTCTATCCTGGTCACCCTCCCAGATATCAACCTGCATAAACAACAGCCCATCCAGAACTCTGCTGCCTATATCCTAACTCAGACCAAATCCCGATCACCCATTACTTCTGTGCTCACTGATCAACATTGGCTCCTGGTCTGGCAGCACCTAAATTTTAATATTCTCATTCTTGTGTTTGAATCCCTCCATGGCCTCACCCCTCCAATTAGTCCCATTTCCCTTCCATTGCACATATTCTTTTAAATCTTATGCCTTCAAGTCTTTTTCCAATTCCCTTTTAGAAGTGAGCTGTTTTCACTCTATATCTTCCCCTGCTGTGATTTTCACTCTATGACGTTTCACTCTATGATGGCACTGGTGCCAACGCTATGGAAACCTGGAACTATAAAATGATGTGAACTGCACAGCCGGCCACTTCTAGTATGGCCAGCACAGTGCCCCGTGCTGGGCAGGGAACTAGCCTGGGTATACTGTGCATGTGCTGTTAGAGTGAGGAAGGGTTTGAATTGACGTCAATCTGCCATTCCGACAGCTTGGATGCACGTCTTTAAATCTTGATCTGTGCATGTCGACTGACCGCCTGTGTTAGTCACTCTCAGCTGAACATACATTCAGCAGCACGAGGGACCTCCACTGGTGTTATTTAAAAGGACCAGGAATCCAACGTGCAGGTGAGGGTCTTGTGACTTACTTTTGCTGTTGTAAAGTTAGTGGAGCTGCTGTGGATGGTATTCTGGAGGTTGTGTTGTAAGCTGCTGCAGACATTCAGGGAGGAGAGAGGATTTGGTGAACCAACTCTGGACGAGGTATGGGGACTGTAGTTACAGTATTTCTGGGTCTGTCACATGACCAACAAATGGAGCAGAGGCTGCAGAGAGGGGAAGCTCTGTAATGAGGGAGAAGGAGGGGGCTCTGCCTTACCCACCCCGGTTTTGCAAGAGCACTTTTCCTACCTACACCTAACCCAGGAGCAGTGTGTGAGGTGACTCTGATTCAATAAAGAGGTGGCCGCAGAGCTGTGTAACCTCCTGCAACACGACCTGGAGCCTCACACAAGGGTGAGGACGGAGCTGTCAGTGGCTGTTAAGGTCACAGTTTCATTGAACGTCTATGTATCTGGATTTTTAGAGCCAGGAGCATGAGACAAATCTAACGTAGGGATGTAGAAATCGATGTAGTCATAAAATATTTTCCGACATAAAAGGAGGCCATTTTACCCCTCCATGCCAGCTCAATCTGGAACAATCCAGTCATTCCCACTCCCCCTCTCAATCCCCCTATCCCTGCAAGTTCATTTCCTTCAGGTGCCCATCCAGTTTCCTTTTGAAATCATTGATTGTCTTATCTTCCACCACCCTCACGGGCAGTGAGTTCCATCTCATTACCATTCACTGTGTAAAAAAGTTCTTTCTCATATTCCCCCTGTATCTCTTACCCAAAACCTTCCATCTGAGTCCCCTTGTCCGTGTTTCATCAGTAAATGGGAACAGTTTTTCCTTGTCTATCTTATCTACTTCTGTCATAATCTTGTAAACCTCTATCAAATCTCTCTCAATCTCCTTTACTCCAGGGAGAACAACTGCAGCTTATCCAAACTAACCTTGTAACATCGATAGCACAGATAGATGGATATTTGCTCTGTTTGTAAACCCGTGCCATTCCTGCACTGTATGTGTTTGATGGGAACAGTGCAGAGGGAGATTTACTCGATATCTAACCCTGTTTATTTTTCTTCCCCTTTTATATATCCCATATTGAGGGGGCCTTTATTCTCAGGCCCGCTTTATATACATATTTAAAATTTTTAAATAACTTTATTTAAAACAGATAAATAAACCAAAATCTCAAATTAAAATGCCTTTCGCGGCGTCGATGATGCACTCCAGTCCCTGTGGTGCCCACCGGTCACAGAAGGCCTCAAGCGTACCGGCGGAAACTACATGCTCCTTCTCCAGGGACACCCGGGCGCGAGCGTAACCACAGAAGAGGGGCTTTCAATCGGGGAGGACGGACCCCCCGACGGCCCGCAGCCTGGACCTGTGAATTGCCACCTTTGCCAGGCCCAGGAGCAGAATGACGAGGAGATCCTCCTCCCGGCTTAAGCCCCTCCACATCGGGTGCCCAAAGATCAGGAGCGTGGGACTGAAGTGCAGCCAGAACATATGGTGCAGCCCCTTCAAATACTCAAAGCGGGGCTGCAACCTCGTATATATGTGAAACACGGACTCGCCCAGGACGCAGAAAGTATAGGCGGCCTGGGACTCCGTAAACCTACGTAAAAGTCTGCTGTACGGGACCGCCCTGTGCAACACCCTCCACCCCAGGTCCCCGAGGTAAAGGGGGAAGACTCCCGCGTAAAGAGACCTCCATCGGGGTTTCCCCTCCCTGCCAGATTGCAAGGCAGACCGCCAGGGCGTATCCGGCCAGCTGACGAAGGCCAGGAAGTGGAGAGTGTGCAGGAGCAGCCCGTGCAGGAAACCCCTCTACGCTGACTGCAATGGCACGGAGGGCATTTTCCAAGAGGCGGCTCGGGCTGTGTGGGACTGGCTCCTGAGGAGGGTTTGGGGGCCTGGGTCCGCTCTCCCGAGCCCAATCACCACCCACAGTGAGGGGCATCCCAGGTGCTTTGGCTACTCCTCTGCCCACTGGTCCGACCCTGGAGCAGGCCGCCCGGACAGCCGAGGCACTCTCCTCAGCTGGCGAGGGAGCACCCTGACTGGACGGGACCATGTTCCAGACTCGGAATAGATCCTGATAAAAGACAGGCAACTCCCTCAGAGAGGCGCGGCTAACGGACTCCACTGGGAGCTGTGTGTCGTCTTGAAGGCAGTGACACTGGTGGAAAAAATACGTCGCCAGCGCACACCATCTGGGAGGACGATCTCTGCAGGTATCTCTGCAGGTTCCGAACGTGGAGAGTCGCAGCCTGGGTGCGGACGCACACCAGCGACTGGCCACCCTCCTCCATCAGGAGACTCAGGACCACGGCAGAGATCCTGTGTTTCCTCTTGCCCCAGATGAAATCGACGAATTTCTTCTGGTTCTTGGTGTGTAATGCAGGGGGCGGGGCCAAAGTGACCAACGGGTACCACAGCAAGGAGGTTGGTTTATGACCAACGCTCGGCCCCTGTAGGAAAGCACTCGGAGCAGTCCTGACCAACGCCCCAGCCGAGCGGTGACTTTCGCCTCCAACTCCTGCCAGTTTGCCCGCCAGGCTTCCTCAGCGGGGCTCAGGTGGACTCCCAGATAAAGGAGGTGCGTGGTGCTCCACGCAAAAGGTGTCATCTCCTCCGGCAGGGAGTCCACCCGCCACTGACCAACCTGGAGTCCGGAACATTTCTCCCAATTGATCCTCGCGGAGGACACAGCAGAAAAGGTTTGCTGGCAGTCACGCATCCTCCGCAAGTCAACGGGATCTGTGACCACGAGGAGCATGTCGTCGGCAGAAGCCGAGAGGACGACCCGCTGGCCGGCTCACGCAGAGTCAATCCCGTCAACCTCCTGCAAATGCGGCCCAAGTCCAAAAGTGCGCAAAGTCCCGAAAAGGTTTTTGTGATCCACCCTGTCGAACGCCTTCTTCTGACCGAAGGAGAGTAAGGCGACCAACTGACCAGTCCTCTGGGAAAGTTGGATCAGGTCCCAGAACAGGTGGATGTTGTCCTGGATGGAATGGCCCTGGACCGTGTAGGACAGGTCGGGTTGGATCATGTGGGCCACCATGGAGCCAAGGCGGGTAGACATAGCCCGGGCAAAGATATTATAATCCGTGCTGAGGAGGGAGATCGGACGCCAGTTTTTAAGCAGGTGGAGATCGCCCCTCTTCGGCAGCAGGACGACGACCGCCGGGGCATCTCCCCGGTCGCCAGGCTTTCCCCCAGGACCCGCGCATAATCGTCCCCCAGGATGTCCCAGAACGCCCTGAGGAGCTCCACGGTCAACACATCCAACCTTGGGGATTTGCCCCTCGAGAGCTGGTGGAGGGCGCCGGTCAGCTCTGCTCACGTGAGCGGAGCCTCCAATCCTTCGGCTGACTTGCGGCTGGTCCTCCCACAAAACTCTGCGTGCATCCTCGCTGGACGGATCCGGAGAGAACAATGCACTGCAATAAGTACGGTCCAGGAGGCCCTTTCTCTCCGGATCCGTGATGGAGGATCCGCCGTCGGCCAGCAGCTCGACGAGCTGCTTACCAACCCCCTGCCATTTTTCCAGCGAGTAGAAGAAGGGTGAGGCGCGGTTCAGATCTTCCAGGATCTGGATCCGCGACCTCACGTACGCGCCTCGGGACCCTATGAGCTGCAGGTCCCTCAGCGCACCCTACTTCTCTTTGTACGCCTGCCACATGGCCGGGTCCATGATGGCATGACCGAGGAGGGACTCCAAGTCGAGAACCTGCCTCTCAAGGCGCCCGATCTCGGCTTCCCGCCTCTTGGTCGACCCCTTCGCGTACTCCTGACAGAAGATGCGGATGTGAGTCTTGCCCACATCCCACCATAGCCTCAAGGAGGGGAAGCTACCCTGCTTCCTTCTCCAGTCGGCCCAGAATCGACAGAACGAGTCCCGGAACAGCTCGTCCTCCAGCAGCCAGTTGTTAATGTGCCAGTACGCAGATCCCGCCAGCGTGTGGAGCGGAAAGAACTCTGCCCACACCAGGTGGTGGAGCACGGCACCAGCCACCTGGAGGCCGCCGAGACGCGTGAGACGTACGCCTGCGAAAAGTAGAGGCGGTCGTTTCGCGACCCTCCCCCTCCAGACCTCCACGTGAAGGCGCTGGAGTCGGGATGGAGTTTCTGCCAGACGTCCACCAAGTTAAGGGAGCTGATCAGCCCCTCAACTTCTCGACCGACGCTTGGCCGCGCTGGGGACCTGAGCGATCCCCCAACTCGAAGGTGCAGTTAAAATCCCACCCCCGCCCCCCCCCCCCCGAGGATGATGCACTCGCTGCTATCGATGGGGCTCAAGAGAGCAGACACTTCTTCAAAGAAGCGCGCTTGCAACGCGCCGGGCCTGGGCACGTACACGTTCACATCGTGGAGCAGCACGGTCCCCAGGCGAGCGGCGTGGTGGAGCAAGCAACCCGGCACTAGCTCCTTGACCCCCAAGATCTCCGGCTGAAAAGTCGGGGCCAACAAGATAGCCACCACATTAGAAATAGGGGTGAGGTGACACATGTAGAACCCACCCTGCCAGTCCAGGAGCCAGGTGGCTTCATCTCCCGGAACGGTGTGGGATTCCTGCAGAAAGCTCACTGCGTATCTCCCTTCCCTGAGGACTGAGAGATTGGCAAATCTGTGGTGAGACCCCCTGCTGCCGTTGATGTTGAGGCTGGCTATGGTTATCTTCATGTCAAAGGTACTAAAAACCCGTCACCAACACCTCACTGTGAGGAGGGACTGGAAGTGCACCTTGCCCTCCACTCCCCCAGCAATCCATTGAGGAACACATTAAAACGGCGCCTCTCAAGCAGTTTCACGCCCGCGCGCTTGCCCGCTTTCTTAATGGCGGCACGGACGGACTGTATGATCAGCGCCAGATTCGACCAACGACCGAGGGCCAGCTGACCTTTATTGCGGCAACCCCTGCAAACCGCGAGGAAATCCCGGAATTCCGCCGTGGGGATGAGAGGAGATTCAGTGGGAGGCACGAGGGACTCCACCACCTCACTGGCGATGGAATCAAGATCATCCTCCGTGCCCCACACCGAATCCCCATCCTCCTCCGGGTCATCACCGCCACTGGCCGACACACCCACCACACACTGTGGGGCGGACGTCCCGGCAGCGCCAGCTGATCCCGCTTCCATCACGATCCCGCCCCCAGGATCGATGGCGGAGGAGTCCTCTCTGGGTTCCATTGTGAAACTGGAGCCTGTGGGCGCCAGCAGTTCAGGACCCCCCTTCACCTCCATCCCCAGGCCAATGAGTGGTCCAGGGGAGACAGGCGTTCCCGACTCCAGAAATCCAGCCAGAGCCGAGACCAGAGGAGGCGGAGGGAGGAGGCCATCTCCCCCTCTGCCAGCACCCACAGGCCCAGCAGATGGGGCAGCGTTCTCGGTTACAACCGGGTCGGGTGTATCCTGGTTGGTGGTGGACTCCGGCTGGGAGGGCCGACAATTTGTTGGAGACGTTGGAATGTGAAAAGGTGCTTCAGATACAAATTGCAGTGGCCATCTTGGCTGCCAGTTTCTTGCAGGATTTTTTCCATTAAAACTTTAATGTAAGTTTCCAACTGATGAATTAAAATTCCTCATTGGCGTATCGTGTTTCCTTGACACCAATAACACCTCTTTAATATGTGCCTCAGCCTACCAGCTGCGTAAACCCTCATCGTGACATTGTTAAATCCACACTTGACTCTTCCAATTCTATCCTGGTCACCCTGCAATTATAAATCCATAAAATGATGTGAACTGCACAGCTGGCCACTTTTAGTGTGGTCCGTACAGTGTCCCATGTTGGGCAGGGATCTAGCCTGGGTGCCATGTATGTGTTGTTAGTGTGAGGAGGCGTTAGTACTGATGTCAATCAGCCATTTTGGCAGGATTGATATACAATTTTGAAACTTGCTCTGTGCATGTCCACTGACCACCTGTGTAAGTCACTCTCAGCTGAGCATTCATTCAGCAGCATGAGGAACCACTGCACCTCCACCCCCCCCCCCCCCCCACCCCCCATCCCCACCACCACCCCCCAAAGTTATTTTATAGGATCAGGCATCCAACTTACAGGTGAGGGGCTTTAGACTTAGTTCTGTTATTGTAAAGTTAGTGGAGGTGCTGTGGATGGTTTTCTGGAGGTTGTGTTGTGAGCTGCTGCAGACATTCAGGGAGAACAGAGGATATGGTGACCCAACACTGGACGAGGTATTGGGATTGTAGTTAAAGTGTCTCTGGGTCTGACTCATGACCAACAAATGGAGTAGAGGCTGCAGAGAGGGGATTCTCTGTAAAGAGAAAAGAGGAGGGGGCTCTGCCCTACCCACCTGGGGTGTTCCAAGGGCACTTTTTCTACCTACACCTAACCCAGGAGCAGTGTGTGAGGTGACTCTGATTCAATAAGGAGGTGGTCACAGAGCTGTGTCAACTCCTGTAACACGACCTGGAGCCTGACACCAGGGTGGGGACGGAGCTGTCAGTGGCCGTTAAAGTCACAGTTCCATTGATCTTCACTGCATCCGGATCATTCCCCAGGCAGGAGTGGGCGGCATATCCAACAGATTCACAGAGAGTCAGAGTCGTTTACGAAATAGGAGGAGGCCATTCGGCCCCTCTGTACCAGCTCTCTGTGGAACAATCGAGTCAGTCCCACTCCCCCACTCAATCCCCGTATCCCTGCAAGTTCATTTCCTTCAGATGTCCATCCGGTTTCCTTTTGAAATCATTGATTGTCTCGGCTTCCACCACACTCACGGGCTGTGAGTTCCAGCTGATTAACATCCACTGTGTAAAAAAGTTCTTCCTCCTATTCCCCCTGCATCTCTTACCCAAAACCTTCCATCTGTGTCCCCTAGTCCGTGTTTCATCAGTTAATGGGAACAATGTTTCCTTGTCTATCTTCTCTCAACCGATCATAATCTTGTACACTTCTATCAAATCTCTCTCAATCTCCTTTATTCCAGGGACAGCAACTCCATCTTCTCCAAACTAACCTTGTAACTAAAATACCCCAATCCCTGGAAGCATTCCAGTCGAATCATAGAAAGTTAAGGCACAGAAAGCAGCCACTTGGCCCATCTTGTCTGCGCCAGCCAGAAAATGATCCATCTATTCTAATCCCATCTTTCAGCATTTGGAGCGTAGACCTGCAGATTACAGCACTTAAGGTGGATATCCAGACTATGTTTGAATGAGTTGAGGGTTTCTGACTCAACTACCCTTTCAGGTAGTGAACTGCAGACCCAGCACCACCCTTATCTCCTTTCTGATCTTTCTACCAATCACTTTAACTCTATTCCCCCTCTTCGATGTTATGGTGAATAGGTTCTTCACCTCCACTCTATCCAGGTCCTTTACAATTTTGTGCATTTCAATCAGATCACCCCTCAGCCTTCTCTGTTTCAAGGAGAACAACCCCAGCCTATCTAATCTTTCTACATAGCTGCAGTTTTCCAGTCCTGGCAACATCCTCGTAAATCTCCTCTGTACCCTCTGGAGTGCAATTACATCCCTTCTGTACTGAGGTGACCAGAACTATACACAGTACTCAAGTTGTGGCCTAACCCATGAGTTATACAGCCCCAGCCTAACCTCCCTGTTCTTGTATTCTGTACCTGGGCTGATAAAGGAAAGCATTCCATATGCCACGTTGTCGAACACTCCTGCTGTGTTCAGGGATGTGTGGAAATTCAATCCAGGGTCCCTCACTTTCTCTACACTTCTCAGTATTGTGCCATCAATCCTGTATTCCTTTGCCTTGTTTCACCTCCCTAAATGCATCAGATCATACTTCTGCAAGTTGAATTCCTTTTGCCACGTTTCTGCCCATCTGACCAGGCCATCACTATCTTTCTGTCGTCTACAGCTACCCTCCTCACTCGCTACCACATGGTCAATCTTTGTGTCATCTGCAAACGTCTTGATAATGCCCCCTACATTTAAGTCCAAATCATTAATATAGACCACAAAAAGCGAGGGATCCAGTACTGAGCCCTGCGGAACGCCACTGGAAACAGCCTTCCAGTCTCTAAAACAGCCGTCAACAAATACCCTTTCTTTCCTGCCACTGAGTCAATCTTGTATCCACCTTGATGCATTTCCCTGGATCCCGTGGGATTTTTTTTTTTTAGAGATACAGCACTGAAACAGGCCCTTTGGCCCACCGAGTCTGTGCCGACCATCAACCACCCATTTATACTAATCCTACATTAATCACATATTCCTACCACATCCCCACCTGTCCCTATATTTCCCTACCACCTACCTATACTAGGGGCAATTTATAATGGCCAATTTACCTACCAATCTGCAAGTCTTTTGGCTTGTGGGAGGAAACCGGAGCACTCGGACGAAACCCATGCAGACACAGGGAGAATTTGCAAACTCCACACAGGCAGTACCCAGAATTGAACCCGGGTCGCTGGAGCTGTGAGGTTGCGGTGCTAACCACTGCGCCACTGTGCCACCCCAATCTGATTTTCTGAACCAGTCTGCCATGTAGGACATTGTCAAAAGGCTTGCTACCATCCAAGTAGACCACATCTACTGCACTACCCTCATTTATCTTCCTTGTTACTTCTTCAAAAAATTCGACCAAGTTGGTCAAACAAAATCTTCCCTTAACAAATCCATACTGACTATCCTAAAATAAATAGAGGTGGTGAGTACAGAAGAAGGAAAGTTATTGTGAACCTTTATAAAGCTCTGGTTAGGCCCCAACTGGAGTGCTGCATCCAGTTCTGTTCACCACACATTAGGAAGGATGTGAGTGTCCTTGACAGGGTGCAGAGGAGATTTACCAGAATCGTTCCAGGGATGGAGGATTTTAGATACAAGGTTACTCTTGAAAAGCCTATATTATTTTCCTTGGAGTAAAGGAGATTGAGGGGAGATTTGATAGAGGTATACATGATGATGACTTGTTTGGAAAAGGTAGAAGGGAAAAGATGTTCCCATTAGTTAATGGTACAAGGACCAGAGTTCAGGTGGTGGAACAGAGATACAGGGGGATGTGACGAACAACTTTTTTACACAGCGAGTGGGAACGGCCTCTAAAATCACTGCCTACGAGGGTGTTGGAAGGAGTGATGGTGAATGATTTCAAAAGGATATTGGATGGACACGTGAGGGAAATAAACTTGCAGGAATATGGAGACAGAGCTGGGGAATGAGACTGACTGGCTTTATCTCGGAAGAGCTGGCATGGACTCGATGGTTTGAGTGGCCTCATTCTGTGCTCAAATGACTATGACTCTCTGACAGGGGATTACAATTACTACTGCTTTCCTATACTGGGAAAGTTTATCATGGACTGGGCAGTATCACCCGTGATCTAAGTGGCCAGAACGTGGTTAATAAATGTCCTTCACAAACAGTGTAAATCAGTTCAGACCCACTCACAATTCTGGAGTCATTCACAATGGGGAGTAGTTTCTCCTGGTTTTCTCTACACAGGACAGCAACCAGGCTTTTCACTGTGTCCTCCACCTCCATGTGGAAAATCTTGCCAGTGTTAGGTGGGATAAGGCGCGTTACCTGGGCGACAGCTTTCTTCAGTTGTACTGCTTCTTCCGTGCTCTTTTCAGTCCAACCGGGTTAAAACTGGTCAATATCACCATTAGGTAGTTCATAAAGTGGAGTCACAGTCTCTGCAAATCGAGGGATGAAGGTCCACTAATACCCGACCAGCCTGAATATAGGGCACTGGGCAGTCTTTGAGGTGGACAGTTGTAGATGCTGGATGGTCTCGACCTGATGTTGGTCTGGGCTGATGCTGGATGATCCAATCTGGACACCTAGAATGGTGACACAACCTTGCACCAGCTGGGCCTTGCGTGGATGGTCTTTTCGTCCAGCTCCCAAAGTAACTGCAGTAGTTCCTGTGAAAGGGTTAAATGTGTGGACACGGTCTGTGGTGATGAGGAGGAGATCATTGACATATTGCACAAAGCAGGAAGACTGTGAAAAGCTCAGAAGGCCCCCGGTTATACGTTTGTGGAAAATAGTGGGGTTATTGTGGAACTCCTTGTGACCGACATGTCCAGAGGTATCTCTGGTCCTCAGAAGTGAATGTGAATTTAAATTGTTTCTCTAGTTTTACTGGGATACTCCAATAACCATTAGAGATATCCAGGGTGATGAAGACAGCCCTGCCGCAGGAAATCCGGGAGAGTAGGGTGGGTGTCTCTCAGACAACTGGATTCACGTAGGAGTGAATGAGATGAGTTTGAGGCTGCAGAGAGGGGAAGCTTTGTAAAGAGGGAGGAGGAGGGGTCTCTGCCCGACCCACCCCGGGTTTTCCAAGAGCAAAAAGAGCAGTGGTTCTCATACCAAACCCTGGGGAAAAACACTGTATACTCCCATCGAGTCTGAACAACAACCTTTCACCACTTCTCTCTGTTTACTGTTCCTTAGCCTATTTTATATCCACACTGTCTCTATCCCTTTAATCCATAGGGTTCAGTTTTCCTAACCTGTCCATTGAATGGCACTTGATCAAACACCTTTTGAATGTCCATATATATAACTTCAATCACACCACCCTCATCAACCCTCTCCATTGTTTAATCAAAGAACTCCATCAAGTTTACCTCACCACCACCTCTCTCCACTCCTCCACTGTTGTTAAATTATCAGATTGCTTATCCGACATCCAGTACTGGATGAGCAGAAATTTTCTCCAATTAAGTATTGGGAAGACTGAAGCCAATGTTTTCAGCCCCCACTCCAACTCTGTTCCCTTGCTATTGATCCCATCCCTCTCCCGAGTAACACTCTGAGATTCAGACAGTTTATTTGCAACCTTGGTGTCATATTTGGGATAAAATTAATGGGCACATGGACAAATAGGAAAACCAGCATGTATTTGTTTGGGGAAAATTGTGTTTAACTAAATGGTTGGAATATTTTGAAGAGGTAAAAAGGAAGCTTCGTGAGGGCAATGCTGCTGCTGTGGTATAAATTGAATTCCAAAAGGCATTTGATAAAGTGTTATGCAACAGACCTGTGAGCAAAGTTATAGCTCATCAAATAAAAAGGCCAGTAGCAACATGAAACTAAGTTGGTTGAGTGACAGGAGACAGAGAGTAGTGATTAATGGATGCTTTTCGGGCTGGAGAACAGTTTGCAGTGGAATCAAAACAAAATACTGCGGATGCTGGAAATCAGAAATATAAACAGAAAGTGCAGGAAATACTCAGCAGGTCTGGCAGCATCTGTGGAGAGAGAAGCAGAGTTAATGTTTCAAGTCGGTGACCTTTCATCAGAACTGGCAAAGGTTAGAAATGTAATAGGTTTTAAGCAAATATAGTGGGGGTTTTGGGGGAAACACAAGTACAGAAAGGTGAGCATTAGAGCGGGGGTGGGGGATGGAGGGTGTTGAAATGATAAGCGAGCGGAAGTTCAGTGTCATGCCTTCTGGACTGAGTGGAGGTGTTCCACAAAGCGGTCACCCAATCTGCATTTAGCCTGCTGCGGTGTTCCAGTGAATAACAACGCCAGCTCAAGGAACAGCACCTCATTGTCCGATTAGGCATTTACAGCCTTCTGGACTGAATATTGAGTTCAACAATTATTTTGTTTTAACATTTTTTGCCATGTGTCGGCCTGAAACTGGATTTGGTCTGTTGGTGCTTTTGGCTCGAGCTGTTCATTATTCTATCATTTAACACCCTCTCTGCACTAATGCTTTATCTTTCGCCACACAACAAGCACATTTTCTTTGCCTTTGCCCCAAGACCTCCTCGTCACTTAATCTCTCTGACCCTCTGTTCTATCTGCACCCCTTTTGTTCACTTTTGCCCCACCCCTGCTTTATTTGCTTAAAATCTATTACATTTCTGACCTTTGCCAATTCTGATGAATGGTCACACACCTGAAACGTTAACTTTGTTTATCTCTCCACAGATGCTGCCAGGCCTGCTGAGTATTTCCAGCACTTTTTGTTCATATTTACGGTTTGCAGTGGAGTTCCCCAGGGATCAGTGTTGGGACCCTTTCTCTTCCTGACAAATATTAATTACCTAGACCTTGGTGTACAGGGCACAATTTCAAGATTTGCAGAGGATGCATAACTTGGAAGCATTGTGAACTGTGAAGAGGATAGTGTAGAACATCAAAAGGACATAGACAAGTTGGTGGAATGGACAGACAGGTGGCAGATGAAGATCAATGTGGAGAAATGTGAAGTGATTCATTTTGGTAGGAAGAACATAGAGAGACAATAGAGAATAAAGGGTGCAATTCTAAAGGGGGTGCAGGAGCAGAGGGACCTGGACGTATATGTGCATTGGTCATTGAAGGTGGCATGACAGGATGAGAGAGCAGTTAATAAAGCATATAGTATCCTGGGCTTTATTAACAGAGGCATGGGATACAAGAGCAAGGAGGTTATTTTGAACTTGTGTAAGACACTAGTTCGGCCTCAGTAGCAGTATTACGTCCAGGTCTGGGCACCACACCTTATCTAACGTGAAGACATTGGAGAGTGTGAAAATACATTCACAAGAATGGTTCCAGGGATGAAGAATATCAGTTAGGAAGATAGACTGGAGAAGTTGGAACATGTTCCTTAGAGAAGAAAAGGCAGAGAGGAGATTTCAAAAAGTCTGCAAAATTATGAGGTGTCTGGAGAGAGTGGATAGGGAAAAACTGTTGCCATTCCTGAAAGGATCGAAAACGAGAGGGCAAAGAATTAAAGTAATTGGTAAAAGAAGCATAAGTGACATGAGGAAAACGTTTTCACACAGTGAGTGGTTAAGGTCTGGAATGCACTGCCTGAGAGTGTGGTGGAGGCAGATTCAATCGAGGCATTCAGGAGGAAATTGGACAGCTATCTGAAAAGGAAAATTGTACAGAGTTACAGGGAGAAGGCAGGAGAGTGGCATTAGATGAATTGCTCTTTTGCAGAGCCAGTGCAGATACGATGGACTGAATGGCCACCTTCTGTGCTGTAACAATTCTATTATTCTGTGACATTCGACCACAAAATGAGCTTCCAACCTCATATTCGTGCCATCACTATGACGACGTATTTCCACCTCAATAACATTGCCCGACTTCACCCCTGTCTCAACTCATCTGCTGCTGAAGCTCTCATTCATGCTTTCATTACCTGTAGACTAGACTATTCCAACTCATTCTCCCACATTCTACTATCTGTAAACTTGAGGTCATCTAAAACTCTGCTTCCTGTGTCTTAACTCACGGCAAGTCCCATTCCCCGATCACTGACCTGCATCAGCTCACAGTCAAGCAATGTCTTTATTTTAAAATTCTCAACACGTTTTCAAATCCCTCCATGGTCTCACCCCTCACTATCTCTGTAATCTCCTCCAGCCCCACAGTCCTTCGAGGTACCTCTGCTCCTCTAATTCTGGATTCTTGTGCATCCCTGATTTTAATTACTCTCACTTTTGTGGCCATACCTTCAGTTGCCTCGGTCGCAAGCTCTGGAATATCCTCCCTTCACAGCTCCACCTCTCCACCTCGCTTTTATCCTTTAACACACTCCTTTAAAACCTGCCTCTTTGACCGAGCATTTGGCTACCCATCCTAATATCCCATTTTGTGGTTCAGTGTTATACTTTGTTTCATAATGCTGCTGTGAAGTACCTCGGGATAAGTTCTTGTTGAAGTTTGCCAGACATGATTTGTCGTTAGCATATCCGTGCTGCTTGAAATTTATTATGCTGTACTTTTCCAAGCAACAAATATTTATGACCTGGGTTGTGAAATGCCCCACCTATGGTCATATTGACTGGACAGTACATGGTTTAACCCATATCACCTTTTTTAAACAAGGTGTAACAATTGCAGCCCTCCAGTCCTCTGTCATCGTTCCCATATCCAAAGAGAATTGACAGATTCTGTCCAGTGCCTCTGCCATTTGCACCATCCCTTCTCTCATCAACCCTCATAATTCCCATCCAGACCGGTTAAATGCTCCAATTTATTGTAGTGCTAAGAGTGTTGGATTGAAAGGTGTTAATTGAACCTGTTTGTTCAGTGACTTTAATTAATACCAGTCTCCATGGACCGTAATTGTGTCACTGGAGGGTTTCCCTCTTCTATTAATAAGAGACTCATTTCAATGTGTTACCCCTAGTGTCAGTGGGAGCATCATCCCCGGGACTAACAGGGATCAGTGGCCCCAGAGAAAGGGAGAGGATAGATCAGAATCTGAGAACAATAGATTGGAATGTTACAACAATGGGTCAGAATCTGAGAACAATAGATTGGAATGTTACAACAATGGGTCAGAATATGAGAACAATAGATTGGAATGTCAGAACAATAGGCAGGAGTTTCATCTGGCAGTTTGACTTTCTTTCTGCAAATTTTGACTGGCTGCCAATAAACAGGCGGATCTATTACACACTTATGATTATTCAATATTTTTTTAATCCCATCCTGGCTGTCATTGGTTTCCCTGGGAAGTGTCTCGATCCACTTATTTATTCTATAAACCATGTTTAACTGCATTACTGTTCTTGCCATTTCCTCCATATGTTGAACAGGCAGATACATAGTGCAGAGAGTCTGTGAGAAAGGTTAGACAGTTGACAGGGCACAGTTGCAGCCAGTATGATGGGAGAAGTGTGTCTATTTTAACGCAAGAAGTGTCAGGAATAAGGGTGATGAACTTAGAGTATGGATCAGTACTTGGAGCGACAATGTTGTGGCCATTACGGAGACTTGGATATCACAGGGGCAGAAATGAATGTTGGATGTTCCGGGGTTTAGATGTTTCAAAAGGAATAGGGAGGTGGCAACATTGAATAGAACTGATGGGATTTTCCTGTTACTTTGCTTTGTAAAAACAGTGTCCAGCTCTCTGCCGGCCATTTTGGTTGTTTTACAAGCTTTTCAAAAGTGACGAAAAATTCTGCCACATCCTCCTCATTGAACTTTGTCATGAACTGGGAGAACTTTAAGAGATCAGCACATGGTCCTGAGCTAGGGGTAGCTCCCTCAAGAGCTGTGCCTTCACTGGGTGTACTGGGTCTTCTTCTAGTTGTTTGAGCCGCCTTAACTCCCTTTCCTCCTTCTCCTTCTGGAACACTCTTACTTTTTCCCTTTCTTGGCACTCGCTCTGCGCTTTCTCGCTCTCTCTGGAATTCTAATTCTAGTCTCTTCTTTTCCAGTTTTACCTTAGCTAACATTACTCTATCTGTTAGTGATTCTAACCCTGTTTGATTCTTCAGCTTTAAGTGGAAAATGGTTGGCCAAAAGTCTTAGGAATTCGGGTTTCCAGGTTTTTAGATGGAGAGTAATCCCTAACTGTCCAGCTACATTGCTCAACTTTTCAACAGAGAGGGATTTTAACCTGTACCAAGTTACTTCACTCTGTATATAACTCCTTGATTGGGAATGTAACTCCTTTAGTCAAAAAGCGAGGGAAACAGATAACAGAAAACTACAGGCAAGTTAGCATCACATCTGTCATAGGAAGCATGTTAGAAGCTATTATTAAAGACGGTGTAGCCGGCACTTAGAAACATTCAACCTAATCAGGCAGAATCAAAATGGTTTTATGAAAGGGAAATCATGTTTAATCAATTTGTTGGAGTTCTTTGAAGAGGTACCATGTGCTGCGGAGAAAGGGGCACCGGTGGATGTACTGTACATAGATTTCCAGGATGCAACAGATAAGGTGCCATATCAAAGGTTTTGTGAAAATAAAAGCTCATGGTGAACGGGGTAACATGTTGGCATGGATAGAAGATTGGTTAGCTAACAGAAAACAGAGAGTAGGCATAAATGGGCCATTTTCTGGTTGGCAAGATGTAAGGACTGGTGTGCCACAGGGATCAGGGCTGGGACCTCAACTTTTTGCAATTTATATAAATGACTTGGATGAAGGAGCCGATGGCCTGGTTACCAAATTTGCTGATGACACAAAGATGAGTAAGAAAGTAACTTGTGAAGGAGACATAAGGAGGCTGTAAATGAATATAGATAGGTTAAGTGATTGGGTAAAGACCTGGCAAATTGAGTATAATGTGGGAAAGTGGGAAATTGCCCATTTTGGCAGGAATAATAAAATCGAAGCATATTATCTAATGGTGAGAGATTGCAGAGCTCTGAGATGCAAAGGGATCTGGGTGTCCTTTTGCATGCATCTCCAAAGCTTAGTATGCATGTTCAGAAAGTAACTAGGAAAGCTGATAGAATGTTATCATTTATCGCGACGGTAATTGAATACAAAAGTAGGCATGTTATGCTTCAGTTATAGAGGGCATTGGTCAGACCACATCTGGAGTACTGTATACAGCACTGGTCTCCTTATTTAAGGAATGATGTAAATGCATTGGAAGCAACCCAGAAATGGTTTACTAGACTAATACCTGGAATGGGTGGGCTGTCTTATGAGGAAATATTGGACAGGCTAGGCTTATATCCACTGGAATTTAGAAGGGTAAGTGGCGACTTGATTTGAACATCTAAGACCTTGAGCAGTCTTGACAGGTGCATGTGGAAAGATGTGTGTATCTGGGTGTATCTAGGATTAGGGGTCACCATTTAAAAATGAGAGGTCGCCCATTTAAAACAGAGATGAGGAGATTTTTATTTCTCTGAGGGTTGTGAGCCTTGGGAATTCTCTTCCTCAAATGGCAGTGGAAGAGTGTCTTTAAGTACTTGTAAGACAGAGATAGATAGATTGTTGATAAGCAAGGGGGTGAAAGATTATCGAGGGTAGGTGGTAATGTGGAGTTGAGGTTTCAATCAGATTAGTCATGATCTTATTGAGTGGCAGAGCAGGCTTGAGGGGCCGAGTGGCCTCCATCTGCTCCTAATTCATATGTTCATATGTTTGTATGCTCTGTCTTCGACCGTGGACATTTCAGTGTTCCAGCAGTGAAAACCACAATAAAACCTGCATTGATATTTTTAACTTTTTTCTCAGGATGAATTCTTTTTCCCACTTCCAATTTCTCATGTGTTGTTGCGTTATCATCATTCGAACCTCCAGATTTCTGTTCCAGCCAGGTGAGTAAGGGTCCCAGTCCCCCTCTTGTCTTATGTCTTATTTTACCGCAAGAGGGTATCCTTTTTAACAGTGGACGTGCTGACCACCTTAGTGAGTATTCTACCTTTTATCTTTGTTGTGATCATAAAAGAACCAATAGGACAGGTTTTCTTGAGTTTAAACAAGAGGTGAGTTTATTATACTTCACAATAGAAGCTGAATCTAAATAAAATAATAAAAATATACTCTACACATTCTCGCACACACTCTCATGAAAATCACACACAAATAAATTAGAGTGCGGAATAAACTCGTGATGGATTAGAGTCCAGAATAAATAAATTAAAAAAAAAACGTCTGTGTGGTTGGATGATTCTCTGGTCTGCATTGTTCCACCGTTAGCTATGAGTTTCATGTCTTCTGCAAGAGTTGAAATTATGTTTTTATTTTTACGGAGACGTTGGTGTCATTTGTATATCTATCTATATTCCAGGAAAAGCACTGGTTCTCATACCGAGTCCTGAGAAACAGCACTGTATACTCCCCCTCCCCCAGTCTGAACAATGACTGTTCACCACTTCTCTCTGCTTTCTGTCCCTGAGTCAGTGTCATATCCACACTATCACTGTCACATTAATCGATGTCTTCCATTTTTCATAACAAGTCTATAAACTGACATTTGATCACCTGCCTTTTGAATGTCTGTACACATAACACAAAACACTCACAGTTTTGTCATCAACGAACTTGATCAGGATTATCAGGCATGATTTTCAATTAACCTATCCGTGCTGTTTGTTATTTATTATCCCATGTTTTTCCAAGAAAGATATATTTTTGAGCTGGGTTCTGGCCTCTAGTAATTTCCAACCACTGACATTCGACTGATTGGTCAGTAGTTACAGGATTTATCATATCACTCCTTTTGTAACAGGGAGTAACATTTACAGCCCTACAGTCCTCTGTCATGACTCCCATATCCAAGGAGGATTGGAAGATTCTGACAGTGCCTCTGCTATTTCCACCATTCCTTCCCTCAGCAACCGCCTCCATTGTTTTATCAAAGAGCTGCATAGGGTTCAGTTTTCCTAATCAGTCTATTGAATGACACTTGATCAAACACCTTTTGAAAGTCTATAAATATAACTTAAATCACACCACCCTCATCAACCATCTCAATTGTTTTATCAAAGAACTCCATCATGTTTACCTCACCACCACCTCTCTCCACTCCTCCACTGTTGTTAAATTATCCAACAGCTTATCCGACACCCAGTACTGGATGAGCAGAAATTTCCTCCAATTAAATATTGGGAAGATTGAAGCCATAGTTTTCACGCCCCACTCCAACTCCGTTCCCTTGTTATTGATTCCATCCCTCTCCCTGGCAACAGTATGAGATTCAGACAGTCTGTTTGCAACATTGGTGTCATATTCAGGACAAAATTAATAGGCACATGGACAAATGTGGGTTAATTAAGGAAAACCAGCCGGATTTGTTAAGGGAAAATGGTGTTTAACAAACTTGCTGGAGTTTTTTGAAGTGGTAAAAAAGAAGCTTGATGAGGACAATGAACAAAGAACAAAGAACAAAGAAAATTACAGCACAGGACCAGGCCCTTCGGCCCTCCAAGCCTGCGCAGATCCAGATCCTCTATCTAAACATGTCGGCTATTTTCTAAGGGTCTGTATCTCTTTTCTTCCTGCCCATTCATGTATCTGTCTAAATACATCTTAAAAGACGCCATCGTGCCCGCATCTACCACCTCGGCTGGAAACGCGTTCCAGGCACCCACATGCTGTTGATGTGGTTTAAATGGAATTCCAAAAAGCATTTGATAAAGTGTCACACAACAGACCTGTGAGCAAAGTTACAGCTCATCAAATAAAAGGACAGTAGCAGCATGAAACTAAACTGGTTGAGTGACAGGAAACAGAGAGTAGTGATTAATGGATGCTTTTCGGGTTGGAGAAAAGTTTGTAGTGGAATCAAAACAAAATACTGCAGGTGCTGGAAATCTGAAATAAAAACAGAAAGTGCTGGAAATGCTCAGCAGTGTCTGTGGAGAGAGAAACAGAGTTAATGTTCCAGGTTTGTGTCCTTTCATCAGAACTGGCCAAGGTTAGAAATGTAATAGGTTTTAAACAAGTAAAGCGGGAGTAGAGGGTGTAAACACAAGGACAGAAATGTGGACATTTGAGCAGGGGTGGGGGATCAAAGGTGTTGAAATGACAAGCGAGTGGAAGCTCGGGATCATGCTTTTGGACTGAGCGGAGGTGTTCCACAAAGCGCTCACCCAATCTGCGTTTCACCTGCTGCGGTGAACATCAACGCCGGCTCGAGGAACAGCACCTCATTGCCTGATTAGGCACTCGACAGACTTCTGGACTGAACACTGAGTTCAATAATTTCAGTGCATTCAGAGCAGGTCCATTTTTATTATTTGTTTTATCAGTTTTTTTTACCATGTGCCAGACTTAAACTGGGATTTTTATATTGGTGCTTTTAGCTCGGGCTGTTCATTGTTCTGTCATTTAACAACTGCTCTGCACTAATGCTTTGTCTTTTACCACACCATGAGCACACTCTCTTTGCCTTTGCCCCATGACCTCCTGGTCAGTTAATCTCTCTGGCCCTCTGTCTTATCAACACCCCTTCTGCTCCATTTCGCCCCATCCCTGCTTTATTTGCTTAAAACATATTACATTTCTAACCTTTTCCAGTTCTGATGAAGGGTCACTGACCTGGAACATTAACTCTGCTTCTCTCTCCACAGGTGCTGCCAGACTGCTGAGTATTTCCAGCTCGTTTCGTTTTTTATTTAAGATTTGTAGTGGAGGACCACAGGGATCAGTGTTAGGACCCTTTCTCTTCCTGACATATATTAATGACCTAGACCTTGGTGTACAGGGCACAATTTCAAAGTTTGCAGATGATACAAAACTTGGAAGCATTATGAACTATTAGGAGGATAGTGTAAAACTTCAAAAGGTCACAGACAAGTTGGTGGAATGGGCAGACAGATGAAGTTCAATGTGGGGAAATGTGAAGTGATCGTAGGAAGGACATGTAGAGAAAATATAGAATAAAGGTTACAATTCTAAAGGGGGTTCTGGAGCATAGGGACCTGGATGTATATGTGCATCGGTCATTGAATGTGGCATGACAGGATCAGAGAGCAGTTAATAAAGCCTACAGTATCATGTAGCATGGAATACAAGAGCAAGGAGGTTGTTTTGAACTTGTATAAGACACTAGTTCGGCCTCAGCTGCAGCGTTACGTTTAGTTCTGGGCACATTAGATAACATGGAAACATTGGAGAGTGTGAAAAAAACATTCACAAGAATGGTTCCAGGGATGACGAATATCAGTTCTAAAGATAGACTGGAGAAGTTGGAACATTTTCCTTAGAGAAGAGAAGGCTGAGAGGAAATTTGAAAAAGGTCTGCAAAATTATGAGGTGTCTGGACAGAGTGGATAGGGAAAAACTGTTCCCATTCCTGAAAGGATCGAAAAAGAGAGGACAAAGAGTTAAAGTAATTGGTAAAAGAAGTAGAAGTGACATGAGGAAAACTTTTTCACACAGCGAGTGTTAAGGTCTGGAATGCGCTACCTGAGAGTCTGGTGGAGGCAGATTCAATCGAGGCATTCAGGAGGAAATTGGATAGCTATCTGAAAAGGAAGATTGTACAGAGCTACAAAGAGAAGGCAGGAGAGTGGCATTAGATGAATTGCTCTTTTGGAGAGGCAGAGCAGACTCGATGGACTGAATGGCCACCTTCTGTGCTGCAACAATTCTGTGATTCTGTGGCATTTGAACACAAAATGAGCTTCCAACCTTATATTCGTGCCATCACTATGCCCACCTATTCCCACCTCAATAAGATCGCCCAACTTCACCCCGTTTCAACTCATCTGCTGATGAAGCTCTCATTCATGCTTTCATTACCTGTAGACTAGACTATTCCAACTCATTCTCCCACATGCTACTACATGTAAATTTGAGGTAATCTAAAGCTGGGCTGCCTGTGTCTTAACTCACAACAAGTCCCATTCCCCGATCACTAACCTACATCACCTCACAGTCAAACAATGCCTTTATTTTAAAATTCTCAATCATGTTTTCAAATCCGTCCATGGTCTCACCCCTCACGATAACTGTAATCTCCTCCTGCCCGACAACCCTCTGAGATATCTCTGCTCCACTAATTCTGGCCTGTTGTGCATTCCTGATATTAATTACTCCCCCATAGCTGTCTGCACCTTCAGTTGCCTCGGTCCCGAGCTCGGGAATATCCTCCCTACACAGCTCTACCTCTCCACCTCGCTTGTATCCTTTAAGACAGTCCTTTAAATCCTACCTCTTTGACCAAGCTTTTGGTCTCCTAACCGAATATCTGCATTTGTGGTTCAGTGTTACACTTTGTTTCATAATGCTGCTTACCTTAGGATAAGTTCTTGTTGAAGTTTGCCAGACATGATTTTTCATTGGTATATCTGTGCTGCTTGAAATGTATTATGCTGTGCTTTTCCAACCAACGAATATTTCTGCCCTGGGTTGTGAAATTTCCCCACCACTGACGTCAGATTGACTGAACAGAACAGGGTTTACTCCATCTCTCCATTTGTAACCAGGGTGTAACATTTACAAACCTCCAGTCCTCTGTCACCACTCCCATATCCAAGGAGAAGTGAAAGATTCTGTCATGTGCCTCTACTATTCCCACCATTCCTTCCCTCCGTAATCCTTATACATCCCATTCAGACAGGGTAAATATTCTATTTTATTGTGGTACAAAAAGTGCTTGATTGAAAGGGGTTAACTGAACCTGTTTGTTCAGTGACTGTAATTAATGTCAGTCTCCATGGACTCTAATCGTGTCACTGGAGGGTTTCCCTCTGCTATTAATAAGGGACTGCTTTCAATGTGTTATCACATAGTGTTAGCGGGAGCATCAGCCCTGGCACTAAAAGGGATCAGCAGCTCCAGAGAAAGGGAGAGGATAGATCAGAATCTGAGAGCAATAGATTGAAATGTTCCAACAATGGATCAGAATCTGAGAACAATTGACTGGAATGTTCCAACAATGGGTCAGAATATGAGGACAATAGATTGGAATGTGACAACAATGGATCAAAATCTGAGAACAATTGACTGGAATGTTACACCAATGGGTCAGACTCTGACAACAATAGATTGGAATGTTACAACAATGGTTCAGAATCTGAGAACAATAGATTGGAATGTTACAACAATGGGTCAGAATCTCAGAACAACAGACTGGAATGTTACAACAATGGGCAGGAGTTTCATTTGGGAGTTTGACTATCTTTCTGCCAATTATGATCGGTTCCCATTAGACTATCGGATCTATCTTGTATTGAAGATTATGCAACACATTTACTATCCCATCCTTGCTATTATCAGTGTCCCTGGTAAGTCTCTCTATCCAGCTATGAATGTTATAAACCAAGTTTCGCAACATTACTGTTCTTGTCATTTACTCTGCCCTCCTTGTTACTTTTGTTATCCCTGGCAAAACTCTATCTCCAGCTATGAGCTCTATAAACCATTGCTACTTGTATTAGAGTTCATGGAATTTACTCTACCATGTTTTCTGCTGTTGCTGCCCCTGCTAAGTCCCTACTTCCCGCTATGTGATCTGTAAACCGCGTTTCACTGAAATAATGTTCTTACAATTTTAATTTTGGGAAGAGTGGAGCTTGTGCAATCGGTCTCCTTCGGTCCATCTCCATGAACGACGTACCCCTAACTGGCTAATATCTGAGGTTGAACCAGACAGTTTGCATCCTCTGCGTTCTATTTAACCCTCAGCTGAGTTCTGAACCCTTATTCTCTCCATCACCTACCCTGCCTACTACCAGCTCTGTAATATCACCCGTCTGCCTCAGCTCATTTGCTACATAAACCCTCATCTGTGCCGTTGTTAACATAGAAACATTATGATCATGGCTGATCGTCCAACTCAGCGACCTGTTTGCGCTTTCCCCCCATTTCCTTTGATCCCTTTCATCCTAAGAGCTATATCTAACTCCTTCTTGAAAACATGCAATGTTTTGGCCTCAACTGCTTTCTGTGGCAGCGAATTCCACAGGCTCACCACTCTCTGGATGTAGAAATTTTGCATATCAGTCCTGAAAGGTTTACCCCGTATCCTTAGACGACGACCACTGGTTCTGGACTCCCCCACCATCGGGGACATCCTTCCTGTATCTGTTCTGTCAAGTCCTGTTAGAATTTTATAGGTTCCTATGAGATCCTCATCAATCTTCTGAACTCCAGCGAACATAATTCTCACCGACTCAATCTCTCCTCATACGTCAGTCCCGCCATCCAGGGAATCAGTCTGGTAACCCTATAGCAATAACATCCTTCCTTAAATAAGGAGACCAAAACTGTACACAATATTCCAGGTGTGGCCTCACCAAGGCCCTGAATAATTGCAACAAGACATCCCTGCTCCTGTACTCGAATCATCTCGCTGTGAAGGCCAACATACTATTTGCCTTCTTTACTGTCCTTTGCACCTGCATTCTTACCTTCAGTGACTGGTGTACGAGAACACCCAGCTCTCCTTGCATATTCTCCTCTTTCAGTTTATAGCCATTCAGATAATAATCTGCCTTCCTGCTTTTGCTACCAAAGTGATTAACCTCACATTTATCCACATTGTACTGCATCTGCCATGCATTAGCCCACTCACTCAATTTGTCCAAATCACCCTGAAGCCTCTCTGCATCCTCCTCACAACTCACCCTCCCACCCTGTTTCGTGTCATCTGCAAATTTGGAGATATTACATTTAGATCCCTCACCGAAATCAGTAAGATATATTGTGAATAGCTGGGGTCCTATCACCAATCCCTATGGTACCCCACTAGTGACATTAGCAGGTGAATAGCCTGCCATTCGGAATAAAAGACCCATTTATTCCTACTCTTGGGTTTCCTGTCTGCCAACCAATTTTCTATCTATCACAATACACTAACACCAATCTCATGCGCTTTAATTTTACAGGCTAATGTGTTACGTGGGACTTTGTCGAAAGCCTTCTGAAAGTCCAAATAAACCACACCCACTGGCTCCCCCTCTACTAGTTACATCCTCGAAGAATTCTTGTAGATTTGTCAAGCGTGATTTCCCTTTCGTAAATCCATGCTGACTCTGTCCGATTCAACCACTTTTCTCCAAGTGCTCCTCTATAAAATCGTTGATAATGCACTCTAGAACTTTCCCCACCACCGACGTCAGGCTGACTTGTCGATAATTCCCTGCTTTCTCTCAGCCTCCCTGGGGTTACATTAGCTACATTCCAATCGTTAGGAAATGATCCAGAATGTATAGAATTTTGGAAGATGACCACCAATACATCCATTATTTCTAGGACCACTTCCTTCAGCACTCTGAGATGTAGATTATCAGTCCCTGGGAATTTATCGGCCTTCAATACCATCAATTTCCCCAACACCATTTCTCTACTAATACAGATTTCCTTAAGTTCCTCTCTCTCACTAAACCCCGTGTTCCCCAACATTTCTGGTATGATATTTGTGTTCTGCTTTGTGAAGACAGAACCAAAGTATGCATTTAGTTGGTCAGCCATTTCTTTGTTCCCCATAATTAATTCCACTGTTTCTGACGGTAAGGGACCTACATTTGTCTTCATCAATCTTTAAATCTGTTAAATCCACACTTGACTCTTCCAGTTCTATCCTGGTCACCCTCCCAGTTATAAACCTCCATAAACCACTGCCCATCCAGAACTCTGCTGCCTGTTCACTAATATACACCAAATCCTCTTCACCCATCACCCCAAATCCTGATCACCCATCACCCCTATGCTCACTGATCTCCATTAGCTCCAGGACCAGCAGCACCTTAAATTTAATATTTTCATTCTTGTGTTTGAATCTCATCCTCAATTAGTCCCATTGCCCTGTCCATTCCCATATTCCTGCCTTCAAGTCTTTTCTTCAATTCCGATTTAAACGAAGGCTTCTTTCCCTCTGTTTCGGTCTATGGCAGGTATTCTCAGCTCTGCAGTGTCACTGGGCCCAATGCCATGGACGTTTGGATCCATAAAATGGTATCAGCTGAGCTGTCGGTCACTTCCAGTGCTCCATGCTAAGCAGGGCTCTCGTCCCTGTTCACCAAGTATGTGCTGGTAGTGTGCAGAGGGATTTGATCTGACACCAATCAGCCATTCCAGCAGCTTTGATACACGTCTTTGAAACTAAGTGATGGGGGTGTGGTACATTGAGCAGTGTGAGAGGTTGGTGATGTAGGGGGTAGGAGATGCCATGTAGCAATGAATTCACTGACATTGACCACCCGTGTGAGCTCATCAAACTTCTTCTGGCTCTGATGCAAGGTCCTTGGGGCCAGACTTCTTGCAGTGACCTCCCTGGCCACCTGCTCCCATTCCCTTCGGAAGACGTTCCTTGAGGGTCTCCGCCCCACCCCACAGAAACATGGCCTCTCTCCTCCGGTCAACCTCCATGACTAAGGCCTCCAGCACGACATCCGTGAACAGCACAGCCCTCTCTCTGCCCGAGTATTCCATTTACCTTGTCTCCATTTGCAGCATTCACAGTCAGCAGCAGCTTCCTGTGATTCAGTACAGCTTCCCTTTAAGAGGGACAGACTACCTTTCAGAGCTGAATCCTGGCTGAAGCACGTGCCAGCCTTAAACACAGTTATGTCCCTGTTCAGCTTGCAGACAGACAGCAGCGCGGGTCACCCTAGGCGGTACGTAGAATTCATGCAAATGAGGAGGCAGCAGGAAGTCTGTGTGTCACCTGCCTCAACAGGAATGGGCACGGGCAGATCACGAATCACAATCCCTACCCCTGAAAACTGGTAGAAACTTCTCTTTAACTCTGTATCTATTTTCCTTTTCTCTTTCACCCTTTCTCCCTCTCTCTCTTTGTCCCTTGTTCATATAATCACAGATTGATGCAGCACAGAAGGTCCATTGTATCAGTGCTGTCTCCTCTAAAGAGCTAACTAATTAGTCCCACTCCCTCTTCTTTCCCCAGACTCCTGTTGTTTTTTTTTTCCTTGTCAAGTTTTTGTTAAATTCCCTTCTGAAAGATATTATTGAATCTGCTTCCACCATGATTTCAGGCATTGCATTCCAGATCCCACCCACAGACCGATAGGACCAAATATCCATGGAAGGGTTATGGCACAAAAGGAGGCTATTCAGCCCAATGTGTCTCTGCTGGCTGAAAAAACTAGCCGCCGAATCTAATCCCATCTTCCAGCCGCTGGTCCATGGCCTTGCCAGTTGCAGCACTTCAGGTGTAGGTCCAGGTACCTTTTAAAATCTTTGATGGTTTTTGCCTCCACCACCGTTCCTGGCACTGAATTCCAGACACCCACCACCCTCTGGGTGAAAATGTTTTTCCTCACGTCCCCTTTGATCCGTCTACCAATCAATTAAATCTGTGCCCCCTGGTAATTGACCTCTCCAATGGGGGAAACATGTCCTTCCTGACTACTCTACCTGGGCCCCTCATAATTTTGTACACCTTATTTCAGTCACCCCTCAGTCTCCTCTGTTCTAAAGAAAACAATCTTAGCCTATCTAATCTTTCATCATGGATGCAATTTTCCATCACTGGCAACATTCTTGAAAATCTTCTCTGTACTCTCTCCAAAGTAATTATGTCCTTCCTGTAATGTGGTGACCAGAACTGTACACAATACTCCAGCTGTGGCCTAACCAGTGTTTTATACAATTCCAGAATTACATCCCTCCTTTTGTATTCTATATATCGGCCAGTAAAGAAAAGCATTCCATATGCCTTCTTCACCACTCTGTCCACCTGTCTTGCCACCTTCCAGGAACTGTGGACAAACACTCCAAGGTCTCTAACATCTTCTACCCCTTTCACTATCTGTTGTGTATTCCTTCGCTTTATTTGCCCTTCCCAACTGCATTACCTCACAGTTCCCCAGATTGACTTCCATTTGCCACTTTTTCGCTCACTCAAACAAACCATTTAAACCATTGATATAATTCTGGAGTCCACAGCTATCCTCTTCAATATCAACTACATGACCAATTTTTGTGTCATCAGCAAATTTTCCAATCATGCCTCCCACATTTAAGTCCAAAGCATTAATATCTATCACAAATTGCAAGGGACCCAACACTGAGACCTGGGAACGCCACTAGACACCGCTTTCCATTCACAAGAAACATCTGTCGACCATTACCCTTTGTTTCCTGACATTGATCCAATTTTGGATCCAACTTGCCAGATTCCCCTGTATCTCATGAGCTTTCACTGTTCTGATCAGTCTGCCATGTGGGACCTTGTCAAACGCCTTACTAAAATCCATGTAGACCACATCCACTGCACTACCTTTATCAATCCTTCTTGCTCCTTCCTCAAAAAACTTAGTTATGTTAGGAAGACAAGACCCTCCCTTAACAAATCCATGCTGACTGTCCCTGATTAATCTTTGCCTTTCTAAGTGACAGTTTATTGTAGCTCTGAGAATTGATTCTAATAATTTGCCCACCGATGTCCGGCACAATGGCGCAGTGGTTAGCACCGCAGCCTCACAGCTCCAGGGACCCGGGTTCGATTCCAGGTACTGCCTGTGTGGTGTTTGCAAGTTCTCCCTGTGTCTGCGTGTGTTTTCTCCGGGTGTTCCGGTTTCCTCCCACACGCCAAAAGACTTGCAGGTTGATAGGTAAATTGGCCATTATAAATTGTCACTAGTGTAGGTAGGTGGTAGGGAAATATAGGGACATTTGGGGATGTTTGGTAGGAATATGGGATTAGTGTAGGATTAGTATAAATGGGGGGTTGATGTTCGGCACAGACTTGGTGGGCCGAAGGGCCTGTTTCAGTGCTGTTTCTCTAATCTAGTCTAAAGGCCTGCTCGGGCCTGGAAATAAAACCGACCAAACCTCACAGAACCACATTGGACCTGAGCCCGAGCTGGCCCGAGCCTGACCCGAACATATTGCACTCACTGAACTTAGCACTTTTGGATGGAATGGAAGGAAGCTGCATCATGAGCGCCGTGACATCATAGAGACACTCACTTGCTCACTGCGCAGACTCACAGTCTGTTGAGTCCAGATGCACGTTTCCCTCCTTGACGTCACAGACTCCCAGCTCTGGCAGGCTTTTCAAATGTTGATGCTTACTAACTCTACTTCTCTTTCCTTCCCAGCCGAGCAAAAGGTAGTACTGTGTGTGTCCGACCCAACCCGAGCCCGAAAACCGGATCCGGAAGAGCGATCCGACCCGAACCCGACACATGACGTCGGGTCTCATCGGGTTTGTGTCGGGTAGCGTGCCTTTCGGTCAGACTGACCAGCCTATAATTATTTGGCCTAACCTTTGCACTATGTTTATACACGGGCACTATGTTCACAGACCTCCAATCGTCTAATGCCTCGCCTGTATCTCGTGAGAATGTGAAGATGATCCTCAGAGTATCTGCTATTTCCTCCCTCGCTTCCTTTAACAGCCCGGGATACCATCCATCCTGCCCTGGCGATTTATCCACTTTCAAGGATTTCAGACCCTCGAGTACCTCCTCTCTCATTATGCTGATTGTATCTAATATTTCACACTCCTCCTCTTTAATTACAATGTCTACATCATCCCTTTACTTTGTGAAGACGGAGACATAAAATCCATTAAGGACCCTGCCAACATCTTTTGCAACCACGCACAAACTACCTTGTACATCTCTGATATGTCCTCCATTTTCCTTAGTTATCCTTTTATTCTTAATGTACTGATCAACCATCTTTGGTTTTTCCTTGATTTTATCTGCCAATATTTTTTCATGCCCTCTCTTTGCTTTTCTAATTTCCTTTCTTTACTTCACCCCTGCACTTTCTTTACTCCTCTCAGCTTTCTAAATTATTATTTGTTTGTGACTGTCATAAGCTTTATTTTTCTGATTTATGTTTCTGTATGTTTCTAGATAACCGGGGGCTCTAAATTTGGCAACTCACTGTGTAAGAAAATTCTCTTCAATTTGTCTCTGGTTCTTTGCCAATTACCTTAAATCTGCATATTTTTAATGATGTTGTGAGCACAGTCCTAGCAGCTACAGACCAATTAGTTTACCATCAGTAGAGGGTAATGTTCAGCAAACAATAATTAGAGAAGAAATCAACAGAAACTTGGAGAGGTTTGAGGGAATGAAGGATAGCAAGCACGGGAACATAGGAGCAGGAGTAGGCCATTCAGCCCATCGACACTGCTCTGTCATTCAATTAGATCATGGCTAATCATCTACCTAAACGCCACATTCCCGTGCTATCCCTGTATCCCTTGATGTCATTTGTCTCCCGAAATTCATTGATTTCTGTCTTGAACATACTCAATATTGAGCTTCCACACCCTCTGTGGTAGTGAATTCCAAAGATTTACCACCCTCTGAGTGAAGGTATTCTTCTTCATCTCAGTCTTAATTTGCCTGCCACTTATTCTGAGTTTATGTCCCCTGGTTGTAGACTCACCAGACAGGGGAAACATCCGATCTGCATCCACCCCATCACCCCCTGTAAGAATTTTGTATGAGATCACTGCTCATTTTTTGAAATGCGAGAGAATACAGGCCCATTTTTCTCAATATCTCCTCATAAGACAATCCTGCCATCCCATGGATATCCTGTTGAACCTCAGTTGCAATCCCTGCATGGCAAATATATCCTTCTGTGCCACGTGCCAGTGAGGCTAGAAATAGGAAGATCGTGCAGCTAAACACGTGGTTGAACAGCTGGTGTAGAAGGGAGGGTTTCAGATATCTGGACCATTGAGATCTCTTCAGGGACCGATGAGACCTGCACAAGAAGGACAGGTTGCATTTGAACTGGAGGGGCACAAATAACCTGGCTGCGAGGATTGCTCTCTCGGGAGGGTTTAAACTAGTGTGGCAGGGGGGTGGGAACCAGAGCAGTAGGACAGCAAGTGAAATAAATGAGGGGGAACTAGGACAGTAAGGACAGTAAGACTAAGAGGAAGAGCAGGCAGGGAGATGTTGCAGAGCACAGCGGGACTGGTGGTCTGAAGTGCAATTCTTTCAATGTGAGAAGTATAACAGGTAAGGCTGATGAACTTAGAGCTTGGATTAGTACGTGGAACTATGATGTTGTTGCTATTACAGAAACTTGGTTGAGGGAGGGACAGGATTGGCAGCTAAATGTTCCAGGATTTAGAAGCTTCAGGCGGGAACGAGGGGGATGTAAAAGGGGTGGGGGAGTTGCATTACTGGTTAAGGAGAATATCACAGCTGTACTGCGGGAGGACACCACGGAGGGGTCATGAAACGAGGCAATATGGGTGGAGTTCAGGAATAGGAAAGGTGCAGTCACGATGTTGGGGGTTTACTACAGGCCTCCCAACAGCCAGCGGGAGGTAGAGGAGCAGATATGTAGACCGATTTCGGAAAGATGTAAAGGTAACAGGGTTGTAGTGGTGGGTGATTTTAACTTCCCCGATATTGACTGGGACTCACTTAGTGCTAGGGGCTTGGATGGGGTAGAATTTGTAAGGAACATCCAGGAGGGCTTCTTGAAACAATACGTCGATAGTCCAACTAGGAATGGGGCCGTACTGGACCTGGTATTCGGGAATGAGCCCGGCCAGGTGGTCGAAGTTTCATAAGGGAGCATTTCGGGAGCAGTGACCATAATTCCATAAGTTCTAAGGTACTTGTGGATAAGGATAAGAGTAGTCCTCGGCTGTAGGTGCTAAATTGGGGGAAGGCTAATTATAACAATATTAGGCAGGAACTGAAGAATTTAGATTGGGGACGACTATTTGAGGGTAAATCAACATCTGACATGTGGGAGTCTTTCAATCGTCCGCTGATTAGAATCCAGGACCAGCATGTTCCTGTGACGAAGAAGGATAAGTTTGGCAAGTTTCGGGAAGCTTGGATAACGCGGGAGATTGTGAGCCTCATCAAAAATAAAAAGGAAGCACTCGTAAGAGCTGGAAGACTAGGAACAGACGAATCCCTTGATGAATATAAAGACAGTAGGAAGGAACTTAAGCAAGGAGTCAGGAGGGCTCAAAGGGGTTATGAGAAGTCATTGGCAAACAGGATTAAGGAACATCCCAAGGTTTTATATACGTATATAAAGAGCAAGAGGGTAACCAGGGAAAGGGTTGACCCACTCAAGGTCAGAGAAGGGAATCTATGTGTGGAGCCAGAGGAAATGGGCGAGGTACTAAATGAGTACTTTGCATCAGCATTCACCAAGGAGAAGGACTTGGTGGATGATGAGCCGAGGGAAGGGAGTGTAGATAGTCTCATTCATCTCATTATCAAAAAGGAGGATGTGTTGGGTGTCTTGCAAAGCATTAAGGTAGATACGTCCCCAGCGCCTGGTGGGATCTACCCCAGAATACTGAGGGAGGCAAGGGAAGAAATTGCTGGGGTCTTGACAGAAATCATTGCATCCTCATTGGCTACAGTTGAGGTCCCAGAGGACTGGCGAATAGCCAATGTTGTTCCTTTGTTTAAGAAGAGTAGCAAGGATAATCCAGGAAATTATGGGCTGGTTCGCCTTACGTCAGTGGTAGGGAAATTATTAGAGAGGATTCTTCGGGACAGGATTTACTCCCATTTGGAAACAAATGGACTTATTAGCGAGAGGCAACATGGTTTTGTGAAGGGGAGGTCGCGTCTCTCTAATTTGATCGTGTTTTTTGAGGAAGTGACGAAGATGATTGATGAAGGAAGGGCAGTGGATGTTATCTAGATGGACTTCAGTAAAGCCTTTGACAAGGTCCCTCATGGCAGACTGGTACAAAAGGTGAAGTCACATGGGATCAGAGGGGGGCTGGCAAGATGGATACATAGCTGGCTCAGTCATAGAAGACAGAGGGTGCTTTTCTGAATGGAGGAATGTGACTAGTGGTGTTCCACAGGGATCAATGCTGGGACCTTTGCTGTCTGTAGTATATATAAATGATTTGGAGGAAAAAAATAGCTGGTCTGATAATTGGTTTGTGGATTACACAAAGGTTGGTGCAGTTGCAGACAGTGATGAGGATTGTCAGAGGATACAGCAGGATATCGATCGGTTGGAGACTTGGGCGGAGAAATGGCAGATGGAGTTTAATCCGGACAAATGTGAGGTAACGCATTTTGGAAGGTCAATGCAGGTGGGTAGTATACAGTAAATGGCAGAACCCTTAGGAGTATTGACAGGCAGAGAGTTCTGGGCGTACAGGTCCACAGGTCACTGAAAGTGGCAACGCAGGTGGATAAGGTAGTCAAGAAGGCATACGGCATGCGTGCCTTCATCGGTCGGGGCACAGAGTATAAAAATAGGCAAGTCATGCTGCAGCTGTACAGAACCTTAGTTAGACCACACTTCGAATATTGTGTGCAATTCTGGTCGCCACACTACCAGAAGGAAGTGGAGGCTTTGGAGAGGGTACAGAAGAGGTTTACCAGGATGTTACCTGGTCTGGAGGGCATTAGCTTTGAGGAGAGGTTGGATAAACTCGGACTGTTTTCACTGGAAGGACGGAGGTGTAGGGGCGACATGATAGAGGTTTACAAAGTTATGAGCGGCAAGGACAGAGTGGATATTCAGAAGCTTTTTCCCAGGGTGGAAGAGTCAGTTAAAAGGGGACATAGTTTTAAGGTGAGAGGGGTAAATTTTAGAGGGGATGTGCGAGGCAAGTTCTTTACACAGAGGGTGCTGAGTGCCTGGAACCTGTTGCCGAGGGAGCTTGTGGAAGCAGGTACCACAGAGACGTTTAAGAGGCATCTTGACAAATACATGAATAGGATGGGAATAGAGGGATCCGGACCCCGGAAGTACAGAAGGTTTTAGTTTGGGCAGGCATCAAGATTGGCACAGGCCTGGAGGACCGAATGGCCTGTTCCTGTTCTGTACTGTTCTTTGTTCTTTGTTCTTTTAGACAAGGAGACCAAGACTGTACGCAATACTCCATGTGCAGTCTCAGCAAGGCGGGATACAATTGTAGGCAGACATCTTTACTCCTGTATTCAAAACCCATTTGAGATGGAGGCCAACATACCATTTGCCTTCCAAATTGATTGGTGCACCTGCACATTTGCTTTCAGTGACTCATGCACAAGGAAACACAGGTCTCTTTGAAAATCAGCACGTCACAACCTCTCGCCAGTCAAGAAATATTCTGTCTTTCTGTTTTGGTTTTACCGGAGTGGAGCACTTGATACTTATTCATATTATATTCCAGCTGCCATGTTCTTGCCCACTCACTTAGCCTGTCCAAATCCACTTGCAGCCTCCTTGCATCCTCTTCACAACCTACTTTCCCACCTAGTTTTGTGTCATCAACAAATTTGTAAATATTACATTTGGTCCACAAATTCAAATTATTTGTATAGATTGTGAACTGCAGTGGCCCTAGTACTGATCCTTGTGTTACCCCACTAGTAACAACCTGCCATCCGGAGAATGACCCGTTGATTCCTGATCTCTCTTTTCTGTCTGTTAACCAGTTCTCAATCCATACCAGCATATTGCCCCCAATCCCATGTGCTGTAATTTTATTTACTAATCACCTGTGTGGGACCTTACCAATAGCCTTCTATAGGTCCAAATGCACCACACCTGCTGGTTCTCCTTTAGTAATGCAGCAAGTAACATCCTCAAAAAACTTCTATAGGTTTGTTACAAAGGTCGGCGCAACATCGAGGGCCGAAGGGCCTGTACTGCGCTGTAATGTTCTAATTCCAATTCTAATTCTCACATAATACCCCTTTCATAAATCCACGTTGACTCTGCCAATTTTACTATTATTTTCGAAGTGTCCAGTTATCACATCCTTGACAATAGATTCGAACATTTTCCCTATTACTGATGTTAAACTAACAGACTTGCAGTTCTCATTCTCCCTCTCCCACCCTTCTTAAATAGTGGGGTTACATTTGTTACTTACCAGTCCTCAGGAACTCTTCCCGAATCGAGAAGTTTGAACGATTCCCATAAATACATCAACCATCTATAATGCCACCTCCTTTAACACTCTGGGATGTAGCTCATCTGTTCCAGGGATTTATCAGCCTTCAATCCAGTTACATTTTCAAGTACTACCTCTTTGCCAACACTAAATTGACAATTTGCCCCCGTACCTTCATGGTTTCCCTTGTTCAGATTGAACACCCTAGTTTCAGATTTATCACATTCAAATGGAATGTGAAATTCTATCATAATATGGTCATTATTTCCCAAAAGTTCCTTTATAGCAGTGTTATAAACTAATCCTTTCTCGTTACATAAAATAGCCCGATTCTTAGTCCTTCAATGTTCTGCTCCAGAAACCCATCTCGTACACACTCCAGTAAATGTAGATCATACTTCACTCATTTACTTGAAGTTTTCGATCATGTAACAGAGACGGTTGATGAAGGGAATGCCGTGGATATTGTTTATATGTATTTTAAGAACGTGTTTGATAAGGTACCACGTAAAAGGCTGGTTCGCAAAATTGAGGCTCATGGAATAAGAGGATCATTGTCAAATCGGATTAAGGATAGAAAACAGCGAGTGGTAATAAATGGTTGTTTTTAAGTTTGGAGGATGGTAGACAGTGGGAGTTCCCCAAAGTTCAGTGTTGGGGCCATTGTGATTTTGCGGTATATAAATGACTCAGTTCTTGTAATACACAGTAGAATCTCCAAATTTGCCAATGCCACCAGCTTTGAGATTTCTGAGCCAGTCCCAGCGCTAATCACATGTTTTAGACTGTACATTCTCTCTCTCCAGCTCTCTGTCACAAAATTCCTACCTAGACTTTGCAATAACCACAGGCATCTGGCCGATTGTAATCTCTCTCTGTCTCCAAATCTCCTACCCAGTCCCAGCAACGATCGCTCAACTGAGTTTGTCATTTCTCACAAACCAAGTGAGCCAAGCCGATGATCCAGATCTCTGTGATCGCCCTCCTACACAACTGTAAGATCTGATCAACGGTCACAGATTAACCAAAAGGAGGGTGAAGAGTCACAAGCAGTTAATTGAGTAATAACAGTTCAAATACAGCACAAAATCAGATTAGAAACAGGAGACATATGACCTGTCACAGGTGATGGCTTTCTGGCTACAGATTAGTTATTGGAAGCGAGTATGAAAGACGATATAGCAGGGCACATAGAAAAATTCAAGGTGATCAGGTAGAGTCAACATGGTTTTGTGAAAGGGAAATCATGTTTAACCAATTGATTGGCGTTCTTTGAAGAAGTAACATGTGCGGTGGCGAAAGGGGAACTGGTGGATGTACTGTACTTAGATTACCAGAAGGCATTTGATAATGTGTCACATCAAATGTCAATGCGGAAAATAAAAGCTCATGGTTAAAGGGGCAACATATTGGCATGGATAGAAGATTGGCTAGCTAACAGGAAACAGAGCGCAGACAAGAATTGCTAATTAATATAAACACAAGAAATGCTGGAACCACTCAGCAGGTCTGGCAGCATCTGTGGAAAGAGAAGCAGAGTTAACGTTTCGGGTCAGTGACCCTTCTTCGGAACTAGAGTATTGTGTACAGTATTAGTCTCCTTATTTAAGGAAGGATGTAAATGCGTTGGAAGCAGTTTAGAGAAGGTTTAATAGACTAATATCTGGAATGGGTGTGCTGTCTTATGCAGAAAGGCTGGAAAGGCTCGGCTTACATCAGCTGGAGTTGAGGGAATTAAAAGGTGGCTTGATAGAAACATATAAGATCCAGAGGGGGGCAGAGCAAGTGAAGGCGACAAAGAGAGAAACAGAAAGAGAGAAAGAGAAAGAGCGAGAGAGAGATAGAGCTCAGCTCATCTGCTGCTGAAACACTCATCCATGCCTTTCTACCACGAGATTTGACTATTCTAGCACACTCCTGGCTGGTCTCCCACATTCTACTCACTGCAACTTTGTGGTCATCAAAAACTCTGCTGGCATCTTCTAATTTATACCAAATTCTGTTCACCCAACAACCCTGTGCTCACTGACCTACATTGACTCTTGGTCCAGTAACACTTTAATTTTAATATGATATCGTATTATAATATGATATATAATAGGATATGATATAATATGCTAGAAGTAGCCGGCTGTGCAATTCACGTCATTTTATGAAACCAGGTTACCATAGCGTTGGCACCAGCGGGGCCAAAGATAGAAAATCACAGCAGGGGAAGATAGGGATTTAAAATAACTCACTTTATGAAGGAAATTGGACATAAAGATTTTCAAGAATATGGAATATGGACAGGGGAATGGGATTAATTGGAGGGGCGAGCCATGGAGAGATTCAAACACAAAAATGAGAATATTACAAATAAGGTGCTGTCAGACCGGGAGTCAATGTAGATCAGTGAGCACAGAGATGGTGGGTGATCGGGATTTGGTGTGAGTTAGGATACAGGCAGCAGAGTTCTGGATGGTCTGTGGTTTATGGAGTTTTATAACTGGGAGGTGACCAGGATCGATTTGGAATAGTCAAATGTGGATTTAACAAAGGTACAGATGAGGGTTTATGCAGCAGATCAGCTGAGGCAGAGGTGGAGACATGTGATATGACAGAGGTGGGAGTCGGCACGGTTGATGACGGAGAGAAGATGGAGATGAACTCAGCTCAGGGTTATGTAGAACACAGAGGTTGTAAACAGTCTGGTTCAGCCTCAGACATTAGCCAGGGTGGGGGATGAGTTTGACAGATAGGGGATGGAGTTTGTATGGAAACCAATGACACCGGCTTCCGGCTTCCCGAAGTTTACATTACAGAACCGTATTTCAGCGATCTCCTGGCTGGAAATAGAAACAGCAGCAGAAGCAAAGATGAGACAGTAAATGACAAAATCTGTAATACTATTTGCAATGGTTTATAGAGCTAATAGTTGGAGATAGTCACCAAGAATAATAACAGCAGCAAGCAGGGTAGAGTAAATGACAGGAGCAGTAATGCAGTTAAAAACAGTTTATAGAATTAATAGCTGGACAGAGAGAGAGAGAGAGAGAGAGAGAGAGAGAGAGAGACTTACCAGGGACACCAACAATAGCGAGAATGGGATAGTAAATGTATTGAATAATCTTAAGTGCGAGATGGAATCGCGAGTTTAATGAGAACCAATCATAATATGTAGAAAGAATGTAGATATCCCAGGATAGACTCCTGTCCATTGTTGTAGCATTCCAATCTATTGTTCCCAGATTCTGATCCATCCTCTCCCTCTCTCTGGAGCCGCTGACCAATGTTAGTGCCCGGGTTATGCTCCAGTTCACAGTATGGAATCACACATTGAAAGGAGCACCATTTTAATAGAAGATGGAAACCCGCCAGTGACACAATTAGGATCCATGGAGACTGACATTAATTACAGTCACTGAACAAACAGATTCAGTTAACCACTTTCAATCCAGGCACTTTCTGTATCACAATAAAGTTGAACATTTACCCAGTCTGGATGGGATGTATGAGGGTTGCTGAGGGAAGGAATGGTGGAAATAGCAGTGGAACTGGCCAGAATCATTCAATTCTCCTTGGATATGGGAGTGGTGACAGAGGACTGGAGGTTGCAAATGTTACAACCTGTTTAAAAAAGGACAGATAGGATAAACTCTACAATTATTAACCAAACATACTAGTGTCACCACTGGGGAAGAATCTCGAGGTGACAACCCAGGAGAAAAATATTTGTTACTTGCAAAACCAGTGGATAGTAACTGTCTAGCAACATGGATATGCTGATGGACAATCATGTCTGGCAAAATTCAACAACATCAACTTATATTTATCTAATGCCTTTAACATTGTAAAACATCCCAAGGTGCTTCACAGGAGCATTAAGAAGCAAAGTATAACGCTGAGACACTACAGGAGATATTAGGTCAGATGGCCAACAGCTTAGTCAAAGAGGTAGGTTTTAAGGTGTGTCTGAAAGGAGGAAAGCGATGTGGAGAGGCGAAGAGGTGCAGGGAAGATATTACACAGCTTAGGGACCCGGCAGCTGAAGGCACGGCCGCCAGTGGTGCAGTGATTAAAATCAGGGATGCACAAGAGGCCAGAATTAGAGGAGCACAGATATCTCTGTGGATTGTGGAGCCGGAGGAGATAACAGAGGTAGGGAGGGACGAGGCAATGGAGGGATGTCAAAACAAGGTGGAGAATTTTAAAATCAATACATTGCTTGACTGGGAGACAATGTCAGTCTTTGGTTGATGAACCGGACTTGGTGTGAGCTAAGACATGGGCAGCAGATTTTTGGATGACCTCACGTTTACAAGAGAGTAGATGTGGGAGATCAGCCAGGAGTAAGATGTAATAGTCACATCTGGAGTTGACAAAAGCACGAATGAGGTTTCAGCAGCAGATGGACTGAGCATTGGTGAAGTCGGGTGATGTTACTGAGGTGGAAATAGGCGGTTGTAATTATATCCTGAAAATGAGGTTAAAGCTCATTTTGTGGCGAAATGTGACACCAAGGTTGCAAACAGACTGTCTGAATCTCAGACTGTCACCAGGGAGAGGGATGGAATCAATAGCAAGGGAACAGAGTTGGAGTGGGGAGTCAAAACAATGATTTCCGTCTTCCCAATATTTAATATTGACTAAGGAACAGTAAACAGAGAGAAGTAGTGAAACGTTGTTGTTCAGACTCGATGGGAGTATACAGTGGTGTTCCCCAGGACTCGGTATTAGGATCGCTGCTCTTTTTGCTCTTGGAAAACACGAGGTGGGTAGGACAGAGACCCCTCCTCCTCCCGCTTTACAGAGCTTCCCCTATCTGCAGCCTCTGCTCCATTTGTTGGTCATGTTACAGACCCAGAGACACTGCAACTACAGTCCCCATACCTCGTCCAGAGTTGGGTCACCAAATCCTCTGCCGTCCCTGAATGTCTGCAGCAGCTCACAACACAACCTCCAGAAAACCATCCACAGCACCTCCACTAACTTTACAATAGCAGAAGCAAGTCAAAAGCCTGTAAGTTGGATGCCTGGTCCAGCAGTGCAGCTCACACCATTTTATTGATCCAAACTTCCATAGCACAAGTGGAGCTGGAGAGATGAAATGTGTGGTCAGGGAGAGAGACAGAGGGAAACAAACTCACTTTAAAAAGTGAATTAGAAAAAGACTTTAATATGAACAAGTTTCAGGAATATTGGAAATGGACAGGGGATTGGGATAATCAGAGCGGTGTGGCCATGGAGGGATTTGATCATACGATATAATACTTTATAATACTCTGCTCTCTTGTGCATCCCTGATTTTAATCACTGCACCACTGGCGGCCGTGCCTTCGGCTGACGGGTCCCTAAGCTGTGTAATATCTTCCCTGCACCTCTTCGCCTCTCCACATCGCTTTCCTCCTTTCAGACACACCTTAAAACCTACCTCTTTGACTGAGCTGTTGGTCATCTGACCTAATATCTCCTGTAGTGTCTCAGCGTTATACTTTGCTTCTTAATGCTCCGGTGAAGCACCTTGGGATGTTTTACAATGGTAAATACATTATATAAATATAAGTTGTTGTTGTTGAATATTGTCAGACATGATTTTTCATGAGCACATCCATGTTGCTAGCCAGTTACTATCCACTGGTTTTCCAAGTAACAAATATTTTTCTCCTGGGTTGTCACCTCGAGATTCTTCCCCAGTGGTGACACTAGTATGTTTGGTTAATAATTGTAGAGTTTATCCTATCTGTCCTTTTTTAAACAGGTTGTAACATTTGCAACCTCCAGTCCTCTGTCACCACTCCCATATCCAAGGAGAATTGAATGATTCTGGCCAGTGTCTCTGCTATTTCCACCATTCCTTCCCTCAGCAACCCTCATACATCCCATCCAGACTGGGTAAATGTTTTACTTTATTGTGATACAGAAAGTGCTGGATTGAAAGTGGTTAACTGAACCTGTTTGCTCAGTGACTGTAATTAATGTCAGTCTCCATGGATCCTAATTGTGTCACTGGCGGGTTTCCATCTTCTATTAAAATGGGACTCCTTTCAATGTGTGATCCCATACTGTGAGCTGGAGCATAACCCGGGCACTAACATTGGTCAGCGGCTCCAGAGAGAGGGAGAGGATGGATCAGAATCTGGGAACAATAGATTGGAATGCTACAACAATGGACAGGAGTCTATCCTGGGATATCTACATTCTTTCTACATATTATGATTGGTTCTCATTAAACTCGCGATTCCATCTCGCACTTAAGATTATTCAATACATTTACTCTCCCATTCTCGCTATTGTTGGTGTCCCTGGTAAGTCTCTCTCTCTCTCTCTCTCTCTCTCTCTCTCTGTCCAGCTATTAATTCTATAAACCGTTTTTAACTGCATTACTGCTCCTGTCATTTACTCTACCCTGCTTGCTGCTGTTATTATTCTTGGTGAATATCTCCAACTATTAGCTCTATAAACCATTGCAAATAGTATTACAGATTTTGTCATTTACTGTCTCATCTTTGCTTCTGCTGCTGTTTCTATTTCCAGCCAGGAGATCTCTGAAATACGGTTCTGTAATGTAAACTTCGGGAAGCCGGAAGCCGGTGTCATTGGTTTCCATACAAACTCCATCCCCTATCTGTCAAACTCATCCCCCACCCTGGCTAATGTCTGAGGCTGAACCAGACTGTTTACAACCTCTGTGTTCCACATAACCCTGAGATGAGTTCATCTCCATCTTCTCTCCGTCATCAACCGTGCCGACTCCCACCTCTGTCATATCACATGTCTCCACCTCTGCCTCAGCCGATCTGCTGCATAAACCCTCATCTGTACCTTTGTTAAATCCACATTTGACTATTCCAAGTCTATCCTGGTCACCTCCCAGTTATAAAACTCCATAAACCACAGACCATCCAGAACTCTGCTGCCTGTATCCTAACTCACACCAAATCCCGATCACCCACCATCTCTGTGCTCACTGATCTACATTGACTCCCGGTCTGACAGCACCTTATTTGTAATATTCCCATTTTTGTGTTTGAATCTCTCCATGGCTCGCCCCTCCAATTAATCCCATTCCCCTGTCCATATTCCATATTCTTGAAAATCTTTATGTCCAATTTCCTTCATAAAGTGAGTTGTTTTAAATCCCTATCTTCCCCTGCTGTGATTTTCAATCTTTGGCCCCGCTGGTGCCAACGCTATGGTAACCTGGTTTCATAAAATGACGTGAATTGCACAGCCGGCTACTTCTAGCGTGGTCAGCACAGTGTCCCATGTTGGACAGGGCGCTGGTGTGGTCAGTACAGTGTCCCATGTTGGACATGGCGCTGGTGTGGTCAGTACAATGTCCCATGCTGGACAGGGCTCCAGTGTGGGCAGCACAGCGCCCCATTCTGGCCACTCTCTAGAGTGGCCAGCACAGTGTCCCATGCTGGGCAAGGGTCTAGTCCTGTTGTAACATGCATGTGATGCTCATATGAGGAGGGTTTGAATGTGACGTCATTGAGCGATTCTGACAGCTTTGATGTACGTCTTTGAAACCTGGTCTGTGCATGTCCACTGACCACCTGTGTTAGTCGCTCTCAGCTGAACATACATTCAGCAGCACGAGGAAACCCCTCTTGTGTTATTTAAAATGACCAGGCATCCAGTTTACAGGTGAGAGGCTTTTGACTTACTTCTGCTGTTGTAAATTTAGTGGAGGTGCTGTGGATGGTTTTCTGGAGGTTGTGTTGTGAGCTGCTGCAGACATTCAGGGAGGACAAAGGAATTTGGTGACTCAACTCTGGACGAGGTATGTGGACTGTAGTTAGAGTGTCTCTGGGTCTGTAACACGAACAACAAATGTGGCAGAGGCTGCAGATAGGGGAAGCTCTGTAAAGAGTAAGGAGGAAGGGGAATCTGCCCTACCCACTCCGGGTTTTCTAAGAGCACTTTTCCTACCTACTCCTAACCCAGGAGCAGTGTGTGAGGTGACTCTGATTCAGTAACGATGCGCTCACAGAGCTGTGTCACGTCCTGTAAGACGACCTGGAGCCTCAGACCAGGGTGAGGACGTAGCTGTCAGTGGCTGTTAAGATCACAGTTTCATTGAACTTCTATGCATCTGGATCTTTCCAGGCAGGAGCAGGAGACATATCTAACATTGAGTCACAGAGAGTGATAGAGACATCTACGACACAGGAGGAGGCCATTCGGCCCCTCCGTGCCATCTCTGTGTGGAACCATTCAGTCAGTCCCACTCTCCCACTCAATCCCCGTATCCCTGCAAGTTCATTTCCTTCAGGTGCCCATCCAGTTTCCTTTTGAAATCATTGATTGTCTCGGCTTCCAACACCCTCCTTGGCAGTGAGTTCCAGCTCAGTAACATACACTTTGTAAAAAAGTTCTTCCTCGTATTCCCACTGCATCTCTTACCCAAAACCTTCCATCTCTGTCCCCGAGTCCGTGTTTCATCAGTTAATGGGAACCGTTTTTCCTTGTCTATTTTATCTTCTTCTTCTTTGGCCTCCTTGTCTCGGCACACAATGGGTAAGTGCCTGGTGGTGGTCAGTGGTTTGTGAAGCAGTGCCTGGAGTGGCTTGTAAAGGCCAATTCTAGAGTGACAGACTCTTCCACAGGTGCTGCAGATAAAATTGGTTGTTGGGTCTGTCCCACAGTTGGCTTATCTAATCTTACCTCAGCCTATCATAATCTTGTACACCTTTATCATACCTCTCTCATTCTCCTTTACTCCAGGGAGAACAACTCCATCTTCTCCAAACTAACCTTGGAACTAACCATCCCGCTCCCCCGCTCCACACCACACCACCCCCCCTCCAGCCCCACAATCCCTGGAACCATTCTGGTAAATCTGCTCTGCACCCTCTCACGGACCTTCACATCCTTCCTAAAATGTGCTGACCAGAACTGGACACAGTTCTCTAGTTGGGGCCTAACCAATGCTTTATAAAATTTCAGCACAACTTCCCTGCTTTTGTATTTTTGCCTCTAATCATGAAGCCCAAGATCTGATTGGCTTTCCTTAACACTCTCCTGATATGTCTTTCCACCTTTAATGATCAATGCATATCGAGCCCCAGGTCCCTCTGTTCCTGCACAATCTTTAGAACTGTCCCATTAAGTCTATATTGCTTTCCTATTCCATCTGATAAAATACATCACCTCACACCCCTCTGTATTAAGTTCCACCTGCCACTTCTCTGGCCATTCTGCTAGCCTATCTATATCCTGTTATAGGCAGTTTGCATCATCCTCACTGTTTACCACATCTCCAAGTATGGTATCATCGGAACATTTTGAAATTCTAATCTGAATTCCAAGATCCATCTCATTTATATATATAGCAAAAAAAAAATCAGTTGGTCCTCGCACTGACCCTTGTTAAACATCACTGTCTACCATCCTCCAGTGTGAAAAACGACCGTTCACCAGCACTCTGCCCGAACTATCTCTTCTTTGAAGGTAGCCCATTGTTCAGCTCCTGTTTTCCTGCCAAACGTTGACTCTAATTTATTCGCCCCAGCTCAATTTTTACACCGGTTGACTTGTTGAAGTTGACTTTCTCATAGTTAATTATTCTTACTCTGGGTTGCTCTTTGTCCTTTCCCATAGTCAACAAAAACCTTATGATACAATGATCATTGTCCCCTAAATGTTCTCCTACTGATACTTAATCCACTTGGGTCCAGCTCATTCGCGAGAACCAGGTCTAGCAGTGCCTCCTTTCTCGTTGGACTGGCAACATATTGTCGTTTAAAAGTTTCCTGCACACACTGTAGTAACTCCTGCCTCCCTCCGCCCTTTACATTACTACTATCCCAGTCCATATTAGGATAATGAATGTTCCCCCATTGTAACTACTCTATAATTCTTGCATCTTTCAGTAATTTTCTTGCAGATTTGTTCCTCCACATACTTCCCATTAGCTGATGGCCTATAGACAACACCGAGCAATGTAAATGCACCTTTTTTTGTTCTTTTGCTCTATCCAAATAGATTCTGTCCTTCACCCACCCACGCACCCACCCACCCCCACTCCCACCTCCCCATACACGCCCCCGGGACTTTCTCTCTCTCCAGCATTATAATGTTCTCCTGAATCAATACCACCACCCTTACTGCTTTTCTCCCTTTCTTATTTTTCCTGAACACCTTGTATCCAGGAATATTTAACACCCAGTTCTGCCCTTCTTTGAGCCAGATCTCTGTCATAGCCACAACATCATATTTTCATTTGGCAATCTGCACCTGTACCTCACCAGTCTTATTAACCACACTCCGTATTCACATACATGCACATCAACCCTGATGTAAACTTTATTACTTCCTCCCTTACTCAGACCTCAACTAATAAATTTCTAAACTCTACTATAGTGTTATCCGTCTCTCCCAGTATTCTGTGCACTTTAGAATTCCTATCTGATGTTTACTCCTGGTTCCCACACACATGCCAATTTAGTGTTAACCCTCTCCAATAGCACTAACATATCACCCTGCAAGGAAATTAGTCCAGCTCTGTTCAGGTGCAACCGTCCGGCCGGTACAGATCCCACATTCTCCAGAACTGGTCTCAGTGTCCAGAAGTCTAAACCTCACCGCTTCTGCAGCATCCTCCCAGCCACACATCCATCTGTACTATCCTTCTATTTCTATACTCATTCGCACGGTGTACTGGGAGTAATCCGGAGACTATTACTTTGAGAGGCTAACTTCTTTCCCAGCGCACGGAATTCTGACTGCAGGACCACCTCCCTCTTTCTGCCCAGTTCATTCGTACCGATGTGGACGATCACAGCTGGCTGTTCACCACCACCCCCTTCCCACTCCACGCCCCCCCGCCCCCCCCCACCCGCCACGTTCAGGATGCTCTGCAGCTGCTCAGTGATATCCTTGACCCTGACACCAGGGAGGAAACACATCATCCTGGATATATGTCTGCGGCATCAGAAATGCTGGTCTGATCCCGTGACTATCGAATCTCCTGTCACTGTCAACATTCTACATTGTACTCTTCCCTGTACCTCCCCCCCCCCCCACCCCCACCCCCCCTTACAGCTGAGACAGCCCTGGTACCATGGCCTTGTCTCTGGCTGAACTCCGCAGATGAAACATCACTTTCCTCAGTTTTGAATACTGGTTGGAGTGTGAGATGCACTCTGGGGTCTCCTGTGCTACCTGTCTGATTCTTCTTGACTATCTGGTGATCACCCATTCCCTCTCTCCCTGCATGCCCTTAAGCTGTGGGGTCACCACATCTAGAAACGTGCTCTCCACAAATCACTCAAACTCACGTTTACACCACAGTGACATCCAAAGTCCCACCATCTGCAGCTTGTACATCATCACAGACAGCAGGATGGGGGAGAGGTGTGAGTTAAGCAGGGACATAAGGCAGGAACATAGCACCTTCCTGAATTCTCTCGGTGATGCCGGATGCTGCGAGCTCTGTCACAATTGTTCCCATGAGGGGGAGAACTATCTCCTCCCTCAGGCTCAGGGGATGAAGGTAAACCTGGTCCCCGCTGGTTCAATGCTGCTCCCTGTGATTATCGGCCACCTTGTCCTGTCAGAGAGGGGGCAGAAAGTCAGTGATTCTTTTGCACTGTGTTTGGGTGATGTGCCTGTCGTAACTGGATCGCTGCTGGTATGTGAAGGCAGTGAGAGGTGGATGTGAGGCTGGTATCAGTGGAAGGTGCGTGAGGGTGAGGTGGAGTATGTGAATGTTAGCTGTGAGTCCTGAGTGTTAGGGACTGTTGATGGGTGAGTGATGTGGTTGTGATACATTGAGCAGTGTGAGAGGTTGGTGGTTTTGGGGGTAGGAGATGCCATGTGGAGATGAATTCACTGACATTGACCACCCGTGTGAGCTCATTAAACTTCTCTGGCACCGCTGCCAGGTCCTCAGGGACAGACATCTTGCATTGACCTCCCTGGCCACCTGCTCCCATTCCCTGTGGAGTGCGTTTCTTGAGGGTCTCCACCCCACCCCATAGAAACATGGCCTCTCTTCTCCTGTCACCCACCATGACTAAGGCCTCCAGCACCACATCCGTGAACCACAGAGCCCTTTCTCTGACTTAGTATTCCATCTACCTTTTCTCCAATTGCAGCATTCACAGTCAGCAGCAGCAGCCTACTGTGATTCAGTGCAGCTACCCTTTAAGAGGGACAGACTGCCTTTTCGGGCTCAATCCTGTCGAAAACATGTGCTAGCCTCAGACCCAGTTAGGTCTCCTGTTAAGTGTGCAGACAGACAGCAGTGCGGGTCACACTGAGCGGCCCGTAGAATTCATGGAAATGAGGAGGCCGCAGGAATTTTGCGTCACCTGCCTCAACAGGAACGGGCATGGGCAGCTCATCACCCTTCTGCCCAAAAACCGATGCAATCCCGGTTTTCTCTCTCTTTCAATTTTCCTTTCCCCCTTTCCCCCTTTCTCACTCTCTCTCCCTTTACTCTGTCTCCTGCTCATAGAATTAGAGACAGATGCAGCACAGAAGGAGGCTGTTCGGCCCTTTGTGTTAGTGCTGTCTCTTTGAAAGAGCTGTCTTATTATTACTACTCTCCTCCTTTTTCCCCAGACTATTTTTTATCGCCTTTTCCAGTCTTTTTTTATTAAATTCTCTTTTGAAAGATATTATTGAATCTGCTTCCATCATGTTTTCAGGCAGTGAATTCCAGATCCCAAGCACTCGCTGTGAAGGAAAATTCTCCTCAATTCACCTCTGGTTCTTTGTCAATTACCTTCAATCTGTGTCTTCTTAATACTGAACTTTCTGACACTGGAAACAGATTCACATTAATTACCCTATCAAAACCCTTCATGATTTTGAATTCTAGATTATATCTCCCCTTACCCTTCACTGCTCTAAAGAGAACAATCCCAGCTTTTCCAATCTCTCCATGAGATCCCTGGTACCAATCTAGTATATCACCTCTGTTTCTTCACTAAGTCTTTGACGTCCTTACCAAAGTGTGGTGATCAGAATTGGACACAGTTCTCCAGCTGGAACCTAACCAATTATGTATAAAAATCAGCATTTCCTCCTGAGTTTTATTACTCTGTGCTGTGTTTATAAAGCCAAGGACACGATATGTTGTTATTTTTTAGCAGCCTTCTCAGTGTCCGCCTGCCTCAGAAATTAGTACAGCCCGAGATCTGTCCATTCCACCACCCACATTAGTTTGCCTTTCCTCATATTTCCTACCGATATGTATCACTTCACAGTTCAATGTGTAAAGTTCAATCTGCCGGGTGACTGGCCATTTCACCAGTCACTCTCTGTCCTCATTGGGACAGACCAGGCTCCATCCTCAGACTGTGCTGAGTAAGCGGCTTTCACCCAATGTTGTACTGAGCTCCAAATAGAGCAGAAAAGACTCACTTCTATCCCCGGCTTGTGTTAATCCCACCCGGTGTGGCACTGACACACACAGACAGGAGGAAAGAACCAATTCTATTCCCGGTGTGTCTTAATCCCACCCGGTGTGGTTCTGACCCACACAGACAGCAGGAAAGACTCAATTCAATCCCTGGCCAGTGTTAATCTCACCCGGTGTGGTACTGACCCAGGCACAGAGATCAGGAAAGACCCAATTCTGTCCCCGGCTTGTGTTAATTCGACCCAGTGTGGTATTGACCCACACAGAGAGCAGGAAAGACCCAATTCTGTCCCCGGCTTGTGTTAATTCGACCCAGTGTGGTATTGACCCACACAGAGAGCAGGAAAGACCCAATTCTACCCCGGCCTCTTAATCCCACACAGTGTGGTACTGACTCATACATACACACAGAGAGCAGGAAAGGACCAATTCTATCCCTGATCTGTCTCACTCCCACCCGATGTGGTAATGACCCCCACGTACACACAGAGAGCAGGAAAGGACCATTCTCTCCCTGATCTGTGTCATTCCCACATAGTGTGGTACAGACACAGCAAGACATTTCTATTTCTCTCCCTGGACTGTGCGAATCCAACATGTTGTGTTAATGACCCCCACACACAGAGCAGGAGATTTCCATCTCTCTCCCTCGCCTGTGCTAATCCAACAAGGTATGTTCCAAGTGCAAGTAACGATCAGCCTCTGCTTAAAATTGCTGTCCGTCTATCCCTGATCTGTGTTACTTCCACACAGTGTGGTACTGACCAAACAAACAGAGCAGGAAAGGACTAATTCTCTCCCTCATCTGTGTTAATCCAACATGATGTTTTCCTGAACCATATCAAAGTGCAAGTAATGATCAGCCTCTGCTTAAAATTGTTGACTGTCTGTTGTACAAATCAGGTAAGGTTTCAATGGTTTCTGTTTCCACAGACTCAAAGAATCATACAGCACGGAGGAGGCTATTTGGCCCATCGTGTCTGTGCATGCTGTTTGAAGGAGCAATCCAATTTGTCCCTCTCCTCTACACAATTACCACTTCGCTGAAAATCTCCCCTGATACTATTGAATCAATTCTCTTTTTAAAATTTATTATTGAATCTGCTTCACCACTCTTTCAGGTTGTGAATTCCGGTTTATAATAGATCAATGCATTTTTGTTGGCCCATCACCTTAAAATGTGTCCTCTGGTTACTGAAAGTACTTCCAATGAAACCAAATTCTCTGTCTTTACTCCACCAAATACTGTTCAAGATTTTGCATATCTCTATTCAATCTCCATTTCACATTCCTGCTCGAAAGAGAACAATTCCAGTTTACAGTCAAGGGACACGAGATAGAGGGGAGGGGGTAGACTTCAGCTCGGACTCAAACACAAAACACCATCACCTCCACATTCCCCTCCTCCGAGCCAAATACCATCTAGACTTGGACAGAAATCACCATTCCTTCATCATCACTGGGTTAAAAGCCTGAAATCCTTTCTGTAACAGCATTGTGGGAACACCTTCACCACACGGACTGCAGTGGTTCAGGATGAAGGCCCATCATTTCCTCATGGTAACCAGGCATGGGGAAGTAATGCCAGCCTTGTCAGTATCACTCATATCTTGAGAACAAATAGACAGGAAATAAAATGTTAATAAAATCAATGTGTTTGTAACTGACTGATTGAAGTGATCAAAAAGAGAGACGTCATAACCCAATATAGCAAATTGTCAACACAATTCATCTCACCTGGCCCTTGTGTTTGCCTTTCATCTGTTATCTGTGTGATGATACAAGTAACAATGAGCCGCTGGCTCAAGAACTGCTGGACATCAATTGTACACACGAAATAAGGACTCAATGGATTCTGTTACCATAGAATCGGAGAATCACAAAGCATGGAAGCAGTCCATTGTCCCATCGTACCTGTGCCATCTTTGAAAGAGCTTTTTATTTTGCCCCTCTTTCCTCCTCTTTTCCCAAAGCCCTGCAAATCCCCCTCTGCAGCATTTATCCAGTTCCCCTTTGAAACTTGCTCTTGAATCTACTTCCAGCACATCTTCAGGCCGTGTATTCCAGATTAAAGCAACTTACTGTATAAAAAAATGTTTTCCTTATGGCACCTCTGCATCTTTTGCCAAGTATTTTGAGTCTTGTTATCGGTCCTTTTCCCAAAGGAAACAGTTTACCCTTACTCTGTCAAAACCGCACATAATTGTGATCTGTTCCATTAAATTCCCCCCTTTACCTGATCTACTCTGATTCCTGTTTCTGTAGTCTCCCCATGTTCCTGAACTCCCACATTCCTGGACCATTCCAGTAAATCTCCTCTGCACCTTCTCCAACATTCTGACATCCTTTCTAATAAGTAATGCTCAGAATTGGACACAATTCCTGAACTGAGACCTAAACAGTGATTTACAAAGTTTCAGTTAACTTCCTTCCTTTTGCACGCTATGCCTCTATTTATAAAGCTCGATATCCTGGATGTGTTTTTAGTAATTTTAACGACTTGTTCTGCTATATTCAAAGACATCTGTTCATGCACCCAATTTAAAACTGCCCCGTTTCATTTACATTGCCTCACCTTATTCTTCCTCCCTTACCCCATGTCTGCACTAAATTTCATCTGCTTCATTTCCTCATTTCATCGGTCTCCCTGAATCCTTCTAATATCATCCTCTTTTTTTTTTTTGCATTTCCGAGTTTCTGTCACCTGAGTACATTGAAATTATGCCTTTTATAGATAAGTAAATGTCACACACAAACACAATACACGGATATATATTTATGTATGTTTCTATCAAGAAGCAATGGCCCGAATACCGACCATTGGGGACCATCACTGTATAATCTCCTTCACTGTCTTAGCAACAATAGATCACCACTTCCCTCTGTATTCTGTTCCTTAGCCAATGTCATATCCACACTGTCACTGCCTCTTGAATCCATGAGGTTCAGACTTCCTAACAAATCTATTAAATGGCATTTGATTCCACGACTTTTGATTGTTCATATACAAAGTAGCAACCATGCTATCCGCAGCAACACTCTCCATTACTGCATCAAAGAATTTGATCAAGTTTTTCAGACATGATTTGCCACTAATTTATCTTCTGGACCTTCTTGTCATTTATAAACTCATGCTATTTAAACCACAATTATCTTGTCCCAGATTACAGACTCTACAAGCTTCCCCAACATTTCAGTGAGGTTAGACTGATGGGTCAGTATTCCAGGGTGTAGTCTATCACTACTGTTTTGAACAGGGTGTAGAATTTGCAACACTTCAGTCCTCTGACATCACTGCCATATCCAAGGAGGATTGGACGATTCGGGCCAGTGGCTCCGCTATTTCCAACATTCCTTCCCTCAGCAACCCTCATACATCCCATCAAGACTGGATAATTGTTTATTGTGGTACAGAAAGTGTTGGATTGAAAGGTGTTGACTGAACTTGTTTGTTCAGTGACTGTAATTAATGTAAGTCCCTAATTGTGCCATTGGAGGGTTTCCCACTTCTATTAATACAGGACTCCTTCCAATGTGTTATCCCATAGTATCAGCAGGAGCCTCCACCGCGCCCACCCCCACCTCCATCCCTCTCACCGGCACTGACAGGGATAAGTGGCTCCAGAGAGAGGGAGAGGATAGATCAGAATCTGAGAACAATCGATTGGAATGTTACAACAATGGGTCAGAATCTGAGAACAATCGATTGGAATGTGACAACAATGGGTCAGAATCTGAGAACAATCGATTGGAATGTGACAACAATGGAGAGGAGTTTCTCGTGGGTGTCTGACTTTCTTTCTACAAATTATCATCGGCTTTCTTTACAATATCAGATCTATTACGCGCTTTTGACTATTCAAACGATTTACTATCCGGTCCTCAGTATTGTTGGTGTCCCTGGTAAGTCTCTCTCTACCCAGCTATTAATGTTATAACCCATGTTTAACTTCAGTACTGTTCTTGTCAATTACTCTGCCCTTCTTGCGAATATTATTGTTCCTGGTCAACCTCTGTATCCAGCTATTAGAACTATAGATCATGTTTCACTGCATTGCTGTTCCTTTTACTTGAATATTGGGAAGACTAAATCCACTGCCATCGGTTTCTGTCACAAATTCTGTCCCTGTCCACCGACTCTATCACACTCCCTGTCCAACGTCTGAGAACAAACCAGACTTTTCACAACGTCAGCGATCCTTTCATCCTAAGCTAAGTTCCAATTCAATATCCTGTCGATCACTAATCCTGCCGACAGCCACCTCTATAATTTTGTTCATTTCCACATCTCCTTCAGTTCATCTACTTATAGACCCTCAGCCGTGCCTTTCTTAGATCCACACTTGATGATTCCAATGTCTTCCTGGTCATGCTCACAGTAACAAAGCTCGATAAACTGCAGCTCATTCAGAAATCTACTGGCTGCATCACAGCTCACACCCAGTCCAGATCACCCATCACCCCTGTACTCACTCACATAACCTACCTCCCAGTCTGGCAATGCCACAATTTTAATATAATCATACTTGGATTAAAAGCTCTAAATGGCCTCAACCTTCCAATTATCCCCATTCCCCTGTCCGTTTCCCATATTCCTTCCATTTGTTCTATTTGAAGTGTTTGTCATTTCTCGTTTTGAAGTGAATTTCTTTAGCTATGGATCTGTCTCTGACTCTGATTTGGTCTCAGTACTATCACTGGTGCTGGTGCAGTGGAATCCACACTGATGGGCAGTTCTGGTGTGGCCGACACAGTTCTCATGCTGGACAGGGCACGAGTCCAAGAGTACCCTGCATGGACTGGCAGACTGAACAGGGGTCTGGATGGCATATCAACAACCTGTTCCAGCAGCTTGGAAACTTGGCCAATGCATGTTCACTGACCGCCTGTGTTAGTCACTCTCAGTTAAGCATCCATTCGGCTGGCACAAGGAATCCCCTCTGGGGTTATTTAAAAGAACCGAGCATCCAACTTGCAGGTGAGGGCATTTGACTTACTTTTGCTATTGTAAAGTTAGTGGAGGTGCTGTGGATGGTTTTCTGGAGTTTGTGTTGTGAGCTGCTGCAGACATTCAGAGAGGACAGAGGATTTAGTGATCCAACTCTAGACGAGGTATCGGGACTGTAGTTACAGTTTCTCTGGGTCTGTAACATGATCAACAAATGGAGCAGAGGCTGCAGAGAGGGAAAGCTCTGGATGGGAACCAAATGAGGTCAGTGGAGAGTTAGGATGTATGAAGGAAAGCCTGTAAGGAACGAGATAATGAAGTCAGCGTGACTAAGGGAAAGAGTAGGCAGGGAGCAGATGATGAAAGCAAAGGGACTGGTGGTCTGAGGTGTACTTGTTTTAATGCAAGACGTGTAGTAGGTAAGGCAGACGAGCTTAGGGCCTGCATTAGTACCTGGAAGTATGATGTGATTGCTATTACTGAGACTTGGTTAAGGGAAGGGCATGATTGGCAACTAAATATCCTAGGATACCGATGCTTCAGGCGTGATAGAGAGGGAGGTAAAAGGGGTGGAGGAGTTGCATTACTGGTCAAAGAGGATATCACAGCTGTGCTGAAGGAAGGCACTATGGAGGACTCGAGTTGTGAGGGAATATGGGCAGAACTCAGAAATAGGAAGGGTGTGGTAACAATGTTGGGGCTGCACCACAGGCCTCCCAACAGCGAGCGTGAGATAGAGGTACAAATATGTAAACAGATTATGGAAAGCTGTAGGAGCAACAGGGTGGTGGTGACAGGAGATTTTAATTTTAGAACATAGAACATTACAGCACAGTACAGGCCCTTCAGCCTTCGATGTTGCGCCGACCTGTGAAACCATCTGACCTACACTATTCCATTTTCATCCATATGTCTATCCAATGACCACTTAAATGCCCTGAAAGTTGGCGAGTCTACTACTGTTGCAGCAGGGCGTTCCACGCCCCTACTACTCTCTGTGCAAAGAAACTACCTCTGACATCTGTCCTATATCTATCACCCCTCAACTTAAAGCCATGTCCCCTCGTGTTTGCCATCACCATCCGAGGAAAAAGGCTCTCACTATCCACCCTATCTAACCCTCTGATTATCTTATATGTCTCTATTAAGTCACCTCTTCTCCTCCTTCTCTCTAACGAAAACAACCTCAAGTCCCTCAGCCTTTCCTCGTAAGACCTTCCTTCCATACCAGGCAACATCCTCGTAAATCTCCTCTGCACCTTTTCCAAAGCTTCCACATCCTTCCTACAATGTGGAGACCAGAACTGCACGCAATACTCCAGGTGTGGTCTCACCAGAGTTTTGTACAGCTGCAGCATGACCTCGTGGCTCCTAAACTCGATCCCCCTACTAATAAAAGCTAACACACCATATGCCTTCTTAACAGCTCTATTAACCTGGGTGGCAACTTTCAGGGATTTATGTACCTCGAAACCAAGATCTCTCTGCTCATCTACACTACCAAGAATCTTTCCATTAGCACAGTATTCTGCAATCCTGTTACTCCTTCCGAAGTGAATCACCTCACACGTTTCCGCATTAAACTCAATTTGCCATCTCTCAGCCCAGCTCTGCTGCCTATCTATGTCCCTCTGTAACCTACAACATCCTTCGACACTATCCACAACTCCACCGACCTTCGTGTCATCCGCAAATTTACCAACCCACCCTTCTATACCCTCATCCAGGTCATTTATAAAAATGACAAACAGCAGTGGCCCCAAAACAGATCCTTGCGGTACACCACAAGAAACTATACTCCAGGATGAACATTTACCATCAACCATCACCCTCTGTCTTCTTTCAGCTAGCCAATTTCTGATCCAAAGCACTAATTCACCTTCAATCCCATACTTCTGTATTTTCTGCAATAGCCTACCGTGGGGAACTTTATCAAACGCCTTACTGAAATCCATATAGACCACATCCACGGCTTTACCCTCATCCACCTGTTTGGTCACCTTCTCGAAAAACTCAATAAGGTTTGTGAGGCCCGACCTACACTTCACAAAACCGTGCTGACTATCTCTAATGAACTTATTCTTTTCAAGATGATTATAAATCCTATCTCTTCTAACCTTTTCCAACATTTTACCCACAACCGAAGTAAGACTCACAGGTCTATAATTACCAGGGCTGTCTCTACTCCCCTTCTTGAACAAGGGGACAACATTTGCTATCCTCCAGTCTTCCGGCACTATTCCTGTCGACAATGACGACATAAAGATCAAGGACAAAGGCTCTGCAATCTCCTCCCTAGCTTCCCAGAGAATCCTAGGATAAATCCCATCTGGCCCAGGGGACTTATCTATTTTCACACTTTCCAAAATTGATAACACCTCCTCCTTGTGAACCTCAATCCCATCTCGTCTAGTAGCCTGAATCTCAGTATTCTCCTCAACAACATTTTCTTTCTCGACTGTAAATACTGACGCAAAATATTCATTTATAACTTCCCCTATCTCCTCTGATTCCACACACAACTTCCCACTACTATCCTTGATTGGCCCTAATCTAACTCTAGTCATTCTTTTATTCCTGATATACCTATAGAAAGCCTTAGGGTTTTCCTTAATCCTATCCGCCAATGACTTCTCGTGTCCTCTCCTTGCTCTTCTTAGCTCTCCCTTTAGATCCTTCCTGGCTGGCTTGGAACTCTCAAGCGCCCTAACTGAGCCTTCACGTCTCATCCTAACATAAGCCTTCTTCTTCCTTTTGACAAGCGCTTCAACTTCTTTAGGAAACCACGGCTCCCTCGCTCGACAACTTCCTCCCTGCCTCACAGGTACATATTTATCAAGGACACGCATTAGCTGCTCCTTGAATAAGCTCCACATTTCGATTGTGCCCATCCCCTGCAGTTTCCTTCCCCATCCTACGCATCCTAAATCTTGCCTAATAGCATCATAATTTCCTTTCCCCCCGCTATAATTCTTGCCCTGCGGTATACACCTGTCCCTGCCCATCGCTAAGGTAAACCTAACCGAATTGTGATCACTATCACGAAAGTGCTCACCTACATCTAAATCTAACACCTGGCCGGGTTCATTACCCAGTACCAAATCCAATGTGGCATCGCCCCGGTTGGTCTGTCCACATACTGTGTCAGAAAACCCTCCTGCACACACTGGACTAAAACTGACCAATCTAAAGTACTCGAACGATAGTATTTCCAGTCAATATTTGGAATGTTAAAGTCCCCCATAACCACTACCCTGTTACTCTCGCTCCTGTCAAGAATCCTCTTTGCTATTCTTTCCTCTACATCTCTGGAACTATTTGGAGGTCTATAGAAAACTCCCAACAGGGTGACGTCTCCTCTCCTGTTTCTAACCTCGGCCCAGACTACCTCAGTAGACGAGTCCTCAAACGTCCTTTCTGCCACTGTAATACTTTCCTTGATTAACAATGCCACACACCCGCCCTCTTTTACCATCTTCTCTGTTCTTAGTGAAACATCTAAATCCCGGATCCCGCAACATCCATTCCTGTCCCTGCTCTACCCTTGTCTCTGAAATGGCCACAGCATTGAGTGGGGTTCACTTGATGTTAGAGGTCGAGATGGAGCAGAATTTGTAAGGAGCATCCAGGAGGGTTTTCTAGAGCAGGATGTAAATAATCCAACTCGGGAAGGGGCCATACTGGACCTGGTGTTGGGGAATGAGCCAGGCCAGGTGGTTGACGCTTCAGTAGGGGACTACTTTGGGAATAGTGATCACAATTCTGTAAGTTTTAGAATACTCATGGGCAAAGACAAGAGTGGTCCAAAAGGAAGAGTGCTAAATTGGGGGAATGCCAACTATACCAAAATTCGGCAGGAGCTGGGGAATGTAAATTGGGAGCAGCTGTTTGAAGGTAAACCCACATTTGATATGTGGGAGGCTTTTAAAGAGAGGTTGATTAGCGTGCAGGAGAGACATGTTCTTGTGGAAATGAGGGGTAGAAATGGCAAGATTAGGGAACCATGGAGGACAGGTGAAATTGTGGGACTAGCTAAGAGGAAAAAGGAAGCATACATAAGGTCTAGGCGGCTGAAGAAAGACGAAGCTTTGAAAGAATATCGGGATTGTAGGCGCAATCTGAAACGAGGAATTAAGAGGGCGAAAAGGGGTCATGAAATATCTTTAGCAAACAAGGTTAAGGAAAATTCCAAAGCCTTTTATTCATATATAAGGAGCAAGAGGATAACTAGAGAAAGGATTGGCCCACTCAAGGACAAAGGAGGAAAGTTATGCATGGAGTCAGAGAAAATGGGTGAGATTAAAAACGAGTACTTTGCATCGGTATTCACGGAGGAGAGGGACATGACAGATGTTGAGGTTAGGGACAGGTGTTTGATTACTCTAGGTCAAGTCGGCATAAGGAGGGAGGAAGTGTTGGGTATTCGAAAAGGCATTAAGGTGGACAAGTCCCCAGGTCCGGATGGGATCTATCCCAGGTTACTGTGGGAAGCGAGAGAGGAAATAGTTGGGGCCTTAACAGATATGGAGACGTGTGACCAGTGGTGTTCCACAGGGATCTGTGCTGGGACCACTGTTGTTTGTGATATACATAAATGATTTGGAGGAAAGTATAGGTGGTCTGATTAGCAAGTTTGCAGACGACACTAAGATTGGTGGAGTAGCAGATAGTGAAGGGGACTGTCAGAGAAGACAGCAGAATATAGATAGACTGGAGAGTAGGGCAGAGAAATGGCAGATGGAGTTCAATCAGGGCAAATGCGAGGTGATGCATTTTGGAAGATCCAATTCAAGAGTGAACTATACAGTAAATGGAAAAGTCCTGGGGAAAATTGATGTGCAGAGAGATTTGGGTGTTCAGGTCCATTGTTCCCTGAAGGTGGCAATGCAGGTCAATACAGTGGTCAAGAAGGCATACGGCATGCTTTCCTTTATCGGACGGGGTATTGAGTACAAGAGTTGGCAGGTCATGCTACAGTTGTATAGGACTTTGGTTCGGCCACATTTGGAATATTGCGTGCAGTTCTGGTCGCCACATTACCAAAAGGATGTGGATGCTTTGAAGAGGGCGCAGAGGAGGTTCACCAGGATGTTGCCTGGTATGGAGGGCGCTAGCTATGAAGAGTGGTTGAGTAGATTAGGATTATTTTCATTCGAAAGACGGAGTTTGAGGGGGGACCTGATTGAGGTGTACAAAATCATGAGAGGTATAGACAGGGTGGATAGCAAGAAGCTTTTTCCCAGAGTGGGGGATTCAATTACAAGGGGACACGAGTTCAAAGTGAGAGGGGAAAAGTTTAGGGGGGATATGCGTGGAAAGTTCTTTACGCAGACGGTGGTGGGTGCATGGAATGCATTGCCAGCAGAGGTGGTGGACGCGGGCACGATAACGTCTTTTCAGATTTATCTAGACAGATACATGAATGGGCAGCAAGAAAAGAGATACAGACCCTTGGAAAATAGGCAACAGGTTTAGATAGAGGATTTGGATCAGCGTAGGCTTGGAGGGCCGAAGGGCCTGTTCCTGTGCTGTAATTTTCTTTGTTCTTTGTTCTTTGTCAAGAGGGTGGGGGCTTTCCGCTACCCACCCCGGGTTTCCCAAGAGCACTTTTCCTACCTGCACCTAACCCAGGAGCAGTGTGTGAGGTGACTCTGATTCAATAAGGAGGTGGTCACATAGCAGTGCCCCCTCCTGTAACACGACCTGGAGCCTCACACCAGGGTGAGGACGGAGCTGTCCATAGCCGTTAAGGTCACAGTTTCATTGAACTTCTATGTATCTGGATCTTCCCAGGCAGCAGCGTGTGACGTATCCATTGTCTATCTCTATGCTGTCCAATGATGTATCTGCTGGTTAATGGAGGCCATCTATGTCGGGTGAGGTGAATATATAATTTTCACCTCCGCAGGGTGAGAGGTCCCGTGGCTTTGTCAGGGTAGCGGGATTCCTGCTGGTGGAGGTGGCTCTGCGCGGCCCGAATGTCAACGGGGAGAGGTACAGGAACTGAAAGAACTCTCACTCCATTAATGTACAGTTAGTGTGTGAGCATGCCCAGTACATCATGTTGGTCAATGTCCACATCCTGTCAGCAGTCATCACACCTTCATTCTGAAGCAGGCAGCCAGTCCCAACACTTCGGGCCTCTCTGCAGAACCAGAATGTGGCTCCTCGGAGACAATGCCTACCTCACTCTGTGCATCACTCCTAATTCTACCCCCAGCATCAATGCCAACAAACCACATGAAAATAACCCGTGTATAACGTGAGCAATGGAGTCACCAGGAACATGGTGGAACAGACCATCGGTGTGATGAAGCAATGCTTCCGATGTCTGAACCGCTCGGGGGAGCCCTCCAGTACACACTGGAGCAGGTGTCCAAGTTCATGGTGTTCTGCTGTATCCTTCATATCATCACCATCATGAGGACACAGGCATTGGCACCTGGAATCCGGAGGCTACCTCAGGAGGAGGAGTGAGGGAGGATATTTCCTGGATGCCTTTGAACCGGGCAGGCTGTCGGAGAGACCCTGCTAGAATTTCGGTTCCCACAGGACAACTTCCCTTTCCCACCATGGATCCTCCATTCTCCCCCATGACACCCATCTGAGACGCCCCATCACAGTGTCCTGCAATAAAAAAACACCAACAAAAAACTTTTCATTGACATCTTTATCCAACAACACATCCAATTATACAAACAAAGCTGAACGATTCACCCTTGAATATTCCCTTAGTGCCTGTCTTGTGGATCCCTCGACTTGCCTAGTGCTCCGACACAGTGTTTCCCCAGTGACTGCAGCATGGCTGGTGGAAGGCTGCTGACTTTCGCTGGGGGAGACTGCAGATGGCCTTGCAGGACGTCCTCGAGCAGATCAGGGCCTTGAGGGCACAGATTCAGACTGCACCACCACGACATGGGCAGCAGCAGCCTGGGCTGGCTAATGGGTAACAGCAAGGACATTGGTGGAGTGCCAGTGAAAGGAGAACAAATACTGTCATCCTGAGAGAGGACAGCAGGTTCATACTCCACGGAGACACTGTCACTCCCACGGGGCGACATCTCAGTAATCTCAGTAATCTACTGGATCACAGATTGCTGGACTGTTGTGAGAGCCTGCAAACCCCTTTGTTCAGTGAGATCCACAGCCATGATGACAGCAGTCTGATCCTGCATGGCAGCAAGCAGTCTGAGTTTCCACTGCATTACAGAGACGTTGGGTGTCTGCCGTCTGTGCTGCAGTGGAAGCTGAGACAATGGTTACCAGACACTGCATCAAGGCTGGATCCGCTAGTGCTGTCATGGAGTTAGTGACCACTTCCACAGGGGGAAAAAATGGGCTTCAAGCTCTGTGCAATGTCCTGTGCCATGTTGGAGCTTTGATAGTGACAACAGACTGTCTGACAGGCCTGTCAATGGACAAAGTATCTCAGTGTCCATATCCATCATCATTCTCCTGTATGCTGCTGCAGCAAAGTTCATATCTGAGTCCTGTGTATTATAACTCGTTTGTGACATTGTCCTCCGGTCATCTGACACATGAACTATCCTTTCACCCTGGCCTGGCTGCAGCTCACTCGTGCTCGGTGACTCACCACGTGTAGATTCTGACTCTTTACCAGCCTCTAAAGCACACACAGTGTAGGTATTTGATCTGTTGTCTGTGAGTATCAGACCAAGTGATGGGGCTTCACCATCAGTGCTGTGCTGCTGCTCTGTCTCTGTCTCCTGGAGCTGCTGTGACTGGGAAGCTGGCAGTTTTCAGTTATCGATGAAAAGTATAAATCAGAATTGGAATGTTGGGGTGAGGGATTGGGGGTGGGATGGAAAGCAGGAGGTCCATGGTCCCATCTGCAGCTTGGACATCATCCCAGACAGCAGGATGAGGGGGAGGTGGGAGTTAAGAAGGGGCATAAGGCAGGAACATAGCAACAGAGTGAATGCTGTCGGCGAGGCCGGATGCCACGGGCTCTGTGACAGCCAGTCCCATGATGTAGAGAACCATCTCCTCCCTCAGGCTCAGGGGATGAAGATATGCCTGGCCCCCACCAGTTCACTCCTGCCCCCTGTGATTATGGGCCACCTTGTCCTGTAAGAGAGGGGGTGGAATATCAGTAATTGTGTTTCACAGTCTTTGTGTGATGTGACTTCCATAGCTCAATAGCTGGAGGTATGTGGAGACAGTGAGATGTGGGTGTGAGGCTGGTATCAGTGGAAGGTGTGTGAGGGTGAGGTGGAGTATGTGAATGTTATGTGTGAGTCCTGAGTGTTAGGGACAGCTGATGGGTGAGTGATGGGGGTGTGGTACATTGAGCAGTGTGAGAGGTTGAAAGATATTATTGAATCTGCTTCCACCTTGTTTTCAGGCAATGAATTCCAGATCAAAACAACTTGCTGTGGAAGAAAATTCTCCTCATTTCACCTCTGGTTCTTTGTCAATTACCTTCAATCTGTGTCTTCTGAATACTGCACTTTCTGACACTGGAAACAGTTTCACATTAATTACCCTATCAAAACCCCTCATGATTTTGAATTCGATATTAAATCTCCCCTTACCCGTCAGTGCTCTAAAGAGAACAATCCCAGCTTTTCCAATCTCTCAACGTAACTGAATTCCCAGATCCCTGGTACCATTCCAGAAAATCACCTCAGTATCTTCACTAAGTCCTTGACATCCTTACCAAACCGTGGTGATCAGAATTGGACACAATTCTCCAGCTGGAACCTAACCAATGATGTATAAACATCAGCATTTCCTCCAGAGTTTTATTACTCTGTATCTCTCTCTCTAACACCAAAGACACTACATGTTACCTTCAAAGATCTGTGTGTGTACACGCCACTTCTCTCTAATCCTTCACCCGATTTATAATGGTACCATTGAGTTTATATTGTTTCACCTCATACTTCCTACCCAAATCTCTCACTTCACACTTCACTGTGTTAAATTACATCTGCCATGTTCCTGTCCATATCACCAGACAGTCTCTGTCCTCCTGAAGTCTGTTACTATCCTTCAGACTGTTTATTAACATTTCTGAGTTTCCTGCCCTCTGAAAACGTTGAAATTGTCCTCTCTGTACACAAGCCCATTGCATTAACAAACAGCAACAGTGATTCCAACAGTAACCCTGCGGAACCCCACTGTGTACTTCCCTCCAGACTGATCAACAACCATTCTCCGCTACTGTCTGCTTTCTGTCACTGACCTAATTTCCTGCATGTTGGCATTGAAAATAAAAAAAGGTCGTCCATTTATGTAACGCCTTCATGATCACTGCATGTCCCAAAGCGATTTACAACCAACGAGTAGTTTTTAACGTTTAGTCAGTCTTGTAAATGCAGGAAAAACACAGTCAATTCCCGCACAGCAAGATCCCACAAGTAGCAGTGTGATCATGATCAGATCTGTTTTTGTGATGTTGAATTGAGGGGTAAATGTTGACCAGGACACTGGGAATAATTCCCCTGACCTTCAAAATAATTCCATGGGATCTTTACATCCACCTGAGTGGGCAACACGGGGCCTGGCTTTACCTTATCTTTGATAAGGCGGTACCTCTGACAGTGAAATGCTCCCTCAGTACTGCACTGCAGTGTCAGCCTTGATTCTTGTCATCAAGTCCTGCAGTGACACTTGATCCTAGAAGCTTGTGATTGAAAGGGGAGAGAGCGACAAACTGAGCCACTGCTGACATCGGTCCTTTAATCACATGTGTTTCTAATTTGGTAACACGGCTGTTATGTGGTAATTTATCAAACAGCTGCTGAAAGGATAGGAATATTGGGAAAGTACAGGCTGGAACAATCATAGAATCATAGAATAGCACAGCCCTGAATGATGTCATTCAGCCCATCAAGTCAGTGCTGAACCCTTTCAAAGAACAATCCAGTTGGTCCCACTCCCTGACTCTTTCACTATATCCGAACATTTTTTCTTCTTCAGATATTTATCCAATTCCCTTTTGGGATATACTATTGAATCTGTATCCATCAGCCTATCAGACAGTGCATCCCAAATCCAAACCACTCAGACACAAAAATCCTCATGTCTGCTTCTTTTACCAATCGCCTTAAATCTATGTCTCTGATTACCGGTCCCTTGGACATTGGAAACAGTTTCTCTTTATTTAATTTATCTCAACCCTTCTGAATGTTAAACAGCTCAATCGAATCTCCTCTGAAAGTTCTCTGCTCGAAGCAGAACAACCCCAGCTACATAACTGTCATCCCTCATGCCTGCACAAATTCTCGTAAAACAGTTCTGTACCCTCTCCGAAGGCTTCATGTCCTTCCTAAAGTGTGGTTCCCAGTATTCGACACAAGACTTCAGGTGCAGCTGAACTAGTATTTTATATATGTTTCACATAATGTCCTTGCTTTTGCTTTTTTTTGCCTCTATTTATAAAACCGAGGATCCCATATATTTATTAACGGTTTGTATACAAATACTCCAGGTGTCTCTGTTATTTCACCACCTTTATAGTTATACCATTTAACTTGTATTGTCTCTCCTCATTCCTCCTTTCAAAATGTATTGCCTCACACATCTGCAATGCCAATTAAATATTGAGAAGATTGAAGACATTGTTTTCTGTCTCTGCTTCAAATATTTCCTAGCTGCACACTCCATCCCTCTCCTTTTTAAATGTTTGAGACGAAAAGCCAAACTGTTCACACACTTGGTTACATAGTTAACCTTGAGATGCCTTGCGATGAGCTTCTGAACAAATATTCACACCATCAGTAAAATGGCTTAATTCCACCCGCGGTGGAGTGGCATTTCTGGTTAAAAAGGAAAGTAATACAATAGTGAGGAAGGATATGAGAGCTGATGATGTGGAGTCTGTATGGGTAGAGCTGAGAAACACTAAGGGGGAAAAAACGTTAGTGGGGGTTATATATAGACCCCCAAACTGTGGTGGTGATGTGGGAAAGGTCTTCAACAGGAAATTAGAGATGCATGTGAAAAGGCAACATCTGTAATTATGGGTGACGTAAATCTGCATATAGATTGGTCAAATCAAATTTGTCACAATAACGTAGAGGAGGAATTACTGGAGTGTGTACGGGATGTTTTCTGGACCAATATGTTGAGGAACCAACTAGAGAACAGGCCATCCCAGACTGGGTATTGTGTAAAGAGAGAGGAATAATTGACAATCTGGTTGTGTGAAATCCCTTCAGGATGAGCGACCATAATATCATAGAATTTGTCATGAGGAAAGTCAACAGTGACGTCAGAGGAGAGCTGCAAGCTGATTGGTTGGGTGAGTAGCAGCTATTAGTGCATGTAGATATCTTTAAAAAAGTGAAAAGTTTATTTTTGTGGGAAAAGAACTCTGGTGATAAGGTGAGTACTACTGAAGTGTTTCTTTTTTTAATTCAGTGTAGTTTATTAAGAATCTTAGATTGAAGTGGGTAGAAAAAGGCCCCTCATGTAATTAGTATTTTTTATAATTAAGGGTGTAACTAATTAGTCTAAGGGTAGGTCATGACAGGAGAGTTCAGCCCCGTGATCTGCTCCTCCTGCACTTTGTGGGAAATCAGGGATGCTTCCAGTGTCCCTAGTGAGCATGTGTGCAGGAAGTGGATCCATCTGCAACTACTGGCGACCCGCATTATGGAGATGGAGCTGCAGGTGAATTCACTGTGGAGCATCCATAATGCTGAGGACGTCGTGGATAACATGTTTAGCGAGGTGGTCACACCGCAGATAATAGCTGCACAGGCAGAAAAGGGATGGGTGACCACCAGACGGAGTAGTCGGCACAGGCAGGTAGTGCAGGAGTCCCCTGTGGCCACCACCTCTCAAACAGATAGACCGCTTTGGATACTGTTGGGAGGGATGACCTCCCAGGGGAAAGCAGCAACAGCCAGGCCCATGGGACCACAGAGGGCTCTGCCGCACAGCAGGGCAGGTAAAGGGGTGTTAGAGCTATCGTGATAGGAAATTCTATCGTAAGGGGTGCAGGTAGGCGTTTCTGTGGCCGCAAAAGAGGCACCAGGATGGTATGTTGCCTCCCTGCTGCGAGGGTCAAGGATGTCTCGGAGTGACTGCAGGAAATTCTGAAAGGGGAGAGTGAGCAGCCAGAGGTCGTGGTCCATATTGGTGCTAACGACATAGACAGGAAGAGAGATAAGGTCCTTCAAAGTGAATATAGGGAATTAGGCAGAAGGTTAAAAAGTAGAACTTCTAGGGGTAATCTCAGGATTTGGCCGAACCATCAGCCTCAAGAAAATGAACATCATGGGACAGGATGTCAGAAATGCTCCATCCATCAATATCGGCGGCCACGCTCTGGAAGTGGTTCAAGAGTTCACCTACCTCGGCTCAACTGTCACCAGTTACCTGTCTCTAGATGCAGAAATCAACAAGCGCACGGGAAAGGCTTCCACTGCTATGTCTAAACTGGCCAAGAGAGTGTGGCAAAATGGCGCACTGACACGGAACACAAAGTCCGAGTGTGAAGCCTGTGTCCTCAGTACCTTGCTCTATGGCAGCGAGGCCTGGACAACGTATGTTAGCCAAGAGCGACGTCTCAATTCAGTCCATCTTCACTGCCTCCGGAGAATACTTGGCATCAGGTGGCAGGACCGTATCTCCAACACAGAAGTCCTCGAGGCGGCCAACATCCCCAGCTTATACACACTACTGAGTCAGCGGCGCTTGAGATGGTTTGGCCATGTGAGCCGCATGGAAGATGGCAGGATCCCCAAAGACACTTTGTACAGCGAGCTCGCCACTGGTATCAGCCCCTCTGGCCGTCCATGTCTCTGCTTTAAAGATGTCTGCAAATGCGACATGAAGTCCTGTGACATTGATCACAAGTCGTGGGAGTCAGTTGCCAGCGATCGGCAGAGCTGGCGGGCAGCCATAAAGGAGGGGCTAAAGTGTGGCGAGTCGAAGAGACTTCACAGTTGGCAGGAAAAAAGGCAGAAGCGCAAGGGGAGAGCCAACTATGTAACAGCCCCGACAGACAATTTTTTCTGCAGCACCTGTGGGAGAGCCTGTCACTCTGGAATTGGCCTTTATAGCCACTCCAGGCGCTGCTGCACAAACCACTGACCACCTCCAGGCGCTTACCCATTGTCTCTCGAGGTAAGGAGGTCAAAGACAAAGAAGAAGAAGAATCTCAGGATTACTCCCTGTGCCACGTGCTAGTGAGGATAGGAATAGGAGGATTAGGCAAATGAAAGTGTGGCTGAAGAGCTGGTGTAGGCGGGAGGGCTTCAGCTACTTGGATCATTGGGATCTCTTCTGGTGCAGAGGTGACCTGTTGAAGAGGGTCGGATTGCATCTAAACTGGAAGGGGACCAATATCCTTGCGGGGAGGTTTGTTAGTACTACTCGGGAGGGTTTAAACTAGTCTTGCAGAGAGGTGGGACTCAAAGTAGTAGTCTCTCCGATGAGATAGTTAAGGTAAATGTAGAGGTTAATGCAAGCAAGTCCAGTAGGCGGGCCTGGCAGTGGCCTGACAGGGAGCATGGAAGGTCTGGTCGACTAAACTACAAGTACTTTAATGCAAGAGGCCTAACAGGTAAGGCAGATGAACTCAGAGCATGGATCAGTACATGGGATTGTGATATTATAGCTATTACAGAAACGTGGTTGAGGGATAGGCAAGACTGGCGGCTCAATGTTATGGGGTACCGATGCTTCAGTTGGAGGGAAGAGAGGATGGGGAGTTGCACTATTGATTAGGGAGCACATCACGGCAGTAGTTAGAGAGGATATCCCGCGGGGAACGTCCAGTGAGGCCATATGAGTGGAGCTTAGAAATAAGCAAGGGGTGATCTCTTTGATGGGATTAGACTATAGGCCCACCAATAGTCAGAGGGAATTGGAGGAGCATATATGCAGGGAAATCACAGATATGTGTAGGAATTATAGTGTTGTAATAGTAAGTGATTTTAACTTTCCTAATATTGACTGGGACTGCCTTGGTGCTCAGGGATCAGATGGGCAAGAATTTGTTAAGTGTGTCCAGGATAGTTTTATGAAACAGTATGTGGATGGCCCGACGAGAGAAAAGGCTACACTCGACCTCCTCTTTGGAAATGAGGATGGGCAGGTGGATGATGTGTCAGTGAGGGAGCACTTTGGAACCAGTGACCATAACTCCATTAGCTTCAAGATAGTTATGTAAGAGGATCGGACTGGTCCTCAGGTTGAAGTCCTAAATTGGAGGAAGGTTAATTTTGATGGCATCAGACAGGAACTCTCAAAAGTTGAATGAAAGGGGCTGTGTACAGATAAAGGGACGTCTGGCAAGTGGGAGGCTTTGAAAAGTGAGATAGGAAGAGTTATGGGCCGGCATATTCCTGTTAGATGGAAGGGCAAGGATGGCAAGTTTAGGGAACCTTGGTTGATGATGGATGTTGAGGGTCTGATCAGGACGAAGAAGGAGGCATATGTCAGGTATAGGCAGCGGGGATCAAACGAGTCCCTTCAGGAATAGAGTGGATGTAGGAGTACACTCAAGAAAGAAATTAGGAGGGAGAAAAGGGGCCATGAGATTTCCCTGGCAGATAAGATAATGGAGAATCCTAAAATAGTCTATGAGTATATTAAGAGTAAAAGGGCAGCTAGGGAGAGAGTCGGTCCCCTTAAGGATCAGTGTGGTAATCTACGTGTGCAGCCACGGGAAATGGGCGAGGTCTTAAATGAATACTTCTCGTCTTTATTTACCATGGAGACAATATGGAAGCTAGTGAGTTCAATGGAGGGAACAGTGATATCCTGGAGCATATCAACATTACAAAGGAGGCGGTGTTGGAGGTTTTGAAGCGCATTAAGGTAGATAAATCCTCAGGGCCTGACCAGGTGTATCCTGGGATGCTATGGGAAGAAAGGCAGGATATTCCTGGTGCCCGAGCAGAGCTTTTTGCATTATCGTTAGCCATGGGTGAGGTACCGGAAGACTGGAGGATAGCTAATATTGTGCCTTTATTTAATAGGGGCAGCAGTGATAAGCCAGGGAACTACAGGCCGGTGAGCCTGACATCAGTGGTGGGAAAGTTACTGTAAGGGATTCTGATAGACAGGATTTATATGCATCCGGAAAGGCAACGTCTGATTAGGGATAGTCAACATGGCTTTGTGCATGGGAATCGTCTCAGGAATTTGATTGCGTTTTTTGAGGAGGTGACCAAGAGGATTATGGGGGGAAGGGCGAAGGACGTTGTCTACATGGACTTTAGCAAGGCCTTTGACAAGGTCCCGCATGGTCGGCTGGTTCAGAAGGTTCAAACACATGGGATCCAGGATGTGCTAGCCAATTGGATACAAAATTGGCTTGGTGATCGGATAGTAGTGGGGGGTTGTTTTTCAGATTGGAGGCTGGTGACCAGTGGTGTGCCACAGGGATCGGTTCTGGGCCCTCACTTGTTTGTCATATATATTAATGACTTGGATATGAATGTAGGGGGCATGATTGGTAAGTTTGCAGATGATACAAAAAATGATGGAATGGTAGAAAGTGAAGAAGGTTGTCTAAGGTTACAACAGGATATAGATAAACTTGGAAAGTGGACAAGGGATTGGCAAATGGAATTTAAGGCAGACAAGTGCGAAGTGATGCATTTTGGGAAGTTAAACCAGTGCAGTACATATACAGTGAATGATAGGGCCTGGGGAGTGTTGTTGAGCAGAGAGACCTTGGGGTGCAAGTGCATAGTTCCCTGAATGTGGCAAAACAGGTAGACTGGGTGGTGAAGAAGGTGTATGGCATGCTTGTCTTCATCAAATGCGGCATGGAGTACAAGAGTTGGGACGTCATGTTACAGTTGTACATAACATTGGTTATTCCGCATTTGGAGTACAGTGTGCAGTTCTGGTCGCAGCACGACAGGAAATATGTGATTAAGCTAGAGAGGGTGCAGAAAAGATTCATAAGGATGTTGCCTAGTTTGGAAGGCTTGAGTTATAAAGAGAGATTGGGTAGGCTGGGTCTGTTTTCCCTGGAGCAAAGACGGCTGAGAGGGGACATGATGGAGGTATATAAAATTATGAGAGGCATAGACTGAGCAGGTAGCCAGAGTCTGTTTCCCATGGTAGGGGTGACTAAAACTGGAGGGCATAGATTTAAGATGAAAGGGAGGAGGTTTAAAGGGGATTAAAAGGGTTATTTTTTCACACAAAGAATATTGCGTATCTGGAATGAGCTGCCAGAGGAGGTGGTGGAGGCAGGAACAGTAGCCACATTTAAGAGTCATCTGGACAGGTATTTGAATGAGCAAAGCATAGACGGATATGGAATTAATGCAGGCACGTGGAACCAGTATAGATCGGCATTATGGTCGGCATGGACTCAGTGGGCCGAAGGGCCTGTTTCTATGCTGTACGAATCTATGACTCCAAGATGGAGAGTGACGTAGTTGATTCTGAGACTAGGGTCGTGAATCTTAATACAGCAAAGTATGAAGGTATGAGGCACGAGTTGGCTATGATGGATTGGGAAACGTTACTTAAAGGAATGAGGGAGGAAAGGCAATGGCAATATTCAAAGAGTGCATTGATGAACTGCAACAATTGTTTACTCCTGTCTGGCGCAAAAGTAAAATGGGAAAGGTAGCCAAACCATGGCTGAGAAGGAAAATTAGAGATAGTATTAGATTCACAGAAGAGGCATATACATTCGACAGAAAGGAACAACAGACCTGAGGATTGGGAGCAGTTTAGAATTCAGCAAAGGAGGACCAAGGGATTGATTAATAAGGGGAAAATAAAGTACATGGGTAAGCTTGCGGGGAACATACAACCTGACTGTAAAGGTTTCTGTAGGTATGTGAAGAGGAAAGGATTGGTTCAGACAAATGTAGGTCCTTACAGTTAGAAACATGGGAATTTATTATGGGAAACAAAGAAATGGCTAACCAACTAAATGCAGACTTTGATTCTGTCTTCACAAAGGATGGCACAAATATCTTACCAGAAATGTTGGGGAACACAGGGTTTAGTGAGAGGAAGGAACCGAAGGAAATCAGTATTAGTAGAGAAATTGTGTTGGGGAAGTTGATGGTATTGAAGGCCGATAAATCCTCAGGGCCTGATAATCGACATCCCAGATTACTTAAAGAAGTGACCCTAGAAATAGTGCATGCATTGGTGGTCATCTTTCAAGATTCTTTCAACTTTGGAACAGTTCCAGCTGATTGGAGGGCAGCTAATGTAACCCCACCATTTAAAAAGGGAGGTAGAAATAAAGCAGGGCATTATAGACAAGTCAGCCTGACGTCGGTAGTGGGGAAAATTCTAGAGTCCATTATCAAAGTTTTTATGGCAGAGCACTTGGAGAACAGTGTTAGAATCGGATAGAGTCAGCATGGATTTACGAAAGGGAAATCATGCTTGATAAATCTATTAGAATTCTTCGAATATGTAACTAATAGAGTGGATGATGGGGAGCCAGAGAATGTGGTTTATTAGGACTTTCAGAAGGCGTTCGACAAAGTCCCACATAAGAGATTATTGAGTAAAATTAAAGCGCATGGGATTAGTGGTAGTGTATTGCGATAGATAGAAAATTGGTTGGCAGAAGGAAAAAAAGAGTAGGGATCAACGGATCTTTTTCCAAATGGCAGGCAGTGATTAGTGGGGTACCACAGGGATCGGTGCTAGGACCCCAACTATTCACACTCTATATTAATGATTTAGATGAGGGAACTAAATGTAATATCTCCAAATTTGCAGAAGACACAAAACTGGGTGGGAGGGTGAGTTGTGAGGAGGATGCAAAGAGGCTTCAGGGTGATTCGGACAAGTTGAGTCAGTGGGCTATTGCTTGGCAGATGCAGTATAATGTGAATAAATGTGAGGTTATCCACTTTGGCAGCAAAAACAGGAAGGCAGATTATCATCTGAACAGCTACAAACTGAGAGAGGGGAATATGCAGCGAGACATGGGTGTTCTCGGACACCAGTCACTGAAGGTAAGCATGCAGGTGCAACAGGCGGTAGAAAAAGGTGAATGTTATGTTGGCCTTCATAGAGACAGGATTCGAGTACAGGAGCAGAGATGTTTTGCTGCAATTATACAGGGCCTTGGTGAGGCCGCACTTGGAATATTGTGTGCAGTTTTGGTTTCCTTCTCTGAGAAAGGATGTTCTTGCTATAGAGAGAGTGCAACGAAGGTTTATCAGACTGATTCCTGGGATGGCGGGACTCACGTATGAGGAGAGTTAGGATTATATTCGCTGGAGTTCAGAAGAGTGAAGAGGGATCTCAAAGAAACCTATAAAATTCTAACAGGATTTGACAGGGTAGTTGCAGGAAGGATGTTCCCTATGGTGGGGGAGTCCAGAACCAGGGGTCATAGTCTAAGGATACGGGGTAAACTTTTCAGGACTGAAATGAAGAGAAATTTCTTCACCCAGAGAGTGGTGAGCCAGTGAAATTACGTCATCACTCCCATATCCAAGAGGGATTGGAATATGCTGGCCAGTGCCTCTCCTACTTCCACCATTCCATCCCTCAGCAACCCTCATGCATCCAATCCAGACTGGGTAAATTATCTACTTTATTGTGGTACAAAAAGTGCTGTATTGAAAAGGGTTAACTGAATCTGTTTGTTCAGTGTCTGTAATTAATGTCAGTCTCCATGGACCCTAATTGTGTCATTGGAGGTTTTCCATCTTCTATTAATAAGGGGCTTCCATGTGTTATCCCATCGTTTCAGCCGGAACATCAGCCCCGGCACAACAGAGATCAGTGGCTCCAGAGAGAGAGAAAGGATAGATCAGAATCTGAGAACAAATGACTGGAATGTAACAACACTTGGTCAGAATCTGAGAACAATAGATTGGAATGTTACAACAATGGGTCAGAATCTGAGAACAATAGCTGGGAATGTTACAACAATGGACAGGAGTTTATCCTCGGATCTTTACTCTCTTTCTACATATTATGATCGGTACTCATTAAACTTCCGTATCTATCTCGCACTGAAGATTATTCAATACATTTACTATCCCATCCTGGCTATTATTGGTGTCCCTGGTAAGTCTCTGTATCTAGCTATTAATTCTATAAACCAAGTTTAACAGCATTACTGCTCCTGTAATTTACTCTGCACTTTTTGCTGCCGTTGTATTCCTGGTGAATATGTCCAGCTATCAGCTCTATAAACCATTGCCAACTTTATTGGATTTCTTGTCATTTAATCTCTCATCTTTGCTGCCCTTGCTGTCTCTATTTCCGTCTAGGAGATCTGTAAACCCTGTTTTACTGAAATACTGTTCTGTTATGTAAAGTTTGGGATTACTGAAGCCAGTGTCATTGGTCTCCATCACAAAGTCCATCCCCTATCTGTGAGACAAATACACCACCCTGCCCAATACTGAGGCTGAACCAGATTGTTTGCAATCGGTGTGTTCTATTTAAACCTGAGCTGAGTCCATCTCCATATTCTCTCCATTACCAACCCTGTCTACGACCACCTCTGTCATATCCCCCATCTCCACCTCTGTCTCAGCCAATCTGCTGCATAAACCCTCACCTGTACCTTTGTTAAATCCACACTTGACTATTCCAATTCTATCCTGGTCACCCTCCCAGTTATAAACCTCCATAAACTACAGCCCATCCAGATCTCTGCTGCCTGTATCCTAACTCACACCAAATCCCGATCACCCATCACCCCTGTGCTCACTGATCTACATTGGCTCCCGGTCTGGCAGCACCTTAATTTTAATATTCTCATCCTTGTGTTTGAATCCCTCCATGGCCTCACCCCTCCAATTAGTCCCATTCTCCTGCCCATTCTCATATTCCTGAAAATGTTTTGACTTCAATCTTTTCTCATTTCTCCTTTTCAAGTGAATTCCTTTCCCTCTGTATCTGTCCCGAGCCACTATTTAGACTCTATAGCACTACTGGTGCTGACGGTACAGAAGCTGGGATCCATAGAGAGATGTGAGCTGCTCAGCCAGGCACTTCCAGTGCGGCCTGCACAGTGCCCCATGCTGGGCAGGGATCTAGTTCAATCGTACCATGTATGTGTTGTTGCGCTGAGGATGGTTTTAAATGTGATGTCAATATACCAAACCGGCAGCTTTGATGTACGTCTTTGAAACTTGGTCTGTGCATGTCCACTGACTGCTTGTGTTAGTCACTCTCAGCTGAACATATATTCAGCAGCATGAGGATTATGCATAACATAACATCTAGTATTATTTAAAAGGACCAGGCATCCAACTTACAGGTGAGGGGCTTTTGACTTACTTCTATTATTGTAAAGTTAGTGGAGGTGCTGTGGATGGTATGTTGGAGGTTGTGTTGTGAGCTGCTGCAGACATTCAGGGAGGACAGAGGATTTGGTGACCCAACTCTGCACGAGGTATGGCCTATCAGGGGAAAACAGCAGCAGCCAGAGCAGTGGCACCACGGCTGGCACTGTTGCTCAGCAGGGAGGGACAAAGCGCAGAAGAGCAATAGTTGTAGGGGACTTTATAGTCAGGGGCACAGATATGCCCTTCTGTGGACGTGAACGAGACTCCAGGATGGTATGTTACCTCCCTGGTGCCAGGATCAAGGATGTCTCTGAACGGACAGGGGGCATTCTGAAGGGGGAGGGTGAACAGCCAGAGGTTGTGGTACACATCGGTAGCAATGACATAGGCAGGAAGAGTGATGAGGTCCTGCAGGGGGAGTTTAGGAAGTTAGGGAGTAAGTTACAAAACAAGACCTCGAGGGTTGTAATCGCTGGATTCCTCCCTGTGCCACGTGCCAGTGAGGCTAGAAATAGGAAGATAGTGCAGCTAAACACGTGGCTGAGCAGCTGGTGCCGGATGGAGGGTTTCAGATATCTGGACCATTGGGCTCTGTTCAGGGACAGATGGGACCTGTACAAGAAGGACGGGTTGCATCTGAACTGGAAGGGCAAAAATATCCTGGCTGCAAGGTTTGCAAGCGTCACTCGGAAGGGTTTAAACTACTGTTGCAGGGGGGTGGAACCAGAGCAGGAGGACAGCTAGTGAAATAAATGAGGAGGACATAGTAAATAAGACTAGTAGGACGAAGAGGAAGAGCAGGCACTGAGATGTTGCTGAGTACAGCGTGACTGGTGGTCTGAAGTGCAATTGTTTCAATGCGACAAATATAACAGGTAAGGCAGATGAACTTAGAACTTGGATTAGTACTTGGAAATATGATGTTGTTGCTATTACAGAGACTTGGTTGAGGGAAGGGCAGGATTGGCAGCTAAATGTTGCAGGCTTTAGAAGCTTCAGGCGGGATAGAGGGGAATGTAAAAGGGGTGGGGGAGCTGCATTACTGCTTAAGGAGAATATCAAAGTTGTACTGCGGGAGGACACCTCAGAGGGGTCATGCAGCGAGGCAATATGGGTGGAGCTCAGGAATAGGAAGGTTGCAGTCACGATGTTGGGGGTTTACTACAGGCCTCCCAACAGCCAGCGGGAGGGAGAGGAGCAGATATGTAGACAGATTTTGGAAAGATGTAAAGGTAACAGGGTTGTGGTGGTGGGTGATTTTAACTTCCCCAATATTGACTGGGATTCGCTTTGTGCGGCTTGGATGGGGCAGAATGTCTGAGGAGAATCCAGGAGGGCTTCTTGAAACAGTATGTAGATAGTCCAACTAGGGATGGGGCCATTCTGGACCTGGTATTGTGGAATGAGCCCGGCAAGGTGGTCGACGTTGCCGTGGGGGAGCATTTCGGGAACAGTGACCATAGTTCCATAAGTGTGAAGGTACTTGTGGATAAGGATAAGAGTAGTCCTCGGGTGAAGGTGCTAAATTGGGGGAAGGCCAATTATAACAATATATGGCAGGATCTGAAGAATTTAGATTGGGGGCGTCTGTTTGAGGGTAAATCAACATCTGAAATGTGGGAGTCTTTCAAACGTCAGCTGATTAGAATCCAGGACCAGCATGTTCTGGAAGAAAGACAAGTTTGGCAAGTTTCGGGAAGCTTGGATAACACGGGATATTGTGAGCCTAGTCAAAAAGGAAAAGGAAGCATTTGTAAGGGCTGGAAGGCTAGGAACAGACGAAGCACTTGAGGAATATAAAGACAGTAGGAATGAACTTAAGCAAGGAAGACTAAAAGGGGTCATGAAAAGTCATTGGCAAACAGGATTAAGGAAAATCCCAAGGATTTTTATACATATATCAAGAGCAAGAGTGTAACCAGGGAAAGGGTTGGCCCACTCAAGGACAGAGATGGCAATCTATGTGTGGAGCCAGAGGAAGTGGGCGAGGTGCTAAATGAGTACTTTGCATCAGTATTCACCAAAGTGAAGGACTTGGTGGATGATGAGCCGAGAGAAGGGAGTGCAGATAGTCTCAGTCATTTCATTATCAATATGGAGGAGGTGTTGGGTGTCTTGCAAAGCATTAAGGTAGATAAGTCTCCAGGGCCTGATGGGATCTACCCTAAAAGACTGAGGGAGGCAAGGGAAGAAATTGCTGGCGCCTTGACAGAAATCTTTGCATCCTCATTTGCAACAGTTGTGGTTCCAGAGGACTGGAGAATAGTCAATGTTGTTCATTTGTTTAAGAAGGGTGGCAAGGATAATCCACGAAATTATGGGCTGGTGAGCCTTACGTCAGTGGTAGGGAAACAATTAGAGATTATTATTCCGGACATGATTTACTCCCATTTGGAAACAAACGAACTCATTAGCGAGAGGCAGCATGGTTTTGTGAAGGGGAGGTCGTGTGTCACTAATTTGATTGAGTTTTTTGAGGAATTGACGAAGATGATTGATGAAGAAAGGGCAGTGGATGTTATCTGTATGGACTTTACTAAAGCCTTTGACAAGGTCCCGCATGGCAGACTGGTACGAAAGGTGAAGTCACACGGGATCAGAGGTGAGCTGGCAAGATGGATACAGAACTGGCTCGGTCAGAGAAGACAGAGGGTAACAGTGGATGGGCATTTTTCTGAATGGCGGGATGTGATTAGTGGTGTTCCGCAGGGATCACTGCTGGGACCTTTGCTGTTTGTAGTATATATAAATGATTTGGAGGAGAATGTAGCTGCTCTGATTAGTAAGTTTGCGAACGACACAAAGGTTGGTGGAGTTGCGGATAATGATGAGGATTGTCAGAGGATACAGCAGGATATAGATCAGGTGGAGACTTGGGCGGAGAAATGGCAGATGGAGTTTAATCCGGAAAAATGTGAGGTAATGCATTTTGGAAGGTCGATTGCAGGTGGGAGGTATGCAGTAAATGGCAGAACCCTTAGGAGTATTGACAGGCAGAGAGATCTGGGCGTACAGGTCCACAGGTCACTGAAAGTGGCAACACAGGTGGATAAGTTAGTCAAGAAGGCATACGGCATGCTTATCTTCATGGGTCGGGGCGCAGAGTATAAAAATTGGCAAGTCGTGTTGCAGCTGTACAGAACCTTAGTTAGACCACACTTGGAATATTGTATGCAATTCTGGTCACTACACTACCAGAAGGATGTGGAGGCATTGGAGAGGGTGCAGAGGAGGTTTACCAGGATGTTGCCTGGTCTGGAGGGCATTAGCTATGAGGAGAGGTTGGAAAACCTCGGATTGTTTTCACTGGAACGACGGAGGTGCGACATAATAGAGGTTTACAAAGTTATGAGCGGCATGGACAGAGTGGATAGTCAGAAGCTTTTTCCCAGGGTGGAAGAGTCAGTTACTAGGGGACATAGGTTTAAGGTGTGAGGGGTAAAGGTTAGAGGGGATGTGCGAGGCAGGTTTTTTACACAGAGGGTGGTGAGTGCCTGGAACTTGCTGCCGGGGGACGTGGTGGAAGCAGATACGATAGCGACGTTTAAGAGACATCTTGACAAATACATGAATAGGAAGGGAATAGAGGGATATGGGCCCCGGAAGTGAAGAAGGTGTTAGTTTCGGCAGGCATCAAGATTGGCGCAGGCTTGGAGGGCCGAATGGCCTGTTCCTGTGCTGTACTGTTCTTTGTTCTTTGTTCTTGACTGTAGTTACAATGTCCCTGGGTCTGTAACGTGATCACCAAATGGAGCAGAGGCTGCAGAAAGGGGAATCTCTGTAAAGAGGGATGAGGAGCGGGTTCTGCCCGCTTATATTTAAACCTGAGCTGAGGTCATCTCCATATTCTTTCCATCACCAACCCTGCCTACTAACACCTTTGTAATATCACCCATCTCCACTCCTGCCTCAGCCCATCTGCTGCATAAACCCTCATCCGTGTCACTGTTAGATCCACAGTTGACTATTCCAATTCTATCCTGGTCACCCTCCCAGTTATAAACCCCCATAAACCACAGTTCATCCAGCACTCTGCTGCCTGTATTCGAACACACACCAAATCCTGATCACCCAAAACACCTGTGCTCACTGATCTACATTGGCTCCCGGTCTGGCAGCACCTTAATTTTAATATTCTCATTCCTGTGTTTGAATCTCTCCATGGCCCACCCCTCCAGTTAGTCCCATTTCCCTGTCCATTTCCCATATTCCTGCAACTCTTTTGACTTCAATCTTTTTTTCAGTTCTCCTGATAAAGTGAATTTATTTCCCTCTGTATCTGTCCCAAGCCCCGATTTTAGACTCTGCAGCACTACTGGTGCTGACGTTACAGATGCTGGGATCCATAAAATGATGAGAACCGCAGAGCCGACCACTGCTAGTGCACAATACCCCATGCTGGGCAGGGCTCCAGCAAACTCGTATCATCTATGTTCCATTCGTGTGGTCTTCACAGCTGGCCAATTCTAGAGTGGCCTGCACAGTGTCCCAATCTGGGCAGGGCTCTAGCTCAATCGTACCATATATATGTTGTGCCTTTGAGCATGGAGTTGAAAGTGATGTCAATGTACCATACCGGGAACTTTGATGTACGTCTTTGAAACTTGGTCTGTGCATGTCCACTGACCGCCTGTGTTAGTCACTCTCAGCTGATATACATTCAGCAGCACGAGGAACTCCCTTCAGTGTTATTTAAAAGTACCAGGCATTCAACTTACAGGTGAGGGGCTTCTGGCTTACTTCTGCTATTGTAAAGTTAGTGGAGGTGCTGTGGATGGTTTCCTGGAGGTTGTGTTGTGAGCTGCTGCAGACATTCAGGGAGGAGAGAGGATTTGGTGACCCAACTCTGGACGAGGTACGGGAACTGTAGTTACAGTGTCTCTGGGTCTGTAACATGACCAACACATGGAGCAGAGGCTGCAGAGAAGGGAAGCTCTGTCAAGAGGGAGGAGGAGTGGGCTCTGCCCTACCCACCCCGGGTTTTCCAGGAACACTTTTCCTATCTGCACCTAACCCAGGAGCAGTGTGTGAGGTAACTCTGATTCAATAAGGAGGTGGTCACAGAGCTGCGTCACCTCCTGTAACACAACCTGGATCCTCACACCAGGGTGAGGACGGAGTTGTCAGTGGCTGTTAAGGTCACAGTTTCATTGATCTTCTCTGTATCTGAATCTTTCCAGGCAGCAGCAGGAGACATATCCAACATAGAGTCATAGAGAGTGATAGATACATTTATGACATAGAAGAAGGCCATTCGGCCCCTCGGTGCCCGCTCCCTGTGGAGCAATCCAGTCAGTCCCACTCTCCCAGTCAGTACCCGTATCCCTGCAAGATCATCTCCTTCGGGTGTCCATCCAGTATCCTTTTGAAGTCATTGCCTCGAATGATGAAGCCCAAGATCTGACATGCTTCTCTAAACACGCTCCTAATATGTCCTGCCAACATCAAATATCAATGCATATGCAGCCCCAGGTCCCTCTGTTCGTGCACAATCTTGAGAACTCTGTCATTAAGTCTATATTACCTTCCTATGCCTTCTGACAAAATACATCACCTCACACTCCTCTGTATGAAATTCCACCTGCCACTTCTCTGTCCATTCTGCTAGCCTATCTGTATCCTGCTACAGGTGGTTTGTAACATCCTCACTGTTTACCACACCTCCAAGATTGGTATCATCGGAAATTATTGAAATTCTACTCTGTATTCCAAGAGCCATGCCATTTATATATAGGGGGACTTTAACTTTCCAAATATTGACTGGAAATACTATAGTTCGAGTACTTTAGATGGGTCTGTTTTTGTCCAGTGTGTGCAGGAGGGTTTTCTGACACAGTATGTGGACAGGCCAACCAGGGGCGATGCCACATTGGATTTGGTACTGGGTAATGAACCCGGCCAGGTGTTCGATTTAGATGTCGGTGAGCACTTTGGCGATAGTGATCACAATTCGGTTAGGTTTACCTTAGCGATGGGCAGGGACAGGTATATACCACAGGGCAAGAATTATAGCTGGGGGAAAGGAAATTATGACGCGATTAGGCAAGATTTAGGATGTGTAGGATGGGGAAGGAAACTGCAGGGGATGGGCACAAACGAAATGTGGAGCTTATTCAAGGAGCAGCGAATGCGTGTCCTTGATAAGTATGTACCTGTCAGGCAGGGAGGAAGTTGTCGAGCGAGGGAGCCGTGGTTTACTCAAGAAGTTGAAGAGCTTGTCAAGAGGAAGAGGGCGGCTTATGTTAGGATGAGACGTGAAGGCTCAGTTAGGGCGCTTGAGAGTTACAAGCTAGCCAGGAAGGATCTAAAGGGAGGGCTAAGAAGAGCAAGGAGAGGACAGGAGAAGTCATTGGCGGATAGGATCAAAGAAAACCCTAAGGCTTTCTATAGGTATATCAGGAATAAACGAATGATAAGAGTTAGAACAGGGCTAATCAAGGATAGTAGTGGGAAGTTGTGTGCGGAATCAGAGGAGATAGGGGAAGCGTTAAATGAATATTTTTCGTCAGTATTTACAATAGAAAAAGAAAATGTTGCCGAGGAGTTTACTGAGATACAGCCTACTAGGCTAGATGGGATTGAGATTCACAAGGAGGAGGTGTTAGCAATTTTGGAAAGAGTGAAAATAGATAAGTCCCCTGGGCCAGATGGGATTTATCCTAGGGTTCTCTGGGAAGCCAGGGAGGAGATTGCAGAGCCGTTGTTGTTGATCTTTATGTCGTCATTGTCGACAGGAGTAGTGCCGGAGGACTGGAGGATAGCAAATGTTGTCCCCTTGTTCAAGAAGGGGAGTAGAGACAGCCCTGGTAATTATAGACCTGTGAGCCTTACTTCGGTTGTGGGTAAAATGTTGGAAAAGGTTATGAGAGACAGGATTTATAATCATCTTGAAAAGAATAAGTTCATTTGCGATAGTCAGCATGGTTTTGTGAAAGGTAGGTCGTTCCTCACAAACCTTATTGAGTTTTTCGAGAAGGTGACCAAACAGGTGGATGAGGGTAAAGCCGTGGATGTGGTGTATATGGATTTTAGTAAGGCGTTTGATAAGGTTCCCCACGGTAGGCTATTGCAGAAAATACGGAAGTATGGGGTTGAAGGTGATTTAGAGCTTTGGATCAGAAATTGGCTAGCTGAAAGAAGACAGAGGGTGGTGGTTGATGGCAAATGTTCATCCTGGAGTTTAGTTACTAGTGGTGTACCGCAAGGTTCTGTTTTGGGGCCACTGCTGTTTGTCATTTTTATAAACGACCTGGATGAGGGTGTAGAAGGGTGGGTTAGTAAATTTGCGGATGACACGAAGGTCGGTGGAGTTGTGGATAGTGTCGAAGGGTGTTGTAGGGTACAGAGGGACATAGATAGGCTGCAGAGCTGGGCTGAGAGATGGCAAATGGAGTTTAATGCGGAGAAGTGTGAGGTGATTCACTTTGGAAGGAGTAACAGCAATGCAGAGTACTGGGCTAATGGGAAGATTCTTGGTAGTGTAGATGAGCAGAGAGATCTTGGTATCCAGGTACATAAATCCCTGAAAGTTGCTACCCAGGTTAATAGGGCTGTTAAGAAGGCAGATGGTGTGTTAGCCTTTATTAGTAGGGGGATCGAGTTTCGGAGCCACGAGGTCATGATGCAGCTGTACAAAACTCTGGTGAGGCCGCACCTTGAGTATTGCATGCAGTTCTGGTCACCGCATTATAGGAAGGATGTGGACGCTTTGGAAAGGGTGCAGAGGAGATTTACTAGGATGTTGCCTGGTATGGAAGGAAGGTCTTACGAGGAAAGGCTGAGGGACTTGGGGTTGTTTTCGTTCGAGAGAAGGAGGAGGAGAGGTGACATAATAGAGACAGACAAGATAATCAGAGGGTTAGATAGGGTGGATAGTGAGAGTCTTTTTCCTCGGATGAGGATGGCAAACACGAGGGGACATAGCTTTAAGTTGAGGGGTGAAAGATATAGGACAGATGTCAGAGGTCGTTTCTTTCCGCAGAGAGTAGTAGGGGCGTGGAACGCCCTGCCTGCAACAGTAGTAGACTCGCCAAATTTAAGGGCATTGAAGTGGTCATTGGATAGACATATGGATGTAAATGGAATAGTGTAGGTCAGATGATTGGCGCAACATCGAGGGCCGAAGGGCCTGTACTGCGCTGTAATGTTCTAAAAAAAAAGAAAAACAGTGGTCCTAAGCACTGAACCTTGGGGAACATCACTGTCTACCATCCTCCGGTCTGAAAAACAACCATTTAACACATTGCTCTTTTTCTTGTCCTCTGGACAATTTTTTTCCAATTGGATGCTATGCCATGAGGTTCAATTTTATCAACCAAGCTTCTGTGTTGTTCATCATCAAATAATTTCATAAAATCCACGTAGACAGCATCCACCACATTCCCTTCATCAACCTTCTCTCATTTTCCGAATAAATTCAATTAGTTCATCATGCATGATCTGCCTTTCAGAAATCCGTGCTGACAGTCCTTAATTAACTCAATCTCTCCAAGTGTGTGTTGTCCTTTTGCCCTGATTATTGTTTCTAAAACCTTACTCACCACTGATGTTAAACTAACTGGCCAGTAGTTGCGAGGCCTGTGTGTTGTCCATTGATAATTCTGGGAAGTGAGTGTGACCATCTATGTCATCAATATCTCCCTCAGCAGGAAGAAGCAGGATGAGAGATCCTGTGGCTTTGTCAGGATAGCGGGATTCCTGATGGTTTCGGTTGATCTGCGGGGCCCCCATGTCAATGGGTTGAGGTACAGGAACTGGAAGAACTCTCACTCCATTAATGTACAGTTGGTGTGTGAGCATGCCCAGTACATCATGCTGGTGAATGTCCACTATCCTGGCAGCAGACACCATACATTCATTCTGAAGCAGTCAGCCGGTCCCAACACTTCGGGGCTCCATGCAGAACCAGAATGTGGCTCCTTGGAGACAAATGAACCCCCTCTAGACACAGCTCATGTTTCTACACCCCCAAACCACCTCCCACCGTCAACTGTTAGTTACGCAATTAACGTGTGTTATGTGAGCAATGGAGTCACCAGGAGCATGGTGGAACAAACCATCGGTGTGATGAAGCAATGCTTCCGATGCCTGAACCGCTCGGGGAGAGCCCTCCAGTACACATTGGAGAAGGTGTCTGAGCTCATGGTGTTCTGCTGCACGCTTCATATCGTCAGCAGCATGTGGACACAGGCATTGGCACCAGGAATCCGGAGGCCACCTCAGGAGGTGGTGGGAGGGAAGATATTTCCTCGATGCCTTCGACCCGGACAGGCTGTCGGAGAGTCCCTGCTAAGATTCCAGTTCCCATAGGACAACTTCCCTTCCCCACCATGGATCCCCAATTCTCCACCATTACACCCATCTGAGACGCCCCATCACAGTGTCACCTTGGTCAGCATCCTGTAATAAAAACATCAGAGAATTATTACAGCACAGAAGGACCAATTTAGCCTTTCGTGTCTGCACTGGCTCTCCGAATGAGCAATTCTCCGAATGCCGTTCCCTGCACTCTCCATGCAACCCAGAACATTCTTCCTTCTCATAGAACAGTCGATTCAGCTTCAATTGAACCTGCCTCCACCACACTCTCAGGCAGTGAATTCCAGACTCTAACCACTCACTGTGTGAAAAAATATTTTCCTCAGGTCGTCTTTGCTTCTTTTACCCATGACTTTAAATCTGTGCCCTTTCGTTCTCGATCCTTTCAAGAGTGGGAACTGTTTCTCTCTATCTGCTCTGTCCAGAAACCTCATGATTTTTGAAACAACTAATTAAGCACCTCTCAGCCTTCTCCGAGGAAAACAGTCCTAACTTCTCCAGCCTATCTTCATAACAGAAAATCCTCATCCCGGGAATCATTCACGTGAATATTTTCTGTACTCTCTCCAATGCCCTCACGTCTTTCCTCAAGTGTGGCACCCAGAACTGGACGCAATGTCACAGCTGAGGCTGAAGTAGTGTATTATATAAGTTCAACATAACTTCCTTGCTCTTGTACTCTATGCCCCTATTAATAAAGCCCAGGATACTGTATGCTTAATTAAACACTTTCTCAACCTGTCCTGCCGCCTTCGATGACTTCTGCACATAGACACACAGGTCCCTCTGCTCCTGCACACCCTATAGAATTGTACCCTTTATTGTATATTGTCTCCCCATGTTCTTCCTATCAACATGAATCACTTCACATTTCTCTGTATTGAACTTCATCTGCCACCTGCCTGCCCATTCCACCAACTTGTGTGTGTCCTTTTGAAGTTCTACACTATCCTCCTCACAGTTCACAATGCTTCCAACTTTCGTATCAGCTGCAAACTTTGAAATTGTGCCTGCATAACCAGGTTTAGGTCCTTAATATATATCAGGAAAAGCAAGGATGTCTGGGGAACTCCACAACAAACCTTCCTCCAGACTGCAAAACATCCATTAATCATTAATGTTTGTTTCCTGTCACTTAGCTAATATCGTATCCATGTTGCTACCGTCCCTTTTATTCCATGAGCTACATGTTTGCTCACAGGTCTGTTGTGCGGCTTTGTATCAAAATGTTTTTGCATGCAGGGAATAGTTAAATGTCTGGAATGCACTGCTTGAGAATGGTGGAGGCAGGTTCATTTGAAACTGAATAGACCGTTATATGAAAGTCAATGTACACCACATCAACAGAATTGCTCTCATCAACTTTCTGTGATACCACCTCAAACATCTCCAGCAAATTAGTTAAACATGATGTTCTCTCAAGAAATCCATGCTGGCTTGTTTAATTAACTCGCATTTGTCCATGTGACTATTAGCTTTGTCCAAGATTATTTCTTTCTAGAAGTTTTCCCACCACCGAAATTAAACTGACAGGCATGTAGTTGCTGGCCTTATCTTTACACCCTTTTTGAACAAGGGTGTAACATTTACAATACGCCAGCCCTCTTGCATCACCCTCAAGTCTAAGGAAGACGGAAAAATTATGGCCAGTGCCTCTGCGATTTCCACCCTCACTTCCCTCAGTATCCTTGGATGCATCTCATCTTTTCCTGGAGCCTTATTCAATTTAAGTCCAGACAGCCTATCCAATACTTCCTCTTAATCAATTTTAAACCCCAAAAGTGTCGGACTTACCTCCTCTTTCAACATTGCCTGGGTTGCATCTTGGAATCATAGAAAGCGAAGTCATTCTTGTAATGTAGGAAACAGGCAGCTCCTGGAAATATGTCCTGTTTCAGTCAATTACTATCATCCTGACTCTCTGTCTATTCTAATTATCTGTGTCCTGTTTCAGTGAATTACTATCATCCTGATCCTCTGAACATTCTAATTATCTATGTCCTGTTTCAGTCAATTACTATCATCCTGATCCTCTGTCTATTCTAATTATCTAAGTCCTGTTTCAGTCAATTACTATCATCCTGATCCTCTGTCCATTCTAATTAACTATGTCCTGTTTCAGTCAATTACTATCATCCTGATCCTCTGTCTTTTATAATTATCTATGTCCCATGTCAGTCAATTACTATCATACTGATCCTCTGTCCATTCTAATTATCTATGTCCTGTTTCAGTCAATTACTATCATCCTGATCCTCTGAACATTCTAATTATCTATGTCCTGTTTCAGTCAATTACTATCATCCTGATCCTCTGCCATTCTAATTATTTATGTCCTGTTTCAGTCAATTACTATCATCCTGATCCTCTGTCCATTCTAATTATCCATGTCCTGCTTCAGTCAATTACTATCATCCTGATCCTCTGTCCATTCTAATTATCCATGTCCTGTTTCAGTCAATTGCTATCATCCTGATCCTCTGTCCATTCTAATTATCTATGTCCTGTTTCAGTCAATTACTATCATCCTGATCCTCTGAACATTCTAATAATCTATGTCCTGTTTCAGTCAATTACTATCATCCTGATCCTCTGTCTTTTATAATTATCTGTGTCCTATTTCAGTCAATTACTATCATCCTGATCCTCTGTCTTTTATAATTATCTATGTCCTGTTTCAGTCAATTACTATCATCCTGATCCTCTGCCCATTCTAATTATCTATGTCCTGTTTCAGTCAATTACTATCATCCTGATCCTCTGTCCATTCTAATTATCTATGTCCTGTTTCAGTCAACTACCATCATCCTGATCCTCTGAACATTCTAATTATCTATGTCCTGTTTCTGCCAATTACTATCATCCTGATCCTCTGTCCATTCTAATTATCTATGTCCTGTTTCAGTCAACTACTGTCATCCTGATCCTCTGAACATTCTAATTATCTATGTCCTGTTTCAATCAATTACTATCATCCTGATCCTCTGTCCATTCTAATTATCTATGTCCCGTTTCATTCAATTACTGTCATCCTGATCATCTGTCTATTCTAATTATCTATGTCCCGTTTCAGTCAATTACTGTCGTCCTGATCTTCTGTCTATTCTAATTATCTATGTCCTGTTTCAGTCAATTGCTGTCATCCTGATCCTCTGTCCATTCTAATTATCTATGTCCTGTTTCAGTCAATTACTGTCATCCTGATCCTCTGTCTATTCTAATTATCTATGTCCTGTTTCAGTCAATTACTATCATCCTGATCCTCTGAACATTCTAATTATCTATGTCCTGTTTCAGTCAATTACTATCATCCTGATCCTCTGTCCATTCTAATTATTTATGTCCTGTTTCAGTCAATTACTATCATCCTGATCCTCTGTCCATTCTAATTATCCATGTCCTGCTTCAGTCAATTACTATCATCCTGATCCTCTGTCCATTCTAATTATCCATGTCCTGTTTCAGTCAATTGCTATCATCCTGATCCTCTGTCCATTCTAATTATCTATGTCCTATTTCAGTCAATTACTATCATCCTGATCCTCTGAACATTCTAATAATCTATGTCCTGTTTCAGTCAATTACTATCATCCTGATCCTCTATCTTTTATAATTATCTATGTCCTATTTAAGTCAATTACTATCATCCTGATCCTCTGTCTTTTATAATTATCTATGTCCTGTTTCAGTCAATTACTATCATCCTGATCCTCTGCCCATTCTAATTATCTATGTCCTGTTTCAGTCAATTACTATCATCCTGATCCTCTGTCCATTCTAATTATCTATGTCCTGTTTCAGTCAACTACCATCATCCTGATCCTCTGAACATTCTAATTATCTATGTCCTGTTTCTGCCAATTACTATCATCCTGATCCTCTGTCCATTCTAATTATCTATGTCCTGTTTCAGTCAACTACTGTCATCCTGATCCTCTGAACATTCTAATTATCTATGTCCTGTTTCAATCAATTACTATCATCCTGATCCTCTGTCCATTCTAATTATCTATGTCCCGTTTCATTCAATTACTGTCATCCTGATCATCTGTCTATTCTAATTATCTATGTCCTGTTTCAGTCAATTACTGTCATCCTGATCCTCTGTCTATTCTAATTATCTATGTCCTGTTTCAGTCAATTACTATCATCCTGATCCTCTGTCCATTCTAATTATCTATTTCCTGTTTCAGTCAATTACTGTCATCCTGATCCTCTGTCTATTCTAATTATCTGTGTCCTTTTTCAGTCAATTACTATCATCCTGATCCTCTGTCCATTCTAATTATCTATGTCCCGTTTCAGTCAATTACTGTCGTCCTGATCTTCTGTCTATTCTAATTATCTATGTCCTGTTTCAGTCAATTGCTGTCATCCTGATCCTCTGTCCATTCTAATTATCTATGTCCTGTTTCAGTCAATTACTGTCATCCTGATCCTCTGTCTATTCTAATTATCTATGTCCTGTTTCAGTCAATTACTGTCATCCTGATCCTCTGTCTATTCTAATTATCTATGTCCTTTTTAAGTCAATTACTGTCATCCTGATCCTCTGTCTATTCTAATTATCTATGTCCTGTTTCAGTCAATTACTGTCTTCCTGATCCTCTGTCTATTCTAATTATCTATGTCCTGTTTCAGTCAATTACCATCATCCTGACACTCCGTCCATTCTAATTATCTATGTCCTGTTTCAGTCAATTACTGTCATCCTGATCCTCTGTCCATTCTAATTATCTATGTCATGTTTCAGTCAATTACTGTCATCCTGATCCTCTGAACATTCTAATTATCTATGTCCTGTTTCAGTCAATTACTATCATCCTGATCCTCTGTCCATTCTAATTATCTATGTCCTGTTTCAGTCAATTACTATCATCCTGATCCTCTGTCCATTCTAATTATCTATGTCCCGTTTCAGTCAATTACTATCATCCTGATGCTCTGTCCATTCTAATTATCTATGTCCTGTTTCAGTCAATTACTATCATCCTGATCCTCTGTCCATTCTAACTATCTATGTCCTGTTTCAGTCAATTACTATCATCCTTTTCCTCTGTCCATTCTAATTATCTATGTCCCGTTTCAGTCAATTACTATCATCCTGATCCTCTGTCCATTCTAATAATCTATGTCCTGTTTCAGTCAATTACTATCATCCTGATTCCCTGTCTATTCTAATTATCTATGTCCTGTTTCAGTCAATTACTATCATCCTGATCCTCTGTCCATTCTGATTATCTATGTCCTGTTTCAGTCAATTACTATCATCCGGATCCTCTGTCCATTCTAATTATCTATGTCCTGTTTCAGTCAATTACTATCATCCTGATCCTCTGTCCATTCTAACTATCGATGTCCTGTTTCAGTCAATTACTGTCATCCTGATCATCTGTCTATTCTAATTATCTATGTCCTGTTTCAGTCAATTACTGTCATCCTGATCCTCTGTCTATTCTAATTATCTATGTCCTGTTTCAGTCAATTACTATCATCCTGATCCTCTGTCCATTCTAATTATCTATTTCCTGTTTCAGTCAATTACTGTCATCCTGATCCTCTGTCTATTCTAATTATCTATGTCCTGTTTCAGTCAATTACTATCATCCTGATCCTCTGTCCATTCTAATTATCTATGTCCCGTTTCAGTCAATTACTGTCGTCCTGATCTTCTGTCTATTCTAATTATCTATGTCCTGTTTCAGTCAATTGCTGTCATCCTGATCCTCTGTCCATTCTAATTATCTATGTCCTGTTTCAGTCAATTACTGTCATCCTGATCCTCTGTCTATTCTAATTATCTATGTCCTGTTTCAGTCAATTACTGTCATCCTGATCCTCTGTCTATTCTAATTATCTATGTCCTTTTTAAGTCAATTACTGTCATCCTGATCCTCTGTCTATTCTAATTATCTATGTCCTGTTTCAGTCAATTACTGTCTTCCTGATCCTCTGTCTATTCTAATTATCTATGTCCTGTTTCAGTCAATTACCATCATCCTGACACTCCGTCCATTCTAATTATCTATGTCCTGTTTCAGTCAATTACTGTCATCCTGATCCTCTGTCCATTCTAATTATCTATGTCCTGTTTCAGTCAATTACTGTCATCCTGATCCTCTGAACATTCTAATTATCTATGTCCTGTTTCAGTCAATTACTATCATCCTGATCCTCTGTCCATTCTAATTATCTATGTCCTGTTTCAGTCAATTACTATCATCCTGATCCTCTGTCCATTCTAATTATCTATGTCCCGTTTCAGTCAATTACTATCATCCTGATGCTCTGTCCATTCTAATTATCTATGTCCTGTTTCAGTCAATTACTATCATCCTGATCCTCTGTCCATTCTAACTATCTATGTCCTGTTTCAGTCAATTACTATCATCCTTTTCCTCTGTCCATTCTAATTATCTATGTCCCGTTTCAGTCAATTACTATCATCCTGATCCTCTGTCCATTCTAATAATCTATGTCCTGTTTCAGTCAATTACTATCATCCTGATTCCCTGTCTATTCTAATTATCTATGTCCTGTTTCAGTCAATTACTATCATCCTGATCCTCTGTCCATTCTGATTATCTATGTCCTGTTTCAGTCAATTACTATCATCCGGATCCTCTGTCCATTCTAATTATCTATGTCCTGTTTCAGTCAATTACTATCATCCTGATCCTCTGTCCATTCTAACTATCGATGTCCTGTTTCAGTCAATTACTGTCATCCTGATCATCTGTCTATTCTAATTATCTATGTCCTGTTTCAGTCAATTACTGTCATCCTGATCCTCTGTCTATTCTAATTATCTATGTCCTGTTTCAGTCAATTACTATCATCCTGATCCTCTGTCCATTCTAATTATCTATTTCCTGTTTCAGTCAATTACTGTCATCCTGATCCTCTGTCTATTCTAATTATCTATGTCCTGTTTCAGTCAATTACTATCATCCTGATCCTCTGTCCATTCTAATTATCTATGTCCCGTTTCAGTCAATTACTGTCGTCCTGATCTTCTGTCTATTCTAATTATCTATGTCCTGTTTCAGTCAATTGCTGTCATCCTGATCCTCTGTCCATTCTAATTATCTATGTCCTGTTTCAGTCAATTACTGTCATCCTGATCCTCTGTCTATTCTAATTATCTATGTCCTGTTTCAGTCAATTACTGTCATCCTGATCCTCTGTCTATTCTAATTATCTATGTCCTTTTTAAGTCAATTACTGTCATCCTGATCCTCTGTCTATTCTAATTATCTATGTCCTGTTTCAGTCAATTACTGTCTTCCTGATCCTCTGTCTATTCTAATTATCTATGTCCTGTTTCAGTCAATTACCATCATCCTGACACTCCGTCCATTCTAATTATCTATGTCCTGTTTCAGTCAATTACTGTCATCCTGATCCTCTGTCCATTCTAATTATCTATGTCCTGTTTCAGTCAATTACTGTCATCCTGATCCTCTGAACATTCTAATTATCTATGTCCTGTTTCAGTCAATTACTATCATCCTGATCCTCTGTCCTTTCTAATTATCTATGTCCTGTTTCAGTCAATTACTATCATCCTGATCCTCTGTCCATTCTAATTATCTATGTCCCGTTTCAGTCAATTACTATCATCCTGATGCTCTGTCCATTCTAATTATCTATGTCCTGTTTCAGTCAATTACTATCATCCTGATCCTCTGTCCATTCTAACTATCTATGTCCTGTTTCAGTCAATTACTATCATCCTTTTCCTCTGTCCATTCTAATTATCTATGTCCCGTTTCAGTCAATTACTATCATCCTGATCCTCTGTCCATTCTAATAATCTATGTCCTGTTTCAGTCAATTACTATCATCCTGATTCCCTGTCTATTCTAATTATCTGTGTCCTGTTTCAGTCAATAACTATCATCCTGATCCTCTGTCCATTCTGATTATCTATGTCCTGTTTCAGTCAATTACTATCATCCGGATCCTCTGTCCATTCTAATTATCTATGTCCTGTTTCAGTCAATTACTATCATCCTGATCCTCTGTCCATTCTAACTATCGATGTCCTGTTTCAGTCAATTACTATCATCCTGATCCTCTGTCCATTCTAATTATCTATGTCCTGTTTCAGTCAATTACTATCATCCTTTTCCTCTGTCCATTCTGATTATCTATGTCCTGTTTCAGTCAATTACTGTCTTCCTGATCCTCTGTCTATTCTAATTATCTATGTCCTGTTTCAGTCAATTACCATCATCCTGACACTCCGTCCATTCTAATTATCTATGTCCTGTTTCAGTCAATTACTGTCATCCTGATCCTCTGTCCATTCTAATTATCTATGTCCTGTTTCAGTCAATTACTGTCATCCTGATCCTCTGAACATTCTAATTATCTATGTCCTGTTTCAGTCAATTACTATCATCCTGATCCTCTGTCCTTTCTAATTATCTATGTCCTGTTTCAGTCAATTACTATCATCCTGATCCTCTGTCCATTCTAATTATCTATGTCCCGTTTCAGTCAATTACTATCATCCTGATGCTCTGTCCATTCTAATTATCTATGTCCTGTTTCAGTCAATTACTATCATCCTGATCCTCTGTCCATTCTAACTATCTATGTCCTGTTTCAGTCAATTACTATCATCCTTTTCCTCTGTCCATTCTAATTATCTATGTCCCGTTTCAGTCAATTACTATCATCCTGATCCTCTGCCCATTCTAATAATCTATGTCCTGTTTCAGTCAATTACTATCATCCTGATTCCCTGTCTATTCTAATTATCTATGTCCTGTTTCAGTCAATAACTATCATCCTGATCCTCTGTCCATTCTGATTATCTATGTCCTGTTTCAGTCAATTACTATCATCCGGATCCTCTGTCCATTCTAATTATCTATGTCCTGTTTCAGACAATTACTATCATCCTGATCCTCTGTCCATTCTAACAATCGATGTCCTGTTTCAGTCAATTACTATCATCCTGATCCTCTGTCCATTCTAATTATCTATGTCCTGTTTCAGTCAATTACTATCATCCTTTTCCTCTGTCCATTCTGATTATCTATGTCCTGTTTCAGTCAATTACTATCATCCTGATCCTCTGTACATTCTAATTATCTATTTCCTGTTTCAATCAATTACTGTCATCCTGATCCTCTGTCCATTCTAATTATCTATGTCCCGTTTCAGTCAATTACCATCATCCTTTTCCTCTGTCCATTCTAATTATCTATGTCCTGTTTCAGTCAATTACTATCATCCTGATGATCTGTCCATTCTAATTATCTATTTCCTGTTTCAGTCAATTACTGTCATTCTGATCCTCTGTTCATTCTAATTATCTATGTCCTGTTTCAGTCAATTACTATCATCCTGATCCTCTGTCCATTCTAATTATCTATGTCCCGTTTCAGTCAATTACTATCATCCTGATCCTCTGTCCATTCTAATAATCTATGTCCTGTTTCAGTCAATTACTATCATCCTGATTCCCTGTCTATTCTAATTATCTATGTCCTGTTTCAGTCAATTACTATCATCCTGATCCTCTGTCCATTCTAATTATCCATGTCCTGCTTCAGTCAATTACTATCATCCTGATCCTCTGTCCATTCTAATTATACATGTCCTGTTTCAGTCAATTGCTATCATCCTGATCCTCTGTCCATTCTAATTATCTATGTCCTATTTCATTCAATTACTATCATCCTGATCCTCTGAACATTCTAATAATCTATGTCCTGTTTCAGTCAATTACTATCATCCTGATCCTCTGTCTTTTATAATTATCTATGTCCTGTTTCAGTCAATTACCATCATCCTGATCCTCTGTCCATTCTAATTATCTATGTCCTGTTTCAGTCAATTACTATCATCCTGATCCTCTGTACATTCTAATTATCTATGTCCTGTTTCAGTCAACTACTATCATCCTGATCCTCTGATCATTCTAATTATCTGTGTCCCATTTCAGTCAATTACTGTCATCCTGATTCTCTGAACATTATAATTATCTATGTCCCGTTTCAGTCAATTACTGTCATCCTGATCCTCTGAACATTCTAATAATCTATGTCCTGTTTCAGTCAATTACTATCATCCTGATCCTCTGTCTTTTACAATTATCTATGTCTTGTTTCAGTCAATTACTATCATCCTGATCCTCTGTCCATTCTAATTATCTATGTCCTGTTTCAGTCAATTACTATCATCCTGATCCTCTGTCCATTCTAATTATCTATGTCCTGTTTCAGTCAACTACTATCATCCTGATCCTCTGATCATTCTAATTATCTGTGTCCCGTTTCAGTCAATTACTGTCATCCTGATTCTCTGAACATTATAATTATCTATGTCCCGTTTCAGTCAATTACTGTCATCCTGATCCTCTGAACATTCTAATTATCTATGTCCTGTTTCAGTCAATTACTATCATCCTGATCCTCTGTCCATTCTAATTATCTATGTCCTGTTTCAGTCAATTACTATCATCCTGATCCTCTGTCCATTCTAATTATCTATGTCCTGTTTCAGTCAATTACTATCATCCTGATCCTCTGTCCATTCTAATTATCTATGTCCTGTTTCAGTCAATTACTATCATCCGGATCCTCTGTCCATTCTAATTATCTATGTCCTGTTTCAGTCAATTACTGTCATCCTGATCCTCTGAACATTCTAATAATCTATGTCCTGTTTCAGTCAATTACTATCATCCTGATCCTCTGTCTTTTACAATTATCTATGTCTTGTTTCAGTCAATTACTATCATCCTGATCCTCAGTCCATTCTAATTATCTATGTCCTGTTTCAGTCAATTACTATCATCCTGATCCTCTGTCCATTCTAATTATCTATGTCCTGTTTCAGTCAACTACTATCATCCTGATCCTCTGATCATTCTAATTATCTGTGTCCCGTTTCAGTCAATTACTGTCATCCTGATTCTCTGAACATTATAATTATCTATGTCCTGTTTCAGTCAATTACTATCATCCTGATCCTCTGTCTTTTACAATTATCTATGTCTTGTTTCAGTCAATTACTATCATCCTGATCCTCTGTCCATTCTAATTATCTATGTCCTGTTTCAGTCAATTACTATCATCCTGATCCTCTGTCCATTCTAATTATCTATGTCCTGTTTCAGTCAACTACTATCATCCTGATCCTCTGATCATTCTAATTATCTGTGTCCCGTTTCAGTCAATTACTGTCATCCTGATTCTCTGAACATTATAATTATCTATGTCCCGTTTCAGTCAATTACTGTCATCCTGATCCTCTGAACATTCTAATTATCTATGTCCTGTTTCAGTCAATTACTATCATCCTGATCCTCTGTCCATTCTAATTATCTATGTCCTGTTTCAGTCAATTACTATCATCCTGATCCTCTGTCCATTCTAATTATCTATGTCCTGTTTCAGTCAATTACTATCATCCTGATCCTCTGTCCATTCTAATTATCTATGTCCTGTTTCAGTCAATTACTATCATCCGGATCCTCTGTCCATTCTAATTATCTATGTCCTGTTTCAGTCAATTACTGTCATCCTGATCCTCTGAACATTCTAATAATCTATGTCCTGTTTCAGTCAATTACTATCATCCTGATCCTCTGTCTTTTACAATTATCTATGTCTTGTTTCAGTCAATTACTATCATCCTGATCCTCTGTCCATTCTAATTATCTATGTCCTGTTTCAGTCAATTACTATCATCCTGATCCTCTGTCCATTCTAATTATCTATGTCCTGTTTCAGTCAACTACTATCATCCTGATCCTCTGATCATTCTAATTATCTGTGTCCCGTTTCAGTCAATTACTGTCATCCTGATTCTCTGAACATTATAATTATCTATGTCCCGTTTCAGTCAATTACTGTCATCCTGATCCTCTGAACATTCTAATTATCTATGTCCTGTTTCAGTCAATTACTATCATCCTGATCCTCTGTCCATTCTAATTATCTATGTCCTGTTTCAGTCAATTACTATCATCCTGATCCTCTGTCCATTCTAATTATCTATGTCCTGTTTCAGTCAATTACTATCATCCTGATCCTCTGTCCATTCTAATTATCTATGTCCTGTTTCAGTCAATTACTATCATCCTGATCCTCTGTCTATTCTAATTATCTATGTCCTGTTTCAGTCAATTACTATCATCCTGATCCTCTGTCCATTCTAATTATCTATGTCCTGTTTCAGTCAATTACTATCATCCTGATCCTCTGTCCATTCTAATTATCTATGTCCTGTTTCAGTCAATTACTATCATCCTGATCCTCTGTCCATTCTAATTATCTATGTCCTGTTTCAGTAAATTACTATCATCCTGATCCTCTGTCCATTCTAATTATCTATTTCCTGTTTCAGTCAATTACTGTCATCCTGATCCTCTGTCTATTCTAATTATCTATGTCCTGTTTCAGTCAATTACTATGATCCTGATCCTCTGTCCATTCTAATTATCTATGTCCCGTTTCAGTCAATTACTGTCATCCTGATCCTCTGTCTATTCTAATTATCTGTGTCCTGTTTTAGTCAATTACTGTCATCCTGATCCTCTGTCTATTCTAATTATCTATGTCCTGTTTCAGTCAATTACTGTCTTCCTGATCCTCTGTCTATTCTAATTATCTGTGTCCTGTTTCAGTCAATTACTGTCATCCTGATCCTTTGTCTATTCTAATTATCTATGTGCTGTTTCAGTCAATTACTATCATCCTGATCCTCTGTCTATTCTAATTATCTATGTCCTGTTTCAGTCAATTACTATCATCCTGATCCTCTGTCCATTCTAATTATCTATGTCCTGTTTCAGTCAATTACTATCATCCTGATCCTCTGTCCATTCTAATTATCTATGTCCTGTTTCAGTCAATTACTATCATCCTGATCCTCTGTCCATTCTAATTATCTATGTCCTGTTTCAGTAAATTACTATCATCCTGATCCTCTGTCCATTCTAATTATCTATTTCCTGTTTCAGTCAATTACTGTCATCCTGATCCTCTGTCCATTCTAATTATCTATGTCCTGTTTCAGTCAATTACTATCATCCTGATCCTCTGTCCATTCTAATTATCTATGTCCTGTTTCAGTCAACTACTATCATCCTGATCCTCTGATCATTCTAATTATCTGTGTCCCGTTTCAGTCAATTACTGTCATCCTGATTCTCTGAACATTATAATTATCTATGTCCCGTTTCAGTCAATTACTGTCATCCTGATCCTCTGAACATTCTAATAATCTATGTCCTGTTTCAGTCAATTACTATCATCCTGATCCTCTGTCCATTCAAATCATCTATGTCCTGTTTCAGTCAATTACTATCATCCTGATCCTCTGAACACTCTAATTATCTATGTCCTGTTTCAGTCAATTACTATCATCATGATCCTCTGTCCATTCTAATTATCTATGTCCTGTTTCAGCCAATTACTATCATCCTGATCCTCTGTCCATTCAATTTATCTATGTCCTGTTTCAGTCAATTACTATCATCCTGATCCTCTGTCCATTCTAATTATCTATGTCCCGTTTCAGTCAATTACTGTCATCCTGATCCTCTGAACATTCTAATTATCTATGTCCTGTTTCAGTCAATTACTATCATCCTGATCCTCTGTCCATTCTAATTATCTATGTCCTGTTTCAGTCAATTACTGCCATCCTGATCCTCTGAACAGTCTAATTATCTATGTCCTGTTTCAGTCAATTACTATCATCCTGATCCTCTGTCCATTCAAATCATCTATGTCCTGTTTCAGTCAATTACTATCATCCTGATCCTCTGAACACTCTAATTATCTATGTCCTGTTTCAGTCAATTACTATCATCCTGATCCTCTGTCCATTCTAATTATCTATGTCCTGTTTCAGTCAATTACTATCATCCTGATCCTCTGAACATTCTAATTATCTATGTCCTGTTTCAGTCAATTACTATCATCTGATCCTCTGTCCATTCTAATTATCTCTGTCCTGTTTCAGTCAATTACTATCATCCTGATCCTCTGTCCATACTAATTATCTATGTCCTGTTTCAGTCAATTACTATCATCCTGATCCTCTGAACATTCTAATTATCTATGTCCTGTTTCAGTCAATTACTATCATCCTCATCATCTGTCCATTCTAATTATCTATGTCCTGTTTCAGTCAATTACTATCATTGTGATCCCCTGTCTATTCTAATTATCTCTGTCCTGTTTCAGTCAATTACTATCATCCTGATACTCTGTCCATTCTAATTATCTATGTCCTGTTTCAGTCAATTACTATCATCCTCATCATCTGTCCATTCTAATTATCTATGTCCTGTTTCAGTCAATTACTATCATTGTGATCCCCTGTCTATTCTAATTATCTATGTCCTGTTTCAGTCAATTACTATCATCCTGATCCTCTGACCATTCTAATTATCTATGTCCTGTTTCAGTCAATTACTATCGTCCTGATCCTCTGTCCATTCTAATTATCTAGTCCTGTTTCAGTCCATTACTATCATCCTGATCCTCTGTCCATTCTAATTATCTACGTCCTGTTTCAGTCAATTACTATCATCCTGATCCTCTTTCCATTCTAATTATCTATGCCCTGTTTCAGTCAATTACTATCATCCTGATCCTCTGTCTATTCTAATTATCTATGTCCTGTTTCAGTCAATTACTATCATCCTGATCCTCTGTCCATTCTAATTATCTATGTCCTGTTTCAGTCAATTACTATCATCCTGATCCTCTGTCCATTCTAATTATCTATGCCCTGTTTCAGTCAATTACTATCATCCTGATCCTCTGTCCATTCTAATTATCTATGTCCTGTTTCCGTCAATTACTATCATCCTGATCCTCTGTCCATTCAAATTATCTATGTCCTGTTTCAGTCAATTACTATCATCCTGATCCTCTGTCCATTCTAATTATCTATGTCCTGTTTCAGTCAACTACTATCATCCTGATCCTCTGATCATTCTTATTATCTATGTCCCGTTTCAGTCAATTACTGTCATCCTGATTCTCTGAACATTATAATTATCTATGTCCTGTTTCAGTCAATTACTATCATCCTGATCCTCTGTCCATTCTAATTATCTATGTCCTGTTTCAGTCAACTACTATCATCCTGATCCTCTGATCATTCTAATTATCTATGTCCCGTTTCAGTCAATTACTGTCATCCTGATTCTCTGAACATTATAATTATCTATGTCCTGTTTCAGTCACTTACTATCATCCTGATCCACTGTCCATTCAAATTATCTATGTCCTGTTTCAGTCAATTACTATCATCCTGATCCTCTGTCCATTCTAATTATCTATGTCCTGTTTCAGTCAACTACTATCATCCTGATCCTCTGATCATTCTAATTATCTATTTCCCGTTTCAGTCAATTACTATCATCCTGATCCTCTGTCTTTTATAATTATCTATGTCCTGTTTCAGTCAATTACTATCATCCTGATCCTCTGTCCATTCTAATTATCTATGTCCTGTTTCAGTCAATTACTATCATCCTGATCCTCTGTCTATTCTAATTATCTATGTCCCGTTTCAGTCAATTACTGTCATCCCGATCCTCTGAACATTCTAATTATCTATGTCCTGTTTCAGTCAATTACTATCATCCTGATCCTCTGTCTATTCTAATTATCTATGTCCTGTTTCAGTCAATTACTATCATCCTGATCCTCTGTCCATTCTAATTATACATGTCCTGTTTCAGTCAATTGCTATCATCCTGATCCTCTGTCCATTCTAATTATCTATGTCCTATTTCAGTCAATTACTATCATCCTGATCCTCTGAACATTCTAATAATCTATGTCCTGTTTCAGTCAATTACTATCATCCTGATCCTCTGTCTTTTATAATTATCTATGTCCTGTTTCAGTCAATTACTATCATCCTGATCCTCTGTCCATTCTAATTATCTATGTCCTGTTTCAGTCAATTACTATCATCCTGATCCTCTGTCCATTCTAATTATCTATGTCCTGTTTCAGTCAACTACTATCATCCTGATCCTCCGATCATTCTAATTATCTGTGTCCCGTTTCAGTCAATTACTGTCATCCTGATTCTCTGAACATTATAATTATCTATGTCCCGTTTCAGTCAATTACTGTCATCCTGATCCTCTGAACATTCTAATTATCTATGTCCTGTTTCAGTCAATTACTATCATCCTGATCCTCTGTCTTTTATAATTATCTATGTCCCGTTTCAGTCAATTACTGTCATCCTGATCCTCTGAACATTCTAATTATCTATGTCCTGTTTCAGTCAATTACTATCATCCTGATCCTCTGTCCATTCTAATTATCTATATCCTGTTTCAGTCAATTACTATCATCCTGATCCTCTGTCCATTCTAATTATCTATGTCCTGTTTCAGTCAATTACTATCATCCTGATCCTCTGTCCATTCTAATTATCTATGTCCTGTTTCAGTCAACTGCTATCATCCTGATCCTCTGATCATTCTAATTATCTGTGTCCCGTTTCAGTCAATTACTATCATCCTGATCCTCTGTCCATTCTAATTATCTATGTCCTGTTTCAGTCAATTACTGTCATCCTGATACTCTGTCTATTCTAATTATCTATGTCCTGTTTCAGTCAATTACTATCATCCTGATCCTCTGTCCATTCTAATTATCTATGTCCCGTTTCAGTCAATTACTGTCGTCCTGATCCTCTGTCTATTCTAATTATCTATGTCCTGTTTCAGTCAATTACTATCATCCTGATCCTCTGTCCATTCTAATTATCTATGTCCCGTTTCAGTCAATTACTGTCATCCTGATCCTCTGTCTATTCTAATTATCTGTGTCCTGTTTCAGTCAATTACTGTCATCCTGATCCTCTGTCTATTCTAATTATCTATGTCCTGTTTCAGTCAATTACTGTCTTCCTGATCCTCTGTCTATTCTAATTATCTATGTCTTGTTTCAGTCAATTACTATCATCCTGACACTCTGTCCATTCTAATTATCTATGTGCTGTTTCAGTCGATTACAAACATCCTGATCCTCTGTCCATTCTAATTATCTATGTCCTGTTTCAGTCAATTACTATCATCCTGATCCTCTGTCCATTCTAATTATCTATGTCCTGTTTCAGTCAATTACTATAATCCTCATCCTCTGTCCATTCTAATTATCTATGGCCCGTTTCAGTCAATTACTATCACCCTGATGCTCTGTCCATTCTAATTATCTATGTCCTGTTTCAGTCAATTACTATCATCCTGATCCTCTGTCCATTCTAATCATCTATGTCCTGTTTCAGTCAATTACTATCATCCTGATCCTCTGTCCATTCTAATTATCTATGTCCTGTTTCAGTCAATTACTATCATCCTGATCTTCTGTCCATTCTAACTATCTATGTCCTGTTTCAGTCAATTACTATCATCCTGATCCTCTGTCCATTCTAATTATCTATGTCCTGTTTCAGTCAATTACTATCATCCTTTTCCTCTGTCCATTCTGATTATCTATGTCCTGTTTCAGTCAATTACTATCATCCTGATCCTCTGTACATTCTAATTATCTATTTCCTGATTCAGTCAATTACTGTCATCCTGATCCTCTGTCCATTCTAATTATCTATGTCCCGTTTCAGTCAATTACTATCATCCTTTTCCTCTGTCCATTCTAATTATCTATGTCCTGTTTCAGTCAATTACTATCATCCTTTTCCTCTGTCCATTCTAATTATCTATGTCCTGTTTCAGTCAATTACTATCAACCTGATGCTCTGTCCATTCTAATTATCTATTTCCTGTTCCAGTCAATTACTGTCATTCTGATCCTCTGAACATTCTAATTATCTATGTCCTGTTTCAGTCAATTACTATCATCCTGATCCTCTGTCTTTTATAATTATCTATGTCCTGTTTCAGTCAATTACTATCATCCTGATCCTCTGTCCATTCTAATTATCTATGTCCTGTTTCAGTCAATTACTATCATCCTGATCCTCTGTCTACTCTAATTATCTATGTCCTGTTTCAGTCAATTACTATCATCCTGATCCTCTGAACATTCTAATTATCTATGTCCTGTTTCAGTCAATTTTTATCATCCTGATCCTCTGTCCATTCTAATTATCTATGTCCTGTTTCAGTCAACTACTATCATCCTGATCCTCTGATCATTCTAATTATCTGTGTCCCGTTTCAGTCAATTACTGTCATCCTGATTCTCTGAACATTATAATTATCTATGTCCCGTTTCAGTCAATTACTGTCATCCTGATCCTCTGAACATTCTAATTATCTATGTCCTGTTTCAGTCAATTACTATCATCCTGATCCTCTGTCCATTCTAATTATCTATGTCCTGTTTCAGTCAATTACTATCATCCTGATCCTCTGTCCATTCTAATTATCTATGTCCTGTTTCAGTCAATTACTATCATCCTGATCCTCTGTCCATTCTAATTATCTATGTCCTGTTTCAGTCAACTACTATCATCCTGATCCTCTGATCATTCTAATTATCTGTGTCCCGTTTCAGTCAATTACTGTCATCCTGATTCTCTGAACATTATAATTGTCTATGTCCCCTTTCAGTCAATTACTGTCATCCTGATCCTCTGAACATTCTAATTATCTATGTCCTGTTTCAGTCAATTACTATCATCCTGATCCTCTGTCTATTCTAATTATCTATGTCCTGTTTCAGTCAATTACTATCATCCTGATCCTCTGTCCATTCTAATTATCTATGTCCTGTTCCAGTCAATTACTATCATCCTGATCCTCTGTCCATTCTAATTATCTATGTCCTGTTTCAGTCAATTACTGTCATCCTGATACTCTGTCTATTCTAATTATCTATGTCCTGTTTCAGTCAATTACTATCATCCTGATCCTCTGTCCATTCTAATTATCTATGTCCCGTTTCAGTCAATTACTGTCGTCCTGATCCTCTGTCTATTCTAATTATCTATGTCCTGTTTCAGTCAATTACTATCATCCTGATCCTCTGTCCATTCTAATTATCTATGTCCCGTTTCAGTCAATTACTGTCATCCTGATCCTCTGTCTATTGTAATTATCTGTGTCCTGTTTCAGTCAATTACTGTCATCCTGATCCTCTGTCTATTCTAATTATCTATGTCCTGTTTCAGTCAATTACTGTCTTCCTGATCCTCTGTCTATTCTAATTATCTATGTCCTGTTTCAGTCAATTACTATCATCCTGACACTCTGTCCATTCTAATTATCTATGTCCTGTTTCAGTCGATTACAAACATCCTGATCCTCTGTCCATTCTAATTATCTATGTCCTGTTTCAGTCAATTACTATCATCCTGATCCTCTGTCCATTCTAATTATCTATGTCCTGTTTCAGTCAATTACTATAATCCTCATCCTCTGTCCATTCTAATTATCTATGGCCCGTTTCAGTCAATTACTATCATCCTGCTGCTCTGTCCATTCTAATTATCTATGTCCTGTTTCAGTCAATTACTATCATCCTGATCCTCTGTCCATTCTAACTATCTATGTCTTGTTACAGTCAATTACTATAATCCTCATCCTCTGTCCATTCTAATTATCTATGTCCCGTTTCAGTCAATTACTATCATCCTGATCCTCTGTCCATTCTAATTATCTATGTCCTGTTTCAGTCAATTACTATCATCCTGATCCTCTGTCCATTCTAACTATCTATGTCCTGTTTCAGTCAATTACTATCATCCTGATCCTCTGTCCATTCTAATTATCTATGTCCTGTTTCAGTCAATTACTATCATCCTTTTCCTCTGTCCATTCTGATTATCTATGTCCTGTTTCAGTCAATTACTATCATCCTGATCCTCTGTACATTCTAATTATCTATTTCCTGATTCAGTCAATTACTGTCATCCTGATCCTCTGTCCATTCTAATTATCTATGTCCCGTTTCAGTCAATTACTATCATCCTTTTCCTCTGTCCATTCTAATTATCTATGTCCTGTTTCAGTCAATTACTATCATCCTTTTCCTCTGTCCATTCTAATTATCTATGTCCTGTTTCAGTCAATTACTATCAACCTGATGCTCTGTCCATTCTAATTATCTATTTCCTGTTTCAGTCAATTACTGTCATTCTGATCGTCTGTCCATTCTAATTATCTATGTCCTGTTTCAGTCAATTACTATCATCCTGATCCTCTGTCCATTCTAATTATCTATGTCCCGTTTCAGTCAATTACGGTCATCCTGATCCTCTGAACATTCTAATTATCTATGTCCTGTTTCAGTCAATTACTATCATCATGATCCTCTGTCCATTCAAATTATCTATGTCCTGTTTCAGTCAATTACTATCAACCTGATCCTCTGTCTATTCTAATTATCTATGTCCCGTTTCAGTCAATTACTGTCATCCTGATCCTCTGAACATTCTAATTATCTATGTCCTGTTTCAGTCAATTACTATCATCCTGATCGTCTGTCCATTCTAATTATCTATGTCCTGTTTCAGTCAATTACTTCCATCCTGATCCTCTGAACATTCTAATTATCTCTGTCCTGTTTCAGTCAATTACTATCATCCTGATCCTCTGTCCATTCTAATTATCTCTGTCCTGTTTCAGTCAATTACTATCATCCTGATCCTCTGACCATTCTAATTATCTATGTCCTGTTTCAGTCAATTACTATCATCCTGATCCTCTGTCCATTCTAATTATCTATGTCCTGTTTCAGTCCATTACTATCATCCTGATCCTCTGTCCATTCTAATTATCTACGTCCTGTTTCAGTCAATTACTATCATCCTGATCCTCTTTCCATTCTAATTATCTATGCCCTGTTTCAGTCAATTACTATCATCCTGATCCTCTGTCTATTCTAATTATCTATGTCCTGTTTCAGTCAATTACTATCATCCTGATCCTCTGAACATTCTAATTATCTATGTCCTGTTTCAGTCAATTACTATCATCCTGATCCTCTGTCCATTCTAATTATACATGTCCTGTTTCAGTCAATTGCTATCATCCTGATCCTCTGTCCATTCTAATTATCTATGTCCTATTTCAGTCAATTACTATCATCCTGATCCTCTGAACATTCTAATAATCTATGTCCTGTTTCAGTCAATTACTATCATCCTGATCCTCTGTCTTTTATAATTATCTATTTCCTGTTTCAGTCAATTACTATCATCCTGATCCTCTGTCCATTCTAATTATCTATGTCCTGTTTCAGTCAATTACTATCATCCTGATCCTCTGTCCATTCTAATTATCTATGTCCTGTTTCAGTCAACTACCATCATCCTGATCCTCCGATCATTCTAATTATCTGTGTCCCGTTTCAGTCAATTACTGTCATCCTGATTCTCTGAACATTATAATTATCTATGTCCCGTTTCAGTCAATTACTGTCATCCTGATCCTCTGAACATTCTAATTATCTATGTCCTGTTTCAGTCAATTACTATCATCCTGATCCTCTGTCTTTTATAATTATCTATGTCCTGTTTCAGTCAATTACTATCATCCTGATCCTCTGTCCATTCTAATTATCTATGTCCTGTTTCAGTCAATTACTATCATCCTGATCCTCTGTCCATTCTAATTATCTATGTCCTGTTTCAGTCAACTACTATCATCCTGATCCTCTGATCATTCTAATTATCTGTGCCCCGTTTCAGTCAATTACTGTCATCCTGATTCTCTGAACATTATAATTATCTATGTCCCGTTTCAGTCAATTACTGTCATCCTGATCCTCTGAACATTCTAATTATCTATGTCCTGTTTCAGTCAATTACTATCATCCTGATCCTCTGTCCATTCTAATTATCTATGTCCTGTTTCAGTCAATTACTATCATCCTGATCCTCTGTCCATTCTAATTATCTATGTCCTGTTTCAGTCAATTACTATCATCCTGATCCTCTGTCCATTCTAATTATCTATGTCCTGTTTCAGTCAACTACTATCATCCTGATCCTCTGATCATTCTAATTATCTGTGTCCCGTTTCAGTCAATTACTGTCATCCTGATTCTCTGAACATTATAATTATCTATGTCCCGTTTCAGTCAATTACTGTCATCCTGATCCTCTGAACATTCTAATTATCTATGTCCTGCTTCAGTCAATTACTATCATCCTGATCCTCTGTCTATTCTAATTATCTATGTCCTGTTTCAGTCAATTACTATCATCCTGATCCTCTGTCCATTCTAATTATCTATGTCCTGTTTCAGTCAATTACTATCATCCTGATCCTCTGTCCATTCTAATTATCTATGTCCTGTTTCAGTCAATTACTGTCATCCTGATACTCTGTCTATTCTAATTATCTATGTCCTGTTTCAGTCAATTACTATCATCCTGATCCTCTGTCCATTCTAATTATCTATGTCCCGTTTCAGTCAATTACTGTCGTCCTGATCCTCTGTCTATTCTAATTATCTATGTCCTGTTTCAGTCAATTACTATCATCCTGATCCTCTGTCCATTCTAATTATCTATGTCCCGTTTCAGTCAATTACTGTCATCCTGATCCTCTGTCTATTCTAATTATCTGTGTCCTGTTTCAGTCAATTACTGTCATCCTGATCCTCTGTCTATTCTAATTATCTATGTCCTGTTTCAGTCAATTACTGTCTTCCTGATCCTCTGTCTATTCTAATTATCTATGTCCTGTTTCAGTCAATTACTATCATCCTGACACTCTGTCCATTCTAATTATCTATGTCCTGTTTCAGTCGATTACAAACATCCTGATCCTCTGTCCATTCTAATTATCTATGTCCTGTTTCAGTCAATTACTATCATCCTGATCCTCTGTCCATTCTAATTATCTATGTCCTGTTTCAGTCAATTACTATAATCCTCATCCTCTGTCCATTCTAATTATCTATGGCCCGTTTCAGTCAATTACTATCACCCTGATGCTCTGCCCATTCTAATTATCTATGTCCTGTTTCAGTCAATTACTATCATCCTGATCCTCTGTCCATTCTAATCATCTATGTCCTGTTTCAGTCAATTACTATCATCCTGATCCTCTGTCCATTCTAATTATCTATGTCCTGTTTCAGTCAATTACTATCATCCTGATCTTCTGTCCATTCTAACTATCTATGTCCTGTTTCAGTCAATTACTATCATCCTGATCCTCTGTCCATTCTAATTATCTATGTCCTGTTTCAGTCAATTACTATCATCCTTTTCCTCTGTCCATTCTGATTATCTATGTCCTGTTTCAGTCAATTACTATCATCCTGATCCTCTGTACATTCTAATTATCTATTTCCTGATTCAGTCAATTACTGTCATCCTGATCCTCTGTCCATTCTAATTATCTATGTCCCGTTTCAGTCAATTACTATCATCCTTTTCCTCTGTCCATTCTAATTATCTATGTCCTGTTTCAGTCAATTACTATCATCCTTTTCCTCTGTCCATTCTAATTATCTATGTCCTGTTTCAGTCAATTACTATCAACCTGATGCTCTGTCCATTCTAATTATCTATTTCCTGTTTCAGTCAATTACTGTCATTCTGATCCTCTGAACATTCTAATTATCTATGTCCTGTTTCAGTCAATTACTATCATCCTGATCCTCTGTCTTTTATAATTATCTATGTCCTGTTTCAGTCAATTACTATCATCCTGATCCTCTGTCCATTCTAATTATCTATGTCCTGTTTCAGTCAATTACTATCATCCTGATCCTCTGTCCATTCTAATTATCTATGTCCTGTTTCAGTCAACTACTATCATCCTGATCCTCTGATCATTCTAATTATCTGTGTCCCGTTTCAGTCAATTACTGTCATCCTGATTCTCTGAACATTATAATTATCTATGTCCCGTTTCAGTCAATTACTGTCATCCTGATTCTCTGAACATTATAATTATCTATGTCCCGTTTCAGTCAATTACTGTCATCCTGATCCTCTGAACATTCTAATTATCTATGTCCTGCTTCAGTCAATTACTATCATCCTGATCCTCTGTCTATTCTAATTATCTATGTCCTGTTTCAGTCAATTACTATCATCCTGATCCTCTGTCCATTCTAATTATCTATGTCCTGTTTCAGTCAATTACTATCATCCTGATCCTCTGTCCATTCTAATTATCTATGTCCTGTTTCAGTCAATTACTGTCATCCTGATACTCTGTCTATTCTAATTATCTATGTCCTGTTTCAGTCAATTACTATCATCCTGATCCTCTGTCCATTCTAATTATCTATGTCCCGTTTCAGTCAATTACTGTCGTCCTGATCCTCTGTCTATTCTAATTATCTATGTCCTGTTTCAGTCAATTACTATCATCCTGATCCTCTGTCCATTCTAATTATCTATGTCCCGTTTCAGTCAATTACTGTCATCCTGATCCTCTGTCTATTCTAATTATCTGTGTCCTGTTTCAGTCAATTACTGTCATCCTGATCCTCTGTCTATTCTAATTATCTATGTCCTGTTTCAGTCAATTACTGTCTTCCTGATCCTCTGTCTATTCTAATTATCTATGTCCTGTTTCAGTCAATTACTATCATCCTGACACTCTGTCCATTCTAATTATCTATGTCCTGTTTCAGTCGATTACAAACATCCTGATCCTCTGTCCATTCTAATTATCTATGTCCTGTTTCAGTCAATTACTATCATCCTGATCCTCTGTCCATTCTAATTATCTATGTCCTGTTTCAGTCAATTACTATAATCCTCATCCTCTGTCCATTCTAATTATCTATGGCCCGTTTCAGTCAATTACTATCACCCTGATGCTCTGTCCATTCTAATTATCTATGTCCTGTTTCAGTCAATTACTATCATCCTGATCCTCTGTCCATTCTAATCATCTATGTCCTGTTTCAGTCAATTACTATCATCCTGATCCTCTGTCCATTCTAATTATCTATGTCCTGTTTCAGTCAATTACTATCATCCTGATCTTCTGTCCATTCTAACTATCTATGTCCTGTTTCAGTCAATTACTATCATCCTGATCCTCTGTCCATTCTAATTATCTATGTCCTGTTTCAGTCAATTACTATCATCCTTTTCCTCTGTCCATTCTGATTATCTATGTCCTGTTTCAGTCAATTACTATCATCCTGATCCTCTGTACATTCTAATTATCTATTTCCTGATTCAGTCAATTACTGTCATCCTGATCCTCTGTCCATTCTAATTATCTATGTCCCGTTTCAGTCAATTACTATCATCCTTTTCCTCTGTCCATTCTAATTATCTATGTCCTGTTTCAGTCAATTACTATCATCCTTTTCCTCTGTCCATTCTAATTATCTATGTCCTGTTTCAGTCAATTACTATCAACCTGATGCTCTGTCCATTCTAATTATCTATTTCCTGTTTCAGTCAATTACTGTCATTCTGATCCTCTGAACATTCTAATTATCTATGTCCTGTTTCAGTCAATTACTATCATCCTGATCCTCTGTCTTTTATAATTATCTATGTCCTGTTTCAGTCAATTACTATCATCCTGATCCTCTGTCCATTCTAATTATCTATGTCCTGTTTCAGTCAATTACTATCATCCTGATCCTCTGTCCATTCTAATTATCTATGTCCTGTTTCAGTCAACTACTATCATCCTGATCCTCTGATCATTCTAATTATCTGTGTCCCGTTTCAGTCAATTACTGTCATCCTGATTCTCTGAACATTATAATTATCTATGTCCCGTTTCAGTCAATTACTGTCATCCTGATCCTCTGAACATTCTAATTATCTATGTCCTGTTTCAGTCAATTACTATCATCCTGATCCTCTGAACATTCTAATTATCTATGTCCTGTTTCAGTCAATTACTATCATCCTGATCCTCTGTCCATTCTAATTATCTATGTCCTGTTTCAGTCAATTACTATCATCCTGATCCTCTGTCCATTCTAATTATCTATGTCCTGTTTCAGTCAACTACTATCATCCTGATCCTCTGATCATTCTAATTATCTGTGTCCCGTTTCAGTCAATTACTGTCATCCTGATTCTCTGAACATTATAATTATCTATGTCCCGTTTCAGTCAATTACTGTCATCCTGATCCTCTGAACATTCTAATTATCTATGTCCTGTTTCAGTCAATTACTATCATCCTGATCCTCTGTCTATTCTAATTATCTATGTCCTGTTTCAGTCAATTACTATCATCCTGATCCTCTGTCCATTCTAATTATCTATGTCCTGTTTCAGTCAATTACTATCATCCTGATCCTCTGTCCATTCTAATTATCTATGTCCTGTTTCAGTCAATTACTGTCGTCCTGATACTCTGTCTATTCTAATTATCTATCTCCTGTTTCAGTCAATTACTATCATCCTGATCCTCTGTCCATTCTAATTATCTATGTCCCGTTTCAGTCAATTACTGTCGTCCTGATCCTCTGTCTATTCTAATTATCTATGTCCTGTTTCAGTCAATTACTATCATCCTGATCCTCTGTCCATTCTAATTATCTATGTCCCGTTTCAGTCAATTACTGTCATCCTGATCCTCTGTCTATTCTAATTATCTGTGTCCTGTTTCAGTCAATTACTGTCATCCTGATCCTCTGTCTATTCTAATTATCTATGTCCTGTTTCAGTCAATTACTGTCTTCCTGATCCTCTGTCTATTCTAATTATCTATGTCCTGTTTCAGTCAATTACTATCATCCTGACACTCTGTCCACTCTAATTATCTATGTCCTGTTTCAGTCGATTACAAACATCCTGATCCTCTGTCCATTCTAATTATCTATGTCCTGTTTCAGTCAATTACTATCATCCTGATCCTCTGTCCATTCTAATTATCTATGTCCTGTTTCAGTCAATTACTATAATCCTCATCCTCTGTCCATTCTAATTATCTATGGCCCGTTTCAGTCAATTACTATCATCCTGCTGCTCTGTCCATTCTAATTATCTATGTCCTGTTTCAGTCAATTACTATCATCCTGATCCTCTGTCCATTCTAACTATCTATGTCTTGTTACAGTCAATTACTATAATCCTCATCCTCTGTCCATTCTAATTATCTATGTCCCGTTTCAGTCAATTACTATCATCCTGATCCTCTGTCCATTCTAATTATCTATGTCCTGTTTCAGTCAATTACTATCATCCTGATCCTCTGTCCATTCTAACTATCTATGTCCTGTTTCAGTCAATTACTATCATCCTGATCCTCTGTCCATTCTAATTATCTATGTCCTGTTTCAGTCAATTACTATCATCCTTTTCCTCTGTCCATTCTGATTATCTATGTCCTGTTTCAGTCAATTACTATCATCCTGATCCTCTGTACATTCTAATTATCTATTTCCTGTTTCAGTCAATTACTGTCATCCTGATCCTCTGTCCATTCTAATTATCTATGTCCCGTTTCAGTCAATTACTATCATCCTTTTCCTCTGTCCATTCTAATTATCTATGTCCTGTTTCAGTCAATTACTATCATCCTTTTCCTCTGTCCATTCTAATTATCTATGTCCTGTTTCAGTCAATTACTATCAACCTGATGCTCTGTCCATTCTAATTATCTATTTCCTGTTTCAGTCAATTACTGTCATTCTGATCGTCTGTCCATTCTAATTATCTATGTCCTGTTTCAGTCAATTACTATCATCCTGATCCTCTGTCCATTCTAATTATCTATGTCCCGTTTCAGTCAATTACTGTCATCCTGATCCTCTGAACATTCTAATTATCTATGTCCTGTTTCAGTCAATTACTATCATCATGATCCTCTGTCCATTCAAATTATCTATGTCCTGTTTCAGTCAATTACTATCATCCTGATCCTCTGTCCATTCTAATTATCTATGTCCCGTTTCAGTCAATTACTGTCATCCTGATCCTCTGAACATTCTAATTATCTATGTCCTGTTTCAGTCAATTACTATCATCCTGATCGTCTGTCCATTCTAATTATCTATGTCCTGTTTCAGTCAATTACTGCCATCCTGATCCTCTGAACATTCTAATTATCTCTGTCCTGTTTCAGTCAATTACTATCATCCTGATCCTCTGTCCATTCAAATCATCGATGTCCTGTTTCAGTCAATTACTATCATCCTGAACCTCTGAACACTCTAATTATCTATGTCCTGTTTCAGTCAATTACTATCATCCTGATCCTCTGTCCATTCTAATTATCTATGTCCTGTTTCAGTCAATTACTATCATCCTGATCCTCTGAACATTCTAATTATCTATGTCCTGTTTCAGTCAATTACTATCATCCTGATCCTCTGTCCATTCTAATTATCTCTGTCTTGTTTCAGTCAATTACTATCATCCTGATCCTCTGTCCATACTAATTATCTATGTCCTGTTTCAGTCAATTACTATCATCCTGATCCTCTGAACATTCTAATTATCTATGTCCTGTTTCAGTCAATTACTATCATCCTCATCATCTGTCCATTCTAATTATCTATGTCCTGTTTCAGTCAATTACTATCATTGTGATCCCCTGTCTATTCTAATTATCTCTGTCCTGTTTCAGTCAATTACTGTCATCCTGATACTCTGTCCATTCTAATTATCTATGTCCTGTTTCAGTCAATTACTATCATCCTCATCATCTGTCCATTCTAATTATCTATGTCCTGTTTCAGTCAATTACTATCATTGTGATCCCCTGTCTATTCTAATTATCTATGTCCTGTTTCAGTCAATTACTATCATCCTGATCCTCTGACCATTCTAATTATCTATGTCCTGTTTCAGTCAATTACTATCATCCTGATCCTCTGTCCATTCTAATTATCTATGTCCTGTTTCAGTCCATTACTATCATCCTGATCCTCTGTCCATTCTAATTATCTAGGTCCTGTTTCAGTCAATTACTATCATCCTGATCCTCTTTCCATTCTAATTATCTATGCCCTGTTTCAGTCAATTACTATCATCCTGATCCTCTGTCTATTCTAATTATCTATGTCCTGTTTCAGTCAATTACTATCATCCTGATCCTCTGAACATTCTAATTATCTATGTCCTGTTTCAGTCAATTACTATCATCCTGATCCTCTGTCCATTCTATTTATCTATGCCCTGTTTCAGTCAATTACTATCATCCTGATCCTCTGTCCATTCTAATTATCTATGTCCTGTTTCAGTCAATTACTATCATCCTGATCCTCTGTCCATTCAAATTATCTATGTCCTGTTTCAGTCAATTACTATCATCCTGATCCTCTGTCCATTCTAATTATCCATGTCCTGTTTCAGTCAACTACTATCATCCTGATCCTCTGATCATTCTAATTATCTATGTCCCGTTTCAGTCAATTACTGTCATCCTGATTCTCTGAACATTATAATTATCTATGTCCTGTTTCAGTCAATTACTATCATCCTGATCCTCTGTCCATTCTAATTATCTATGTCCTGTTTCAGTCAACTACTATCATCCTGATCCTCTGATCATTCTAATTATCTATGTCACGTTTCAGTCAATTACTGTCATCCTGATTCTCTGAACATTATAATTATCTATGTCCTGTTTCAGTCAATTACTATCATCCTGATCCTCTGAACATTCTAATTATCTATGTCCTGTTTCAGTCAATTACTATCATCCTGATCCTCTGTCCATTCTAATTATCTATGTCCTGTTTCAGTCAACTACTATCATCCTGATCCTCTGATCATTCTAATTATCTATGTCCCGTTTCAGTCAATTACTATCATCCTGATCCTCTGTCTTTTATAATTATCTATGTCCTGTTTCAGTCAATTACTATCATCCTGATCCTCTGTCCATTCTAATTATCTATGTCCTGTTTCAGTCAATTACTATCATCCTGATCCTCTGTCTATTCTAATTATCTATGTCCCGTTTCAGTCAATTACTGTCATCCTGATCCTCTGAACATTCTAATTATCTATGTCCTGTTTCAGTCAATTACTATCATCCTGATCCTCTGTCTATTCTAATTATCTATGTCCTGTTTCAGTCAATTACTATCATCCTGATCCTCTGTCCATTCTAATTATCTATGTCCTGTTTCAGTCAATTACTATCATCCTGATCCTCTGAACATTCTAATTATCTATGCCCTGTTTCAGTCAATTACTATCATCCTGATCCTCTGTCCATTCTAATTATCTATGTCCCGTTTCAGTCAATTACTGTCGTCCTGATCCTCTGTCTATTCTAATTATCTATGTCCTGTTTCAGTCAATTACTATCATCCTGATCCTCTGTCCATTCTAATTATCTACGTCCCGTTTCAGTCAATTACTGTCATCCTGATCCTCTGTCTATTCTAATTATCTATGTCCTGTTTCAGTCAATTACTGTCATCCTGATCCTCTGTCTATTCTAATTATCTATGTCTTGTTTCAGTCAACTACTGTCTTCCTGATCCTCTGTCTACTCTAATTATCTATGTCCTGTTTCAGTCAATTACTATCATCCTGACACTCTGTCCATTCTAATTATCTATGTCCTGTTTCAGTCGATTGCAAACATCCTGATCCTCTGTCCATTCTAATTATCTATGTCCTGTTTCAGTCAATTACTGTCATCCTGATCCTCTGAACATTCTAATTATCTATGTCCTGTTTCAGTCAATTACTATCATCCTGATCCTCTGTCCATTCTAATTATCTATGTCCTGTTTCAGTCAATTACTATAATCCTCATCCTCTGTCCATTCTAATTATCTATGGCCCGTTTCAGTCAATTACTATCATCCTGATGCTCTGTCCATTCTAATTATCTATGTCCTGTTTCAGTCAATTACTATCATCCTGATCCTCTGTCCATTCTAATTATCTATGTCCTGTTTCAGTCAATTACTATCATCCTGATCCTCTGGTTATTCTAATTATCTATGTCCTGTTTCAGTCAATTACTATCATCCTGATCCTCTGGCTATTCTAATTATCTATGTCCTGTTTCAGTCAATTACTATCATCCTGATCCTCTGTCCATTCTAATTATCTATGTCCTGTTTCAGTCAATTACTATCATCCTGATCCTCTGTCCATTCTAACTATCTATGTCCTGTTTCAGTCAATTACTATCATCCTGATCCTCTGTCCATTCTAATTATCTATGTCCTGTTTCAGTCAATTACTATCATCCTTTTCCTCTGTCCATTCTGATTATCTATGTCCTGTTTCTGTCAATTACTATCATCCTGATCCTCTGTCCATTCCAATTATCTATGTCCTGTTTCAGTCAATTAGTATCATCCTGATCCTCTGTCCATTCTAATTATCTATTTCCTGATTCAGTCAATTACTGTCATCCTGATCCTCTGTCCATTCTAATTATCTATGTCCCGTTTCAGTCTATGACTATCATCCTTTTCCTCTGTCCATTCTAATTATCTATGTCCTGTTTCAGTCAATTACTATCATCCTTTTCCTCTGTCCATTCTAATTATCTATGTCCTGTTTCAGTCAATTACTATCATCCTGATGCTCTGTCCATTCTAATTATCTATTTCCTGTTTCAGTCAATTACTATCATCCTGATCCTCTGTCCATTCTAATTATCTATGTCCCGTTTCAGTCAATTACTGTCATCCTGATCCTCTGAACATTCTAATTATCTATGTCCTGTTTCAGTCAATTACTATCATCATGATCCTCTGTCCATTCTAATTATCTATGTCCTGTTTCAGCCAATTACTATCATCCTGATCCTCTGTCCATTCAAATTATCTATGTCTTGTTTCAGTCAATTACTATCATCCTGATCCTCTGTCCTTTCTAATTATCTATGTCCCGTTTCAGTCAATTACTGTCATCCTGATCCTCTGAACATTCTAATTATCTATGTCCCGTTTCAGTCAATTACTGTCATCCTGATCCTCTGAACATTCTAATTATCTATGTCCTCTTTCAGTCAATTACTATCATCATGATCCTCTGTCCATTCTAATTATCTATGTCCTGTTTCAGCCAATTACTATCATCCTGATCCTCTGTCCATTCAAATTATCTATGTCCTGTTTCAGTCAATTACTATCATCCTGATCCTCTGTCCATTCTAATCATCTATGTCCTGTTTCAGTCAATTACTATCATCCTGATCCTCTGAACACTCTAATTATCTATGTCCGATTTCAGTCAATTACTATCATCCTGATCCTCTGTCCATTCTAATTATCTATGTCCTGTTTCAGTCAATTACTATCATCCTGATCCTCTGAACATTCTAATTATCTATGTCCTGTTTCAGTCAATTACTATCATCCTGATCCTCTGTCCATTCTAATTATCTATGTCCTGTTTCAGTCAATTACTATCATCCTGATCCTCTGTCCATTCTAATTATCTATGTCCTGTTTCAGTCAATTACTATCATCCTGATCCTCTGAACATTCTAATTATCTATGTCCTGTTTCAGCCAATTACTATCATCCTGATCCTCTGTCCATTCAAATTATCTATGTCCTGTTTCAGTCAATTACTATCATCCTGATCCTCTGAACATTCTAGTTATCTATGTCCTGTTTCAGTCAATTACTGTCATCCTGATCCTCTGAACATTCTAATTATCTATGTCCTGTTTCAGTCAATTACTATCATCCTGATCCTCTGTCCATTCTAATCATCTATGTCCTGTTTCAGTCAATTACTATCATCCTGATCCTCTGAACACTCTAATTATCTATGTCCTGTTTCAGTCAATTACTATCATCCTGATGCTCTGTCCATTCTAGTTATCTATGTCCTGTTTCAGTCAATTACTATCATCCTGATCCTCTGTCCATTCTAATTATCTATGTCCTGTTTCAGTCAATCACTATCATCCTGATCCTCTGAACATTCTAATTATCTATGTCCTGTTTCAGTCAATTACTATCATCCTCATCATCTGTCCATTCTAATTATCTATGTCCTGTTTCAGTCAATTACTATCATTGTGATCCCCTGTCTATTCTAATTATCTATGTCCTGTTTCAGTCAATTACTATCATCCTGATCCTCTGACCATTCTAATTATCTATGTCCTGTTTCAGTCAATTACTATCATCCTGATCCTCTGTCCATTCTAATTATCTATGTCCTGTTTCAGTCAATTACTATCATCCTGATCCTCTGTCCATTCTAATTATCTATGTCCTGTTTCAGTCAATTACTATCATCCTGATCCTCTGTCCATTCTAATTATCTATGTCCTGTTTCAGTCAATTACTATCATCCTGATCCTCTGTCCATTCTAATTATCTATGTCCTGTTTCAGTCAATTACTATCATCCTGATCCTCTGTCCATTCTAATTATCTATGTCCTGCTTCAGTCAATTACTATCATCCTGATCCTCTGTCCATTCTAATTATCTACGTCCTGTTTCAGTCAATTACTATCATCCTGATCCTCTTTCCATTCTAATTATCTATGCCCTGTTTCAGTCAATTACTATCATCCTGATCCTCTGTCTATTCTAATTATCTATGTCCTGTTTCAGTCAGTTACTATCATCCTGATCCTCTGAACATTCTAATTATCTATGTCCTGTTTCAGTCAATTACTATCATCCTGATCCTCTGTCCATTCTAATTATCTATGCCCTGTTTCAGTCAATTACTATCATCCTGATCCTCTGTCTATTCTAATTATCTATGTCCTGTTTCAGTCAATTACTATCATCCTGATCCTCTGTCCATTCTAATTATCTATGTCCTGTTTCAGTCAATTACTATCATCCTGATCCTCTGAACATTCTAATTATCTATGTCCTGTTTCAGTCAATTACTATCATCCTGATCCTCTGTCCATTCTAATTATCTATGTCCTGTTTCAGTCAATTACTATCATCCTGATCCCATGTCCATTCTAATTATCTATGTCCTGTTTCAGTCAATTACTATCATCCTGATCCTCTGTGTATTCTAATTATCTATGTCCTGTTTCCGTCAATTGCTGTCATCCTGATCCTCTGTCCATTCTAATTATCAATGTCCTGTTTCAGTCAATTACTGTCATCCTGATCCTCTGTCCATTCTAATTATCTATGTCCCGTTTCAGTCAATTACTATCATCCTTTTCCTCTGTCCATTCTAATCATCTATGTCCTGTTTCAGTCAATTACTATCATCCTTTTCCTCTGTCCATTGTAATTATCTATGCCCTGTTTCAGTCAATTACTATCATCCTGATCCTCTGTCCATTCTAATTATCTATGTCCTGTTTCAGTCAATTACTATCATCCTGATCCTCTGTCCATTCTAATTATCTATGTCCTGTTTCAGTCAATTACTATCATCCTGATCCTCTGTCCATTCTAATTATCTATGTCCTGTTTCAGTCAATTACTATCATCCTGATCCTCTGTCCATTCTAATTATCTATGTCCTGCTTCAGTCAATTACTATCATCCTGATCCTCTGTCCATTCTAATTATCTACGTCCTGTTTCAGTCAATTACTATCATCCTGATCCTCTTTCCATTCTAATTATCTATGCCCTGTTTCAGTCAATTACTATCATCCTGATCCTCTGTCTATTCTAATTATCTATGTCCTGTTTCAGTCAGTTACTATCATCCTGATCCTCTGAACATTCTAATTATCTATGTCCTGTTTCAGTCAATTACTATCATCCTGATCCTCTGTCCATTCTAATTATCTATGCCCTGTTTCAGTCAATTACTATCATCCTGATCCTCTGTCTATTCTAATTATCTATGTCCTGTTTCAGTCAATTACTATCATCCTGATCCTCTGTCCATTCTAATTATCTATGTCCTGTTTCAGTCAATTACTATCATCCTGATCCTCTGAACATTCTAATTATCTATGTCCTGTTTCAGTCAATTACTATCATCCTGATCCTCTGTCCATTCTAATTATCTATGTCCTGTTTCAGTCAATTACTATCATCCTGATCCTCTGTCCATTCTAATTATCTATGTCCTGTTTCAGTCAATTACTATCATCCTGATCCCATGTCCATTCTAATTATCTATGTCCTGTTTCAGTCAATTACTATCATCCTGATCCTCTGTGTATTCTAATTATCTATGTCCTGTTTCCGTCAATTGCTGTCATCCTGATCCTCTGTCCATTCTAATTATCAATGTCCTGTTTCAGTCAATTACTGTCATCCTGATCCTCTGTCCATTCTAATTATCTATGTCCCGTTTCAGTCAATTACTATCATCCTTTTCCTCTGTCCATTCTAATCATCTATGTCCTGTTTCAGTCAATTACTATCATCCTTTTCCTCTGTCCATTGTAATTATCTATGCCCTGTTTCAGTCAATTACTATCATCCTGATCCTCTGTACATTCTAATTATCTATTTCCTGTTTCAGTCAATTACTGTCATCCTGATCCTCTGTCCATTCTAATTATCTATGTCCCGTTTCAGTCAATTACTGTCATCCTCATCATCTGTCCATTCTAATTATCTATGTCCTGTTTCAGTCAATTACTATCATTGTGATCCCCTGTCTATTCTAATTATCTCTGTCCTGTTTCATTCAATTACTATCATCCTGATCCTCTGTCCATTCTAATTATCTATGTCCTGTTTCAGTCAATTACTATCATCCTGATCCTCTGAACATTCTAATTATCTATGTCCTGTTTCAGTCAATTACTATCATCCTGATCCTCTGTCCATTCTAATTATCTATGCCCTGTTTCAGTCAATTACTATCATCCTGATCCTCTGTCTATTATAATTATCTATGTCCTGTTTCAGTCAATTACTATCATCCTGATCCTCTGTCCATTCTAATTATCTATGTCCTGTTTCAGTCAATTACTATCATCCTGATCCTCTGAACATTCTAATTATCTATGTCCTGTTTCAGTCAATTACTATCATTCTGATCCTCTGTCCATTCTAATTATCTATGTCCTGTTTCAGTCAATTACTATCATCCTGATCCCATGTCCATTCTAATTATCTATGTCCTGTTTCAGTCAATTACTATCATCCTGATCCTCTGTGTATTCTAATTATCTATGTCCTGTTTCCGTCAATTGCTGTCATCCTGATCCTCTGTCCATTCTAATTATCAATTTCCTGTTTCAGTCAATTACTGTCATCCTGATCCTCTGTCCATTCTAATTATCTATGTCCCGTTTCAGTCAATTACTATCATCCTTTTCCTCTGTCCATTCTAATCATCTATGTCCTGTTTCAGTCAATTACTATCATCCTTTTCCTCTGTCCATTGTAATTATCTATGTCCTGTTTCAGTCAATTACTATCATCCTGATCCTCTGTACATTCTATATATCTATTTTCTGTTTCAGTCAATTACTGTCATCCTGATCCTCTGTCCATTCTAATTATCTATGTCCCGTTTCAGTCAATTACTGTCATCCTCATCATCTGTCCATTCTAATTATCTATGTCCTGTTTCAGTCAATTACTATCATTGTGATCCCCTGTCTATTCTAATTATCTCTGTCCTGTTTCAGTCAATTACTGTCATCCTGATACTCTGTCCATTCTAATTATCTATGTCCTGTTTCAGTCAATTACTATCATCCTCATCATCTGTCCATTCTAATTATCTATGTCCTGTTTCAGTCAATTACTATCATCCTGATCCTCTGTCCATTCTAATTATCTATGTCCCGTTTCAGTCAATTACTATCATCCTGATCCTCTGTCCATTCTAACTATCTATGTCCTGTTTCAGTCAATTACTATCATCCTGATCCTCTGTCCATTCTAATTATCTATGTCCTGTTTCAGTCAATTACTATCATCCTTTTCCTCTGTCCATTCTGATTATCTATGTCCTGTTTCAGTCAATTACTATCATCCTGATCCTCTGTAAATTCTAATTATCTATTTCCTGATTCAGTCAATTACTGTCATCCTGATCCTCTGTCCATTCTAATTATCTATGTCCCGTTTCAGTCAATTACTATCATCCTTTTCCTCTGTCCATTCTAATTATCTATGTCCTGTTTCATTCAATTACTATCATCCTTTTCCTCTGTCCATTCTAATTATCTATGTCCTGTTTCAGTCAATTACTATCAACCTGATGCTCTGTCCATTCTAATTATCTATGTCCTGTTTCAGTCAATTACTATCATCCTGATCCTCTGTCCATTCTAATTATCTATTTCCTGTTTCAGTCAATTACTGTCATTCTGATCCTCTGAACATTCTAATTATCTATGTCCTGTTTCAGTCAATTACTATCATCCTGATCCTCTGTCTTTTATAATTATCTATGTCCTGTTTCAGTCAATTACTATCATCCTGATCCTCTGTCCATTCTAATTATCTATGTCCTGTTTCAGTCAATTACTATCATCCTGATCCTCTGTCCATTCTAATTATCTATGTCCTGTTTCAGTCAACTACTATCATCCTGATCCTCTGAACATTCTAATTGTCTGTGTCCCGTTTCAGTCAATTACTTTCATCCTGATTCTCTGAACATTATAATTATCTATGTCCCGTTTCAGTCAATTACTGTCATCCTGATCCTCTGAACATTCTAATTATCTATGTCCTGTTTCAGTCAATTACTATCATCCTGATCCTCTGTCCATTCTAATTATCTATGTCCTGTTTCAGTCAATTACTATCATCCTGATCCTCTGTCCATTCTAATTATCTATGTCCTGTTTCAGTCAATTACTATCATCCTGATCCTCTGTCCATTCTAATTATCTATGTCCTGTTTCAGTCAACTACTATCATCCTGATCCTCTGATCATTCTAATTATCTGTGTCCCGTTTCAGTCAATTACTGTCATCCTGATTCTCTGAACATTATAATTATCTATGTCCCGTTTCAGTCAATTACTGTCATCCTGATCCTCTGAACATTCTAATTATCTATGTCCTGTTTCAGTCAATTACTATCATCCTGATCCTCTGTCTATTCTAATTATCTATGTCCTGTTTCAGTCAATTACTATCATCCTGATCCTCTGTCCATTCTAATTATCTATGTCCTGTTTCAGTCAATTACTATCATCCTGATCCTCTGTCCATTCTAATTATCTATGTCCTGTTTCAGTCAATTACTGTCATCCTGATACTCTGTCTATTCTAATTATCTATGTCCTGTTTCAGTCAATTACTATCATCCTGATCCTCTGTCCATTCTAATTATCTATGTCCCGTTTCAGTCGATTACTGTCGTCCTGATCCTCTGTCTATTCTAATTATCTATGTCCTGTTTCAGTCAATTACTATCATCCTGATCCACTGTCCATTCTAATTATCTATGTCCCGTTTCAGTCAATTACTGTCATCCTGATCCTCTGTCTATTCTAATTATCTGATTCCTGTTTCAGTCAATTACTGTCATCCTGATCCTCTGTCTATTCTAATTATCTATGTCCTGTTTCAGTCAATTACTGTCTTCCTGATCCTCTGTCTATTCTAATTATCTATGTCCTGTTTCAGTCAATTACTATCATCCTGACACTCTGTCCATTCTAATTATCTATGTCCTGTTTCAGTCGATTACAAACATCCTGATCCTCTGTCCATTCTAATTATCTATGTCCTGTTTCAGTCAATTACTATCATCCTGATCCTCTGTCCATTCTAATTATCTATGTCCTGTTTCAGTCAATTACTATAATCCTCATCCTCTGTCCATTCTAATTATCTATGGCCCGTTTCAGTCAATTACTATCATCCTGATGCTGTGTCCATTCTAATTATCTATGTCCTGTTTCAGTCAATTACTATCATCCTGATCCTCTGTCCATTCTAACTATCTATGTCTTGTTACAGTCAATTACTATAATCCTCATCCTCTGTCCATTCTAATTATCTATGTCCCGTTTCAGTCAATTACTATCATCCTGATCCTCTGTCCATTCTAATTATCTATGTCCTGTTTCAGTCAATTACTATCATCCTGATCCTCTGTCCATTCTAACTATCTATGTCCTGTTTCAGTCAATTACTATCATCCTGATCCTCTGTCCATTCTAATTATCTATGTCCTGTTTCAGTCAATTACTATCATCCTTTTCCTCTGTCCATTCTGATTATCTATGTCCTGTTTCAGTCAATTACTATCATCCTGATCCTCTGTACATTCTAATTATCTATTTCCTGATTCAGTCAATTACTGTCATCCTGATCCTCTGTCCATTCTAATTATCTATGTCCTGTTTCAGTCAATTACTATCATCCTTTTCCTCTGTCCATTCTGATTATCTATGTCCTGTTTCAGTCAATTACTATCATCCTGATCCTCTGTATATTCTAATTATCTATTTCCTGATTCAGTCAATTACTGTCATCCTGATCCTCTGTCCATTCTAATTATCTATGTCCCGTTTCAGTCAATTACTATCATCCTTTTCCTCTGTCCATTCTAATTATCTATGTCCTGTTTCAGTCAATTACTATCATCCTTTTCCTCTGTCCATTCTAATTATCTATGTCCTGTTTCAGTCAATTACTATCAACCTGATGCTCTGTCCATTCTAATTATCTATTTCCTGTTTCAGTCAATTACTGTCATTCTGATCGTCTGTCCATTCTAATTATCTATGTCCTGTTTCAGTCAATTACTATCATCCTGATCCTCTGTCCATTCTAATTATCTATGTCCCGTTTCAGTCAATTACTGTCATCCTGATCCTCTAAACATTCTAATTATCTATGTCCTGTTTCAGTCAATTACTATCATCATGATCCTCTGTCCATTCAAATTATCTATGTCCTGTTTCAGTCAATTACTATCATCCTGATCCTCTGTCCATTCTAATTATCTATGTCCCGTTTCAGTCAATTACTGTCATCCTGATCCTCTGAACATTCTAATTATCTATGTCCTGTTTCAGTCAATTACTATCATCCTGATCGTCTGTCCATTCTAATTATCTATGTCCTGTTTCAGTCAATTACTGCCATCCTGATCCTCTGAACATTCTAATTATCTCTGTCCTGTTTCAGTCAATTACTATCATCCTGATCCTCTGTCCATTCAAATCATCGATGTCCTGTTTCGGTCAATTACTATCATCCTGAACCTCTGAACACTCTAATTATCTATGTCCTGTTTCAGTCAATTACTATCATCCTGATCCTCTGTCCATTCTAATTATCTATGTCCTGTTTCAGTCAATTACTATCATCCTGATCCTCTGAACATTCTAATTATCTATGTCCTGTTTCAGTCAATTACTATCATCCTGATCCTCTGTCCATTCTAATTATCTCTGTCCTGTTTCAGTCAATTACTATCATCCTGATCCTCTGTCCATACTAATTATCTATGTCCTGTTTCAGTCAATTACTATCATCCTGATCCTCTGAACATTCTAATTATCTATGTCCTGTTTCAGTCAATTACTATCATCCTCATCATCTGTCCATTCTAATTATCTATGTCCTGTTTCAGTCAATTACTATCATTGTGATCCCCTGTCTATTCTAATTATCTCTGTCCTGTTTCAGTCAATTACTGTCATCCTGATACTCTGTCCATTCTAATTATCTATGTCCTGTTTCAGTCAATTACTATCATCCTCATCATCTGTCCATTCTAATTATCTATGTCCTGTTTCAGTCAATTACTATCATTGTGATCCCCTGTCTATTCTAATTATCTATGTCCTGTTTCAGTCAATTACTATCATCCTGATCCTCTGACCATTCTAATTATCTATGTCCTGTTTCAGTCAATTACTATCATCCTGATCCTCTGTCCATTCTAATTATCTATGTCCTGTTTCAGTCCATTAATATCATCCTGATCCTCTGTCCATTCTAATTATCTACGTCCTGTTTCAGTCAATTACTATCATCCTGATCCTCTTTCCATTCTAATTATCTATGCCCTGTTTCAGTCAATTACTATCATCCTGATCCTCTGTCTATTCTAATTATCTATGTCCTGTTTCAGTCAATTACTATCATCCTGATCCTCTGAACATTCGAATTATCTATGTCCTGTTTCAGTCAATTACTATCATCCTGATCCTCTGTCCATTCTATTTATCTATGCCCTGTTTCATTCAATTACTATCATCCTGATCCTCTGTCCATTCTAATTATCTATGTCCTGTTTCAGTCAATTACTATCATCCTGATCCTCTGTCCATTCAAATTATCTATGTCCTGTTTCAGTCAATTACTATCATCCTGATCCTCTGTCCATTCTAATTATCCATGTCCTGTTTCAGTCAACTACTATCATCCTGATCCTCTGATCATTCTAATTATCTATGTCCCGTTTCAGTCAATTACTGTCATCCTGATTCTCTGAACATTATAATTATCTATGTCCTGTTTCAGTCAATTACTATCATCCTGATCCTCTGTCCATTCTAATTATCTATGTCCTGTTTCAGTCAACTACTATCATCCTGATCCTCTGATCATTCTAATTATCTATGTCCCGTTTCAGTCAATTACTGTCATCCTGATTCTCTGAACATTATAATTATCTATGTCCTGTTTCAGTCAATTACTATCATCCTGATCCTCTGTCCATTCTAATTATCTATGTCCTGTTTCAGTCAATTACTATCATCCTGATCCTCTGTCCATTCTAATTATCTATGTCCTGTTTCAGTCAACTACTATCATCCTGATCCTCTGATCATTCTAATTATCTATGTCCCGTTTCAGTCAATTACTATCATCCTGATCCTCTGTCTTTTATAATTATCTATGTCCTGTTTCAGTCAATTACTATCATCCTGATCCTCTGTCCATTCTAATTATCTATGTCCTGTTTCAGTCAATTACTATCATCCTGATCCTCTGTCCATTCTAATTATCTATGTCCTGTTTCAGTCAATTACGATCATCCTGATCCTCTGTCTATTCTAATTATCTATGTCCCGTTTCAGTCAATTACTGTCATCCTGATCCTCTGAACATTCTAATTATCTATGTCCTGTTTCAGTCAATTACTATCATCCTGATCCTCTGTCTATTCTAATTATCTATGTCCTGTTTCAGTCAATTACTATCATCCTGATCCTCTGTCCATTCTAATTATCTATGTCCTGTTTCAGTCAATTACTATCATCCTGATCCTCTGAACATTCTAATTATCTATGTCCTGTTTCAGTCAATTACTATCATCCTGATCCTCTGTCCATTCTAATTATCTATGTCCCGTTTCAGTCAATTACTGTCGTCCTGATCCTCTGTCTATTCTAATTATCTATGTCCTGTTTCAGTCAATTACTATCATCCTGATCCTCTGTCCATTCTAATTATCTATGTCCCGTTTCAGTCAATTACTGTCATCCTGATCCTCTGTCTATTCTAATTATCTATGTCCTGTTTCAGTCAATTACTGTCATCCTGATCCTCTGTCTATTCTAATTATCTATGTCCTGTTTCAGTCAACTACTGTCTTCCTGATCCTCTGTCTATTCTAATAATCTATGTCCTGTTTCAGTCAATTACTATCATCCTGACACTCTGTCCATTCTAATTATCTATGTCCTGTTTCAGTCGATTACAAACATCCTGATCCTCTGTCCATTCTAATTATCTATGTCCTGTTTCAGTCAATTACTGTCATCCTGATCCTCTGAACATTCTAATTATCTATGTCCTGTTTCAGTCAATTACTATCATCCTGATCCTCTGTCCATTCTAATTATCTATGTCCTGTTTCAGTCAATTACTATAATCCTCATCCTCTGTCCATTCTAATTATCTATGGCCCGTTTCAGTCAATTACTATCATCCTGATGCTCTGTCCATTCTAATTATCTATGTCCTGTTTCAGTCAATTACTATCATCCTGATCCTCTGTCCATTCTAATTATCTATGTCCTGTTTCAGTCAATTACTATCATCCTGATCCTCTGGTTATTCAAATTATCTATGTCCTGTTTCAGTCAATTACTATCATCCTGATCCTCTGGCTATTCTAATTATCTATGTCCTGTTTCAGTCAATTACTATCATCCTGATCCTCTGTCCATTCTAATTATCTACGTCCTGTTTCAGTCATTTACTATCATCCTGATCCTCTGTCCATTCTAACTATCTATGTCCTGTTTCTGTCAATTACTATCATCCTGATCCTCTGTCCATTCTAATTATCTATGTCCTGTTTCAGTCAATTACTATCATCCTTTTCCTCTGTCCATTCTGATTATCTATGTCCTGTTTCTGTCAATTACTATCATCCTGATCCTCTGTCCATTCCAATTATCTATGTCCTGTTTCAGTCGATTAGTATCATCCTGATCCTCTGTACATTCTAATTATCTATTTCCTGATTCAGTCAATTACTGTCATCCTGATCCTCTGTCCATTCTAATTATCTATGTCCCGTTTCAGTCAATGACTATCATCCTTTTCCTCTGTCCATTCTAATTATCTATGTCCTGTTTCAGTCAATTACTATCATCCTTTTCCTCTGTCCATTCTAATTATCTATGTCCTGTTTCAGTCAATTACTATCATCCTGATGCTCTGTCCATTCTAATTATCTATTTCCTGTTTCAGTCAATTACTATCATCCTGATCCTCTGTCCATTCTAATTATCTATGTCCCGTTTCAGTCAATTACTGTCATCTTGATCCTCTGAACATTCTAATTATCTATGTCCTGTTTCAGTCAATTACTATCATCATGATCCTCTGTCCATTCTAATTATCTATGTCCTGTTTCAGCCAATTACTATCATCCTGATCCTCTGTCCATTCAAATTATCTATGTCCTGTTTCAGTCAATTACTATCATCCTGATCCTCTGTCCTTTCTAATTATCTATGTCCCGTTTCAGTCAATTACTGTCATCCGGATCCTCAGAACATTCTAATTATCTATGTCCCGTTTCAGTCAATTACTGTCATCCTGATCCTCTGAACATTCTAATTATCTATGTCCTGTTTCAGTCAATTACTATCATCATGATCCTCTGTCCATTCTAATTATCTATGTCCTGTTTCAGCCAATTACTATCATCCTGATCCTCTGTCCATTCAAATTATCTATGTCCTGTTTCAGTCAATTACTATCATCCTGATCCTCTGTCCATTCTAATCATCTATGTCCTGTTTCAGTCAATTACTATCATCCTGATCCTCTGAACACTCTAATTATCTATGTCCGATTTCAGTCAATTACTATCATCCTGATCCTCTGTCCATTCTAATTATCTATGTCCTGTTTCAGTCAATTACTATCATCCTGATCCTCTGAACATTCTAATTATCTATGTCCTGTTTCAGTCAATTACTATCATCCTGATCCTCTGTCCATTCTAATTATCTATGTCCTGTTTCAGTCAATTACTATCATCCTGATCCTCTGTCCATTCTAATTATCTATGTCCTGTTTCAGTCAATTACTATCATCCTGATCCTCTGTCCATTCTAATTATCTATGTCCTGTTTCAGTCAATTACTATCATCCTGATCCTCTGTCCTTTCTAATTATCTATGTCCCGTTTCAGTCAATTACTGTCATCCGGATCCTCAGAACATTCTAATTATCTATGTCCCGTTTCAGTCAATTACTGTCATCCTGATCCTCTGAACATTCTAATTATCTATGTCCTGTTTCAGTCAATTACTATCATCATGATCCTCTGTCCATTCTAATTATCTATGTCCTGTTTCAGCCAATTACTATCATCCTGATCCTCTGTCCATTCAAATTATCTATGTCCTGTTTCAGTCAATTACTATCATCCTGATCCTCTGTCCATTCTAATCATCTATGTCCTGTTTCAGTCAATTACTATCATCCTGATCCTCTGAACACTCTAATTATCTATGTCCGATTTCAGTCAATTACTATCATCCTGATCCTCTGTCCATTCTAATTATCTATGTCCTGTTTCAGTCAATTACTATCATCCTGATCCTCTGAACATTCTAATTATCTATGTCCTGTTTCAGTCAATTACTATCATCCTGATCCTCTGTCCATTCTAATTATCTATGTCCTGTTTCAGTCAATTACTATCATCCTGATCCTCTGTCCATTCTAATTATCTATGTCCTGTTTCAGTCAATTACTATCATCCTGATCCTCTGAACATTCTAATTATCTATGTCCTGTTTCAGCCAATTACTATCATCCTGATCCTCTGTCCATTCAAATTATCTATGTCCTGTTTCAGTCAATTACTATCATCCTGATCCTCTGAACACTCTAATTATCTATGTCCTGTTTCAGTCAATTACTATCATCCTGATGCTCTGTCCATTCTAGTTATCTATGTCCTGTTTCAGTCAATTACTATCATCCTGATCCTCTGTCCATTCTAATTATCTATGTCCTGTTTCAGTCAATCACTATCATCCTGATCCTCTGAACATTCTAATTATCTATGTCCTGTTTCAGTCAATTACTATCATCCTCATCATCTGTCCATTCTAATTATCTATGTCCTGTTTCAGTCAATTACTATCATTGTGATCCCCTGTCTATTCTAATTATCTATGTCCTATTTCAGTCAATTACTATCATCCTGATCCTCTGACCATTCTAATTATCTATGTCCTGTTTCAGTCAATTACTATCATCCTGATCCTCTGTCCATTCTAATTATCTATGTCCTGTTTCAGGCAATTACTATCATCCTGATCCTCTGTCCATTCTAATTATCTATGTCCTGTTTCAGTCAATTACTATCATCCTGATCCTCTGTCCATTCTAATTATCTATGTCCTGTTTCAGTCAATTACTATCATCCTGATCCTCTGTCCATTCTAATTATCTATGTCCTGTTTCAGTCAATTACGATCATCCTGATCCTCTGTCCATTCTAATTATCTATGTCCTGCTTCAGTCAATTACTATCATCCTGATCCTCTGTCCATTCTAATTATCTACGTCCTGTTTCAGTCAATTACTATCATCCTGATCCTCTTTCCATTCTAATTATCTATGCCCTGTTTCAGTCAATTACTATCATCCTGATCCTCTGTCTATTCTAATTATCTATGTCCTGTTTCAGTCAATTACTATCATCCTGATCCTCTGAACATTCTAATTATCTATGTCCTGTTTCAGTCAATTACTATCATCCTGATCCTCTGTCCATTCTAATTATCTATGCCCTGTTTCAGTCAATTACTATCATCCTGATCCTCTGTCTATTCTAATTATCTATGTCCTGTTTCAGTCAATTACTATCATCCTGACCCTCTGTCCATTCTAATTATCTATGTCCTGTTTCAGTCAATTACTATCATCCTGATCCTCTGAACATTCTAATTATCTATGTCCTGTTTCAGTCAATTACTATCATCCTGATCCTCTGTCCATTCTAATTATCTATGTCCTGTTTCAGTCAATTACTATCATCCTGATCCCATGTCCATTCTAATTATCTATGTCCTGTTTCAGTCAATTACTATCATCCTGATCCTCTGTGTATTCTAATTATCTATGTCCTGTTTCCGTCAATTGCTGTCATCCTGATCCTCTGTCCATTCTAATTATCAATGTCCTGTTTCAGTCAATTACTGTCATCCTGATCCTCTGTCCATTCTAATTATCTATGTCCCGTTTCAGTCAATTACTATCATCCTTTTCCTCTGTCCATTCTAATCATCTATGTCCTGTTTCAGTCAATTACTATCATCCTTTTCCTCTGTCCATTGTAATTATCTATGTCCTGTTTCAGTCAATTACTATCATCCTGATCCTCTGTACATTCTAATTATCTATTTCCTGTTTCAGTCAATTACTGTCATCCTGATCCTCTGTCCATTCTAATTATCTATGTCCCGTTTCAGTCAATTACTGTCATCCTCATCATCTGCCCATTCTAATTATCTATGTCCTGTTTCAGTCAATTACTATCATTGTGATCCCCTGTCTATTCTAATTATCTCTGTCCTGTTTCAGTCAATTACTGTCATCCTGATACTCTGTCCATTCTAATTATCTATGTCCTGTTTCAGTCAATTACTATCATCCTCATCATCTGTCCATTCTAATTATCTATGTCCTGTTTCAGTCAATTACTACCATTGTGATCCCCTGTCTATTCTAATTATCTATGTCCTGTTTCAGTCAATTACTATCATCCTGATCCTCTGACCATTCTAATTATCTATGTCCTGTTTCAGTCAATTACTATCATCCTGATCCTCTGTCCATTCTAATTATCTATGTCCTGTTTCAGTCCATTACTATCATCCTGATCCTCTGTCCATTCTAATTATCTACGTCCTGTTTCAGTCAATTACTATCATCCTGATCCTCTTTCCATTCTAATTATCTATGCCCTGTTTCAGTCAATTACTATCATCCTGATCCTCTGTCTATTCTAATTATCTATGTCCTGTTTCAGTCAATTACTATCATCCTGATCCTCTGAACATTCTAATTATCTATGTCCTGTTTCAGTCAATTACTATCATCGTGATCCTCTGTCCATTCTAATTATCTATGTCCTGTTTCAGTCAATTGCTATCATCCTGATCCTCTGTCCATTCAAATTATCTATGTCCTGTTTCAGTCAATTGCTATCATCCTGATCCTCTGTCCATTCTAATTATCCATGTCCTGTTTCAGTCAACTAATATCATCCTGATCCTCTGATCATTCTAATTATCTATGTCCTGTTTCAGTCAATTACTATCATCCTGATCCTCTGACCATTCTAATTATCTATGTCCTGTTTCAGTCAATTACTATCATCCTGATCCTCTGTCCATTCTAATTATCTATGTCCTGTTTCAGTCCATTACTATCATCCTGATCCTCTGTCCATTCTAATTATCTACGTCCTGTTTCAGTCAATTACTATCATCCTGATCCTCTTTCCATTCTAATTATCAATGCCCTGTTTCAGTCAATTACTATCATCCTGATCCTCTGTCTATTCTAATTATCTATGTCCTGTTTCAGTCAATTACTATCATCCTGATCCTCTGAACATTCTAATTATCTATGTCCTGTTTCAGTCAATTACTATCATCGTGATCCTCTGTCCATTCTAATTATCTATGTCCTGTTTCAGTCAATTACTATCATCCTGATCCTCTGTCCATTCAAATTATCTATGTCCTGTTTCAGTCAATTACTATCATCCTGATCCTCTGTCCATTCTAATTATCCATGTCCTGTTTCAGTCAACTACTATCATCCTGATCCTCTGATCATTCTAATTATCTATGTCCCGTTTCAGTCAATTACTGTCATCCTGATTCTCTGAACATTATAATTATCTATGTCCTGTTTCAGTCAATTACTATCATCCTGATCCTCTGTCCATTCTAATTATCTATGTCCTGTTTCAGTCAACTACTATCATCCTGATCCTCTGATCATTCTAATTATCTATGTCCCGTTTCAGTCAATTACTGTCATCCTGATTCTCTGAACATTATAATTATCGATGTCCTGTTTCAGTCAATTACTATCATCCTGATCCTCTGTCCATTCTAATTATCTATGTCCTGTTTCAGTCAATTACTATCATCCTGATCCTCTGTCCATTCTAATTATCTATGTCCTGTTTCAGTCAACTACTATCATCCTGATCCTCTGATCATTCTAATTATCTATGTCCCGTTTCAGTCAATTACTATCATCCTGATCCTCTGTCTTTTATAATTATCTATGTCCTGTTTCAGTCAATTACTATCATCCTGATCCTCTCTCCATTCTAATTATCTATGTCCTGTTTCAGTCAATTACTATCATCCTGATCCTCTGTCTATTCTAATTATCTATGTCCCGTTTCAGTCAATTACTGTCATCCTGATCCTCTGAACATTCTAATTATCTATGTCCTGTTTCAGTCAATTACTATCATCCTGATCCTCTGTCTATTCTAATTATCTATGTCCTGTTTCAGTCAATTACTATCATCCTGATCCTCTGTCCATTCTAATTATCTATGTCCTGTTTCAGTCAATTACTATCATCCTGATCCTCTGAACATTCTAATTATCTATGTCCTGTTTCAGTCAATTACTATCATCCTGATCCTCTGTCCATTCTAATTATCTATGTCCCGTTTCAGTCAATTACTGTCGTCCTGATCCTCTGTCTATTCTAATTATCTATGTCCTGTTTCAGTCAATTACTATCATCCTGATCCTCTGTCCATTCTAACTATCTATGTCCTGTTTCAGTCAATTACTATCATCCTGATGCTCTGTCCATTCTAATTATCTATGTCCTGTTTCAGTCAATTACTATCATCCTTTTCCTCTGTCCATTCTGATTATCTATGTCCTGTTTCTGTCAATTACTATCATCCTGATCCTCTGTCCATTCTAATTATCTATGTCCTGTTTCAGTCAACTACTATCATCCTGATCCTCTGATCATTCTAATTATCTATGTCCCGTTTCAGTCAATTACTGTCATCCTGATTCTCTGAACATTATAATTATCGATGTCCTGTTTCAGTCAATTACTATCATCCTGATCCTCTGTCCATTCTAATTATCTATGTCCTGTTTCAGTCAATTACTATCATCCTGATCCTCTGTCCATTCTAATTATCTATGTCCTGTTTCAGTCAACTACTATCATCCTGATCCTCTGATCATTCTAATTATCTATGTCCCGTTTCAGTCAATTACTATCATCCTGATCCTCTGTCTTTTATAATTATCTATGTCCTGTTTCAGTCAATTACTATCATCCTGATCCTCTCTCCATTCTAATTATCTATGTCCTGTTTCAGTCAATTACTATCATCCTGATCCTCTGTCTATTCTAATTATCTATGTCCCGTTTCAGTCAATTACTGTCATCCTGATCCTCTGAACATTCTAATTATCTATGTCCTGTTTCAGTCAATTACTATCATCCTGATCCTCTGTCTATTCTAATTATCTATGTCCTGTTTCAGTCAATTACTATCATCCTGATCCTCTGTCCATTCTAATTATCTATGTCCTGTTTCAGTCAATTACTATCATCCTGATCCTCTGAACATTCTAATTATCTATGTCCTGTTTCAGTCAATTACTATCATCCTGATCCTCTGTCCATTCTAATTATCTATGTCCCGTTTCAGTCAATTACTGTCGTCCTGATCCTCTGTCTATTCTAATTATCTATGTCCTGTTTCAGTCAATTACTATCATCCTGATCCTCTGTCCATTCTAACTATCTATGTCCTGTTTCAGTCAATTACTATCATCCTGATGCTCTGTCCATTCTAATTATCTATGTCCTGTTTCAGTCAATTACTATCATCCTTTTCCTCTGTCCATTCTGATTATCTATGTCCTGTTTCTGTCAATTACTATCATCCTGATCCTCTGTCCATTCTAATTATCTATGTCCTGTTTCAGTCAATTAGTATCATCCTGATCCTCTGTACATTCTAATTATCTATGTCCTGTTTCAGTCAATTACTATCATCCTGATCCTCTGTACATTCTAATTATCTATTTCCTGATTCAGTCAATTACTGTCATCCTGATCCTCTGTCCATTCTAATTATCTATGTCCCGTTTCAGTCAATGACTATCATCCTTTTCCTCTCTCCATTCTAATTATCTATGTCCTGTTTCAGTCAATTACTATCATCCTTTTCCTCTGTCCATTCTAATTATCTATGTCCTGTTTCAGTCAATTACTATCATCCTGATGCTCTGTCCATTCTAATTATCTATTCCCTGTTTCAGTCAATTACTATCATCCTGATTCTCTGTCCATTCTAATTATCTATGTCCCGTTTCAGTCAATTACTGTCATCCTGATCCTCTGAACATTCTAATTATCTATGTCCTGTTTCAGTCAATTACTATCATCATGATCCTCTGTCCATTCTAATTATCTACGTCCTGTTTCAGCCAATTACTATCATCCTGATCCTCTGTCCATTCAAATTATCTATGTCCTGTTTCATTCAATTACTATCATCCTGATCCTCTGTCCATTCTAATTATCTATGTCCTGTTTCAGTCAACTACTATCATCCTGATCCTCTGATCATTCTAATTATCTATGTCCCGTTTCAGTCAATTACTATCATCCTGATCCTCTGTCTTTTATAATTATCTATGTCCTGTTTCAGTCAATTACTATCATCCTGATCCTCTGTCCATTCTAATTATCTATGTCCTGTTTCAGTCAATTACTATCATCCTGATCCTCTGTCTATTCTAATTATCTATGTCCCGTTTTAGTCAATTACTGTCATCCTGATCCTCTGAACATTCTAATTATCTATGTCCTGTTTCAGTCAATTACTATCATCCTGATCCTCTGTCTATTCTAATTATCTATGTCCTGTTTCAGTCAATTACTATCATCCTGATCCTCTGTCCATTCTAATTATCTATGTCCTGTTTCAGTCAATTACTATCATCCTGATCCTCTGTCCATTCTAATTATCTATGTCCCGTTTCAGTCAATTACTGTCGTCCTGATCCTCTGTCTATTCTAATTATCTATGTCCTGTTTCAGTCAATTACTATCATCCTGATCCTCTGTCCATTCTAATTATCTATGTCCCGTTTCAGTCAATTACTGTCATCCTGATCCTCTGTCTATTCTAATTATCTATGTCCTGTTTCAGTCAATTACTGTCATCCTGATCCTCTGTCTATTCTAATTATCTATGTCCTGTTTCAGTCAATTACTGTCTTCCTGATCCTCTGTCTATTCTAATTATCTATGTCCTGTTTCAGTCAATTACTATCATCCTGACACTCTGTCCATTCTAATTATCTATGTCCTGTTTCAGTCGATTACAAACATCCTGATCCTCTGTCCATTCTAATTATCTATGTCCTGTTTCAGTCAATTACTGTCATCCTGATCCTCTGAACATTCTAATTATCTATGTCCTGTTTCAGTCAATTACTATCATCCTGATCCTCTGTCCATTCTAATTATCTATGTCCTGTTTCAGTCAATTACTATAATCCTCATCCTCTGTCCATTCTAATTATCTATGGCCCGTTTCAGTCAATTACTATCATCCTGATGCTCTGTCCATTCTAATTATGTATGTGCTGTTTCAGTCAATTACTATCATCCTGATCCTCTGTCCATTCTAATTATCTATGTCCTGTTTCAGTCAATTACTATCATCCTGATCCTCTGGCTATTCTAATTATCTATGTCCTGTTTCAGTCAATTACTATCATCCTGATCCTCTGGCTATTCTAATTATCTATGTCCTGTTTCAGTCAATTACTATCATCCTGATCCTCTGTCCATTCTAATTATCTATGTCCTGTTTCAGTCAATTACTATCATCCTGATCCTCTGTCCATTCTAACTATCTCTGTCCTGTTTCAGTCAATTACTATCATCCTGATCCTCTGTCCATTCTAATTATCTATGTCCTGTTTCAGTCAATTACTATCATCCTTTTCCTCTGTCCATTCTGATTATCTATGTCCTGTTTCTGTCAATTACTATCATCCTGATCCTCTGTCCATTCTAATTATCTATGTCCTGTTTCAGTCAATTAGTATCATCCTGATCCTCTGTACATTCTAATTATCTATGTCCTGTTTCAGTCAATTACTATCATCCTGATCCTCTGTACATTCTAATTATCTATTTCCTGATTCAGTCAATTACTGTCATCCTGATCCTCTGTCCATTCTAATTATCTATGTCCCGTTTCAGTCAATGACTATCATCCTTTTCCTCTCTCCATTCTAATTATCTATGTCCTGTTTCAGTCAATTACTATCATCCTTTTCCTCTGTCCATTCTAATTATCTATGTCCTGTTTCAGTCAATTACTATCATCCTGATGCTCTGTCCATTCTAATTATCTATTTCCTGTTTCAGTCAATTACTATCATCCTGATCCTCTGTCCATTCTATTTATCTATGTCCCGTTTCAGTCAATTACTGTCATCCTGATCCTCTGAACATTCTAATTATCTATGTCCTGTTTCAGTCAATTACTATCATCATGATCCTCTGTCCATTCTAATTATCTACGTCCAGTTTCAGCCAATTACTATCATCCTGATCCTCTGTCCATTCAAATTATCTATGTCCTGTTTCAGTCAATTACTATCATCCTGATCCTCTGTCCTTTCTAATTATCTATGTCCCGTTTCAGTCAATTACTGTCATCCTGATCCTCTGAACATTCTAATCATCTATGTCCTGTTTCAGTCAATTACTATCATCCTGATCCTCTGAACACTCTAATTATCTATGTCCGATTTCAGTCAATTACTATCATCCTGATCCTCTGTCCATTCTAATTATCTATGTCCTGTTTCAGTCAATTACTATCATCCTGATCCTCTGAACATTCTAATTATCTATGTCCTGTTTCAGTCAATTACTATCATCCTGATCCTCTGTCCATTCTAATTATCTATGTCCTGTTTCAGTCAATTACTATCATCCTGATCCTCTGTCCATTCTAATTATCTATGTCCTGTTTCAGTCAATTACTATCATCCTGATCCTCTGAACATTCTAATTATCTATGTCCTGTTTCAGCCAATTACTATCATCCTGATCCTCTGTCCATTCAAATTATCTATGTCCTGTTTCAGTCAATTACTATCATCCTGATCCTCTGAACATTCTAATTATCTATGTCCTGTTTCAGTCAATTACTGTCATCCTGATCCTCTGAACATTCTAATTATCTATGTCCTGTTTCAGTCAATTACTATCATCCTGATCCTCTGTCCATTCTAATCATCTATGTCCTGTTTCAGTCAATTACTATCATCCTGATCCTCTGAACACTCTAATTATCTATGTCCTGTTTCAGTCAATTACTATCATCCTGATGCTCTGTCCATTCTAATTATCTATGTCCTGTTTCAGTCAATTACTATCATCCTGATCCTCTGAACATTCTAATTATCTATGTCCTGTTTCAGTCAATTACTATCATCCTGATCCTCTGTCCATTCTAGTTATCTATGTCCTGTTTCAGTCAATTACTATCATCCTGATCCTCTGTCCATTCTAATTATCTATGTCCTGTTTCAGTCAATCACTATCATCCTGATCCTCTGAACATTCTAATTATCTATGTCCTGTTTCAGTCAATTACTATCATACTCATCATCTGTCCATTCTAATTATCTATGTCCTGTTTCAGTCAATTACTATCATTGTGATCCCCTGTCTATTCTAATTATCTATGTCCTGTTTCAGTCAATTACTATCATCCTGATCCTCTGACCATTCTAATTATCTATGTCCTGTTTCAGTCAATTACTATCATCCTGATCCTCTGTCCATTCTAATTATCTATGTCCTGTTTCAGTCAATTACTATCATCCTGATCCTCTGTCCATTCTAATTATCTATGTCCTGCTTCAGTCAATTACTATCATCCTGATCCTCTGTCCATTCTAATTATCTACGTCCTGTTTCAGTCAATTACTATCATCCTGATCCTCTTTCCATTCTAATTATCTATGCCCTGTTTCAGTCAATTACTATCATCCTGATCCTCTGTCTATTCTAATTATCTATGTCCTGTTTCAGTCAATTAATATCATCCTGATCCTCTGAACATTCTAATTATCTATGTCCTGTTTCAGTCAATTACTATCATCCTGATCCTCTGTCCATTCTAATTATCTATGCCCTGTTTCAGTCAATTACTATCATCCTGATCCTCTGTCTATTCTAATTATCTATGTCCTGTTTCAGTCAATTACTATCATCCTGATCCTCTGTCCATTCTAATTATCTATGTCCTGTTTCAGTCAATTACTATCATCCTGATCCTCTGAACATTCTAATTATCTATGTCCTGTTTCAGTCAATTACTATCATCCTGATCCTCTGTCCATTCTAATTATCTATGTCCTGTTTCAGTCAATTACTATCATCCTGATCCCATGTCCATTCTAATTATCTATGTCCTGTTTCAGTCAATTACTATCATCCTGATCCTCTGTGTATTCTAATTATCTATGTCCTGTTTCCGTCAATTGCTGTCATCCTGATCCTCTGTCCATTCTAATTATCAATGTCCTGTTTCAGTCAATTACTGTCATCCTGATCCTCTGTCCATTCTAATTATCTATGTCCCGTTTCAGTCAATTACTATCATCCTTTTCCTCTGTCCATTCTAATTATCTATGTCCTGTTTCAGTCAATTACTATCATCCTTTTCCTCTATCCATTGTAATCATCTATGTCCTGTTTCAGTCAATTACTATCATCCTGATCCTCTGTACATTCTAATTATCTATGTCCTGTTTCAGTCAATTACTGTCATCCTGATCCTCTGTCCATTCTAATTATCTATGTCCCGTGTCAGTCAATTACTGTCATCCTGATCCTCTGTCCATTCTAATTATCTATGTCCTGTTTCAGCCAATTACTATCATCTTGATCCTCTGTCCATTCTAATTATCTGTGTCCTGTTTCAGTCAAATACTATCATCCTGATCCTCTGTCCATTCTAATTATCTATGTCCCGTTTCAGTCAATTACTGTCATCCTGATCCTCTGAACATTCTAATTATCTATGTCCTGTTTCAGTCAATTACTGTCATCCTGATCCTCTGAACATTCTAATTATCTATGTCCTGTTTCAGTCAATTACTATCATCCTGATCCTCTGTCCATTCTAATTATCTATGTCCTGTTTCAGTCAATTACTATCATCCTGATCCTCTGTCCATTGTAATCATCTATGTCCTGTTTCAGTCAATTACTATCATTCTAATCCTCTGTCCATTCTAATTCTCTATGTCCCATTTGAGTCAATTACTATCATCCTGATCCTCAGTCCATTCTAATTATCTATGTCCCGTTTCAGTCAATTAATGTCATCCTGATCCTCTGAACATTCTAATTATCTATGTCCTGTTTCAGTCAATTACTATCATCCTGATCTTCTGTCCATTCTAATTATCTACGTCCTGTTTCAGTCAATTACTATCATCCTGATCCTCTGTCTATTCTAATTATCTACGTCCTGCTTCAGTCAATTACTATCATCCTGATCCTCTGAACACTCTAATTATCTATGTCCTGTTTCAGTCAATTACTATCATCCTGATCCTCTGTCCATTCTAATTATCTATGTCCTGTTTCAGTCAATTACTATCATCCTGATCCTCTCTCCATTCTAATTATCTATGTCCTGTTTCAGTCAATTACTATCATCCTGATCCTCTGTCCATTCTAATTATCTATGTCCTGTTTCAGTCAATTACTATCATCCTGATCCTCTGAACATTCTAATTATCTATGTCCTGTTTCAGTCAATTACTATCATCCTCATCCTCTGTCCATTCTAATTATCTATGTCCTGTTTCAGTCAATTACTCTCATCCTGATCCTCTGACCATTTTAATTATCTATGTCCTGTTTCAGTCAATTACTATCATCCTGATCCTCTGTCCATTCTAATTATCTATGTCCTGTTTCAGTCAATTACTATCATCCTGATCTTCTGTCCATTCTAATTATCTACGTCCTGTTTCAGTCAATTACTATCATCCTGATCCTCTTTCCATTCTAATTATCTATGCCCTGTTTCAGTCAATTACTATCATCCTGATCCTCTGTCTATTCTAATTATCTATGTCCTGTTTCAGTCAATTACTATCATCCTGATCATCAAAACATTCTAATTATCTATGTCCTGTTTCAGTCAATTACTATCATCCTGATCCTCTGTCCATTCTAATTATCTATGTCCTGTTTCAGTCAATTACTATCATCCTGATCCTCTGTCCATTCTAATTATCTATGTCCTGTTTCAGTCAATTACTATCATCCTGATCCTCTGAACATTCTATTTATCTATGTCCTGTTTCAGTCAATTACTATCATCCTGACCCTCTGTCCATTCTAATTATCTATGTCCTGTTTCAGTCAATTACTATCATCCTGATCCTATGTCCGTTCTAATTATCTATGTCCTGTTTCAGTCAATTACTATCATCCTGATCCTCTGTGTATTCTAATTATCTATGTCCTGTTTCCGTCAATTACTGTCATCCTGATCCTCTGTCCATTCTAATTATCTATGTCCTGTTTCAGTCAATTACTATCATGCTGATCCTCTGAACATTCCAATTATCTATGTCCTGTTTCAGTCAATTACTGCCATCCTGATCCTCTGTCCATTCTAATTATCTATGTCCTGTTTCAGTCAATTACTATCATCCTGATCCTCTGTCCATTCTAATTATCTATGTCCTGTTTCAGTCAATTACTATCATCCTGATCCTCTGTCCATTCTAATTATCTATGTCCTGTTTCAGACAATTACTATCATCCTGATCCTCTGAACATTCTAATTATCTATGTCCTGTTTCAGTCAATTACTATCATCCTGATCCTCTGTCCATTCTAATTATCTATGTCCTGTTTCAGTCAATTACTATCATCCTGATCCTCTGTCCATTCTAATTATCTATGTCCTGTTTCAGTCAATTACTATCATCCTGATCCTCTGAACATTCTAATTATCAATGTCCTGTTTCAGTCAATTACTGTCATCCTGATCCTCTGAACATTCTAATTATCTATGTCCTGTTTCAGTCAATTACTATCATCCTGATCCTCTGTCTATTCTAATTATCTATGTCCTGTTTCAGTCAATTACTATCATCCTGATCCTCTGAACACTCTAATTATCTATGTCCTGTTTCAGTCAATTACTATCATCCTGATCCTCTGTCCATTATAATTATCTATTTCCTGTTTCAGTCAATTACTATCATCCTGATCCTCTGAACATTCTAAATATCTATGTCCTGTTTCAGTCAATTACTATCATCCTGATCCTCTGTCCATTCTAATTATCTATGTCCTGTTTCAGTCAATTACTATCATCGTGATCCTCTGTCCATTCTAATTATCTATGTCCTGTTTCAGTCAATTACTATCATCCTGATCCTCTGAACATTCTAATTATCAATGTCCTGTTTCAGTCAATATTACTATCATCCTGATCCTCTGTCCATTCTAATTATCTATGTCCTGTTTCAGTCAATTACTATGATCCTGATCCTCTGTCCATTCTAATTATCTATGTCTTCTTTCAGTCAATTACTATCATCCTGATCTTCTGAACATTCTAAATATCTATGTCCTGTTTCAGTCAATTACTATCATCCTGATCCTCTGTCCATTCTAATTATCTATGTCCTGTTTCAGTCAATTACTATCATCCTGATCCTCTGTCCATTCTAATTATCTATGTCCTGTTTCAGTCAATTACTATCATCCTGATCCTCTGTCCATTCTAATTATCTACGTCCTGTTTCAGTCAATTACTATCATCCTGATCCTCTTTCCATTCTAATTATCTATGCCCTGTTTCAGTCAATTACTATCATCCTGATCCTCTGTCTATTCTAATTATCTATGTCCTGTTTCAGTCAATTACTATCATCCTGATCCTCTGAACATTCTAATTATCTATGTCCTGTTTCAGTCAATTACTATCATCCTGATCCTCTGTCCATTCTAATTATCTATGTCCTGTTTCAGTCAATTACTATCATCCTGATCCTCTGTTCATTCTAATTATCTGTGTCCTGTTTCCGTCAATTACTATCATCCTGATCCTCTGAACATTCTAATTATCTATGTCCTGTTTCAGTCAATTACTATCATCCTGATCCTCTGTCCATTCTAATTATCTATGTCCTGTTTCAGTCAATTACTATCATCCTGATCCTATGTCCATTCTAATTATCTATGTCCTGTTTCAGTCAATTACTATCATCCTGATCCTCTGTGTATTCTAATTATCTATGTCCTGTTTCCGTCAATTACTGTCATCCTGATCCTCTGTCCATTCTAATTATCTATGTCCTGTTTCAGTCAATTACTATCATCCTGATCCTCTGTCCATTCTAATTATCTATGTCCTGTTTCAGTCAATTACTATCATCCTGATCCTCTGTCCATTCTAATTATCTATGTCCTGTTTCAGTCAATTACTATCATCCTGATCCTCTGAACATTCTAAATATCTGTGTCCTGTTTCAGTCAATTACTATCATCCTGATCCTCTGTCCATTCTAATTATCTATGTCCTGTTTCAGTCAATTACTATCATCCTGATCCTCTGTCCATTCTAATTATCTATGTCCTGTTTCAGTCAATTACTATCATCCTGATCCTCTGTCCATTCTAATTATCAATGTCCTGTTTCAGTCAATATTACTATCATCCTGATCCTCTGTCCATTCCAATTATCTATGTCCTGTTTCAGTCAATTACTATGATCCTGATCCTCTGTCCATTCTAATTATCTATGTCCTGTTTCAGTCAATTACTATCATCCTGATCCACTGTCCATTCTAATTATCTATGTCCTGTTTCAGTCAATTACTATCATCCTGATCCTCTGAACATTCTAATTATCTATGTCCTGTTTCAGTCAATTACTATCATCCTGATCCTCTGTCCATTCTAATTATCTATGTCCTGTTTCAGTCAATTACTGTCATCCTGATCCTCTGTCTATTCTAATTATCTATGTCCTGTTTCAGTCAATTACTATCATCCTGATCCTCTGACCATTCTAATTATCTATGTCCTGTTTCAGTCAATTACTATCATCCTGATCCTCTGTCCATTCTAATTATCTATGTCCTGTTTCAGTCAATTACTATCATCCTGATCCTCTGTCCATTCTAATTATCTACGTCCTGTTTCAGTCAATTACTATCATTCTGATCCTCTTTCCATTCTAATTATCTATGCCCTGTTTCAGTCAATTACTATCATCCTGATCCTCTGTCTATTCTAATTATCTATGTCCTGTTTCAGTCAATTACTATCATCCTGATCCTCTTTCCATTCTAATTATCTATGTCCTGTTTCAGTCAAATACTATCATCCTGATCCTCTGTCCATTCTAATTATCTATGTCCTGTTTCAGTCAATTACTATCATCCTGATCCTCTGTCCATTCTAATTATCTATGTCCTGTTTCAGTCAATTACTGTCATCCTGATCCTCTGAACATTCTAATTATCTATGTCCTGTTTCATTCAATTACTATCATCCTGATCCTCTGTCCATTCTAATTATCTATGTCCTGTTTCAGTCAATTACTATCATCCTGATCCTATGTCCATTCTAATTATCTATGTCCTGTTTCAGTCAATTACTATCATCCTGATCCTCTGTCCATTCTAATTATCTATGTCCTGTTTCAGTCAATTACTATCATCCTGATCCTCTTTCCATTCTAATTATCTATGTCCTGTTTCAGTCAATTACTATCATCCTGATCCTCTGTCCATTCTAATTATCTATGTCCTGTTTCAGTCAATTACTATCATTCTGATCCTCTGTACATTCTAATTATCTATGTCCTGTTTCAGTCAATTACTATCATCCTGATCCTCTGTCCATTCTAATTATCTATGTCCTGTTTCAGTCAATTACTATCATCCTGATCCTCTGAACATTCTAATTATCAATGTCCTGTTTCAGTCAATTACTATCATCCTGATCCTCTGTCTATTCTAATTATCTATGTCCTGTTTCAGTCAATTACTCTCATACTGATCCTCTGAACATTCTAATTATCTATGTCCTGTTTCAGTCAATTACTATCATCCTGATCCTCTCTCCATTCTAATTATCTATGTCCTGTTTCAGTCAATTACTATCATCCTGATCCTCTCTCCATTCTAATTATCTATGTCCTGTTTCAGTCAATTACTATCATCCTGATCCTCTGAACATTCTAATTATCAATGTCCTGTTTCAGTCAATTACTATCATCCTGATCCTCTGTCTATTCTAATTATCTATGTCCTGTTTCAGTCAATTACTATCATCCTGATCCTCTCTCCATTCTAATTATCTATGTCCTGTTTCAGTCAATTACTATCATCCTGATCCTCTGAACATTCTAATTATCTATGTCCTGTTTCAGTCAATTACTATCATCCTGATCCTCTGTCCATTCTAATTATCTATGTCCTGTTTCAGTCAATTACTATCATCCTGATCCTCTGAACATTCTAATTATCTATGTCCTGTTTCAGTCAATTTCTCTCATCCTGATCCTCTGAACATTCTAATTATCTATGTCCTCTTTCAGTCAATTACTGTCATCCTGATCCTCTGAACATTCTAATTATCTATGACCTGCTTCAGTCAATTACTATCATCCTGATCCTCTGAACTTTCTAATTATCTATGTCCTGTTTCAGTCAATTACTATCATCCTGATCCTCTGTCCATTCTAATTATCTGTGTCCTGTTTCAGTCAATTACTATCATCCTGATCCTCTGAACAATCTAATTATCATGTCCTGTTTCAGTCAATTACTATCATCCTGATCCTCTGTCCATTCTAATTATCTATGTCCTGTTTCAGTCAATTACTATCATCCTTATCCTCTGTCTATTATAATTATCTATGTCCTGTTTCAGGCAATTACTATCATCCTGATCCTCTGTCCATTCTAATAATCTATATCCTGTTTCAGTCAATTACTATCATCCTGATCCTCTGTCTATTCTAATTATCTATGTCCTGTTTCAGTCAATTACTATCATCCTGATCCACTGTCCATTCTAATTATCTATGTCCTGTTTCAGTCAATTACTATCTTCCTGATCCTCTGAACATTCTAATTATCGATGTCCTGTTTCAGTCACTTACTATCATCCTGATCCTCTGTCCATTCAAAAATCTATGTCCTGTTTCAGTCAATTACTATCATCCTGATCCTATGTCCATTCTAATTATCTATGTCCTGTTTCAGTCAATTACTATCATCCTGATTCTCTGTGTATTCTAATTATCTATGTCCTGTTTCCGTCAATTACTGTCATCCTGATCCTCTGTCCATTCTAATTATCTATGTCCTGTTTCAGTCAATTACTATCATCCTGATCCTCTGAACATTCTAATTATCTATGTCCTGTTTCAGTCAATTACTATCATCCTGATCCTCGGAACATTCTAATTATCTATGTCCTGTTTCAGTCAATTACTATCATCCTCATCCTCTGTCCATTCTAATTATCTATGTCCTGTTTCAGTCAATTACTATCATCCTGATCCCCTGTCTATTCTAATTATCTATGTCCTGTTTCAGTCAATTACTATCATCCTGATCCTCTGTCCATTCTAATTATCTATGTCCTGTTTCAGACAATTACTATCATCCTGATCCTCTGAACATTCTAATTATCTATGTCCTGTTTCAGTCAATTACTATCATCCTGATCCTCTGTCCATTCTAATTATCTATGTCCTGTTTCAGTCAATTACTATCATCCTGATCCTCTGTCCATTCTAATTATCTATGTCCTGTTTCAGTCAATTACTATCATCCTGATCCTCTGAACATTCTAATTATCAATGTCATGTTTCAGTCAATTACTGTCATCCTGATCCTCTGAACATTCTAATTATCTATGTCCTGTTTCAGTCAATTACTATCATCCTGATCCTCTGTCCATTCTAATTATCTATGTCCTGTTTCAGTCAATTACTATCATCCTGATCCTCTGTCCATTCTAATTATCTATGTCCTGTTTCAGTCAATTACTATCATCCTGATCCTCTGAACATTCTAATTATCAATGTCCTGTTTCAGTCAATTACTGTCATCCTGATCCTCTGAACATTCTAATTATCTATGTCCTGTTTCAGTCAATTACTATCATCCTGATCCTCTGTCTATTCTAATTATCTATGTCCTGTTTCAGTCAATTACTATCATCCTGATCCTCTGAACACTCTAATTATCTATGTCCTGTTTCAGTCAATTACTATCATCCTGATCCTCTGTCCATTATAATTATCTATTTCCTGTTTCAGTCAATTACTATCATCCTGATCCTCTGAACATTCTAAATATCTATGTCCTGTTTCAGTCAATTACTATCATCCTGATCCTCTGTCCATTCTAATTATCTATGTCCTGTTTCAGTCAATTACTATCATCGTGATCCTCTGTCCATTCTAATTATCTATGTCCTGTTTCAGTCAATTACTATCATCCTGATCCTCTGAACATTCTAATTATCAATGTCCTGTTTCAGTCAATATTACTATCATCCTGATCCTCTGTCCATTCTAATTATCTATGTCCTGTTTCAGTCAATTACTATGATCCTGATCCTCTGTCCATTCTAATTATCTATGTCTTGTTTCAGTCAATTACTATCATCCTGATCTTCTGAACATTCTAAATATCTATGTCCTGTTTCAGTCAATTACTATCATCCTGATCCTCTGTCCATTCTAATTATCTATGTCCTGTTTCAGTCAATTACTATCATCCTGATCCTCTGTCCATTCTAATTATCTATGTCCAGTTTCAGTCAATTACTATCATCCTGATCCTCTGTCCATTCTAATTATCTACGTCCTGTTTCAGACAATTACTATCATCCTGATCCTCTTTCCATTCTAATTATCTATGCCCTGTTTCAGTCAATTACTGTCATCCTGATCCTCTGTCTATTCTAATTATCTATGTCCTGTTTCAGTCAATTACTATCATCCTGATCCTCTGAACATTCTAATTATCTATGTCCTGTTTCATTCAATTACTATCATCCTGATCCTCTGTCCATTCTAATTATCTATGTCCTGTTTCAGTCAATTACTATCATCCTGATCCTCTGTCCATTCTAATTATCTGTGTCCTGTTTCAGTCTATTACTATCATCCTGATCCTCTGAACATTCTAATTATCTATGTCCTGTTTCAGTCAATTACTATCATCCTGATCCTCTGTCCATTCTAATTATCTATGTCCTGTTTCAGTCAATTACTATCATCCTGATCCTATGTCCATTCTAATTATCTATGTCCTGTTTCAGTCAATTACTATCATCCTGATCCTCTGTGTATTCTAATTATCTATGTCCTGTTTCCGTCAATTACTGTCATCCTGATCCTCTGTCCATTCTAATTATCTATGTCCTGTTTCAGTCAATTACTATCATCCTGATCCTCTGTCCATTCTAATTATCTATGTCCTGTTTCAGTCAATTACTATCATCCTGATCCTCTGTCCATTCTAATTATCTATGTCCTGTTTCAGTCAATTACTATCATCCTGATCCTCTGAACATTCTAAATATCTGTGTCCTGTTTCAGTCAATTACTATCATCCTGATCCTCTGTCCATTCTAATTATCTATGTCCTGTTTCAGTCAATTACTATCATCCTGATCCTCTGTCCATTCTAATTATCTATGTCCTGTTTCAGTCAATTACTATCATCCTGATCCTCTGTCCATTCTAATTATCAATGTCCTGTTTCAGTCAATATTACTATCATCCTGATCCTCTGTCCATTCCAATTATCTATGTCCTGTTTCAGTCAATTACTATGATCCTGATCCTCTGTCCATTCTAATTATCTGTGTCCTGTTTCAGTCAATTACTATCATCCTGATCCACTGTCCATTCTAATTATCTATGTCCTGTTTCAGTCAATTACTATCATCCTGATCCTCTGAACATTCTAATTATCTATGTCCTGTTTCAGTCAATTACTATCATCCTGATCCTCTGTCCATTCTAATTATCTATGTCCTGTTTCAGTCAATTACTGTCATCCTGATCCTCTGTCTATTCTAATTATCTATGTCCTGTTTCAGTCAATTACTATCATCCTGATCCTCTGACCATTCTAATTATCTATGTCCTGTTTCAGTCAATTACTATCATCCTGATCCTCTGTCCATTCTAATTATCTATGTCCTGTTTCAGTCAATTACTATCATCCTGATCCTCTGTCCATTCTAATTATCTACGTCCTGTTTCAGTCAATTACTATCATTCTGATCCTCTTTCCATTCTAATTATCTATGCCCTGTTTCAGTCAATTACTATCATCCTGATCCTCTGTCTATTCTAATTATCTATGTCCTGTTTCAGTCAATTACTATCATCCTGATCCTCTTTCCATTCTAATTATCTATGTCCTGTTTCAGTCAAATACTATCATCCTGATCCTCTGTCTATTCTAATTATCTATGTCCTGTTTCAGTCAATTACTGTCATCCTGATCCTCTGAACATTCTAATTATCTATGTCCTGTTTCAGTCAATTACTATCATCCTGATCCTCTGTCCATTCTAATTATCTATGTCCTGTTTCAGTCAATTACTATCATCCTGATCCTATGTCCATTCTAATTATCTATGTCCTGTTTCAGTCAATTACTATCATCCTGATCCTCTGTCCATTCTAATTATCTATGTCCTGTTTCAGTCAATTACTATCATCCTGATCCTCTTTCCATTCTAATTATCTATGTCCTGTTTCAGTCAATTACTATCATCCTGATCCTCTGTCCATTCTAATTATCTATGTCCTGTTTCAGTCAATTACTATCATTCTGATCCTCTGTACATTCTAATTATCTATGTCCTGTTTCAGTCAATTACTATCATCCTGATCCTCTGTCCATTCTAATTATCTATGTCCTGTTTCAGTCAATTACTATCATCCTGATCCTCTGAACATTCTAATTATCAATGTCCTGTTTCAGTCAATTACTATCATCCTGATCCTCTGTCTATTCTAATTATCTATGTCCTGTTTCAGTCAATTACTCTCATACTGATCCTCTGAACATTCTAATTATCTATGTCCTGTTTCAGTCAATTACTATCATCCTGATCCTCTCTCCATTCTAATTATCTATGTCCTGTTTCAGTCAATTACTATCATCCTGATCCTCTCTCCATTCTAATTATCTATGTCCTGTTTCAGTCAATTACTATCATCCTGATCCTCTGAACATTCTAATTATCAATGTCCTGTTTCAGTCAATTACTATCATCCTGATCCTCTGTCTATTCTAATTATCTATGTCCTTTTTCAGTCAATTACTATCATCCTGATCCTCTCTCCATTCTAATTATCTATGTCCTGTTTCAGTCAATTACTATCATCCTGATCCTCTGAACATTCTAATTATCTATGTCCTGTTTCAGTCAATTACTATCATCCTGATCCTCTGTCCATTCTAATTATCTATGTCCTGTTTCAGTCAATTACTATCATCCTGATCCTCTGAACATTCTAATTATCTATGTCCTGTTTCAGTCAATTACTCTCATCCTGATCCTCTGAACATTCTAATTATCTATGTCCTGTTTCAGTCAATTACTGTCATCCTGATCCTCTGAACATTCTAATTATCTATGACCTGCTTCAGTCAATTACTATCATCCTGATCCTCTGAACTTTCTAATTATCTATGTCCTGTTTCAGTCAATTACTATCATCCTGATCCTCTGTCCATTCTAATTATCTGTGTCCTGTTTCAGTCAATTACTATCATCCTGATCCTCTGAACAATCTAATTATCAATGTCCTGTTTCAGTCAATTACTATCATCCTGATCCTCTGTCCATTCTAATTATCTATGTCCTGTTTCAGTCAATTACTATCATCCTTATCCTCTGTCTATTATAATTATCTATGTCCTGTTTCAGGCAATTACTATCATCCTGATCCTCTGTCCATTCTAATAATCTATATCCTGTTTCAGTCAATTACTATCATCCTGATCCTCTGTCTATTCTAATTATCTATGTCTTGTTTCAGTCAATTACTATCATCCTGATCCACTGTCCATTCTAATTATCTATGTCCTGTTTCAGTCAATTACTATCTTCCTGATCCTCTGAACATTCTAATTATCGATGTCCTGTTTCAGTCACTTACTATCATCCTGATCCTCTGTCCATTCAAAAATCTATGTCCTGTTTCAGTCAATTACTATCATCCTGATCCTATGTCCATTCTAATTATCTATGTCCTGTTTCAGTCAATTACTATCATCCTGATTCTCTGTGTATTCTAATTATCTATGTCCTGTTTCCGTCAATTACTGTCATCCTGATCCTCTGTCCATTCTAATTATCTATGTCCTGTTTCAGTCAATTACTATCATCCTGATCCTCTGAACATTCTAATTATCTATGTCCTGTTTCAGTCAATTACTATCATCCTGATCCTCGGAACATTCTAATTATCTATGTCCTGTTTCAGTCAATTACTATCATCCTCATCCTCTGTCCATTCTAATTATCTATGTCCTGTTTCAGTCAATTACTATCATCCTGATCCCCTGTCTATTCTAATTATCTATGTCCTGTTTCAGTCAATTACTATCATCCTGATCCTCTGACCATTCTAATTATCTATGTCCTGTTTCAGTCAATTACTATCATCCTGATCCTCTGTCCATTCTAATTATCTACGTCCTGTTTCAGTCAATTACTATCATCCTGATCCTCTGTCCATTCTAATTATCTATGCCCTGTTTCCGTCAATTACTATCATCCTGATCCTCTGTCTATTCTAATTATCTATGTCCTGTTTCAGTCAATTACTATCATCCTGATCCTCTGAACATTCTAATTATCTATGTCCTGTTTCAGTCAATTACTATCATCCTGATCCTCTGTCCATTCTAATTATCTATGTCCTGTTTCAGTCAATTACTATCATCCTGATCCTCTGAACATTCTAATTATCTTTGTCCTGTTTCCGTCAATTACTGTCATCCTGATCCTCTGTCCATTCTAATTATCTATGTCCTGTTTCAGTCAATTACTATCATCCTGATGCTCTGTCCATTCTAATTATCTATGTCCTGTTACAGTCAATTACTATCATCCTGATCCTATGTCCATTCTAATTATCTATGTCCTGTTTCAGTCAATTACTATCATCCTGATCCTCTGTGTATTCTAATTATCTATGTCTGGTTTTCCGTCAATTACTGTCATCCTGATCCTCTGTCCATTCTAATTATCTATGTCCTGTTTCAGTCAATTACTATCATCCTGATCCTCTGAACATTCTAATTATCTATGTCCTGTTTCCGTCAATTACTATCATCCTGATCCTCTGTCCATTCTAATTATCTATATCCAGTTTCAGTCAATTACTATCATCCTGATCCTCTGTCCATTCTAATTATCTATGTCCTGTTTCAGTCAATTACTATCATCCTGATCCTCTGAACATTCTAATTATCTATGTCCTGTTTCAGTCAATTACTGTCATCCTGATCCTTTGAACATTCTAATTATCTATGTCCTGTTTCAGTCAATTACTATCATCCTGATCCTCTGTCCATTCTAATTATCTATGTCCTGTTTCAGTCAATTACTATCATCCTGATCCTCTGAACATTCTAATTATCTATGTCCTGTTTCAGTCAATTACTATCATCCTGATCCTCTGTCTATTCTAATTATCTATGTCCTGTTTCAGTCAATTACTATCATCCTGATCCTCTGTCCATTCTAATTATCTATGTCCTGTTTCAGTCAATTACTATCATCCTGATCCTCTGAACATTCTACTTATCTATGTCCTGTTTCAGTCAATTACTATCATCCTGATCCTCTGTCCATTCTAATTATCTATGTCCTGTTTCAGTCACTTACTATCATCCTGATCCTCTGAACATTCTAATTATCTGTGTCCTGTTTCAGTCAATTACTATCATCCTGATCCTCTGTCCATTCTAATTATCTATGTCCTGTTTCAGTCAATTACTATCATCCTGATCCTCTGTCCATTCTAATTAGCTATGTCCTGTTTCAGTCAATTACTATCATCCTGATCCTCTGAACATTCTAATTATCTATGTCCTGTTTCCGTCAATTACTGTCATCCTGATCCTCTGTCTATTCTAATTATCTATGTCCTGTTTCAGTCAATTACTATCATCCTGATCCTCTGTCCATTCTAATTATCTATGTCCTGTTTCAGTCAATTACTATCATCCTGATCCTACGTCCATTCTAATTATCTATGTCCTGTTTCAGTCAATTACTATCATCCTGATCCTCTGTGTATTCTAATTATCTATGTCCTGTTTCCGTCAATTACTGTCATCCTGATCCTCTGTCCATTCTAATTATCTATGTCCTGTTTCAGTCAATTACTATCATCCTGATCCTCTGAACATTCTAATTATCTATGTCCTGTTTCAGTCAATTACTATCATCCTGATCCTCTGTCCATTCTAATTATCTATGTCCTGTTTCAGTCAATTACTATCATCCTGATCCTCTGTCCATTCTAATTATCTATGTCCTGTTTCAGTCAATTACTATCATCCTGATCCTCTGTCTTTTATAATTATCTATGTCCTGTTTCAGTCAATTACTATCATCCTGATCCTCTGAACATTCTAATTATCTATGTCCTGTTTCAGTCAATTACTATCATCCTGATCCTCTGTCCATTCTAATTATCTATGTCCTGTTTCAGTCAATTACTATCATCCTGATCCTCTGAACATTCTAATTATCTATGTCCTGTTTCAGTCAATTACTATCATCCTGATCCTCTGTCCATTCTAATTATCTATGTCCTGTTTCAGTCAATTACTATCATCCTGATCCTCTGAACATTCTAATTATCTATGTCCTGTTTCAGTCAATTACTATCATCCTGATCCTCTGTCTATTCTAATTATCTATGTCCTGTTTCAGTCAATTACTATCATCCTGATCCTCTGTCCATTCTAATTATCTATGTCCTGTTTCAGTCAATTACTATCATCCTGATCCTCTGAACATTCTACTTATCTATGTCCTGTTTCAGTCAATTACTATCATCCTGATCCTCTGTCCATTCTAATTATCTATGTCCTGTTTCAGTCACTTACTATCATCCTGATCCTCTGAACATTCTAATTATCTGTGTCCTGTTTCAGTCAATTACTATCATCCTGATCCTCTGTCCATTCTAATTATCTATGTCCTGTTTCAGTCAATTACTATCATCCTGATCCTCTGTCCATTCTAATTAGCTATGTCCTGTTTCAGTCAATTACTATCATCCTGATCCTCTGAACATTCTAATTATCTATGTCCTGTTTCCGTCAATTACTGTCATCCTGATCCTCTGTCTATTCTAATTATCTATGTCCTGTTTCAGTCAATTACTATCATCCTGATCCTCTGTCCATTCTAATTATCTATGTCCTGTTTCAGTCAATTACTATCATCCTGATCCTATGTCCATTCTAATTATCTATGTCCTGTTTCAGTCAATTACTATCATCCTGATCCTCTGTGTATTCTAATTATCTATGTCCTGTTTCCGTCAATTACTGTCATCCTGATCCTCTGTCCATTCTAATTATCTATGTCCTGTTTCAGTCAATTACTATCATCCTGATCCTCTGAACATTCTAATTATCTATGTCCTGTTTCAGTCAATTACTATCATCCTGATCCTCTGTCCATTCTAATTATCTATGTCCTGTTTCAGTCAATTACTATCATCCTGATCCTCTGTCCATTCTAATTATCTATGTCCTGTTTCAGTCAATTACTATCATCCTGATCCTCTGTCTTTTATAATTATCTATGTCCTGTTTCAGTCAATTACTATCATCCTGATCCTCTGAACATTCTAATTATCTATGTCCTGTTTCAGTCAATTACTATCATCCTGATCCTCTGTCCATTCTAATTATCTATGTCCTGTTTCAGTCAATTACTATCATCCTGATCCTCTGAACATTCTAATTATCTATGTCCTGTTTCAGTCAATTACTATCATCCTGATCCTCTGTCCATTCTAATTATCTATGTCCTGTTTCAGTCAATTACTATCATCCTGATCCTCTGTCCATTCTAATTATCTATGTCCTGTTTCAGTCAATTACTATCATCCTGATCCTCTGTCCATTCTAATTATCTATGTCCTGTTTCAGTCCATTACTATCATCCTGATCCTCTGTCTATTCTAATTATCTATGTCCTGTTTCAGGCAATTACTATCATCCTGATCCTCTGTCCATTCTAATAATCTATGTCCTGTTTCAGTCAATTACTATCATCCTGATCCTCTGTCCATTCTAATTATCTATGTCCTGTTTCAGTCAATTACTATCATCCTGATCCTCTGAACATTCTAATTATCTATGTCCTGTTTCAGTCAATTACTATCATCCTGATCCTCTGTCCATTCTAATTATCTATGTCCTGTTTCAGTCAATTACTATCATCCTGATCCTCTGTCCATTCTAATTATCTATGTCCTGTTTCAGTCAATTACTATCATCCTGATCCTCTGTCCATTCTAATTATCTATGTCCTGTTTCAGTCCATTACTATCATCCTGATCCTCTGTCTATTCTAATTATCTATGTCCTGTTTCAGGCAATTACTATCATCCTGATCCTCTGTCCATTCTAATAATCTATGTCCTGTTTCAGTCAATTACTATCATCCTGATCCTCTGTCTCTTCTAATTATCTATGTCCTGTTTCAGTCAATTAATATCATCCTGATCCTCTGTCTCTTCTAATAATCTATGTCCTGTTTCAGTCAATTACTATCATCCTGATCCTCTGTCCATTCTAATTATCTATGTCCTGTTTCAGTCAATTACTATCATCCTGATCCTCTGAACATTCTAATTATCTATGTCCTGTTTCAGTCAATTACTATCATCCTGATCCTCTGTCCATTCTAATTATCTATGTCCTGTTTCAGTCACTTACTATCATCCTGATCCTATGTCCATTCAAATTATCTATGTCCTGTTTCAGTCAATTACTATCATCCTGATCCTCTGTCCATTCTAATTATCTATGTCCTGTTTCAGTCAATTACTATCATCGTGATCCTCTGTCCATTCTAATTATCTATGTCCTGTTTCAGTCAATTACTATCATCCTGATCCTCTGAACATTCTAATTATCTATGTCCTGTTTCAGTCAATTACTATCATCCTGATCCTCTGTCCATTCAAATTATCTATGTCCTGTTTCAGTCAATTACTATCATCCTGATCCTCTGTCCATTCTAATTATCTATGTCCTGTTTCAGTCAATTACTATCATCCTGATCCTCTGAACAATCTAATTATCTATGTCCTGTTTCAGTCAATTACTATCATCCTGATCCTCTGTCCATTCTAATTATCTATGTCCTGTTTCAGTCAATTACTATCATCCTGATCCTCTGAACATTCTACTTATCTATGTCCTGTTTCAGTCAATTACTATCATCCTGATCCTCTGTCCATTCTAATTATCTATGTCCTGTTTCAGTCACTTACTATCATCCTGATCCTCTGAACATTCTAATTATCTGTGTCCTGTTTCAGTCAATTACTATCATCCTGATCCTCTGTCCATTCTAATTATCTATGTCCTGTTTCAGTCAATTACTATCATCCTGATCCTCTGTCCATTCTAATTAGCTATGTCCTGTTTCAGTCAATTACTATCATCCTGATCCTCTGAACATTCTAATTATCTATGTCCTGTTTCCGTCAATTACTGTCATCCTGATCCTCTGTCTATTCTAATTATCTATGTCCTGTTTCAGTCAATTACTATCATCCTGATCCTCTGTCCATTCTAATTATCTATGTCCTGTTTCAGTCAATTACTATCATCCTGATCCTATGTCCATTCTAATTATCTATGTCCTGTTTCAGTCAATTACTATCATCCTGATCCTCTGTGTTTTCTAATTATCTATGTCCTGTTTCCGTCAATTACTGTCATCCTGATCCTCTGTCCATTCTAATTATCTATGTCCTGTTTCAGTCAATTACTATGATCCTGATCCTCTGAACATTCTAATTATCTATGTCCTGTTTCAGTCAATTACTATCATCCTGATCCTCTGTCCATTCTAATTATCTATGTCCTGTTTCAGTCAATTACTATCATCCTGATCCTCTGTCCATTCTAATTATCTATGTCCTGTTTCAGTCAATTACTATCATCCTGATCCTCTGTCTTTTATAATTATCTATGTCCTGTTTCAGTCAATTACTATCATCCTGATCCTCTGAACATTCTAATTATCTATGTCCTGTTTCAGTCAATTACTATCATCCTGATCCTCTGTCCATTCTAATTATCTATGTCCTGTTTCAGTCAATTACTATCATCCTGATCCTCTGAACATTCTAATTATCTATGTCCTGTTTCAGTCAATTACTATCATCCTGATCCTCTGTCCATTCTAATTATCTATGTCCTGTTTCAGTCAATTACTATCATCCTGATCCTCTGTCCATTCTAATTATCTATGTCCTGTTTCAGTCAATTACTATCATCCTGATCCTCTGTCCATTCTAATTATCTATGTCCTGTTTCAGTCCATTACTATCATCCTGATCCTCTGTCTATTCTAATTATCTATGTCCTGTTTCAGGCAATTACTATCATCCTGATCCTCTGTCCATTCTAATAATCTATGTCCTGTTTCAGTCAATTACTATCATCCTGATCCTCTGTCCATTCTAATTATCTATGTCCTGTTTCAGTCAATTACTATCATCCTGATCCTCTGAACATTCTAATTATCTATGTCCTGTTTCAGTCAATTACTATCATCCTGATCCTCTGTCCATTCTAATTATCTATGTCCTGTTTCAGTCAATTACTATCATCCTGATCCTCTGTCCATTCTAATTATCTATGTCCTGTTTCAGTCAATTACTATCATCCTGATCCTCTGTCCATTCTAATTATCTATGTCCTGTTTCAGTCCATTACTATCATCCTGATCCTCTGTCTATTCTAATTATCTATGTCCTGTTTCAGTCAATTAATATCATCCTGATCCTCTGTCTCTTCTAATAATCTATGTCCTGTTTCAGTCAATTACTATCATCCTGATCCTCTGTCCATTCTAATTATCTATGTCCTGTTTCAGTCAATTACTATCATCCTGATCCTCTGAACATTCTAATTATCTATGTCCTGTTTCAGTCAATTACTATCATCCTGATCCTATGTCCATTCTAATTATCTATGTCCTGTTTCAGTCAATTACTATCATCCTGATCCTCTGTGTATTCTAATTATCTATGTCCTGTTTCCGTCAATTACTGTCATCCTGATCCTCTGTCTCTTCTAATTATCTATGTCCTGTTTCAGTCAATTAATATCATCCTGATCCTCTGTCTCTTCTAATAATCTATGTCCTGTTTCAGTCAATTACTATCATCCTGATCCTCTGTCCATTCTAATTATCTATGTCCTGTTTCAGTCAATTACTATCATCCAGATCCTCTGAACATTCTAATTATCTATGTCCTGTTTCAGTCAATTACTATCATCCTGATCCTCTGTCCATTCTAATTATCTATGTCCTGTTTCAGTCACTTACTATCATCCTGATCCTATGTCCATTCAAATTATCTATGTCCTGTTTCAGTCAATTACTATCATCCTGATCCTCTGTCCATTCTAATTATCTATGTCCTGTTTCAGTCAATTACTATCATCCTGATCCTCTGTCCATTCTAATTATCTATGTCCTGTTTCAGTCAATTACTATCATCCTGATCCTCTGAACATTCTAATTATCTATGTCCTGTTTCAGTCAATTACTATCATCCTGATCCTCTGTCCATTCTAATTATCTATGTCCTGTTTCAGTCAATTACTATCATCCTGATCCTCTGTCCATTCTAATTATCTATGTCCTGTTTCAGTCAATTACTATCATCCTGATCCTCTGAACAATCTACTTATCTATGTCCTGTTTCAGTCAATTACTATCATCCTGATCCTCTGTCCATTCTAATTATCTATGTCCTGTTTCAGTCAATTACTATCATCCTGATCCTCTGAACATTCTAATTATCTGTGTCCTGTTTCAGTCAATTACTATCATCCTGATCCTCTGTCCATTCTAATTATCTATGTCCTGTTTCAGTCAATTACTATCATCCTAATCCTATGTCCATTCTAATTATCTATGTCCTGTTTCAGTCAATTACTATCATCATGATCCTCTGTCCATTCTAATTATCTATGTCCTGTTTCAGTCAATTACTATCATCCTGATCCTCTGTCCATTCTAATTATCTATGTCCTGTTTCAGTCAATTACTATCATCCTGATGCTCTGAACATTCTAATTATCTATGTCCTGTTTCAGTCAATTACTATCATCCTGATCCTCTGTCCATTCTAATTATCTATGTCCTGTTTCAGTCAATTACTATCATCCTGATCCTCTGTCCATTCTAATTATCTATGTCCTGTTTCAGTCAATTACTATCATCCTGATCCTCTGTCCATTCTAATACTCTATGTCCTGTTTCAGTCAATTACTATCATCCTGATCCTCTGTCCATTCTATTTATCTATGTCCTGTTTCAGTCAATTACTATCATCCTGATCCTCTGTCCATTCTAATTATCTAAGTCCTGTTTCAGTCAATTACTATCATCCTGATCCTCTGTCCATTCTAATTATCTATTTCCTGTTTCAGTCCATTACTATCATCCTGATCCTCTGTCTATTCTAATTATCTATGTCCTGTTTCAGGCAATTACTATCATCCTGATCCTCTGTCCATTCTAATAATCTATGTCCTGTTTCAGTCAATTACTATCATCCTGATCCTCTGTCTCTTCTAATTATCTATGTCCTGTTTCAGTCAATTAATATCATCCTGATCCTCTGTCTCTTCTAATTATCTATGTCCTGTTTCAGTCAATTACTATAATCCTCATCCTCTGTCCATTCTAATTATCTATGTCCTGTTTCAGTCAATTACTATCATCCTGATCCTCTGAACATTCTAATTATCTATGTCCTGTTTCAGTCAATTACTATCATCCTGATCCTCTGTCCATTCTAATTATCTATGTCCTGTTTCAGTCACTTACTATCATCCTGATCCTATGTCCATTCAAATTATCTATGTCCTGTTTCAGTCAATTACTATCATCCTGATCCTCTGTGTATTCTAATTATCTATGTCCTGTTTCCGTCAATTACTGTCATCCTGATCCTCTGTCCATTCTAATTATCTATGTCCTGTTTCAGTCAATTACTATCATCGTGATCCTCTGTCCATTCTAATTATCTATGTCCTGTTTCAGTCAATTACTATCATCCTGATCCTCTGTCCATTCTAATTATCTATGTCCTGTTTCAGTCAATTACTATCATCCTGATCCTCTGTCCATTCTAATTATCTATGTCCTGTTTCAGTCAATTACTATCATCCTGATCCTCTGAACATTCTAATTATCTATGACCTGTTTCAGTCAATTACTATCATCCTGATCCTCTGTCCATTCTAATTATCTATGTCCTGTTTCAGTCAATTACTATCATCCTGATCCTCTGTCCATTCTAATTATCTATGTCCTGTTTCAGTCAATTACTATCATCCTGATCCTCTGTCCATTCTAATTATCTATGTCCTGTTTCAGTCAATTACTATCATCCTGATCCTCTGTCCTTTCTAATTATCTATGTCCTGTTTCAGTCAATTACTATCATCCTGATCCTCTGAACATTCTAATTATCTATGTCCTGTTTCAGTCAATTACTATCATCCTGATCCTCTGTCCATTCTAATTATCTATGTCCTGTTTCAGTCAATTACTATCATCCTGATGCTCTGAACATTCTAATTATCTATGTCCTGTTTCAGTCAATTACTATCATCCTGATCCTCTGTCCATTCTAATTATCTATGTCCTGTTTCAGTCAATTACTATCATCCTGATCCTCTGTCCATTCTAATTATCTATGTCCTGTTTCAGTCAATTACTATCATCCTGATCCTCTGTACATTCTAATTATCTATGTCCTGTTTCAGTCCATTACTATCATCCTGATCCTCTGTCTATTCTAATTATCTATGTCCTGTTTCAGGCAATTACTATCATCCTGATCCTCTGTCCATTCTAATAATCTATGTCCTGTTTCAGTCAATTACTATCATCCTGATCCTCTGTCCATTCTAATTATCTATGTCCTGTTTCAGTCAATTACTATCATCCTGATCCTCTGTCCATTCTAATTATCTATGTCCTGTTTCAGTCAATTACTATCATCCTGATCCTCTGTCCATTCTAATTATCTATTTCCTGTTTCAGTCCATTACTATCATCCTGATCCTCTGTCTATTCTAATTATCTATGTCCTGTTTCAGGCAATTACTATCATCCTGATCCTCTGTCCATTCTAATAATCTATGTCCTGTTTCAGTCAATTACTATCATCCTGATCCTCTGTCTCTTCTAATTATCTATGTCCTGTTTCAGTCAATTAATATCATCCTGATCCTCTGTCTCTTCTAATTATCTATGTCCTGTTTCAGTCAATTACTATCATCCTGATCCTCTGTCCATTCTAATTATCTATGTCCTGTTTCAGTCAATTACTATCATCCTGATCCTCTGAACATTCTAATTATCTATGTCCTGTTTCAGTCAATTACTATCATCCTGATCCTCTGTCCATTCTAATTATCTATGTCCTGTTTCAGTCACTTACTATCATCCTGATCCTATGTCCATTCAAATTATCTATGTCCTGTTTCAGTCAATTACTATCATCCTGATCCTCTGTGTATTCTAATTATCTATGTCCTGTTTCCGTCAATTACTGTCATCCTGATCCTCTGTCCATTCTAATTATCTATGTCCTGTTTCAGTCAATTACTATCATCGTGATCCTCTGTCCATTCTAATTATCTATGTCCTGTTTCAGTCAATTACTATCATCCTGATCCTCTGTCCATTCTAATTATCTATGTCCTGTTTCAGTCAATTACTATCATCCTGATCCTCTGTCCATTCTAATTATCTATGTCCTGTTTCAGTCAATTACTATCATCCTGATCCTCTGAACATTCTAATTATCTATGTCCTGTTTCAGTCAATTACTATCATCCTGATCCTCTGTCCATTCTAATTATCTATGTCCTGTTTCAGTCAATTACTATCATCCTGATCCTCTGTCCATTCTAATTATCTATGTCCTGTTTCAGTCAATTACTATCATCCTGATCCTCTGTCCATTCTAATTATCTATGTCCCGTTTCAGTCAATTACTATCATCCTGATCCTCTGTCCTTTCTAATTATCTATGTCCTGTTTCAGTCAATTACTATCATCCTGATCCTCTGAACATTCTAATTATCTATGTCCTGTTTCAGTCAATTACTATCATCCTGATCCTCTGTCCATTCTAATTATCTATGTCCTGTTTCAGTCAATTACTATCATCCTGATCCTCTGAACATTCTAATTATCTATGTCCTGTTTCAGTCAATTACTATCATCCTGATCCTCTGTCCATTCTAATTATCTATGTCCTGTTTCAGTCAATTACTATCATCCTGATCCTCTGTCTATTCTAATTATCTATGTCCTGTTTCAGGCAATTACTATCATCCTGATCCTCTGTCCATTCTAATAATCTATGTCCTGTTTCAGTCAGTTACTATCATCCTGATCCTCTGTCTATTCTAATTATCTATGTCCTGTTTCAGTCAATTACTATCATCCTGATCCTCTGTCCATTCTAATTATCTATGTCCTGTTTCAGTCAATTACTATCATCCCGATCCTCTGAACATTCTAATTATCTATGTCCAGTTTCAGTCAATTACTATCATCCTGATCCTCTGTCCATTCTAATTATCTATGTCCTGTTTCAGTCACTTACTATCATCCTGATCCTATGTCCATTCAAATTATCTATGTCCTGTTTCAGTCAATTACTATCATCCTGATCCTCTGTGTATTCTAATTATCTATGTCCTGTTTCCGTCAATTACTGTCATCCTGATCCTCTGTCCATTCTAATTATCTATGTCCTGTTTCAGTCAATTACTATCATCCTGATCCTCTGAACATTCTAATTATCTATGTCCTGTCTCAGTCAATTACTATCATCCTGATCCTCTGTCCATTCTAATTATCTATGTCCTGTTTCAGTCAATTACTATCATCCTGATCCTCTGTCCATTCTAATTATCTATGTCCTGTTTCAGTCAATTACTATCATCCTGATCCTCTGTCCATTCTAATTATCTATGTCCTGTTTCAGTCAATTACTATCATCCTGATCCTCTGAAAATTCTAATTATCTATGTCCTGTTTCAGTCAATTACTATCATCCTGATCCTCTGTCCATTCTAATTATTATTGTCCTGTTTCAGTCAATTACTATCATCCTGATCCTCTGAACATTCTAATTATCTATGTCCTGTTTCAGTCAATTACTATCATCCTGATCCTCTGTCCATTCTAATTATCTATGTCCTGTTTCAGTCAATTACTATTATCCTGATCCTCTGTCTATTCTAATTATCTATGTCCTGTTTCAGGCAATTACTATCATCCTGATCCTCTGTCCATTCTAATAATCTATGTCCTGTTTCAGTCAATTACTATCATCCTGATCCTCTGTCTATTCTAATTATCTATGTCCTGTTTCAGTCAATTAATATCATCCTGATCCTCTGAACATTCTAATTATCTATGTCCTGTTTCAGTCAATTACTATCATCCTGATCCTCTGTCTATTCTAATTATCTATGTCCTGTTGCAGTCAATTACTATCATCCTGATCCTCTGAACATTCTAATTATCTATGTCCTGTTTCAGTCAATTACTATCATCCTGATCCTCTGTCTATTCTAATTATCTATGTCCTGTTTCAGTCAATTACTATAATCCTGATCCTCTGAACATTCTAATTATCTATGTCCTGTTTCAGTCAATTACTATCATCCTGATTCTCTGTCCATTCTAATTATCTATGTCCTGTTTCAGTCAATTACTATCATCCTGATCCTCTGAACATTCTAATTATCAATGTCCTGTTTCAGTCAATTACTATCATCCTGATCCTCTGTCCATTCTAATTATCTATGTCCTGTTTCAGTCAATTACTATCATCCTGATCCTCTGAACATTCTAATTATCTATGTCCTGTTTCAGTCAATTACTATCATCCTGATCCTCTGTCCATTCTAATTATCTATGTCCTGTTTCAGTCAATTACTATCATCCTGATCCTCTGTCCATTCTAATTATCTATGCCCTGTTTCAGTCAATTTCTGTCATCCTGATCCTCTGTCCATTCTAATTATCTATGTCTTGTTTCAGTCAATATTACGATCATCCTGATCCTCTGTCCATTCTAATTATCTATATCCTGTTTCAGTCAATATTTATCATCCTGATCCTCTGTCCATTCTAATTATCTATGTCCTGTTTCAGTCACTTAATATCATCCTGATCCTCTGTCTATTCTAATTATCTTTGTCCTGTTTCAGTCAATTACTATCATCCTGATCCTCTGTCTATTCTAATTATCTATGTCCTGTTTCAGTCAATTACTATCATCCTGATCCTCTGTCCATTCTAATTATCTATGTCCTGTTTCAGTCAATTACTATTATCCTGATCCTCTGTCTATTCTAATTATCTATGTCCTGTTTCAGGCAATTACTATCATCCTGATCCTCTGTCCATTCTAATAATCTATGTCCTGTTTCAGTCAATTACTATCATCCTGATCCTCTGTCTATTCTAATTATCTATGTCCTGTTTCAGTCAATTAATATCATCCTGATCCTCTGAACATTCTAATTATCTATGTCCTGTTTCAGTCAATTACTATCATCCTGATCCTCTGTCTATTCTAATTATCTATGTCCTGTTGCAGTCAATTACTATCATCCTGATCCTCTGAACATTCTAATTATCTATGTCCTGTTTCAGTCAATTACTATCATCCTGATCCTCTGTCCATTCTAATTATCTATGTCCTGTTTCAGTCAATTACTATCATCCTGATCCTCTGTCCATTCTAATTATCTATGTCCCGTTTCAGTCAATTACTATCATCCTGATCCTCTGTCCTTTCTAATTATCTATGTCCTGTTTCAGTCAATTACTATCATCCTGATCCTCTGAACATTCTAATTATCTATGTCCTGTTTCAGTCAATTACTATCATCCTGATCCTCTGTCCATTCTAATTATCTATGTCCTGTTTCAGTCAATTACTATCATCCTGATCCTCTGAACATTCTAATTATCTATGTCCTGTTTCAGTCAATTACTATCATCCTGATCCTCTGTCCATTCTAATTATCTATGTCCTGTTTCAGTCAATTACTATCATCCTGATCCTCTGTCTATTCTAATTATCTATGTCCTGTTTCAGGCAATTACTATCATCCTGATCCTCTGTCCATTCTAATAATCTATGTCCTGTTTCAGTCAGTTACTATCATCCTGATCCTCTGTCTATTCTAATTATCTATGTCCTGTTTCAGTCAATTACTATCATCCTGATCCTCTGTCCATTCTAATTATCTATGTCCTGTTTCAGTCAATTACTATCATCCCGATCCTCTGAACATTCTAATTATCTATGTCCAGTTTCAGTCAATTACTATCATCCTGATCCTCTGTCCATTCTAATTATCTATGTCCTGTTTCAGTCACTTACTATCATCCTGATCCTATGTCCATTCAAATTATCTATGTCCTGTTTCAGTCAATTACTATCATCCTGATCCTCTGTGTATTCTAATTATCTATGTCCTGTTTCCGTCAATTACTGTCATCCTGATCCTCTGTCCATTCTAATTATCTATGTCCTGTTTCAGTCAATTACTATCATCCTGATCCTCTGAACATTCTAATTATCTATGTCCTGTCTCAGTCAATTACTATCATCCTGATCCTCTGTCCATTCTAATTATCTATGTCCTGTTTCAGTCAATTACTATCATCCTGATCCTCTGTCCATTCTAATTATCTATGTCCTGTTTCAGTCAATTACTATCATCCTGATCCTCTGTCCATTCTAATTATCTATGTCCTGTTTCAGTCAATTACTATCATCCTGATCCTCTGAAAATTCTAATTATCTATGTCCTGTTTCAGTCAATTACTATCATCCTGATCCTCTGTCCATTCTAATTATTATTGTCCTGTTTCAGTCAATTACTATCATCCTGATCCTCTGAACATTCTAATTATCTATGTCCTGTTTCAGTCAATTACTATCATCCTGATCCTCTGTCCATTCTAATTATCTATGTCCTGTTTCAGTCAATTACTATTATCCTGATCCTCTGTCTATTCTAATTATCTATGTCCTGTTTCAGGCAATTACTATCATCCTGATCCTCTGTCCATTCTAATAATCTATGTCCTGTTTCAGTCAATTACTATCATCCTGATCCTCTGTCTATTCTAATTATCTATGTCCTGTTTCAGTCAATTAATATCATCCTGATCCTCTGAACATTCTAATTATCTATGTCCTGTTTCAGTCAATTACTATCATCCTGATCCTCTGTCTATTCTAATTATCTATGTCCTGTTGCAGTCAATTACTATCATCCTGATCCTCTGAACATTCTAATTATCTATGTCCTGTTTCAGTCAATTACTATCATCCTGATCCTCTGTCTATTCTAATTATCTATGTCCTGTTTCAGTCAATTACTATAATCCTGATCCTCTGAACATTCTAATTATCTATGTCCTGTTTCAGTCAATTACTATCATCCTGATTCTCTGTCCATTCTAATTATCTATGTCCTGTTTCAGTCAATTACTATCATCCTGATCCTCTGAACATTCTAATTATCAATGTCCTGTTTCAGTCAATTACTATCATCCTGATCCTCTGTCCATTCTAATTATCTATGTCCTGTTTCAGTCAATTACTATCATCCTGATCCTCTGAACATTCTAATTATCTATGTCCTGTTTCAGTCAATTACTATCATCCTGATCCTCTGTCCATTCTAATTATCTATGTCCTGTTTCAGTCAATTACTATCATCCTGATCCTCTGTCCATTCTAATTATCTATGCCCTGTTTCAGTCAATTTCTGTCATCCTGATCCTCTGTCCATTCTAATTATCTATGTCTTGTTTCAGTCAATATTACGATCATCCTGATCCTCTGTCCATTCTAATTATCTATATCCTGTTTCAGTCAATATTTATCATCCTGATCCTCTGTCCATTCTAATTATCTATGTCCTGTTTCAGTCACTTAATATCATCCTGATCCTCTGTCTATTCTAATTATCTTTGTCCTGTTTCAGTCAATTACTATCATCCTGATCATCTGTCCATTCTAATTATCTATGTCCTGTTTCAGTCAATTACTATCATCCTGATCCTCTGTCTATTCTAATTATCTATGTCCTGTTTCAGTCAATTACTATCATCCTGATCCTCTGTCCGTTCTAATTATCTATGTACTGTTTCAGTCAATTACTATCATCCTGATCCTCTGTCCATTCTAATTATCTATGTCCTGTTTCAGTCAATTACTATCATCCTGATCCTCTGAACATTCTAATTATCTATGTCCTGTTTCAGTCAATTACTATCATCCTGATCCTCTGTCCATTCTAATTATCTATGTCCTGTTTCAGTCAATTACTATCATCCTGATCCTCTGTCTATTCTAATTATCTATGTCCTGTTTCAGTCAATTACTATCATCCTGATCCTCTGTCCATTCTAATAATCTATGTCCTGTTTCAGTCAATTACTATCATCCTGATCCTCTGTCTATTCTAATTATCTATGTCCTGTTTCAGTCAATTACTATCATCCTGATCCTCTGTCCATTCTAATTATCTATGTCCTGTTTCAGTCAATTACTATCATCCTGATCCTCTGAACATTCTAATTATCTATGTCCTGTTTCAGTCAATTACTATCATCCTGATCCTCTGTCCATTCTAATTATCTATGTCCTGTTTCAGTCACTTACTATCATCCTGATCCTATGTCCATTCAAATTATCTATGTCCTGTTTCAGTCACTTACTATCATCCTGATCCTATGTCCATTCAAATTATCTATGTCCTGTTTCAGTCAATTACTGTCATCCTGATCCTCTGTCCATTCTAATTATCTATGTCCTGTTTCAGTCAATTACTATCATCCTGATCCTCTGAACATTCTAATTATCTATGTCCTGTTTCAGTCAATTACTATCATCCTGATCCTCTGCCATTCTAATTATCTATGTCCTGTTTCAGTCAATTACTATCATCCTGATCCTCTGTCCATTCTAATTATCTATGTCCTGTTTCAGTCAATTACTATCATCCTGATCCTCTGTCCATTCTAATTATCTATGTTCTGTTTCAGTCAAATACTATCATCCTGATCCTCTGAAAATTCTAATTATCTATGTCCTGTTTCAGTCAATTACTATCATCCTGATTCTCTGTCCATTCTAATTATCTATGTCCTGTTTCAGTCAATTACTATCATCCTTATCCTCTGAACATTCTAATTATCTATGTCCTGTTTCAGTCAATTACTATCATCCTGATCCTCTGTCCATTCTAATTATCTATGTCCTGTTTCAGTCAATTACTATCATCCTGATCCTCTGTCTATTCTAATTATCTATGTCCTGTTTCAGGCAATTACTATCATCCTGATCCTCTGTCCATTCTAATAATCTATGTCCTGTTTCAGTCAATTACTATCATCCTGATCCTCTGTCTATTCTAATTATCTATGTCCTGTTTCAGTCAATTACTATCATCCTGATCCTCTGAACATTCTAATTATCTATGTCCTGTTTCAGTCAATTACTATCATCCTGATCCTCTGTCTATTCTAATTATCTATGTCCTGTTTCAGTCAATTACTATCATCCTGATCCTCTGAACATTCTAATTATCTATGTCCTGTTTCAGTCAATTACTATCATCCTGATCCTCTGTCTATTCTAATTATCTATGTCCTGTTTCAGTCAATTACTATCATCCTGATTCTCTGTCCATTCTAATTATCTATGTCCTGTTTCAGTCAATTACTATCATCCTGATCCTCTTAACATTCTAATTATCAATGTCCTGTTTCAGTAAATTACTATCATCCTGATCCTCTGTCCATTCTAATTATCTATGTCCTGTTTCAGTCAATTACTATCATCCTGATCCTCTGAACATTCTAATTATCTATGTCCTGTTTCAGTCAATTTCTGTCATCCTGATCCTCTGTCCATTCTAATTATCTATGTCCTGTTTCAGTCAATTACTATCATCCTGATTCTCTGTCCATTCTAATTATCTATGTCCTGTTTCAGTCAATTACTATCATCCTGATCCTCTGAACATTCTAATTATCAATGTCCTGTTTCAGTCAATTACTATCATCCTGATCCTCTGTCCATTCTAATTATCTATGTCCTGTTTCAGTCAATTACTATCATCCTGATCCTCTGAACATTCTAATTATCTATGTCCTGTTTCAGTCAATTACTATCATCCTGATTCTCTGTCCATTCTAATTATCTATGTCCTGTTTCAGTCAATTACTATCATCCTGATCCTCTGAACATTCTAATTATCAATGTCCTGTTTCAGTCAATTACTATCATCCTGATCCTCTGTCCATTCTAATTATCTATGTCCTGTTTCAGTCAATTACTATCATCCTGATCCTCTGAACATTCTAATTATCTATGTCCTGTTTCAGTCAATTTCTGTCATCCTGATCCTCTGTCCATTCTAATTATCTATGTCTTGTTTCAGTCAATATTACGATCATCCTGATCCTCAGTCCAGTCTAATCATCTGTGTGCTGTTTCAGTCTTTTGCTGTCATCCTGATCCGCTGTCCATTCTAATTATCTATGTCTTGTTTCAGTCAATGTTACTATCATCCTGATCCTCTGTCCATTCTAATTATCTATGTCCTGTTTCAGTCAATATTAACATCATCCTGATCCTCTGTCCATTCTAAGTATCTATGTCCTGTTTCAGTCAATTACTATCATCCTGATCCTCTGTCCATTTTGATTATCTTTGTCCTGTTTCAGTCAATTACTATCATCCTGATCCTCTGTCCATTCTAATTATCTATGTCCTGTTTCAGTCAATTACTATCATCCTGATCCTCTGTCCATTCCAATTATATATGTCCTGCTGCAGTCAATTACTATCATCCTGATCCTCTGTCCATTCTAATTATCTATGTCCTGTTTCAGTCAATTACTGTCATCCTTTTCCTCTGTCCATTCTAATTAACTATGTCCACTTTCGGTCAATTACTATCATCCTGATCCTCTGCCCATTCCAATTATATATGTCCTGCTGCAGTCAATTACTATCATCCTGATCCTCTGTCCATTCTAATTATCTATGTCCTGTTTCAGTCAATTACTATCATCCTTTTCCTCTGTCCATTCTAATTAACTATGTCCACTTTCGGTCAATTACTATCATCCTGATCCTCTGCCCATTCCAATTATATATGTCCTGCTGCAGTCAATTACTATCATCCTGATCCTCTGTCCATTCTAATTATCTATGTCCTGTTTCAGTCAATTACTATCATCCTGATCCTCTGCCCATTCCAATTATATATGTCCTGCTGCAGTCAATTACTATCATCCTGATCCTCTGTCCATTCTAATTATCTATGTCCTGTTTCAGTCAATTACTATCATCCTGATCCTCTGTCCATTCCAATTATATATGTCCTGCTGCAGTCAATTACTATCATCCTGATCCTCAGTCCATTCTAATTATCTATGTCCTGTTTCAGTCAATATTAACATCATCCTGATCCTCTGTCCATTCTAAGTATCTATGTCCTCTTTCAGTCAATTACTATCATCCTGATCCTCTGTCCATTTTGATTATCTTTGTCCTGTTTCAGTCAATTACTATCATCCTGATCCTCTGTCCATTCTAATTATCTATGTCCTGTTTCAGTCAATTACTATCATCCTGATCCTCTGTCCATTCCAATTATATATGTCCTGCTGCAGTCAATTACTATCATCCTGATCCTCTGTCCATTCTAATTATCTATGTCCTGTTTCAGTCAATTACTATCATCCTTTTCCTCTGTCCATTCTAATTAACTATGTCCACTTTCGGTCAATTACTATCATCCTGATCCTCTGCCCATTCCAATTATATATGTCCTGCTGCAGTCAATTACTATCATCCTGATCCTCTGTCCATTCTAATTATCTATGTCCTGTTTCAGTCAATTACTATCATCCTTTTCCTCTGTCCATTCTAATTAACTATGTCCACTTTCGGTCAATTACTATCATCCTGATCCTCTGCCCATTCCAATTATATATGTCCTGCTGCAGTCAATTACTATCATCCTGATCCTCTGTCCATTCTAATTATCTATGTCCTGTTTCAGTCAATCACTATCATCCTGATCCTCTGCCCATTCCAATTATATATGTCCTGCTGCAGTCAATTACTATCATCCTGATCCTCTGTCCATTCTAATTATCTATGTCCTGTTTCAGTCAATTACTATCATCCTGATCCTCTGTCCATTCCAATTATATATGTCCTGCTGCAGTCAATTACTATCATCCTGATCCTCTGTCCATTCTAATTAACTATGTCCTGTTTCAGTCAATTACTATCATCCGGATCTTCTGTCTATTCTAATTATCTATGTCCTGTTTCAGTCAATTACTATCATCCGGATCTTCTGTCTATTCTAATTATCTATGTCCTGTTTCAGTCAATTACTGTCATCCTGATCCTCTGTCCATTCTAATTATCTATTTCCTGTTTCAGTCAATTACTATCATCCTGATCCTCTGTCCATTCTAATTATCGATGTCCTGTTTCAGTCAATTACTATCATCTTGATCCTCTGTCCATTCTAATTATCTATGTCTTGTTTCAGTCAATTACTATCATCCTTTTCCTCTGTCTATTCTAATTATCTATTTCCTGTTTCAGTCAATTACTATCATCCTGATCCTCTGTCCATTCTAATTAATTATGTCCACTTTCGGTCAATTAGTATCATCCTGATCCTCTGTCCATTCTAATTATCTATGTCCTGTTTCAGTCAATTACTATCATCCTGATCCTCTGTCTATTCTAATTATCTATTTCCTCTTTCAGTCAATTACTATCATCCTGATCCTCTGAACATTCTAATTATCTATTTCCTGTTTCAGTCAATTACTATCATCCTGATCCTCTGTCCATTCTAATTATCTATGTCCTGTTTCAGTCAATTACTATCATCCTGATCCTCTGCCCATTCTAATTATCTATGTCCTGTTTCAGTCAATTACTATCATCCTGATCCTCTGAACATTCTAATTATCTATTTCCTGTTTCAGTCAATTACTATCATCCTGATCCTCTGTCTATTCTAATTTTCTATGTCCTGTTTCAGTCAATTACTATCATCCTGATCCTCTGTCTATTCTAATTATCTATTTCCTGTTTCAGTCAATTACTATCATCCTGATCCTCTGCCCATTCTAATTATCTATGTCCTGTTTCAGTCAATTACTATCATCCTGATCCTCTGAACATTCTAATTATCTATTTCCTGTTTCAGTCAATTACTATCATCCTGATCCTCTGTCAGTTCTAATTTTCTATGTCCTGTTTCAGTCAATTACTATCATCCTGATCCTCTGCCCATTCTAATTATCTATGTCCTGTTTCAGTCAATTACTATCATCCTGATCCTCTGACCATTCTAATTATCTATGTCCTGTTTCAGTCAATTACTATCATGCTGATCCTCTGACCATTCTAATTATCTATGTCCTGTTTCAGTCAATTACTATCATCCTGATCCTATGTCTATTCTAATTATCTATGTCCTGTTTCAGTCAATTAATATCATCCTGATCCTCTGAACATTCTAATTATCTATGTCCTGTTTCAGTCAATTACTATTATCCTGATCCTCTGATCATTGTAATTATCTATGTCCTGTTTCAGTCAATTACTATCATCCTGATCCTCTGTCCATTCTAATTATCTATGTCCTGTTTCTGTCAATTACTATCATCCTTTTCCTCTGTCCATTCTAATTAATTATGTCCAGTTTCGGTCAATTATTATCATCCTGATCCTTTGTCTATTCTAATTATCTATGTCCTGTTTCAGTCAATTGCTATCATCCTGATCCTCTGTCTATTCTAATTATCTATGTCCTGTTTCAGTCAATTACTATCATCCTGATCCTCTGATCATTGTAAGTATCTATGTCCTATTTCAGTCAATTACTATCATCCTGATCGTCTGACCATTCCAATTAGCAATGTCCTGTTTCAGTCAATTACTATCATCCTGATCCTCTGTCTATTCTAATTAGCTATGTCCTGTTTCAGTCAATTACTATCATCCTGATCCTCTGATCATTGTAATTATCTATGTCCTGTTTCAGTCAATTACTATCATCCTGATCCTCTGTCTATTCTAATTATCTATGTACTGTTTCAGTCAATTGCTATCATCCTGTTCCTCTGTCCATTATAATTATCTATGTCCTATTTCAGACAATTACTATCATCCTGATCCTCTGACCATTCTAATTATCTATGTCCTGTTACAGTCAATTACTATCATCCTGATCCTCTGTCTATTCGAATTATCTATGTCCTGTTTCAGTCAATTACTATCATCCTGATCCTCTTAACATTCTAATTATCTATGTCCTGTTTCAGTCAATTAGTATCATCCTGATCCTCTGTCTATTCTAATTATCTGTGTCCTGTTTCTGTCAATTACTATCATCCTGATCCTCTGAACATTCTAATTATCTATGTCCTATTTCAGTCAATTACTATCATCCTGAACCTCTGTTCATTCTAATTATCTGTGTCCTGTTTCTGTCAATTACTATCATCCTGATCCTCTGAACATTCTAATTATCTATGTCCTGTTTCAGTCAATTACTATCATCCTGATCCTCAGACCATTCTAATTATCTATGTCCTGTTTCAGTCAATTACTATCATCCTGATCCTCTGTCTATTCGAATTATCTATGTCCTGTTTCAGTCAATTACTATCATCCTGATCCTCTTAACATTCTAATTATCTATGTCCTGTTTCAGTCAATTAGTATCATCCTGATCCTCTGTCCATTCTAATTATCTGTGTCCCGTTTCAGTCAATTACTGTTATCCTGATCCTCTGAACATTCTAATTATCTATGTCCTGTTTCAGTCAATTACTATCATCCTGACCCTCTGTCCATTCTAATTATCTATGTCCTGTTTCAGTCAATTACTATCATCCTGATAATCTGACCATTTTAATTATCTGTGTCCTGTTTCAGTCAATTACTATCATCCTGATCCTCTGTCTATTCTAATCATCTATGTCCTGTTTCAGTCAATTACTATCATCCTGATCCTCTGTGTATTCTAATTATCGGTGTCCTATTTCAGTCAATATTACTATCATCCTGATCCTCTGTCTACTCTAATCATCTATGTCCTGTTTCAGTCAATTACTATCATCCTGATCCTCTGTCCATTCTAATTATCTATGTCCTGTTTCAGTCAATATTACTATCATCCTGATCCTCTGTCTATTCTAATTATCTATGTCCTGTTTCAGTCAATTACTATCATCCTGATCCTCTGTGTATTCTAATTATCTATGTCACGTTTCAGTCAATTAATATCATCCTGACTCTCTGTCTATTCTAATTATCTATGTCCTGTTTCAGTCAATGACTATCATCCTGATCCTCTGTCTGTTCTAATTATCTATGTCCTGTTTCAGTCAATTACTATCATCCTGATCCTCTGTCCATTCTAATTATCTATGTCATGTTTCAGTCAATTACTATCATCCTGATCCTCTGTGTATTCTAAGTATCTATGTCCCGTTTCAGTCAATTACTATCATCCTGACTCTCTGTCTATTCTAATTATCTATGTCCTTTTTCAGTCAATTACTATCATCCTGACTCTCTGTCCATTCTGATTATCTATGTCCTGTTTCAGTCAATTACTATCATCCTGATCCTCTGTCGACTCCAATTATCTATGTCCTGTTTCAGTCAATTACTATCATCCTGATCCTCTGAACATTCTAATTATCTATGTCCTGTTTCAGTCAATTACTATCATCCTGATCCTCTGTCCATTCTAATTATCTATGTCCTGTTTCAGTCAATTACTATCATCCTGATCCTCTGTTCATTCTAAATATCTATGTCCAGTTTCAGTCAATTACTATGACCCTGATCCTTTGTCTACTCTAATTATCTATGACCTGTTTCTGACAATTAATATCATCCTGATCCTCAGTCCATTCTAATTATCTATGTCCTGTTTCAGTCAATTACTATCATCCTGATCCTCTGCCTATTCTAATTATCGATGTCCTGTTTCAGTCAATTACTATCATCCTGATCCTCTGTCCATTCTAATTATCTATGTCCTGTTTCAGTCAATTACTATCATCCTGATCCTCTGTCCATTCTAATTATCTATGTCCTGTTTCAGTCAATTACTATCATCCTGGCCCTCTGTCCATTCTAATTATCTATGTCCTGTTTCAGTCAATTACTATCATCATGATCCTCTCTCCATTCTAATTATCTATGCCCTGTTTCAGTCAATTACTATCATCCTGATCCTCTGTCCATTCTAATTATCTCTGTCCCGTTTCAGTCAATTACGATCATCCTGATCCTCTGTCCATTCTAATTATCTATGTCCTGTTTCAGTCACTTACTATCAGCCTGATCCTCTGTCCATTCTAATTATCTATGTCCTGTTTCAGTCAATTACGATCATCCTGATGCTCTGTCCATTCTAATCATCTATGTCCTGTTTCAGTCAATTACTATCATCCTGATCCTCTGTCCATTCTAATTATCTATGTCCTGTTTCAGTCAATTACTATCATCCTGATCCTCTGTCTATTCTAATTATCTATGTCCTGTTTCAGTCAATTACTATCATCCTGATCCTCTGATCATTCTAATTATCTATGTCCTGTTTCAGTCAATTAGTATCATCCTGATCCTCTGTCTATTCTAATTATCTATGTCCTGTTTCAGTCAATTACTATCATCCTGATCCTCTGAACATTCTAATTATCTATGTCCTGTTTCAGTCAATTAGTATCATCCTGATCCTCTGTCTATTCTAATTATCTATGTCCTGTTTCAGTCAATTACTATCAACCTGATCCTCTGAACATTCTAATTATCTATGTCCTGTTTCAGTCAATTACTATCATCCTGAACCTCTGTTCATTCTAATTATCGTTGTCCTGTTTCAGTCAATTACTATCATCCTGATCCTCTGAACATTCTAATTATCTATGTCCTGTTTCAGTCAATTACTATCATCCTGATCCTCTGAACATTCTAATTATCTATGTCCTGTTTCAGTCAATTACTATCATCCTGATCCTCTGAACATTCTAATTATCTATGTCCTGTTTCAGTCAATTACTATCATCCTGATCCTCTGTCCATTCTAATTATCTATGTCCTGTTTCAGTCACTTACTATCATCCTGATCCTATGTCCATTCAAATTATCTATGTCCTGTTTCAGTCACTTACTATCATCCTGATCCTATGTCTGTTCAAATTATCTATGTCCTGTTTCAGTCAATTACTGTCATCCTGATCCTCTGTCCATTCTAATTATCTATGTCCTGTTTCAGTCAATTACTATCATCCTGATCCTCTGAACATTCTAATTATCTATGTCCTGTTTCAGTCAATTACTATCATCCTGATCCTCTGTCCATTCTAATTATCTATGTCCTGTTTCAGTCAATTACTATCATCCTGATCCTCTGTCCATTCTAATTATCTATGTCCTGTTTCAGTCAATTACTATCATCCTGATCCTATGTCCATTCTAATTATCTATGTTCTGTTTCAGTCAAATACTATCATCCTGATCCTCTGAAAATTCTAATTATCTATGTCCTGTTTCAGTCAATTACTATCATCCTGATCCTCTGTCCATTCTAATCATCAATGTCCTGTTTCAGTCAATTACTATCATCCTTATCCTCTGAACATTCTAATTATCTATGTCCTGTTTCAGTCAATTACTATCATCCTGATCCTCTGTCCATTCTAATTATCTATGTCCTGTTTCAGTCAATTACTATCATCCTGATCCTCTGTCTATTCTAATTATCTATGTCCTGTTTCAGGCAATTACTATCATCCTGATCCTCTGTCCATTCTAATAATCTATGTCCTGTTTCAGTCAATTACTATCATCCTGATCCTCTGTCTATTCTAATTATCTATGTCCTGTTTCAGTCAATTACTATCATCCTGATCCTCTGAACATTCTAATTATCTATGTCCTGTTTCAGTCAATTACTATCATCCTGATCCTCTGTCTATTCTAATTATCTATGTCCTGTTTCAGTCAATTACTATCATCCTGATCCTCTGAACATTCTAATTATCTATGTCCTGTTTCAGTCAATTACTATCATCCTGATCCTCTGTCTATTCCAATTATCTATGTCCTGTTTCAGTCAATTACTATCATCCTGATTCTCTGTCCATTCTAATTATCTATGTCCTGTTTCAGTCAATTACTATCATCCTGATCCTCTGAACATTCTAATTATCAATGTCCTGTTTCAGTCAATTACTATCATCCTGATCCTCTGTCCATTCTAATTATCTATGTCCTGTTTCAGTCAATTACTATCATCCTGATCCTCTGAACATTCTAATTATCTATGTCCTGTTTCAGTCAATTTCTGTCATCCTGATCCTCTGTCCATTCTAATTATCTATGTCCTGTTTCAGTCAATTACTATCATCCTGATTCTCTGTCCATTCTAATTATCTATGTCCTGTTTCAGTCAATTACTATCATCCTGATCCTCTGAACATTCTAATTATCAATGTCCTGTTTCAGTCAATTACTATCATCCTGATCCTCTGTCCATTCTAATTATCTATGTCCTGTTTCAGTCAATTACTATCATCCTGATCCTCTGAACATTCTAATTATCTATGTCCTGTTTCAGTCAATTACTATCATCCTGATTCTCTGTCCATTCTAATTATCTATGTCCTGTTTCAGTCAATTACTATCATCCTGATCCTCTGAACATTCTAATTATCAATGTCCTGTTTCAGTCAATTACTATCATCCTGATCCTCTGTCCATTCTAATTATCTATGTCCTGTTTCAGTCAATTACTATCATCCTGATCCTCTGAACATTCTAATTATCTATGTCCTGTTTCAGTCAATTTCTGTCATCCTGATCCTCTGTCCATTCTAATTATCTATGTCTTGTTTCAGTCAATATTACGATCATCCTGATCCTCAGTGCAGTCTAATCATCTGTGTGCTGTTTCAGTCTTTTGCTGTCATCCTGATCCGCTGTCCATTCTAATTATCTATGTCTTGTTTCAGTCAATGTTACTATCATCCTGATCCTCTGTCCATTCTAATTATCTATGTCCTGTTTCAGTCAATATTAACATCATCCTGATCCTCTGTCCATTCTAAGTATCTATGTCCTGTTTCAGTCAATTACTATCATCCTGATCCTCTGTCCATTTTGATTATCTTTGTCCTGTTTCAGTCAATTACTATCATCCTGATCCTCTGTCCATTCTAATTATCTATGTCCTGTTTCAGTCAATTACTATCATCCTGATCCTCTGTCCATTCCAATTATATATGTCCTGCTGCAGTAAATTACTATCATCCTGATCCTCTGTCCATTCTAATTATCTATGTCCTGTTTCAGTCAATTACTATCATCCTTTTCCTCTGTCCATTCTAATTAACTATGTCCACTTTCGGTCAATTACTATCATCCTGATCCTCTGCCCATTCCAATTATATATGTCCTGCTGCAGTCAATTACTATCATCCTGATCCTCTGTCCATTCTAATTATCTATGTCCTGTTTCAGTCAATTACTATCATCCTTTTCCTCTGTCCATTCTAATTAACTATGTCCACTTTCGGTCAATTACTATCATCCTGATCCTCTGCCCATTCCAATTATATATGTCCTGCTGCAGTCAATTACTATCATCCTGATCCTCTGTCCATTCTAATTATCTATGTCCTGTTTCAGTCAATTACTATCATCCTGATCCTCTGCCCATTCCAATTATATATGTCCTGCTGCAGTCAATTACTATCATCCTGATCCTCTGTCCATTCTAATTATCTATGTCCTGTTTCAGTCAATTACTATCATCCTGATCCTCTGTCCATTCCAATTATATATGTCCTGCTGCAGTCAATTACTATCATCCTGATCCTCTGTCCATTCTAATTAACTATGTCCTGTTTCAGTCAATTACTATCATCCGGATCTTCTGTCTATTCTAATTATCTATGTCCTGTTTCAGTCAATTACTATCATCCGGATCTTCTGTCTATTCTAATTATCTATGTCCTGTTTCAGTCAATTACTGTCATCCTGATCCTCTGTCCATTCTAATTATCTATTTCCTGTTTCAGTCAATTACTATCATCCTGATCCTCTGTCCATTCTAATTATCGATGTCCTGTTTCAGTCAATTACTATCATCTTGATCCTCTGTCCATTCTAATTATCTATGTCTTGTTTCAGTCAATTACTATCATCCTTTTCCTCTGTCTATTCTAATTATCTATTTCCTGTTTCAGTCAATTACTATCATCCTGATCCTCTGTCCATTCTAATTAATTATGTCCACTTTCGGTCAATTAGTATCATCCTGATCCTCTGTCCATTCTAATTATCTATGTCCTGTTTCAGTCAATTACTATCATCCTGATCCTCTGTCTATTCTAATTATCTATTTCCTCTTTCAGTCAATTACTATCATCCTGATCCTCTGAACATTCTAATTATCTATGTCCTGTTTCAGTCAATTACTATCATCCTGATCCTCTGTCCATTCTAATTATCTATGTCCTGTTTCAGTCAATTACTATCATCCTGATCCTCTGCCCATTCTAATTATCTATGTCCTGTTTCAGTCAATTACTATCATCCTGATCCTCTGAACATTCTAATTATCTATTTCCTGTTTCAGTCAATTACTATCATCCTGATCCTCTGTCTATTCTAATTTTCTATGTCCTGTTTCAGTCAATTACTATCATCCTGATCCTCTGTCTATTCTAATTATCTATTTCCTGTTTCAGTCAATTACTATCATCCTGATCCTCTGCCCATTCTAATTATCTATGTCCTGTTTCAGTCAATTACTATCATCCTGATCCTCTGAACATTCTAATTATCTATTTCCTGTTTCAGTCAATTACTATCATCCTGATCCTCTGTCAGTTCTAATTTTCTATGTCCTGTTTCAGTCAATTACTATCATCCTGATCCTCTGCCCATTCTAATTATCTATGTCCTGTTTCAGTCAATTACTATCATCCTGATCCTCTGACCATTCTAATTATCTATGTCCTGTTTCAGTCAATTACTATCATGCTGATCCTCTGACCATTCTAATTAACTATGTCCTGTTTCAGTCAATTACTATCATCCTGATCCTATGTCTATTCTAATTATCTATGTCCTGTTTCAGTCAATTAATATCATCCTGATCCTCTGAACATTCTAATTATCTATGTCCTGTTTCAGTCAATTACTATTATCCTGATCCTCTGATCATTGTAATTATCTATGTCCTGTTTCAGTCAATTACTATCATCCTGATCCTCTGTCCATTCCACTTATCTATGTCCTGTTTCTGTCAATTACTATCATCCTTTTCCTCTGTCCATTCTAATTAATTATGTCCAGTTTCGGTCAATTATTATCATCCTGATCCTTTGTCTATTCTAATTATCTATGTCCTGTTTCAGTCAATTGCTATCATCCTGATCCTCTGTCTATTCTAATTATCTATGTCCTGTTTCAGTCAATTACTATCATCCTGATCGTCTGACCATTCCAATTAGCAATGTCCTGTTTCAGTCAATTACTATCATCCTGATCCTCTGTCTATTCTAATTAGCTATGTCCTGTTTCAGTCAATTACTATCATCCTGATCCTCTGATCATTGTAATTATCTATGTCCTGTTTCAGTCAATTACTATCATCCTGATCCTCTGTCTATTCTAATTATCTATGTACTGTTTCAGTCAATTGCTATCATCCTGTTCCTCTGTCCATTATAATTATCTATGTCCTATTTCAGACAATTACTATCATCCTGATCCTCTGACCATTCTAATTATCTATGTCCTGTTACAGTCAATTACTATCATCCTGATCCTCTGTCTATTCGAATTATCTATGTCCTGTTTCAGTCAATTACTATCATCCTGATCCTCTTAACATTCTAATTATCTATGTCCTGTTTCAGTCAATTAGTATCATCCTGATCCTCTGTCTATTCTAATTATCTGTGTCCTGTTTCAGTCAATTACTATCATCCTGATCCTCTGTCTATTCTAATTATCTATGTACTGTTTCAGTCAATTGCTATCATCCTGTTCCTCTGTCCATTATAATTATCTATGTCCTATTTCAGACAATTACTATCATCCTGATCCTCTGACCATTCTAATTATCTATGTCCTGTTTCAGTCAATTACTATCATCCTGATCCTCTGTCTATTCGAATTATCTATGTCCTGTTTCAGTCAATTACTATCATCCTGATCCTCTTAACATTCTAATTATCTATGTCCTGTTTCAGTCAATTAGTATCATCCTGATCCTCTGTCTATTCTAATTATCTGTGTCCTGTTTCTGTCAATTACTATCATCCTGATCCTCTGAACATTCTAATTATCTATGTCCTATTTCAGTCAATTACTATCATCCTGAACCTCTGTTCATTCTAATTATCTATGTCCTGTTTCTGTCAATTACTATCATCCTGATCCTCTGAACATTCTAATTATCTATGTCCTGTTTCAGTCAATTACTATCATCCTGATCCTCAGACCATTCTAATTATCTATGTCCTGTTTCAGTCAATTACTATCATCCTGTTCCTCTGTCTATTCGAATTATCTATGTCCTGTTTCAGTCAATTACTATCATCCTGATCCTCTTAACATTCTAATTATCTATGTCCTGTTTCAGTCAATTAGTATCATCCTGATCCTCTGTCCATTCTAATTATCTGTGTCCCGTTTCAGTCAATTACTGTTATCCTGATCCTCTGAACATTCTAATTATCTATGTCCTGTTTCAGTCAATTACTATCATCCTGACCCTCTGTCCATTCTAATTATCTATGTCCTGTTTCAGTCAATTACTATCATCCTGATAATCTGACCATTTTAATTATCTGTGTCCTGTTTCAGTCAATTACTATCATCCTGATCCTCTGTCTATTCTAATCATCTATGTCCTGTTTCAGTCAATTACTATCATCCTGATCCTCTGTGTATTCTAATTATCGGTGTCCTATTTCAGTCAATATTACTATCATCCTGATCCTCTGTCTACTCTAATCATCTATGTCCTGTTTCAGTCAATTACTATCATCCTGATCCTCTGTCCATTCTAATTATCTATGTCCTGTTTCAGTCAATATTACTATCATCCTGATCCTCTGTCTATTCTAATTATCTATGTCCTGTTTCAGTCAATTACTATCATCCTGATCCTCTGTGTATTCTAATTATCTATGTCACGTTTCAGTCAATTAATATCATCCTGACTCTCTGTCTATTCTAATTATCTATGTCCTGTTTCAGTCAATGACTATCATCCTGATCCTCTGTCTGTTCTAATTATCTATGTCCTGTTTCAGTCAATTACTATCATCCTGATCCTCTGTCCATTCTAATTATCTATGTCATGTTTCAGTCAATTACTATCGTCCTGATCCTCTGTGTATTCTAAGTATCTATGTCCCGTTTCAGTCAATTACTATCATCCTGACTCTCTGTCTATTCTAATTATCTATGTCCTTTTTCAGTCAATTACTATCATCCTGACTCTCTGTCCATTCTGATTATCTATGTCCTGTTTCAGTCAATTACTATCATCCTGATCCTCTGTCGACTCCAATTATCTATGTCCTGTTTCAGTCAATTACTATCATCCTGATCCTCTGAACATTCTAATTATCTATTTCCTGTTTCAGTCAATTACTATCATCCTGATCCTCTGTCCATTCTAATTATCTATGTCCTGTTTCAGTCAATTACTATCATCCTGATCCTCTGTCCATTCTAAATATCTATGTCCAGTTTCAGTCAATTACTATGACCCTGATCCTTTGTCTACTCTAATTATCTATGACCTGTTTCTGACAATTAATATCATCCTGATCCTCAGTCCATTCTAATTATCTATGTCCTGTTTCAGTCAATTACTATCATCCTGATCCTCTGCCTATTCTAATTATCGATGTCCTGCTCCAGTCAATTACTATCATCCTGATCCTCTGTCCATTCTAATTATCTATGTCCTGTTTCAGTCAATTACTATCATCCTGATCCTCTGTCCATTCTAATTATCTATGTCCTGTTTCAGTCAATTACTATCATCCTGGCCCTCTGTCCATTCTAATTATCTATGTCCTGTTTCAGTCAATTACTATCATCATGATCCTCTCTCCATTCTAATTATCTATGCCCTGTTTCAGTCAATTACTATCATCCTGATCCTCTGTCCATTCTAATTATCTCTGTCCCGTTTCAGTCAATTACGTTCATCCTGATCCTCTGTCCATTCTAATTATCTATGTCCTGTTTCAGTCACTTACTATCAGCCTGATCCTCTGTCCATTCTAATTATCTATGTCCTGTTTCAGTCAATTACGATCATCCTGATGCTCTGTCCATTCTAATCATCTATGTCCTGTTTCAGTCAATTACTATCATCCTGATCCTCTGTCCATTCTAATTATCTATGTCCTGTTTCAGTCAATTACTATCATCCTGATCCTCTGTCTATTCTAATTATCTATGTCCTGTTTCAGTCAATTACTATCATCCTGATTCTCTGAACATTCTAATTATCTATGTCCTGTTTCAGTCAATTAGTATCATCCTGATCCTCTGTCTATTCTAATTATCTATGTCCTGTTTCAGTCAATTACTATCATCCTGATCCTCTGAACATTCTAATTATCTATGTCCTGTTTCAGTCAATTAGTATCATCCTGATCCTCTGTCTATTCTAATTATCTATGTCCTGTTTCAGTCAATTACTATCAACCTGATCCTCTGAACATTCTAATTATCTATGTCCTGTTTCAGTCAATTACTATCATCCTGAACCTCTGTTCATTCTAATTATCGTTGTCCTGTTTCAGTCAATTACTATCATCCTGATCCTCTGAACATTCTAATTATCTATGTCCTGTTTCAGTCAATTACTATCATCCTGAACCTCTGTTCATTCTAATTATCGTTGTCCTGTTTCAGTCAATTACTATCATCCTGATCCTCTGAACATTCTAATTATCTATGTCCTGTTTCAGTCAATTACTATCATCCTGATCCTCTGAAAATTCTAATTATCTATGTCCTGTTTCAGTCAATTACTATCATCCTGATCCTCTGGCTATTCTAATTATCTATGTCCTGTTTCAGTCAATTACTATCATCCTGATCCTCTGAACATTCTAATAATCTATGTCCTGTTTCAGTCAATTACTATCATCCTGATCCTCTGTCTATTCTAATTATCTATGTCCTGTTTCAGTCAATTACTATCATCCTGATCCTCTGAACATTCTAATTATCTATGTCCTGTTTCAGTCAATTACTATCATCCTGACCCTCTGTCCATTCTAATTATCTATGTCCTGTTTCAGTCAATTACTATCATCCTGACACTCTGTCCATTCTAATTATCTATGTCCTGTTTCAGTCAATTACTATCATCCTGACCCTCTGTCCATTCTAATTATCTATGTCCTGTTTCAGTCAATTACTATCATCCTGATAATCTGTCCATTTTAATTATCTGTGTCCTGTTTCAGTCAATTACTATCATCCTGATACTCTGTCTATTCTAATCATCTATGTCCTGTTTCAGTCAATTACTATCATCCTGATCCTCTGTGTATTCTAATTATCTATGTCCTGTTTCAGTCAATTACTATCATCCTGATCCTCTGTGTATTCTAATTATCTGTGTCCTGTTTCAGTCAATATTACAATCATCCTGATCCTCTGTCTACTCTAATCATCTATGTCCTGTTTCAGTCAATTACTATCATCCTGATCCTCTGTGTATTCTAATTATCTATGTCCCGTTTCAGTCAATTACTATCATCCTGACTCTCTGTCTATTCTAATTATCTATGTCCTGTTTCAGTCAATTACTATCATCCTGATCCTCTGTCTGTTCTAATTATCTATGTCCTGTTTCAGTCAATTACTATCATCCTGATCCTCTGTCCATTCTAATTATCTATGTCATGTTTCAGTCAATTACTATCATCCTGATCCTCTGTGTATTCTAAGTATCTATGTCCCGTTTCAGTCAATTACTATCATCCTGACTCTCTGTCTATTCTAATTATCTAAGTCCTGTTTCAGTCAATTACTATCATCCTGATCCTCTGAACATTCTAATTATCTATGCCCTGTTTCAGTCAATTACTATCATCCTGATCCTCTGTCTATTCTAATTATCTATGTCCTGTTTCAGTCAATTACTATCATCCTGATCCTCTGAACATTCTAATTATCTATGTCCTGTTTCAGTCAATTACTATCATCCTGACCCTCTGTCCATTCTAATTATCTATGTCCTGTTTCAGTCAATTACTATCATCCTGACCCTCTGTCCATTCTAATTATCTATGTCCTGTTTCAGTCAATTACTATCATCCTGACCCTCTGTCCATTCTAATTATCTATGTCCTGTTTCAGTCAATTACTATCATCCTGATAATCTGTCCATTTTAATTATCTGTGTCCTGTTTCAGTCAATTACTATCATCCTGATACTCTGTCTATTCTAATCATCTATGTCCTGTTTCAGTCAATTACTATCATCCTGATCCTCTGTGTATTCTAATTATCTATGTCCTGTTTCAGTCAATTACTATCATCCTGAACCTCTGTGTATTCTAATTATCTGTGTCCTGTTTCAGTCAATATTACAATCATCCTGATCCTCTGTCTACTCTAATCATCTATGTCCTGTTTCAGTCAATTACTATCATCCTGATCCTCTGTGTATTCTAATTATCTATGTCCCGTTTCAGTCAATTACTATCATCCTGACTCTCTGTCTATTCTAATTATCTATGTCCTGTTTCAGTCAATTACTATCATCCTGATCCTCTGTCTGTTCTAATTATCTATGTCCTGTTTCAGTCAATTACTATCATCCTGATCCTCTGTCCATTCTAATTATCTATGTCATGTTTCAGTCAATTACTATCATCCTGATCCTCTGTGTATTCTAAGTATCTATGTCCCGTTTCAGTCAATTACTATCATCCTGACTCTCTGTCTATTCTAATTATCTATGTCCTTTTTCAGTCAATTACTATCATCCTGACTCTCTGTCCATTCTGATTATCTATGTCCTGTTTCAGTCAATTACTATCATCCTGATCCTCTGTCGACTCTAATTATCTATGTCCTGTTTCAGTCAATTACTATCATCCTGATCCTCTGTCTATTCTAATTATCTATGTCCTGTTTCAGTCAATTAGTATCATCCTGATCCTCTGTCTATTCTAATTATCTATGTCCTGTTTCAGTCAATTACTATCAACCTGATCCTCTGAACATTCTAATTATCTATGTCCTGTTTCAGTCAATTACTATCATCCTGAACCTCTGTTCATTCTAATTATCGTTGTCCTGTTTCAGTCAATTACTATCATCCTGATCCTCTGTCCATTCTAATTATCTATGTCCCGTTTCAGTCAATTACTGTTATCCTGATCCTCTGAACATTCTAATTATCTATGTCCGGTTTCAGTCAATTACTATCATCCTGACCCTCTGTCCATTCTAATTATCTATGTCCTGTTTCAGTCAATTACTATCATCCTGATAATCTGTCCATTTTATTTATCTGTGTCCTGTTTCAGTCAATTACTATCATCCTGATCCTCTGTCCATTCTAATTATCTGTGCCCTGTTTCAGTCAATTACTATCATCCTGATCCTCTGTCTATTCTAATCATCTATGTCCTGTTTCAGTCAATTACTATCATCCTGATCGTCTGTGTATTCTAATTATCTATGTCCTGTTTCAGTCAATTACTATCATCCTGATCCTCTGTGTATTCTAATTATCTGTGTCCTGTTTCAGTCAATATTACAATCATCCTGATCCTCTGTCTACTCTAATCATCTATGTCCTGTTTCAGTCAATTACTATCATCCTGATCCTCTGTGTATTTTAATTATCTATGTCCCTTTTCAGTCAATTACTATCATCCTGACTCTCTGTCTATTCTAAATATCTATGCCCTGTTTCAGTCAATTACTATCATCCTGATCCTCTGTCTGTTCTAATTATATATGTCCTGTTTCAGTCAATTATTATCATCCTGATCCTCTGTCCATTCTAATTATCTATGTCATGTTTCAGTCAATTACTATCATCCTGATCCTCTGTGTATTCTAAGTATCTATGTCCCGTTTCAGTCAATTACTATCATCCTGACTCTCTGTCTATTCTAATTATCTATGTCCTTTTTCAGTCAATTACTATCATCCTGACTCTCTGTCCATTCTGATTATCTATGTCCTGTTTCAGTCAATTACTATCATCCTGATCCTCTGTCGACTCTAATTATCTATGTCCTGTTTCAGTCAATTACTATCATCCTGATCCTCTGTCTATTCTAATTATCTATGTCCTGTTTCAGTCAATTACTATCATCCTGATACTCTGTCCATTCTAATTATCTATGTCCTGTTTCAGTCAATTACTATCATCCTGATCCTCTGTCTATTCCAAATATCTATGTCCAGTTTCAGTCAATTACTATGACCCTGATCCTCTGTCTACTCTAATTATCTATGACCTGTTTCAGACAATTAATATCATCCTGATCCTCAGTCCATTCTAATTATCTATGTCCTGTTTCAGTCAATTACTATCATCCTGATCCTCTGCCTATTCTAATTATCGATGTCCTGTTTCAGTCAATTACTATCATCCTGATCCTCTGTCCATTCTAATTATCTATGTCCTGTTTCAGTCAATTACTATCATCCTGATCCTCTGTCCATTCTAATTATCTATGTCCTGTTTCAGTCAATTACTATCATCCTGGCCCTCTGTCCATTCTAATTATCTATGTCCTGTTTCAGTCAATTACTATCATCATGATCCTCTCTCCATTCTAATTATCTATGTCCTGTTTCAGTCAATTACTATCATCCTGATCCTCTGTCCATTCTAATTATCTATGTCCTGTTTCAGTCAATTACTATCATCCTGATCCTCTGTCTATTCTAAATATCTATGTCCAGTTTCAGTCAATTACTATCATCCTGATCCTCTGTCTACTCTAATTATCTATGTCCTGTTTCAGTCAATTACTATCATCCTGATCCTCTGACCATTCTAATTATCTATGTCCTGTTTCAGTCAATTACTATCATCCTAGCCCTCTGTCCATTCTAATTATCTATGTCCTGTTTCAGTCAATTACTATCATCATGATCCTCTCTCCATTCTAATTATCTATGCCCTGTTTCAGTCAATTACTATCATCCTGATCCTCTGTCCATTCTAATTATCTATGTCCTGTTTCAGTCAATTACTATCATCCTGATCCTCAGTCCATTCTAATTATCTATGTCCTGTTTCAGTCAATTACTATCATCCTGATCCTCTGTCGACTCCAATTATCTATGTCCTGTTTCAGTCAATTACTATCATCCTGATCCTCTGTCTATTCTAATTATCTATGTCCTGTTTCAGTCAATTACTATCATCCTGATCCTCTGTCCATTCTAATTATCTATGTCCTATTTCAGTCAATTACGATCATCCTGATCCTCTGTCTATTCTAAATATCTATGTCCAGTTTCAGTCAATTACTAAGACCCTGATCCTCTGTCTACTCTAATTATCTATGACCTGTTTCAGACAATTAATATCATCCTGATCCTCAGTCCATTCTAATTATCTATGTCATGTTTCAGTCAATTACTATCATCCTGATCCTCTGCCTATTCTAATTATCGATGTCCTGTTTCAGTCAATTACTATCATCCTGTTCCTCTGTCCATTCTAATTATCTATGTCCTGTTTCAGTCAATTACTATCATCCTGATCCTCTGTCCATTCTAATTATCTATGTCCTGTTTCAGTCAATTACTATCATCCTGGCCCTCTGTCCATTCTAATTACCTATGTCCTGTTTCAGTCAATTACTATCATCATGATCCTCTCTCCATTCTAATTATCTATGCCCTGTTTCAGTCAATTACTATCATCCTGATCCTCTGTCCATTCTAATTATCTCTGTCCCGTTTCAGTCAATTACGATCATCCTGATCCTCTGTCCATTCTAATCATCTATGTCCTGTTTCAGTCACTTACTATCAGCCTGATCCTCTGTCCATTCTAATTATCTATGTCCTGTTTCAGTCAATTACGATCATCCTGATCCTCTGTCCATTCTAATCATCTATGTCCTGTTTCAGTCACTTACTGTCAGCCTGATCCTCTGTCCATTCTAATTATCTATGTCCTGTTTCAGTCAATTACTATCATCCTGATCCTCTTTCCATTCTAATTATCTATGTCCAGTTTCAGTCAATTACTGTCAGCCTGATCCTCTGTCCATTCTAATTATCTATGTCCTGTTTCAGTCAATTACTATCATCCTGATCCTCTGTCTATTCTAATTATCTATGTCCTGTTTCAGTCAATTACTATCATCCTGATCCTCTGAACATTCTAATTATCTATGTCCTGTTTCAGTCAATTAGTATCATCCTGATCCTCTGTCTATTCTAATTATCTATGTCCTGTTTCAGTCAATTACTATCATCCTGATCCTCTGAACATTCTAATTATCTATGTCCTGTTTCAGTCAATTAGTATCATCCTGATCCTCTGTCTATTCTAATTATCTGTGTCCTGTTTCAGTCAATTACTATCAACCTGATCCTCTGAACATTCTAATTATCTATGTCATGTTTCAGTCAATTACTATCATCCTGATCCTCTGTGTATTCTAAGTATCTATGTCCCGTTTCAGTCAATTACTATCATCCTGACTCTCTGTCTATTCTAATTATCTATGTCCTTTTTCAGTCAATTACTATCATCCTGACTCTCTATCCATTCTGATTATCTATGTCCTGTTTCAGTCAATTACTATCATCCTGATCCTCTGTCGACTCTAATTATCTATGTCCTGTTTCAGTCAATTACTATCATCCTGATCCTCTGTCTATTCTAATTATCTATGTCCTGTTTCAGTCAATTACTATCATCCTGATCCTCTGTCCATTCTAATTATCTCTGTCCTGTTTCAGTCAATTACTATCATCCTGATCCTCTGTCTATTCTAAATATCTATGTCCACTTTCAGTCAATTACGATGATCCTGATCCTCTGTCTACTCTAATTATCCTTGACCTTTTTCAGTCAATTAATATCATCCTGATCCTCAGTCCATTCTAATTATCTATGTCCTGTTTCAGTCAATTACTATCATCCTGATCCTCTGCCTATTCTAATTATCGATGTCCTGTTTCAGTCAATTACTATCATCCTGATCCTCTGTCCATTCTAATTATCTATGTCCTGTTTCAGTCAATTACTATCATCCTGATCCTCTGTCCATTCTAATTATCTATGTCCTGTTTCAGTCAATTACTATCATCCTGATCCTCTGACCATTCTAATTATCTATGTCCTGTTTCAGTCAATTACTATCATCCTGGCCCTCTGTCCATTCTAATTATCTATGTCCTGTTTCAGTCAATTACTATCATCATGATCCTCTCTCCATTCTAATTATCTATGCCCTGTTTCAGTCAATTACTATCATCCTGATCCTCTGTCCATTCTAATTATCTATGTCCTGTTTCAGTCAATTACTATCATCCTGATCCTCAGTCCATTCTAATTATCTATGTCCTGTTTCAGTCAATTACTATCATCCTGATCCTCTGTCGACTCCAATTATCTATGTCCTGTTTCAGTCAATTACTATCATCCTGATCCTCTGTCTATTCTAATTATCTATGTCCTGTTTCAGTCAATTACTATCATCCTGACTCTCTGTCTATTCTAATTATCTATGCCCTGTTTCAGTCAATTACTATCATCCTGATCCTCTGTCTGTTCTAATTATCTATGTCCTGTTTCAGTCAATAATTATCATCCTGATCCTCTGTCCATTCTAATTATCTATGTCATGTTTCAGTCAATTACTATCATCCTGATCCTCTGTGTATTCTAAGTATCTATGTCCCGTTTCAGTCAATTACTATCATCCTGACTCTGTGTCTATTCTAATTATCTATGTCCTTTTTCAGTCAATTACTATCATCCTGACTCTCTGTCCATTCTGATTATCTATGTCCTGTTTCAGTCAATTACTATCATCCTGATCCTCTGTCGACTCTAATTATCTATGTCCTGTTTCAGTCAATTACTATCATCCTGATCCTCTGTCTATTCTAATTATCTATGTCCTGTTTCAGTCAATTACTATCATCCTGATCCTCTGTCCATTCTAATTATCTATGTCCTGTTTCAGTCAATTACTATCATCCTGATCCTCTGTCTATTCTAAATATCTATGTCCAGTTTCAGTCAATTACTATGACCCTGATCCTCTGTCTACTCTAATTATCTATGACCTGTTTCAGACAATTAATATCATCCTGATCCTCAGTCCATTCTAATTATCTATGTCCTGTTTCAGTCAATTACTATCATCCTGATCCTCTGTCCATTCTAATTATCTGTGTCCTGTTTCAGTCAATTACTATCATCCTGATCCTCTGCCTATTCCAATTATCGATGTCCTGTTTCAGTCAATTACTATCATCCTGATCCTCTGTCCATTCTAATTATCTATGTCCTGTTTCAGTCAATTACTATCATCCTGATCCTCTGTCCGTTCTAATTATCTATGTCCTGTTTCAGTCAATTACTATCATCCTGGCCCTCTGTCCATTCTAATTATCTATGTCCTGTTTCAGTCAATTACTATCATCATGATCCTCTCTCCATTCTAATTATCTATGTCCTGTTTCAGTCAATTACTATCATCCTGATCCTCTGTCCATTCTAATTATCTATGTCCTGTTTCAGTCAATTACTATCATCCTGATCCTCTGTCTATTCTAAATATCTATGTCCAGTTTCAGTCAATTACTATGACCCTGATCCTCTGTCTACTCTAATTATCTATGTCCTGTTTCAGTCAATTACTATCATCCTGATCCTCTGACCATTCTAATTATCTATGTCCTGTTTCAGTCAATTACTATCATCCTGGCCCTCTGTCCATTCTAATTATCTATGTCCTGTTTCAGTCAATTACTATCATCATGATCCTCTCTCCATTCTAATTATCTATGCCCTGTTTCAGTCAATTGCTATCATCCTGATCCTCTGTCCATTCTAATTATCTATGTCCTGTTTCAGTCAATTACTATCATCCTGATCCTCAGACCATTCTAATTATCTATGTCCTGTTTCAGTCAATTACTATCATCCTGATCCTCTGTCGACTCCAATTATCTATGTCCTGTTTCAGTCAATTACTATCATCCTGATCCTCTGTCTATTCTAATTATCTATGTCCTGTTTCAGTCAATTACTATCATCCTGATCCTCTGTCCATTCTAATTATCTATGTCCTGTTTCAGTCAATTACTATCATCCTGATCCTCTGTCTATTCTAAATACCTATGTCCAGTTTCAGTCAATTACTATGACCCTGATCCTCTGTCTACTCTAATTATCTATGACCTGTTTCAGACAATTAATATCATCCTGATCCTCAGTCTATTCTAATTATCTATGTCCTGTTTCAGTCAATTACTATCATCCTGATCCTCTGCCTATTCTAATTATCGATGTCCTGTTTCAGTCAATTACTATCATCCTGATCCTCTGTCCATTCTAATTATCTATGTCCTGTTTCAGTCAATTACTATCATCCTGATCCTCTGTCCATTCTAATTATCTATGTCCTGTTTCAGTCAATTACTATCATCCTGGCCCTCTGTCCATTCTAATTATCTATGTCCTGTTTCAGTCAATTACTATCATCATGATCCTCTCTCCATTCTAATTATTTATGCCCTGCTGCAGTCAATTACTATCATCCTGATCCTCTGTCCATTCTAATTATCTCTGTCCCGTTTCAGTCAATTACGATCATCCTGATCCTCTGTCCATTCTAATCATCTATGTCCTGTTTCAGTCACTTACTATCAGCCTGATCCTCTGTCCATTCTAATTATCTATGTCCTGTTTCAGTCAATTACGATCATCCTGATCCTCTGTCCATTCTAATCATCTATGTCCTGTTTCAGTCACTTACTATCAGCCTGATCCTCTGTCCATTCTAATTATCTATGTCCTGTTTCAGTCAATTACTATCATCCTGATCCTCTTTCCATTCTAATTATCTATGTCCTGTTTCAGTCAATTACTATCAGCCTGATCCTCTGTCCATTCTAATTATCTATGTCCTGTTTCAGTCAATTACTATCATCCTGATCCTCTGTCTATTCTAATTATCTATGTCCTGTTTCAGTCAATTACTATCATCCTGATCCTCTGAACATTCTAATTATCTATGTCATGTTTCAGTCAATTACTATCATCCTGATCCTCTGTGTATTCTAAGTATCTATGTCCTGTTTCAGTCAATTACTATCATCCTGATCCTCTGACCATTCTAATTATCTATGTCCTGTTTCAGTCAATTACTATCATCCTGGCCCTCTGTCCATTCTAATTATCTATGTCATGTTTCAGTCAATTACTATCATCATGATCCTCTCTCCATTCTAATTATCTATGCCCTGTTTCAGTCAATTACTATCATCCTGATCCTCTGTCCATTCTAATTATCTATGTCCTGTTTCAGTCAATTACTATCATCCTGATCCTCAGTCCATTCTAATTATCTATGTCCTGTTTCAGTCAATTACTATCATCCTGATCCTCTGTCGACTCCAATTATCTATGTCCTGTTTCAGTCAATTACTATCATCCTGATCCTCTGTCTATTCTAATTATCTATGTCCTGTTTCAGTCAATTACTATCATCCTGACTCTCTATCTATTCTAATTATCTATGCCCTGTTTCAGTCAATTACTATCATCCTGATCCTCTGTCTGTTCTAATTATCTATGTCCTGTTTCAGTCAATAATTATCATCCTGATCCTCTGTCCATTCTAATTATCTATGTCATGTTTCAGTCAATTACTATCATCCTGATCCTCTGTGTGTTCTAAGTATCTATGTCCCGTTTCAGTCAATTACTATCATCCTGACTCTGTGTCTATTCTAATTATCTATGTCCTTTTTCAGTCAATTACTATCATCCTGACTCTCTGTCCATTCTGATTATCTATGTCCTGTTTCAGTCAATTACTATCATCCTGATCCTCTGTCGACTCTAATTATCTATGTCCTGTTTCAGTCAATTACTATCATCCTGATCCTCTGTCCATTCTAATTATCTATGTCCTGTTTCAGTCAATTACTATCATCCTGATCCTCTGTCTATTCTAAATATCTATGTCCAGTTTCAGTCAATTACTATGACCCTGATCCTCTGTCTACTCTAATTATCTATGACCTGTTTCAGACAATTAATATCATCCTGATCCTCAGTCCATTCTAATTATCTATGTCCTGTTTCAGTCAATTACTATCATCCTGATCCTCTGCCTATTCTAATTATCAATGTCCTGTTTCAGTCAATTACTATCATCCTGATCCTCTGTCCATTCTAATTATCTATGTCCTGTTTCAGTCAATTACTATCATCCTGATACTCTGTCCATTCTAATTATCTATGTCCTGTTTCAGTCAATTACTATCATCCTGGCCCTCTGTCCATTCTAATTATCTATGTCCTGTTTCAGTCAATTACTATCATCATGATCCTCTCTCCATTCTAATTATCTATGTCCTGTTTCAGTCAATTACTATCATCCTGATCCTCTGTCCATTCTAATTATCTATGTCCTGTTTCAGTCAATTACTATCATCCTGATCCTCTGTCTATTCTAAATATCTATGTCCAGTTTCAGTCAATTACTATGACCCTGATCCTCTGTCTACTCTAATTATCTATGTCCTGCTTCAGTCAATTACTATCATCCTGATCCTCTGACCATTCTAATTATCTATGTCCTGTTTCAGTCAATTACTATCATCCTGGCCCTCTGTCCATTCTAATTATCTATGTCCTGTTTCAGTCAATTACTATCATCATGATCCTCTCTCCATTCTAATTATCTATGTCCTGTTTCAGTCAATTACTATCATCCTGATCCTCAGTCCATTCTAATTATCTATGTCCTGTTTCAGTCAATTACTATCATCCTGATCCTCTGTCGACTCCAATTATCTATGTCCTGTTTCAGTCAATTACTATCATCCTGATCCTCTGTCTATTCTAATCATCTATATCCTGTTTCAGTCAATTACTATCATCCTGATCCTCTGTCCATTCTAATTATCTATGTCCTGTTTCAGTCAATTACTATCATCCTGATCCTCTGTCAATTCTAAATACCTATGTCCAGTTTCAGTCAATTACTATGACCCTGATCCTCTGTCTACTCTAATTATCTATGCCCTGTTTCAGACAATTAATATCATCCTGATCCTCAGTCTATTCTAATTATCTATGTCCTGTTTCAGTCAATTACTATCATCCTGATCCTCTGCCTATTCTAATTATCGATGTCCTGTTTCAGTCAATTACTATCATCCTGATCCTCTGTCCATTCTAATTATCTATGTCCTGTTTCAGTCAATTACTATCATCCTGATCCTCTGTCCATTCTAATTATCTATGTCCTGTTTCAGTCAATTACTATCATCCTGGCCCTCTGTCCATTCTAATTATCTATGTCCTGTTTCAGTCAATTACTATCATCATGATCCTCTCTCCATTCTAATTATCTATGCCCTGTTTCAGTGAATTACTATCATCCTGATCCTCTGTCCATTCTAATTATCTCTGTCCCGTTTCAGTCAATTACGATCATCCTGATCCTCTGTCCATTCTAATCATCTATGTCCTGTTTCAGTCACTTACTATCAGCCTGATCCTCTGTCCATTCTAATTATCTATGTGCTGTTTCAGTCAATTACGATCATCCTGATCCTCTGTCCATTCTAATCATCTATGTCCTGTTTCAGTCACTTACTATCAGCCTGATCCTCTGTCCATTCTAATTATCTATGTCCTGTTTCAGTCAATTACTATCATCCTGATCCTCTTTCCATTCTAATTATCTATGTCCTGTTTCAGTCAATTACTATCAGCCTGATCCTCTGTCCATTCTAATTATCTATGTCCTGTTTCAGTCAATTACTATCATCCTGATCCTCTGTCTATTCTAATTATCTATGTCCTGTTTCAGTCAATTACTATCATCCTGATCCTCTGAACATTCTAATTATCTATGTCCTGTTTCAGTCAATTAGTATCATCCTCATCCTCTGTCTATTCTAATTATCTATGTCCTGTTTCAGTCAATTACTATCATCCTGATCCTCTGAACATTCTAATTATCTATGTCCTGTTTCAGTCAATTAGTATCATCCTGATCCTCTGTCTATTCTAATTATCTGTGTCCTGTTTCAGTCAATTACTATCAACCTGATCCTCTGAACATTCTAATTATCTATGTCATGTTTCAGTCAATTACTATCATCCTGATCCTCTGTGTATTCTAAGTATCTATGTCCCGTTTCAGTCAATTACTATCATCCTGATCCTCTGTGTATTCTAAGTATCTATGTCCCGTTTCAGTCAATTACTATCATCCTGACTCTCTGTCTATTCTAATTATCTATGTCCTTTTTCAGTCAATTACTATCATCCTGACTCTCTGTCCATTCTGATTATCTATGTCCTGTTTCAGTCAATTACTATCATCCTGATCCTCTGTCTATTTTAATTATCTATGTCCTGTTTCAGTCAATTACTATCATCCTGATCCTCTGTCTATTCTAATTATCTATGTCCTGTTTCAGTCAATTACTATCATCCTGATCCTCTGTCTATTCTAATTATCTATGTCCTGTTTCAGTCAATTACTATAATCCTGATCCTCTGTCCATTCTAATTATCTCTGTCCTGTTTCAGTCAATTACTATCATCCTGATCCTCTGTCTATTCTAAATATCTATGTCCAGTTTCTGTCAATTACTATCATCCTGATCCTCTGTGTATTCTAAGTATCTATGTCCTGTTTCAGTCAATTACTATCATCCTGATCCTCTGACCATTCTAATTATCTATGTCCTGTTTCAGTCAATTACTATCATCCTGGCCCTCTGTCCATTCTAATTATCTATGTCCTGTTTCAGTCAATTACTATCATCATGATCCTCTCTCCATTCTAATTATCTATGCCCTGTTTCAGTCAATTACTATCATCCTGATCCTCTGTCCATTCTAATTATCTATGTCCTGTTTCAGTCAATTACTATCATCCTGATCCTCTGTCGACTCCAATTATCTATGTCCTGTTTCAGTCAATTACTATCATCCTGATCCTCTGTCTATTCTAATTATCTATGTCCTGTTTCAGTCAATTACTATCATCCTGATCCTCTGTCCATTCTAATTATCTATGTCCTGTTTCACTCAATTACTATCATCCTGATCCTCTGTCCATTCTAATTATCGATGTCCTGTTTCAGTCAATTACTATCATCCTGGCCCTCTGTCCATTCTAATTATCTATGTCCTGTTTCAGTCAATTACTATCATCATGATCCTCTCTCCATTCTAATTATCTATGCCCTGTTTCAGTCAATTACTATCATCCTGATCCTCTGTCCATTCTAATTATCTCTGTCCCGTTTCAGTCAATTACGATCATCCTGATCCTCTGTCCATTCTAATCATCTATGTCCTGTTTCAGTCACTTACTATCAGCCTGATCCTCTGTCCATTCTAATTATCTATGTCCTGTTTCAGTCAATTACTATCATCCTGATCCTCTGTCCATTCTAATCATCTATGTCCTGTTTCAGTCACTTACTATCAGCCTGATCCTCTGTCCATTCTAATTATCTATGTCCTGTTTCAGTCAATTACTATCATCCTGATCCTCTTTCCATTCTAATTATCTATGTCCTGTTTCAGACAATTACTATCAGCCTGATCCTCTGTCCATTCTAATTATCTATGTCCTGTTTCAGTCAATTACTATCATCCTGATCCTCTGTCTATTCTAATTATCTATGTCCTGTTTCAGTCAATTACTATCATCCTGATCCTCTGAACATTCTAATTATCTATGTCCTGTTTCAGTCAATTAGTATCATCCTGATCCTCTGTCTATTCTAATTATCTATGTCCTGTTTCAGTCAATTACTATCATCCTGATCCTCTGAACATTCTAATTATCTATGTCCTGTTTCAGTCAATTAGTATCATCCTGATCCTCTGTCTATTCTAATTATCTGTGTCCTGTTTCAGTCAATTACTATCAACCTGATCCTCTGAACATTCTAATTATCTATGTCATGTTTCAGTCAATTACTATCATCCTGATCCTCTGTGTATTCTAAGTATCTATGTCCCGTTTCAGTCAATTACTATCATCCTGTTCCTCTGTGTATTCTAATATCTATGTCCCGTTTCAGTCAATTACTATCATCCTGACTCTCTGTCTATTCTAATTATCTATGTCCTGTTTCAGTCAATTACTATCATCCTGATCCTCTGTCGACTCTAATTATCTATGTCCTGTTTCAGTCAATTACTATCATCCTCATCCTCTGTCTATTCTAATTATCTATGTCCTGTTTCAGTCAATTACTATCATCCTGATCCTCTGTCCATTCTAATTATCTCTGTCCTGTTTCAGTCAATTACTATCATCCTGATCCTCTGTCTATTCTAAATATCTATGTCCAGCTTCAGTCAATTACTATCATCCTGATCCTCTGTGTATTCTAAGTATCTATGTCCTGTTTCAGTCAATTACTATCATCCTGATCCTCTGACCATTCTAATTATCTATGTCCTGTTTCAGTCAATTACTATCATCCTGGCCCTCTGTCCATTCTAATTATCTATGTCCTGTTTCAGTCAATTACTATCATCATGATCCTCTCTCCATTCTAATTATCTATGCCCTGTTTCAGTCAATTACTATCATCCTGATCCTCTGTCCATTCTAATTATCTATGTCCTTTTTCAGTCAATTACTATCATCCTGATCCTCAGTCCATTCTAATTATCTATGTCCTGTTTCAGTCAATTACTATCATCCTGATCCTCTGTCGACTCCAATTATCTATGTCCTGTTTCAGTCAATTACTATCATCCTGATCCTCTGTCTATTCTAATTATCTATGTCCTGTTTCAGTCAATTACTATCATCCTGACTCTCTGTCTATTCTAATTATCTATGCCCTGTTTCAGTCAATTACTATCATCCTGATCCTCTGTCTGTTCTAATTATCTATGTCCTGTTTCAGTCAATAATTATCATCCTGATCCTCTGTCCATTCTAATTATCTATGTCCTGTTTCAGTCAATTAATATCATCCTGATCCTCTGTCCATTCTAATTATCTATGTCCTGTTTCAGTCAATAATTATCATCCTGATCCTCTGTCCATTCTAATTATCTATGTCCTGTTTCAGTCAATTACTATCATCCTGATCCTCTGTCCATTCTAATTATCTATGTCATGTTTCAGTCAATTACTATCATCCTGATCCTCTGTGTATTCTAAGTATCTATGTCCCGTTTCAGTCAATTACTATCATCCTGACTCTGTGTCTATTCTAATTATCTATGTCCTTTTTCAGTCAATTACTATCATCCTGACTCTCTGTCCATTCTGATTATCTATGTCCTGTTTCAGTCAATTACTATCATCCTGATCCTCTGTCGACTCTAATTATCTATGTCCTGTTTCAGTCAATTACTATCATCCTAATCCTCTGTCTATTCTAATTATCTATGTCCTGTTTCAGTCAATTACGATCATCCTGATCCTCTGTCCATTCTAATTACATATGTCCTGTTTCAGTCAATTACTATCATCCTGATCCTCTGTCTATTCTAAATATCTATGTCCAGTTTCAGTCAATTAATATGACCCTGATCCTCTGTCTACTCTAATTATCTATGACCTGTTTCAGACAATTAATATCATCCTGATCCTCAGTCCATTCTAATTATCTATGTCATGTTTCAGTCAATTACTATCATCCTGATCCTCTGCCTATTCTAATTATCGATGTCCTGTTTCAGTCAATTACTATCATCCTGATCATCTGTCCATTCTAATTATCTATGTCCTGTTTCAGTCAATTACTATCATCCTGATCCTCTGTCCATTCTAATTATCAATGTCCTGTTTCAGTCAATTACTATCATCCTGGCCCTCTGTCCATTCTAATTATCTATGTCCTGTTTCAGTCAATTACTATCATCATGATCCTCTCTCCATTCTAATTATCTATTTCCTGTTTCAGTCAATTACTATCATCCTGATCCTCTGTCCATTCTAATTATCTATGTCCTGTTTCAGTCAATTACTATCATCCTGATCCTCTGTCTATTCTAAATATCTATGTCCAGTTTCAGTCAATTACTATGACCCTGATCCTCTGTCTACTCTAATTATCTATGTCCTGTTTCAGTCAATTACTATCATCCTGATCCTCTGACCATTCTAATTATCGATGTCCTGTTTCAGTCAATTACTATCATCCTGGCCCTCTGTCCATTCTAATTATCTATGCCCTGTTTCAGTCAATTACTATCATCCTGATCCTCCGTCCATTCTAATTATCTATGTCCTGTTTCAGTCAATTACTATCATCCTGATCCTCAGTCCATTCTAATTATCTATGTCCTGTTTCAGTCAATTGCTATCATCCTGATCCTCTGTCGACTCCAATTATCTATGTCCTGTTTCAGTCAATTACTATCATCCTGATCCTCTGTCTATTCTAATTATCTATGTCCTGTTTCAGTCAATTACTATCATCCTGATCCTCTGTCCATTCTAATTATCTATGTCCTGTTTCAGTCAATTACTATCATCCTGATCCTCTGTCTATTCTAAATACCTATGTCCAGTTTCAGTCAATTACTATGACCCTGATCCTCTGTCTACTCTAATTATCTATGACCTGTTTCAGACAATTAATATCATCCTGATCCTCAGTCTATTCTAATTATCTATGTCCTGTTTCAGTCAATTACTATCATCCTGATCCTCTGCCTATTCTAATTATCGATGTCCTGTTTCAGTCAATTACTATCATCCTGATCCTCTGTCCATTCTAATTATCTATGTCCTGTTTCAGTCAATTACTATCATCCTGATCCTCTGTCCATTCTAATTATCTATGTCCTGTTTCAGTCAATTACTATCATCCTGGCCCTCTGTCCATTCTAATTATCTATGTCCTGTTTCAGTCAATTACTATCATCATGATCCTCTCTCCATTCTAATTATCTATGCCCTGTTTCAGTCAATTACTATCATCCTGATCCTCTGTCCATTCTAATTATCTCTGTCCCGTTTCAGTCACTTACTATCAGCCTGATCCTCTGTCCATTCTAATTATCTATGTCCTGTTTCAGTCAATTACGATCATCCTGATCCTCTGTCCATTCTAATCATCTATGTCCTGTTTCAGTCACTTACTATCAGCCTGATCCTCTGTCCATTCTAATTATCTATGTCCTGTTTCAGTCAATTACTATCATCCTGATCCTCTTTCCATTCTAATTATCTATGTCCTGTTTCAGTCAATTACTATCATCCTGATCCTCTGTCTATTCTAATTATCTATGTCCTGTTTCAGTCAATTACTATCATCCTGATCCTCTGAACATTCTAATTATCTATGTCCTGTTTCAGTCAATTAGTATCATCCTGATCCTCTGTCTATTCTAATTATCTATGTCCTGTTTCAGTCAATTACTGTCATCCTGATCCTCTGAACATTCTAATTATCTATGTCCTGTTTCAGTCAATTAGTATCATCCTGATCCTCTGTCTATTCTAACTATCTGTGTCCTGTTTCAGTCAATTACTATCAACCTGATCCTCTGAACATTCTAATTATCTATGTCATGTTTCAGTCAATTACTATCATCCTGATCCTCTGCCTATTCTAATTATCGATGTCCTGTTTCAGTCAATTACTATCATCCTGATCCTCTGTCCATTCTAATTATCTATGTCCTGTTTCAGTCAATTACTATCATCCTGATCCTCTGTCCATTCTAATTATCTTTGTCCTGTTTCAGTCAATTACTATCATCCTGGCCCTCTGTCCATTCTAATTATCTATGTCCTGTTTCAGTCAATTACTATCATCATGATCCTCTCTCCATTCTAATTATCTATGTGCTGTTTCAGTCAATTACTATCATCCTGATCCTCTGTCCATTCTAATTATCTATGTCCTGTTTCAGTCAATTACTATCATCCTGATCCTCTGTCTATTCTAAATATCTATGTCCAGTTTCAGTCAATTACTATGACCCTGATCCTCTGTCTACTCTAATTATCTATGTCCTGTTTCAGTCAATTACTATCATCCTGATCCTCTGACCATTCTAATTATCTATGTCCTGTTTCAGTCAATTACTATCATCCTGGCCCTCTGTCCATTCTAATTATCTATGTCCTGTTTCAGTCAATTACTATCATCATGATCCTCTCTCCATTCTAATTATCTATGCCCTGTTTCAGTCAATTACTATCATCCTGATCCTCTGTCGACTCCAATTATCTATGTCCTGTTTCAGTCAATTACTATCATCCTGATCCTCTGTCTATTCTAATTATCTATGTCCTGTTTCAGTCAATTACTATCATCCTGATCCTCTGTCCATTCTAATTATCTATGTCCTGTTTCAGTCAATTACTATCATCCTGATCCTCTGTCTATTCTAAATACCTATGTCCAGTTTCAGTCAATTACTATGACCCTGATCCTCTGTCTACTCTAATTATCTATGACCTGTTTCAGACAATTAATATCATCCTGATCCTCAGTCTATTCTAATTATCTATGTCCTGTTTCAGTCAATTACTATCATCCTGATCCTCTGCCTATTCTAATTATCGATGTCCTGTTTCAGTCAATTACTATCATCCTGATCCTCTGTCCATTCTAATTATCTATGTCCTGTTTCAGTCAATTACTATCATCCTGATCCTCTGTCCATTCTAATTATCTATGTCCTGTTTCAGTCAATTACTATCATCCTGGCCCTCTGTCCATTCTAATTATCTATGTCCTGTTTCAGTCAATTACTATCATCATGATCCTCTCTCCATTCTAATTATCTATGCCCTGTTTCAGTCAATTACTATCATCCTGATCCTCTGTCCATTCTAATTATCTCTGTCCCGTTTCAGTCAATTACGATCATCCTGATCCTCTGTCCATTCTAATCATCTATGTCCTGTTTCAGTCACTTACTATCAGCCTGATCCTCTGTCCATTCTAATTATCTATGTCCTGTTTCAGTCAATTACGATCATCCTGATCCTCTGTCCATTCTAATCATCTATGTCCTGTTTCAGTCACTTACTATCAGCCTGATCCTCTGTCCATTCTAATTATCTATGTCCTGTTTCAGTCAATTACTATCATCCTGATCCTCTTTCCATTCTAATTATCTATGTCCTGTTTCAGTCAATTACTATCAACCTGATCCTCTGAACATTCTAATTATCTATGTCATGTTTCAGTCAATTACTATCATCCTGATCCTCTGCCTATTCTAATTATCGATGTCCTGTTTCAGTCAATTACTATCATCCTGATCCTCTGTCCATTCTAATTATCTATGTCCTGTTTCAGTCAATTACTATCATCCTGATCCTCTGTCCATTCTAATTATCTTTGTCCTGTTTCAGTCAATTACTATCATCCTGGCCCTCTGTCCATTCTAATTATCTATGTCCTGTTTCAGTCAATTACTATCATCATGATCCTCTCTCCATTCTAATTATCTATGTGCTGTTTCAGTCAATTACTATCATCCTGATCCTCTGTCCATTCTAATTATCTATGTCCTGTTTCAGTCAATTACTATCATCCTGATCCTCTGTCTATTCTAAATATCTATGTCCAGTTTCAGTCAATTACTATGACCCTGATCCTCTGTCTACTCTAATTATCTATGTCCTGTTTCAGTCAATTACTATCATCCTGATCCTCTGACCATTCTAATTATCTATGTCCTGTTTCAGTCAATTACTATCATCCTGGCCCTCTGTCCATTCTAATTATCTATGTCCTGTTTCAGTCAATTACTATCATCATGATCCTCTCTCCATTCTAATTATCTATGCCCTGTTTCAGTCAATTACTATCATCCTGATCCTCTGTCGACTCCAATTATCTATGTCCTGTTTCAGTCAATTACTATCATCCTGATCCTCTGTCTATTCTAATTATCTATGTCCTGTTTCAGTCAATTACTATCATCCTGATCCTCTGTCCATTCTAATTATCTATGTCCTGTTTCAGTCAATTACTATCATCCTGATCCTCTGTCTATTCTAAATACCTATGTCCAGTTTCAGTCAATTACTATGACCCTGATCCTCTGTCTACTCTAATTATCTATGACCTGTTTCAGACAATTAATATCATCCTGATCCTCAGTCTATTCTAATTATCTATGTCCTGTTTCAGTCAATTACTATCATCCTGATCCTCTGCCTATTCTAATTATCGATGTCCTGTTTCAGTCAATTACTATCATCCTGATCCTCTGTCCATTCTAATTATCTATGTCCTGTTTCAGTCAATTACTATCATCCTGATCCTCTGTCCATTCTAATTATCTATGTCCTGTTTCAGTCAATTACTATCATCCTGGCCCTCTGTCCATTCTAATTATCTATGTCCTGTTTCAGTCAATTACTATCATCATGATCCTCTCTCCATTCTAATTATCTATGCCCTGTTTCAGTCAATTACTATCATCCTGATCCTCTGTCCATTCTAATTATCTCTGTCCCGTTTCAGTCAATTACGATCATCCTGATCCTCTGTCCATTCTAATCATCTATGTCCTGTTTCAGTCACTTACTATCAGCCTGATCCTCTGTCCATTCTAATTATCTATGTCCTGTTTCAGTCAATTACGATCATCCTGATCCTCTGTCCATTCTAATCATCTATGTCCTGTTTCAGTCACTTACTATCAGCCTGATCCTCTGTCCATTCTAATTATCTATGTCCTGTTTCAGTCAATTACTATCATCCTGATCCTCTTTCCATTCTAATTATCTATGTCCTGTTTCAGTCAATTACTATCAGCCTGATCCTCTGTCCATTCTAATTATCTATGTCCTGTTTCAGTCAATTAGTATCATCATGATCCTCTGTCTATTCTAATTATCTATGTCCTGTTTCAGTCAATTACTATCATCCTGATCCTCTGAACATTCTAATTATCTATGTCCTGTTTCAGTCAATTAGTATCATCCTGATCCTCTGTCTATTCTAATTATCTATGTCCTGTTTCAGTCAATTACTATCATCCTGATCCTCTGAACATTCTAATTATCTATGTCCTGTTTCAGTCAATTAGTATCATCCTGATCCTCTGTCTATTCTAATTATCTGTGTCCTGTTTCAGTCAATTACTATCAACCTGATCCTCTGAACATTCTAATTATCTATGTCATGTTTCAGTCAATTACTATCATCCTGATCCTCTGTCTATTCTAATTATCTATGTCCTGTTTCAGTCAATTAGTATCATCCAGATCCTCTGTCTATTCTAATTATCTATGTCCTGTTTCAGTCAATTACTATCATCCTGATCCTCTGTCCATTCTAATTATCTCTGTCCTGTTTCAGTCAATTACTATCATCCTGATCCTCTGTCTATTCTAAATATCTATGTCCAGTTTCAGTCAATTACTATGATCCTGATCCTCTGTCTACTCTAATTATCTATGACCTTTTTCAGTCAATTAATATCATCCTGATCCTCAGTCCATTCTAATTATCTATGTCCTGTTTCAGTCAATTACAATCATCCTGATCCTCTGTCCATTCTAATTATCTATGTCCTGTTTCAGTCAATTACTATCATCCTGATCCTCTGTCCATTCTAATTATCTATGTCCTGTTTCAGTCAATTACTATCATCCTGATCCTCTGACCATTCTAATTATCTATGTCCTGTTTCAGTCAATTACTATCATCCTGGCCCTCTGTCCATTCTAATTATCTATGTCCTGTTTCAGTCAATTACTATCATCATGATCCTCTCTCCATTCTAATTATCTATGCCCTGTTTCAGTCAATTACTATCATCGTGATCCTCTGTCCATTCTAATTATCTATGTCCTGTTTCAGTCAATTACTATCATCCTGATCCTCAGTCCATTCTAATTATCTATGTCCTGTTTCAGTCAATTACTATCATCCTGATCCTCTGTCGACTCCAATTATCTATGTCCTGTTTCAGTCAATTACTATCATCCTGATCCTCTGTCTATTCTAATTATCTATGTCCTGTTTCAGTCAATTACTATCATCCTGACTCTCTGTCTATTCTAATTATCTATGCCCTGTTTCAGTCAATTACTATCATCCTGATCCTCTGTCTGTTCTAATTATCTATGTCCTGTTTCAGTCAATTATTATCATCCTGATCCTCTGTCCATTCTAATTATCTATGTCATGTTTCAGTCAATTACTATCATCCTGATCTTCTGTGTATTCTAAGTATCTATGTCCCGTTTCAGTCAATTACTATCATCCTGACTCTCTGTCTATTCTAATTATCTATGTCCTTTTTCAGTCAATTACTATCATCCTGACTCTCTGTCCATTCTGATTATCTATGTCCTGTTTCAGTCAATTACTATCATCCAGATCCTCTGTCGACTCTAATTATCTATATCCTGTTTCAGTCAATTACTATCATCCTGATCCTCTGTCTATTCTAATTATCTATGTCCTGTTTCAGTCAATTACTATCATCCTGATCCTCTCTCCATTCTAATTATCTATGTCCTGTTTCAGTCAATTACTATCATCCTGATCCTCTGTCTATTCTAAATATCTATGTCCAGTTTCAGTCAATTACTATGACCCTGATCCTCTGTCTACTCTAATTATCTATGACCTGTTTCAGACAATTAATATCATCCTGATCCTCAGTCCATTCTAATTATCTATGTCCTGTTTCAGTCAATTACTATCAGCCTGATCCTCTGTCCATTCTAATTATCTATGTCCTGTTTCAGTCAATTACTATCATCATGATCCTCTGTCTATTCTAATTATCTATGTCCTGTTTCAGTCAATTACTATCATCCTGACTCTCTGTCTATTCTAATTATCTATGCCCTGTTTCAGTCAATTACTATCATCCTGATCCTCTGTCTGTTCTAATTATCTATGTCCTGTTTCAGTCAATTATTATCATCCTGATCCTCTGTCCATTCTAATTATCTATATCATGTTTCAGTCAATTACTATCATCCTGATCTTCTGTGTATTCTAAGTATCTATGTCCCGTTTCAGTCAATTACTATCATCCTGACTCTCTGTCTATTCTAATTATCTATGTCCTTTTTCAGTCAATTACTATCATCCTGACTCTCTGTCCATTCTGATTATCTATGTCCTGTTTCAGTCAATTACTATCATCCAGATCCTCTGTCGACTCTAATTATCTATATCCTGTTTCAGTCAATTACTATCATCCTGATCCTCTGTCTATTCTAATTATCTATGTCCTGTTTCAGTCAATTACTATCATCCTGATCCTCTCTCCATTCTAATTATCTATGTCCTGTTTCAGTCAATTACTATCATCCTGATCCTCTGTCTATTCTAAATATCTATGTCCAGTTTCAGTCAATTACTATGACCCTGATCCTCTGTCTACTCTAATTATCTATGACCTGTTTCAGACAATTAATATCATCCTGATCCTCAGTCCATTCTAATTATCTATGTCCTGTTTCAGTCAATTACTATCAGCCTGATCCTCTGTCCATTCTAATTATCTATGTCCTGTTTCAGTCAATTACTATCATCATGATCCTCTGTCTATTCTAATTATCTATGTCCTGTTTCAGTCAATTACTATCATCCTGATCCTCTGTCCATTCTAATTATCTATGTCCTGTTTCAGTCAATTACTATCATCCTGATCCTCTGTCTATTCTAAATATCTATGTCCAGTTTCAGTCAATTACTATGACCCTGATCCTCTGTCTACTCTAATTATCTATGACCTGTTTCAGACAATTAATATCATCCTGATCCTCAGTCCATTCTAATTATCTATGTCCTGTTTCAGTCAATTACTATCAGCCTGATCCTCTGTCCATTCTAATTATCTATGTCCTGTTTCAGTCAATTACTATCATCATGATCCTCTGTCTATTCTAATTATCTATGTCCTGTTTCAGTCAATTACTATCATCCTGATCCTCTGAACATTCTAATTATCTATGTCCTGTTTCAGTCAATTAGTATCATCCTGATCCTCTGTCTATTCTAATTATCTATGTCATGTTTCAGTCAATTACTATCATCCTGATCCTCTGAACATTCTAATTATCTATGTCCTGTTTCAGTCAATTAGTATCATCCTGATCCTCTGTCTATTCTAATTATCTGTGTCCTGTTTCAGTCAATTACTATCAACCTGATCCTCTGAACATTCTAATTATCTATGTCATGTTTCAGTCAATTACTATCATCCTGATCCTCTGTCTATTCTAATTATCTATGTCCTGTTTCAGTCAATTAGTATCATCCTGATCCTCTGTCTATTCTAATTATCTATGTCCTGTTTCAGTCAATTACTATCATCCTGATCCTCTGTCCATTCTAATTATCTCTGTCCTGTTTCAGTCAATTACTATCATCCTGATCCTCTGTCTATTCTAAATATCTATGTCCAGTTTCAGTCAATTACTATGATCCTGATCCTCTGTCTACTCTAATTATCTATGACCTTTTTCAGTCAATTAATATCATCCTGATCCTCAGTCCATTCTAATTATCTATGTCCTGTTTCAGTCAATTACAATCATCCTGATCCTCTGTCCATTCTAATTATCTATGTCCTGTTTCAGTCAATTACTATCATCCTGATCCTCTGTCCATTCTAATTATCTATGTCCTGTTTCAGTCAATTACTATCATCCTGATCCTCTGACCATTCTAATTATCTATGTCCTGTTTCAGTCAATTACTATCATCCTGGCCCTCTGTCCATTCTAATTATCTATGTCCTGTTTCAGTCAATTACTATCATCATGATCCTCTCTCCATTCTAATTATCTATGCCCTGTTTCAGTCAATTACTATCATCCTGATCCTCTGTCCATTCTAATTATCTATGTCCTGTTTCAGTCAATTACTATCATCCTGATCCTCAGTCCATTCTAATTATCTATGTCCTGTTTCAGTCAATTACTATCATCCTGATCCTCTGTCGACTCCAATTATCTATGTCCTGTTTCAGTCAATTACTATCATCCTGATCCTCTGTCTATTCTAATTATCTATGTCCTGTTTCAGTCAATTACTATCATCCTGACTCTCTGTCTATTCTAATTATCTATGCCCTGTTTCAGTCAATTACTAACATCCTGATCCTCTGTCTGTTCTAATTATCTATGTCCTGTTTCAGTCAATTATTATCATCCTGATCCTCTGTCCATTCTAATTATCTATGTCATGTTTCAGTCAATTACTATCATCCTGATCCTCTGTGTATTCTAAGTATCTATGTCCCGTTTCAGTCAATTACTATCATCCTGACTCTCTGTCTATTCTAATTATCTATGTCCTTTTTCAGTCAATTACTATCATCCTGACTCTCTGTCCATTCTGATTATCTATGTCCTGTTTCAGTCAATTACTATCATCCTGATCCTCTGTCGACTCTAATTATCTATATCCTGTTTCAGTCAATTACTATCATCCTGATCCTCTGTCTATTCTAATTATCTATGTCCTGTTTCAGTCAATTACTATCATCCTGATCCTCTGTCCATTCTAATTATCTATGTCCTGTTTCAGTCAATTACTATCATCCTGATCCTCTGTCTATTCTAAATATCTATGTCCAGTTTCAGTCAATTACTATGACCCTGATCCTCTGTCTACTCTAATTATCTATGACCTGTTTCAGACAATTACTATCATCCTGATCCTCTGCCTATTCTAATTATCGATGTCCTGTTTCAGTCAATTACTATCATCCTGATCCTCTGTCCATTCTAATTATCTATGTCCTGTTTCAGTCAATTACTATCATCCTGATCCTCTGTCCATTCTAATTAACTATTTCCTGTTTCAGTCAATTACTATCATCCTGGCCCTCTGTCCATTCTAATTATCTATGTCCTGTTTCAGTCAATTACTATCATCATGATCCTCTCTCCATTCTAATTATCTATGTCCTGTTTCAGTCAATTACTATCATCCTGATCCTCTGTCCATTCTAATTATCAATGTCCTGTTTCAGTCAATTACTATCATCCTGATCCTCTGTCTATTCTAAATATCTATGTCCAGTTTCAGTCAATTATTATGACCCTGATCCTCTGTCTACTCTAATTATCTATGTCCTGTTTCAGTCAATTAGTATCATCCTGATCCTCTGTCTATTCTAATTATCTATGTCCTGTTTCAGTCAATTACTATCATCCTGATCCTCTGTCCATTCTAATTATCTCTGTCCTGTTTCAGTCAATTACTATCATCCTGATCCTCTGTCTATTCTAAATATCTATGTCCAGTTTCAGTCAATTACTATGATCCTGATCCTCTGTCTACTCTAATTATCTATGACCTTTTTCAGTCAATTAATATCATCCTGATCCTCAGTCCATTCTAATTATCTATGTCCTGTTTCAGTCAATTACTATCATCCTGATCCTCTGTCCATTCTAATTATCTATGTCCTGTTTCAGTCAATTACTATCATCCTGATCCTCTGTCCATTCTAATTATCTATGTCCTGTTTCAGTCAATTATTATCATCCTGATCCTCTGACCATTCTAATTATCTATGTCCTGTTTCAGTCAGTAACTATCATCCTGGCCCTCTGTCCATTCTAATTATCTATGTCCTGTTTCAGTCAATTACTATCATCATGATCCTCTCTCCATTCTAATTATCTATGCCCTGTTTCAGTCAATTACTATCATCGTGATCCTCTGTCCATTCTAATTATCTATGTCCTGTTTCAGTCAATTACTATCATCCTGATCCTCAGTCCATTCTAATTATCTATGTCCTGTTTCAGTCAATTACTATCATCCTGATCCTCTGTCGACTCCAATTATCTATGTCCTGTTTCAGTCAATTACTATCATCCTGATCCTCTGTCTATTCTAATTATCTATGTCCTGTTTCAGTCAATTACTATCATCCTGACTCTCTGTCTATTCTAATTATCTATGCCCTGTTTCAGTCAATTACTATCATCCTGATCCTCTGTCTGTTCTAATTATCTATGTCCTGTTTCAGTCAATTATTATCATCCTGATCCTCTGTCCATTCTAATTATCTATGTCATGTTTCAGTCAATTACTATCATCCTGATCCTTTGTGTATTCTAAGTATCTATGTCCCGTTTCAGTCAATTACTATCATCCTGACTCTCTGTCTATTCTAATTATCTATGTCCTTTTTCAGTCAATTACTATCATCCTGACTCTCTGTCCATTCTGATTATCTATGTCCTGTTTCAGTCAATTACTATCATCCTGATCCTCTGTCGACTCTAATTATCTATATCCTGTTTCAGTCAATTACTATCATCCTGATCCTCTGTCTATTCTAATTATCTATGTCCTGTTTCAGTCAATTACTATCATCCTGATCCTCTGTCCATTCTAATTATCTATGTCCTGTTTCAGTCAATTACTATCATCCTGATCCTCTGTCTATTCTAAATATCTATGTCCAGTTTCAGTCAATTACTATGACCCTGATCCTCTGTCTACTCTAATTATCTATGACCTGTTTCAGACAATTAATATCATCCTGATCCTCAGTCCATTCTAATTATCTATGTCCTGTTTCAGTCAATTACTATCATCCTGATCCTCTGCCTATTCTAATTATCGATGTCCTGTTTCAGTCAATTACTATCATCCTGATCCTCTGTCCATTCTAATTATCTATGTCCTGTTTCAGTCAATTACTATCATCATGATCCTCTCTCCATTCTAATTATCTATGTCCTGTTTCAGTCAATTACTATCATCCTGATCCTCTGTCCATTCTAATTATCTATGTCCTGTTTCAGTCAATTACTATCATCCTGATCCTCCGTCTATTCTAAATATCTATGTCCAGTTTCAGTCAATTACTATGACCCTGATCCTCAGTCTATTCTAATTATCTATGTCCTGTTTCAGTCAATTACTATCATCCTGATCCTCTGACCATTCTAATTATCTATGTCCTGTTTCAGTCAATTACTATCATCCTGGCCCTCTGTCCATTCCAATTATCTATGTCCTGTTTCAGTCAATTACTATCATCATGATCCTCTCTCCATTCTAATTATCTATGCCCTGTTTCAGTCAATTACTATCATCCTGATCCTCTGCCTATTCTAATTATCGATGTCCTGTTTCAGTCAATTACTATCATCCTGATCCTCTGTCCATTCTAATTATCTATGTCCTGTTTCAGTCAATTACTATCATCCTGATCCTCTGTCCATTCTAATTATCTATGTCCTGTTTCAGTCAATTACTATCATCCTGGCCCTCTGTCCATTCTAATTATCTATGTCCTGTTTCAGTCAATTACTATCATCATGATCCTCTCTCCATTCTAATTATCTATGCCCTGTTTCAGTCAATTACTATCATCCTGATCCTCTGTCCATTCTAATTATCTCTGTCCCGTTTCAGTCAATTACGATCATCCTGATCCTCTGTCCATTCTAATCATCTATGTCCTGTTTCAGTCACTTACTATCAGCCTGATCCTCTGTCCATTCTAATTATCTATGTCCTGTTTCAGTCAATTACGATCATCCTGATCCTCTGTCCATTCTAATCATCTATGTCCTGTTTCAGTCACTTACTATCAGCCTGATCCTCTGTCCATTCTAATTATCTATGTCCTGTTTCAGTCAATTACTATCAACCTGATCCTCTGAACATTCTAATTATCTATGTCATGTTTCAGTCAATTGCTATCATCCTGATCCTCTGTGTATTCTAAGTATCTATGTCCCGTTTCAGTCAATTACTATCATCCTGATCCTCTGTGTATTCTAAGTATCTATGTCACGTTTCAGTCAATTACTATCATCCTGACTCTCTGTCTATTCTAATTATCTATGTCCTTTTTCAGTCAATTACTATCATCCTGACTCTCTGTCCATTCTGATTATCTATGTCCTGTTTCAGTCAATTACTATCATCCTGATCCTCTGTCGACTCTAATTATCTATGTCCTGTTTCAGTCAATTACTATCATCCTGATCCTCTGTCTATTCTAATTATCTCTGTCCTGTTTCAGTCAATTACTATCATCCTGATCCTCTGTCCATTCTAATTATCTCTGTCCTGTTTCAGTCAATTACTATCATCCTGATCCTCTGTCTATTCTAAATATCTATGTCCAGTTTCAGTCAATTACTATGATCCTGATCCTCTGTCTACTCTAATTATCTATGACCTTTTTCAGTCAATTAATATCATCCTGATTCTCAGTCCATTCTAATTATCTATGTCCTGTTTCAGTCAATTACTATCATCCTGATCCTCTGCCTATTCTAATTATCTATGTCCTGTTTCAGTCAATTACTATCATCCTGATCCTCTGTCCATTCTAATTATCTATGTCCTGTTTCAGTCAATTACTATCATCCTGATCCTCTGTCCATTCTAATTATCTATGTCCTGTTTCAGTCAATTACTATCATCCTGATCCTCTGACCATTCTAATTATCTATGTCCTGTTTCAGTCAATTACTATCATCCTGGCCCTCTGTCCATTCTAATTATCTATGTCCTGTTTCAGTCAATTACTATCATCATGATCCTCTCTCCATTCTAATTATCTATGCCCTGTTTCAGCCAATTACTATCATCGTGATACTCTGTCCATTCTAATTATCTATGTCCTGTTTCAGTCAATTACTATCATCCTGATCCTCAGTCCTTTCTAATTATCTATGTCATGTTTCAGTCAATTACTATCATCCTGATCCTCTGTCGACTCCAATTATCTATGTCCTGTTTCAGTCAATTACTATCATCCTGATCCTCTGTCTATTCTAATTATCTATGTCCTGTTTCAGTCAATTACTTTCATCCTGACTCTCTGTCTATTCTAATTAACTATGCCCTGTTTCAGTCAATTACTATCATCCTGATCCTCTGTCTGTTCTAATTATCTATGTCCTGTTTCAGTCAATTATTATCATCCTGATCCTCTGTCCATTCTAATTATCTATGTCATGTTTCAGTCAATTACTATCATCCTGATCCTCTGTGTATTCTAAGTATCTATGTCCCGTTTCAGTCAATTACTATCATTCTGACTCTCTGTCTATTCTAATTATCTATGTCCTTTTTCAGTCAATTACTATCATCCTGACACTCTGTCCATTCTGATTATATATGTCCTGTTTCAGTCAATTACTATCATCCTGATCCTCTGTCGACTCTAATAATCTATGTCCTGTTTCAGTCAATTACTATGATCCTGATCCTCTGTCTATTCTAATTATCTATGTCCTGTTTCAGTCAATTACTATCATCCTGATCCTCTGTCCATTCTAATTATCTATGTCCTGTTTCAGTCAATTACTATCATCCTGATCCTCAGTCCATTCTAATTATCTATGTCCTGTTTCAGTCAATTACTATCATCCTGATCCTCTGTCGACTCCAATTATCTATGTCCTGTTTCAGTCAATTACTATCATCCTGATCCTCTGTCTATTCTAATTATCTATGTCCTGTTTCAGTCAATTACTATCATCCTGATCCTCTGTCCATTCTAATTATCTATGTCCTGTTTCAGTCATTTACTATCATCCTGATCCTCTGTCTATTCTAAATATCTATGTCCAGTTTCAGTCAATTACTATGACCCTGATCCTCTGTCTACTCTAATTATCTATGACCTGTTTCAGACAATTAATATCATCCTGATCCTCAGTCCATTCTAATTATCTGTGTCCTGTTTCAGTCAATTACTATCATCCTGATCCTCTGCCTATTCTAATTATCGATGTCCTGTTTCAGTCAATTACTATCATCCTGATCCTCTGTCCATTCTAATTATCTATGTCCTGTTTCAGTCAATTACTATCATCCTGATCCTCTGTCCATTCTAATTATCTATGTCCTGTTTCAGTCAATTACTATCATCCTGGCCCTCTGTCCATTCTAATTATCTATGTCCTGTTTCAGTCAATTACTATCATCATGATCCTCTCTCCATTCTAATTATCTATGCCCTGTTTCAGTCAATTACTATCATCCTGATCCTCTGTCCATTCTAATTATCTCTGTCCCGTTTCAGTCAATTACGATCATCCTGATCCTCTGTCCATTCTAATCATCTATGTCCTGTTTCAGTCACTTACTATCAGCCTGATCCTCTGTCCATTCTAATTGTCTATGTCCTGTTTCAGTCAATTACGATCATCCTGATCCTCTGTCCATTCTAATCACCTATGTCCTGTTTCAGTCACTTACTATCAGCCTGATCCTCTGTCCATTCTAATTATCTATGTCCTTTTTCAGTCAATTACTATCAACCTGATCCTCTGAACATTCTAATTATCTATGTCATGTTTCAGTCAATTACTATCATCCTGATCCTCTGTGTATTCTAAGTATCTATGTCCCGTTTCAGTCAATTATTATCATCCTGATCCTCTCTGTATTCTAAGTATCTATGTCCCGTTTCCGTCAATTACTATCATCCTGACTCTCTGTCTATTCTAATTATCTATGTCCTTTTTCAGTCAATTACTATCATCCTGACTCTCTGTCCATTCTGATTATCTATGTCCTGTTTCAGTCAATTACTATCATCCTGATCCTCTGTCGACTCTAATTATCTATGTCCTGTTTCAGTCAATTACTATCATCCTGATCCTCTGTCTATTCTAATTATCTCTGTCCTGTTTCAGTCAATTACTATCATCCTGATCCTCTGTCCATTCTAATTATCTCTGTCCTGTTTCAGTCAATTACTATCATCCTGATCCTCTGTCTATTCTAAATATCTATGTCCAGTTTCAGTCAATTACTATGATCCTGATCCTCTGTCTACTCTAATTATCTATGACCTTTTTCAGTCAATTAATATCATCCTGATTCTCAGTCCATTCTAATTATCTATGTCCTGTTTCAGTCAATTACTATCATCCTGATCCTCTGCCTATTCTAATTATCTATGTCCTGTTTCAGTCAATTACTATCATCCTGATCCTCTGTCCATTCTAATTATCTATGTCCTGTTTCAGTCAATTACTATCATCCTGATCCTCTGTCCATTCTAATTATCTATGTCCTGTTTCAGTCAATTACTATCATCCTGATCCTCTGACCATTCTAATTATCTATGTCCTGTTTCAGTCAATTACTATCATCCTGGCCCTCTGTCCATTCTAATTATCTATGTCCTGTTTCAGTCAATTACTATCATCATGATCCTCTCTCCATTCTAATTATCTATGCCCTGTTTCAGCCAATTACTATCATCGTGATCCTCTGTCCATTCTAATTATCTATGTCCTGTTTCAGTCAATTACTATCATCCTGATCCTCAGTCCTTTCTAATTATCTATGTCATGTTTCAGTCAATTACTATCATCCTGATCCTCTGTCGACTCCAATTATCTATGTCCTGTTTCAGTCAATTACTATCATCCTGATCCTCTGTCTATTCTAATTATCTATGTCCTGTTTCAGTCAATTACTATCATCCTGACTCTCTGTCTATTCTAATTAACTATGCCCTGTTTCAGTCAATTACTATCATCCTGATCCTCTGTCTGTTCTAATTATCTATGTCCTGTTTCAGTCAATTATTATCATCCTGATCCTCTGTCCATTCTAATTATCTATGTCATGTTTCAGTCAATTACTATCATCCTGATCCTCTGTGTATTCTAACTATCTATGTCCCGTTTCAGTCAATTACTATCATTCTGACTCTCTGTCTATTCTAATTATCTATGTCCTTTTTCAGTCAATTACTATCATCCTGACTCTCTGTCCATTCTGATTATCTATGTCCTGTTTCAGTCAATTACTATCATCCTGATCCTCTGTCGACTCTAATAATCTATGTCCTGTTTCAGTCAATTACTATCATCCTGATCCTCTGTCTATTCTAATTATCTATGTCCTGTTTCAGTCAATTACTATCATCCTGATCCTCTGTCCATTCTAATTATCTATGTCCTGTTTCAGTCAATTACTATCATCCTGATCCTCTGTCTATTCTAAATATCTATGTCCAGTTTCAGTCAATTACTATGACCCTGATCCTCTGTCTACTCTAATTATCTATGACCTGTTTCAGACAATTAATATCATCCTGATCCTCAGTCCATTCTAATTATCTATGTCCTGTTTCAGTCAATTACTATCATCCTGATCCTCTGCCTATTCTAATTATCGATGTCCTGTTTCAGTCAATTACTATCATCCTGATCCTCTGTCCATTCTAATTATCTATGTCCTGTTTCAGTCAATTACTATCATCCTGATCCTCTGTCCATTCTAATTATCTATGTCCTGTTTCAGTCAATTACTATCATCCTGGCCCTCTGTCCATTCTAATTATCTATGTCCTGTTTCAGTCAATTACTATCATCATGATCCTCTCTCCATTCTAATTATCTATGTCCTGTTTCAGTCAATTACTATCATCCTGATCCTCTGTCCATTCTAATTATCTATGTCCTGTTTCAGTCAATTACTATCATCCTGATCCTCTGTCTATTCTAAATATCTATGTCCAGTTTCAGTCAATTACTATGACCCTGATCCTCTGTCTACTCTAATTATCTATGTCCTGTTTCAGTCAATTACTATCATCCTGATCCTCTGACCATTCTAATTATCTATGTCCTGTTTCAGTCAATTACTATCATCCTGGCCCTCTGTCCATTCTAATTATCTATGTCCTGTTTCAGTCAATTACTATCATCATGATCCTCTCTCCATTCTAATTATCTATGCCCTGTTTCAGTCAATTACTATCATCCTGATCCTCTGTCCATTCTAATTATCTATGTCCTGTTTCAGTCAATTACTATCATCCTGATCCTCAGTCCATTCTAATTATCTATGTCCTGTTTCAGTCAATTACTATCATCCTGATCCTCTGTCGACTCCAATTATCTATGTCCTGTTTCAGTCAATTACTATCATCCTGATCCTCTGTCCATTCTAATTATCTATGTCCTGTTTCAGTCAATTACTATCATCCTGATCCTCTGTCTATTCTAAATATCTATGTCCAGTTTCAGTCAATTACTATGACCCTGATCCTCTGTCTACTCTAATTATCTATGACCTGTTTCAGACAATTACTATCATCCTGATCCTCAGTCCATTCTAATTATCTATGTCCTGTTTCAGTCAATTACTATCATCCTGATCCTCTGCCTATTCTAATTATCGATGTCCTGTTTCAGTCAATTACTATCATCCTGATCCTCTGTCCATTCTAATTATCTATGTCCTGTTTCAGTCAATTACTATCATCCTGATCCTCTGTCCATTCTAATTATCTATGTCCTGTTTCAGTCAATTACTATCATCCTGGCCCTCTGTCCATTCTAATTATCTATGTCCTGTTTCAATCAATTACTATCATCATGATCCTCTCTCCATTCTAATTATCTATGCCCTGTTTCAGTCAATTACTATCATCCTGATCCTCTGTCCATTCTAATTATCTCTGTCCCGTTTCAGTCAATTACGATCATCCTGATCCTCTGTCCATTCTAATCATCTATGTCCTGTTTCAGTCACTTACTATCAGCCTGATCCTCTGTCCATTCTAATTATCTATGTCCTGTTTCAGTCAATTACGATCATCCTGATCCTCTGTCCATTCTAATCATCTATGTCCTGTTTCAGTCACTTACTATCAGCCTGATCCTCTGTCCATTCTAATTATCTATGTCCTGTTTCAGTCAATTACTATCATCCTGATCCTCTTTCCATTCTAATTATCTATGTCCTGTTTCAGTCAATTACTATCAGCCTGATCCTCTGTCCATTCTAATTATATATGTCCTGTTTCAGTCAATTACTATCATCCTGATCCTCTGTCTATTCTAATTATCTATGTCCTGTTTCAGTCAATTACTATCATCCTGATCCTCTGAACATTCTAATTATCTATGTCCTGTTTCAGTCAATTAGTATCATCCTGATCCTCTGTCTATTCTAATTATCTGTGTCCTGTTTCAGTCAATTACTATCAACCTGATCCTCTGAACATTCTAATTATCTATGTCATGTTTCAGTCAATTACTATCATCCTGATCCTCTGTGTATTCTAAGTATCTATGTCCCGTTTCAGTCAATTACTATCATCCTGACTCTCTGTCTATTCTAATTATCAATGTCCTTTTTCAGTCAATTACTATCATCCTGACTCTCTGTCCATTCTGATTATCTATGTCCTGTTTCAGTCAATTACTATCATCCTGATCCTCTGTCGACTCTAATTATCTATGTCCTGTTTCAGTCAATTACTATCATCCTGATCCTCTGTCTATTCTAATTATCTATGTCCTGTTTCAGTCAATTACTATCATCCTGATCCTCTGTCTATTCTAAATATCTATGTCCAGTTTCCGTCAATTACTATGACCCTGATCCTCTGTCTACTCTAATTATCTATGACCTGTTTCAGACAATTAATATCATCCTGATCCTCAGTCCATTCTAATTATCTATGACCTGTTTCAGTCAATTACTATCATCCTGATCCTCTGCCTATTCTAATTATCGATGTCCTGTTTCAGTCAATTACTATCATCCTGATCCTCTGTCCATTCTAATTATCTATGTCCTGTTTCAGTCAATTACTATCATCCTGATCCTCTGTCCATTCTAATTATCTATGTCCTGTTTCAGTCAATTACTATCATCCTGGCCCTCTGTCCATTCTAATTATCTATGTCCTGTTTCAGTCAATTACTATCATCATGATCCTCTCTCCATTCTAATTATCTATGCCCTGTTTCAGTCAATTACTATCATCCTGATCCTCTGTCCATTCTAATTATCTCTGTCCCGTTTCAGTCAATTACGATCATCCTGATCCTCTGTCCATTCTAATCATCTATGTCCTGTTTCAGTCACTTACTATCAGCCTGATCCTCTGTCCATTCTAATTATCTATGTCCTGTTTCAGTCAATTACGATCATCCTGATCCTCTGTCCATTCTAATCATCTATGTCCTGTTTCAGTCACTTACTATCAGCCTGATCCTCTGTCCATTCTAATTATCTATGTCCTGTTTCAGTCACTTACTATCAGCCTGATCCTCTGTCCATTCTAATTATCTATGTCCTGTTTCAGTCAATTACTATCATCCTGATCCTCTGTCCATTCTAATTATCTATGTCCTGTTTCAGTCAATTACTATCATCCTGATCCTCTGTGTATTCTAAGTATCTATGTCCCGTTTCAGTCAATTACTATCATCCTGATCCTCTGTGTATTCTAAGTATCTATGTCCCGTTTCAGTCAATTACTATCATCCTGACTCTCTGTCTATTCTAATTATCTATGTCCTTTTTCAGTCAATTACTATCATCCTCACTCTCTGTCCATTCTGATTATCTATGTCCTGTTTCAGTCAATTACTATCATCCTGATCCTCTGTCGACTCTAATTATCTATGTCCTGTTTCAGTCAATTACTATCATCCTGATCCTCTGTCTATTCTAATTATCTATGTCCTGTTTCAGTCAATTAGTATCATCCTGATCCTCTGTCCATTCTAATTATCTCTGTCCTGTTTCAGTCAATTACTATCATCATGATCCTCTCTCCATTCTAATTATCTATGCCCTGTTTCAGTCAATTACTGTCATCGTGATCCTCTGTCCATTCTAATTATCTATGTCCTGTTTCAGTCAATTACTATCAGCCTGATCCTCTGTCCATTCTAATTATATATGTCCTGTTTCAGTCAATTACTATCATCCTGATCCTCTGTCTATTCTAATTATCTATGTCCTGTTTCAGTCAATTACTATCATCCTGATCCTCTGAACATTCTAATTATCTATGTCCTGTTTCAGTCAATTAGTATCATCCTGATCCTCTGTCTATTCTAATTATCTGTGTCCTGTTTCAGTCAATTACTATCAACCTGATCCTCTGAACATTCTAATTATCTATGTCATGTTTCAGTCAATTACTATCATCCTGATCCTCTGTGTATTCTAAGTATCTATGTCCCGTTTCAGTCAATTACTATCATCCTGACTCTCTGTCTATTCTAATTATCAATGTCCTTTTTCAGTCAATTACTATCATCCTGACTCTCTGTCCATTCTGATTATCTATGTCCTGTTTCAGTCAATTACTATCATCCTGATCCTCTGTCGACTCTAATTATCTATGTCCTGTTTCAGTCAATTACTATCATCCTGATCCTCTGTCTATTCTAATTATCTATGTCCTGTTTCAGTCAATTACTATCATCCTGATCCTCTGTCTATTCTAAATATCTATGTCCAGTTTCCGTCAATTACTATGACCCTGATCCTCTGTCTACTCTAATTATCTATGACCTGTTTCAGACAATTAATATCATCCTGATCCTCAGTCCATTCTAATTATCTATGACCTGTTTCAGTCAATTACTATCATCCTGATCCTCTGCCTATTCTAATTATCGATGTCCTGTTTCAGTCAATTACTATCATCCTGATCCTCTGTCCATTCTAATTATCTATGTCCTGTTTCAGTCAATTACTATCATCCTGATCCTCTGTCCATTCTAATTATCTATGTCCTGTTTCAGTCAATTACTATCATCCTGGCCCTCTGTCCATTCTAATTATCTATGTCCTGTTTCAGTCAATTACTATCATCATGATCCTCTCTCCATTCTAATTATCTATGCCCTGTTTCAGTCAATTACTATCATCCTGATCCTCTGTCCATTCTAATTATCTCTGTCCCGTTTCAGTCAATTACGATCATCCTGATCCTCTGTCCATTCTAATCATCTATGTCCTGTTTCAGTCACTTACTATCAGCCTGATCCTCTGTCCATTCTAATTATCTATGTCCTGTTTCAGTCAATTACGATCATCCTGATCCTCTGTCCATTCTAATCATCTATGTCCTGTTTCAGTCACTTACTATCAGCCTGATCCTCTGTCCATTCTAATTATCTATGTCCTGTTTCAGTCACTTACTATCAGCCTGATCCTCTGTCCATTCTAATTATCTATGTCCTGTTTCAGTCAATTACTATCATCCTGATCCTCTGTCCATTCTAATTATCTATGTCCTGTTTCAGTCAATTACTATCATCCTGATCCTCTGTGTATTCTAAGTATCTATGTCCCGTTTCAGTCAATTACTATCATCCTGATCCTCTGTGTATTCTAAGTATCTATGTCCCGTTTCAGTCAATTACTATCATCCTGACTCTCTGTCTATTCTAATTATCTATGTCCTTTTTCAGTCAATTACTATCATCCTCACTCTCTGTCCATTCTGATTATCTATGTCCTGTTTCAGTCAATTACTATCATCCTGATCCTCTGTCGACTCTAATTATCTATGTCCTGTTTCAGTCAATTACTATCATCCTGATCCTCTGTCTATTCTAATTATCTATGTCCTGTTTCAGTCAATTAGTATCATCCTGATCCTCTGTCCATTCTAATTATCTCTGTCCTGTTTCAGTCAATTACTATCATCCTGATCCTCTGTCCATTCTAATTATCTATGTCCTGTTTCAGTCAATTACTATCATCCTGATCCTCTGTCTATTCTAAATATCTATGTCCAGTTTCAGTCAATTACTATCATCCTGATCCTCTGTCTACTCTAATTATCTATGACCTTTTTCAGTCAATTAATATCATCCTGATCCTCAGTCCATTCTAATTATCTGTGTCCTGTTTCAGTCAATTACTATCATCCTGATCCTCTGCCTATTCTCATTATCTATGTCCTGTTTCAGTCAATTACTAGCATCCTGATCCTCTGTCCATTCTAATTATCTATGTCCTGTTTCAGTCAATTACTATCATCCTGATCCTCTGTCCATTCTAATTATCTATGTCCTGTTTCAGTCAATTACTATCATCCTGATCCTCTGACCATTCTAATTATCTATGTCCTGTTTCAGTCAATTACTATCATCCTGGCCCTCTGTCCATTCTAATTATCTATGTCCTGTTTCAGTCAATTACTATCATCATGATCCTCTCTCCATTCTAATTATCTATGCCCTGTTTCAGTCAATTACTATCATCGTGATCCTCTGTCCATTCTAATTATCTATGTCCTGTTTCAGTCAATTACTATCATCCTGATCCTCAGTCCTTTCTAATTATCTATGTCCTGTTTCATTCAATTACTATCATCCTGATCCTCTGTCGACTCCAATTATCTATGTCCTGTTTCAGTCAATTACTATCATCCTGATCCTCTGTCTATTCTAATTATCTATGTCCTGTTTCAGTCAATTACTATCATCCTGACTCTCTGTCTATTCTAATTATCTATGCCCTGTTTCAGTCAATTACTATCATCCTGATCCTCTGTCTGTTCTAATTATCTATGTCCTGTTTCAGTCAATTATTATCATCCTGATCCTCTGTCCATTCTAATTATCTATGTCATGTTTCAGTCAATTACTATCATCCTGATCCTCTGTGTATTCTAAGTATCTATGTCCGTTTCAGTCAATTACTATCATCCTGACTCTCTGTCTATTCTAATTATCTATGTCCTTTTTCAGTCAATTACTATCATCCTGACTCTCTGTCCATTCTGATTATCTATGTCCTGTTTCAGTCAATTACTATCATCCTGATCCTCTGTCGACTCTAATTATCTATGTCCTGTTTCAGTCAATTACTATCATCCTGATCCTCTGTCTATTCTAATTATCTATGTCCTGTTTCAGTCAATTACTATCATCCTGATCCTCTGTCCATTCTAATTATCTATGTCCTGTTTCAGTCAATTACTATCATCCCGATCCTCTGTCTATTCTAAATATCTATGTCCAGTTTCAGTCAATTACTATGACCCTGATCCTCTGTCTACTCTAATTATCTATGACCTGTTTCAGACAATTAATATCATCCTGATCCTCAGTCCATTCTAATTATCTATGTCCTGTTTCAGTCAATTACTATCATCCTGATCCTCTGCCTATTCTAATTATCGATGTCCTGTTTCAGTCAATTACTATCATCCTGATCCTCTGTCCATTCTAATTATCTATGTCCTGTTTCAGTCAATTACTATCATCCTGATCCTCTGTCCATTCTAATTATCTATGTCCTGTTTCAGTCAATTACTATCATCCTGGCCCTCTGTCCATTCTGATTATCTATGTCCTGTTTCAGTCAATTACTATCATCATGATCCTCTCTCCATTCTAATTATCTATGTCCTGTTTCAGTCAATTACTATCATCCTGATCCTCTGTCCATTCTAATTATCTATGTCCTGTTTCAGTCAATTACTATCATCCTGATCCTCTGTCTATTCTAAATATCTATGTCCAGTTTCAGTCAATTACTATGACCCTGATCCTCTGTCTACTCTAATTATCTATGTCCTGTTTCAGTCAATTACTATCATCCTGATCCTCTGACCATTCTAATTATCTATGTCCTGTTTCAGTCAATTACTATCATCCTGGCCCTCTGTCCATTCTAATTATCTATGTCCTGTTTCAGTCAATTACTATCATCATGATCCTCTCTCCATTCTAATTATCTATGCCCTGTTTCAGTCAATTACTATCATCCTGATCCTCTGTCCATTCTAATTATCTATGTCCTGTTTCAGTCAATTACTATCATCCTGATCCTCTGTCCATTCTAATTATCTATGTCCTGTTTCAGTCAATTACTATCATCCTGATCCTCTGTCGACTCCAATTATCTATGTCCTGTTTCAGTCAATTACTATCATCCTGATCCTCTGTCTATTCTAATTATCTATGTCCTGTTTCAGTCAATTACTATCATCCTGATCCTCTGTCCATTCTAATTATCTATGTCCTGTTTCAGTCAATTACTATCATCCTGATCCTCTGTCTATTCTAAATATCTATGTCCAGTTTCAGTCAATTACTATGACCCTGATCCTCTGTCTACTCTAATTATCTATGACCTGTTTCAGACAATTAATATCATCCTGATCCTCAGTCCATTCTAATTATCTATGTCCTGTTTCAGTCAATTACTATCATCCTGATCCTCTGTGTATTCTAAGTATCTATGTCCCGTTTCAGTCAATTACTATCATCCTGACTCTCTGTCTATTCTAATTATCTATGTCCTTTTTCAGTCAATTACTATCATCCTGACTCTCTGTCCATTCTGATTATCTATGTCCTGTTTCAGTCAATTACTATCATCCTGATCCTCTGTCGACTCTAATTATCTATGTCCTGTTTCAGTCAATTACTATCATCCTGATCCTCTGTCTATTCTAATTATCTATGTCCTGTTTCAGTCAATTACTATCATCCTGATCCTCTGTCTATTCTAAATATCTATGTCCAGTTTCAGTCAATTACTATGACCCTGATCCTCTGTCTACTCTAATTATCTATGACCTGTTTCAGACAATTAATATCATCCTGATCCTCAGTCCATTCTATTTATCTATGTCCTGTTTCAGTCAATTACTATCATCCTGATCCTCTGCCTGTTCTAATTATCGATGTTCTGTTTCAGTCAATTACTATCATCCTGATCCTCTGTCCATTCTAATTATCTATGTCCTGTTTCTGTCAATTACTATCATCCTGATCCTCTGTCCATTCTAATTATCTATGTCCTGTTTCAGTCAATTACTATCATCCTGGCCCTCTGTCCATTCTAATTATCTATGTCCTGTTTCAGTCAATTACTATCATCATGATCCTCTCTCCATTCTAATTATCTATGCCCTGTTTCAGTCAATTACTATCATCCTGATCCTCTGTCCATTCTAATTATCTCTGTCCCGTTTCAGTCAATTACGATCATCCTGATCCTCTGTCCATTCTAATCATCTATGTCCTGTTTCAGTCACTTACTATCAGCCTGATCCTCTGTCCATTCTAAGTATCTATGTCCTGTTTCAGTCAATTACGATCATCCTGATCCTCTGTCCATTCTAATCATCTATGTCCTGTTTCAGTCACTTACTATCAGCCTGATCCTCTGTCCATTCTAATTATCTATGTCCTGTTTCAGTCAATTACTATCATCCTGATCCTCTTTCCATTCTAATTATCTATGTCCTGTTTCAGTCAATTACTATCAGCCTGATCCTCTGTCCATTCTAATTATCTATGTCCTGTTTCAGTCAATTACTATCATCCTGATTATCTTTCCATTCTAATTATCTATGTCCTGTTTCAGTCAATTACTATCAGCCTGATCCTCTGTCCATTCTAATTATCTATGTCCTGTTTCAGTCACTTACTATCAGCCTGATCCTCTGTCCATTCTAATTATCTATGTCCTGTTTCAGTCAATTACTATCATCCTGATCCTCTTTCCATTCTAATTATCTATGTCCTGTTTCAGTCAATTACGATCATCCCGATCCTCTGTCCATTCTAATCATCTATGTCCTGTTTCAGTCACTTACTATCAGCCTGATCCTCTGTCCATTCTAATTATCTATGTCCTGTTTCAGTCAATTACTATCATCCTGATCCTCTTTCCATTCTAATTATCTATGTCCTGTTTCAGTCAATTACTATCAGCCTGATCCTCTGTCCATTCTAATTATCTATGTCCTGTTTCAGTCAATTACTATCATCCTGACTCTCTGTCTATTCTAATTATCTATGTCCTTTTTCAGTCAATTACTATCATCCTGACTCTCTGTCCATTCTGATTATCTATGTCCTGTTTCAGTCAATTACTAACATCCTGATCCTCTGTCGACTCTAATTATCTATGTCCTGTTTCAGTCAATTACTATCATCCTGATCATCTGTCTATTCTAATTATCTATGTCCTGTTTCAGTCAATTACTATCATCCTGATCCTCTGTCCATTCTAATTATCTCTGTCCTGTTTCAGTCAATTACTATCATCCTGATCCTCTGTCTATTCTAAATATCTATGTCCAGTTTCAGTCAATTACTATCATCCTGATCCTCTGTCTACTCTAATTATCTATGACCTTTTTCAGTCAATTAATATCATCCTGATCCTCAGTCCATTCTAATTATCTATGTCCTGTTTCAGTCAATTACTATCATCCTGATCCTCTGCCTATTCTAATTATCTATGTCCTGTTTCAGTCAATTACTATCATCCTGATCCTCTGTCCATTCTAATTATCTATGTCCTGTTTCAGTCAATTACTATCATCCTGATCCTCTGTCCATTCTAATTATCTATGTCCTGTTTCAGTCAATTACTATCATCCTGATCCTCTGACCATTCTAATTATCTATGTCCTGTTTCAGTCAATTACTATCATCATGATCCTCTCTCCATTCTAATTACCTATGCCCTGTTTCAGTCAATTACTATCATCGTGATCGTCTGTCCATTCTAATTATCTATGTCCTGTTTCAGTCAATTACTATCATCCTGATCCTCAGTCCTTTCTCATTATCTATGTCCTGTTTCAGTCAATTACTATCATCCTGATCCTCTGTCGACTCCAATTATCAATGTCCTGTTTCAGTCAATTACTATCATCCTGATCCTCTGTCTATTCTAATTATCTATGTCCTGTTTCAGTCAATTACTATCATCCTGACTCTCTGTCTATTCTAATTATCTATGCCCTGTTTCAGTCAATTACTATCATCCTGATCCTCTGTCTGTTCTAATTATCTATGTCCTGTTTCAGTCAATTATTATCATCCTGATCCTCTGTCCATTCTAATTATCTATGTCATATTTCAGTCAATTACTATCATCCTGATCCTCTGTGTATTCTAAGTATCTATGTCCCGTTTCAGTCAATTACTATCATCCTGACTCTCTGTCTATTCTAATTATCTATGTCCTTTTTCAGTCAATTACTATCATCCTGACTCTCTGTCCATTCTGATTATCTATGTCCTGTTTCAGTCAATTACTATCATCCTGATCCTCTGTCGACTCTAATTATCTATGTCCTGTTTCAGTCAATTACTATCATCCTGATCCTCTGTCTATTCTAATTATCTATGTCCTGTTTCAGTCAATTACTATCATCCTGACCCTCTGACCATTCTAATTATCTATGTCCTGTTTCAGTCAATTACTATCATCCTGATCCTCTGTCTATTCTAAATATCTATGTCCAGTTTCAGTCAATTACTATGACCCTGATCCTCTGTCTACTCTAATTATCTATGACCTGTTTCAGACAATTAATATCATCCTGATCCTCAGTCCATTCTAATTATCTATGTCCTGTTTCAGTCAATTACTATCATCCTGATCCTCTGCCTATTCTAATTATCGATGTCCTGTTTCAGTCAATTACTATCATCCTGATCCTCTGTCCATTCTAATTATCTATGTCCTGTTTCAGTCAATTACTATCATCATGATCCTCTCTCCATTCTAATTATCTATGTCCTGTTTCAGTCAATTACTATCATCCTGATCCTCTGTCCATTCTAATTATCTATGTCCTGTTTCAGTCAATTACTATCATCCTGATCCTCTGTCTATTCTAAATATCTATGTCCAGTTTCAGTCAATTACTATGACCCTGATCCTCTGTCTACTCTAATTATCTATGTCCTGTTTCAGTCAATTACTATCATCCTGATCCTCTGACCATTCTAATTATCTATGTCCTGTTTCAGTCAATTACTATCATCCTGGCCCTCTGTCCATTCTAATTATCTATGTCCTGTTTCAGTCAATTACTATCATCCTGATCCTCAGTCCATTCTAATTATCTATGTCCTGTTTCAGTCAATTACTATCATCCTGATCCTCTGTCGACTCCAATTATCTATGTCCTGTTTCAGTCAATTACTATCATCCTGATCCTCTGTCTATTCTAATTATCTATGTCCTGTTTCAGTCAATTACTATCATCCTGATCCTCTGTCCATTCTAATTATCTATGTCCTGTTTCAGTCAATTACTATCATCCTGATCCTCTGTCTATTCTAAATATCTATGTCCAGTTTCAGTCAATTACTATGACCCTGATCCTCTGTCTACTCTAATTATCTATGACCTGTTTCAGACAATTAATATCATCCTGATCCTCAGTCCATTCTAATTATCTATGTCCTGTTTCAGTCAATTACTATCATCCTGATCCTCTGCCTATTCTAATTATCGATGTCCTGTTTCAGTCAATTACTATCATCCTGATCCTCTGTCCATTCTAATTATCTATGTCCTGTTTCAGTCAATTACTATCATCCTGATCCTCTGTCCATTCTAATTATCTATGTCCTGTTTCAGTCAATTACTATCATCCTGGCCCTCTGTCCATTCTAATTATCTATGTCCTGTTTCAGTCAATTACTATCATCATGATCCTCTCTCCATTCTAATTATCTATGCCCTGTTTCAGTCAATTACTATCATCCTGATCATCTGTCCATTCTAATTATCTCTGTCCCGTTTCAGTCAATTACGATCATCCTGATCCTCTGTCCATTCTAATCATCTATGTCCTGTTTCAGTCACTTACTATCAGCCTGATCCTCTGTCCATTCTAATTATCTATGTCCTGTTTCAGTCAATTACGATCATCCTGATCCTCTGTCCATTCTAATCATCTATGTCCTGTTTCAGTCACTTACTATCAGCCTGATCCTCTGTCCATTCTAATTATCTATGTCCTGTTTCAGTCAATTACTATCATCCTGATCCTCTTTCCATTCTAATTATCTATGTCCTGTTTCAGTCAATTACTATCAGCCTGATCCTCTGTCCATTCTAATTATCTATGTCCTGTTTCAGTCAATTACTATCATCCTGATCCTCTGTCTATTCTAATTATCTATGTCCTGTTTCAGTCAATTACTATCATCCTGATCCTCTGAATATTCTAATTATCTATGTCCTGTTTCAGTCAATTAGTATCATCCTGATCCTCTGTCTATTCTAATTATCTATGTCCTGTTTCAGTCAATTACTATCATCCTGATCCTCTGAACATTCTAATTATCTATGTCCTGTTTCAGTCAATTAGTATCATCCTGATCCTCTGTCTATTCTAATTATCTGTGTCCTGTTTCAGTCAATTACTATCAACCTGATCCTCTGAACATTCTAATTATCTATGTCATGTTTCAGTCAATTACTATCATCCTGATCCTCTGTGTATTCTAAGTATCTATGTCCCGTTTCAGTCAATTACTATCATCCTGTTCCTCTGTGTATTCTAAGTATCTATGTCCTGTTTCATTCAATTAGTATCATCCTGATCCTCTGTCTATTCTAATTATCTGTGTCCTGTTTCAGTCAATTACTATCAACCTGATCCTCTGACCAATCTAATTATCTATGTCCTGTTTCAGTCAATTACTATCATCCTGGCCCTCTGTCCATTCTAATTATCTATGTCCTGTTTCAGTCAATTACTATCATCATGATCCTCTCTCCATTCTAATTATCTATGCCCTGTTTCAGTCAATTACTATCATCCTGATCCTCTGTCCATTCTAATTATCTATGTCCTGTTTCAGTCAATTACTATCATCCTGATCCTCAGTCCATTCTAATTATCTATGTCCTGTTTCAGTCAATTACTATCATCCTGATCCTCTGTCGACTCCAATTATCTATGTCCTGTTTCAGTCAGTTACTATCATCCTGATCCTCTGTCTATTCTAATTATCTATGTCCTGTTTCAGTCAATTACTATCATCCTGATCCTCTGTCCATTCTAATTATCGATGTCCTGTTTCAGTCAATTACTATCATCCTGATCCTCTGTCTATTCTAAATATCTATGTCCAGTTTCAGTCAATTAATATGACCCTGATCCTCTGTCTACTCTAATTATCTATGACCTGTTTCAGACAATTAATATCATCCTGATCCTCTATCCATTCTAATTATCTATGTCCTGTTTCAGTCAATTACTATCATCCTGATCCTCTGCCTATTCTAATTATCGATGTCCTGTTTCAGTCAATTACTATCATCCTGATCCTCTGTCCATTCTAATTATCTATGTCCTGTTTCAGTCAATTACTATCATCCTGATCCTCTGTCCATTCTAACTATCTATGTCCTGTTTCAGTCAATTACTATCATCCTGGCCCTCTGTCCATTCTAATTATCTATGTCCTGTTTCAGTCAATTACTATCATCCTGATCCTCTCTCCATTCTAATTATCTATGCCCTGTTTCAGTCAATTTCTATCATCCTGATCCTCTGTCCATTCTAATTATCTCTGTCCCGTTTCAGTCAATTGCGATCATCCTGATCCTCTGTCCATTCTAATCATCTATGTCCTGTTTCAGTCACTTACTATCAGCCTGATCCTCTGTCCATTCTAATTATCTATGTCCTGTTTCAGTCAATTACGATCATCCTGATCCTCTGTCCATTCTAATCATCTATGTCCTGTTTCAGTCACTTACTATCAGCCTGATCCTCTGTCCATTCTAATTATCTATGTCCTGTTTCAGTCAATTACTATCATCCTGATCCTCTTTCCATTCTAATTATCTATGTCCTGTTTCAGTCAATTACTATCAGCCTGATCCTCTGTCCATTCTAATTATCTATGTCCTGTTTCAGTCAATTACTATCATCCTGATCCTCTGTCTATTCTAATTATCTATGTCCTGTTTCAGTCAATTACTATCATCCTGAACCTCTGTTCATTCTAATTATCGTTGTCCTGTTTCAGTCAATTACTATCATCCTGACCCTCTGTCCATTCTAATTATCTGTGTCCTGTTTCAGTCAATTACTATCATCCTGATAATCTGTCCATTTTAACTATCTGTGTCCTGTTTCAGTCAATTACTATCATCCTGATACTCTGTCTATTCTAATCATCTATGTCCTGTTTCAGTCAATTACTATCATCCTGATCCTCTGTGTATTCTAATTATCTATGTCCTGTTTCAGTCAATTACTATCATCCTGATCCTCTGTGTATTCTAATTATCTGTGTCCTGTTTCAGTCAATATTACAATCATCCTGATCCTCTGTCTACTCCAATCATCTATGTCCTGTTTCAGTCAATTACTATCATCCTGATCCTCTGTCTATTCTAATTATCTATGTCCTGTTTCAGTCAATTACTATCATCCTGATCCTCTGAACATTCTAATTATCTATGTCCTGTTTCAGTCAATTAGTATCATCCTGATCCTCTGTCTATTCTAATTATCTATGTCCTGTTTCAGTCAATTACTATCATCCTGATCCTCTGAACATTCTAATTATCTATGTCCTGTTTCAGTCAATTAGTATCATCCTGATCCTCTGTCTATTCTAATTATCTGTGTCCTGTTTCAGTCAATTACTATCAACCTGATCCTCTGAACATTCAAATTATCTATGTCATGTTTCAGTCAATTACTATCATCCTGATCCTCTGTGTATTCTAAGTATCTATGTCCCGTTTCAGTCAATTACTATCATCCTGACTCTCTGTCTATTCTAATTATCTGTGTCCTTTTTCAGTCAATTACTATCATCCTGACTCTCTGTCCATTCTGATTATCTATGTCCTGTTTCAGTCAATTACTATCATCCTGATCCTCTGTCGACTCTAATTATCTATGTCCTGTTTCAGTCAATTACTATCATCCTGATCCTCTGTCTATTCTAATTATCTATGTCCTGTTTCAGTCAATTACTATCATCCTGATCCTCTGTCCATTCTAATTATCTCTGTCCTGTTTCAGTCAATTACTATCATCCTGATCCTCTGTCTATTCTAAATATCTATGTCCAGTTTCAGTCAATTACTATGATCCTGATCCTCTGTCTACTCTAATTATCTATGACCTTTTTCAGTCAATTAATATCATCCTGATCCTCAGTCCATTCTAATTATCTATGTCCTGTTTCAGTCAATTCCTATCATCCTGATCCTCTGCCTATTCTAATTATCTATGTCCTGTTTCAGTCAATTACTATCATCCTGATCCTCTGTCCATTCTAATTATCTCTGTCCTGTTTCAGTCAATTACTATCATCCTGATCCTCTGTCTATTCTAAATATCTATGTCCAGTTTCAGTCAATTACTATGATCCTGATCCTCTGTCTACTCTAATTATCTATGACCTTTTTCAGTCAATTAATATCATCCTGATCCTCAGTCCATTCTAATTATCTATGTCCTGTTTCAGTCAATTACTATCATCCTGATCCTCTGCCTATTCTAATTATCTATGTCCTGTTTCAGTCAATTACTATCATCCTGATCCTCTGTCCATTCTAATTATCTATGTCCTGTTTCAGTCAATTACTATCATCCTGATCCTCTGTCCATTCTAATTATCTATGTCCTGTTTCAGTCAATTACTATCATCCTGATCCTCTGATCATTCTAATTATCTATGTCCTTTTTCAGTCAATTACTATCATCCTGATCCTCTGATCATTCTAATTATCTATGTCCTTTTTCAGTCAATTACTATCATCCTGGCCCTCTGTCCATTCTAATTATCTATGTCCTGTTTCAGTCAATTACTATCATCATGATCCTCTCTCCATTCTAATTATCTATGCCCTGTTTCAGTCAATTACTATCATCCTGATCCTCTGTCCATTCTAATTATCTATGTCCTGTTTCAGTCAATTACTATCATCCTGATCCTCAGTCCATTCTAATTATCTATGTCCTGTTTCAGTCAATTACTATCATCCTGATCCTCTGTCGACTCCAATTATCTATGTCCTGTTTCAGTCAATTACTATCATCCTGATCCTCTGTCTATTCTAATTACCTATGTCCTGTTTCAGTCAATTACTATCATCCTGATCCTCTGTCCATTCTATTTATCTATGTCCTGTTTCAGTCAATTACTATCATCCTGATCCTCTGTCTATTCTAAATATCTATGTCCAGTTTCAGTCAATTACTATGACCCTGATCCTCTGTCTACTCTAATTATCGATTACCTGTTTCAGACAATTAATATCATCCTGATCCTCAGTCCATTCTAATTATCTATGTCCTGTTTCAGTCAATTACTATCATCCTGATCCTCTGCCTATTCTAATTATCGATGTCCTGTTTCAGTCAATTACTATCATCCTGATCCTCTGTCCATTCTAATTATCTATGTCCTGTTTCAGTCAATTACTATCATCATGATCCTCTCTCCATTCTAATTATCTATGCCCTGTTTCAGTCAATTACTATCATCCTGATCCTCTGTCCATTCTAATTATCTCTGTCCCGTTTCAGTCAATTACGATCATCCTGATCCTCTGTCCATTCTAATCATCTATGTCCTGTTTCAGTCACTTACTATCAGCCTGATCCTCTGTCCATTCTAATTATCTATGTCCTGTTTCAGTCAATTACGATCATCCTGATCCTCTGTCCATTCTAATCATCTATGTCCTGTTACAGTCACTTACTATCAGCCTGATCCTCTGTCCATTCTAATTATCTATGTCCTGTTTCAGTCAATTACTATCATCCTGATCCTCTTTCCATTCTAATTATCTATGTCCTGTTTCAGTCAATTACTATCAGCCTGATCCTCTGTCCATTCTAATTATCTATGTCCTGTTTCAGTCAATTACTATCATCCTGATCCTCTGTCTATTCTAATTATCTATGTCCTGTTTCAGTCAATTACTATCATCCTGATCCTCTGAACATTCTAATTATCTATGTCCTGTTTCAGTCAATTAGTATCATCCTGATCCTCTGTCTATTCTAATTATCTATGTCCTGTTTCAGTCAATTACTATCATCCTGATCCTCTGAACATTCTAATTATCTATGTCCTGTTTCAGTCAATTAGTATCATCCTGATCCTCTGTCTATTCTAATTATCTGTGTCCTGTTTCAGTCAATTATATTCAACCTGATCCTCTGAACATTCTAATTATCAATGTCCTGTTTCAGTCAATTACTATCATCCTGAACCTCTGTTCATTCTAATTATCGTTGTCCTGTTTCAGTCAATTACTATCATCCTGATCCTCTGTCCATTCTAATTATCTATGTCCCGTTTCAGTCAATTACTGTTATCCTGATCCTCTGAACATTCTAATTATCTGTGTCCTGTTTCATTCAATTACTATCATCCTGACCCTCTATCCATTCTAATTATCTATGTCCTGTTTCAGTCAATTACTATCATCCTGATAATCTGTCCATTTTAATTATCTGTGTCCTGTTTCAGTCAATTACTATCATCCTGATACTCTGTCTATTCTAATCATCTATGTCCTGTTTCAGTCAATTACTATCATCCTGATCCTCTGTGTATTCTAATTATCTATGTCCTGTTTCAGTCAATTACTATCATCCTGATCCTCAGTCCATTCTAATTATCTATGTCATGTTTCAGTCAATTACTATCATCCTGATCCTCTGAACATTCTAATTATCTATGTCATGTTTCAGTCAATTGCTATCATCCTGATCCTCTGTCTATTCTAATTATCTATGTCCTGTTTCAGTCAGTTACTATCATCCTGATCCTCTGTCTATTCTAATTATCTATGTCCTGTTTCAGTCAGTTACTATCATCCTGATCCTCTGTCCATTCTAATTATCTATGTCCCGTTTTAGTCAATTACTGTTATCCTGATCCTCTGAACATTCTAATTATCTATGTCCTGTTTCAGTCAATTACTATCATCCTGACCCTCTGTCCATTCTAATTATCTATGTCCTGTTTCAGTCAATTACTATCATCCTGATAATCTGTCCATTTTATTTATCTGTGTCCTGTTTCAGTCAATTACTATCATCCTGATCCTCTGTCCATTCTAATTATCTGTGCCCTGTTTCAGTCAATTACTATCATCCTGATCCTCTGTCTATTCTAATCATCTATGTCCTGTTTCAGTCAATTACTATCATCCTGATCCTCTGTGTATTCTAATTATCTATGTCCTGTTTCAGTCAATTACTATCATCCTGATCCTCTGTGTATTCTAATTATCTGTGTCCTGTTTCAGTCAACATTACAATCATCCTGATCCTCTGTCTACTCTAATCATCTATGTCCTGTTTCAGTCAATTACTATCATCCTGATCCTCTGTGTATTCTAATTATCTATGTCCCGTTTCAGTCAATTACTATCATCCTGACTCTCTGTCTATTCTAATTATCTATGCCCTGTTTCAGTCAATTACTATCATCCTGATCCTCTGTCTGTTCTAATTATCTATGTCCTGTTTCAGTCAATTACTATCATCCTGATCCTCTGTCCATTCTAATTATCTATGTCCTGTTTCAGTCAATTACTATCATCCTGGCCCTCTGTCCATTCTAATTATCTATGTCCTGTTTCAGTCAATTACTATCATCATGATCCTCTCTCCATTCTAATTATCTATGCCCTGTTTCAGTCAATTACTATCATCCTGATCCTCTGTCCATTCTAATTATCTCTGTCCCGTTTCAGTCAATTACGGTCATCCTGATCCTCTGTCCATTCTAATCATCTATGTCCTGTTTCAGTCACTTACTATCAGCCTGATCCTCTGTCCATTCTAATTATCTATGTCCTGTTTCAGTCAATTACGATCATCCTGATCCTCTGTCCATTCTAATCATCTATGTCCTGTTTCAGTCACTTACTATCAGCCTGATCCTCTTTCCATTCTAATTATCTATGTCCTGTTTCAGTCAATTACTATCAGCCTGATCCTCTGTCCATTCTAATTATCTATGTCCTGTTTCAGTCAATTTCTATCATCCTGATCCTCTGAACATTCTAATTATCTATGTCCTGTTTCAGTCAATTAGTATCATCCTGATCCTCTGTCTATTCTAATTATCTATGTCCTGTTTCAGTCAATTACTATCATCCTGATCCTCTGCCTATTCTAATTATCTATGTCCTGTTTCAGTCAATTACTATCATCCTGATCCTCTGTCCATTCTAATTATCTATGTCCTGTTTCAGTCAATTACTATCATCCTGATCCTCTGTCCATTCTAATTATCTATGTCCTGTTTCAGTCAATTACTATCATCCTGATCCTCTGATCATTCTAATTATCTATGTCCTTTTTCAGTCAATTACTATCATCCTGGCCCTCTGTCCATTCTAATTATCTATGTCATGTTTCAGTCAATTACTATCATCATGATCCTCTCTCCATTCTAATTATCTATGCCCTGTTTCAGTCAATTACTATCATCCTGATCCTCTGTCCATTCTAATTATCTATGTCCTGTTTCAGTCAATTACTATCATCCTGATCCTCAGTCCATTCTAATTATCTATGTCCTGTTTCAGTCAATTACTATCATCCTGATATTCTGTCGACTCCAATTATCTATGTCCTGTTTCAGTCAATTACTATCATCCTGATCCTCTGTCTATTCTAATTACCTATGTCCTGTTTCAGTCAATTACTATCATCCTGATCCTCTGTCCATTCTATTTATCTATGTCCTGTTTCAGTCAATTACTATCATCCTGATCCTCTGTCTATTCTAAATATCTATGTCCAGTTTCAGTCAATTACTATGACCCTGATCCTCTGTCTACTCTAATTATCGATTACCTGTTTCAGACAATTAATATCACCCTGATCCTCAGTCCATTCTAATTATCTATGTCCTGTTTCAGTCAATTACTATCATCCTGATCCTCTGCCTATTCTAATTATCGATGTCCTGTTTCAGTCAATTACTATCATCCTGATCCTCTGTCCATTCTAATTATCTATGTCCTGTTTCAGTCAATTACTATCATCATGATCCTCTCTCCATTCTAATTATCTATGCCCTGTTTCAGTCAATTACTATCATCCTTATCCTCTGTCCATTCTAATTATCTCTGTCCCGTTTCAGTCAATTACGATCATCCTGATCCTCTGTCCATTCTAATCATCTATGTCCTGTTTCAGTCAATTACTATCAGCCTGATCCTCTGTCCATTCTAATTATCTATGTCCTGTTTCAGTCAATTACGATCATCCTGATCCTCTGTCCATTCTAATCATCAATGTCCTGTTACAGTCACTTACTATCAGCCTGATCCTCTGTCCATTCTAATTATCTATGTCCTGTTTCAGTCAATTACTATCATCCTGATCCTCTTTCCATTCTAATTACCTATGTCCTGTTTCAGTCAATTACTATCAGCCTGATCCTCTGTCCATTCTAATTATCTATGTCCTGTTTCAGTCAATTACTATCATCCTGATCCTCTGTCTATTCTAATTATCTATGTCCTGTTTCAGTCAATTACTATCATCCTGATCCTCTGAACATTCTAATTATCTATGTCCTGTTTCAGTCAATTAGTATCATCCTGATCCTCTGTCTATTCTAATTATCTATGTCCTGTTTCAGTCAATTACTATCATCCTGATCCTCTGAACATTCTAATTATCTATGTCCTGTTTCAGTCAATTAGTATCATCCTGATCCTCTGTCTATTCTAATTATCTGTGTCCTGTTTCAGTCAATTATATTCAACCTGATCCTCTGAACATTCTAATTATCAATGTCCTGTTTCAGTCAATTACTATCATCCTGAACCTCTGTTCATTCTAATTATCGTTGTCCTGTTTCAGTCAATTACTATCATCCTGATCCTCTGTCCATTCTAATTATCTATGTCCCGTTTCAGTCAATTACTGTTATCCTGATCCTCTGAACATTCTAATTATCTATGTCCTGTTTCATTCAATTACTATCATCCTGACCCTCTGTCCATTCTAATTATCTATGTCCTGTTTCAGTCAATTACTATCATCCTGATAATCTGTCCATTTTAATTATCTGTGTCCTGTTTCAGTCAATTACTATCATCCTGATACTCTGTCTATTCTAATCATCTATGTCCTGTTTCAGTCAATTACTATCATCCTGATCCTCTGTGTATTCTAATTATCGATGTCCTGTTTCAGTCAATTACTATCATCCTGATCCTCAGTCCATTCTAATTATCTATGTCATGTTTCAGTCAATTACTATCATCCTGATCCTCTGAACATTCTAATTATCTATGTCATGTTTCAGTCAATTGCTATCATCCTGATCCTCTGTCTATTCTAATTATCTATGTCCTGTTTCAGTCAGTTACTATCATCCTGATCCTCTGTCTATTCTAATTATCTATGTCCTGTTTCAGTCAGTTACTATCATCCTGATCCTCTGTCCATTCTAATTATCTATGTCCCGTTTTAGTCAATTACTGTTATCCTGATCCTCTGAACATTCTAATTATCTATGTCCTGTTTCAGTCAATTACTATCATCCTGACCCTCTGTCCATTCTAATTATCTATGTCCTGTTTCAGTCAATTACTATCATCCTGATAATCTGTCCATTTTATTTATCTGTGTCCTGTTTCAGTCAATTACTATCATCCTGATCCTCTGTCCATTCTAATTATCTGTGCCCTGTTTCAGTCAATTACTATCATCCTGATCCTCTGTCTATTCTAATCATCTATGTCCTGTTTCAGTCAATTACTATCATCCTGATCCTCTGTGTATTCTAATTATCTATGTCCTGTTTCAGTCAATTACTATCATCCTGATCCTCTGTGTATTCTAATTATCTGTGTCCTGTTTCAGTCAACATTACAATCATCCTGATCCTCTGTCTACTCTAATCATCTATGTCCTGTTTCAGTCAATTACTATCATCCTGATCCTCTGTGTATTCTAATTATCTATGTCCCGTTTCAGTCAATTACTATCATCCTGACTCTCTGTCTATTCTAATTATCTATGCCCTGTTTCAGTCAATTACTATCATCCTGATCCTCTGTCTGTTCTAATTATCTATGTCCTGTTTCAGTCAATTACTATCATCCTGATCCTCTGTCCATTCTAATTATCTATGTCCTGTTTCAGTCAATTACTATCATCCTGGCCCTCTGTCCATTCTAATTATCTATGTCCTGTTTCAGTCAATTACTATCATCATGATCCTCTCTCCATTCTAATTATCTATGCCCTGTTTCAGTCAATTACTATCATCCTGATCCTCTGTCCATTCTAATTATCTCTGTCCCGTTTCAGTCAATTACGATCATCCTGATCCTCTGTCCATTCTAATCATCTATGTCCTGTTTCAGTCACTTACTATCAGCCTGATCCTCTGTCCATTCTAATTATCTATGTCCTGTTTCAGTCAATTACGATCATCCTGATCCTCTGTCCATTCTAATCATCTATGTCCTGTTTCAGTCACTTACTATCAGCCTGATCCTCTTTCCATTCTAATTATCTATGTCCTGTTTCAGTCAATTACTATCAGCCTGATCCTCTGTCCATTCTAATTATCTATGTCCTGTTTCAGTCAATTTCTATCATCCTGATCCTCTGAACATTCTAATTATCTATGTCCTGTTTCAGTCAATTAGTATCATCCTGACCCTCTGTCTATTCTAATTATCTATGTCCTGTTTCAGTCAATTACTATCATCCTGATCCTCTGAACATTCTAATTATCTATGTCCTGTTTCAGTCAATTAGTATCATCCTGATCCTCTGTCTATTCTAATTATCTATGTCCTGTTTCAGTCAATTACTATCATCCTGATCCTCTGAACATTCTAATTATCTATGTCCTGTTTCAGTCAATTAGTATCATCCTGATCCTCTGTCTATTCTAATTATCTATGTCCTGTTTCAGTCAATTATTATCATCCTGATCCTCTGAACATTCTAATTATCTAAGTCCTGTTTCAGTCAATTAGTATCATCCTGATCCTCTGTCTATTCTAATTATCTATGTCCTGTTTCAGTCAATTACTATCATCCTGATCCTCTGAACATTCTAATCATCTATGTCCTGTTTCAGTCACTATCTATCAGCCTGATCCTCTTTCCATTCTAATTATCTATGTCCTGTTTCAGTCAATTACTATCAGCCTGATCCTCTGTCCATTCTAATTATCTATGTCCTGTTTCAGTCAATTTCTATCATCCTGATCCTCTGAACATTCTAATTATCTATGTCCTGTTTCAGTCAATTACTATCATCCTGATCCTCTGAACATTCTAATTATCTATGTCCTGTTTCAGTCAATTACTATCATCCTGATCCTCTGAACATTCTAATTATCTATGTCCTGTTTCAGTCAATTACTATCATCCTGATCCTCTGAACATTCTAATTATCTATGTCCTGTTTCAGTCAATTAGTATCATCCTGATCCTCTGTCTATTCTAATTATCTATGTCCTGTTTCAGTCAATTACTATCATCCTGATCCTCTGTCTATTCTGATTATCTATGGCCTGTGTTCAGTCAATTACTATCATCCTGATCCTCTGTCCATTCTGATTTTCTATGACCTGTTTCAGTCAATTACTATCATCCTGATCCTCTGAACATTCTAATTATCTATGTCCTGTTTCAGTCAATTAGTATCATCCTGATCCTCTGTCTATTCTAATTATCTATGTCCTGTTTCAGTCAATTACTATCATCCTGATCCTCTGAACATACTAATTATCTATGTCCTGTTTCAGTCAATTAGTATCATCCTGATCCTCTGTCTATTCTAATTACCTATGTCCTGTTTCAGTCAATTACTATCAACCTGATCCTCTGAACATTCTAATTATCTATGTCCTGTTTCAGTCAATTACTATCATCCTGAACCTCTGTTCATTCTAATTATCGTTGTCCTGTTTCAGTCAATTACTATCATCCTGATCCTCTGTCCATTCCAATTATCTATGTCCCGTTTCAGACAATTACAGTTATCCTGATCCTCTGAACATTCTAATTATCTATGTCCTGTTTCAGTCAATTACTATCATCCTGACCCTCTGTCCATTCTAATTATCTATGTCCTGTTTCAGTCAATTACTATCATCCTGATAATCTGTCCATTTTAATTATCTGTGTCCTGTTTCAGTCAATTAATATCATCCTGATCCTCTGTCCATTCTAATCATCTATGTCCTGTTTCAGTCAATTACTATCATCCTGATCCTCTGTGTATTCTAATTATCTATGTCCTGTTTCAGTCAATTACTATCATCCTGATACTCTGTGTATTCTAATTATCTGTGTCCTGTTTCAGTCAATATTACAATCATCCTGATCCTCTGTCTACTCTAATCATCTATGTCCTGTTTCAGTCAATTACTATCATCCTGATCCTCTGTGTATTCTAATTATCTATGTCCCGTTTCAGTCAATTACTATCATCCTGACTCTCTGTCTATTCTAATTATCTATGTCCTGTTTCAGTCAATTACTATCATCCTGATCCTCTGTCTGTTCTAATTATCTATGTCCTGTTTCAGTCAATTACTATCATCCTGATCCTCTGTCCATTCTAATTATCTATGTCATGTTTCAGTCAATTACTATCATCCTGATCCTCTGTGTATTCTAAGTATCTATGTCCCGTTTCAGTCAATTACTATCATCCTGACTCTCTGTCTATTCTAATTATCTATGTCCTTTTTCAGTCAATTACTATCATCCTGACTCTCTGTCCATTCTGATTATCTATGTCCTGTTTCAGTCAATTACTATCATCCTGATCCTCTGTCGACTCTAATTATCTATGTCCTGTTTCAGTCAATTACTATCATCCTGATCCTCTGTCTATTCTAATTATCTATGTCCTGTTTCAGTCAATTACTATCATCCTGATCCTCTGTCCATTCTAATTATCTATGTCCTGTTTCAGTCAATTACTATCATCCTGATGCTCTGTCTATTCTAATTATCTATGTCCAGTTTCAGTCAATTACTATGATCCTGATCCTCTGTCTACTCTAATTATCTATGACCTTTTTCAGTCAATTAATATCATCCTGATCCTCAGTCCATTCTAATTATCTATGTCATGTTTCAGTCAATTACTATCATCCTGATCCTCTGAACATTCTAATTATCTATGTCCTGTTTCAGTCAATTAGTATCATCCTGATCCTCTGTCTATTCTAATTATCTATGTCCTGTTTCAGTCAATTACTATCAACCTGATCCTGTGAACATTCTAATTATCTATGTCCTGTTTCAGTCAATTACTATCATCCTGAACCTCTGTTCATTCTAATTATCGTTGTCCTGTTTCAGTCAATTACTATCATCCTGATCCTCTGTCCATTCTAATTATCTATGTCCCGATTCAGTCAATTACTGTTATCCTGATCCTCTGAACATTCTAATTATCTATGTCCTGTTTCAGTCAATTACTATCATCCTGACCCTCTGTCCATTCTAATTATCTATGTCCTGTTTCAGTCAATTACTATAATCCTGATAATCTGTCCATTTTATTTATCTGTGTCCTGTTTCAGTCAATTACTATCATCCTGATCCTCTGTCCATTCTAATTATCTGTGCCCAGTTTCAGTCAATTACTATCATCCTGATCCTCTGTCTATTCTAATCATCTATGTCCTGTTTCAGTCAATTACTATCATCCTGATCCTCTGTGTATTCTAATTATCTATGTCCTGTTTCAGTCAATTACTATCATCCTGATCCTCTGTGTATTCTAATTATCTGTGTCCTGTTTCAGTCAATATTACAATCATCCTGATCCTCTGTCTACTCTAATCATCTATGTCCTGTTTCAGTCAATTACTATCATCCTGATCCTCTGTGTATTCTAATTATCTATGCCCTGTTTCAGTCAATTACTATCATCCTGATCCTCTGTCTGTTCTAATTATCTATGTCCTGTTTCAGTCAATTACTATCATCCTGATCCTCTGTCCATTCTAATTATCTATGTCATGTTTCAGTCAATTACTATCATCCTGATCCTCTGTGTATTCTAAGTATCTATGTCCCGTTTCAGTCAATTACTATCATCCTGACTCTCTGTCTATTCTAATTATCTATGTCCTTTTTCAGTCAATTACTATCATCCTGACTCTCTGTCCATTCTGATTATCTATGTCCTGTTTCAGTCAATTACTATCATCCTGATCCTCTGTCGACTCTAATTATCTATGTCCTGTTTCAGTCAATTACTATCATCCTGATCCTCTGTCTATTCTAATTATCTATGTCCTGTTTCAGTCAATTACTATCATCCTGATCCTCTGTCCATTCTAATTATCTATGTCCTGTTTCAGTCAATTACTATCATCCTGATCCTCTGTGTATTCTAAGTATCTATGTCCCGTTTCAGTCAATTACTATCATCCTGACTCTCTGTCTATTCTAATTATCTATGTCCTTTTTCAGTCAATTACTATCATCCTGACTCTCTGTCCATTCTGATTATCTATGTCCTGTTTCAGTCAATTACTATCATCCTGAACCTCTGTTCATTCTAATTATCGTTGTCCTGTTTCAGTCAATTACTATCATCCTGATCCTCTGTCCATTCTAATTATCTATGTCCCGTTTCAGTCAATTACTGTTATCCTGATCCTCTGAACATTCTAATTATCTATGTCCTGTTTCAGTCAATTACTATCATCCTGACCCTCTGTCCATTCTAATTATCTATGTCCTGTTTCAGTCAATTACTATCATCCTGATAATCTGTCCATTTTAATTATCTGTGTCCTGTTTCAGTCAATTACTATCATCCTGATACTCTGTCTATTCTAATCATCTATGTCCTGTTTCAGTCAATTACTATCATCCTGATCCTCTGTGTATTCTAATTATCTATGACCTGTTTCAGTCAATTACTATCATTCTGATCGTCAGTGTATTCTAATTATCTGTGTCCTGTTTCAGTCAATATTACTATCATCCTGATCCTCTGTCTATTCTAATCATCTATGTCCTGTTTCAGTCAATTACTATCATCCTGATCCTCTGTGTATTCTAATTATCTATGTCCCGTTTCAGTCAATTACTATCATCCTGACTCTCTGTCTATTCTAATTATCTATGTCCTGTTTCAGTCAATTACTATCATCCTGATCCTCTGTCTGTTCTAATTATCTATGTCCTGTTTCAGACAATTACTATCATCCTGATCCTCTTTCCATTCTAATTATCTATGTCATGTTTCAGTCAATTACTATCATCCTGATCCTCTGTGTATTCTAAGTATCTATGTCCCGTTTCATCAATTACTATCATCCTGACTCTCTGTCTATTCTAATTATCTATGTCCTTTTTCAGTCAATTACTATCATCCTGACTCTCTGTCCATTCTGATTATCTATGTCCTGTTTCAGTCAATTACTATCATCCTGATCCTCTGTCGACACTAATTATCTATGTCCTGTTTCAGTCAATTACTATCATCCTGATCCTCTGTCTATTCTAATTATCTATGTCCCGTTTCAGTCAATTACTATCATCCTCACTCTCTGTCTATTCTAATTATCTATGTCCTGTTTCAGTCAATTACTATCATCCTGATCCTCTGTCTGTTCTAATTATCTATGTCCTGTTTCAGTAAATTACTATCATCCTGATCCTCTGTCCATTCTAATTATCTATGTCATGTTTCAGTCAATTACTATCATCCTGATCCTCTGTGTATTCTAAGTATCTATGTCCCGCTTCAGTCAATTACTATCATCCTGACTCTCTGTCTATTCTAATTATCTATGTTCTTTTTCAGTCAATTACTATCATCCTGACTCTCTGTCCATTCTGATTATCTATCTCCTGTTTCAGTCAATTACTATCATCCTGATCCTCTGTCTATTCTAATTATCTATGTCCTGTTTCAGTCAATTACTATCATCCTGATCCTCTGTCCATTCTAATTATCTATGTCCTGTTTCAGTCAATTACTATCATCCTGATCCTCTGTCTATTCTAATTATCTATGTCCAGTATCAGTCAATTACTATGATCCTGATGCTCTGCCTACTCTAATTATCTATGACCTTTTTCAGTCAATTAATATCATCCTGATCCTCAGTCCATTCTAATTATCTATGTCATGTTTCAGTCAATTACTATCATCCTGATCCTCTGTCTATTCTAATTATCTATGTCCTGTTTCAGTCAATTACTATCAACCTGATCCTCTGAACATTCTAATTATCTATGTCCTGTTTCAGTCAATTACTATCATCCTGAACCTCTGTTCATTCTAATTATCGTTGTCCTGTTTCAGTCAATTACTATCATCCTGATCCTCTGTCCATTCTAATTATCTATGTCCCGTTTCAGTCAATTACTGTTATCCTGATCCTCTGAACATTCTAATTATCTATGTCCTGTTTCAGTCAATTACTATCATCCTGACCCTCTGTCCATTCTAATTATCTATGTCCTGTTTCAGTCAATTACTATAATCCTGATAATCTGTCCATTTTATTTATCTGTGTCCTGTTTCAGTCAATTACTATCATCCTGATCCTCTGTCCATTCTAATTATCTGTGCCCTGTTTCAGTCAATTACTATCATCCTGATCCTCTGTCTATTCTAATCATCTATGTCCTGTTTCAGTCAATTACTATCATCCTGATCCTCGGTGTATTCTAATTATCTATGTCCTGTTTCAGTCAATTACTATCATCCTGATCCTCTGTGTATTCTAATTATCTATGTCCTGTTTCAGTCAATATTACAATCATCCTGATCCTCTGTCTACTCTAATCATCTATGTCCTGTTTCAGTCAATTACTATCATCCTGATCCTCTGTCCATTCTAATTATCTATGTCCCGTTTCAGTCAATTACTATCATCCTGACTCTCTGTCTATTCTAATTATCTATGCACTGTTTCAGTCAATTACTATCATCCTGATCCTCTGTCTGTTCTAATTATCTATGTCCTGTTTCAGTCAATTACTATCATCCTGATCCTCTGTCCATTCTAATTATCTATGTCATGTTTCAGTCAATTACTATCATCCTGATCCTCTGTGTATTCTAAGTATCTATGTCCCGTTTCAGTCAATTACTATCATCCTGACTCTCTGTCTATTCTAATTATCTATGTCCTTTTTCAGTCAATTACTATCATCCTGACTCTCTGTCCATTCTAATTATCTATGTCATGTTTCAGTCAATTACTATCATCCTGATCCTCTGTGTATTCTAAGTATCTATGTCCCGTTTCAGTCAATTACTATCATCCTGACTCTCTGTCTATTCTAATTATCTATGTCCTGTTTCAGTCAATTACTATCATCCTGATCCTCTGTCGACTCTAATTATCTATGTCCTGTTTCAGTCAATTACTATCATCCTGATCCTCTGTCTATTCTAATTATCTATGTCCTGTTTCAGTCAATTACTATCATCCTGATCCTCTGTCCATTCTAATTATCTTTGTCCTGTTTCAGTCAATTACTATAATCCTGATCCTCTGTCTATTCTAATTATCTATGTCCTGTTTCAGTCAATTACTATCATCCTGATCCTCTGTCTACTCTAATTATCTATGACCTTTTTCAGTCAATTAATATCATCCTGATCCTCAGCCCATTCTAATTATCTATGTCATGTTTCAGTCAATTACTATCATCCTGATCCTCTGAACATTCTAATTATCTATGTCCTGTTTCAGTCAATTAGTATCATCCTGATCCTCTGTCTATTCTAATTATCTATGTCCTGTTTCAGTCAATTACTATCAACCTGATCCTCTGAACATTCTAATTATCCATGTCCTGTTTCAGTCAATTACTATCATCCTGAACCTCTGTTCATTCTAATTATCTATGTCCTGTTTCAGTCAATTACTATCATCCTGATCCTCTGTCCATTCTAATTATCTATGTCCCGTTTCAGTCAATTACTGTTATCCTGATCCTCTGAACATTCTAATTATCTATGTCCTGTTTCAGTCAATTACTATCATCCTGACCCTCTGTCCATTCTAATTATCTATGTCCTGTTTCAGTCAATTACTATCATCCTGATAATCTGTCCATTTTATTTATCTGTGTCCTGTTTCAGTCAATTACTATCATCCTGATCCTCTGTCCATTCAAATTATCTGTGCCCTGTTTCAGTCAATTACTATCATCCTGATCCTCTGTCTATTCCAATCATCTATGTCCTGTTTCAGTCAATTACTATCATCCTGATCCTCTGTGTATTCTAATTATCTATGTCCTGTTTCAGTCAATTACTATCATCCTGATCCTCTGTGTATTCTAATTATCTGTGTCCTGTTTCAGTCAATATTACAATCATCCTGATCCTCTGTCTACTCTAATCATCTATGTCCTGTTTCAGTCAATTACTATCATCCTGATCCTCTGTGTATTCTTATTATCTATGTCCCGTTTCAGTCAATTACTATCATCCTGACTCTCTGTCTATTCTAATTATCTATGCCCTGTTTCAGTCAATTACTATCATCCTGATCCTCTGTCTGTTCTAATTATCTATGTCCTGTTTCAGTCAATTACTATCATCCTGATCCTCTGTCCATTCTAATTATCTATGTCATGTTTCAGTCAATTACTATCATCCTGATCCTCTGTGTATTCTATGTATCTATGTCCCGTTTCAGTCAATTACTATCATCCTGACTCTCTGTCTATTCTTATTATCTATGTCCTTTTTCAGTCAATTACTATCATCCTGACTCTCTGTCCATTCTGATTATCTATGTCCTGTTTCAGTCAATTACTATCATCCTGATCCTCTGTCGACTCTAATTATCTATGTCCTGTTTCAGTCAATTACTATCATCCTGATCCTCTGTCTATTCTAATTATCTATGTCCTGTTTCAGTCAATTACTAACAAACTGATCCTCTGTCCATTCTAATTATCTATGTCCTTTTTCAGTCAATTACTATGATCCTGATCCTCTGTCTACTCTAATTATCTATGACCTTTTTCAGTCAATTACTATCATCCTGATCCTCTGTCCATTCTAATTATCTATGTCCTGTTTCAGTCAATTAATATCATCCTGATCCTCAGTCCATTCTAATTATCTATGTCCTGTTTCAGTCAATTACTATCATCCTGATCCTCTGACCATTCTAATTATCTATGTCCTGTTTCAGTCAATTACTATCATCCTGGCCCTCTGTCCATTCTAATTATCTATGTCCTGTTTCAGTCAATTACTATCATCATGATCCTCTCTCCATTCTAATTATCTATGCCCTGTTTCAGTCAATTACTATCATCCTGATCCTCTGTCCATTCTAATTATCTCTGTCCCGTTTCAGTCAATTACTGTCATCCTGATCCTCTGAACATTCTAATTATCTATGTCCTGTTTCAGTCAATTACTATCATCCTGGCCCTCTGTCCATTCTAATTATCTGTGTCCTGTTTCAGTCAATTACTATCATCCTGATCCTCTGCCTATTCTAATTATCTATGTCCTGTTTCAGTCAATTACTATCATCCTGATCCTCTGACCATTCTAATTATCTATGTCCTGTTTCAGTCAATTACTATCATCCTGGCCCTCTGTCCATTCTAATTATCTGTGTCCTGTTTCAGTCAATTACTATCATCCTGATCCTCTGCCTATTCTAATTATCTATGTCCTGTTTCAGTCAATTACTATCATCCTGATCCTCTGTCCATTCTAATTATCTATGTCCTGTTTCAGTCAATTACTATCATCCTGATCCTCTGTCCATTCTAATTATCTATGTCCTGTTTCAGTCAATTACTATCATCCTGATCCTCTGACCATTCTAATTATCTATGTCCTGTTTCAGTCAATTACTATCATCCTGGCCCTATGTCCATTCTAATTATCTATGTCCAGTTTCAGTCAATTACTATCATCATGATCCTCTCTCCATTCTAATTATCTATGCCCTGTTTCAGTCAATTACTATCATCCTGATCCTCTGTCCATTCTAATTATCTCTGTCCCGTTTCAGTCAATTACTGTCATCCTGATCCTCTGAACATTCTAATTATCTATGTCCTGTTTCAGTCAATTACGATCATCCTGATCCTCTGTCCATTCTAATCATCTATGTCCTGTTTCAGTCACTTAGTATCAGCCTGATCCTCTGTCCATTCTAATTATCTATGTCCTGTTTCAGTTAATTACTATCATCCTGATCCTCTGTCCATTCTAATTATCTATGTCCTGTTTCAGTCAATTACTATCATCCTGATCCTCTGTCCATTCTAAATATCTATGTCCAGTTTCAGTCAATTACTATCATCCTGATCCTCTGTCTACTCTAATTATCTATGACCTGTTTCAGTCACTTACTATCATCCTGATCCTCTGTCCATTCTAATTATCTATGTCCCGTTTCAGTCAATTACTATCATCCTGATCCTCTGTCCATTCTAATTATCTATGTCCTGTTTCAGTCAATTACTATCATCCTGATCCTCTGTCCATTCTAATTATCTATGTCCTGTTTCAGTCAATTACTATCATCCTGATCCTCTGACCAATCTAATTATCTATGTCCTGTTTCAGTCAATTACTATCATCCTGACCCTCTGTCCATTCTAATTATCTATGTCCTGTTTCAGTCAATTACTATCATCATGATCCTCTCGCCATTCTAATTATCTATGCCCTGTTTCAGTGAATTACTATCATCCTGATCCTCTGTCCATTCTAATTATCTCTGTCCCGTTTCAGTCAATTACTGTCATCCTGATCCTCTGAACATTCTAATTATCTATGTCCTGTTTCAGTCAATTACTATCTGCCTGATCCTCTGTCCATTCTAATTATCTATGTCCTGTTTCAGTCAATTACGATCATCCTGATCCTCTGTCCATTCTAATCATCTATGTCCTGTTTCAGTCACTTACTATCAGCCTGATCCTCTGTCCATTCTAATTATCTATGTCCTGTTTCAGTCAATTACTATCTGCCTGATCCTCTGTCCATTCTAATTATCTATGTCCTGTTTCAGTCAATTACGATCATCCTGATCCTCTGTCCATTCTAATCATCTATGTCCTGTTTCAGTCACTTACTATCAGCCTGATCCTCTGTCCATTCTAATTATCTATGTCCTGTTTCAGTCAATTACTATCATCCTGATCCTCTTTCCATTCTAATTATCTATGTCCTGTTTCAGTCAATTACTATCAGCCTGATCCTCTGTTCATTCTAATTACCTATGTCCTGTTTCAGTCAATTACTATCATCCTGATCCTCGGTCCATTCAAATTATCTGTGTCCTGTTTCAGTCAATATTACAATCATCCTGATCCTCTGTCCATTCTGATTATCTATTTCCTGTTTCAGTCAATTAATATCATCCTCATCCTCTGTGTATTCTAATTATCTATGTCCCGTTTCAGTCAATTACTGTCATCCTGACTCAGTGTCTATTCTAATTATCTATGTCCTGTTTCAGTCAGTTGCTATCCTGCTCCTCTGTCCATTCTAATTATCTCTGTCCCGTTTCAGTCAATTACTGTCATCCTGATCCTCTGAACATTCTAATTATCTATGTCCTGCTTCAGTCAATTACTATCATCCTGATCCTCTGTCCATTCTAATTATCTATGTCCTGTTTCAGTCAATATTACTATCATCCTGATCCTCTGTCCATTCTGATTATCTATTTCCTGTTTCAGTCAATTACTATCATCCTGATCCTCTGTGTATTCTAATTATCTGTGTCCTGTTTCAGTCAATTACTATCATCCTGATCGTCAGTGTATTCTAATTATCTGTGTCCTGTTTCAGTCAATATTACTATCATCCTGATCCTCGGTCTATTCTAATCATCTATGTCCTGTTTCAGTCAATTACTATCATCCTGATCCTCTGTGTATTCTAATTATCTATGTCCCGTTTCAGTCAATTACTATCATCCTGACTCTCTGTCTATTCTAATTATCTATGTCCTGTTTCAGTCAATTACTATCATCCTGATCCTCTGTCTGTTCTAATTATCTATGTCCTGTTTCAGTCAATTACTATCATCCTGATCCTCTGTCCATTCTAATTATCTATGTCATGTTTCAGTCAATTACTATCATCCTGATCCTCTGTGTATTCTAAGTATCTATGTCCCGTTTCAGTCAATTACTATCATCCTGACTCTCTGTCTATTCTAATTATCTATGTCCTTTTTCAGTCAATTACTATCATCCTGACTCTCTGTCCATTCTGATTATCTATGTCCTGTTTCAGTCAATTACTATCATCCTGATCCTCTGTCGACTCTAATTATCTATGTCCTGTTTCAGTCAATTACTATCATCCTGATCCTCTGTCTATTCTAATTATCTATGTCCTGTTTCAGTCAATTACTATCATCCTGATCCTCTGTCCATTCTAATTATCTATGTCCTGTTTCAGTCAATTACTATAATCCTGATCCTCTGTCTATTCTAATTATCTATGTCCTGTTTCAGTCAATTACTATCATCCTGATCCTCTGTCTACTCTAATTATCTATGACCTTTTTCAGTCAATTAATATCATCCTGATCCTCAGCCCATTCTAATTATCTATGTCATGTTTCAGTCAATTACTATCATCCTGATCCTCTGAACATTCTAATTATCTATGTCCTGTTTCAGTCAATTAGTATCATCCTGATCCTCTGTCTATTCTAATTATCTATGTCCTGTTTCAGTCAATTACTATCAACCTGATCCTCTGAACATTCTAATTATCGATGTCCTGTTTCAGTCGATTACTATCATCCTGAACCTCTGTTCATTCTAATTATCGTTGTCCTGTTTCAGTCAATTACTATCATCCTGATCCTCTGTCCATTCTAATTATCTATGTCCCGTTTCAGTCAATTACTGTTATCCTGATCCTCTGAACATTCTAATTATCTATGTCCTGTTTCAGTCAATTACTATCATCCTGACCCTCTGTCCATTCTAATTATCTATGTCCTGTTTCAGTCAATTACTATCATCCTGATAATCTGTCCATTTTATTTATCTGTGTCCTGTTTCAGTCAATTACTATCATCCTGATCCTCTGTCCATTCTAATTATCTGTGCCCTGTTTCAGTCAATTACTATCATCCTGATCCTCTGTCTATTCTAATCATCTATGTCCTGTTTCAGTCAATTACTATCATCCTGATCCTCTGTGTATTCTAATTATCTATGTCCTGTTTCAGTCAATTACTATCATCCTGATCCTCTGTGTATTCTAATTATCTGTGTCCTGTTTCAGTCAATATTACAATCATCCTGATCCTCTGTCTACTCTAATCATCTATGTCCTGTTTCAGTCAATTACTATCATCCTGATCCTCTGTGTATTCTTATTATCTATATCCCGTTTCAGTCAATTACTATCATCCTGTCTCTCTGTCTATTCTAATTATCTATGCCCTGTTTCAGTCAATTACTATCATCCTGATCCTCTGTCTGTTCTAATTATCTATGTCCTGTTTCAGTCAATTACTATCATCCTGATCCTCTGTCCATTCTAATTATCTATGTCATGTTTCAGTCAATTACTATCATCCTGATCCTCTGTGTATTCTACGTATCTATGTCCCGTTTCAGTCAATTACTATCATCCTGACTCTCTGTCTATTCTAATTATCTATGTCCTTTTTCAGTCAATTACTATCATCCTGACTCTCTGTCCATTCTGATTATCTATGTCCTGTTTCAGTCAATTACTATCATCCTGATCCTCTGTCGATTCTAATTATCTATGTCCTGTTTCAGTCAAATACTATCATCCTGATCCTCTGTCTATTCTAATTATCTATGTCCTGTTTCAGTCAATTACTAACAAACTGATCCTCTGTCCATTCTAATTATCTATGTCCTGTTTCAGTCAATTACTATGATCCTGATCCTCTGTCTACTCTAATTATCTATGACCTTTTTCAGTCAATTACTATCATCCTGATCCTCTGTCCATTCTAATTATCTATGTCCTGTTTCAGTCAATTAATATCATCCTGATCCTCAGTCCATTCTAATTATCTATGTCCTGTTTCAGTCAATTACTATCATCCTGATCCTCTGACCATTCTAATTATCTATGTCCTGTTTCAGTCAATTACTATCATCCTGGCCCTCTGTCCATTCTAATTATCTATGTCCTGTTTCAGTCAATTACTATCATCATGATCCTCTCTCCATTCTAATTATCTATGCCCTGTTTCAGTCAATTACTATCATCCTGATCCTCTGTCCATTCTAATTATCTCTGTCCCGTTTCAGTCAATTACTGTCATCCTGATCCTCTGAACATTCTAATTATCTATGTCCTGTTTCAGTCAATTACTATCATCCTGGCCCTCTGTCCATTCTAATTATCTGTGTCCTGTTTCAGTCAATTACTATCATCCTGATCCTCTGCCTATTCTAATTATCTATGTCCTGTTTCAGTCAATTACTATCATCCTGATCCTCTGACCATTCTAATTATCTATGTCCTGTTTCAGTCAATTACTATCATCCTGGCCCTCTGTCCATTCTAATTATCTGTGTCCTGTTTCAGTCAATTACTATCATCCTGATCCTCTGCCTATTCTAATTATCTATGTCCTGTTTCAGTCAATTACTATCATCCTGATCCTCTGTCCATTCTAATTATCTATGTCCTGTTTCAGTCAATTACTATCATCCTGATCCTCTGTCCATTCTAATTATCTATGTCCTGTTTCAGTCAATTACTATCATCCTGATCCTCTGACCATTCTAATTATCTATGTCCTGTTTCAGTCAATTACTATCATCCTGGCCCTCTGTCCATTCTAATTATCTATGTCCTGTTTCAGTCAATTACTATCATCATGATCCTCTCTCCATTCTAATTATCTATGCCCTGTTTCAGTCAATTACTATCATCCTGATCCTCTGTCCATTCTAATTATCTCTGTCCCGTTTCAGTCAATTACTGTCATCCTGATCCTCTGAACATTCTAATTATCTATGTCCTGTTTCAGTCAATTACGATCATCCTGATCCTCTGTCCATTCTAATCATCTGTGTCCTGTTTCAGTCACTTAGTATCAGCCTGATCCTCTGTCCATTCTAATTATCTATGTCCTGTTTCAGTTAATTACTATCATCCTGATCCTCTGTCCATTCAAATTATCTATGTCCTGTTTCAGTCAATTACTATCATCCTGATCCTCTGTCCATTCTAAATATCTATGTCCAGTTTCAGTCAATTACTATCATCCTGATCCTCTGTCTACTCTAATTATCTATGACCTGTTTCAGTCACTTACTATCATCCTGATCCTCTGTCCATTCTAATTATCTATGTCCCGTTTCAGTCAATTACTATCATCCTGATCCTCTGTCCATTCTAATTATCTATGTCCTGTTTCAGTCAATTACTATCATCCTGATCCTCTGTCCATTCTAATTATCTATGTCCTGTTTCAGTCAATTACTATCATCCTGATCCTCTGACCAATCTAATTATCTATGTCCTGTTTCAGTCAATTACTATCATCCTGACCCTCTGTCCATTCTAATTATCTATGTCCTGTTTCAGTCAATTACTATCATCATGATCCTCTCGCCATTCTAATTATCTATGCCCTGTTTCAGTGAATTACTATCATCCTGATCCTCTGTCCATTCTAATTATCTCTGTCCCGTTTCAGTCAATTACTGTCATCCTGATCCTCTGAACATTCTAATTATCTATGTCCTGTTTCAGTCAATTACTATCATCCTGATCATCTGTCTATTCTAATTATCTATGTCCTGTTTCAGTCAATTACTATCATCCTGATCCTCTGTCCATTCTAATTATCTATGTCCTGTTTCAGTCAATTACGATCATCCTGATCCTCTGTCCATTCTAATCATCTATGTCCTGTTTCAGTCACTTACTATCAGCCTGATCCTCTGTCCATTCTAATTATCTATGTCCTGTTTCAGTCAATTACTATCTGCCTGATCCTCTGTCCATTCTAATTATCTATGTCCTGTTTCAGTCAATTACGATCATCCTGATCCTCTGTCCATTCTAATCATCTATGTCCTGTTTCAGTCACTTACTATCAGCCTGATCCTCTGTCCATTCTAATTATCTATGTCCTGTTTCAGTCATTACTATCATCCTGATCCTCTTTCCATTCTAATTATCTATGTCCTGTTTCAGTCAATTACTATCAGCCTGATCCTCTGTCCATTCTAATTATCTATGTCCTGTTTCAGTCAATTACTATCATCCTGATCCTCGGACCATTCAAATTATCTGTGTCCTGTTTCAGTCAATATTACAATCATCCTGATTCTCTGTCCATTCTAATTATCTATGTCCTGTTTCAGACAATATTACTATCATCGTGATCCTCTGTCGATTCTAATTATCTATGTCCTGTTTCAGTCATTATTACTATCATCCTGATCCTCTGTCTACTCTAATCATCTATGTCCTGTTTCAGTCAATTACTGTCATCCTGATCCTCTGTCCATTCTAATTATCTATGTCCTGTTTCAGTCAATATTACTATCATCCTGATCCTCTGTCCATTCTGATTATCTATTTCCTGTTTCAGTCAATTAATATCATCCTCATCCTCTGTGTATTCTAATTATCTATGTCCCGTTTCAGTCAATTACTGTCATCCTGACTCAGTGTCTATTCTAATTATCTATGTCCTGTTTCAGTCAGTTGCTATCATCCTGATCCTCTGTCCATTCTAATTATCTCTGTCCCGTTTCAGTCAATTACTGTCATCCTGATCCTCTGAACATTCTAATTATCTATGTCCTGTTTCAGTCAATTACTATCATCCTGATCCTCTGCCTATTCTAATTATCTATGTCCTGTTTCAGTCAATTACTATCATCCTGATCCTCTGTCCATTCTAATTATCTATGTTCTGTTTCAGTCAATTACTATCATCCTGGCCCTCTGTCCATTCTAATTATCTATGTCCTGTTTCAGTCAATTACTATCATCATGATCCTCTCTCCATTCTAATTATCTATGCCCTGTTTCAGTCAATTACTATCATCCTGAACCTCTGTCCATTCTAATTATCTCTGTCCCGTTTCAGTCAATTGCTGTCATCCTGATCCTCTGAACATTCTAATTATCTATGTCCTGTTTCAGTCAATTACGATCATCCTGATCCTCTGTCCATTCTAATCATCTATGCCCTGTTTCAGTCACTTAGTATCAGCCTGATCCTCTGTCCATTCTAATTATCTATGTCCTGTTTCAGTTAATTACTATCATCCTGATCCTCTGTCCATTCTAATTATCTATGTCCTGTTTCAGTCAATTACTATCATCCTGATCCTCTGTCCATTCTAAATATCTATGTCCAGTTTCAGTCAATTACTATCATCCTGATCCTCTGTCTACTCTAATTATCTATGACCTGTTTCAGTCACTTACTATCATCCTGATCCTCTGTCCATTCTAATTATCTATGTCCCGTTTCAGTCAATTACTATCATCCTGATCCTCTGTCCATTCTAATTATCTATGTCCTGTTTCAGTCAATTACTATCATCCTGATCCTCTGTCCATTCTAATTATCTATGTCCTGTTTCAGTCAATTACTATCATCCTGATCCTCTGACCAATCTAATTATCTATGTCCTGTTTCAGTCAATTACTATCATCCTGACCCTCTGTCCATTCTAATTATCTATGTCCTGTTTCAGTCAATTACTATCATCATGATCCTCTCGCCATTCTAATTATCTATGCCCTGTTTCAGTGAATTACTATCATCCTGATCCTCTGTCCATTCTAATTATCTCTGTCCCGTTTCAGTCAATTACTGTCATCCTGATCCTCTGAACATTCTAATTATCTATGTCCTGTTTCAGTCAATTACTATCATCCTGATCCTCTGTCCATTCTAATTATCTATGTCCTGTTTCAGTCAATTACGATCATCCTGATCCTCTGTCCATTCTAATCATCTATGTCCTGTTTCAGTCACTTACTATCAGCCTGATCCTCTGTCCATTCTAATTATCTATGTCCTGTTTCAGTCAATTACTATCTGCCTGATCCTCTGTCCATTCTAATTATCTATGTCCTGTTTCAGTCAATTACGATCATCCTGATCCTCTGTCCATTCTAATCATCTATGTCCTGTTTCAGTCACTTACTATCAGCCTGATCCTCTGTCCATTCTAATTATCTATGTCCTGTTTCAGTCATTACTATCATCCTGATCCTCTTTCCATTCTAATTATCTATGTCCTGTTTCAGTCAATTACTATCAGCCTGATCCTCTGTCCATTCTAATTATCTATGTCCTGTTTCAGTCAATTACTATCATCCTGATCCTCGGACCATTCAAATTATCTGTGTCCTGTTTCAGTCAATATTACAATCATCCTGATTCTCTGTCCATTCTAATTATCTATGTCCTGTTTCAGACAATATTACTATCATCGTGATCCTCTGTCGATTCTAATTATCTATGTCCTGTTTCAGTCATTATTACTATCATCCTGATCCTCTGTCTACTCTAATCATCTATGTCCTGTTTCAGTCAATTACTGTCATCCTGATCCTCTGTCCATTCTAATTATCTATGTCCTGTTTCAGTCAATATTACTATCATCCTGATCCTCTGTCCATTCTGATTATCTATTTCCTGTTTCAGTCAATTAATATCATCCTCATCCTCTGTGTATTCTAATTATCTATGTCCCGTTTCAGTCAATTACTGTCATCCTGACTCAGTGTCTATTCTAATTATCTATGTCCTGTTTCAGTCAGTTGCTATCATCCTGATCCTCTGTCCATTCTAATTATCTCTGTCCCGTTTCAGTCAATTACTGTCATCCTGATCCTCTGAACATTCTAATTATCTATGTCCTGTTTCAGTCAATTACTATCATCCTGATCCTCTGCCTATTCTAATTATCTATGTCCTGTTTCAGTCAATTACTATCATCCTGATCCTCTGTCCATTCTAATTATCTATGTTCTGTTTCAGTCAATTACTATCATCCTGGCCCTCTGTCCATTCTAATTATCTATGTCCTGTTTCAGTCAATTACTATCATCATGATCCTCTCTCCATTCTAATTATCTATGCCCTGTTTCAGTCAATTACTATCATCCTGAACCTCTGTCCATTCTAATTATCTCTGTCCCGTTTCAGTCAATTACTGTCATCCTGATCCTCTGAACATTCTAATTATCTATGTCCTGTTTCAGTCAATTACGATCATCCTGATCCTCTGTCCATTCTAATCATCTATGCCCTGTTTCAGTCACTTAGTATCAGCCTGATCCTCTGTCCATTCTAATTATCTATGTCCTGTTTCAGTTAATTACTATCATCCTGATCCTCTGTCCATTCTAATTATCTATGTCCTGTTTCAGTCAATTACTATCATCCTGATCCTCTGTCCATTCTAAATATCTATGTCCAGTTTCAGTCAATTACTATCATCCTGATCCTCTGTCTACTCTAATTATCTATGACCTGTTTCAGTCACTTACTATCATCCTGATCCTCTGTCCATTCTAATTATCTATGTCCCGTTTCAGTCAATTACTATCATCCTGATCCTCTGTCCATTCTAATTATCTATGTCCTGTTTCAGTCAATTACTATCATCCTGATCCTCTGTCCATTCTAATTATCTATGTCCTGTTTCAGTCAATTACTATCATCCTGATCCTCTGACCAATCTAATTATCTATGTCCTGTTTCAGTCAATTACTATCATCCTGACCCTCTGTCCATTCTAATTATCTATGTCCTGTTTCAGTCAATTACTATCATCATGATCCTCTCGCCATTCTAATTATCTATGCCCTGTTTCAGTGAATTACTATCATCCTGATCCTCTGTCCATTCTAATTATCTCTGTCCCGTTTCAGTCAATTACTGTCATCCTGATCCTCTGAACATTCTAATTATCTATGTCCTGTTTCAGTCAATTACTATCTGCCTGATCCTCTGTCCATTCTAATTATCTATGTCCTGTTTCAGTCAATTACGATCATCCTGATCCTCTGTCCATTCTAATCATCTATGTCCTGTTTCAGTCACTTACTATCAGCCTGATCCTCTGTCCATTCTAATTATCTATGTCCTGTTTCAGTCAATTACTATCTGCCTGATCCTCTGACCATTCTAATTATCTATGTCCTGTTTCAGTCAATTACGATCATCCTGATCCTCTGTCCATTCTAATCATCTATGTCCTGTTTCAGTCACTTACTATCAGCCTGATCCTCTGTCCATTCTAATTATCTATGTCCTGTTTCAGTCAATTACTATCATCCTGATCCTCTTTCCATTCTAATTATCTATGTCCTGTTTCAGTCAATTACTATCAGCCTGATCCTCTGTCCATTCTAATTATCTATGTCCTGTTTCAGTCAATTACTATCATCCTGATCCTCGGTCCATTCAAATTATCTGTGTCCTGTTTCAGTCAATATTACAATCATCCTGATTCTCTGTCCATTCTAATTATCTATGTCCTGTTTCAGACAATATTACTATCATCGTGATCCTCTGTCGATTCTAATTATCTATGTCCTGTTTCAGTCAATATTACTATCATCCTGATCCTCTGTCTACTCTAATCATCTATGTCCTGTTTCAGTCAATTACTGTCATCCTGATCCTCTGTCCATTCTAATTATCTATGTCCTGTTTCAGTCAATATTACTATCATCCTGATCCTCTGTCCATTCTGATTATCTATTTCCTGTTTCAGTCAATTAATATCATCCTCATCCTCTGTGTATTCTAATTATCTATGTCCCGTTTCAGTCAATTACTGTCATCCTGACTCAGTGTCTATTCTAATTATCTATGTCCTGTTTCAGTCAGTTGCTATCATCCTGATCCTCTGTCCATTCTAATTATCTCTGTCCCGTTTCAGTCAATTACTGTCATCCTGATCCTCTGAACATTCTAATTATCTATGTCCTGTTTCAGTCAATTACTATCATCCTGATCCTCTGTCCATTCTAATTATCTCTGTCCCGTTTCAGTCAATTACTATCATTCTGATCCTCTGTCCATTCTAATTATCTCTGTCCTGTTTCAGTCAATTACTATCATCCTGATCCTCTGTCCATTCTAATTATCTATGTCCTGTTTCAGTCAATTGCTATCATCCTGATCCTCTGTCCATTCCAATTATCTATGTCCTGTTTCAGTCAATTACTATCATCCTGATCCTCTGTCCATTCTAATTATCTATGTCCTGTTTCAGTCAATTATTATCAGCCTGATCCTCTGTCCATTCTAATTATCTATGTCCTGTTTCAGTCAATTACTGTCATCCTGATCCTCTGTCTATTCTAATTATCTACGTCCTGTTTCAGTCAATTACTATCATAATGATCCTCTGTCCATTCTGATTATCTGTGTCCTGTTTCTGTCACTTACTAGCATCCTCATCCTCTGTCTAAATAAATATCTATGTCCAGTTTCGGTCAATTATTATCATCCTGATCCTCTGATCTTTGTAATTATCTATGTCCTATTTCAGTCAATTACTATCATCCTGATCCTCTGACCATTCTAATTATCAATGTCCTGTTTCAGTCAATTACTATCATCCTGATCCTCTGTCTATTCTAATTATCTATGTCCTGTTTCAGTCAATTACTCTCATCCTGATCCTATGAACATTGTAATTATCTATGTCCTGTTTCAGTCAATTACTATCATCCTGATCCTCTGTCTATTCTAATTATCTATGTCCTGTTTCAGTCAATTACTATCATCCTGATCCTCTGTGTATTCTAATTATCTGTGTCCTGTTTCAAACAATATTACTATCATCATGATCCTCTGTCTACTCTTATCATCTATGTCCTGTTTCAGTCAATTACTATCATCCTGATCCTCTGTCCATTCTAATTATCTTTGTCCTGTTTCAGTCAATATTACTATCATCCTGATCCTCTGTCCATTCTAATTATCTATGTCCTGTTTCAGTCAATTACTATCATCCTGATCCTCTCTGTATTCTAATTATCTATGTCCCGTTTCAATCAATTACTATCATCCTGACTCTCTGTCTATTCTAATTATCTATGTCCTGTTTCAGTCAATTACTATCATCCTGATCCTCTGTCTGTTCTAATTATCTATGTCCTGTTTCAGTCAATTACTATCATCCTGATCCTCTGTCCATTCTAATTATCTATGTCATGTTTCAGTCAATTACTATTATCCTGATCCTCTGTGTATTCTAAGTATCTATGTCCCGTTTCAGTCAATTACTATCATCCTGACTCTCTGTCTATTCTAATTATCTATGTCCTTTTTCAGTCAATTACTATCATCCTGACTCCCTGTCCATTCTGATTATCTATGTCCTGTTTCAGTCAATTACTATCATCCTGATCCTCTGTCGACTCTAATTATCTATGTCCTGTTTCAGTCAATTACTATCATCCTGATCCTCTGTCAATTCTAATTATCTATGTCCTGTTTCAGTCAATTACTATCATCCTGATCCTCTGTCCATTCTAATTATCTATGTCCTGTTTCAGTCAATTACTATCATCCTGATCCTCTGTCTATTCTAAATATCTATGTCCAGTTTCAGTCAATTACTATCATCCTGATCCTCTGTCTACTCTAATTATCTATGACCTGTTTCAGTCAATTAATATCATCCTGATCCTCAGTCCATTCTAATTATCTATGTCCTGTTTCAGTCAATTACTATCATCCTGATCCTCTGCCTATTCTAATTATCTATGTCCTGTTTCAGTCAATTACTATCATCCTGATCCTCTGTCCATTCTAATTATCTATGTCCTGTTTCAGTCAATTACTATCATCCTGATCCTCTGTCCATTCTAATTATCTATGTCCTGTTTCAGTCAATTACTATCATCCTGATCCTCTGACCATTTTAATTCTCTATGTCCTGTTTCAGTCAATTACTATCATCCTGACCCTCTGTCCATTCTAATTATCTATGTCCTGTTTCAGTCAATTACTATCATCATGATCCTCTCTCCATTCTAATTATCTATGCCCTGTTTCAGTCAATTACTATCATCCTCATCCTCTGTCCATTCTAATTATCTCTGTCCCGTTTCAGTCAATTACTATCATCCTGATCCTCTGAACATTCTAATTATCTATGTCCTGTTTCAGTCAATTACGATCATCCTGATCCTCTGTCCATTCTAATCATCTATGTCCTGTTTCAGTCACTTACTATCAGCCTGATCCTCTGTCCATTCTAATTATCTATGTCCTGTTTCAGTTAATTACTATCATCCTGATCCTCTGTCCATTCTAATTATCTATGTCCTGTTTCAGTCAATTACTATCATCCTGATCCTCTGTCCATTCTAAATATCTATTTCCAGTTTCAGTCAATTACTATCATCCTGATCCTCAGTCCATTCTAAATATCTATGTCCTGTTTCAGTCAATTACTATCATCCTGATCCTCTGTCCATTCTAAATATCTATGTCCTGTTTCAGTCAATTATTATCAGCCTGATCCTCTGTCCATTCTAATTATCTATGTCCTGTTTCAGTCAATTACTGTCATCCTGATCCTCTGTCTATTCTAATTATCTATGTCCTGTTTCAGTCAATTACTATCATACTGATCCTCTGTCCATTCTAATTATCTGTTTCCTTTTTCTATCACTTACTAGCATCCTCATCCTCTGTCTAACTAATTATCTATGTCCAGTTTCGGTCAATTATTATCATCCTGATCCTCTGATCATTGTAATTATCTATGTCCTATTTCAGTCAATTACTATCATCCTGATCCTCTGACCATTCTAATTATCAATGTCCTGTTTCAGTCAATTACTATCATCCTGATCCTCTGTCTATTCTAATTATCTATGTCCTGTTTCAGTCAATTACTATCATCCTGATCCTCTGATCATTGTAATTATCTATGTCCTGTTTCAGTCAATTACTATCATCCTGATCCTCTGTCTATTCTAATTATCTATGTCCTGTTTCAGTCAATTACTATCATCCTGATCCTCTGTCCATTATAATTATCTATGTCCTATTTCAGACAATTACTATCATCCCGATCCTCTGTGTATTCTAATTATCTGTGTCCTGTTTCAGTCAATTACTATCATCCTGATCCTCTGTCCATTCTAATTATCTATGTCCTGTTTCAGTCAATATTACTATCATCCTGATCCTCTGTCCATTCTCATTATCTATGTCATGTTTCAGTCAATTACTATCATCCTGATCCTCTCTGTATTCTAATTATCTGTGTCCCGTTTCAGTCAATTACTATCATCCTGACTCTCTGTCTATTCTAATTATCTGTGTCCTGTTTCAGTCAATTACTATCATCCTGATCCTCTGTCTGTTCTAATTATCTATGTCCTGTTTCAGCCAATTACTATCATACTGATCCTCTGTCCATTCTAATTATCTATGTCATGTTTCAGTCAATTACTATCATCCTGATCCTCTGTGTATTCTAAGTATCTATGTCCCATTTCAGTCAATTACTATCATCCTGACTCTCTGTCTATTCTAATTGTCTATGTCCTTTTTCAGTCAATTACTATCATCCTGACTCTCTGTCCATTCTGATTATCTATGTCCTGTTTCAGTCAATTACTATCATCCTGATCCTCTGTCGACTCTAATTATCTATGTCCTGTTTCAGTCAATTACTATCATCCTGATCCTCTGTCTATTCTAATTATCTCTGTTCTGTTTCAGTCAATTACTATCATCCTGATCCTCTGTCCATTCTAATTATCTGTGTCCTGTTTCTATCACTTACTAGCATCCTCATCCTCTGTCTAACTAATTATCTATGTCCAGTTTCGGTCAATTATTATCATCCTGATCCTCTGATCATTGTAATTATCTATGTCCTATTTCAGTCAATTACTATCATCCTGATCCTCTGACCATTCTAATTATCAATGTCCTGTTTCAGTCAATTACTATCATCCTGATCCTCTGTCTATTCTAATTATCTATGTCCTGGTTCAGTCAATTACTATCATCCTGATCCTCTGATCATTGTAATTATCTATGTCCTGTTTCAGTCAATTACTATCATCCTGATCCTCTGTCTATTCTAATTATCTATGTCCTGTTTCAGTCAATTACTATCATCCTGATCCTCTGTCCATTATAATTATCTATGTCCTATTTCAGAAAATTACTATCATCCTGATCCTCTGTGTATTCTAATTATCTGTGTCCTGTTTCAGTCAATATTACTATCATCCTGATCCTCTGTCTACTCTAATCATCTATGTCCTGTTTCAGTCAATTACTATCATCCTGATCCTCTGTCCATTCTAATTATCTATGTCCTGTTTCAGTCAATATTACTATCATCCTGATCCTCTGTCCATTCTCATTATCTATGTCATGTTTCAGTCAATTACTATCATCCTGATCCTCTCTGTATTCTAATTATCTATGTCCCGTTTCTGTCAATTACTGTCATCCTGACTCTCTGTCTATTCTAATTATCTGTGTCCTGTTTCAGTCAATTACTATCATCCTGATCCTCTGTCTGTTCTAATTATCTATGTCCTGTTTCAGCCAATTACTATCATCCTGATCCTCTGTCCTTTCTAATTATCTATGTCATGTTTCAGTCAATTACTATCATCCTGATCCTCCGTGTATTCTAAGTATCTATGTCCCATTTCAGTCAATTACTATCATCCTGACTCTCTGTCTATTCTAACTATCTATGTCCTTTTTCAGTCAATTACTATCATCCTGACTCTCTGTCCATTCTGATTATCTATGTCCTGTTTCAGTCAATTACTATCATCCTGATCCTCTGTCCATTCTGATTATCTATGTCCTGTTTCAGTCAATTACTATCATCCTGATCCTCTGTCTATTCTAATTATCTCTGTTCTGTTTCAGTCAATTACTATCATCCTGATCCTCTGTCCATTCTAATTATCTATGTCCTGTTTCAGTCAATTACTATCATCCTGATCCTCTGTCTATTCTAAATATCTATGTCCAGTTTCAGTCAATTACTATCATCCTGATCCTCTGTCTACTCTAATTATCTATGACCTGTTTCAGTCAATTAATATCATCCTGATCCTCAGTCCATTCTAATTATCTATGTCCTGTTTCAGTCAATTACTATCATCCTGATCCTCTGCCTATTCTAATTATCTATGTCCTGTTTCAGTCAATTATTATCATCCTGATCCTCTGTCCATTCTAATTATCTATGTCCTGTTTCAGTCAATTACTATCATCCTGATCCTCTGTCCATTCAAATTATCTGTGTCCTGTTTCAGTCAATATTACAATCATCCTGATGCTCTGTACATTCTAATTATCTATGTCCTGTTTCAGACAATATTACTATCATCGTGATCCTCTGTCGATTCTAATTATCTATGTCCTGTTTCAGTCAATATTAGTGTCATCCTGATCCTCTGTCTACTCTAATCATCTATGTCCTGTTTCAGTCAATTACTGTCATCCTGATCCTCTGTCCATTCTAATTATCTATGTCCTGTTTCAGTCAATATTACTATCATCCTGATCCTCTGTCCATTCTGATTATCTATTTCCTGTTTCAGTCAATTAATATCATCCTCATCCTCTGTGTATTCTAATTATCTATGTCCCGTTTCAGTCAATTACTGTCATCCTGACTCAGTGTCTATTCTAATTATCTATGTCCTGTTTCAGTCAGTTGCTATCATCCTGATCCTCTGTCCATTCTATTTATCTCTGTCCCGTTTCAGTCAATTACTGTCATCCTGATCCTCTGAGCATTCTAATTATCTATGTCCTGTTTCAGTCTATTACTATCATCCTGATCCTCTGTCCATTCCAATTATCTATGTCCTGTTTCAGTCAATTACTATCATCCTGATCCTCTGTCCATTCTAATTATCTATGTCCTGTTTCAGTCAATTACTATCATCCTGATCCTCTGTCCATTCCAAATATCTATGTCCTGTTTCAGTCAATTACTATCATCCTGATCCTCTGTCCATTCTAATTATCTATGTCCTGTTTCAGTCAATTACTATCATCCTGATCCTCTGTCCATTCCAATTATCTATGTCCTGTTTCAGTCAATTACTATCATCCTGATCCGCTGTCCATTCTAATTATCTATGTCCTGTTTCAGTCAATTATTATCAGCCTGATCCTCTGTCCATTCTAATTATCTATGTCCTGTTTCAGTCAATTGCTGTCATCCTGATCCTCTGTCTATTCTAATTATCTATGTCCTGTTTCAGTCAATTACTATCATACTGATCCTCTGTCCATTCTGATTATCTGTGTCCTGTTTCTGTCACTTACTAGCATCCTCATCCTCTGTCTAACTAATTATCTATGTCCAGTTTCGGTCAATTATTATCATCCTGATCCTCTGATCATTGTAATTATCTATGTCCTATTTCAGTCAATTACTATCAGCCTGATCCTCTGTCCATTCTAATTATCTATGTCCTGTTTCAGTCAATTACTGTCATCCTGATCCTCTGTCTATTCTAATTATTTGTGTCCTGTTTCAGTCAATTACTATCATCCTGATCCTCTGATCATTGTAATTATCTATGTCCTGTTTCAGTCAATTACTATCATCCTGATCCTCTGTCTATTCTAATTATCTATGTCCTGTTTCAGTCAATTACTATCATCCTGATCCTCTGTCCATTATAATTATCTATGTCCTATTTCAGACAATTACTATCACCCTGATCCTCTGTGTATTCTAATTATCTGTGTCCTGTTTCAGTCAATATTACTATCATCCTGATCCTCTGTCTACTCTAATCATCTATGTCCTGTTTCAGTCAATTACTATCATCCTGATCCTCTGTCCATTCTAATTATCTATGTCCTGTTTCAGTCAATATTACTATCATCCTGACCCTCTGTCCATTCTCATTATCTATGTCATGTTTCAGTCCATTACTATCATCCTGATCCTCTCTGTATTCTAATTATCTATGTCCCGTTTCAGTCAATTACTATCATCCTGACTCTCTGTCTATTCTAATTATCTGTGTCCTGTTTCAGTCAATTACTATCATCCTGATCCTCTGTCTGTTCTAATTATCTATGTCCTGTTTCAGCCAATTACTATCATCCTGATCCTCAGTCCATTCTAATTATCTATGTCATGTTTCAGTCAATTACTATCATCCTGATCCTCTGTGTATTCTAAGTATCTATGTCCCATTTCAGTCAATTACTCTCATCCTGACTCTCTGTCTATTCTAATTATCTATGTCCTTTTTCAGTCAATTACTATCATCCTGACCCTCTGTCCATTCTGATTATCTATGTCCTGTTTCAGTCAATTACTATCATCCTGATCCTCAGTCCATTCTGATTATCTATGTCCTGTTTCAGTCAATTACTATCATCCTGATCCTCTGTCTATTCTAATTATCTCTGTTCTGTTTCAGTCAATTACTGTCATCCTGATCCTCTGTCCATTCTAATTATCTATGTCCTGTTTCAGTCAATATTACTATCATCCTGATCCTCTGTCCATTCTGATTATCTATTTCCTGTTTCAGTCAATTAATATCATCCTCATCCTCTGTGTATTCTAATTATCTATGTCCCGTTTCAGTCAATTACTGTCATCCTGACTCAGTGTCTATTCTAATTATCTTTGTCCTGTTTCAGTCAGTTGCTATCATCCTGATCCTCTGTCCATTCTAATTATCTCTGTCCCGTTTCAGTCAATTACTGTCATCCTGATCCTCTGAACATTCTAATTATCTATGTCCTGTTTCAGTCAATTACTATCATCCTGATCCTCTGTCCATTCCAATTATCTATGTCCTGTTTCAGTCAATTACTATCATCCTGATCCTCTGTCCATTCTAATTATCTATGTCCTGTTTCAGTCAATTACTGTCATCCTGATCCTCTGTCCATTCCAATTATCTATGTCCTGTTTCAGTCAATTACTATCATCCTGATCCTCTGTCCATTCTAATTATCTATGTCCTGTTTCAGTCAATTACTATCATCCTGATCCTCTGTCCATTCCAATTATCTATGTCCTGTTTCAGTCAATTACTATCATCCTGATCCTCTGTCCATTCTAATTATCTATGTCCTGTTTCAGTCAATTATTATCAGCCTGATCCTCTGCCTATTCTAATTATCTATGTCCTGTTTCAGTCAATTACTATCATACTGATCCTCTGTCCATTCTGATTATCTGTGTCCTGTTTCTGTCACTTACTAGCATCCTCATCCTCTGTCTAACTAATTATCTATGTCCAGTTTCGGTCAATTATTATCATCCTGATCCTCTGATCATTGTAATTATCTATGTCCTATTTCAGTCAATTACTATCAGCCTGATCCTCTGTCCATTCTAATTATCTATGTCCTGTTTCAGTCAATTACTGTCATCCTGATCCTCTGTCTATTCTAATTATCTGTGTCCTGTTTCTGTCACTTACTAGCATCCTCATCCTCTGTCTAACTAATTATCTATGTCCAGTTTCGGTCAATTATTATCATCCTGATCCTCTGATCATTGTAATTATCTATGTCCTGTTTCAGTCAATTGTTATCAGCCTGATCCTCTGTCCATTCTAATTATCTATGTCCTGTTTCAGTCAATTACTATTATACTGATCCTCTGTCCATTCTGATTATCTGTGTCCTGTTTCTGTCACTTACTAGCATCCTCATCCTCTGTCTAACTAATTATCTATGTCCAGTTTCGGTCAATTATTATCATCCTGATCCTCTGACCATTCTAATTATCAATGTCCTGTTTCAGTCAATTACTCTCATACTGATCCTCTGTCTATTCTAATTATCTGTGTCCTGTTTCAGTCAATTACTATCATCCTGATCCTATGAACATTGTAATTATCTATGTCGTGTTTCAGTCAATTACTATCATCCTGATCCTCTGTCCATTCTAATTATCTGTGTCCTGTTTCAGTCAATATTACTATCATCCTGATCCTCTGCCTACTCTAATCATCTATCTCCTGTTTCAGTCAATTACTATCATCCTGATCCTCTGTCCATTCTAATTATCTATGTCCTGTTTCAGTCAATATTACTGTCATCCTGATCCTCTGTCATTTCTAATTATCTATGTCCTGTTTCAGTCAATTAATATCATCCTGATCCTCTCTGTATTCTAATTATATATGTCCCGTTTCAATCAATTACTATCATCCTGATCCTCTGTCTGTTCTAATTATCTATGTCCTGTTTCAGTAAATTTCTATCATCCTGATCCTCTGTCCATTCTAATTATCTATGTCATGTTTCAGTCAATTACTATCATCCTGATCCTCGGTGTATTCTAAGTATCTATGTCCCGTTTCAGTCAATTACTATCATCCTGACTCTCTGTCTATTCTAATTATCTGTGTCCTTTTTCAGTCAATTACTATCATCCTGACTCTCTGTCCATTCTGATTATCTATGTCCTGTTTCAGTCAATTACTATCATCCTGATCCTCTGTCGACTCTAATTATCTATGTCCTGTTTCAGTCAATTACTATCATCCTGATCATCTGTCTATTCTAATTATCTATGTCCTGTTTCAGTCAATTACTATCATCCTGATCCTCCGTCCATTCTAATTATCTATGTCCTGTTTCAGTCAATTACTATCATCCTGATCCTCTGTCTATTCTAAATATCTATGTCCTGTTTCTGTCAATTAATATCATCCTGATCCTCTGTCCATTCTAATTATCTATGTCCTGTTTCAGTCAATTACTATCATCCTGATCCTCTGTCTATTCTAAATTTCTATGTCCAGTTTCAGTCAATTACTATCATCCTGATCCTCTGTCTACTCCAATTATCTATGTCCTGTTTCAGTCAATTAATATCATCCTGATCCTCAGTCCATTCTAATTATCTATGTCCTGTTTCAGTCAATTACTATCATCCTGATCCTCTGTCCATTCTAATTATCTATGTCCTGTTTCAGTCAATTACTATCATCCTGATCCTCTGTCCATTCGAAATATCTATGTCCAGTTTCAGTCAATTACTATCATCCTGATCCTCTGTCCATTCTAATTATCTATGTCCTGTTTCAGTCAATTACTGTCATCCTGATCCTCTGTCTATTCTAATTGTCTATGTCCTGTTTCAGTCAATTACTATCATACTGATCCTCTGTCCATTCTGATTATCTGTGTCCTGTTTCTGTCACTTACTAGCATCCTAATCCTCTGTCTAACTAATTATCTATGTCCAGTTTCGGTCAATTATTATCATCCTGATCCTCTGATCATTGTAATTATCTATGTCCTATTTCAGTCAATTACTATCAGCCTGATCCTCTGTCCATTCTAATTATCTATGTCCTTTTTCAGTCAATTACTGTCATCCTGATCCTCTGTCTATTCTAATTATCTGTGTCCATTTTCTGTCACTTACTAGCATCCTCATCCTCTGACTAACTAATTATCTATGTCCAGTTTCGGTCAATTGTTATCATCCTGATCCTCTGATCATTGTAATTATCTATGTCCTGTTTCAGTCAATTATTATCAGCCTGATCCTCTGTCCATTCTAATTATCTATGTCCTGTTTCAGTCAATTACTGTCATACTGATCCTCTGTCTATTCTAATTATCTATGTCCTGTTTCAGTCAATTACTATCATACTGATCCTCTGTCCATTCTGATTATCTGTGTCCTGTTTCTGTCACTTACTAGCATCCTCATCCTCTGTCTAACTAATTATCTATGTCCAGTTTCGGTCAATTATTATCATCCTGATCCTCTGTCCATTCTAATTATCTATGTCCTGTTTCAGTCAATTACTATCATCCTGATCCTCTGTCTATTCTAAATATCTATGTCCAGTTTCAGTCAATTACTATCATCCTGATCCTCTGTCTATTCTAAATATCTATGTCCAGTTTCAGTCAATTACTATCATCCTGATCCTCTGTCTACTCTAATTATCTATGACCTGTTTCAGTCAATTAATATCATCCTGATCCTCAGTCCATTCTAATTATCTATGTCCTGTTTCAGTCAATTACTATCATCCTGATCCTCTGCCTATTCTAATTATCTATGTCCTGTTTCAGTCAATTACTATCATCCTGATCCTCTGTCCATTCTAATTATCTGTGTCCTGTTTCAGTCAATTACTATCATCCTGATCCTCTGAACATTCTAATTATCTATGTCCTGTTTCAGTCAATTACTATCATCCTGATCCTCGGCCTATTCTAATTATCTATGTCCTGTTTCAGTCAATTACTATCATCCTGATCCTCTGACCATTCTAATTATCTATGTCCTGTTTCAGTCAATTACTATCATCCTGACCCTCTGACCATTCTAATTATCTATGTCCTGTTTCAGTCAATTACTATCATCATGATCCTCTCTCCATTCTAATTATCTATGCCCTGTTTCAGTCAATTACGATCATCCTGATCCTCTGTCCATTCTAATCATCTATGTCCTGTTTCAGTCACTTACTATCAGCCTGATCCTCTGTCCATTCTAATTATCTATGTCCTGTTTCAGTCAATTACTGTCATCCTGATCCTCTGTCTATTCTAATTATCTATGTCCTGTTTCAGTCAATTAGTATCATCCTGATCCTCTCTGTATTCTAATTATCTATGTCCCGTTTCAATCAAATACTATCATCCTGATCCTCTGTCTGTTCTAATTATCTATGTCCTGTTTCAGTCAATTACTATCATCCTGATCCTCTGTCCATTCTAATTATCTATGTCATGTTTCAGTCAATTACTATCATCCTGATCCTCGGTGTATTCTAAGTATCTATGTCCCGTTTCAGTCAATTACTATCATCCTGACTCTCTGTCTATTCTAATTATCTGTGTCCTTTTTCAGTCAATTACTATCATCCTGATCCTCTGAACATTCTAATTATCTATGTCCTGTTTCAGTCAATTAGTATCATCCTGATCCTCTGTCGACTCTAATTATCTATGTCCTGTTTCAGTCAATTACTATCATCCTGATCATCTGTCTATTCTAATTATCTTTGTCCTGTTTCAGTCAATTACTATCATCCTGATCCTCTGTCCATTCTAATTATCTATGTCCTGTTTCAGTCAATTACTATCATCCTGATCCTCTGTCTATTCTAAATATCTATGTCCTGTTTCTGTCAATTACTATCATCCTGATCCTCTGTCCATTCTAATTATCTATGTCCTGTTTCAGTCAATTACTATCATCCTGATCCTCTGTCTATTCTAAATTTCTATGTCCAGTCTCAGTCAATTACTATCATCCTGATCCTCTGTCCATTCTAATTATCTATGTCCTGTTTCAGTCAATTACTGTCATCCTGATCCTCAGTCCATTCTAATTATCTATGTCCTGTTTCAGTCAATTACTATCATCCTGATCCTCAGTCCATTCTAATTATCTATGTCCTGTTTCAGTCAATTACTATCATCCTGATCCTCTGTCCATTCTAATTATCTATGCCCTGTTTCAGTCAATTACTATCATCCTGATCCTCTGTCTATTCTAAATATCTATGTCCAGTTTCAGTCAATTACTATCATCCTGATCCTCTGTCCATTCTAATTATCTATGTCCTGTTTCAGTCAATTACTGTCATCCTGATCCTCTGTCTATTCTAATTGTCTATGTCCTGTTTCAGTCAATTACTATCATACTGATCCTCTGTCCATTCTGATTATCTGTGTCCTGTTTCTGTCACTTACTAGCATCCTCATCCTCTGTCTAACTAATTATCTATGTCCAGTTTCGGTCAATTATTATCATCCTGATCCTCTGATCATTGTAATTATCTATGTCCTATTTCTGTCAATTACTATCAGCCTGATCCTCTGTCCATTCTAATTATCTATGTCCTTTTTCAGTCAATTACTGTCATCCTGATCCTCTGTCTATTCTAATTATCTGTGTCCATTTTCTGTCACTTACTAGCATCCTCATCCTCTGTCTAACTAATTATCTATGTCCAGTTTCGGTCAATTATTATCATCCTGATCCTCTGATCATTGTAATTATCTATGTCCTGTTTCAGTCAATTACTATCATCCTGATCCTCTGTCTATTCTAAATATCTATGTCCAGTTTCAGTCAATTACTATCATCCTGATCCTCTGTCTATTCTAAATATCTATGTCCAGTTTCAGTCAATTACTATCATCCTGATCCTCTGTCTACTCTAATTATCTATGACCTGTTTCAGTCAATTAATATCATCCTGATCCTCAGTCCATTCTAATTATCTATGTCCTGTTTCAGTCAATTACTATCATCCTGATCCTCTGCCTATTCTAATTATCTATGTCCTGTTTCAGTCAATTACTATCATCCTGATCCTCTGTCCATTCTAATTATCTGTGTCCTGTTTCAGTCAATTACTATCATCCTGATCCTCTGAACATTCTAATTATCTATGTCCTGTTTCAGTCAATTACTATCATCCTGATCCTCTGCCTATTCTAATTATCTATGTCCTGTTTCAGTCAATTACTATCATCCTGATCCTCTGACCATTCTAATTATCTATGTCCTGTTTCAGTCAATTACTATCATCCTGACCCTCTGACCATTCTAATTATCTATGTCCTGTTTCAGTCAATTACTATCATCATGATCCTCTCTCCATTCTAATTATCTATGCCCTGTTTCAGTCAATTACGATCATCCTGATCCTCTGTCCATTCTAATCATCTATGTCCTGTTTCAGTCACTTACTATCAGCCTGATCCTCTGTCCATTCTAATTATCTATGTCCTGTTTCAGTCAATTACTGTCATCCTGATCCTCTGTCTATTCTAATTATCTATGTCCTGTTTCAGTCAATTAGTATCATCCTGATCCTCTCTGTATTCTAATTATCTATGTCCCGTTTCAATCAAATACTATCATCCTGATCCTCTGTCTGTTCTAATTATCTATGTCCTGTTTCAGTCAATTACTATCATCCTGATCCTCTGTCCATTCTAATTATCTATGTCATGTTTCAGTCAATTACTATCATCCTGATCCTCGGTGTATTCTAAGTATCTATGTCCCGTTTCAGTCAATTACTATCATCCTGACTCTCTGTCTATTCTAATTATCTGTGTCCTTTTTCAGTCAATTACTATCATCCTGATCCTCTGAACATTCTAATTATCTATGTCCTGTTTCAGTCAATTAGTATCATCCTGATCCTCTGTCGACTCTAATTATCTATGTCCTGTTTCAGTCAATTACTATCATCCTGATCATCTGTCTATTCTAATTATCTTTGTCCTGTTTCAGTCAATTACTATCATCCTGATCCTCTGTCCATTCTAATTATCTATGTCCTGTTTCAGTCAATTACTATCATCCTGATCCTCTGTCTATTCTAAATATCTATGTCCTGTTTCTGTCAATTACTATCATCCTGATCCTCTGTCCATTCTAATTATCTATGTCCTGTTTCAGTCAATTACTATCATCCTGATCCTCTGTCTATTCTAAATTTCTATGTCCAGTCTCAGTCAATTACTATCATCCTGATCCTCTGTCCATTCTAATTATCTATGTCCTGTTTCAGTCAATTACTGTCATCCTGATCCTCAGTCCATTCTAATTATCTATGTCCTGTTTCAGTCAATTACTATCATCCTGATCCTCAGTCCATTCTAATTATCTATGTCCTGTTTCAGTCAATTACTATCATCCTGATCCTCTGTCCATTCTAATTATCTATGCCCTGTTTCAGTCAATTACTATCATCCTGATCCTCTGTCTATTCTAAATATCTATGTCCAGTTTCAGTCAATTACTATCATCCTGATCCTCTGTCCATTCTAATTATCTATGTCCTGTTTCAGTCAATTACTGTCATCCTGATCCTCTGTCTATTCTAATTGTCTATGTCCTGTTTCAGTCAATTACTATCATACTGATCCTCTGTCCATTCTGATTATCTGTGTCCTGTTTCTGTCACTTACTAGCATCCTCATCCTCTGTCTAACTAATTATCTATGTCCAGTTTCGGTCAATTATTATCATCCTGATCCTCTGATCATTGTAATTATCTATGTCCTATTTCTGTCAATTACTATCAGCCTGATCCTCTGTCCATTCTAATTATCTATGTCCTTTTTCAGTCAATTACTGTCATCCTGATCCTCTGTCTATTCTAATTATCTGTGTCCATTTTCTGTCACTTACTAGCATCCTCATCCTCTGTCTAACTAATTATCTATGTCCAGTTTCGGTCAATTATTATCATCCTGATCCTCTGATCATTGTAATTATCTATGTCCTGTTTCAGTCAATTATTATCAGCCTGATCCTCTGTCCATTCTAATTATCTATGTCCTGTTTCAGTCAATTACTGTCATCCTGATCCTCTGTCTATTCTAATTATCTATGTCCTGTTTCAGTCAATTACTATCATACTGATCCTCTGTCCATTCTGATTATCTGTGTCCTGTTTCTGTCACTTACTAGCATCCTCATCCTCTGTCTAACTAATTATCTATGTCCAGTTTCGGTCAATTATTATCATCCTGATCCTCTGTCCATTCTAATTATCTATGTCCTGTTTCAGTCAATTACTATCATCCTGATCCTCTGTCTATTCTAAATATCTATGTCCAGTTTCAGTCAATTACTATCATCCTGATCCTCTGTCTATTCTAAATATCTATGCCCAGTTTCAGTCAATTACTATCATCCTGATCCTCTGTCTACTCTAATTATCTATGACCTGTTTCAGTCAATTAATATCATCCTGATCCTCAGTCCATTCTAATTATCTATGTCCTGTTTCAGTCAATTACTATCATCCTGATCCTCTGCCTATTCTAATTATCTATGTCCTGTTTCAGTCAATTACTATCATCCTGATCCTCTGTCCATTCTAATTATCTGTGTCCTGTTTCAGTCAATTACTATCATCCTGATCCTCTGAACATTCTAATTATCTATGTCCTGTTTCAGTCAATTACTATCATCCTGATCCTCTGCCTATTCTAATTATCTATGTCCTGTTTCAGTCAATTACTATCATCCTGATCCTCTGACCATTCTAATTATCTATGTCCTGTTTCAGTCAATTACTATCATCCTGACCCTCTGACCATTCTAATTATCTATGTCCTGTTTCAGTCAATTACTATCATCATGATCCTCTCTCCATTCTAATTATCTATGCCCTGTTTCAGTCAATTACGATCATCCTGATCCTCTGTTCATTCTAATCATCTATGTCCTGTTTCAGTCACTTACTATCAGCCTGATCCTCTGTCCATTCTAATTATCTATGTCCTGTTTCAGTCAATTACTGTCATCCTGATCCTCTGTCTATTCTAATTATCTATGTCCTGTTTCAGTCAATTACTATCATACTGATCCTCTGTCCATTCTAATTATCTGTGTCCTGTTTCTATCACTTACTAGCATCCTCATCCTCTGTCTAACTAATTATCTATGTCCAGTGTCGGTCAATTATTATCATCCTGATCCTCTGATCATTGTAATTATCTATGTCCTATTTCAATCAATTACGCTCATCCTGATCCTCTGACCATTCTAATTATCAATGTCCTGTTTCAGTCAATTACTATCATCCTGATCCTCTGTCTATTCTAATTATCTATGTCCTGTTTCAGTCAATTACTATCATCCTGATCCTCTGATCATTGTAATTATCTATGTCCTGTTTCAGTCAATTACTATCATCCTGATCCTCTGTCTATTCTAATTAACTAAGTCCTGTTTCAGTCAATTACTATCATCCTGATCCTCTGTCCATTATAATAATCTATGTCCTGTTTCAGACAATTACTATCATCCTGATCCTCTGTGTATTCTAATTATCTGTGTCCTGTTTCAGTCAATATTACTATCATCCTGATCCTCTGTCTACTCTAATTATCTATGACCTGTTTCAGTCAATTAATATCATCCTGATCCTCAGTCCATTCTAATTATCTATGTCCTGTTTCAGTCAATTACTATCATCCAGATCCTCTGCCTATTCTAATTATCTATGTCCTGTTTCAGTCAATTACTATCATCCTGATCCTCTGTCCATTCTAATTATCTATGTCCTGTTTCAGTCAATTACTATCATCCTGATCCTCTGAACATTCTAATTATCTATGTCCTGTTTCAGTCAATTACTATCATCCTGATCCTATGAACATTGTAATTATCTATGTCGTGTTTCAGTCAATTACTATCATCCTGATCCTCTGTCCATTCTAATTATCTGTGTCCTGTTTCAGTCAATATTACTATCATCCTGATCCTCTGCCTACTCTAATCATCTATGTCCTGTTTCAGTCAATTACTATCATCCTGATCCTCTGTCCATTCTAATTATCTATGTCCTGTTTCAGTCAATATTAGTGTCATCCTGATCCTCTGTCCATTCTAATTATCTATGTCCTGTTTCAGTCAATTACTATCATCCTGATCCTCTCTGTATTCTAATTATCTATGTCCCGTTTCAATCAATTCCTATCATCCTGATCCTCTGTCTGTTCTAATTATCTATGTCCTGTTTCAGTCAATTACTATCATCCTGATCCTCTGTCCATTCTAATTATCTATGTCATGTTTCAGTCAATTACTATCATCCTGATCCTCGGTGTATTCTAAGTATCTATGTCCCGTTTCAGTCAATTACTATCATCCTGACTCTCTGTCTATTCTAATTATCTGTGTCCTTTTTCAGTCAATTACTATCATCCTGACTCTCTGTCCATTCTGATTATCTATGTCCTGTTTCAGTCAATTACTATCATCCTGATCCTCTGTCGACTCTAATTATCTATGTCCTGTTTCAGTCAATTACTATCATCCTGATCATCTGTCTATTCTAATTATCTATGTCCTGTTTCAGTCAATTACTATCATCCTGATCCTCTGTCCATTCTAATTATCTATGTCCTGTTTCAGTCAATTACTATCATCCTGATCCTCTGTCTATTCTAAATATCTATGTCCTGTTTCTGTCAATTACTATCATCCTGATCCTCTGTCCATTCTAATTATCTATGTCCTGTTTCAGTCAATTACTATCATCCTGATCCTCTGTCTATTCTAAATTTCTATGTCCAGTTTCAGTCAATTACTATCATCCTGATCCTCTGTCTACTCCAATTATCTATGTCCTGTTTCAGTCAATTAATATCATCCTGATCCTCAGTCCATTCTAATTATCTATGTCCTGTTTCAGTCAATTACTATCATCCTGATCCTCTGTCCATTCTAATTATCTATGTCCTGTTTCAGTCAATTACTATCATCCTGATCCTCTGTCTATTCTAAATATCTATGTCCAGTTTCAGTCAATTACTATCATCCTGATCCTCTGTCCATTCTAATTATCTATGTCCTGTTTCAGTCAATTACTGTCATCCTGATCCTCTGTCTATTCTAATTGTCTATGTCCTGTTTCAGTCAATTACTATCATACTGATCCTCTGTCCATTCTGATTATCTGTGTCCTGTTTCTGTCACTTACTAGCATCCTCATCCTCTGTCTAACTAATTATCTATGTCCAGTTTCGGTCAATTATTATCATCCTGATCCTCTGATCATTGTAATGATCTATGTCCTATTTCAGTCAATTACTATCAGCCTGATCCTCTGTCCATTCTAATTATCTATGTCCTTTTTCAGTCAATTACTGTCATCCTGATCCTCTGTCTATTCTAATTATCTGTGTCCATTTTCTGTCACTTACTAGCATCCTCATCCTCTGTCCAACTAATTATCTATGTCCAGTTTCGGTCAATTATTATCATCCTGATCCTCTGATCATTGTAATTATCTATGTCCTGTTTCAGTCAATTATTATCAGCCTGATCCTCTGTCCATTCTAATTATCTATGTCCTGTTTCAGTCAATTACTGACATCCTGATCCTCTGTCTATTCTAATTATCTATGTCCTGTTTCAGTCAATTACTATCATACTGATCCTCTGTCCATTCTGATTATCTGTGTCCTGTTTCTGTCACTTACTAGCATCCTCATCCTCTGTCTAACTAATTATCTATGTCCAGTTTCGGTCAATTATTATCATCCTGATCCTCTGTCCATTCTAATTATCTATGTCCTGTTTCAGTCAATTACTATCATCCTGATCCTCTGTCTATTCTAAATATCTATGTCCAGTTTCAGTCAATTACTATCATCCTGATCCTCTGTCTATTCTAAATATCTATGTCCAGTTTCAGTCAATTACTATCATCCTGATCCTCTGTCTACTCTAATTATCTATGACCTGTTTCAGTCAATTAATATCATCCTGATCCTCAGTCCATTCTAATTATCTATGTCCTGTTTCAGTCAATTACTATCATCCTGATCATCTGCCTATTCTAATTATCTATGTCCTGTTTCAGTCAATTACTATCATCCTGATCCTCTGTCCATTCTAATTATCTGTGTCCTGTTTCAGTCAATTACTATCATCCTGATCCTCTGAACATTCTAATTATCTATGTCCTGTTTCAGTCAATTACTATCATCCTGATCCTCTGCCTATTCTAATTATCTATGTCCTGTTTCAGTCAATTACTATCATCCTGATCCTCTGACCATTCTAATTATCTATGTCCTGTTTCAGTCAATTACTATCATCCTGACCCTCTGACCATTCTAATTATCTATGTCCTGTTTCAGTCAATTACTATCATCATGATCCTCTCTCCATTCTAATTATCTATGCCCTGTTTCAGTCAATTACGATCATCCTGATCCTCTGTCCATTCTAATCATCTATGTCCTGTTTCAGTCACTTACTATCAGCCTGATCCTCTGTCCATTCTAATTATCTATGTCCTGTTTCAGTCAATTACTGTCATCCTGATCCTCTGTCTATTCTAATTATCTATGTCCTGTTTCAGTCAATTACTATCATACTGATCCTCTGTCCATTCTAATTATCTGTGTCCTGTTTCTATCACTTACTAGCATCCTCATCCTCTGTCTAACTAATTATCTATGTCCAGTTTCTGTCAATTATTATCATCCTGATCCTCTGATCATTGTAATTATCTATGTCCTATTTCAATCAATTACGCTCATCCTGATCCTCTGACCATTCTAATTATCAATGTCCTGTTTCAGTCAATTACTATCATCCTGATCCTCTGTCTATTCTAATTATCTATGTCCTGTTTCAGTCAATTACTATCATCCTGATCCTCTGATCATTGTAATTATCTATGTCCTGTTTCAGTCAATTACTATCATCCTGATCCTCTGTCTATTCTAATTAACTAAGTCCTGTTTCAGTCAATTACTATCATCCTGATCCTCTGTCCATTATAATAATCTATGTCCTGTTTCAGACAATTACTATCATCCTGATCCTCTGTGTATTCTAATTATCTGTGTCCTGTTTCAGTCAATATTACTATCATCCTGATCCTCTGTCTACTCTAATTATCTATGACCTGTTTCAGTCAATTAGTATCATCCTGATCCTCAGTCCATTCTAATTATCTATGTCCTGTTTCAGTCAATTACTATCATCCTGATCCTCTGCCTATTCTAATTATCTATGTCCTGTTTCAGTCAATTACTATCATCCTGATCCTCTGTCCATTCTAATTATCTATGTCCTGTTTCAGTCAATTACTATCATCCTGATCCTCTGAACATTCTAATTATCTATGTCCTGTTTCAGTCAATTACTATCATCCTGATCCTCTGCCTATTCTAATTATCTATGTCCTGTTTCAGTCAATTACTATCATCCTGATCCTCTGACCATTCTAATTATCTATGTCCTGTTTCAGTCAATTACTATCATCCTGACCCTCTGTCCATTCTAATTATCTATGTCCTGTTTCAGTCAATTACTATCATCATGATCCTCTCTCCATTCTAATTATCTATGCCCTGTTTCAGTCAATTACGATCATCCTGATCCTCTGTCCATTCTAATCATCTATGTCCTGTTTCAGTCACTTACTATCAGCCTGATCCTCTGTCCATTCTAATTATCTATGTCCTGTTTCAGTCAATTACTGTCATCCTGATCCTCTGTCTATTCTAATTATCTATGTCCTGTTTCAGTCAATTACTATCATACTGATCCTCTGTCCATTCTAATTATCTGTGTCCTGTTTCTATCACTTACTAGCATCCTCATCCTCTGTCTAACTAATTATCTATGTCCAGTTTCGGTCAATTATTATCATCCTGATCCTCTGATCATTGTAATTATCTATGTCCTATTTCAGTCAATTACGCTCATCCTGATCCTCTGACCATTCTAATTATCAATGTCCTGTTTCAGTCAATTACTATCATCCTGATCCTCTGTCTATTCTAATTATCTATGTCCTGTTTCAGTCAATTACTATCATCCTGATCCTCTGATCATTGTAATTATCTATGTCCTGTTTCAGTCAATTACTATCATCCTGATCCTCTGTCTATTCTAATTAACTAAGTCCTGTTTCAGTCAATTACTATCATCCTGATCCTCTGTCCATTATAATAATCTATGTCCTGTTTCAGACAATTACTATCATCCTGATCCTCTGTGTATTCTAATTATCTGTGTCCTGTTTCAGTCAATATTACTATCATCCTGACTCTCTGTCTATTCTAATTATCTATGTCCTGTTTCAGTCAATTACTATCATCCTGATCCTCTGATCATTGTAATTAACTAAGTCCTGTTTCAGTCAATTACTATCATCCTGATCCTCTGTCCATTATAATAATCTATGTCCTGTTTCAGACAATTACTATCATCCTGATCCTCTGTGTATTCTAATTATCTGTGTCCTGTTTCAGTCAATATTACTATCATCCTGATCCTCTGTCTACTCTAATTATCTATGACCTGTTTCAGTCAATTAATATCATCCTGATCCTCAGTCCATTCTAATTATCTATGTCCTGTTTCAGTCAATTACTATCATCCTGATCCTCTGCCTATTCTAATTATCTATGTCCTGTTTCAGTCAATTACTATCATCCTGATCCTCTGTCCATTCTAATTATCTATGTCCTGTTTCAGTCAATTACTATCATCCTGATCCTCTGAACATTCTAATTATCTATGTCCTGTTTCAGTCAATTACTATCATCCTGATCCTCTGCCTATTCTAATTATCTATGTCCTGTTTCAGTCAATTACTATCATCCTGATCCTCTGACCATTCTAATTATCTATGTCCTGTTTCAGTCAATTACTATCATCCTGACCCTCTGTCCATTCTAATTATCTATGTCCTGTTTCAGTCAATTACTATCATCATGATCCTCTCTCCATTCTAATTATCTATGCCCTGTTTCAGTCAATTACGATCATCCTGATCCTCTGTCCATTCTAATCATCTATGTCCTGTTTCAGTCACTTACTATCAGCCTGATACTCTGTCCATTCTAATTATCTATGTCCTGTTTCAGTCAATTACTGTCATCCTGATCCTCTGTCTATTCTAATTATCTATGTCCTGTTTCAGTCAATTACTATCATACTGATCCTCTGTCCATTCTAATTATCTGTGTCCTGTTTCTATCACTTACTAGCATCCTCATCCTCTGTCTAACTAATTATCTATGTCCAGTTTCGGTCAATTATTATCATCCTGATCCTCTGATCATTGTAATTATCTATGTCCTATTTCAGTCAATTACGCTCATCCTGATCCTCTGACCATTCTAATTATCAATGTCCTGTTTCAGTCAATTACTATCATCCTGATCCTCTGTCTATTCTAATTATCTATGTCCTGTTTCAGTCAATTACTATCATCCTGATCCTCTGATCATTGTAATTATCTATGTCCTGTTTCAGTCAATTACTATCATCCTGATCCTCTGTCTATTCTAATTAACTAAGTCCTGTTTCAGTCAATTACTATCATCCTGATCCTCTGTCCATTATAATAATCTATGTCCTGTTTCAGACAATTACTATCATCCTGATCCTCTGTGTATTCTAATTATCTGTGTCCTGTTTCAGTCAATATTACTATCATCCTGACTCTCTGTCTATTCTAAATATCTATGTCCTTTTTCAGTCAATTACTATCATCCTGACTCTCTGTCCATTCTGATTATCTATGTCCTGTTTCAGTCAATTACTATCATCCTGATCCTCTGTCGACTCTAATTATCTATGTCCTGTTTCAGTCAATTACTATCATCCTGATCCTCTGACCATTCTAATTATCAATGTCCTGTTTCAGTCAATTACTATCATCCTGATCCTCTGATCATTGTAATTATCTATGTCCTGTTTCAGTCAATTATTATCAGCCTGATCCTCTGTCCATTCTAATTATCTATGTCCTGTTTCAGTCAATTACTATCATACTGATCCTCTGTCCATTCTGATTATCTGTGTCCTGTTTCTGTCACTTACTAGCATCCTCATCCTCTGTCTAACTAATTATCTATGTCCAGTTTCGGTCAATTATTATCATCCTGATCCTCTGATCATTGTAATTATCTATGTCCTGTTTCAGTCAATTATTATCAGCCTGATCCTCTGTCCATTCTAATTATCTATGTCCTGTTTCAGTCAATTACTATCATACTGATCCTCTGTCCATTCTGATTATCTGTGTCCTGTTTCTGTCACTTACTAGCATCCTCATCCTCTGTCTAACTAATTATCTATGTCCAGTTTCGGTCAATTATTATCATCCTGATCCTCTGACCATTCTAATTATCAATGTCCTGTTTCAGTCAATTACTATCATCCTGATCCTCTGTCTATTCTAATTATCTATGTCCTGTTTCAGTCAATTACTATCATCCTGATCCTATGAACATTGTAATTATCCATGTCGTGTTTCAGTCAATTACTATCATCCTGATCCTCTGTCCATTCTAATTATCTGTGTCCTGTTTCAGTCAATATTACTATCATCCTGATCCTCTGCCTACTCTAATCATCTATGTCCTGTTTCAGTCAATTACTATCATCCTGATCCTCTGTCCATTCTAATTATCTATGTCCTGTTTCTGTCAATATTACTATCATCCTGATCCTCTGTCTATTCTAATTATCTATGTCCTGTTTCAGTCAATTACTATCATCCTGATCCTCTCTGTATTCCAATTATCTATGTCCCGTTTCAATCAATTACTATCATCCTGATCCTCTGTCTGTTCTAATTATCTATGTCCTGTTTCAGTCAATTACTATCATCCTGATCCTCTGTCCATTCTAATTATCTATGTCATGTTTCAGTCAATTACTATCATCCTGATCCTCGGTGTATTCTAAGTATCTATGTCCTGTTTCAGTCAATTACTATCATCCTGACTCTCTGTCTATTCTAATTATCTATGTCCTGTTTCAGTCAATTACTATCATCCTGATCCTCTGTCCATTCTAATTATCTATGTCCTGTTTCAGTCAATTACTATCATCATGATCCTCTCTCCATTCTAATTATCTATGCCCTGTTTCAGTCAATTACGATCATCCTGATCCTCTGTCCATTCTAATCATCTATGTCCTGTTTCAGTCACTTACTATCAGCCTGATCCTCTGTCCATTCTAATTATCTATGTCCTGTTTCAGTCAATTACTGTCATCCTGATCCTCTGTCTATTCTAATTATCTATGTCCTGTTTCAGTCAATTACTATCATACTGATCCTCTGTCCATTCTAATTATCTGTGTCCTGTTTCTATCACTTACTAGCATCCTCATCCTCTGTCTAACTAATTATCTATGTCCAGTTTCGGTCAATTATTATCATCCTGATCCTCTGATCATTGTAATTATCTATGTCCTATTTCAGTCAATTACGCTCATCCTGATCCTCTGACCATTCTAATTATCAATGTCCTGTTTCAGTCAATTACTATCATCCTGATCCTCTGTCTATTCTAATTATCTATGTCCTGTTTCAGTCAATTACTATCATCCTGATCCTCTGATCATTGTAATTATCTATGTCCTGTTTCAGTCAATTACTATCATCCTGATCCTCTGTCTATTCTAATTAACTAAGTCCTGTTTCAGTCAATTACTATCATCCTGATCCTCTGTCCATTATAATAATCTATGTCCTGTTTCAGACAATTACTATCATCCTGATCCTCTGTGTATTCTAATTATCTGTGTCCTGTTTCAGTCAATATTACTATCATCCTGACTCTCTGTCTATTCTAAATATCTATGTCCTTTTTCAGTCAATTACTATCATCCTGACTCTCTGTCCATTCTGATTATCTATGTCCTGTTTCAGTCAATTACTATCATCCTGATCCTCTGTCGACTCTAATTATCTATGTCCTGTTTCAGTCAATTACTATCATCCTGATCCTCTGACCATTCTAATTATCAATGTCCTGTTTCAGTCAATTACTATCATCCTGATCCTCTGATCATTGTAATTATCTATGTCCTGTTTCAGTCAATTATTATCAGCCTGATCCTCTGTCCATTCTAATTATCTATGTCCTGTTTCAGTCAATTACTATCATACTGATCCTCTGTCCATTCTGATTATCTGTGTCCTGTTTCTGTCACTTACTAGCATCCTCATCCTCTGTCTAACTAATTATCTATGTCCAGTTTCGGTCAATTATTATCATCCTGATCCTCTGATCATTGTAATTATCTATGTCCTGTTTCAGTCAATTATTATCAGCCTGATCCTCTGTCCATTCTAATTATCTATGTCCTGTTTCAGTCAATTACTATCATACTGATCCTCTGTCCATTCTGATTATCTGTGTCCTGTTTCTGTCACTTACTAGCATCCTCATCCTCTGTCTAACTAATTATCTATGTCCAGTTTCGGTCAATTATTATCATCCTGATCCTCTGACCATTCTAATTATCAATGTCCTGTTTCAGTCAATTACTATCATCCTGATCCTCTGTCTATTCTAATTATCTATGTCCTGTTTCAGTCAATTACTATCATCCTGATCCTATGAACATTGTAATTATCCATGTCGTGTTTCAGTCAATTACTATCATCCTGATCCTCTGTCCATTCTAATTATCTGTGTCCTGTTTCAGTCAATATTACTATCATCCTGATCCTCTGCCTACTCTAATCATCTATGTCCTGTTTCAGTCAATTACTATCATCCTGATCCTCTGTCCATTCTAATTATCTATGTCCTGTTTCTGTCAATATTACTATCATCCTGATCCTCTGTCTATTCTAATTATCTATGTCCTGTTTCAGTCAATTACTATCATCCTGATCCTCTCTGTATTCTAATTATCTATGTCCCGTTTCAATCAATTACTATCATCCTGATCCTCTGTCTGTTCTAATTATCTATGTCCTGTTTCAGTCAATTACTATCATCCTGATCCTCTGTCCATTCTAATTATCTATGTCATGTTTCAGTCAATTACTATCATCCTGATCCTCGGTGTATTCTAAGTATCTATGTCCCGTTTCAGTCAATTACTATCATCCTGACTCTCTGTCTATTCCAATTATCTATGTCCTTTTTCAGTCAATTACTATCATCCTGACTCTCTGTCCATTCTGATAATCAATGTCCTGTTTCAGTCAATTACTATCATCCTGATCCTCTGTCGACTCTAATTATCTATGTCCTGTTTCAGTCAATTACTATCATCCTGATCATCTGTCTATTCTAATTATCTATGTCCTGTTTCAGTCAATTACTATCATCCTGATCCTCTGTCCATTCTAATTATCTATGTCCTGTTTCAGTCAATTACTATCATCCTGATCCTCTGTCTATTCTAAATATCTATGTCCTGTTTCTGTCAATTACTATCATCCTGATCCTCTGTCCATTCTAATTATCTATGTCCTGTTTCAGTCAATTACTATCATCCTGATCCTCTGTCTATTCTAAATTTCTATGTCCAGTTTCAGTCAATTACTATCATCCTGATCCTCTGTCTACTCCAATTATCTATGTCCTGTTTCAGTCAATTAATATCATCCTGATCCTCAGTCCATTCTAATTATCTATGTCCTGTTTCAGTCAATTACTATCATCCTGATCCTCTGTCCATTCTAATTATCTATGTCCTGTTTCAGTCAATTACTATCATCCTGATCCTCTGTCTATTCTAAATATCTATGTCCAGTTTCAGTCAATTACTATCATCCTGATCCTCTGTCCATTCTAATTATCTATGTCCTGTTTCAGTCAATTACTGTCATCCTGATCCTCTGTCTATTCTAATTATCTATGTCCTGTTTCAGTCAATTACTATCATACTGATCCTCTGTCCATTCTGATTATCTGTGTCCTGTTTCTGTCACTTACTAGCATCCTCATCCTCTGTCTAACTAATTATCTATGTCCAGTTTCGGTCAATTATTATCATCCTGATCCTCTGATCATTGTAATTATCTATGTCCTATTTCAGTCAATTACTATCAGCCTGATCCTCTGTCCATTCTAATTATCTATGTCCTGTTTCAGTCAATTACTATCATCCTGATCCTCTGTCTATTCTAAATATCTATGTCCAGTTTCAGTCAATTACTATCATCCTGATCCTCTGTCTATTCTAAATATCTATGTCCAGTTTCAGTCAATTACTATCATCCTGATCCTCTGTCTACTCTAATTATCTATGACCTGTTTCAGTCAATTAATATCATCCTGATCCTCAGTCCATTCTAATTATCTATGTCCTGTTTCAGTCAATTACTATCATCCTGATCCTCTGCCTATTCTAATTATCTATGTCCTGTTTCAGTCAATTACTATCATCCTGATCCTCTGTCCATTCTAATTATCTGTGTCCTGTTTCAGTCAATTACTATCATCCTGATCCTCTGAACATTCTAATTATCTATGTCCTGTTTCAGTCAATTACTATCATCCTGATCCTCTGCCTATTCTAATTATCTATGTCCTGTTTCAGTCAATTACTATCATCCTGATCCTCTGACCATTCTAATTATCTATGTCCTGTTTCAGTCAATTACTATCATCCTGACCCTCTGACCATTCTAATTATCTATGTCCTGTTTCAGTCAATTACTATCATCATGATCCTCTCTCCATTCTAATTATCTATGCCCTGTTTCAGTCAATTACGATCATCCTGATCCTCTGTCCATTCTAATCATCTATGTCCTGTTTCAGTCACTTACTATCAGCCTGATCCTCTGTCCATTCTAATTATCTATGTCCTGTTTCAGTCAATTACTGTCATCCTGATCCTCTGTCTATTCTAATTATCGATGTCCTGTTTCAGTCAATTACTATCATACTGATCCTCTGTCCATTCTAATTATCTGTGTCCTGTTTCTATCACTTACTAGCATCCTCATCCTCTGTCTAACTAATTATCTATGTCCAGTTTCGGTCAATTGTTATCATCCTGATCCTCTGATCATTGTAATTATCTATGTCCTATTTCAGTCAATTACGCTCATCCTGATCCTCTGACCATTCTAATTATCAATGTCCTGTTTCAGTCAATTACTATCATCCTGATCCTCTGTCTATTCTAATTATCTATGTCCTGTTTCAGTCAATTACTATCATCCTGATCCTCTGATCATTGTAATTATCTATGTCCTGTTTCAGTCAATTACTATCATCCTGATCCTCTGTCTATTCTAATTAACTAAGTCCTGTTTCAGTCAATTACTATCATCCTGATCCTCTGTCCATTATAATAATCTATGTCCTGTTTCAGACAATTACTATCATCCTGATCCTCTGTGTATTCTAATTATCTGTGTCCTGTTTCAGTCAATATTACTATCATCCTGATCCTCTGTCTACTCTAATTATCTATGACCTGTTTCAGTCAATTAATATCATCCTGATCCTCAGTCCATTCTAATTATCTATGTCCTGTTTCAGTCAATTACTATCATCCTGATCCTCTGCCTATTCTAATTATCTATGTCCTGTTTCAGTCAATTACTATCATCCTGATCCTCTGTCCATTCTAATTATCTATGTCCTGTTTCAGTCAATTACTATCATCCTGATCCTCTGAACATTCTAATTATCTATGTCCTGTTTCAGTCAATTACTATCATCCTGATCCTCTGCCTATTCTAATTATCTATGTCCTGTTTCAGTCAATTACTATCATCCTGATCCTCTGTCCATTCTAATTATCTATGTCCTGTTTCAGTCAATTACTATCATCCTGATCCTCTGCCTATTCTAATTATCTATGTCCTGTTTCAGTCAATTACTATCATCCTGATCCTCTGTCCATTCTAATCATCTATGTCCTGTTTCAGTCACTTACTATCAGCATGATCCTCTGTCCATTCTAATTATCTATGTCCTGTTTCAGTCAATTAATGTCTGCCTGATCCTCTGTCCATTCTAATTATCTATGTCCTGTTTCAGTCAATTACGATCATCCTGATCCTCTGTCCATTCTAATTATCTATGTCCTGTTTCAGTCAATTACTATCATCCTGACCCTCTGTCCATTCTAATTATCTATGTCCTGTTTCAGTCAATTACTATCATCCTGATCCTCCAACCATTCTAATTATCTATGTCCTGTTTCAGTCAATTACTATCAGCCTGATCCTCTGTCCATTCTAATTATCTATGTCCTGTTTCAGTCAATTACTATCATCCTGATCCTCTGTCCATTCAAATTATCTGTGTCCTGTTTCAGTCAATATTACAATCATCCTGATCCTCTGTCCATTCTAATTATCTATGTCCTGTTTCAGTCAATTACTATCATCCTGATCCTCTGACCAATCTAATTATCTATGTCCTGTTTCAGTCAATTACTATCATCCTGACCCTCTGTCCATTCTAATTATCTATGTCCTGTTTCAGTCAATTACTATCATCATGATCCTCTCTCCATTCTAATTATCTATGCCCTGTTTCAGTGAATTACTATCATCCTGATCCTCTGTCCATTCTAATTATCTCTGTCCCGTTTCAGTCAATTACTGTCATCCTGATCCTCTGAACATTCTAATTATCTATGTCCTGTTTCAGTCACTTAATATCATCCTGATCCTCTGTCCATTCTAATTATCTATGTCCTGTTTCAGTCAATTACGATCATCCTGATCCTCTGTCCATTCTAATCATCTATGTCCTGTTTCAGTCACTTACTATCAGCATGATCCTCTGTCCATTCTAATTATCTATGTCCTGTTTCAGTCAATTAATGTCTGCCCGATCCTCTGTCCATTCTAATTATCTATGTCCTGTTTCAGTCAATTACGATCATCCTGATCCTCTGTCCATTCTAATTATCTATGTCCTGTTTCAGTCAATTACTATCATCCTGACCCTCTGTCCATTCTAAATATCTATGTCCTGTTTCAGTCAATTACTATCATCCTGATCCTCCAACCATTCTAATTATCTATGTCCTGTTTCAGTCAATTACTATCAGCCTGATCCTCTGTCCATTCTAATTATCTATGTCCTGTTTCAGTCAATTACTATCATCCTGATCCTCTGTCCATTCAAATTATCTGTGTCCTGTTTCAGTCAATATTACTATCATCCTGATCCTCTGTCGACTCTAATTATCTATGTCCTGTTTCAGTCAATAACTATCATCCTGATCCTCTGTCTATTCTAATTATCTATGTCCTGTTTCAGTCAATTACTATCATCCTGATCCTCTGTCCATTTTAATTATCTATGTCCTGTTTCAGTCAATTACTATCATCCTGATCCTCTGTCCATTCTAATTATCTATGTCCTGTTTCCGTCAATTACTATCATCCTGATCCTCTGTCCATTCTAATTATCTATGTCCTGTTTCAGTCAATTACTATCATCCTGATCCTCTGACCAATCTAATTATCTATGACTTGTTTCAGTCAATTACTATCATCCTGATCCTCTGTCCATTCTAATTATCTATGTCCTGTTCCGTTAATTACTATCATCCTGTTCCTCTGTCCATCCTAATTATCTATGTCCTGTTTCAGTCAATTACTATCATCCTGATCCTCTGACCATTCTAATTATCTATGTCCTGTTTCAGTCAATTACTATCATCCTGATCCTCTGACCAATCTAATTATCTATGTCCCGTTTCAGTCAATTACTATCATCCTGATCCTCTTTCTACTCTAATTATCTATGACCTGTTTCAGTCAATTACTATCATCCTGATCGTCTGTCCATTCTAATTATCTATGTCCTGTTTCCGTCAATTACTATCATCCTGATCCTCTGTCCATTCTAATTATCTATGTCCTGTTTCAGTCAATTACTATCATCCTGATCCTCTGACCAATCTAATTATCTATGTCCTGTTTCAGTCAATTACTATCATCCTGACCCTCTGTCCATTCTAATTATCTATGTCCTGTTTCAGTCAATTACTATCATCATGATCCTCTCTCCATTCTAATTATCTATGCCCTGTTTCAGTGAATTACTATCATCCTGATCCTCTGTCCATTCTAATTATCTGTGTCCTGTTTCAGTCAATATTACTATCATCCTGATCCTCTGTCTATTCTAATCATCTATGTCCTGTTTCAGTCAATTACTATCATCCTGATCCTCTGTGTATTCTAATTATCTATGTCCTGTTTCAGTCAATTACTATCATCCTGATAATCTGTCCATTTTATTTATCTGTGTCCTGTTTCAGTCAATATTACTATCATCCTGATCCTCTGTGTATTCTAATTATCTATGTCCCGTTTCAGTCAATTACTGTTATCCTGATCCTCTGATCATTGTAATTATCCATGTCCTATTTCAGTCAATTACTATCATCCTGATCCTCTGACCATTCTAATTATCAATGTCCTGTTTCAGTCAATTACTATCATCCTGATCCTCTGTCTATTCTAATTATCTATGTCCTGTTTCAGTCAATTACTATCATCCTGATCCTCTGATCATTGTAATTATCTATGTCCTGTTTCAGTCAATTCCTATCATCCTGATCCTCTGTCTATTCTAATTATTTATGTCCTGTTTCAGTCAATTACTATCATCCTGATCCTCTGTCCATTATAATTATCTATGTCCTGTTTCAGACAATTACTATCATGCTGATCCTCTGTGTATTCTAATTATCTGTGTCCTGTTTCAGTCAATATTACTATCATCCTGATCCTCTGTCCACTCTAATCATCTATGTCCTGTTTCAGTCAATTACTATCATCCTGATCCTCTGTCCATTCTAATTATCTATGTCCTGTTTCAGTCAATATTACTATCATCCTGATCCTCTGTCCATTCTAATTATCTATGTCCTGTTTCAGTCAATTACTATCATCTTGATCCTCTCTGTATTCTAATTATCTATGTCCCGTTTCAGTCAATTATTATCCTCCTGACTCTCTGTCTATTCTAATTATCTGTGTCCTGTTTCAGTCAATTACTATCATCCTGATCCTCTGTCTGTTCTAATTATCTATGTCCTGTTTCAGTCAATTACTATCATCCTGATCCTCTGTCCATTCTAATTATCTATGTCATGTTTCAGTCAATTACTATCATCCTGATCCTCTGTGTATTCTAAGTATCTATGTCCCGTTTCTGTCAATTACTATCATCCTGACTCTCTGTCTATTCTAATTATCTATGTCCTTTTTCAGTCAATTACTATCATCCTGACTCTCTGTCCATTCTGATTATCTATGTCCTGTTTCAGTCAATTACTATCATCCTGATCCTCTGTCGACTCTAATTATCTATGTCCTGTTTCAGTCAATAACGATCATCCTGATCCTCTGTCTATTCTAATTATCTATGTCCTGTTTCAGTCAATTACTATCATCCTGATCCTCTGTCCATTTTAATTATCTATGTCCTGTTTCAGTCAATTACTATCATCCTGATCCTCTGTCCATTCTAATTATCTATGTCCTGTTTCCGTCAATTACTATCATCCTGATCCTCTGTCCATTCTAATTATCTATGTCCTGTTTCAGTCAATTACTATCATCCTGATCCTCTGACCAATCTAATTATCTATGACTTGTTTCAGTCAATTACTATCATCCTGATCCTCTGTCCATTCTAATTATCTATGTCCTGTTTCCGTCAATTACTATCATCCTGTTCCTCTGTCCATCCTAATTATCTATGTCCTGTTTCAGTCAATTACTATCATCCTGATCCTCTGACCATTCTAATTATCTATGTCCTGTTTCAGTCAATTACTATCATCCTGATCCTCTGACCAATCTAATTATCTATGTCCTGTTTCAGTCAATTACTATCATCCTGATCCTCTGTCCATTCTAACTATCTATGTCCCGTTTCAGTCAATTACTATCATCCTGATCCTCTGTCTACTCTAATTATCTATGACCTGTTTCAGTCAATTACTATCATCCTGATCCTCTGTCCATTCTAATTATCTATGTCCTGTTTCCGTCAATTACTATCATCCTGATCCTCTGTCCATTCTAATTATCTATGTCCTGTTTCAGTCAATTACTATCATCCTGATCCTCTGACCAATCTAATTATCTATGTCCTGTTTCAGTCAATTACTATCATCCTGACCCTCTGTCCATTCTAATTATCTATGTCCTGTTTCAGTCAATTACTATCATCATGATCCTCTCTCCATTCTAATTATCTATGCCCTGTTTCAGTGAATTACTATCATCCTGATCCTCTGTCCATTCTAATTATCTCTGTCCCGTTTCAGTCAATTACTGTCATCCTGATCCTCTGAACATTCTAATTATCTATGTCCTGTTTCAGTCAATTACTATCATCCTGATCCTCTGTCCATTCTAATTATCTATGTCCTGTTTCAGTCAATTACGATCATCCTGATCCTCTGTCCATTCTAATCATCTATGTCCTGTTTCAGTCACTTACTATCAGCATGATCCTCTGTCCATTCTAATTATCTATGTCCTGTTTCAGTCAATTACTGTCTGCCTGATCCTCTGTCCATTCTAATTATCTATGTCCTGTTTCAGTCAATTACGATCATCCTGATCCTCTGTCCATTCTAATCATCTATGTCCTGTTTCAGTCACTTACTATCAGCCTGATCCTCTGTCCATTCTAATTATCTATGTCCTGTTTCAGTCAATTACTATCATCCTGATCCTCTGTCCTTTCAAATTATCTGTGTCCTGTTTCAGTCAATATTACTATCATCCTGATCCTCTGTCGACTCTAATTATCTATGTCCTGTTTCAGTCAATTACTATCATCCTGATCCTCTGTCCATTTTAATTATCTATGTCCTGTTTCAGTCAATTACTATCATCCTGATCCTCTGTCCATTCTAATTATCTATGTCCTGTTTCCGTCAATTACTATCATCCTGATCCTCTGTCCATTCTAATTATCTATGTCCTGTTTCAGTCAATTACTATCATCCTGATCCTCTGACCAATCTAATTATCTATGACTTGTTTCAGTCAATTACTATCATCCTGATCCTCTGTCCATTCTAATTATCTATGTCCTGTTCCGTTAATTACTATCATCCTGTTCCTCTGTCCATCCTAATTATCTATGTCCTGTTTCAGTCAATTACTATCATCCTGATCCTCTGACCATTCTAATTATCTATGTCCTGTTTCAGTCAATTACTATCATCCTGATCCTCTGACCAATCTAATTATCTATGTCCTGTTTCAGTCAATTACTATCATCCTGATCCTCTGTCCATTCTAACTATCTATGTCCCGTTTCAGTCAATTACTATCATCCTGATCCTCTGTCTACTCTAATTATCTATGACCTGTTTCAGTCAATTACTATCATCCTGATCGTCTGTCCATTCTAATTATCTATGTCCTGTTTCCGTCAATTACTATCATCCTGATCCTCTGTCCATTCTAATTATCTATGTCCTGTTTCAGTCAATTACTATCATCCTGATCCTCTGACCAATCTAATTATCTATGTCCTGTTTCAGTCAATTACTATCATCCTGACCCTCTGTCCATTCTAATTATCTATGTCCTGTTTCAGTCAATTACTATCATCATGATCCTCTCTCCATTCTAATTATCTATGCCCTGTTTCAGTGAATTACTATCATCCTGATCCTCTGTCCATTCTAATTATCTGTGTCCTGTTTCAGTCAATATTACTATCATCCTGATCCTCTGTCTATTCTAATCATCTATGTCCTGTTTCAGTCAATTACTATCATCCTGATCCTCTGTGTATTCTAATTATCTATGTCCTGTTTCAGTCAATTACTATCATCCTGATAATCTGTCCATTTTATTTATCTGTGTCCTGTTTCAGTCAATATTACTATCATCCTGATCCTCTGTGTATTCTAATTATCTATGTCCCGTTTCAGTCAATTACTGTTATCCTGATCCTCTGATCATTGTAATTATCCATGTCCTATTTCAGTCAATTACTATCATCCTGATCCTCTGACCATTCTAATTATCAATGTCCTGTTTCAGTCAATTACTATCATCCTGATCCTCTGTCTATTCTAATTATCTATGTCCTGTTTCAGTCAATTACTATCATCCTGATCCTCTGATCATTGTAATTATCTATGTCCTGTTTCAGTCAATTCCTATCATCCTGATCCTCTGTCTATTCTAATTATTTATGTCCTGTTTCAGTCAATTACTATCATCCTGATCCTCTGTCCATTATAATTATCTATGTCCTGTTTCAGACAATTACTATCATCCTGATCCTCTGTGTATTCTAATTATCTGTGTCCTGTTTCAGTCAATATTACTATCATCCTGATCCTCTGTCCACTCTAATCATCTATGTCCTGTTTCAGTCAATTACTATCATCCTGATCCTCTGTCCATTCTAATTATCTATGTCCTGTTTCAGTCAATATTACTATCATCCTGATCCTCTGTCCATTCTAATTATCTATGTCCTGTTTCAGTCAATTACTATCATCTTGATCCTCTCTGTATTCTAATTATCTATGTCCCGTTTCAGTCAATTACTATCATCCTGACTCTCTGTCTATTCTAATTATCTGTGTCCTGTTTCAGTCAATTACTATCATCCTGATCCTCTGTCTGTTCTAATTATCTATGTCCTGTTTCAGTCAATTACTATCATCCTGATCCTCTGTCCATTCTAATTATCTATGTCATGTTTCAGTCAATTACTATCATCCTGATCCTCTGTGTATTCTAAGTATCTATGTCCCGTTTCTGTCAATTACTATCATCCTGACTCTCTGTCTATTCTAATTATCTATGTCCTTTTTCAGTCAATTACTATCATCCTGACTCTCTGTCCATTCTGATTATCTATGTCCTGTTTCAGTCAATTACTATCATCCTGATCCTCTGTCGACTCTAATTATCTATGTCCTGTTTCAGTCAATAACGATCATCCTGATCCTCTGTCTATTCTAATTATCTATGTCCTGTTTCAGTCAATTACTATCATCCTGATCCTCTGTCCATTTTAATTATCTATGTCCTGTTTCAGTCAATTACTATCATCCTGATCCTCTGTCCATTCTAATTATCTATGTCCTGTTTCCGTCAATTACTATCATCCTGATCCTCTGTCCATTCTAATTATCTATGTCCTGTTTCAGTCAATTACTATCATCCTGATCCTCTGACCAATCTAATTATCTATGACTTGTTTCAGTCAATTACTATCATCCTGATCCTCTGTCCATTCTAATTATCTATGTCCTGTTTCCGTCAATTACTATCATCCTGTTCCTCTGTCCATCCTAATTATCTATGTCCTGTTTCAGTCAATTACTATCATCCTGATCCTCTGACCATTCTAATTATCTATGTCCTGTTTCAGTCAATTACTATCATCCTGATCCTCTGACCAATCTAATTATCTATGTCCTGTTTCAGTCAATTACTATCATCCTGATCCTCTGTCCATTCTAACTATCTATGTCCCGTTTCAGTCAATTACTATCATCCTGATCCTCGGTCTACTCTAATTATCTATGACCTGTTTCAGTCAATTACTATCATCCTGATCCTCTGTCCATTCTAATTATCTCTGTCCTGTTTCCGTCAATTACTATCATCCTGATCCTCTGTCCATTCTAATTATCTATGTCCTGTTTCAGTCAATTACTATCATCCTGATCCTCTGACCAATCTAATTATCTATGTCCTGTTTCAGTCAATTACTATCATCCTGACCCTCTGTCCATTCTAATTATCTATGTCCTGTTTCAGTCAATTACTATCATCATGATCCTCTCTCCATTCTAATTATCTATGCCCTGTTTCAGTGAATTACTATCATCCTGATCCTCTGTCCATTCTAATTATCTCTGTCCCGTTTCAGTCAATTACTGTCATCCTGATCCTCTGAACATTCTAATTATCTATGTCCTGTTTCAGTCAATTACTATCATCCTGATCCTCTGTCCATTCTAATTATCTATGTCCTGTTTCAGTCAATTACGATCATCCTGATCCTCTGTCCATTCTAATCATCTATGTCCTGTTTCAGTCACTTACTATCAGCATGATCCTCTGTCCATTCTAATTATCTATGTCCTGTTTCAGTCAATTACTGTCTGCCTGATCCTCTGTCCATTCTAATTATCTATGTCCTGTTTCAGTCAATTACGATCATCCTGATCCTCTGTCCATTCTAATCATCTATGTCCTGTTTCAGTCACTTACTATCAGCCTGATCCTCTGTCCATTCTAATTATCTATGTCCTGTTTCAGTCAATTACGATCATCCTGATCCTCTGTCCATTCTAATCATCTATGTCCTGTTTCAGTCACTTACTATCAGCCTGATCCTCTGTCCATTCTAATTATCTATGTCCTGTTTCAGTCAATTACGATCATCCTGATCCTCTGTCCATTCTAATCATCTATGTCCTGTTTCAGTCACTTACTATCAGCCTGATCCTCTGTCCATTCTAATTATCTATGTCCTGTTTCAGTCAATTACTATCATCCTGATCCTCTAACCATTCTAATTATCTATGTCCTGTTTCAGTCAATTACTATCAGCCTGATCCTCTGTCCATTCTAATTATCTATGTCCTGTTTCAGTCAAGTACTATCATCCTGATCCTCTGTCCATTCAAATTATCTGTGTCCTGTTTCAGTCAATATTACAATCATCCTGATCCTCTGTCCATTCTAATTATCTATGTCCTGTTTCAGACAATATTACTATCATCGTGATCCTCTGTCCATTCTAATTATCTATGTCCTGTTTCAGTCAATTACTATCATCCTGATCCTCTGTCCATTCTGATGATTTATTTCCTGTTTCAGTCAATTAATATCATCCTCATCCTCTGTGTATTCTAATTATCTATGTCCTGTTTCAGTCAATTAATATCATCCTGATCCTCTGTCTATTCTAATTATCTATGTCCTGTTTCAGTCAATTACTATCATCCTGATCCTCTGTCTATTCTAATTATCTATGTCCTGTTTCAGTCAGTTGCTATCATCATGATCCTCTGTCTATTCTAATTATCTATGTCCTGTTTCAGTCAATTACTATCATCCTGACCCTCTGTCCATTCTAATTATCTATGTCCTGTTTCAGTCAATTACTATCATCATGATCCTCTCTCCATTCTAATTATCTATGCCCTGTTTCAGTGAATTACTATCATCCTGATCCTCTGTCCATTCTAATTATCTCTGTCCCGTTTCAGTCAATTACTGTCATCCTGATCCTCTGAACATTCTAATTATCTATGTCCTGTTTCAGTCAATTGCTATCATCCTGATCCTCTGTCCATTCTAATTATCTATGTCCTGTTTCAGTCAATTACGATCATCCTGATCCTCTGTCCATTCTAATCATCTATGTCCTGTTTCAGTCACTTACTATCAGCATGATCCTCTGTCCATTCTAATTATCTATGTCCTGTTTCAGTCAATTACTGTCTGCCTGATCCTCTGTCCATTCTAATTATCTATGTCCTGTTTCAGTCAATTACGATCATCCTGATCCTCTGTCCATTCTAATCATCTATGTCCTGTTTCAGTCACTTACTATCAGCCTGATCCTCTGTCCATTCTAATTATCTATGTCCTGTTTCAGTCAATTACGATCATCCTGATCCTCTGTCCATTCTAATCATCTATGTCCTGTTTCAGTCACTTACTATCAGCCTGATCCTCTGTCCATTCTAATTATCTATGTCCTGTTTCAGTCAATTACGATCATCCTGATCCTCTGTCCATTCTAATCATCTATGTCCTGTTTCAGTCACTTACTATCAGCCTGATCCTCTGTCCATTCTAATTATCTATGTCCTGTTTCAGTCAATTACTATCATCCTGATCCTCTGTCCATTCAAATTATCTGTGTCCTGTTTCAGTCAATATTACAATCATCCTGATCCTCTGTCCATTCTAATTATCTATGTCCTGTTTCAGACAATATTACTATCATCGTGATCCTCTGTCCATTCTGATGATTTATTTCCTGTTTCAGTCAATTAATATCATCCTCATCCTCTGTGTATTCTAATTATCTATGTCCTGTTTCAGTCAATTAATATCATCCTGATCCTCTGTCTATTCTAATTATCTATGTCCTGTTTCAGTCAATTAATATCATCCTGATCCTCTGTCTATTCTAATTATCTATGTCCTGTTTCAGTCAATTACTATCATCCTGATCCTCTGTCTATTCTAATTATCTATGTCCTGTTTCAGTCAATTACTATCATCCTGATCCTCTGTCTATTCTAATTATCTATGTCCTGTTTCAGACAATATTACTATCATCCTGATCCTCTGTCCATTCTGATGATTTATTTCCTGTTTCAGTCAATTAATATCATCCTCATCCTCTGTGTATTCTAATTATCTATGTCCTGTTTCAGTCAATTAATATCATCCTGATCCTCTGTCTATTCTAATTATCTATGTCCTGTTTCAGTCAATTACTATCATCCTGATCCTCTGTCTATTCTAATTATCTATGTCCTGTTTCAGTCAGTTGCTATCATCATGATCCTCTGTCTATTCTAATTATCTATGTCCTGTTTCAGTCAATTACTATCACCCTGATCCTCTGTCCATTCTAATTATCTATGTCCTGTTTCAGTCAATTACTATCATCCTGATCCTCTGTCTATTCTAATTATCTATGTCCTGTTTCAGTCAATTACTATCATCCTGATCCTCTGTCCATTCCAATTATCTATGTCCTGTTTCAATCAATTACTATCATCCTGATCCTCTGTCCATTCTAATTATCTATGTCCTGTATCAGTCAATTATTATCAGCCTGATCCTCTGTCCATTCTAATTATCTATGTCCTGTTTCAGTCAATTACTGTCATCCTGATCCTCTGTCTATTCTAATTATCTATGTCCTGTTTCAGTCAATTACTATCATACTGATCCTCTGTCCATTCTAATTATCTGTGTCCTGTTTCTGTCAATTACTAGCATCCTCATCATATGTCTAACTAATTCTCTATGTCCAGTTTCGGTCAATTATTATCATCCCGATCCTCTGATCATTGTAATTATCTATGTCCTATTTCAGTCAATTACTATCATCCTGATCCTCTGACCATTCTAATTATCAATGTCCTGTTTCAGTCAATTACTATCATCCTGATTTTCTGTCTATTCTAATTATCTATGTCCTGTTTCAGTCAATTACTATCATCCTGATCCTCTGATCATTGTAATTATCTATGTCCTGTTTCAGACAATTACTATCATCCTGATCCTCTGTCTATTCTAATTATCTATGTCCTGTTTCAGTCAATTACTATCATCCTGATCCTCTGATCATTGTAATTATCTATGTCCTGTTTCAGACAATTACTATCATCCTGATCCTCTGATCATTGTAATTATCTATGTCCTGTTTCAGTCAATTACTATCATCCTGATCCTCTGATCATTGTAATTATCTATGTCCTGTTTCAGACAATTACTATCATCCTGAACCTCTGTCCATTATAATTATCTATGTCCTATTTCAGACAATTACTATCATCCTGATCCTCTGACCATTCTAATTATCTATGTCCTGTTTCAGTCAATTACTATCATCCTTATCCTCTGTCTATTCTAATTATCTATGTCCTGTTTCAGTCAATTAATATCATCATGATCCTCTGTCCATTCTAATTATCTATGTCCTGTTTCAGTCAATTAGTATCATCCTGATCCTCTGTCTATTGTAATTATCTGTGTCCTGTTTAAGTCAATTACTATCATCCTGATCCTCTGAGCATTCTAATTATCTATGTCCTGTTTCAGTCAATTACTATCATCCTGATCCTCTGTCCATTCTAATTATCTATGTCCCGTTTCAGTCAATTACTGTTATCCTGATCCTCTGAACATTCTAATTATCTATGTCCTGTTTCAGTCAATTACTATCATCCTGATCCTCTGTCCATTCTAATTATCTATGTCCCGTTTCAGTCAATTACTGTTATCCTGATCCTCTGAACATTCTAATTATCTATGTCCTGTTTCAGTCAATTACTATCATCCTGATCCTCTGAGCATTCTAATTATCTATGTCCTGTTTCAGTCAATTACTATCATCCTGATCCTCTGTCCATTCTAATTATCTATGTCCCGTTTCAGTCAATTACTGTTATCCTGATCCTCTGAACATTCTAATTATCTATGTCCTGTTTCAGTCAATTACTATCATCCTGATCCTCTGTCCATTCTAATTATCTCTGTCCCGTTTCAGTCAATTACTGTCATCCTGACCCTGTGTCCATTCTAATTATCTATGTCCTGTTTCAGTCAATTACTATCATCCTGATAATCTGTCCATTTTAATTATCTGTGTCCTGTTTCAGTCAATATTACTATCATCCTGATCCTCTGTCTATTCTAATCATCTATGTCCTGTTTCAGTCAATTACTATCATCCTGATCCTCTGTGTATTCTAATTATCTATGTCCTGTTTCAGTCAATTACTATCATCCTGATCCTCTGTGTATTCTAATTATCTGTGTCCTGTTTCAGTCAATATTACTATCATCCTGATCCTCTGTCTATTCTAATCATCTATGTCCAGTTTCAGTCAATTACTATCATCCTGATCCTCTGTCCATTCTAATTATGGGTGTCCTGTTTCAGTCAATATACAATCATCCTGATCCTCTGTCCATTCGAATTATCTATGTCCTGTTTCAGTCAATTACTATCATCCTGATCCTCTGTCCATGCTGATTATCTATGTCCTGTTTCAGTCAATTACTATCATCCTGACTCAGTGTCTATTCTAATTATCTATGTCCTGTTTCAGTCAGTTACTATCATCATGATCCTCTGTCTATTCTAATTATCTATGTCCTGTTTCAGTCAATTACTATCATCCTGACTCAGTGTCTATTCTAATTATCTATGTCCTGTTTCAGTCAGTTACTATCATCATGATCCTCTGTCCATTCTAATTATCTATGTCCTGTTTCAGTCAATTACTATCATACTGATCCTCTGTCCATTCTAATTATCTATGTCCTGTTTCAGTCAATTACTATCATCCTGATCCTCTGTCCATTCTAATTATCTATGTCCTGTTTCAGTCAATTACTATCATCCTGATCCTCTGTCCATGCTGATTATCTATTTCCCGTTTCAGTCAATTACTATCATCCTCATCCTCTGTCCATTCTAATTATCTATGTCCTGTTTCAGTCAATTACTATCATCCTGATCCTCTGTCTATTCTAATTATCTATGTCCTGTTTCAGACAATTACTATCATCCTGATCCTCTGTCTATTCTAATTATCTATGTCCTGTTTCAGTCAATTACTATCATACTGATCCTCTGTCCATTCTAATTATCTATGTCCTGTTTCAGTCAATTACTATCATCCTGATCCTCTGTCCATTCTAATTATCTATGTCCTGTTTCAGTCAATTACTATCATACTGATCCTCTGTCCATTCTAATTATCTGTGTCCTGTTTCTGTCACTTACTAGCATCCTCATCCTCTGTCTAACTAATTATCTATGTCCAGTTTCGGTCAATTATTATCATCCTGATCCTCTGATCATTGTAATTATCAATGTCCTGTTTCAGTCAATTACTGTCATCCTGATCCTCTGACCATTCTAATTATCAATGTCCTGTTTCAGTCAATTACTATCATCCTGATCCTCTGTCTATTCTAATTATCTATGTCCTATTTCAGTCAATTACTATCATCCTGATCCTCTGACCATTCTAATTATCAATGTCCTGTTTCAGTCAATTACTATCATCCTGATCCTCTGTCTATTCTAATTATCTGTGTCCTGTTTCAGTCAATTACTATCATCCTGATCCTCTGTCCATTATAATTATCTATGTCCTATTTCAGACAATTACTATCATCCTGATCCTCTGTCTACTCTAATTATCTATGTCCTGTTTCAGTCAATTACTATCATCCTGATCCTCTGTCTATTCTAATTATCTATGTCCTGTTTCAGTCAATTACTATCATCCTGATCCTCTGTCTATTCTAATTATCTATGTCCTGTTTCAGTCAATTACTATCATCCTGATCCTCTGTCTATTCTAATTATCTATGTCCTATTTCAGTCAATTACTATCATCCTGATCCTCTGACCATTCTAATTATCAATGTCCTGTTTCAGTCAATTACTATCATCCTGATCCTCTGTCTATTCTAATTATCTGTGTCCTGTTTCAGTCAATTACTATCATCCTGATCCTCTGATCATTGTAATTATCTATGTCCTGTTTCAGTGAATTACTATCATCCTGATCCTCTGTCCATTATAATTATCTATGTCCTATTTCAGACAATTACTATCATCCTGATCCTCTGTCTACTCTAATTATCTATGTCCTGTTTCAGTCAATTACTATCATCCTGATCCTCTGTCTATTCTAATTATCTGTGTCCTGTTTCAGTCAATTACTATCATCCTGATCCTCTGATCATTGTAATTATCTATGTCCTGTTTCAGTCAATTACTATCATCCTGATCCTCTTTCCATTATAATTATCTATGTCCTATTTCAGACAATTACTATCATCCTGATCCTCTGTCTACTCTAATTATCTATGTCCTGTTTCAGTCAATTACTATCATCCTGATCCTCTGTCTATTCTAATTATCTGTGTCCTGTTTCAGTCAATTACTATCATCCTGATCCTCTGATCATTGTAATTATCTATGTCCTGTTTCAGTCAATTAATATCATCCTGATCCTCTGTCCATTATAATTATCTATGTCCTATTTCAGACAATTACTATCATCCTGATCCTCTGAACATTCTAATTATCTATGTCCTGTTTCAGTCAATTAGTATCATCCTGATCCACCGTCTATTTTAATTATCTGTGTCCTGTTTCAGTCAATTACTATCATCCTGATCCTCTGTACATTCTAATTATCTATGTCCTGTTTCAGTCAATTACTATCGTCCTGATCTTCTGTCCATTCTAATTATCTCTGTCCCGTTTCAGTCAATTACTGTCATCCTGACCCTGTGTCCATTCTAATTATCTATGTCCTGTTTCAGTCAATTACTATCATCCTGATAATCTGTCCATTTTAATTATCTGTGTACTGTTTCAGTCAATATTACTATCATCCTGATCCTCTGTCTATTCTAATCATCTATTTCTTGTTTCCGTCAATTACTATCATCCTGATCCTCTGTGTATTCTAATTATCTCTGTCCTGTTTCAGTCAATTACTATCATCCTGATCCTCTGTGTATTCTAATTAACTGTGTCCTGTTTCAGTCAATATTACTATCATCCTGATCCTCTGTCTACTCTAATCATCTATGTCCTGTTTCAGTCAATTACTATCATCCTGATCCTCTGTCCATTCTAATTATCTATGTCCTGTTTCAGACAATATTACTGTCATCCTGATCCTCTGTCCATGCTGATTATCTTTTTCCTGTTTCAGTCAATTACTATCATCCTGACTCAGTGTCTATTCTAATTATCTATGTCCTGTTTCAGTCAGTTGCTATCATCATGATCCTGTGTCTATTCTAATTATCTATGTCCTGTATCAGTCAATTACTATCATCCTGATCCTCTGTCCATTCTGATTTTCTATGACCTGTTTCAGTCAATTACTATCATCCTGATCCTCTGTCTACTCTAATTATCTATGTCCCGTTTCAGACAATTACTATCATCCTGATCCTCTGTCCATTCTAATTATCTATGTCCTGTTTCAGTCAATTACTATCATCCTGACTCTCTGTCCATTCTGATTATCTATGTCCTGTTTCAGTCAATTACTATCATCCTGACTCTCTGTCCATTCTAATTATCTATGTCCTGTTTCAGTCAATTACTATCATCCTGATCCTCTGTCCATTCTAATTATCGATGTCCTGTTTCAGTCAATTACTATCACCCTGATCCTCTGTCCATTCTAATTTTCTGTGACCTGTCTCAGTCAATTACTATCATCCTTATCCTCTGTCCATTCTAATTATCTATGTCCTGTTTCAGTCAATTACTATCATCAAGATCCTCTCTCCATTCTAATTATCTATGCCCTGTTTCAGTCAATTACTATCATCCTGATCCTCTGTCCATTCTAATTATCACTGTCCCGTTTCAGTCAATTACTGTCATCCTGATCCTCTGAACATTCTAATTATCTATGTCCTGTTTCAGTCAATTACTATCAGCCTGATGCTCTGTCCATTCTAATTATCTGTGTCCTGTTTCAGTCAATTACTACCATCCTGATCCTCTGTCCATTCTAATCATCTATGTCCTGTTTCAGTCACTTACTATCAGCCTGATCCTCTGTCCATTCTAATTATCTATGTCCTGTTTCAGTCAATTACTATCATCCTCATCCTCTGTCCATTCTAATTATCTATGTCCTGTTTCAGTCAATTACTATCAGCCTGATCCTCTGTCCATTCTAATTATCTATGTCCTGTTTCAGTCAATTACTATCATCCTGATCCTCTGAACATTCTAATTATCTATGTCCTGTTTCAGTCAATTACTATCATCCTGAACCTCTGTCCATTCTAATTATCTATGTCCTGTTTCAGTCAATTACTACCATCAAGATCCAGCTCCATTCTAATTATCTATGCCCTGTTTCAGTCAATTACTATCATCCTGATCCTCTGTCCATTCTAATTATCTCTGTCCCGTTTCAGTCAATTACTGTCATCCTGACCCTGTGTCCATTCTAATTATCTATGTCCTGTTTCAGTCAATTACTATCATCCTGATAATCTGTCCATTTTAATTATCTGTGTACTGTTTCAGTCAATATTACTATCATCCTGATCCTCTGTCTATTCTAATCATCTATTTCTTGTTTCAGTCAATTACTATCATCCTGATCCTCTGTGTATTCTAATTATCTCTGTCCTGTTTCAGTCAATTACTATCATCCTGATCCTCTGTGTATTCTAATTAACTGTGTCCTGTTTCAGTCAATATTACTATCATCCTGATCCTCTGTCTACTCTAATCATCTATGTCCTGTTTCAGTCAATTACTATCATCCTGATCCTCTGTCCATTCTAATTATCTATGTCCTGTTTCAGACAATATTACTGTCATCCTGATCCTCTGTCCATGCTGATTATCTTTTTCCTGTTTCAGTCAATTACTATCATCCTGACTCAGTGTCTATTCTAATTATCTATGTCCTGTTTCAGTCAGTTGCTATCATCATGATCCTGTGTCTATTCCAATTATCTATGTCCTGTATCAGTCAATTACTATCATCCTGATCCTCTGTCCATTCTGATTTTCTATGACCTGTTTCAGTCAATTACTATCATCCTGATCCTCTGTCTACTCTAATTATCTATGTCCCGTTTCAGACAATTACTATCATCCTGATCCTCTGTCCATTCTAATTATCTATGTCCTGTTTCAGTCAATTACTATCATCCTGACTCTCTGTCCATTCTGATTATCTATGTCCTGTTTCAGTCAATTACTATCATCCTGACTCTCTGTCCATTCTAATTATCTATGTCCTGTTTCAGTCAATTACTATCATCCTGATTCTCTGTCCATTCTAATTATCGATGTCCTGTTTCAGTCAATTACTATCACCCTGATCCTCTGTCCATTCTAATTTTCTGTGACCTGTCTCAGTCAATTACTATCATCCTTATCCTCTGTCCATTCTAATTATCTATGTCCTGTTTCAGTCAATTACTATCATCAAGATCCTCTCTCCATTCTAATTATCTATGCCCTGTTTCAGTCAATTACTATCATCCTGATCCTCTGTCCATTCTAATTATCACTGTCCCGTTTCAGTCAATTACTGTCATCCTGATCCTCTGAACATTCTAATTATCTATGTCCTGTTTCAGTCAATTACTATCAGCCTGATGCTCTGTCCATTCTAATTATCTGTGTCCTGTTTCAGTCAATTACTACCATCCTGATCCTCAGTCCATTCTAATCATCTATGTCCTGTTTCAGTCACTTACTATCAGCCTGATCCTCTGTCCATTCTAATTATCTATGTCCTGTTTCAGTCAATTACTATCATCCTCATCCTCTGTCCATTCTAATTATCTATGTCCTGTTTCAGTCAATTACTATCAGCCTGATCCTCTGTCCATTCTAATTATCTATGACCTGTTTCAGTCAATTACTATCATCCTGATCCTCTGAACATACTAATTATCTATGTCCTGTTTCAGTCAATTTCTATCATCCTGAACCTCTGTCCATTCTAATTATCTATGTCCTGTTTCAGTCAATTACTACCATCAAGATCCAGCTCCATTCTAATTATCTATGCCCTGTTTCAGTCAATTACTATCATCCTGATCCTCTGTCCATTCTAATTATCTCTGTCCCGTTTCAGTCAATTACTATCATCCTGATCCTCTGAACATTCTAATTATCTATGTCCTGTTTCAGTCAATTACTATCAGCCTGATCCTCTGTCCTTTCTAATTATCTATGTCCTGTTTCAGTCAATTACTATCATCCTGATCCTCTGTCCATTCTGATGATTTATTTCCTGTTTCAGTCAATTTATATCATCCTCATCCTCTGTGTATTCTAAGTATCTATGTCCTGTTTCAGTCAATTAATATCATCCTGATCCTCTGTCTATTCTAATTATCTATGTCCTGTTTCAGTCAGTTGCTATCATCATGATCCTCTGTCTATTCTAATTATCTATGTCCTGTTTCAGTCAATTACTATCACCCTGATCCTCTGTCCATTCTAATTATCTATGTCCTGTTTCAGTCAATTACTATCATCCTGATCCTCTGTCTATTCTAATTATCTATGTCCTGTTTCAGTCAATTACTATCATCCTGATCCTCTGTCCATTCCAATTATCTCTGTCCTGTTTCAGTCAATTACTATCATCCTGATCCTCTGTCCATTCTAATTATCTATGTCCTGCATCAGTCAATTATTATCAGCCTGATCCTCTGTCCATTCTAATTATCTATGTCCTGTTTCAGTCAATTGCTGTCATCCTGATCCTCTGTCTATTCTAATTATCTATGTCCTGTTTCAGTCAATTACTATCATACTGATCCTCTGTCCATTCTAATTATCTGTGTCCTGTTTCTGTCACTTACTAGCATCCTGATCCTCTGTCTAACTAATTCTCATTGTCCAGTTTCGGTCAATTATTATCATCCTGATCCTCTGATCATTGTAATTATCTATGTCCTATTTCAGTCAATTACTATCATCCTGATCCTTTGACCATTCTAGTTATCAATGTCCTGTTTCAGTCAATTGCTATCATCCTGATTTTCTGTCTATTCTAATTATCTATGTCCTGTTTAAGTCAATTACTATCATCCTGATCCTCTGATCATTGTAATTATCTATGTCCTGTTTCAGACAATTACTATCATCCTGATCCTCTGATCATTGTAATTATCTATGTCCTGTTTCAGACAATTACTATCATCCTGAACCTCTGTCCATTATAATTATCTATGTCCTATTTCAGACAATTACTATCATCCTGATCCTCTGTCCATTCTAATTATCTATGTCCTGATTCAGTCAATTACTATCATCCTTATCCTCTGTCTATTCTAATTATCTAAGTCCTGTTTCAGTCAATTACTATCATCATGATCCTCTGAGCATTCTAATTATCTATGTCCTGTTTCAGTCACTTAATATCATCCTGATCCTCTGTCCATTATAATTATCTATGTCCTGTTTCAGTCAATTACGATCATCCTGATCCTCTGTCCATTCTAATTATCTATGTCCTGTTTCAGTCAATTAATATCATCCTGATCCTCTGTCTATTCTAATTATCTATGTCCTGTTTCAGTCAATTACTATCATCCTGATCCTCTGTCTATTCTAATTATCTATGTCCTGTTTCAGTCAATTACTATCATCCTGATCCTCTGTCTATTCTAATTATCTATGTCCTGTTTCAGTCAATTACTATCATCCTGATCCTCTGTCCATTCCAATTATCTATGTCCTGTTTCAGTCAATTACTATCATCCTGATCCTCTGTCCATTCTAATTATCTATGTCCTGTATCAGTCAATTATTATTAGCCTGATCCTCTGTCCATTCTAATTATCTATGTCCTGTTTCAGTCAATTACTGTCATCCTGATCCTCTGTCTATTCTAATTATCTATGTCCTGTTTCAGTCAATTACTTTCATACTGATCCTCTGTCCATTCTAATTATCTGTGTCCTGTTTCTGTCAATTACTAGCATCCTCATCCTCTGTCTAACTAATTCTCTATGTCCAGTTTCGGTCAATTATTATCATCCTGATCCTCTGATCATTGTAATTATCTATGTCCTATTTCAGTCAATTACTATCATCCTGATCCTCTGACCATTCTAATTATCAATGTCCTGTTTCAGTCAATTACTATCATCCTGATTTTCTGTCTATTCTAATTATCTATTTCCTGTTTCAGTCAATTACTATCATCCTGATCCTCTGATCATTGTAATTATCTATGTCCTGTTTCAGACAATTACTATCATCCTGATCCTCTGTCTATTCTAATTATCTATGTCCTGTTTCAGTCAATTACTATCATCCTGATCCTCTGATCATTGTAATTATCTATGTCCTGTTTCAGACAATTACTATCATCCTGATCCTCTGATCATTGTAATTATCTATGTCCTGTTTCAGTCAATTACTATCATCCTGATCCTCTGATCATTGTAATTATCTATGTCCTGTTTCAGACAATTACTATCATCCTGAACCTTTGTCCATTATAATTATCTATGTCCTGCTTCAGACAATTACTATCATCCTGATCCTCTGACCATTCTAATTATCTATGTCCTGTTTCAGTCAATTACTATCATCCTTATCCTCTGTCTATTCTAATTATCTATGTCCTGTTTCAGTCAATTAGTATCATCCTGATCCTCTGTCTATTGTAATTATCTGTGTCCTGTTTAAGTCAATTACTATCATCCTGATCCTCTGAGCATTCTAATTATCTATGTCCTGTTTCAGTCAATTACTATCATCCTGATAATCTGTCCATTTTAATTATCTGTGTCCTGTTTCAGTCAATATTACTATCATCCTGATCCTCTGTCTATTCTAATCATCTATGTCCTGTTTCAGTCAATTACTATCATCCTGATCCTCTGTGTATTCTAATTATCTATGTCCTGTTTCAGTCAATTACTATCATCCTGATCCTCTGTCCATTATAATTATCTATGTCCTATTTCAGACAATTACTATCATCCTGATCCTCTGTCTACTCTAATTATCTATGTCCTGTTTCAGTCAATTACTATCATCCTGATCCTCTGTCTATTCTAATTATCTATGTCCTGTTTCAGTCAATTACTATCATCCTGATCCTCTGTCTATTCTAATTATCTGTGTCCTGTTTCAGTCAATTACTATCATCCTGATCCTCTGATCATTGTAATTATCTATGTCCTGTTTCAGTCAATTACTATCATCCTGATCCTCTGTCCATTATAATTATCTATGTCCTATTTCAGACAATTACTATCATCCTGATCCTCTGAACATTCTAATTATCTATGTCCTGTTTCAGTCAATTAGTATCATCCTGATCCACCGTCTATTCTAATTATCTGATTCCTGTTTCAGTGAATTACTATCATCCTGATCCTCTGTACATTCTAATTATCTATGTCCTGTTTCAGTCAATTACTATCGTCCTGATCTTCTGTCCATTCTAATTATCTCTGTCCCGTTTCAGTCAATTACTGTCATCCTGACCCTGTGTCCATTCTAATTATCTATGTCCTGTTTCAGTCAATTACTATCATCCTGATAATCTGTCCATTTTAATTATCTGTGTACTGTTTCAGTCAATATTACTATCATCCTGATCCTCTGTCTATTCTAATCATCTATTTCTTGTTTCCGTCAATTACTATCATCCTGATCCTCTGTGTATTCTAATTATCTCTGTCCTGTTTCAGTCAATTACTATCATCCTGATCCTCTGTGTATTCTAATTAACTGTGTCCTGTTTCAGTCAATATTACTATCATCCTGATCCTCTGTCTACTCTAATCATCTATGTCCTGTTTCAGTCAATTACTATCATCCTGATCCTCTGTCCATTCTAATTATCTATGTCCTGTTTCAGACAATATTACTGTCATCCTGATCCTCTGTCCATGCTGATTATCTATTTCCTGTTTCAGTCAATTACTATCATCCTGACTCAGTGTATATTCTAATTATCTATGTCCTGTTTCAGTCAGTTACTATCATCATGATCTTGTGTCTATTCTAATTATCTATGTCCTGTATCAGTCAATTACTATCATCCTGATCCTCTGTCCATTCTGATTTTCTATGACCTGTTTCAGTCAATTACTATCATCCTGATCCTCTGTCTATTCTAATTATCTATGAACCGTTTCAGACAATTACTAACATCCTGATCCTCTGTCCATTCTAATTATCTATGTCCTGTTTCAGTCAATTACTATCATCCTGACTCTCTGTCCATTCTGATTATCTATGTCCTGTTTCAGTCAATTACTATCATCCTGACTCTCTGTCCATTCTAATTATCTATGTCCTGTTTCAGTCAATTACTATCATCCTGATCCTCTGTCCATTCTAATTATCGATGTCCTGTTTCAGTCAATTACTATCACCCTGATCCTCTGTCCATTCTAATTTTCTGTGACCTGTTTCAGTCAATTACTATCATCCTTATCCTCTGTCCATTCTAATTATCTATGTCCTGTTTCAGTCAATTACTATCATCAAGATCCTCTCTCCATTCTAATTATCTATGCCCTGTTTCAGTCAATTACTATCATCCTGATCCTCTGTCCATTCTAATTTTCACTGTCCCGTTTCAGTCAATTACTGTCATCCTGATCCTCTGAACATTCTAATTATCTATGTCCTGTTTCAGTCAATTACTATCAGCCTGATGCTCTGTCCATTCTAATTATCTCTGTCCTGTTTCAGTCAATTACTACCATCCTGATCCTCTGTCCATTCTAATCATCTATGTCCTGTTTCAGTCACTTACTATCAGCCTGATCCTCTGTCCATTCTAATTATCTATGTCCTGTTTCAGTCAATTACTATCATCCTGATCCTCTGTCCATTCTAATTATCTATGTCCTGTTTCAGTCAATTACTATCAGCCTGATCCTCTGTCCATTCTAATTATCTATGTCCTGTTTCAGTCAATTACTATCATCCTGATCCTCTGAACATTCTAATTATCTATGTCCTGTTTCAGTCAATTACTATCATCCTGATCCTCTGTCCATTATAATTATCTATGTCCTATTTCAGACAATTACTATCATCCTGATCCTCTGTCTACTCTAATTATCTATGTCCTGTTTCAGTCAATTACTATCATCCTGATCCTCTGTCTATTCTAATTATCTATGTCCTGTTTCAGTCAATTACTATCATCCTGATCCTCTGTCCATTCTAATTATCTGTGTCCTGTTTCAGTCAATTACTATCATCCTGATCCTCTGATCATTGTAATTATCTATGTCCTGTTTCAGTCAATTACTATCATCCTGATCCTCTGTCCATTATAATTATCTATGTCCTATTTCAGACAATTACTATCATCCTGATCCTCTGAACATTCTAATTATCTATGTCCTGTTTCAGTCATTTAGTATCATCCTGATCCACCGTCTATTCTAATTATCTGATTCCTGTTTCAGTCAATTACTATCATCCTGATCCTCTGTACATTCTAATTATCTATGTCCTGTTTCAGTCAATTACTATCGTCCTGATCTTCTGTCCATTCTAATTATCTCTGTCCCGTTTCAGTCAATTACTGTCATCCTGACCCTGTGTCCATTCTAATTATCTATGTCCTGTTTCAGTCAATTACTATAATCCTGATAATCTGTCCATTTTAATTATCTGTGTACTGTTTCAGTCAATATTACTATCATCCTGATCCTCTGTCTATTCTAATCATCTATTTCTTGTTTCCGTCAATTACTATCATCCTGATCCTCTGTGTATTCTAATTATCTCTGTCCTGTTTCAGTCAATTACTATCATCCTGATCCTCTGTGTATTCTAATTAACTGTGTCCTGTTTCAGTCAATATTACTATCATCCTGATCCTCTGTCTACTCTAATCATCTATGTCCTGTTTCAGTCAATTACTATCATCCTGATCCTCTGTCCATTCTAATTATCTATGTCCTGTTTCAGTCAATATTACTGTCATCCTGATCCTCTATCCATGCTGATTATCTATTTCCTGTTTCAGTCAATTACTATCATCCTGACTCAGTGTCTATTCTAATTATCTATGTCCTGTTTCAGTCAGTTACTATCATCATGATCTTGTGTCTATTCTAATTATCTATGTCCTGTATCAGTCAATTACTATCATCCTGATCCTCTGTCCATTCTGATTTTCTATGACCTGTTTCAGTCAATTACTATCATCCTGATCCTCTGTCTATTCTAATTATCTATGTCCCGTTTCAGACACTTACTATCATCCTGATCCTCTGTCCATTCTAATTATCTATGTCCTGTTTCAGTCAATTACTATCATCCTGACTCTCTGTCCATTCTGATTATCTATGTCCTGTTTCAGTCAATTACTATCATCCTGACTCTCTGTCCATTCTAATTATCTATGTCCTGTTTCAGTCAATTACTATCATCCTGATCCTCTGTCCATTCTAATTATCGATGTCCTGTTTCAGTCAATTACTATCACCCTGATCCTCTGTCCATTCTAATTTTCTGTGACCTGTTTCAGTCAATTACTATCATCCTTATCCTCTGTCCATTCTAATTATCTATGTCCTGTTTCAGTCAATTACTATCATCAAGATCCTCTCTCCATTCTAATTATCTATGCCCTGTTTCAGTCAATTACTATCATCCTGATCCTCTGTCCATTCTAATTTTCACTGTCCCGTTTCAGTCAATTACTGTCATCCTGATCCTCTGAACATTCTAATTATCTATGTCCTGTTTCAGTCAATTACTATCAGCCTGATGCTCTGTCCATTCTAATTATCTCTGTCCTGTTTCAGTCAATTACTACCATCCTGATCCTCTGTCCATTCTAATCATCTCTGTCCTGTTTCAGTCACTTACTATCAGCCTGATCCTCTGTCCATTCTAATTATCTATGTCCTGTTTCAGTCAATTACTATCATCCTGATCCTCTGTCCATTCTAATTATCTATGTCCTGTTTCAGTCAATTACTATCAGCCTAATCCTCTGTCCATTCTAATTATCTATGTCCTGTTTCAGTCAATTACTATCATCCTGATCCTCTGAACATTCTAATTATCTATGTCCTGTTTCAGTCAATTACTATCATCCTGAACCTCTGTCCATTCTAATTATCTATGTCCTGTTTCAGTCAATTACTACCATCAAGATCCAGCTCCATTCTAATTATCTATGCCCTGTTTCAGTCAATTACTATCATCCTGATCCTCTGTCCATTCTAATTATCTCTGTCCCGTTTCAGTCAATTACTATCATCCTGATCCTCTGAACATTCTAATTATCTATGTCCTGTTTCAGTCAATTACTATCAGCCTGATCCTCTGTCCATTCTAATTATCTATGTCCTGTTTCAGTCAATTACTATCATCCTGATCCTCTGTCCATTCTGATGATTTATTTCCTGTTTCAGTCAATTTATATCATCCTCATCCTCTGTGCATTCTAATTATCTATGTCCCGTTTCAGTCAATTAATATCATCCTGATCCTCTGTCTATTCTAATTATCTATGTCCTGTTTCAGTCAGTTGCTATCATCATGATCCTCTGTCTATTCTAATTATCTATGTCCTGTTTCAGTCAATTACTATCACCCTGATCCTCTGTCCATTCTAATTATCTATGTCCTGTTTCAGTCAATTACTATCATCCTGATCCTCTGTCTATTCTAATTATCTATGTCCTGTTTCAGTCAATTACTATCATCCTGATCCTCTGTCCATTCCAATTATCTCTGTCCTGCTTCAGTCAATTACTATCATCCTGATCCTCTGTCCATTCTAATTATCTATGTCCTGTATCAGTCAATTATTATCAGCCTGATCCTCTGTCCATTCTAATTATCTATGTCCTGTTTCAGTCAATTACTGTCATCCTGATCCTCTGTCTATTCTAATTATCTGTGTCCTGTTTCAGTCACTTACTAGCATCCTCATCCTCTGTCTAACTAATTCTCTATGTCCAGTTTCGGTCAATTATTATCATCCTGATCCTCTGATCATTGTAATTATCTATGTCCTATTTCAGTCAATTACTATCATCCTGATCCTCTGACCATTCTAGTTATCAATGTCCTGTTTCAGTCAATTGCTATCATCCTGATTTTCTGTCTATTCTAATTATCTATGTCCTGTTTCAGTCAATTACTATCATCCTGATCCTCTGATCATTGTAATTATCTATGTCCTGTTTCAGACAATTACTATCATCCTGATCCTCAGTCTATTCTAATTATCTATGTCCTGTTTCAGTCAATTACTATCATCCTGATCCTCTGATCATTGTAATTATCTATGTCCTGTTTCAGACAATTACTATCATCCTGATCCTCTGATCATTGTAATTATCTATGTCCTGTTTCAGACAATTACTATCATCCTGAACCTCTGTCCATTATAATTATCTATGTCCTATTTCAGACAATTACTATCATCCTGATCCTCTGTCCATTCTAATTATCTATGTCCTGTTTCAGTCAATTACTATCATCCTTATCCTCTGTCTATTCTAATTATCTATGTCCTGTTTCAGTCAATTACTATCATCATGATCCTCTGAGCATTCTAATTATCTATGTCCTGTTTCAGTCACTTAATATCATCCTGATCCTCTGTCCATTCTAATTATCTCTGTCCTGTTTCAGTCAATTACGATCATCCTGATCCTCTGTCCATTCTAATTATCTATGTCCTGTTTCAGTCAATTAATATCATCCTGATCCTCTGTCTATTCTAATTATCTATGTCCTGTTTCAGTCAGTTGCTATCATCATGATCCTCTGTCTATTCTAATTATCTATGTCCTGTTTCAGTCAATTACTAACACCCTGATCCTCTGTCCATTCTTATTATCTATGTCCTGTTTCAGTCAATTACTATCATCCTGATCCTCTGTCTATTCTAATTATCTATGTCCTGTTTCAGTCAATTACTATCATCCTGATCCTCTGTCCATTCCAATTATCTATGTCCTGTTTCAGTCAATTACTATCATCCTGATCCTCTGTCCATTCTAATTATCTATGTCCTGTATCAGTCAATTATTATTAGCCTGATCCTCTGTCCATTCTAATTATCTATGCCCTGTTTCAGTCAATTACTGTCATCCTGATCCTCTGTCTATTCTAATTATCTATGTCCTGTTTCAGTCAATTACTATCATACTGATCCTCTGTCCATTCTAATTATCTGTGTCCTGTTTCTGTCAATTACTAGCATCCTCATCCTCTGTCTAACTAATTCTCTATGTCCAGTTTCGGTCAATTATTATCATCCTGATCCTCTGATCATTGTAATTATCTATGTCCTATTTCAGTCAATTACTATCATCCTGATCCTCTGACCATTCTAATTATCAATGTCCTGTTTCAGTCAATTACTATCATCCTGATTTTCTGTCTATTCTAATTATCTATGTCCTGTTTCAGTCAATTACTATCATCCTGATCCTCTGATCATTGTAATTATCTATGTCCTGTTTCAGACAATTACTATCATCCTGATCCTCTGTCTATTCTAATTATCTATGTCCTGTTTCAGTCAATTACTATCATCCTGATCCTCTGATCATTGTAATTATCTATGTCCTGTTTCAGACAATTACTATCATCCTGATCCTCTGATCATTGTAATTATCTATGTCCTGTTTCAGTCAATTACTATCATCCTGATCCTCTGATCATTGTAATTATCTATGTCCTGTTTCAGACAATTACTATCATCCTGAACCTCTGTCCATTATAATTATCTATGTCCTATTTCAGACAATTACTATCATCCTGATCCTCTGACCATTCTAATTATCTATGTCCTGTTTCAGTCAATTACTATCATCCTTATCCTCTGTCTATTCTAATTATCTATGTCCTGTTTCGGTCAATTACTATCATCCTGATCCTCTGTCCATTCTAATTATCTATGTCCTGTTTCAGTCAATTACTATCATCCTTATCCTCTGTCTATTCTAATTATCTATGTCCTGTTTCGGTCAATTACTATCATCGTGATCCTCTGTCCATTCTAATTATCTATGTCCTGTTTCAGTCAATTAGTATCATCCTGATCCTCTGTCTATTGTAATTATCTGTGTCCTGTTTAAGTCAATTACTATCATCCTGATCCTCTGAGCATTCTAATTATCTATGTCCTGTTTCAGTCAATTACTATCATCCTGATCCTCTGTCCATTCTAATTATCTATGTCCCGTTTCAGTCAATTACTGTTATCCTGATCCTCTGAACATTCTAATTATCTATGTCCTGTTTCGGTCAATTACTATCATCCTGATCCTCTGTCCATTCTAATTATCTCTGTCCCGTTTCAGTCAATTACTGTCATCCTGACCCTGTGTCCATTCTAATTATCTATGTCCTGTTTCAGTCAATTACTATCATCCTGATAATCTGTCCATTTTAATTATCTGTGTCCTGTTTCAGTCAATATTACTATCATCCTGATCCTCTGTCTATTCTAATCATCTATGTCCTGTTTCAGTCAATTACTATCATCCTGATCCTCTGTGTATTCTAATTATCTATGTCCTGTTTCAGTCAATTAGTATCATCCTGATCCTCCGTCTATTCTAATTATCTGTGTCCTGTTTCAGTCAATTACTATCATCCTGATCCTCTGTGTATTCTAATTATCTATGTCCTGTTTCAGTCAATTAGTATCATCCTGATCCTCCGTCTATTCTAATTATCTGTGTCCTGTTTCAGTCAATTACTATCATCCTGATCCTCTGTGTATTCTAATTATCTATGTCCTGTTTCAGTCAATTAGTATCATCCTGATCCTCCGTCTATTCTAATTATCTGTGTCCTGTTTCAGTCAATATTACTATCATCCTGATCCTCTGTCTATTCTAATCATCTATGTCCTGTTTCAGTCAATTACTATCATCCTGATCCTCTGAACATTCTAATTATCTATGACCTGTTTCAGTCAATTAGTATCATCCTGATCCTCCGTCTATTCTAATTATCTGTGTCCTGTTTCAGTCAATTACTATCATCCTGATCCTCTGTACATTCTAATTATCTATGTCCTGTTTCAGTCAATTACTATCATCCTGATCCTCTGTGTATTCTAATTATCTATGTCCTGTTTCAGTCAATTACTATCATCCTGATCCTCTGTGTATTCTAATTATATGTGTCCTGTTTCAGTCAATATTACTATCATCCTGATCCTCTGTCTATTCTAATCATCTATGTCCAGTTTCAGTCAATTACTATCATCCTGATCCTCTGTCCATTCTCATTATGTGTGTCCTGTTTCAGTCAATATTACAATCATCCTGATCCTCTGTCCATTCGAATTATCTATGTCCTGTTTCAGTCAATTACTATCATCCTGACTCGATGTCCATTCTGATTATCTATGTCCTGTTTCAGTCAATTACTATCATCCTGACTCTCTGTCCATTCAAATTATCTATGTCCTGTTTCAGTCAATTACTATCATCCTGATCCTCTGTCCATTCTAATTATCGATGTCCTGTTTCAGTCAATTACTATCATCCTGATCCTCTGTCCATTCTAATTTTCTGTGACCTGTTTCAGTCAATTACTATCATCCTTATCCTCTGTCCATTCTAATTATCTATGTCCTGTTTCAGTCAATTACTATCATCAAGATCCTCTCTCCATTCTAATTATCTATGCCCTGTTTCAGTCAATTACTATCATCCTGATCCTCTGTCCATTCTAATTATCACTGTCCCGTTTCAGTCAATTACTGTCATCCTGATCCTCTGAACATTCTAATTATCTATGTCCTGTTTCAGTCAATTACTATCAGCCTGATGCTCTGTCCATTTTAATTATCTGTGTCCTGTTTCAGTCAATTACTATCATCCTGATCCTCTGTCCATTCTAATTATCTATGTCCTGTTTCAGTCAATTACTATCAGCCTGATCCTCTGTCCATTCTAATTATCTATGTCCTGTTTCAGTCAATTACTATCATCCTGATCCTCTGAACATTCTAATTATCTATGTCCTGTTTCAGTCAATTACTATCATCCTGAACCTCTGTCCATTCTAATTATCTATGTCCTGTTTCAGTCAATTACTATCATCAAGATCCTCTCTCCATTCTAATTATCTATGCCCTGTTTCAGTCAATTACTATCATCCTGATCCTCTGTCCATTCCAATTATCTCTGTCCCGTTTCAGTCAATTACTATCATCCTGAGCCTCTGAACATTCTAATTATCTATGTCCTGTTTCAGTCAATATTACTATCATCCTGATCCTCTGTCTATTCTAATCATCTATGTCCAGTTTCAGTCAATTACTATCATCCTGATCCTCTGTCCATTCTAATTATGTGTGTCCTGTTTCAGTCAATATTACAATCATCCTGATCCTCTGTCCATTCGAATTATCTATGTCCTGTTTCAGTCAATTACTATCATCCTGAATCTCTGTCCATTCTGATTATCTATGTCCTGTTTCAGTCAATTACTATCATCCTGACTCTCTGTCCATTCAAATTATCTATGTCCTGTTTCAGTCAATTACTATCATCCTGATCCTCTGTCCATTCTAATTATCGATGTCCTGTTTCAGTCAATTACTATCATCCTGATCCTCTGTCCATTCTAATTTTCTGTGACCTGTTTCAGTCAATTACTATCATCCTTATCCTCTGTCCATTCTAATTATCTATGTCCTGTTTCAGTCAATTACTATCATCAAGATCCTCTCTCCATTCTAATTATCTATGCCCTGTTTCAGTCAATTACTATCATCCTGATCCTCTGTCCATTCTAATTATCACTGTCCCGTTTCAGTCAATTACTGTCATCCTGATCCTCTGAACATTCTAATTATCTATGTCCTGTTTCAGTCAATTACTATCAGCCTGATGCTCTGTCCATTTTAATTATCTGTGTCCTGTTTCAGTCAATTACTACCATCCTGATCCTCTGTCCATTCTAATCATCTATGTCCTGTTTCAGTCACTTAGAATCAGCCTGATCCTCTGTCCATTCTAATTATCTATGTCCTGTTTCAGTCAATTACTATCATCCTGATCCTCTGTCCATTCTAATTATCTATGTCCTGTTTCAGTCAATTACTATCAGCCTGATCCTCTGTCCATTCTAATTATCTATGTCCTGTTTCAGTCAATTACTATCATCCTGATCCTCTGTCCATTCTAATTATCTATGTCCTGTTTCAGTCAATTACTATCATCCTGATCCTCTGAACATTCTAATTATCTATGTCCTGTTTCAGTCAATTACTATCATCCTGAACCTCTGTCCATTCTAATTATCTATGTCCTGTTTCAGTCAATTACTATCATCAAGATCCTCTCTCCATTCTAATTATCTATGCCCTGTTTCAGTCAATTACTATCATCCTGATCCTCTGTCCATTCCAATTATCTCTGTCCCGTTTCAGTCAATTACTATCATCCTGATCCTCTGAACATTCTAATTATCTATGTCCTGTTTCAGTCAATTACTATCAGCCTGATCCTCTGTCCATTCTAATTATCTATGTCCTGTTTCAGTCAATTACTATCATCCTGATCCTCTGTCTATTCTAATTATCTGTGTCCTGTTTCAGTCAATTACTATCATCCTGATCCTCTGATCATTGTAATTATCTATGTCCTGTTTCAGTCAATTACTATCATCCTGATCCTCTGTCCATTATAATTATCTATGTCCTATTTCAGACAATTACTATCATCCTGATCCTCTGTCTATTCTAATTATCTATGTCCTGTTTCAGTCAATTACTATCATCCTGATCCTCTGTCTATTCTAATTATCTATGTCCTGTTTCAGTCAATTACTATCATCCTGAGCCTCTGTCCATTATAATTATCTATGTCCTATTTCAGACAATTACTATCATCCTGATCCTCTGAACATTCTAATTATCTATGTCCTGTTTCAGTCAATTAGTATCATCCTGATCCTCCGTCTATTCTAATTATCTGTGTCCTGTTTCAGTCAATTACTATCATCCTGATCCTCTGTACATTCTAATTATCTATGTCCTGTTTCAGTCAATTACTATCGTCCTGATCTTCTGTCCATTCTAATTATCTCTGTCCCGTTTCTGTCAATTACTGTCATCCTGACCCTGTGTCCATTCTAATTATCTATGTCCTGTTTCAGTCAATTACTATCATCCTGATCCTCTGTCTATTCTAATCATCTATGTCCTGTTTCAGTCAATTACTATCATCCTGATCCTCTGTGTATTCTAATTATCTCTGTCCTGTTTCAGTCAATTACTATCATCCTGATCCTCTGTGTATTCTAATTAACTGTGTCCTGTTTCAGTCAATATTACTATCATCCTGATCCTCTGTCTATTCTAATCATCTATGTCCTGTTTCAGTCAATTACTATCATCCTGATCCTCTGTCCATTCTAATTATCTATGTCCTGTTTCAGACAATATTACTGTCATCCTGATCCTCTGTCCATGCTGATTATCTATTTCCTGTTTCAGTCAATTACTATCATCCTCATCCTCTGTGTATTCTAATTATCTATGTCCCGTTTCAGTCAATTACTATCATCCTGACTCAGTGTCTATTCTAATTATCTATGTCCTGTTTCAGTCAGTTACTATCATCATGATCCTGTGTCTATTCTAATTATCTATGTCCTGTATCAGTCAATTACTATCATCCTGATCCTCTGTCCATTCTGATTTTCTATGACCTGTTTCAGTCAATTACTATCATCCTGATCCTCTGTCTATTCTAATTATCTATGTCCCGTTTCAGACAATTACTATCATCCTGATCCTCTGTCCATTCTAATTATCTATGTCCTGTTTCAGTCAATTACTATCATCCTGACTCGATGTCCATTCTGATTATCTATGTCCTGTTTCAGTCAATTACTATCATCCTGACTCTCTGTCCATTCTAATTATCTATGTCCTGTTTCAGTCAATTACTATCATCCTGATCCTCTGCCCATTCTAATTATCGATGTCCTGTTTCAGTCAATTACTATCATCCTGATCCTCTGTCCATTCTAATTTTCTGTGACCTGTTTCAGTCAATTACTATCATCCTTATCCTCTGTCCATTCTAATTATCTATGTCCTGTTTCAGTCAATTACCATCATCAAGATCCTCTCTCCATTCTAATTATCTATGCCCTGTTTCAGTCAATTACTATCATCCTGATCCTCTGTCCATTCTAATTATCACTGTCCCGTTTCAGTCAATTACTGTCATCCTGATCCTCTGAACATTCTAATTATCTATGTCCTGTTTCAGTCAATTACTATCAGCCTGATGCTCTGTCCATTCTAATTATCTGTGTCCTGTTTCAGTCAATTACTACCATCCTGATCCTCTGTCCATTCTAATCATCTATGTCCTGTTTCAGTCACTTACGATCAGCCTGATCCTCTGTCCATTCTAATTATCTATGTCCTGTTTCAGTCAATTACTATCAGCCTGATCCTCTGTCCATTCTAATTATCTATGTCCTGTTTCAGTCAATTACTATCATCCTGATCCTCTGAACATTCTAATTATCTGTGTCCTGTTTCAGTCAATTACTATCATCCTGAACCTCTGTCCATTCTAATTATCTATGTCCTGTTTCAGTCAATTACTACCATCAAGATCCTCTCTCCATTCTAATTATCTATGCCCTGTTTCAGTCAATTACTATCATCCTGATCCTCTGTCCATTCCAATTATCTCTGTCCCGTTTCAGTCAATTACTATCATCCTGATCCTCTGTACATTCTAATTATCTATGTCCTGTTTCAGTCAATTACTATCAGCCTGATCCTCTGTCCATTCTAATTATCTATGTCCTGTTTCAGTCAATTACTATCATCCTGATCCTCTGTCCATTCTAATTATCTATGTCCTGTTTCAGTCAATTACTATCATCCTGATCCTCTGTCCATTCTAATTATCTATGTCCTGTTTCAGTCAATTACTATCATCCTGATCCTCTGTCCATTCTAATTATCTATGTCCTGTTTCAGTCACTTACTATCAGCCTGATCCTTTGTCCATTCTAATTATCTATGTCCTTTTTCAGTCAATTACTATCATCCTGATCCTCTGTCCATTCTAATTATCAATGTCCTGTTTCAGTCAATTACTATCAGCCTGATCCTCTGTCCATTCTAATTATTTATGTCCTGTTTCAGTCAATTACTATCATCCTGATCCTCTGAACATTCTAATTATCTATGTCCTGTTTCAGTCAATTAGTATCATCCTGATCCTCTGTCTATTGTAATTATCTGTGTCCTGTTTCAGTCAATTACTATCATCCTGATCCTCTGAGCATTCTAATTATCTATGTCCTGTTTCAGTCAATTACTATCATCCTGAACCTCTGTTCATTCTAATTATCGTTGTCCAGTTTCAGTCAATGACTATCATCCTGATCCTCTGTCCATTCTAATTATCTATGTCCAGTTTCAGTCAATTACTGTTATCCTGATCCTCTGAACATTCTAATTATCTATGTCCTGTTTCAGTCAATTACTATCATCCTGATCCTCTGTCCATTCTAATTATCTCTGTCCCGTTTCAGTCAATTACTGTCATCCTGACCCTGTGTCCATTCTAATTATCTATGTCCTGTTTCAGTCAATTACTATCATCCTGATAATCTGTCCATTTTAATTATCTGTGTCCTGTTTCTGTCAATATTACTATCATCCTGATCCTCTGTGTATTCTAATTATCTATGTCCTGTTTCAGTCAATTACTATCATCCTGATCCTCTGTCTATTCTAATCATCTATGTCCTGTTTCAGGCAATTACTATCATCCTGATCCTCTGTGTATTCTAATGATCTATGTCCTGTTTCAGTCAATTACTATCATCCTGATCGTCAGTGTATTCTAATCATCTATGTCCTGTTTCAGTCAATTACTATCATCCTGATCCTCTGTGTATTCTAATTATCTATGTCCTGTTTCAGTCAATTACTATCATCCTGATCCTCTGTCTCTTCTAATTATCTATGTCCTGTTTCAGTCAATTACTATCATCCTGATCCTCTGTCTATTCTAATCATCTATGTCCTGTTTAAGTCAATTACTATCATCCTGATCCTCTGTGTATTCTAATCATCTATGTCCTGTTTCAGTCAATTACTATCATCCTGATCCTCTGTGTATTCTAATCATCTATGTCCTGTTTCAGTCAATTACTATCATCCTGATCCTCTGTGTATTCTAATTATCTGTGTCCTGTTTCAGTCAATATTACTATCATCCTGATCCTCTGTCTATTCTAATCATCTATGTCCTGTTTCAGTCAATTACTATCATCCTGATCCTCTGTCCATTCTAATTATCTATGTCCCGTTTCAGTCAATTAATATCATCCTGACTCAGTGTCTATTCTAATTATCGATGTCCGGTTTCAGTCAGTTACTATCATCCTGACTCTCTGTCCATTCTAATTATCTATGTCCTGTTTCAGTCAATTACTATCATCCTGATCCTCTGTCCATTCTAATTATCTATGTCCTGTTTCAGTCAATTACTATCATCCTGATCCTCTGTCCATTCCAATTTTCTGTGACCTGTTTCAGTCAATTACTATCATCCTTATCGTCTGTCCATTCTCATTATCTATGTCCTGTTTCAGTCAATTACTATCATCAAGATCCTCTCTCCATTCTAATTATCTATGCCCTGTTTCAGTCAATTACTATCATCCTGATCCTCTGTCCATTCTAATTATCTCTGTCCCGTTTCAGACAATTACTGACAGGATTTACTCCCATTTGGAAACAAATGGACTTATTAGCGAGAGGCAACATGGTTTTGTGAAGGGGAGGTCGCGTCTCTCTAATTTGATCGTGTTTTTTGAGGAAGTGACGAAGATGATTGATGAAGGAAGGGCAGTGGATGTTATCTAGATGGACTTCAGTAAAGCCTTTGACAAGGTCCCTCATGGCAGACTGGTACAAAAGGTGAAGTCACATGGGATCAGAGGGGGGCTGGCAAGATGGATACATAGCTGGCTCAGTCATAGAAGACAGAGGGTGCTTTTCTGAATGGAGGAATGTGACTAGTGGTGTTCCACAGGGATCAATGCTGGGACCTTTGCTGTCTGTAGTATATATAAATGATTTGGAGGAAAAAAATAGCTGGTCTGATAATTGGTTTGTGGATTACACAAAGGTTGGTGCAGTTGCAGACAGTGATGAGGATTGTCAGAGGATACAGCAGGATATCGATCGGTTGGAGACTTGGGCGGAGAAATGGCAGATGGAGTTTAATCCGGACAAATGTGAGGTAACGCATTTTGGAAGGTCAATGCAGGTGGGTAGTATACAGTAAATGGCAGAACCCTTAGGAGTATTGACAGGCAGAGAGTTCTGGGCGTACAGGTCCACAGGTCACTGAAAGTGGCAACGCAGGTGGATAAGGTAGTCAAGAAGGCATACGGCATGCGTGCCTTCATCGGTCGGGGCACAGAGTATAAAAATAGGCAAGTCATGCTGCAGCTGTACAGAACCTTAGTTAGACCACACTTCGAATATTGTGTGCAATTCTGGTCGCCACACTACCAGAAGGAAGTGGAGGCTTTGGAGAGGGTACAGAAGAGGTTTACCAGGATGTTACCTGGTCTGGAGGGCATTAGCTTTGAGGAGAGGTTGGATAAACTCGGACTGTTTTCACTGGAAGGACGGAGGTGTAGGGGCGACATGATAGAGGTTTACAAAGTTATGAGCGGCAAGGACAGAGTGGATATTCAGAAGCTTTTTCCCAGGGTGGAAGAGTCAGTTAAAAGGGGACATAGTTTTAAGGTGAGAGGGGTAAATTTTAGAGGGGATGTGCGAGGCAAGTTCTTTACACAGAGGGTGCTGAGTGCCTGGAACCTGTTGCCGAGGGAGCTTGTGGAAGCAGGTACCACAGAGACGTTTAAGAGGCATCTTGACAAATACATGAATAGGATGGGAATAGAGGGATCCGGACCCCGGAAGTACAGAAGGTTTTAGTTTGGGCAGGCATCAAGATTGGCACAGGCCTGGAGGACCGAATGGCCTGTTCCTGTTCTGTACTGTTCTTTGTTCTTTGTTCTTTTAGACAAGGAGACCAAGACTGTACGCAATACTCCATGTGCAGTCTCAGCAAGGCGGGATACAATTGTAGGCAGACATCTTTACTCCTGTATTCAAAACCCATTTGAGATGGAGGCCAACATACCATTTGCCTTCCAAATTGATTGGTGCACCTGCACATTTGCTTTCAGTGACTCATGCACAAGGAAACACAGGTCTCTTTGAAAATCAGCACGTCACAACCTCTCGCCAGTCAAGAAATATTCTGTCTTTCTGTTTTGGTTTTACCGGAGTGGAGCACTTGATACTTATTCATATTATATTCCAGCTGCCATGTTCTTGCCCACTCACTTAGCCTGTCCAAATCCACTTGCAGCCTCCTTGCATCCTCTTCACAACCTACTTTCCCACCTAGTTTTGTGTCATCAACAAATTTGTAAATATTACATTTGGTCCACAAATTCAAATTATTTGTATAGATTGTGAACTGCAGTGGCCCTAGTACTGATCCTTGTGTTACCCCACTAGTAACAACCTGCCATCCGGAGAATGACCCGTTGATTCCTGATCTCTCTTTTCTGTCTGTTAACCAGTTCTCAATCCATACCAGCATATTGCCCCCAATCCCATGTGCTGTAATTTTATTTACTAATCACCTGTGTGGGACCTTACCAATAGCCTTCTATAGGTCCAAATGCACCACACCTGCTGGTTCTCCTTTAGTAATGCAGCAAGTAACATCCTCAAAAAACTTCTATAGGTTTGTTACAAAGGTCGGCGCAACATCGAGGGCCGAAGGGCCTGTACTGCGCTGTAATGTTCTAATTCCAATTCTAATTCTCACATAATACCCCTTTCATAAATCCACGTTGACTCTGCCAATTTTACTATTATTTTCGAAGTGTCCAGTTATCACATCCTTGACAATAGATTCGAACATTTTCCCTATTACTGATGTTAAACTAACAGACTTGCAGTTCTCATTCTCCCTCTCCCACCCTTCTTAAATAGTGGGGTTACATTTGTTACTTACCAGTCCTCAGGAACTCTTCCCGAATCGAGAAGTTTGAACGATTCCCATAAATACATCAACCATCTATAATGCCACCTCCTTTAACACTCTGGGATGTAGCTCATCTGTTCCAGGGATTTATCAGCCTTCAATCCAGTTACATTTTCAAGTACTACCTCTTTGCCAACACTAAATTGACAATTTGCCCCCGTACCTTCATGGTTTCCCTTGTTCAGATTGAACACCCTAGTTTCAGATTTATCACATTCAAATGGAATGTGAAATTCTATCATAATATGGTCATTATTTCCCAAAAGTTCCTTTATAGCAGTGTTATAAACTAATCCTTTCTCGTTACATAAAATAGCCCGATTCTTAGTCCTTCAATGTTCTGCTCCAGAAACCCATCTCGTACACACTCCAGTAAATGTAGATCATACTTCACTCATTTACTTGAAGTTTTCGATCATGTAACAGAGACGGTTGATGAAGGGAATGCCGTGGATATTGTTTATATGTATTTTAAGAACGTGTTTGATAAGGTACCACGTAAAAGGCTGGTTCGCAAAATTGAGGCTCATGGAATAAGAGGATCATTGTCAAATCGGATTAAGGATAGAAAACAGCGAGTGGTAATAAATGGTTGTTTTTAAGTTTGGAGGATGGTAGACAGTGGGAGTTCCCCAAAGTTCAGTGTTGGGGCCATTGTGATTTTGCGGTATATAAATGACTCAGTTCTTGTAATACACAGTAGAATCTCCAAATTTGCCAATGCCACCAGCTTTGAGATTTCTGAGCCAGTCCCAGCGCTAATCACATGTTTTAGACTGTACATTCTCTCTCTCCAGCTCTCTGTCACAAAATTCCTACCTAGACTTTGCAATAACCACAGGCATCTGGCCGATTGTAATCTCTCTCTGTCTCCAAATCTCCTACCCAGTCCCAGCAACGATCGCTCAACTGAGTTTGTCATTTCTCACAAACCAAGTGAGCCAAGCCGATGATCCAGATCTCTGTGATCGCCCTCCTACACAACTGTAAGATCTGATCAACGGTCACAGATTAACCAAAAGGAGGGTGAAGAGTCACAAGCAGTTAATTGAGTAATAACAGTTCAAATACAGCACAAAATCAGATTAGAAACAGGAGACATATGACCTGTCACAGGTGATGGCTTTCTGGCTACAGATTAGTTATTGGAAGCGAGTATGAAAGACGATATAGCAGGGCACATAGAAAAATTCAAGGTGATCAGGTAGAGTCAACATGGTTTTGTGAAAGGGAAATCATGTTTAACCAATTGATTGGCGTTCTTTGAAGAAGTAACATGTGCGGTGGCGAAAGGGAAACTGGTGGATGTACTGTACTTAGATTACCAGAAGGCATTTGATAATGTGTCACATCAAATGTCAATGCGGAAAATAAAAGCTCATGGTTAAAGGGGCAACATATTGGCATGGATAGAAGATTGGCTAGCTAACAGGAAACAGAGCGCAGACAAGAATTGCTAATTAATATAAACACAAGAAATGCTGGAACCACTCAGCAGGTCTGGCAGCATCTGTGGAAAGAGAAGCAGAGTTAACGTTTCGGGTCAGTGACCCTTCTTCGGAACTAGAGTATTGTGTACAGTATTAGTCTCCTTATTTAAGGAAGGATGTAAATGCGTTGGAAGCAGTTTAGAGAAGGTTTACTAGACTAATATCTGGAATGGGTGTGCTGTCTTATGCGGAAAGGCTGGAAAGGCTCGGCTTACATCAGCTGGAGTTGAGGGAATTAAAAGGTGGCTTGATAGAAACATATAAGATCCAGAGGGGGGCAGAGCAAGTGAAGGCGACAAAGAGAGAAACAGAAAGAGAGAAAGAGAAAGAGCGAGAGAGAGATAGAGCTCAGCTCATCTGCTGCTGAAACACTCATCCATGCCTTTCTACCACGAGATTTGACTATTCTAGCACACTCCTGGCTGGTCTCCCACATTCTACTCACTGCAACTTTGTGGTCATCAAAAACTCTGCTGGCATCTTCTAATTTATACCAAATTCTGTTCACCCAACAACCCTGTGCTCACTGACCTACATTGACTCTTGGTCCAGTAACACTTTAATTTTAATATGATATCGTATTATAATATGATATATAATAGGATATGATATAATATGCTAGAAGTAGCCGGCTGTGCAATTCACGTCATTTTATGAAACCAGGTTACCATAGCGTTGGCACCAGCGGGGCCAAAGATAGAAAATCACAGCAGGGGAAGATAGGGATTTAAAACAACTCACTTTATGAAGGAAATTGGACATAAAGATTTTCAAGAATATGGAATATGGACAGGGGAATGAGATTAATTGGAGGGGCGAGCCATGGAGAGATTCAAACACAAAAATGAGAATATTACAAATAAGGTGCTGTCAGACCGGGAGTCAATGTAGATCAGTGAGCACAGAGATGGTGGGTGATCGGGATTTGGTGTGAGTTAGGATACAGGCAGCAGAGTTCTGGATGGTCTGTGGTTTATGGAGTTTTATAACTGGGAGGTGACCAGGATCGATTTGGAATAGTCAAATGTGGATTTAACAAAGGTACAGATGAGGGTTTATGCAGCAGATCAGCTGAGGCAGAGGTGGAGACATGTGATATGACAGAGGTGGGAGTCGGCACGGTTGATGACGGAGAGAAGATGGAGATGAACTCAGCTCAGGGTTATGTAGAACACAGAGGTTGTAAACAGTCTGGTTCAGCCTCAGACATTAGCCAGGGTGGGGGATGAGTTTGACAGATAGGGGATGGAGTTTGTATGGAAACCAATGACACCGGCTTCCGGCTTCCCGAAGTTTACATTACAGAACCGTATTTCAGCGATCTCCTGGCTGGAAATAGAAACAGCAGCAGAAGCAAAGATGAGACAGTAAATGACAAAATCTGTAATACTATTTGCAATGGTTTATAGAGCTAATAGTTGGAGATAGTCACCAAGAATAATAACAGCAGCAAGCAGGGTAGAGTAAATGACAGGAGCAGTAATGCAGTTAAAAACAGTTTATAGAATTAATAGCTGGACAGAGAGAGAGAGAGAGAGAGAGAGAGAGAGAGAGAGAGAGAGAGAGAGAGAGAGAGAGAGAGAGAGAGAGAGAGAGAGAGAGAGAGAGAGAGAGAGAGAGAGAGAGAGAGAGAGAGAGAGAGAGAGAGAGAGAGAGAGAGAGAGAGACTTACCAGGGACACCAACAATAGCGAGAATGGGATAGTAAATGTATTGAATAATCTTAAGTGCGAGATGGAATCGCGAGTTTAATGAGAACCAATCATAATATGTAGAAAGAATGTAGATATCCCAGGATAGACTCCTGTCCATTGTTGTAGCATTCCAATCTATTGTTCCCAGATTCTGATCCATCCTCTCCCTCTCTCTGGAGCCGCTGACCAATGTTAGTGCCCGGGTTATGCTCCAGTTCACAGTATGGAATCACACATTGAAAGGAGCACCATTTTAATAGAAGATGGAAACCCGCCAGTGACACAATTAGGATCCATGGAGACTGACATTAATTACAGTCACTGAACAAACAGATTCAGTTAACCACTTTCAATCCAGGCACTTTCTGTATCACAATAAAGTTGAACATTTACCCAGTCTGGATGGGATGTATGAGGGTTGCTGAGGGAAGGAATGGTGGAAATAGCAGTGGAACTGGCCAGAATCATTCAATTCTCCTTGGATATGGGAGTGGTGACAGAGGACTGGAGGTTGCAAATGTTACAACCTGTTTAAAAAAGGACAGATAGGATAAACTCTACAATTATTAACCAAACATACTAGTGTCACCACTGGGGAAGAATCTCGAGGTGACAACCCAGGAGAAAAATATTTGTTACTTGCAAAACCAGTGGATAGTAACTGTCTAGCAACATGGATATGCTGATGGACAATCATGTCTGGCAAAATTCAACAACATCAACTTATATTTATCTAATGCCTTTAACATTGTAAAACATCCCAAGGTGCTTCACAGGAGCATTAAGAAGCAAAGTATAACGCTGAGACACTACAGGAGATATTAGGTCAGATGGCCAACAGCTTAGTCAAAGAGGTAGGTTTTAAGGTGTGTCTGAAAGGAGGAAAGCGATGTGGAGAGGCGAAGAGGTGCAGGGAAGATATTACACAGCTTAGGGACCCGGCAGCTGAAGGCACGGCCGCCAGTGGTGCAGTGATTAAAATCAGGGATGCACAAGAGGCCAGAATTAGAGGAGCACAGATATCTCTGTGGATTGTGGAGCCGGAGGAGATAACAGAGGTAGGGAGGGACGAGGCAATGGAGGGATGTCAAAACAAGGTGGAGAATTTTAAAATCAATACATTGCTTGACTGGGAGACAATGTCAGTCTTTGGTTGATGAACCGGACTTGGTGTGAGCTAAGACATGGGCAGCAGATTTTTGGATGACCTCACGTTTACAAGAGAGTAGATGTGGGAGATCAGCCAGGAGTAAGATGTAATAGTCACATCTGGAGTTGACAAAAGCACGAATGAGGTTTCAGCAGCAGATGGACTGAGCATTGGTGAAGTCGGGTGATGTTACTGAGGTGGAAATAGGCGGTTGTAATTATATCCTGAAAATGAGGTTAAAGCTCATTTTGTGGCGAAATGTGACACCAAGGTTGCAAACAGACTGTCTGAATCTCAGACTGTCACCAGGGAGAGGGATGGAATCAATAGCAAGGGAACAGAGTTGGAGTGGGGAGTCAAAACAATGATTTCCGTCTTCCCAATATTTAATATTGACTAAGGAACAGTAAACAGAGAGAAGTAGTGAAACGTTGTTGTTCAGACTCGATGGGAGTATACAGTGGTGTTCCCCAGGACTCGGTATTAGGATCGCTGCTCTTTTTGCTCTTGGAAAACACGAGGTGGGTAGGACAGAGACCCCTCCTCCTCCCGCTTTACAGAGCTTCCCCTATCTGCAGCCTCTGCTCCATTTGTTGGTCATGTTACAGACCCAGAGACACTGCAACTACAGTCCCCATACCTCGTCCAGAGTTGGGTCACCAAATCCTCTGCCGTCCCTGAATGTCTGCAGCAGCTCACAACACAACCTCCAGAAAACCATCCACAGCACCTCCACTAACTTTACAATAGCAGAAGCAAGTCAAAAGCCTGTAAGTTGGATGCCTGGTCCAGCAGTGCAGCTCACACCATTTTATTGATCCAAACTTCCATAGCACAAGTGGAGCTGGAGAGATGAAATGTGTGGTCAGGGAGAGAGACAGAGGGAAACAAACTCACTTTAAAAAGTGAATTAGAAAAAGACTTTAATATGAACAAGTTTCAGGAATATTGGAAATGGACAGGGGATTGGGATAATCAGAGCGGTGTGGCCATGGAGGGATTTGATCATACGATATAATACTTTATAATACTCTGCTCTCTTGTGCATCCCTGATTTTAATCACTGCACCACTGGCGGCCGTGCCTTCGGCTGACGGGTCCCTAAGCTGTGTAATATCTTCCCTGCACCTCTTCGCCTCTCCACATCGCTTTCCTCCTTTCAGACACACCTTAAAACCTACCTCTTTGACTGAGCTGTTGGTCATCTGACCTAATATCTCCTGTAGTGTCTCAGCGTTATACTTTGCTTCTTAATGCTCCGGTGAAGCACCTTGGGATGTTTTACAATGGTAAATACATTATATAAATATAAGTTGTTGTTGTTGAATATTGTCAGACATGATTTTTCATGAGCACATCCATGTTGCTAGCCAGTTACTATCCACTGGTTTTCCAAGTAACAAATATTTTTCTCCTGGGTTGTCACCTCGAGATTCTTCCCCAGTGGTGACACTAGTATGTTTGGTTAATAATTGTAGAGTTTATCCTATCTGTCCTTTTTTAAACAGGTTGTAACATTTGCAACCTCCAGTCCTCTGTCACCACTCCCATATCCAAGGAGAATTGAATGATTCTGGCCAGTGTCTCTGCTATTTCCACCATTCCTTCCCTCAGCAACCCTCATACATCCCATCCAGACTGGGTAAATGTTTTACTTTATTGTGATACAGAAAGTGCTGGATTGAAAGTGGTTAACTGAACCTGTTTGCTCAGTGACTGTAATTAATGTCAGTCTCCATGGATCCTAATTGTGTCACTGGCGGGTTTCCATCTTCTATTAAAATGGGACTCCATTCAATGTGTGATCCCATACTGTGAGCTGGAGCATAACCCGGGCACTAACATTGGTCAGCGGCTCCAGAGAGAGGGAGAGGATGGATCAGAATCTGGGAACAATAGATTGGAATGCTACAACAATGGACAGGAGTCTATCCTGGGATATCTACATTCTTTCTACATATTATGATTGGTTCTCATTAAACTCGCGATTCCATCTCGCACTTAAGATTATTCAATACATTTACTCTCCCATTCTCGCTATTGTTGGTGTCCCTGGTAAGTCTCTCTCTCTCTCTCTCTCTCTCTCTCTCTGTCCAGCTATTAATTCTATAAACCGTTTTTAACTGCATTACTGCTCCTGTCATTTACTCTACCCTGCTTGCTGCTGTTATTATTCTTGGTGAATATCTCCAACTATTAGCTCTATAAACCATTGCAAATAGTATTACAGATTTTGTCATTTACTGTCTCATCTTTGCTTCTGCTGCTGTTTCTATTTCCAGCCAGGAGATCTCTGAAATACGGTTCTGTAATGTAAACTTCGGGAAGCCGGAAGCCGGTGTCATTGGTTTCCATACAAACTCCATCCCCTATCTGTCAAACTCATCCCCCACCCTGGCTAATGTCTGAGGCTGAACCAGACTGTTTACAACCTCTGTGTTCCACATAACCCTGAGATGAGTTCATCTCCATCTTCTCTCCGTCATCAACCGTGCCGACTCCCACCTCTGTCATATCACATGTCTCCACCTCTGCCTCAGCCGATCTGCTGCATAAACCCTCATCTGTACCTTTGTTAAATCCACATTTGACTATTCCAAGTCTATCCTGGTCACCTCCCAGTTATAAAACTCCATAAACCACAGACCATCCAGAACTCTGCTGCCTGTATCCTAACTCACACCAAATCCCGATCACCCACCATCTCTGTGCTCACTGATCTACATTGACTCCCGGTCTGACAGCACCTTATTTGTAATATTCCCATTTTTGTGTTTGAATCTCTCCATGGCTCGCCCCTCCAATTAATCCCATTCCCCTGTCCATATTCCATATTCTTGAAAATCTTTATGTCCAATTTCCTTCATAAAGTGAGTTGTTTTAAATCCCTATCTTCCCCTGCTGTGATTTTCAATCTTTGGCCCCGCTGGTGCCAACGCTATGGTAACCTGGTTTCATAAAATGACGTGAATTGCACAGCCGGCTACTTCTAGCGTGGTCAGCACAGTGTCCCATGTTGGACAGGGCGCTGGTGTGGTCAGTACAGTGTCCCATGTTGGACAGGGCGCTGGTGTGGTCAGTACAATGTCCCATGCTGGACAGGGCTCCAGTGTGGGCAGCACAGCGCCCCATTCTGGCCACTCTCTAGAGTGGCCAGCACAGTGTCCCATGCTGGGCAAGGGTCTAGTCCTGTTGTAACATGCATGTGATGCTCATATGAGGAGGGTTTGAATGTGACGTCATTGAGCGATTCTGACAGCTTTGATGTACGTCTTTGAAACCTGGTCTGTGCATGTCCACTGACCACCTGTGTTAGTCGCTCTCAGCTGAACATACATTCAGCAGCACGAGGAAACCCCTCTTGTGTTATTTAAAATGACCAGGCATCCAGTTTACAGGTGAGAGGCTTTTGACTTACTTCTGCTGTTGTAAATTTAGTGGAGGTGCTGTGGATGGTTTTCTGGAGGTTGTGTTGTGAGCTGCTGCAGACATTCAGGGAGGACAAAGGAATTTGGTGACTCAACTCTGGACGAGGTATGTGGACTGTAGTTAGAGTGTCTCTGGGTCTGTAACACGAACAACAAATGTGGCAGAGGCTGCAGATAGGGGAAGCTCTGTAAAGAGTAAGGAGGAAGGGGAATCTGCCCTACCCACTCCGGGTTTTCTAAGAGCACTTTTCCTACCTACTCCTAACCCAGGAGCAGTGTGTGAGGTGACTCTGATTCAGTAACGATGCGCTCACAGAGCTGTGTCACGTCCTGTAAGACGACCTGGAGCCTCAGACCAGGGTGAGGACGTAGCTGTCAGTGGCTGTTAAGATCACAGTTTCATTGAACTTCTATGCATCTGGATCTTTCCAGGCAGGAGCAGGAGACATATCTAACATTGAGTCACAGAGAGTGATAGAGACATCTACGACACAGGAGGAGGCCATTCGGCCCCTCCGTGCCATCTCTGTGTGGAACCATTCAGTCAGTCCCACTCTCCCACTCAATCCCCGTATCCCTGCAAGTTCATTTCCTTCAGGTGCCCATCCAGTTTCCTTTTGAAATCATTGATTGTCTCGGCTTCCAACACCCTCCTTGGCAGTGAGTTCCAGCTCAGTAACATACACTTTGTAAAAAAGTTCTTCCTCGTATTCCCACTGCATCTCTTACCCAAAACCTTCCATCTCTGTCCCCGAGTCCGTGTTTCATCAGTTAATGGGAACCGTTTTTCCTTGTCTATTTTATCTTCTTCTTCTTTGGCCTCCTTGTCTCGGCACACAATGGGTAAGTGCCTGGTGGTGGTCAGTGGTTTGTGAAGCAGTGCCTGGAGTGGCTTGTAAAGGCCAATTCTAGAGTGACAGACTCTTCCACAGGTGCTGCAGATAAAATTGGTTGTTGGGTCTGTCCCACAGTTGGCTTATCTAATCTTACCTCAGCCTATCATAATCTTGTACACCTTTATCATACCTCTCTCATTCTCCTTTACTCCAGGGAGAACAACTCCATCTTCTCCAAACTAACCTTGGAACTAACCATCCCGCTCCCCCGCTCCACACCACACCACCCCCCCTCCAGCCCCACAATCCCTGGAACCATTCTGGTAAATCTGCTCTGCACCCTCTCACGGACCTTCACATCCTTCCTAAAATGTGCTGACCAGAACTGGACACAGTTCTCTAGTTGGGGCCTAACCAATGCTTTATAAAATTTCAGCACAACTTCCCTGCTTTTGTATTTTTGCCTCTAATCATGAAGCCCAAGATCTGATTGGCTTTCCTTAACACTCTCCTGATATGTCTTTCCACCTTTAATGATCAATGCATATCGAGCCCCAGGTCCCTCTGTTCCTGCACAATCTTTAGAACTGTCCCATTAAGTCTATATTGCTTTCCTATTCCATCTGATAAAATACATCACCTCACACCCCTCTGTATTAAGTTCCACCTGCCACTTCTCTGGCCATTCTGCTAGCCTATCTATATCCTGTTATAGGCAGTTTGCATCATCCTCACTGTTTACCACATCTCCAAGTATGGTATCATCGGAACATTTTGAAATTCTAATCTGAATTCCAAGATCCATCTCATTTATATATATAGCAAAAAAAAAATCAGTTGGTCCTCGCACTGACCCTTGTTAAACATCACTGTCTACCATCCTCCAGTGTGAAAAACGACCGTTCACCAGCACTCTGCCCGAACTATCTCTTCTTTGAAGGTAGCCCATTGTTCAGCTCCTGTTTTCCTGCCAAACGTTGACTCTAATTTATTCGCCCCAGCTCAATTTTTACACCGGTTGACTTGTTGAAGTTGACTTTCTCATAGTTAATTATTCTTACTCTGGGTTGCTCTTTGTCCTTTCCCATAGTCAACAAAAACCTTATGATACAATGATCATTGTCCCCTAAATGTTCTCCTACTGATACTTAATCCACTTGGGTCCAGCTCATTCGCGAGAACCAGGTCTAGCAGTGCCTCCTTTCTCGTTGGACTGGCAACATATTGTCGTTTAAAAGTTTCCTGCACACACTGTAGTAACTCCTGCCTCCCTCCGCCCTTTACATTACTACTATCCCAGTCCATATTAGGATAATGAATGTTCCCCCATTGTAACTACTCTATAATTCTTGCATCTTTCAGTAATTTTCTTGCAGATTTGTTCCTCCACATACTTCCCATTAGCTGATGGCCTATAGACAACACCGAGCAATGTAAATGCACCTTTTTTTGTTCTTTTGCTCTATCCAAATAGATTCTGTCCTTCACCCACCCACGCACCCACCCACCCCCACTCCCACCTCCCCATACACGCCCCCGGGACTTTCTCTCTCTCCAGCATTATAATGTTCTCCTGAATCAATACCACCACCCTTACTGCTTTTCTCCCTTTCTTATTTTTCCTGAACACCTTGTATCCAGGAATATTTAACACCCAGTTCTGCCCTTCTTTGAGCCAGATCTCTGTCATAGCCACAACATCATATTTTCATTTGGCAATCTGCACCTGTACCTCACCAGTCTTATTAACCACACTCCGTATTCACATACATGCACATCAACCCTGATGTAAACTTTATTACTTCCTCCCTTACTCAGACCTCAACTAATAAATTTCTAAACTCTACTATAGTGTTATCCGTCTCTCCCAGTATTCTGTGCACTTTAGAATTCCTATCTGATGTTTACTCCTGGTTCCCACACACATGCCAATTTAGTGTTAACCCTCTCCAATAGCACTAACATATCACCCTGCAAGGAAATTAGTCCAGCTCTGTTCAGGTGCAACCGTCCGGCCGGTACAGATCCCACATTCTCCAGAACTGGTCTCAGTGTCCAGAAGTCTAAACCTCACCGCTTCTGCAGCATCCTCCCAGCCACACATCCATCTGTACTATCCTTCTATTTCTATACTCATTCGCACGGTGTACTGGGAGTAATCCGGAGACTATTACTTTGAGAGGCTAACTTCTTTCCCAGCGCACGGAATTCTGACTGCAGGACCACCTCCCTCTTTCTGCCCAGTTCATTCGTACCGATGTGGACGATCACAGCTGGCTGTTCACCACCACCCCCTTCCCACTCCACGCCCCCCCGCCCCCCCCCCCCCACCCGCCACGTTCAGGATGCTCTGCAGCTGCTCAGTGATATCCTTGACCCTGACACCAGGGAGGAAACACATCATCCTGGATATATGTCTGCGGCATCAGAAATGCTGGTCTGATCCCGTGACTATCGAATCTCCTGTCACTGTCAAGATTCTACATTGTACTCTTCCCTGTACCTCCCCCCCCCCCACCCCCACCCCCCCTTACAGCTGAGACAGCCCTGGTACCATGGCCTTGTCTCTGGCTGAACTCCGCAGATGAAACATCACTTTCCTCAGTTTTGAATACTGGTTGGAGTGTGAGATGCACTCTGGGGTCTCCTGTGCTACCTGTCTGATTCTTCTTGACTATCTGGTGATCACCCATTCCCTCTCTCCCTGCATGCCCTTAAGCTGTGGGGTCACCACATCTAGAAACGTGCTCTCCACAAATCACTCAAACTCACGTTTACACCACAGTGACATCCAAAGTCCCACCATCTGCAGCTTGTACATCATCACAGACAGCAGGATGGGGGAGAGGTGTGAGTTAAGCAGGGACATAAGGCAGGAACATAGCACCTTCCTGAATTCTCTCGGTGATGCCGGATGCTGCGAGCTCTGTCACAATTGTTCCCATGAGGGGGAGAACTATCTCCTCCCTCAGGCTCAGGGGATGAAGGTAAACCTGGTCCCCGCTGGTTCAATGCTGCTCCCTGTGATTATCGGCCACCTTGTCCTGTCAGAGAGGGGGCAGAAAGTCAGTGATTCTTTTGCACTGTGTTTGGGTGATGTGCCTGTCGTAACTGGATCGCTGCTGGTATGTGAAGGCAGTGAGAGGTGGATGTGAGGCTGGTATCAGTGGAAGGTGCGTGAGGGTGAGGTGGAGTATGTGAATGTTAGCTGTGAGTCCTGAGTGTTAGGGACTGTTGATGGGTGAGTGATGTAGTTGTGATACATTGAGCAGTGTGAGAGGTTGGTGGTTTTGGGGGTAGGAGATGCCATGTGGAGATGAATTCACTGACATTGACCACCCGTGTGAGCTCATTAAACTTCTCTGGCACCGCTGCCAGGTCCTCAGGGACAGACATCTTGCATTGACCTCCCTGGCCACCTGCTCCCATTCCCTGTGGAGTGCGTTTCTTGAGGGTCTCCACCCCACCCCATAGAAACATGGCCTCTCTTCTCCTGTCACCCACCATGACTAAGGCCTCCAGCACCACATCCGTGAACCACAGAGCCCTTTCTCTGACTTAGTATTCCATCTACCTTTTCTCCAATTGCAGCATTCACAGTCAGCAGCAGCAGCCTACTGTGATTCAGTGCAGCTACCCTTTAAGAGGGACAGACTGCCTTTTCGGGCTCAATCCTGTCGAAAACATGTGCTAGCCTCAGACCCAGTTAGGTCTCCTGTTAAGTGTGCAGACAGACAGCAGTGCGGGTCACACTGAGCGGCCCGTAGAATTCATGGAAATGAGGAGGCCGCAGGAATTTTGCGTCACCTGCCTCAACAGGAACGGGCATGGGCAGCTCATCACCCTTCTGCCCAAAAACCGATGCAATCCCGGTTTTCTCTCTCTTTCAATTTTCCTTTCCCCCTTTCCCCCTTTCTCACTCTCTCTCCCTTTACTCTGTCTCCTGCTCATAGAATTAGAGACAGATGCAGCACAGAAGGAGGCTGTTCGGCCCTTTGTGTTAGTGCTGTCTCTTTGAAAGAGCTGTCTTATTATTACTACTCTCCTCCTTTTTCCCCAGACTATTTTTTATCGCCTTTTCCAGTCTTTTTTTATTAAATTCTCTTTTGAAAGATATTATTGAATCTGCTTCCATCATGTTTTCAGGCAGTGAATTCCAGATCCCAAGCACTCGCTGTGAAGGAAAATTCTCCTCAATTCACCTCTGGTTCTTTGTCAATTACCTTCAATCTGTGTCTTCTTAATACTGAACTTTCTGACACTGGAAACAGATTCACATTAATTACCCTATCAAAACCCTTCATGATTTTGAATTCTAGATTATATCTCCCCTTACCCTTCACTGCTCTAAAGAGAACAATCCCAGCTTTTCCAATCTCTCCATGAGATCCCTGGTACCAATCTAGTATATCACCTCTGTTTCTTCACTAAGTCTTTGACGTCCTTACCAAAGTGTGGTGATCAGAATTGGACACAGTTCTCCAGCTGGAACCTAACCAATTATGTATAAAAATCAGCATTTCCTCCTGAGTTTTATTACTCTGTGCTGTGTTTATAAAGCCAAGGACACGATATGTTGTTATTTTTTAGCAGCCTTCTCAGTGTCCGCCTGCCTCAGAAATTAGTACAGCCCGAGATCTGTCCATTCCACCACCCACATTAGTTTGCCTTTCCTCATATTTCCTACCGATATGTATCACTTCACAGTTCAATGTGTAAAGTTCAATCTGCCGGGTGACTGGCCATTTCACCAGTCACTCTCTGTCCTCATTGGGACAGACCAGGCTCCATCCTCAGACTGTGCTGAGTAAGCGGCTTTCACCCAATGTTGTACTGAGCTCCAAATAGAGCAGAAAAGACTCACTTCTATCCCCGGCTTGTGTTAATCCCACCCGGTGTGGCACTGACACACACAGACAGGAGGAAAGAACCAATTCTATTCCCGGTGTGTCTTAATCCCACCCGGTGTGGTTCTGACCCACACAGACAGCAGGAAAGACTCAATTCAATCCCTGGCCAGTGTTAATCTCACCCGGTGTGGTACTGACCCAGGCACAGAGATCAGGAAAGACCCAATTCTGTCCCCGGCTTGTGTTAATTCGACCCAGTGTGGTATTGACCCACACAGAGAGCAGGAAAGACCCAATTCTGTCCCCGGCTTGTGTTAATTCGACCCAGTGTGGTATTGACCCACACAGAGAGCAGGAAAGACCCAATTCTACCCCGGCCTCTTAATCCCACACAGTGTGGTACTGACTCATACATACACACAGAGAGCAGGAAAGGACCAATTCTATCCCTGATCTGTCTCACTCCCACCCGATGTGGTAATGACCCCCACGTACACACAGAGAGCAGGAAAGGACCATTCTCTCCCTGATCTGTGTCATTCCCACATAGTGTGGTACAGACACAGCAAGACATTTCTATTTCTCTCCCTGGACTGTGCGAATCCAACATGTTGTGTTAATGACCCCCACACACAGAGCAGGAGATTTCCATCTCTCTCCCTCGCCTGTGCTAATCCAACAAGGTATGTTCCAAGTGCAAGTAACGATCAGCCTCTGCTTAAAATTGCTGTCCGTCTATCCCTGATCTGTGTTACTTCCACACAGTGTGGTACTGACCAAACAAACAGAGCAGGAAAGGACTAATTCTCTCCCTCATCTGTGTTAATCCAACATGATGTTTTCCTGAACCATATCAAAGTGCAAGTAATGATCAGCCTCTGCTTAAAATTGTTGACTGTCTGTTGTACAAATCAGGTAAGGTTTCAATGGTTTCTGTTTCCACAGACTCAAAGAATCATACAGCACGGAGGAGGCTATTTGGCCCATCGTGTCTGTGCATGCTGTTTGAAGGAGCAATCCAATTTGTCCCTCTCCTCTACACAATTACCACTTCGCTGAAAATCTCCCCTGATACTATTGAATCAATTCTCTTTTTAAAATTTATTATTGAATCTGCTTCACCACTCTTTCAGGTTGTGAATTCCGGTTTATAATAGATCAATGCATTTTTGTTGGCCCATCACCTTAAAATGTGTCCTCTGGTTACTGAAAGTACTTCCAATGAAACCAAATTCTCTGTCTTTACTCCACCAAATACTGTTCAAGATTTTGCATATCTCTATTCAATCTCCATTTCACATTCCTGCTCGAAAGAGAACAATTCCAGTTTACAGTCAAGGGACACGAGATAGAGGGGAGGGGGTAGACTTCAGCTCGGACTCAAACACAAAACACCATCACCTCCACATTCCCCTCCTCCGAGCCAAATACCATCTAGACTTGGACAGAAATCACCATTCCTTCATCATCACTGGGTTAAAAGCCTGAAATCCTTTCTGTAACAGCATTGTGGGAACACCTTCACCACACGGACTGCAGTGGTTCAGGATGAAGGCCCATCATTTCCTCATGGTAACCAGGCATGGGGAAGTAATGCCAGCCTTGTCAGTATCACTCATATCTTGAGAACAAATAGACAGGAAATAAAATGTTAATAAAATCAATGTGTTTGTAACTGACTGATTGAAGTGATCAAAAAGAGAGACGTCATAACCCAATATAGCAAATTGTCAACACAATTCATCTCACCTGGCCCTTGTGTTTGCCTTTCTTCTGTTACCTGTGTGAGGATACAAGTAACAATGAGCCGCTGGCTCAAGAACTGCTGGACATCAATTGTACACACGAAATAAGGACTCAATGGATTCTGTTACCATAGAATCGGAGAATCACAAAGCATGGAAGCAGTCCATTGTCCCATCGTACCTGTGCCATCTTTGAAAGAGCTATTTATTTTGCCCCTCTTTCCTCCTCTTTTCCCAAAGCCCTGCAAATCCCCCTCTGCAGCATTTATCCAGTTCCCCTTTGAAACTTGCTCTTGAATCTACTTCCAGCACATCTTCAGGCCGTGTATTCCAGATTAAAGCAACTTACTGTATAAAAAAATGTTTTCCTTATGGCACCTCTGCATCTTTTGCCAAGTATTTTGAGTCTTGTTATCGGTCCTTTTCCCAAAGGAAACAGTTTACCCTTACTCTGTCAAAACCGCACATAATTGTGATCTGTTCCATTAAATTCCCCCCTTTACCTGATCTACTCTGATTCCTGTTTCTGTAGTCTCCCCATGTTCCTGAACTCCCACATTCCTGGACCATTCCAGTAAATCTCCTCTGCACCTTCTCCAACATTCTGACATCCTTTCTAATAAGTAATGCTCAGAATTGGACACAATTCCTGAACTGAGACCTAAACAGTGATTTACAAAGTTTCAGTTAACTTCCTTCCTTTTGCACGCTATGCCTCTATTTATAAAGCTCGATATCCTGGATGTGTTTTTAGTAATTTTAACGACTTGTTCTGCTATATTCAAAGACATCTGTTCATGCACCCAATTTAAAACTGCCCCGTTTCATTTACATTGCCTCACCTTATTCTTCCTCCCTTACCCCATGTCTGCACTAAATTTCATCTGCTTCATTTCCTCATTTCATCGGTCTCCCTGAATCCTTCTAATATCATCCTCTTTTTTTTTTTTGCATTTCCGAGTTTCTGTCACCTGAGTACATTGAAATTATGCCTTTTATAGATAAGTAAATGTCACACACAAACACAATACACGGATATATATTTATGTATGTTTCTATCAAGAAGCAATGGCCCGAATACCGACCATTGGGGACCATCACTGTATAATCTCCTTCACTGTCTTAGCAACAATAGATCACCACTTCCCTCTGTATTCTGTTCCTTAGCCAATGTCATATCCACACTGTCACTGCCTCTTGAATCCATGAGGTTCAGACTTCCTAACAAATCTATTAAATGGCATTTGATTCCACGACTTTTGATTGTTCATATACAAAGTAGCAACCATGCTATCCGCAGCAACACTCTCCATTACTGCATCAAAGAATTTGATCAAGTTTTTCAGACATGATTTGCCACTAATTTATCTTCTGGACCTTCTTGTCATTTATAAACTCATGCTATTTAAACCACAATTATCTTGTCCCAGATTACAGACTCTACAAGCTTCCCCAACATTTCAGTGAGGTTAGACTGATGGGTCAGTATTCCAGGGTGTAGTCTATCACTACTGTTTTGAACAGGGTGTAGAATTTGCAACACTTCAGTCCTCTGACATCACTGCCATATCCAAGGAGGATTGGACGATTCGGGCCAGTGGCTCCGCTATTTCCAACATTCCTTCCCTCAGCAACCCTCATACATCCCATCAAGACTGGATAATTGTTTATTGTGGTACAGAAAGTGTTGGATTGAAAGGTGTTGACTGAACTTGTTTGTTCAGTGACTGTAATTAATGTAAGTCCCTAATTGTGCCATTGGAGGGTTTCCCACTTCTATTAATACAGGACTCCTTCCAATGTGTTATCCCATAGTATCAGCAGGAGCCTCCACCGCGCCCACCCCCACCTCCATCCCTCTCACCGGCACTGACAGGGATAAGTGGCTCCAGAGAGAGGGAGAGGATAGATCAGAATCTGAGAACAATCGATTGGAATGTTACAACAATGGGTCAGAATCTGAGAACAATCGATTGGAATGTGACAACAATGGGTCAGAATCTGAGAACAATCGATTGGAATGTGACAACAATGGAGAGGAGTTTCTCGTGGGTGTCTGACTTTCTTTCTACAAATTATCATCGGCTTTCTTTACAATATCAGATCTATTACGCGCTTTTGACTATTCAAACGATTTACTATCCGGTCCTCAGTATTGTTGGTGTCCCTGGTAAGTCTCTCTCTACCCAGCTATTAATGTTATAACCCATGTTTAACTTCAGTACTGTTCTTGTCAATTACTCTGCCCTTCTTGCGAATATTATTGTTCCTGGTCAACCTCTGTATCCAGCTATTAGAACTATAGATCATGTTTCACTGCATTGCTGTTCCTTTTACTTGAATATTGGGAAGACTAAATCCACTGCCATCGGTTTCTGTCACAAATTCTGTCCCTGTCCACCGACTCTATCACACTCCCTGTCCAACGTCTGAGAACAAACCAGACTTTTCACAACGTCAGCGATCCTTTCATCCTAAGCTAAGTTCCAATTCAATATCCTGTCGATCACTAATCCTGCCGACAGCCACCTCTATAATTTTGTTCATTTCCACATCTCCTTCAGTTCATCTACTTATAAACCCTCAGCCGTGCCTTTCTTAGATCCACACTTGATGATTCCAATGTCTTCCTGGTCATGCTCACAGTAACAAAGCTCGATAAACTGCAGCTCATTCAGAAATCTACTGGCTGCATCACAGCTCACACCCAGTCCAGATCACCCATCACCCCTGTACTCACTCACATAACCTACCTCCCAGTCTGGCAATGCCACAATTTTAATATAATCATACTTGGATTAAAAGCTCTAAATGGCCTCAACCTTCCAATTATCCCCATTCCCCTGTCCGTTTCCCATATTCCTTCCATTTGTTCTATTTGAAGTGTTTGTCATTTCTCGTTTTGAAGTGAATTTCTTTAGCTATGGATCTGTCTCTGACTCTGATTTGGTCTCAGTACTATCACTGGTGCTGGTGCAGTGGAATCCACACTGATGGGCAGTTCTGGTGTGGCCGACACAGTTCTCATGCTGGACAGGGCACGAGTCCAAGAGTACCCTGCATGGACTGGCAGACTGAACAGGGGTCTGGATGGCATATCAACAACCTGTTCCAGCAGCTTGGAAACTTGGCCAATGCATGTTCACTGACCGCCTGTGTTAGTCACTCTCAGTTAAGCATCCATTCGGCTGGCACAAGGAATCCCCTCTGGGGTTATTTAAAAGAACCGAGCATCCAACTTGCAGGTGAGGGCATTTGACTTACTTTTGCTATTGTAAAGTTAGTGGAGGTGCTGTGGATGGTTTTCTGGAGTTTGTGTTGTGAGCTGCTGCAGACATTCAGAGAGGACAGAGGATTTAGTGATCCAACTCTAGACGAGGTATCGGGACTGTAGTTACAGTTTCTCTGGGTCTGTAACATGATCAACAAATGGAGCAGAGGCTGCAGAGAGGGAAAGCTCTGGATGGGAACCAAATGAGGTCAGTGGAGAGTTAGGATGTATGAAGGAAAGCCTGTAAGGAACGAGATAATGAAGTCAGCGTGACTAAGGGAAAGAGTAGGCAGGGAGCAGATGATGAAAGCAAAGGGACTGGTGGTCTGAGGTGTACTTGTTTTAATGCAAGACGTGTAGTAGGTAAGGCAGACGAGCTTAGGGCCTGCATTAGTACCTGGAAGTATGATGTGATTGCTATTACTGAGACTTGGTTAAGGGAAGGGCATGATTGGCAACTAAATATCCTAGGATACCGATGCTTCAGGCGTGATAGAGAGGGAGGTAAAAGGGGTGGAGGAGTTGCATTACTGGTCAAAGAGGATATCACAGCTGTGCTGAAGGAAGGCACTATGGAGGACTCGAGTTGTGAGGGAATATGGGCAGAACTCAGAAATAGGAAGGGTGTGGTAACAATGTTGGGGCTGCACCACAGGCCTCCCAACAGCGAGCGTGAGATAGAGGTACAAATATGTAAACAGATTATGGAAAGCTGTAGGAGCAACAGGGTGGTGGTGACAGGAGATTTTAATTTTAGAACATAGAACATTACAGCGCAGTACAGGCCCTTCAGCCTTCGATGTTGCGCCGACCTGTGAAACCATCTGACCTACACTATTCCATTTTCATCCATATGTCTATCCAATGACCACTTAAATGCCCTGAAAGTTGGCGAGTCTACTACTGTTGCAGCAGGGCGTTCCACGCCCCTACTACTCTCTGTGCAAAGAAACTACCTCTGACATCTGTCCTATATCTATCACCCCTCAACTTAAAGCCATGTCCCCTCGTGTTTGCCATCACCATCCGAGGAAAAAGGCTCTCACTATCCACCCTATCTAACCCTCTGATTATCTTATATGTCTCTATTAAGTCACCTCTTCTCCTCCTTCTCTCTAACGAAAACAACCTCAAGTCCCTCAGCCTTTCCTCGTAAGACCTTCCTTCCATACCAGGCAACATCCTCGTAAATCTCCTCTGCACCTTTTCCAAAGCTTCCACATCCTTCCTACAATGTGGAGACCAGAACTGCACGCAATACTCCAGGTGTGGTCTCACCAGAGTTTTGTACAGCTGCAGCATGACCTCGTGGCTCCTAAACTCGATCCCCCTACTAATAAAAGCTAACACACCATATGCCTTCTTAACAGCTCTATTAACCTGGGTGGCAACTTTCAGGGATTTATGTACCTCGAAACCAAGATCTCTCTGCTCATCTACACTACCAAGAATCTTTCCATTAGCACAGTATTCTGCAATCCTGTTACTCCTTCCGAAGTGAATCACCTCACACGTTTCCGCATTAAACTCAATTTGCCATCTCTCAGCCCAGCTCTGCTGCCTATCTATGTCCCTCTGTAACCTACAACATCCTTCGACACTATCCACAACTCCACCGACCTTCGTGTCATCCGCAAATTTACCAACCCACCCTTCTATACCCTCATCCAGGTCATTTATAAAAATGACAAACAGCAGTGGCCCCAAAACAGATCCTTGCGGTACACCACAAGAAACTATACTCCAGGATGAACATTTACCATCAACCATCACCCTCTGTCTTCTTTCAGCTAGCCAATTTCTGATCCAAAGCACTAATTCACCTTCAATCCCATACTTCTGTATTTTCTGCAATAGCCTACCGTGGGGAACTTTATCAAACGCCTTACTGAAATCCATATAGACCACATCCACGGCTTTACCCTCATCCACCTGTTTGGTCACCTTCTCGAAAAACTCAATAAGGTTTGTGAGGCCCGACCTACACTTCACAAAACCGTGCTGACTATCTCTAATGAACTTATTCTTTTCAAGATGATTATAAATCCTATCTCTTCTAACCTTTTCCAACATTTTACCCACAACCGAAGTAAGACTCACAGGTCTATAATTACCAGGGCTGTCTCTACTCCCCTTCTTGAACAAGGGGACAACATTTGCTATCCTCCAGTCTTCCGGCACTATTCCTGTCGACAATGACGACATAAAGATCAAGGACAAAGGCTCTGCAATCTCCTCCCTAGCTTCCCAGAGAATCCTAGGATAAATCCCATCTGGCCCAGGGGACTTATCTATTTTCACACTTTCCAAAATTGATAACACCTCCTCCTTGTGAACCTCAATCCCATCTCGTCTAGTAGCCTGAATCTCAGTATTCTCCTCAACAACATTTTCTTTCTCGACTGTAAATACTGACGCAAAATATTCATTTATAACTTCCCCTATCTCCTCTGATTCCACACACAACTTCCCACTACTATCCTTGATTGGCCCTAATCTAACTCTAGTCATTCTTTTATTCCTGATATACCTATAGAAAGCCTTAGGGTTTTCCTTAATCCTATCCGCCAATGACTTCTCGTGTCCTCTCCTTGCTCTTCTTAGCTCTCCCTTTAGATCCTTCCTGGCTGGCTTGGAACTCTCAAGCGCCCTAACTGAGCCTTCACGTCTCATCCTAACATAAGCCTTCTTCTTCCTTTTGACAAGCGCTTCAACCTCTTTAGGAAACCACGGCTCCCTCGCTCGACAACTTCCTCCCTGCCTCACAGGTACATATTTATCAAGGACACGCATTAGCTGCTCCTTGAATAAGCTCCACATTTCGATTGTGCCCATCCCCTGCAGTTTCCTTCCCCATCCTACGCATCCTAAATCTTGCCTAATAGCATCATAATTTCCTTTCCCCCCGCTATAATTCTTGCCCTGCGGTATACACCTGTCCCTGCCCATCGCTAAGGTAAACCTAACCGAATTGTGATCACTATCACGAAAGTGCTCACCTACATCTAAATCTAACACCTGGCCGGGTTCATTACCCAGTACCAAATCCAATGTGGCATCGCCCCGGTTGGTCTGTCCACATACTGTGTCAGAAAACCCTCCTGCACACACTGGACTAAAACTGACCAATCTAAAGTACTCGAACGATAGTATTTCCAGTCAATATTTGGAATGTTAAAGTCCCCCATAACCACTACCCTGTTACTCTCGCTCCTGTCAAGAATCCTCTTTGCTATTCTTTCCTCTACATCTCTGGAACTATTTGGAGGTCTATAGAAAACTCCCAACAGGGTGACGTCTCCTCTCCTGTTTCTAACCTCGGCCCAGACTACCTCAGTAGACGAGTCCTCAAACGTCCTTTCTGCCACTGTAATACTTTCCTTGATTAACAATGCCACACACCCGCCCTCTTTTACCATCTTCTCTGTTCTTAGTGAAACATCTAAATCCCGGATCCCGCAACATCCATTCCTGTCCCTGCTCTACCCATGTCTCTGAAATGGCCACAGCATTGAGTGGGATTCACTTGATGTTAGAGGTCGAGATGGAGCAGAATTTGTAAGGAGCATCCAGGAGGGTTTTCTAGAGCAGGATGTAAATAATCCAACTCGGGAAGGGGCCATACTGGACCTGGTGTTGGGGAATGAGCCAGGCCAGGTGGTTGACGCTTCAGTAGGGGACTACTTTGGGAATAGTGATCACAATTCTGTAAGTTTTAGAATACTCATGGGCAAAGACAAGAGTGGTCCAAAAGGAAGAGTGCTAAATTGGGGGAATGCCAACTATACCAAAATTCGGCAGGAGCTGGGGAATGTAAATTGGGAGCAGCTGTTTGAAGGTAAACCCACATTTGATATGTGGGAGGCTTTTAAAGAGAGGTTGATTAGCGTGCAGGAGAGACATGTTCTTGTGGAAATGAGGGGTAGAAATGGCAAGATTAGGGAACCATGGAGGACAGGTGAAATTGTGGGACTAGCTAAGAGGAAAAAGGAAGCATACATAAGGTCTAGGCGGCTGAAGAAAGACGAAGCTTTGAAAGAATATCGGGATTGTAGGCGCAATCTGAAACGAGGAATTAAGAGGGCGAAAAGGGGTCATGAAATATCTTTAGCAAACAAGGTTAAGGAAAATTCCAAAGCCTTTTATTCATATATAAGGAGCAAGAGGATAACTAGAGAAAGGATTGGCCCACTCAAGGACAAAGGAGGAAAGTTATGCATGGAGTCAGAGAAAATGGGTGAGATTAAAAACGAGTACTTTGCATCGGTATTCACGGAGGAGAGGGACATGACAGATGTTGAGGTTAGGGACAGGTGTTTGATTACTCTAGGTCAAGTCGGCATAAGGAGGGAGGAAGTGTTGGGTATTCGAAAAGGCATTAAGGTGGACAAGTCCCCAGGTCCGGATGGGATCTATCCCAGGTTACTGTGGGAAGCGAGAGAGGAAATAGTTGGGGCCTTAACAGATATGGAGACATGTGACCAGTGGTGTTCCACAGGGATCTGTGCTGGGACCACTGTTGTTTGTGATATACATAAATGATTTGGAGGAAAGTATAGGTGGTCTGATTAGCAAGTTTGCAGACGACACTAAGATTGGTGGAGTAGCAGATAGTGAAGGGGACTGTCAGAGAAGACAGCAGAATATAGATAGACTGGAGAGTAGGGCAGAGAAATGGCAGATGGAGTTCAATCAGGGCAAATGCGAGGTGATGCATTTTGGAAGATCCAATTCAAGAGTGAACTATACAGTAAATGGAAAAGTCCTGGGGAAAATTGATGTGCAGAGAGATTTGGGTGTTCAGGTCCATTGTTCCCTGAAGGTGGCAATGCAGGTCAATACAGTGGTCAAGAAGGCATACGGCATGCTTTCCTTTATCGGACGGGGTATTGAGTACAAGAGTTGGCAGGTCATGCTACAGTTGTATAGGACTTTGGTTCGGCCACATTTGGAATATTGCGTGCAGTTCTGGTCGCCACATTACCAAAAGGATGTGGATGCTTTGAAGAGGGCGCAGAGGAGGTTCACCAGGATGTTGCCTGGTATGGAGGGCGCTAGCTATGAAGAGTGGTTGAGTAGATTAGGATTATTTTCATTCGAAAGACGGAGTTTGAGGGGGGACCTGATTGAGGTGTACAAAATCATGAGAGGTATAGACAGGGTGGATAGCAAGAAGCTTTTTCCCAGAGTGGGGGATTCAATTACAAGGGGACACGAGTTCAAAGTGAGAGGGGAAAAGTTTAGGGGGGATATGCGTGGAAAGTTCTTTACGCAGACGGTGGTGGGTGCATGGAATGCATTGCCAGCAGAGGTGGTGGACGCGGGCACGATAACGTCTTTTCAGATTTATCTAGACAGATACATGAATGGGCAGCAAGAAAAGAGATACAGACCCTTGGAAAATAGGCAACAGGTTTAGATAGAGGATTTGGATCAGCGTAGGCTTGGAGGGCCGAAGGGCCTGTTCCTGTGCTGTAATTTTCTTTGTTCTTTGTTCTTTGTCAAGAGGGTGGGGGCTTTCCGCTACCCACCCCGGGTTTCCCAAGAGCACTTTTCCTACCTGCACCTAACCCAGGAGCAGTGTGTGAGGTGACTCTGATTCAATAAGGAGGTGGTCACATAGCAGTGCCCCCTCCTGTAACACGACCTGGAGCCTCACACCAGGGTGAGGACGGAGCTGTCCATAGCCGTTAAGGTCACAGTTTCATTGAACTTCTATGTATCTGGATCTTCCCAGGCAGCAGCGTGTGACGTATCCATTGTCTATCTCTATGCTGTCCAATGATGTATCTGCTGGTTAATGGAGGCCATCTATGTCGGGTGAGGTGAATATATAATTTTCACCTCCGCAGGGTGAGAGGTCCCGTGGCTTTGTCAGGGTAGCGGGATTCCTGCTGGTGGAGGTGGCTCTGCGCGGCCCGAATGTCAACGGGGAGAGGTACAGGAACTGAAAGAACTCTCACTCCATTAATGTACAGTTAGTGTGTGAGCATGCCCAGTACATCATGTTGGTCAATGTCCACATCCTGTCAGCAGTCATCACACCTTCATTCTGAAGCAGGCAGCCAGTCCCAACACTTCGGGCCTCTCTGCAGAACCAGAATGTGGCTCCTCGGAGACAATGCCTACCTCACTCTGTGCATCACTCCTAATTCTACCCCCAGCATCAATGCCAACAAACCACATGAAAATAACCCGTGTATAACGTGAGCAATGGAGTCACCAGGAACATGGTGGAACAGACCATCGGTGTGATGAAGCAATGCTTCCGATGTCTGAACCGCTCGGGGGAGCCCTCCAGTACTCACTGGAGCAGGTGTCCAAGTTCATGGTGTTCTGCTGTATCCTTCATATCATCACCATCATGAGGACACAGGCATTGGCACCTGGAATCCGGAGGCTACCTCAGGAGGAGGAGTGAGGGAGGATATTTCCTGGATGCCTTTGAACCGGGCAGGCTGTCGGAGAGACCCTGCTAGAATTTCGGTTCCCACAGGACAACTTCCCTTTCCCACCATGGATCCTCCATTCTCCCCCATGACACCCATCTGAGACGCCCCATCACAGTGTCCTGCAATAAAAAAACACCAACAAAAAACTTTTCATTGACATCTTTATCCAACAACACATCCAATTATACAAACAAAGCTGAACCATTCACCCTTGAATATTCCCTTAGTGCCTGTCTTGTGGATCCCTCGACTTGCCTAGTGCTCCGACACAGTGTTTCCCCAGTGACTGCAGCATGGCTGGTGGAAGGCTGCTGACTTTCGCTGGGGGAGACTGCAGATGGCCTTGCAGGACGTCCTCGAGCAGATCAGGGCCTTGAGGGCACAGATTCAGACTGCACCACCACGACATGGGCAGCAGCAGCCTGGGCTGGCTAATGGGTAACAGCAAGGACATTGGTGGAGTGCCAGTGAAAGGAGAACAAATACTGTCATCCTGAGAGAGGACAGCAGGTTCATACTCCACGGAGACACTGTCACTCCCACGGGGCGACATCTCAGTAATCTCAGTAATCTACTGGATCACAGATTGCTGGACTGTTGTGAGAGCCTGCAAACCCCTTTGTTCAGTGAGATCCACAGCCATGATGACAGCAGTCTGATCCTGCATGGCAGCAAGCAGTCTGAGTTTCCACTGCATTACAGAGACGTTGGGTGTCTGCCGTCTGTGCTGCAGTGGAAGCTGAGACAATGGTTACCAGACACTGCATCAAGGCTGGATCCGCTAGTGCTGTCATGGAGTTAGTGACCACTTCCACAGGGGGAAAAAATGGGCTTCAAGCTCTGTGCAATGTCCTGTGCCATGTTGGAGCTTTGATAGTGACAACAGACTGTCTGACAGGCCTGTCAATGGACAAAGTATCTCAGTGTCCATATCCATCATCATTCTCCTGTATGCTGCTGCAGCAAAGTTCATATCTGAGTCCTGTGTATTATAACTCGTTTGTGACATTGTCCTCCGGTCATCTGACACATGAACTATCCTTTCACCCTGGCCTGGCTGCAGCTCACTCGTGCTCGGTGACTCACCACGTGTAGATTCTGACTCTTTACCAGCCTCTAAAGCACACACAGTGTAGGTATTTGATCTGTTGTCTGTGAGTATCAGACCAAGTGATGGGGCTTCACCATCAGTGCTGTGCTGCTGCTCTGTCTCTGTCTCCTGGAGCTGCTGTGACTGGGAAGCTGGCAGTTTTCAGTTATCGATGAAAAGTATAAATCAGAATTGGAATGTTGGGGTGAGGGATTGGGGGTGGGATGGAAAGCAGGAGGTCCATGGTCCCATCTGCAGCTTGGACATCATCCCAGACAGCAGGATGAGGGGGAGGTGGGAGTTAAGAAGGGGCATAAGGCAGGAACATAGCAACAGAGTGAATGCTGTCGGCGAGGCCGGATGCCACGGGCTCTGTGACAGCCAGTCCCATGATGTAGAGAACCATCTCCTCCCTCAGGCTCAGGGGATGAAGATATGCCTGGCCCCCACCAGTTCACTCCTGCCCCCTGTGATTATGGGCCACCTTGTCCTGTAAGAGAGGGGGTGGAATATCAGTAATTGTGTTTCACAGTCTTTGTGTGATGTGACTTCCATAGCTCAATAGCTGGAGGTATGTGGAGACAGTGAGATGTGGGTGTGAGGCTGGTATCAGTGGAAGGTGTGTGAGGGTGAGGTGGAGTATGTGAATGTTATGTGTGAGTCCTGAGTGTTAGGGACAGCTGATGGGTGAGTGATGGGGGTGTGGTACATTGAGCAGTGTGAGAGGTTGAAAGATATTATTGAATCTGCTTCCACCTTGTTTTCAGGCAATGAATTCCAGATCAAAACAACTTGCTGTGGAAGAAAATTCTCCTCATTTCACCTCTGGTTCTTTGTCAATTACCTTCAATCTGTGTCTTCTGAATACTGCACTTTCTGACACTGGAAACAGTTTCACATTAATTACCCTATCAAAACCCCTCATGATTTTGAATTCGATATTAAATCTCCCCTTACCCGTCAGTGCTCTAAAGAGAACAATCCCAGCTTTTCCAATCTCTCAACGTAACTGAATTCCCAGATCCCTGGTACCATTCCAGAAAATCACCTCAGTATCTTCACTAAGTCCTTGACATCCTTACCAAACCGTGGTGATCAGAATTGGACACAATTCTCCAGCTGGAACCTAACCAATGATGTATAAACATCAGCATTTCCTCCAGAGTTTTATTACTCTGTATCTCTCTCTCTAACACCAAAGACACTACATGTTACCTTCAAAGATCTGTGTGTGTACACGCCACTTCTCTCTAATCCTTCACCCGATTTATAATGGTACCATTGAGTTTATATTGTTTCACCTCATACTTCCTACCCAAATCTCTCACTTCACACTTCACTGTGTTAAATTACATCTGCCATGTTCCTGTCCATATCACCAGACAGTCTCTGTCCTCCTGAAGTCTGTTACTATCCTTCAGACTGTTTATTAACATTTCTGAGTTTCCTGCCCTCTGAAAACGTTGAAATTGTCCTCTCTGTACACAAGCCCATTGCATTAACAAACAGCAACAGTGATTCCAACAGTAACCCTGCGGAACCCCACTGTGTACTTCCCTCCAGACTGATCAACAACCATTCTCCGCTACTGTCTGCTTTCTGTCACTGACCTAATTTCCTGCATGTTGGCATTGAAAATAAAAAAAGGTCGTCCATTTATGTAACGCCTTCATGATCACTGCATGTCCCAAAGCGATTTACAACCAACGAGTAGTTTTTAACGTTTAGTCAGTCTTGTAAATGCAGGAAAAACACAGTCAATTCCCGCACAGCAAGATCCCACAAGTAGCAGTGTGATCATGATCAGATCTGTTTTTGTGATGTTGAATTGAGGGGTAAATGTTGACCAGGACACTGGGAATAATTCCCCTGACCTTCAAAATAATTCCATGGGATCTTTACATCCACCTGAGTGGGCAACACGGGGCCTGGCTTTACCTTATCTTTGATAAGGCGGTACCTCTGACAGTGAAACGCTCCCTCAGTACTGCACTGCAGTGTCAGCCTTGATTCTTGTCATCAAGTCCTGCAGTGACACTTGATCCTAGAAGCTTGTGATTGAAAGGGGAGAGAGCGACAAACTGAGCCACTGCTGACATCGGTCCTTTAATCACATGTGTTTCTAATTTGGTAACACGGCTGTTATGTGGTAATTTATCAAACAGCTGCTGAAAGGATAGGAATATTGGGAAAGTACAGGCTGGAACAATCATAGAATCATAGAATAGCACAGCCCTGAATGATGTCATTCAGCCCATCAAGTCAGTGCTGAACCCTTTCAAAGAACAATCCAGTTGGTCCCACTCCCTGACTCTTTCACTATATCCGAACATTTTTTCTTCTTCAGATATTTATCCAATTCCCTTTTGGGATATACTATTGAATCTGTATCCATCAGCCTATCAGACAGTGCATCCCAAATCCAAACCACTCAGACACAAAAATCCTCATGTCTGCTTCTTTTACCAATCGCCTTAAATCTATGTCTCTGATTACCGGTCCCTTGGACATTGGAAACAGTTTCTCTTTATTTAATTTATCTCAACCCTTCTGAATGTTAAACAGCTCAATCGAATCTCCTCTGAAAGTTCTCTGCTCGAAGCAGAACAACCCCAGCTACATAACTGTCATCCCTCATGCCTGCACAAATTCTCGTAAAACAGTTCTGTACCCTCTCCGAAGGCTTCATGTCCTTCCTAAAGTGTGGTTCCCAGTATTCGACACAAGACTTCAGGTGCAGCTGAACTAGTATTTTATATATGTTTCACATAATGTCCTTGCTTTTGCTTTTTTTTGCCTCTATTTATAAAACCGAGGATCCCATATATTTATTAACGGTTTGTATACAAATACTCCAGGTGTCTCTGTTATTTCACCACCTTTATAGTTATACCATTTAACTTGTATTGTCTCTCCTCATTCCTCCTTTCAAAATGTATTGCCTCACACATCTGCAATGCCAATTAAATATTGAGAAGATTGAAGACATTGTTTTCTGTCTCTGCTTCAAATATTTCCTAGCTGCACACTCCATCCCTCTCCTTTTTAAATGTTTGAGACGAAAAGCCAAACTGTTCACACACTTGGTTACATAGTTAACCTTGAGATGCCTTGCGATGAGCTTCTGAACAAATATTCACACCATCAGTAAAATGGCTTAATTCCACCCGCGGTGGAGTGGCATTTCTGGTTAAAAAGGAAAGTAATACAATAGTGAGGAAGGATATGAGAGCTGATGATGTGGAGTCTGTATGGGTAGAGCTGAGAAACACTAAGGGGGAAAAAACGTTAGTGGGGGTTATATATAGACCCCCAAACTGTGGTGGTGATGTGGGAAAGGTCTTCAACAGGAAATTAGAGATGCATGTGAAAAGGCAACATCTGTAATTATGGGTGACGTAAATCTGCATATAGATTGGTCAAATCAAATTTGTCACAATAACGTAGAGGAGGAATTACTGGAGTGTGTACGGGATGTTTTCTGGACCAATATGTTGAGGAACCAACTAGAGAACAGGCCATCCCAGACTGGGTATTGTGTAAAGAGAGAGGAATAATTGACAATCTGGTTGTGTGAAATCCCTTCAGGATGAGCGACCATAATATCATAGAATTTGTCATGAGGAAAGTCAACAGTGACGTCAGAGGAGAGCTGCAAGCTGATTGGTTGGGTGAGTAGCAGCTATTAGTGCATGTAGATATCTTTAAAAAAGTGAAAAGTTTATTTTTGTGGGAAAAGAACTCTGGTGATAAGGTGAGTACTACTGAAGTGTTTCTTTTTTTAATTCAGTGTAGTTTATTAAGAATCTTAGATTGAAGTGGGTAGAAAAAGGCCCCTCATGTAATTAGTATTTTTTATAATTAAGGGTGTAACTAATTAGTCTAAGGGTAGGTCATGACAGGAGAGTTCAGCCCCGTGATCTGCTCCTCCTGCACTTTGTGGGAAATCAGGGATGCTTCCAGTGTCCCTAGTGAGCATGTGTGCAGGAAGTGGATCCATCTGCAACTACTGGCGACCCGCATTATGGAGATGGAGCTGCAGGTGAATTCACTGTGGAGCATCCATAATGCTGAGGACGTCGTGGATAACATGTTTAGCGAGGTGGTCACACCGCAGATAATAGCTGCACAGGCAGAAAAGGGATGGGTGACCACCAGACGGAGTAGTCGGCACAGGCAGGTAGTGCAGGAGTCCCCTGTGGCCACCACCTCTCAAACAGATAGACCGCTTTGGATACTGTTGGGAGGGATGACCTCCCAGGGGAAAGCAGCAACAGCCAGGCCCATGGGACCACAGAGGGCTCTGCCGCACAGCAGGGCAGGTAAAGGGGTGTTAGAGCTATCGTGATAGGAAATTCTATCGTAAGGGGTGCAGGTAGGCGTTTCTGTGGCCGCAAAAGAGGCACCAGGATGGTATGTTGCCTCCCTGCTGCGAGGGTCAAGGATGTCTCGGAGTGACTGCAGGAAATTCTGAAAGGGGAGAGTGAGCAGCCAGAGGTCGTGGTCCATATTGGTGCTAACGACATAGACAGGAAGAGAGATAAGGTCCTTCAAAGTGAATATAGGGAATTAGGCAGAAGGTTAAAAAGTAGAACCTCTAGGGGTAATCTCAGGATTTGGCCGAACCATCAGCCTCAAGAAAATGAACATCATGGGACAGGATGTCAGAAATGCTCCATCCATCAATATCGGCGGCCACGCTCTGGAAGTGGTTCAAGAGTTCACCTACCTCGGCTCAACTGTCACCAGTTACCTGTCTCTAGATGCAGAAATCAACAAGCGCACGGGAAAGGCTTCCACTGCTATGTCTAAACTGGCCAAGAGAGTGTGGCAAAATGGCGCACTGACACGGAACACAAAGTCCGAGTGTGAAGCCTGTGTCCTCAGTACCTTGCTCTATGGCAGCGAGGCCTGGACAACGTATGTTAGCCAAGAGCGACGTCTCAATTCAGTCCATCTTCACTGCCTCCGGAGAATACTTGGCATCAGGTGGCAGGACCGTATCTCCAACACAGAAGTCCTCGAGGCGGCCAACATCCCCAGCTTATACACACTACTGAGTCAGCGGCGCTTGAGATGGTTTGGCCATGTGAGCCGCATGGAAGATGGCAGGATCCCCAAAGACACTTTGTACAGCGAGCTCGCCACTGGTATCAGCCCCTCTGGCCGTCCATGTCTCTGCTTTAAAGATGTCTGCAAATGCGACATGAAGTCCTGTGACATTGATCACAAGTCGTGGGAGTCAGTTGCCAGCGATCGGCAGAGCTGGCGGGCAGCCATAAAGGAGGGGCTAAAGTGTGGCGAGTCGAAGAGACTTCACAGTTGGCAGGAAAAAAGGCAGAAGCGCAAGGGGAGAGCCAACTATGTAACAGCCCCGACAGACAATTTTTTCTGCAGCACCTGTGGGAGAGCCTGTCACTCTGGAATTGGCCTTTATAGCCACTCCAGGCGCTGCTGCACAAACCACTGACCACCTCCAGGCGCTTACCCATTGTCTCTCGAGGTAAGGAGGTCAAAGACAAAGAAGAAGAAGAATCTCAGGATTACTCCCTGTGCCACGTGCTAGTGAGGATAGGAATAGGAGGATTAGGCAAATGAAAGTGTGGCTGAAGAGCTGGTGTAGGCGGGAGGGCTTCAGCTACTTGGATCATTGGGATCTCTTCTGGTGCAGAGGTGACCTGTTGAAGAGGGTCGGATTGCATCTAAACTGGAAGGGGACCAATATCCTTGCGGGGAGGTTTGTTAGTACTACTCGGGAGGGTTTAAACTAGTCTTGCAGAGAGGTGGGACTCAAAGTAGTAGTCTCTCCGATGAGATAGTTAAGGTAAATGTAGAGGTTAATGCAAGCAAGTCCAGTAGGCGGGCCTGGCAGTGGCCTGACAGGGAGCATGGAAGGTCTGGTCGACTAAACTACAAGTACTTTAATGCAAGAGGCCTAACAGGTAAGGCAGATGAACTCAGAGCATGGATCAGTACATGGGATTGTGATATTATAGCTATTACAGAAACGTGGTTGAGGGATAGGCAAGACTGGCGGCTCAATGTTATGGGGTACCGATGCTTCAGTTGGAGGGAAGAGAGGATGGGGAGTTGCACTATTGATTAGGGAGCACATCACGGCAGTAGTTAGAGAGGATATCCCGCGGGGAACGTCCAGTGAGGCCATATGAGTGGAGCTTAGAAATAAGCAAGGGGTGATCTCTTTGATGGGATTAGACTATAGGCCCACCAATAGTCAGAGGGAATTGGAGGAGCATATATGCAGGGAAATCACAGATATGTGTAGGAATTATAGTGTTGTAATAGTAAGTGATTTTAACTTTCCTAATATTGACTGGGACTGCCTTGGTGCTCAGGGATCAGATGGGCAAGAATTTGTTAAGTGTGTCCAGGATAGTTTTATGAAACAGTATGTGGATGGCCCGACGAGAGAAAAGGCTACACTCGACCTCCTCTTTGGAAATGAGGATGGGCAGGTGGATGATGTGTCAGTGAGGGAGCACTTTGGAACCAGTGACCATAACTCCATTAGCTTCAAGATAGTTATGTAAGAGGATCGGACTGGTCCTCAGGTTGAAGTCCTAAATTGGAGGAAGGTTAATTTTGATGGCATCAGACAGGAACTCTCAAAAGTTGGATGAAAGGGGCTGTGTACAGATAAAGGGACGTCTGGCAAGTGGGAGGCTTTGAAAAGTGAGATAGGAAGAGTTATGGGCCGGCATATTCCTGTTAGATGGAAGGGCAAGGATGGCAAGTTTAGGGAACCTTGGTTGATGATGGATGTTGAGGGTCTGATCAGGACGAAGAAGGAGGCATATGTCAGGTATAGGCAGCGGGGATCAAACGAGTCCCTTCAGGAATAGAGTGGATGTAGGAGTACACTCAAGAAAGAAATTAGGAGGGAGAAAAGGGGCCATGAGATTTCCCTGGCAGATAAGATAATGGAGAATCCTAAAATAGTCTATGAGTATATTAAGAGTAAAAGGGCAGCTAGGGAGAGAGTCGGTCCCCTTAAGGATCAGTGTGGTAATCTACGTGTGCAGCCACGGGAAATGGGCGAGGTCTTAAATGAATACTTCTCGTCTTTATTTACCATGGAGACAATATGGAAGCTAGTGAGTTCAATGGAGGGAACAGTGATATCCTGGAGCATATCAACATTACAAAGGAGGCGGTGTTGGAGGTTTTGAAGCGCATTAAGGTAGATAAATCCTCAGGGCCTGACCAGGTGTATCCTGGGATGCTATGGGAAGAAAGGCAGGATATTCCTGGTGCCCGAGCAGAGCTTTTTGCATTATCGTTAGCCATGGGTGAGGTACCGGAAGACTGGAGGATAGCTAATATTGTGCCTTTATTTAATAGGGGCAGCAGTGATAAGCCAGGGAACTACAGGCCGGTGAGCCTGACATCAGTGGTGGGAAAGTTACTGTAAGGGATTCTGATAGACAGGATTTATATGCATCCGGAAAGGCAACGTCTGATTAGGGATAGTCAACATGGCTTTGTGCATGGGAATCGTCTCAGGAATTTGATTGCGTTTTTTGAGGAGGTGACCAAGAGGATTATGGGGGGAAGGGCGAAGGACGTTGTCTACATGGACTTTAGCAAGGCCTTTGACAAGGTCCCGCATGGTCGGCTGGTTCAGAAGGTTCAAACACATGGGATCCAGGATGTGCTAGCCAATTGGATACAAAATTGGCTTGGTGATCGGATAGTAGTGGGGGGTTGTTTTTCAGATTGGAGGCTGGTGACCAGTGGTGTGCCACAGGGATCGGTTCTGGGCCCTCACTTGTTTGTCATATATATTAATGACTTGGATATGAATGTAGGGGGCATGATTGGTAAGTTTGCAGATGATACAAAAAATGATGGAATGGTAGAAAGTGAAGAAGGTTGTCTAAGGTTACAACAGGATATAGATAAACTTGGAAAGTGGACAAGGGATTGGCAAATGGAATTTAAGGCAGACAAGTGCGAAGTGATGCATTTTGGGAAGTTAAACCAGTGCAGTACATATACAGTGAATGATAGGGCCTGGGGAGTGTTGTTGAGCAGAGAGACCTTGGGGTGCAAGTGCATAGTTCCCTGAATGTGGCAAAACAGGTAGACTGGGTGGTGAAGAAGGTGTATGGCATGCTTGTCTTCATCAAATGCGGCATGGAGTACAAGAGTTGGGACGTCATGTTACAGTTGTACATAACATTGGTTATTCCGCATTTGGAGTACAGTGTGCAGTTCTGGTCGCAGCACGACAGGAAATATGTGATTAAGCTAGAGAGGGTGCAGAAAAGATTCATAAGGATGTTGCCTAGTTTGGAAGGCTTGAGTTATAAAGAGAGATTGGGTAGGCTGGGTCTGTTTTCCCTGGAGCAAAGACGGCTGAGAGGGGACATGATGGAGGTATATAAAATTATGAGAGGCATAGACTGAGCAGGTAGCCAGAGTCTGTTTCCCATGGTAGGGGTGACTAAAACTAGAGGGCATAGATTTAAGATGAAAGGGAGGAGGTTTAAAGGGGATTAAAAGGGTTATTTTTTCACACAAAGAATATTGCGTATCTGGAATGAGCTGCCAGAGGAGGTGGTGGAGGCAGGAACAGTAGCCACATTTAAGAGTCATCTGGACAGGTATTTGAATGAGCAAAGCATAGACGGATATGGAATTAATGCAGGCACGTGGAACCAGTATAGATCGGCATTATGGTCGGCATGGACTCAGTGGGCCGAAGGGCCTGTTTCTATGCTGTACGAATCTATGACTCCAAGATGGAGAGTGACGTAGTTGATTCTGAGACTAGGGTCGTGAATCTTAATACAGCAAAGTATGAAGGTATGAGGCACGAGTTGGCTATGATGGATTGGGAAACGTTACTTAAAGGAATGAGGGAGGAAAGGCAATGGCAATATTCAAAGAGTGCATTGATGAACTGCAACAATTGTTTACTCCTGTCTGGCGCAAAAGTAAAATGGGAAAGGTAGCCAAACCATGGCTTACAAGGAAAATTAGAGATAGTATTAGATTCACAGAAGAGGCATATACATTCGACAGAAAGGAACAACAGACCTGAGGATTGGGAGCAGTTTAGAATTCAGCAAAGGAGGACCAAGGGATTGATTAATAAGGGGAAAATAAAGTACATGGGTAAGCTTGCGGGGAACATACAACCTGACTGTAAAGGTTTCTGTAGGTATGTGAAGAGGAAAGGATTGGTTCAGACAAATGTAGCTCCTTACAGTTAGAAACATGGGAATTTATTATGGGAAACAAAGAAATGGCTAACCAACTAAATGCATACTTTGATTCTGTCTTCAGAAAGGATGGCACCAATATCTTACCAGAAATGTTGGGGAACACAGGGTTTAGTGAGAGGAAGGAACCGAAGGAAATCAGTATTAGTAGAGAAATTGTGTTGGGGAAGTTGATGGTATTGAAGGCCGATAAATCCTCAGGGCCTGATAATCGACATCCCAGATTACTTAAAGAAGTGACCCTAGAAATAGTGCATGCATTGGTGGTCATCTTTCAAGATTCTTTAGACTTTGGAACAGTTCCAGCTGATTGGAGGGCAGCTAATGTAACCCCACCATTTAAAAAGGGAGGTAGAAATAAAGCAGGGCATTATAGACAAGTCAGCCTGACGTCGGTAGTGGGGAAAATTCTAGAGTCCATTATCAAAGTTTTTATGGCAGAGCACTTGGAGAACAGTGTTAGAATCGGATAGAGTCAGCATGGATTTACGAAAGGGAAATCATGCTTGATAAATCTATTAGAATTCTTCGAATATGTAACTAATAGAGTGGATGATGGGGAGCCAGAGAATGTGGTTTATTAGGACTTTCAGAAGGCGTTCGACAAAGTCCCACATAAGAGATTATTGAGTAAAATTAAAGCGCATGGGATTAGTGGTAGTGTATTGCGATAGATAGAAAATTGGTTGGCAGAAGGAAAAAAAGAGTAGGGATCAACGGATCTTTTTCCAAATGGCAGGCAGTGATTAGTGGGGTACCACAGGGATCGGTGCTAGGACCCCAACTATTCACACTCTTTATTAATGATTTAGATGAGGGAACTAAATGTAATATCTCCAAATTTGCAGAAGACACAAAACTGGGTGGGAGGGTGAGTTGTGAGGAGGATGCAAAGAGGCTTCAGGGTGATTCGGACAAGTTGAGTCAGTGGGCTATTGCTTGGCAGATGCAGTATAATGTGAATAAATGTGAGGTTATCCACTTTGGCAGCAAAAACAGGAAGGCAGATTATCATCTGAACAGCTACAAACTGAGAGAGGGGAATATGCAGCGAGACATGGGTGTTCTCGGACACCAGTCACTGAAGGTAAGCATGCAGGTGCAACAGGCGGTAGAAAAAGGTGAATGTTATGTTGGCCTTCATAGAGACAGGATTCGAGTACAGGAGCAGAGATGTTTTGCTGCAATTATACAGGGCCTTGGTGAGGCCGCACTTGGAATATTGTGTGCAGTTTTGGTTTCCTTCTCTGAGAAAGGATGTTCTTGCTATAGAGAGAGTGCAACGAAGGTTTATCAGACTGATTCCTGGGATGGCGGGACTCACGTATGAGGAGAGTTAGGATTATATTCGCTGGAGTTCAGAAGAGTGAAGAGGGATCTCAAAGAAACCTATAAAATTCTAACAGGATTTGACAGGGTAGTTGCAGGAAGGATGTTCCCTATGGTGGGGGAGTCCAGAACCAGGGGTCATAGTCTAAGGATACGGGGTAAACTTTTCAGGACTGAAATGAAGAGAAATTTCTTCACCCAGAGAGTGGTGAGCCAGTGAAATTACGTCATCACTCCCATATCCAAGAGGGATTGGAATATGCTGGCCAGTGCCTCTCCTACTTCCACCATTCCATCCCTCAGCAACCCTCATGCATCCAATCCAGACTGGGTAAATTATCTACTTTATTGTGGTACAAAAAGTGCTGTATTGAAAAGGGTTAACTGAATCTGTTTGTTCAGTGTCTGTAATTAATGTCAGTTTCCATGGACCCTAATTGTGTCATTGGAGGTTTTCCATCTTCTATTAATAAGGGGCTTCCATGTGTTATCCCATCGTTTCAGCCGGAACATCAGCCCCGGCACAACAGAGATCAGTGGCTCCAGAGAGAGAGAAAGGATAGATCAGAATCTGAGAACAAATGACTGGAATGTAACAACACTTGGTCAGAATCTGAGAACAATAGATTGGAATGTTACAACAATGGGTCAGAATCTGAGAACAATAGCTGGGAATGTTACAACAATGGACAGGAGTTTATCCTCGGATCTTTACTCTCTTTCTACATATTATGATCGGTACTCATTAAACTTCCGTATCTATCTCGCACTGAAGATTATTCAATACATTTACTATCCCATATTGGCTATTATTGGTGTCCCTGGTAAGTCTCTGTATCTAGCTATTAATTCTATAAACCAAGTTTAACAGCATTACTGCTCCTGTAATTTACTCTGCACTTTTTGCTGCCGTTGTATTCCTGGTGAATATGTCCAGCTATCAGCTCTATAAACCATTGCCAACTTTATTGGATTTCTTGTCATTTAATCTCTCATCTTTGCTGCCCTTGCTGTCTCTATTTCCGTCTAGGAGATCTGTAAACCCTGTTTTACTGAAATACTGTTCTGTTATGTAAAGTTTGGGATTACTGAAGCCAGTGTCATTGGTCTCCATCACAAAGTCCATCCCCTATCTGTGAGACAAATACACCACCCTGCCCAATACTGAGGCTGAACCAGATTGTTTGCAATCGGTGTGTTCTATTTAAACCTGAGCTGAGTCCATCTCCATATTCTCTCCATTACCAACCCTGTCTACGACCACCTCTGTCATATCCCCCATCTCCACCTCTGTCTCAGCCAATCTGCTGCATAAACCCTCACCTGTACCTTTGTTAAATCCACACTTGACTATTCCAATTCTATCCTGGTCACCCTCCCAGTTATAAACCTCCATAAACTACAGCCCATCCAGATCTCTGCTGCCTGTATCCTAACTCACACCAAATCCCGATCACCCATCACCCCTGTGCTCACTGATCTACATTGGCTCCCGGTCTGGCAGCACCTTAATTTTAATATTCTCATCCTTGTGTTTGAATCCCTCCATGGCCTCACCCCTCCAATTAGTCCCATTCTCCTGCCCATTCTCATATTCCTGAAAATGTTTTGACTTCAATCTTTTCTCATTTCTCCTTTTCAAGTGAATTCCTTTCCCTCTGTATCTGTCCCGAGCCACTATTTAGACTCTATAGCACTACTGGTGCTGACGGTACAGAAGCTGGGATCCATAGAGAGATGTGAGCTGCTCAGCCAGGCACTTCCAGTGCGGCCTGCACAGTGCCCCATGCTGGGCAGGGATCTAGTTCAATCGTACCATGTATGTGTTGTTGCGCTGAGGATGGTTTTAAATGTGATGTCAATATACCAAACCGGCAGCTTTGATGTACGTCTTTGAAACTTGGTCTGTGCATGTCCACTGACTGCTTGTGTTAGTCACTCTCAGCTGAACATATATTCAGCAGCATGAGGATTATGCATAACATAACATCTAGTATTATTTAAAAGGACCAGGCATCCAACTTACAGGTGAGGGGCTTTTGACTTACTTCTATTATTGTAAAGTTAGTGGAGGTGCTGTGGATGGTATGTTGGAGGTTGTGTTGTGAGCTGCTGCAGACATTCAGGGAGGACAGAGGATTTGGTGACCCAACTCTGCACGAGGTATGGCCTATCAGGGGAAAACAGCAGCAGCCAGAGCAGTGGCACCACGGCTGGCACTGTTGCTCAGCAGGGAGGGACAAAGCGCAGAAGAGCAATAGTTGTAGGGGACTTTATAGTCAGGGGCACAGATATGCCCTTCTGTGGACGTGAACGAGACTCCAGGATGGTATGTTACCTCCCTGGTGCCAGGATCAAGGATGTCTCTGAACGGACAGGGGGCATTCTGAAGGGGGAGGGTGAACAGCCAGAGGTTGTGGTACACATCGGTAGCAATGACATAGGCAGGAAGAGTGATGAGGTCCTGCAGGGGGAGTTTAGGAAGTTAGGGAGTAAGTTACAAAACAAGACCTCGAGGGTTGTAATCGCTGGATTCCTCCCTGTGCCACGTGCCAGTGAGGCTAGAAATAGGAAGATAGTGCAGCTAAACACGTGGCTGAGCAGCTGGTGCCGGATGGAGGGTTTCAGATATCTGGACCATTGGGCTCTGTTCAGGGACAGATGGGACCTGTACAAGAAGGACGGGTTGCATCTGAACTGGAAGGGCAAAAATATCCTGGCTGCAAGGTTTGCAAGCGTCACTCGGAAGGGTTTAAACTACTGTTGCAGGGGGGTGGAACCAGAGCAGGAGGACAGCTAGTGAAATAAATGAGGAGGACATAGTAAATAAGACTAGTAGGACGAAGAGGAAGAGCAGGCACTGAGATGTTGCTGAGTACAGCGTGACTGGTGGTCTGAAGTGCATTTGTTTCAATGCGACAAATATAACAGGTAAGGCAGATGAACTTAGAACTTGGATTAGTACTTGGAAATATGATGTTGTTGCTATTACAGAGACTTGGTTGAGGGAAGGGCAGGATTGGCAGCTAAATGTTGCAGGCTTTAGAAGCTTCAGGCGGGATAGAGGGGAATGTAAAAGGGGTGGGGGAGCTGCATTACTGCTTAAGGAGAATATCAAAGTTGTACTGCGGGAGGACACCTCAGAGGGGTCATGCAGCGAGGCAATATGGGTGGAGCTCAGGAATAGGAAGGTTGCAGTCACGATGTTGGGGGTTTACTACAGGCCTCCCAACAGCCAGCGGGAGGGAGAGGAGCAGATATGTAGACAGATTTTGGAAAGATGTAAAGGTAACAGGGTTGTGGTGGTGGGTGATTTTAACTTCCCCAATATTGACTGGGATTCGCTTTGTGCGGCTTGGATGGGGCAGAATGTCTGAGGAGAATCCAGGAGGGCTTCTTGAAACAGTATGTAGATAGTCCAACTAGGGATGGGGCCATTCTGGACCTGGTATTGTGGAATGAGCCCGGCAAGGTGGTCGACGTTGCCGTGGGGGAGCATTTCGGGAACAGTGACCATAGTTCCATAAGTGTGAAGGTACTTGTGGATAAGGATAAGAGTAGTCCTCGGGTGAAGGTGCTAAATTGGGGGAAGGCCAATTATAACAATATATGGCAGGATCTGAAGAATTTAGATTGGGGGCGTCTGTTTGAGGGTAAATCAACATCTGAAATGTGGGAGTCTTTCAAACGTCAGCTGATTAGAATCCAGGACCAGCATGTTCTGGAAGAAAGACAAGTTTGGCAAGTTTCGGGAAGCTTGGATAACACGGGATATTGTGAGCCTAGTCAAAAAGGAAAAGGAAGCATTTGTAAGGGCTGGAAGGCTAGGAACAGACGAAGCACTTGAGGAATATAAAGACAGTAGGAATGAACTTAAGCAAGGAAGACTAAAAGGGGTCATGAAAAGTCATTGGCAAACAGGATTAAGGAAAATCCCAAGGATTTTTATACATATATCAAGAGCAAGAGTGTAACCAGGGAAAGGGTTGGCCCACTCAAGGACAGAGATGGCAATCTATGTGTGGAGCCAGAGGAAGTGGGCGAGGTGCTAAATGAGTACTTTGCATCAGTATTCACCAAAGTGAAGGACTTGGTGGATGATGAGCCGAGAGAAGGGAGTGCAGATAGTCTCAGTCATTTCATTATCAATATGGAGGAGGTGTTGGGTGTCTTGCAAAGCATTAAGGTAGATAAGTCTCCAGGGCCTGATGGGATCTACCCTAGAATACTGAGGGAGGCAAGGGAAGAAATTGCTGGCGCCTTGACAGAAATCTTTGCATCCTCATTTGCAACAGTTGTGGTTCCAGAGGACTGGAGAATAGTCAATGTTGTTCATTTGTTTAAGAAGGGTGGCAAGGATAATCCACGAAATTATAGGCCGGTGAGCCTTACGTCAGTGGTAGGGAAACAATTAGAGATTATTATTCCGGACATGATTTACTCCCATTTGGAAACAAACGAACTCATTAGCGAGAGGCAGCATGGTTTTGTGAAGGGGAGGTCGTGTGTCACTAATTTGATTGAGTTTTTTGAGGAATTGACGAAGATGATTGATGAAGAAAGGGCAGTGGATGTTATCTGTATGGACTTTACTAAAGCCTTTGACAAGGTCCCGCATGGCAGACTGGTACGAAAGGTGAAGTCACACGGGATCAGAGGTGAGCTGGCAAGATGGATACAGAACTGGCTCGGTCAGAGAAGACAGAGGGTAACAGTGGATGGGCATTTTTCTGAATGGCGGGATGTGATTAGTGGTGTTCCGCAGGGATCACTGCTGGGACCTTTGCTGTTTGTAGTATATATAAATGATTTGGAGGAGAATGTAGCTGCTCTGATTAGTAAGTTTGCGAACGACACAAAGGTTGGTGGAGTTGCGGATAATGATGAGGATTGTCAGAGGATACAGCAGGATATAGATCAGGTGGAGACTTGGGCGGAGAAATGGCAGATGGAGTTTAATCCGGAAAAATGTGAGGTAATGCATTTTGGAAGGTCGATTGCAGGTGGGAGGTATGCAGTAAATGGCAGAACCCTTAGGAGTATTGACAGGCAGAGAGATCTGGGCGTACAGGTCCACAGGTCACTGAAAGTGGCAACACAGGTGGATAAGTTAGTCAAGAAGGCATACGGCATGCTTATCTTCATGGGTCGGGGCGCAGAGTATAAAAATTGGCAAGTCGTGTTGCAGCTGTACAGAACCTTAGTTAGACCACACTTGGAATATTGTATGCAATTCTGGTCACTACACTACCAGAAGGATGTGGAGGCATTGGAGAGGGTGCAGAGGAGGTTTACCAGGATGTTGCCTGGTCTGGAGGGCATTAGCTATGAGGAGAGGTTGGAAAACCTCGGATTGTTTTCACTGGAACGACGGAGGTGCGACATAATAGAGGTTTACAAAGTTATGAGCGGCATGGACAGAGTGGATAGTCAGAAGCTTTTTCCCAGGGTGGAAGAGTCAGTTACTAGGGGACATAGGTTTAAGGTGTGAGGGGTAAAGGTTAGAGGGGATGTGCGAGGCAGGTTTTTTACACAGAGGGTGGTGAGTGCCTGGAACTTGCTGCCGGGGGACGTGGTGGAAGCAGATACGATAGCGACGTTTAAGAGACATCTTGACAAATACATGAATAGGAAGGGAATAGAGGGATATGGGCCCCGGAAGTGAAGAAGGTGTTAGTTTCGGCAGGCATCAAGATTGGCGCAGGCTTGGAGGGCCGAATGGCCTGTTCCTGTGCTGTACTGTTCTTTGTTCTTTGTTCTTGACTGTAGTTACAATGTCCCTGGGTCTGTAACGTGATCACCAAATGGAGCAGAGGCTGCAGAAAGGGGAATCTCTGTAAAGAGGGATGAGGAGCGGGTTCTGCCCGCTTATATTTAAACCTGAGCTGAGGTCATCTCCATATTCTTTCCATCACCAACCCTGCCTACTAACACCTTTGTAATATCACCCATCTCCACTCCTGCCTCAGCCCATCTGCTGCATAAACCCTCATCCGTGTCACTGTTAGATCCACAGTTGACTATTCCAATTCTATCCTGGTCACCCTCCCAGTTATAAACCCCCATAAACCACAGTTCATCCAGCACTCTGCTGCCTGTATTCGAACACACACCAAATCCTGATCACCCAAAACACCTGTGCTCACTGATCTACATTGGCTCCCAATCTGGCAGCTCCTTAATTTTAATATTCTCATTCCTGTGTTTGAATCTCTCCATGGCCCACCCCTCCAGTTAGTCCCATTTCCCTGTCCATTTCCCATATTCCTGCAACTCTTTTGACTTCAATCTTTTTTTCAGTTCTCCTGATAAAGTGAATTTATTTCCCTCTGTATCTGTCCCAAGCCCCGATTTTAGACTCTGCAGCACTACTGGTGCTGACGTTACAGATGCTGGGATCCATAAAATGATGAGAACCGCAGAGCCGACCACTGCTAGTGCACAATACCCCATGCTGGGCAGGGCTCCAGCAAACTCGTATCATCTATGTTCCATTCGTGTGGTCTTCACAGCTGGCCAATTCTAGAGTGGCCTGCACAGTGTCCCAATCTGGGCAGGGCTCTAGCTCAATCGTACCATATATATGTTGTGCCTTTGAGCATGGAGTTGAAAGTGATGTCAATGTACCATACCGGGAACTTTGATGTACGTCTTTGAAACTTGGTCTGTGCATGTCCACTGACCGCCTGTGTTAGTCACTCTCAGCTGATATACATTCAGCAGCACGAGGAACTCCCTTCAGTGTTATTTAAAAGTACCAGGCATTTAACTTACAGGTGAGGGGCTTCTGGCTTACTTCTGCTATTGTAAAGTTAGTGGAGGTGCTGTGGATGGTTTCCTGGAGGTTGTGTTGTGAGCTGCTGCAGACATTCAGGGAGGAGAGAGGATTTGGTGACCCAACTCTGGACGAGGTACGGGAACTGTAGTTACAGTGTCTCTGGGTCTGTAACATGACCAACACATGGAGCAGAGGCTGCAGAGAAGGGAAGCTCTGTCAAGAGGGAGGAGGAGTGGGCTCTGCCCTACCCACCCCGGGTTTTCCAGGAACACTTTTCCTATCTGCACCTAACCCAGGAGCAGTGTGTGAGGTAACTCTGATTCAATAAGGAGGTGGTCACAGAGCTGCGTCACCTCCTGTAACACAACCTGGATCCTCACACCAGGGTGAGGACGGAGTTGTCAGTGGCTGTTAAGGTCACAGTTTCATTGATCTTCTCTGTATCTGAATCTTTCCAGGCAGCAGCAGGAGACATATCCAACATAGAGTCATAGAGAGTGATAGATACATTTATGACATAGAAGAAGGCCATTCGGCCCCTCGGTGCCCGCTCCCTGTGGAGCAATCCAGTCAGTCCCACTCTCCCAGTCAGTACCCGTATCCCTGCAAGATCATCTCCTTCGGGTGTCCATCCAGTATCCTTTTGAAGTCATTGCCTCGAATGATGAAGCCCAAGATCTGACATGCTTCTCTAAACACGCTCCTAATATGTCCTGCCAACATCAAATATCAATGCATATGCAGCCCCAGGTCCCTCTGTTCGTGCACAATCTTGAGAACTCTGTCATTAAGTCTATATTACCTTCCTATGCCTTCTGACAAAATACATCACCTCACACTCCTCTGTATGAAATTCCACCTGCCACTTCTCTGTCCATTCTGCTAGCCTATCTGTATCCTGCTACAGGTGGTTTGTAACATCCTCACTGTTTACCACACCTCCAAGATTGGTATCATCGGAAATTATTGAAATTCTACTCTGTATTCCAAGAGCCATGCCATTTATATATAGGGGGACTTTAACTTTCCAAATATTGACTGGAAATACTATAGTTCGAGTACTTTAGATGGGTCTGTTTTTGTCCAGTGTGTGCAGGAGGGTTTTCTGACACAGTATGTGGACAGGCCAACCAGGGGCGATGCCACATTGGATTTGGTACTGGGTAATGAACCCGGCCAGGTGTTCGATTTAGATGTCGGTGAGCACTTTGGCGATAGTGATCACAATTCGGTTAGGTTTACCTTAGCGATGGGCAGGGACAGGTATATACCACAGGGCAAGAATTATAGCTGGGGGAAAGGAAATTATGACGCGATTAGGCAAGATTTAGGATGTGTAGGATGGGGAAGGAAACTGCAGGGGATGGGCACAAACGAAATGTGGAGCTTATTCAAGGAGCAGCGAATGCGTGTCCTTGATAAGTATGTACCTGTCAGGCAGGGAGGAAGTTGTCGAGCGAGGGAGCCGTGGTTTACTCAAGAAGTTGAAGAGCTTGTCAAGAGGAAGAGGGCGGCTTATGTTAGGATGAGACGTGAAGGCTCAGTTAGGGCGCTTGAGAGTTACAAGCTAGCCAGGAAGGATCTAAAGGGAGGGCTAAGAAGAGCAAGGAGAGGACAGGAGAAGTCATTGGCGGATAGGATCAAAGAAAACCCTAAGGCTTTCTATAGGTATATCAGGAATAAACGAATGATAAGAGTTAGAACAGGGCTAATCAAGGATAGTAGTGGGAAGTTGTGTGCGGAATCAGAGGAGATAGGGGAAGCGTTAAATGAATATTTTTCGTCAGTATTTACAATAGAAAAAGAAAATGTTGCCGAGGAGTTTACTGAGATACAGTCTACTAGGCTAGATGGGATTGAGATTCACAAGGAGGAGGTGTTAGCAATTTTGGAAAGAGTGAAAATAGATAAGTCCCCTGGGCCAGATGGGATTTATCCTAGGGTTCTCTGGGAAGCCAGGGAGGAGATTGCAGAGCCGTTGTTGTTGATCTTTATGTCGTCATTGTCGACAGGAGTAGTGCCGGAGGACTGGAGGATAGCAAATGTTGTCCCCTTGTTCAAGAAGGGGAGTAGAGACAGCCCTGGTAATTATAGACCTGTGAGCCTTACTTCGGTTGTGGGTAAAATGTTGGAAAAGGTTATGAGAGACAGGATTTATAATCATCTTGAAAAGAATAAGTTCATTTGCGATAGTCAGCATGGTTTTGTGAAAGGTAGGTCGTTCCTCACAAACCTTATTGAGTTTTTCGAGAAGGTGACCAAACAGGTGGATGAGGGTAAAGCCGTGGATGTGGTGTATATGGATTTTAGTAAGGCGTTTGATAAGGTTCCCCACGGTAGGCTATTGCAGAAAATACGGAAGTATGGGGTTGAAGGTGATTTAGAGCTTTGGATCAGAAATTGGCTAGCTGAAAGAAGACAGAGGGTGGTGGTTGATGGCAAATGTTCATCCTGGAGTTTAGTTACTAGTGGTGTACCGCAAGGTTCTGTTTTGGGGCCACTGCTGTTTGTCATTTTTATAAACGACCTGGATGAGGGTGTAGAAGGGTGGGTTAGTAAATTTGCGGATGACACGAAGGTCGGTGGAGTTGTGGATAGTGTCGAAGGGTGTTGTAGGGTACAGAGGGACATAGATAGGCTGCAGAGCTGGGCTGAGCGATGGCAAATGGAGTTTAATGCGGAGAAGTGTGAGGTGATTCACTTTGGAAGGAGTAACAGCAATGCAGAGTACTGGGCTAATGGGAAGATTCTTGGTAGTGTAGATGAGCAGAGAGATCTTGGTATCCAGGTACATAAATCCCTGAAAGTTGCTACCCAGGTTAATAGGGCTGTTAAGAAGGCAGATGGTGTGTTAGCCTTTATTAGTAGGGGGATCGAGTTTCGGAGCCACGAGGTCATGATGCAGCTGTACAAAACTCTGGTGAGGCCGCACCTTGAGTATTGCATGCAGTTCTGGTCACCGCATTATAGGAAGGATGTGGACGCTTTGGAAAGGGTGCAGAGGAGATTTACTAGGATGTTGCCTGGTATGGAAGGAAGGTCTTACGAGGAAAGGCTGAGGGACTTGGGGTTGTTTTCGTTCGAGAGAAGGAGGAGGAGAGGTGACATAATAGAGACAGACAAGATAATCAGAGGGTTAGATAGGGTGGATAGTGAGAGTCTTTTTCCTCGGATGAGGATGGCAAACACGAGGGGACATAGCTTTAAGTTGAGGGGTGAAAGATATAGGACAGATGTCAGAGGTCGTTTCTTTCCGCAGAGAGTAGTAGGGGCGTGGAACGCCCTGCCTGCAACAGTAGTAGACTCGCCAAATTTAAGGGCATTGAAGTGGTCATTGGATAGACATATGGATGTAAATGGAATAGTGTAGGTCAGATGATTGGCGCAACATCGAGGGCCGAAGGGCCTGTACTGCGCTGTAATGTTCTAAAAAAAAAGAAAAACAGTGGTCCTAAGCACTGAACCTTGGGGAACATCACTGTCTACCATCCTCCGGTCTGAAAAACAACCATTTAACACATTGCTCTTTTTCTTGTCCTCTGGACAATTTTTTTCCAATTGGATGCTATGCCATGAGGTTCAATTTTATCAACCAAGCTTCTGTGTTGTTCATCATCAAATAATTTCATAAAATCCACGTAGACAGCATCCACCACATTCCCTTCATCAACCTTCTCTCATTTTCCGAATAAATTCAATTAGTTCATCATGCATGATCTGCCTTTCAGAAATCCGTGCTGACAGTCCTTAATTAACTCAATCTCTCCAAGTGTGTGTTGTCCTTTTGCCCTGATTATTGTTTCTAAAACCTTACTCACCACTGATGTTAAACTAACTGGCCAGTAGTTGCGAGGCCTGTGTGTTGTCCATTGATAATTCTGGGAAGTGAGTGTGACCATCTATGTCATCAATATCTCCCTCAGCAGGAAGAAGCAGGATGAGAGATCCTGTGGCTTTGTCAGGATAGCGGGATTCCTGATGGTTTCGGTTGATCTGCGGGGCCCCCATGTCAATGGGTTGAGGTACAGGAACTGGAAGAACTCTCACTCCATTAATGTACAGTTGGTGTGTGAGCATGCCCAGTACATCATGCTGGTGAATGTCCACTATCCTGGCAGCAGACACCATACATTCATTCTGAAGCAGTCAGCCGGTCCCAACACTTCGGGGCTCCATGCAGAACCAGAATGTGGCTCCTTGGAGACAAATGAACCCCCTCTAGACACAGCTCATGTTTCTACACCCCCAAACCACCTCCCACCGTCAACTGTTAGTTACGCAATTAACGTGTGTTATGTGAGCAATGGAGTCACCAGGAGCATGGTGGAACAAACCATCGGTGTGATGAAGCAATGCTTCCGATGCCTGAACCGCTCGGGGAGAGCCCTCCAGTACACATTGGAGAAGGTGTCTGAGCTCATGGTGTTCTGCTGCACGCTTCATATCGTCAGCAGCATGTGGACACAGGCATTGGCACCAGGAATCCGGAGGCCACCTCAGGAGGTGGTGGGAGGGAAGATATTTCCTCGATGCCTTCGACCCGGACAGGCTGTCGGAGAGTCCCTGCTAAGATTCCAGTTCCCATAGGACAACTTCCCTTCCCCACCATGGATCCCCAATTCTCCACCATTACACCCATCTGAGACGCCCCATCACAGTGTCACCTTGGTCAGCATCCTGTAATAAAAACATCAGAGAATTATTACAGCACAGAAGGACCAATTTAGCCTTTCGTGTCTGCACTGGCTCTCCGAATGAGCAATTCTCCGAATGCCGTTCCCTGCACTCTCCATGCAACCCAGAACATTCTTCCTTCTCATAGAACAGTCGATTCAGCTTCAATTGAACCTGCCTCCACCACACTCTCAGGCAGTGAATTCCAGACTCTAACCACTCACTGTGTGAAAAAATATTTTCCTCAGGTCGTCTTTGCTTCTTTTACCCATGACTTTAAATCTGTGCCCTTTCGTTCTCGATCCTTTCAAGAGTGGGAACTGTTTCTCTCTATCTGCTCTGTCCAGAAACCTCATGATTTTTGAAACAACTAATTAAGCACCTCTCAGCCTTCTCCGAGGAAAACAGTCCTAACTTCTCCAGCCTATCTTCATAACAGAAAATCCTCATCCCGGGAATCATTCACGTGAATATTTTCTGTACTCTCTCCAATGCCCTCACGTCTTTCCTCAAGTGTGGCACCCAGAACTGGACGCAATGTCACAGCTGAGGCTGAAATAGTGTATTATATAAGTTCAACATAACTTCCTTGCTCTTGTACTCTATGCCCCTATTAATAAAGCCCAGGATACTGTATGCTTAATTAAACACTTTCTCAACCTGTCCTGCCGCCTTCGATGACTTCTGCACATAGACACACAGGTCCCTCTGCTCCTGCACACCCTATAGAATTGTACCCTTTATTGTATATTGTCTCCCCATGTTCTTCCTATCAACATGAATCACTTCACATTTCTCTGTATTGAACTTCATCTGCCACCTGCCTGCCCATTCCACCAACTTGTGTGTGTCCTTTTGAAGTTCTACACTATCCTCCTCACAGTTCACAATGCTTCCAACTTTCGTATCAGCTGCAAACTTTGAAATTGTGCCTGCATAACCAGGTTTAGGTCCTTAATATATATCAGGAAAAGCAAGGATGTCTGGGGAACTCCACAACAAACCTTCCTCCAGACTGCAAAACATCCATTAATCATTAATGTTTGTTTCCTGTCACTTAGCTAATATCGTATCCATGTTGCTACCGTCCCTTTTATTCCATGAGCTACATGTTTGCTCACAGGTCTGTTGTGCGGCTTTGTATCAAAATGTTTTTGCATGCAGGGAATAGTTAAATGTCTGGAATGCACTGCTTGAGAATGGTGGAGGCAGGTTCATTTGAAACTGAATAGACCGTTATATGAAAGTCAATGTACACCACATCAACAGAATTGCTCTCATCAACTTTCTGTGATACCACCTCAAACATCTCCAGCAAATTAGTTAAACATGATGTTCTCTCAAGAAATCCATGCTGGCTTGTTTAATTAACTCGCATTTGTCCATGTGACTATTAGCTTTGTCCAAGATTATTTCTTTCTAGAAGTTTTCCCACCACCGAAATTAAACTGACAGGCATGTAGTTGCTGGCCTTATCTTTACACCCTTTTTGAACAAGGGTGTAACATTTACAATACGCCAGCCCTCTTGCATCACCCTCAAGTCTAAGGAAGACGGAAAAATTATGGCCAGTGCCTCTGCGATTTCCACCCTCACTTCCCTCAGTATCCTTGGATGCATCTCATCTTTTCCTGGAGCCTTATTCAATTTAAGTCCAGACAGCCTATCCAATACTTCCTCTTAATCAATTTTAAACCCCACTAGTGTCGGACTTACCTCCTCTTTCAACATTGCCTGGGTTGCATCTTGGAATCATAGAAAGCGAAGTCATTCTTGTAATGTAGGAAACAGGCAGCTCCTGGAAATATGTCCTGTTTCAGTCAATTACTATCATCCTGACTCTCTGTCTATTCTAATTATCTGTGTCCTGTTTCAGTGAATTACTATCATCCTGATCCTCTGAACATTCTAATTATCTATGTCCTGTTTCAGTCAATTACTATCATCCTGATCCTCTGTCTATTCTAATTATCTAAGTCCTGTTTCAGTCAATTACTATCATCCTGATCCTCTGTCCATTCTAATTAACTATGTCCTGTTTCAGTCAATTACTATCATCCTGATCCTCTGTCTTTTATAATTATCTATGTCCCATGTCAGTCAATTACTATCATACTGATCCTCTGTCCATTCTAATTATCTATGTCCTGTTTCAGTCAATTACTATCATCCTGATCCTCTGAACATTCTAATTATCTATGTCCTGTTTCAGTCAATTACTATCATCCTGATCCTCTGCCATTCTAATTATTTATGTCCTGTTTCAGTCAATTACTATCATCCTGATCCTCTGTCCATTCTAATTATCCATGTCCTGCTTCAGTCAATTACTATCATCCTGATCCTCTGTCCATTCTAATTATCCATGTCCTGTTTCAGTCAATTGCTATCATCCTGATCCTCTGTCCATTCTAATTATCTATGTCCTGTTTCAGTCAATTACTATCATCCTGATCCTCTGAACATTCTAATAATCTATGTCCTGTTTCAGTCAATTACTATCATCCTGATCCTCTGTCTTTTATAATTATCTGTGTCCTATTTCAGTCAATTACTATCATCCTGATCCTCTGTCTTTTATAATTATCTATGTCCTGTTTCAGTCAATTACTATCATCCTGATCCTCTGCCCATTCTAATTATCTATGTCCTGTTTCAGTCAATTACTATCATCCTGATCCTCTGTCCATTCTAATTATCTATGTCCTGTTTCAGTCAACTACCATCATCCTGATCCTCTGAACATTCTAATTATCTATGTCCTGTTTCTGCCAATTACTATCATCCTGATCCTCTGTCCATTCTAATTATCTATGTCCTGTTTCAGTCAACTACTGTCATCCTGATCCTCTGAACATTCTAATTATCTATGTCCTGTTTCAATCAATTACTATCATCCTGATCCTCTGTCCATTCTAAGTATCTATGTCCCGTTTCATTCAATTACTGTCATCCTGATCATCTGTCTATTCTAATTATCTATGTCCCGTTTCAGTCAATTACTGTCGTCCTGATCTTCTGTCTATTCTAATTATCTATGTCCTGTTTCAGTCAATTGCTGTCATCCTGATCCTCTGTCCATTCTAATTATCTATGTCCTGTTTCAGTCAATTACTGTCATCCTGATCCTCTGTCTATTCTAATTATCTATGTCCTGTTTCAGTCAATTACTATCATCCTGATCCTCTGAACATTCTAATTATCTATGTCCTGTTTCAGTCAATTACTATCATCCTGATCCTCTGTCCATTCTAATTATTTATGTCCTGTTTCAGTCAATTACTATCATCCTGATCCTCTGTCCATTCTAATTATCCATGTCCTGCTTCAGTCAATTACTATCATCCTGATCCTCTGTCCATTCTAATTATCCATGTCCTGTTTCAGTCAATTGCTATCATCCTGATCCTCTGTCCATTCTAATTATCTATGTCCTATTTCAGTCAATTACTATCATCCTGATCCTCTGAACATTCTAATAATCTATGTCCTGTTACAGTCAATTACTATCATCCTGATCCTCTATCTTTTATAATTATCTATGTCCTATTTAAGTCAATTACTATCATCCTGATCCTCTGTCTTTTATAATTATCTATGTCCTGTTTCAGTCAATTACTATCATCCTGATCCTCTGCCCATTCTAATTATCTATGTCCTGTTTCAGTCAATTACTATCATCCTGATCCTCTGTCCATTCTAATTATCTATGTCCTGTTTCAGTCAACTACCATCATCCTGATCCTCTGAACATTCTAATTATCTATGTCCTGTTTCTGCCAATTACTATCATCCTGATCCTCTGTCCATTCTAATTATCTATGTCCTGTTTCAGTCAACTACTGTCATCCTGATCCTCTGAACATTCTAATTATCTATGTCCTGTTTCAATCAATTACTATCATCCTGATCCTCTGTCCATTCTAATTATCCATGTCCCGTTTCATTCAATTACTGTCATCCTGATCATCTGTCTATTCTAATTATCTATGTCCTGTTTCAGTCAATTACTGTCATCCTGATCCTCTGTCTATTCTAATTATCTATGTCCTGTTTCAGTCAATTACTATCATCCTGATCCTCTGTCCATTCTAATTATCTATTTCCTGTTTCAGTCAATTACGGTCATCCTGATCCTCTGTCTATTCTAATTATCTGTGTCCTTTTTCAGTCAATTACTATCATCCTGATCCTCTGTCCATTCTAATTATCTATGTCCCGTTTCAGTCAATTACTGTCGTCCTGATCTTCTGTCTATTCTAATTATCTATGTCCTGTTTCAGTCAATTGCTGTCATCCTTATCCTCTGTCCATTCTAATTATCTATGTCCTGTTTCAGTCAATTACTGTCATCCTGATCCTCTGTCTATTCTAATTATCTATGTCCTGTTTCAGTCAATTACTGTCATCCTGATCCTCTGTCTATTCTAATTATCTATGTCCTTTTTAAGTCAATTACTGTCATCCTGATCCTCTGTCTATTCTAATTATCTATGTCCTGTTTCAGTCAATTACTGTCTTCCTGATCCTCTGTCTATTCTAATTATCTATGTCCTGTTTCAGTCAATTACCATCATCCTGACACTCCGTCCATTCTAATTATCTATGTCCTGTTTCAGTCAATTACTGTCATCCTGATCCTCTGTCCATTCTAATTATCTATGTCATGTTTCAGTCAATTACTGTCATCCTGATCCTCTGAACATTCTAATTATCTATGTCCTGTTTCAGTCAATTACTATCATCCTGATCCTCTGTCCATTCTAATTATCTATGTCCTGTTTCAGTCAATTACTATCATCCTGATCCTCTGTCCATTCTAATTATCTATGTCCCGTTTCAGTCAATTACTATCATCCTGATGCTCTGTCCATTCTAATTATCTATGTCCTGTTTCAGTCAATTACTATCATCCTGATACTCTGTCCATTCTAACTATCTATGTCCTGTTTCAGTCAATTACTATCATCCTTTTCCTCTGTCCATTCTAATTATCTATGTCCCGTTTCAGTCAATTACTATCATCCTTTTCCTCTGTCCATTCTAATAATCTATGTCCTGTTTCAGTCAATTACTATCATCCTGATTCCCTGTCTATTCTAATTATCTATGTCCTGTTTCAGTCAATTACTATCATCCTGATCCTCTGTCCATTCTGATTATCTATGTCCTGTTTCAGTCAATTACTATCATCCGGATCCTCTGTCCATTCTAATTATCTATGTCCTGTTTCAGTCAATTACTATCATCCTGATCCTCTGTCCATTCTAACTATCGATGTCCTGTTTCAGTCAATTACTGTCATCCTGATCATCTGTCTATTCTAATTATCTATGTCCTGTTTCAGTCAATTACTGTCATCCTGATCCTCTGTCTATTCTAATTATCTATGTCCTGTTTCAGTCAATTACTATCATCCTGATCCTCTGTCCATTCTAATTATCTATTTCCTGTTTCAGTCAATTACTGTCATCCTGATCCTCTGTCTATTCTAATTATCTATGTCCTGTTTCAGTCAATTACTATCATCCTGATCCTCTGTCCATTCTAATTATCTATGTCCCGTTTCAGTCAATTACTGTCGTCCTGATCTTCTGTCTATTCTAATTATCTATGTCCTGTTTCAGTCAATTGCTGTCATCCTGATCCTCTGTCCATTCTAATTATCTATGTCCTGTTTCAGTCAATTACTGTCATCCTGATCCTCTGTCTATTCTAATTATCTATGTCCTGTTTCAGTCAATTACTGTCATCCTGATCCTCTGTCTATTCTAATTATCTATGTCCTTTTTAAGTCAATTACTGTCATCCTGATCCTCTGTCTATTCTAATTATCTATGTCCTGTTTCAGTCAATTACTGTCTTCCTGATCCTCTGTCTATTCTAATTATCTATGTCCTGTTTCAGTCAATTACCATCATCCTGACACTCCGTCCATTCTAATTATCTATGTCCTGTTTCAGTCAATTACTGTCATCCTGATCCTCTGTCCATTCTAATTATCTATGTCCTGTTTCAGTCAATTACTGTCATCCTGATCCTCTGAACATTCTAATTATCTATGTCCTGTTTCAGTCAATTACTATCATCCTGATCCTCTGTCCATTCTAATTATCTATGTCCTGTTTCAGTCAATTACTATCATCCTGATCCTCTGTCCATTCTAATTATCTATGTCCCGTTTCAGTCAATTACTATCATCCTGATGCTCTGTCCATTCTAATTATCTATGTCCTGTTTCAGTCAATTACTATCATCCTGATCCTCTGTCCATTCTAACTATCTATGTCCTGTTTCAGTCAATTACTATCATCCTTTTCCTCTGTCCATTCTAATTATCTATGTCCCGTTTCAGTCAATTACTATCATCCTGATCCTCTGTCCATTCTAATAATCTATGTCCTGTTTCAGTCAATTACTATCATCCTGATTCCCTGTCTATTCTAATTATCTATGTCCTGTTTCAGTCAATTACTATCATCCTGATCCTCTGTCCATTCTGATTATCTATGTCCTGTTTCAGTCAATTACTATCATCCTGATCCTCTGTCCATTCTAATTATCTATGTCCTGTTTCAGTCAATTACTATCATCCTGATCCTCTGTCCATTCTAACTATCGATGTCCTGTTTCAGTCAATTACTGTCATCCTGATCATCTGTCTATTCTAATTATCTATGTCCTGTTTCAGTCAATTACTGTCATCCTGATCCTCTGTCTATTCTAATTATCTATGTCCTGTTTCAGTCAATTACTATCATCCTGATCCTCTGTCCATTCTAATTATCTATTTCCTGTTTCAGTCAATTACTGTCATCCTGATCCTCTGTCTATTCTAATTATCTATGTCCTGTTTCAGTCAATTACTATCATCCTGATCCTCTGTCCATTCTAATTATCTATGTCCCGTTTCAGTCAATTACTGTCGTCCTGATCTTCTGTCTATTCTAATTATCTATGTCCTGTTTCAGTCAATTGCTGTCATCCTGATCCTCTGTCCATTCTAATTATCTATGTCCTGTTTCAGTCAATTACTGTCATCCTGATCCTCTGTCTATTCTAATTATCTATGTCCTGTTTCAGTCAATTACTGTCATCCTGATCCTCTGTCTATTCTAATTATCTATGTCCTTTTTAAGTCAATTACTGTCATCCTGATCCTCTGTCTATTCTAATTATCTATGTCCTGTTTCAGTCAATTACTGTCTTCCTGATCCTCTGTCTATTCTAATTATCTATGTCCTGTTTCAGTCAATTACCATCATCCTGACACTCCGTCCATTCTAATTATCTATGTCCTGTTTCAGTCAATTACTGTCATCCTGATCCTCTGTCCATTCTAATTATCTATGTCCTGTTTCAGTCAATTACTGTCATCCTGATCCTCTGAACATTCTAATTATCTATGTCCTGTTTCAGTCAATTACTATCATCCTGATCCTCTGTCCTTTCTAATTATCTATGTCCTGTTTCAGTCAATTACTATCATCCTGATCCTCTGTCCATTCTAATTATCTATGTCCCGTTTCAGTCAATTACTATCATCCTGATGCTCTGTCCATTCTAATTATCTATGTCCTGTTTCAGTCAATTACTATCATCCTGATCCTCTGTCCATTCTAACTATCTATGTCCTGTTTCAGTCAATTACTATCATCCTTTTCCTCTGTCCATTCTAATTATCTATGTCCCGTTTCAGTCAATTACTATCATCCTGATCCTCTGTCCATTCTAATAATCTATGTCCTGTTTCAGTCAATTACTATCATCCTGATTCCCTGTCTATTCTAATTATCTGTGTCCTGTTTCAGTCAATTACTATCATCCTGATCCTCTGTCCATTCTGATTATCTATGTCCTGTTTCAGTCAATTACTATCATCCGGATCCTCTGTCCATTCTAATTATCTATGTCCTGTTTCAGTCAATTACTATCATCCTGATCCTCTGTCCATTCTAACTATCGATGTCCTGTTTCAGTCAATTACTATCATCCTGATCCTCTGTCCATTCTAATTATCTATATCCTGTTTCAGTCAATTACTATCATCCTTTTCCCCTGTCCATTCTGATTATCTATGTCCTGTTTCAGTCAATTACTGTCTTCCTGATCCTCTGTCTATTCTAATTATCTATGTCCTCTTTCAGTCAATTACCATCATCCTGACACTCCGTCCATTCTAATTATCTATGTCCTGTTTCAGTCAATTACTGTCATCCTGATCCTCTGTCCATTCTAATTATCTATGTCCTGTTTCAGTCAATTACTGTCATCCTGATCCTCTGAACATTCTAATTATCTATGTCCTGTTTCAGTCAATTACTATCATCCTGACCCTCTGTCCTTTCTAATTATCTATGTCCTGTTTCAGTCAATTACTATCATCCTGATCCTCTGTCCATTCTAATTATCTATGTCCCGTTTCAGTCAATTACTATCATCCTGATGCTCTGTCCATTCTAATTATCTATGTCCTGTTTCAGTCAATTACTATCATCCTGATCCTCTGTCCATTCTAACTATCTATGTCCTGTTTCAGTCAATTACTATCATCCTTTTCCTCTGTCCATTCTAATTATCTATGTCCCGTTTCAGTCAATTACTATCATCCTGATCCTCTGCCCATTCTAATAATCTATGTCCTGTTTCAGTCAATTACTATCATCCTGATTCCCTGTCTATTCTAATTATCTATGTCCTGTTTCAGTCAATTACTATCATCCTGATCCTCTGTCCATTCTGATTATCTATGTCCTGTTTCAGTCAATTACTATCATCCGGATCCTCTGTCCATTCTAATTATCTATGTCCTGTTTCAGTCAATTACTATCATCCTGATCCTCTGTCCATTCTAACAATCGATGTCCTGTTTCAGTCAATTACTATCATCCTGATCCTCTGTCCATTCTAATTATCTATGTCCTGTTTCAGTCAATTACTATCATCCTTTTCCTCTGTCCATTCTGATTATCTATGTCCTGTTTCAGTCAATTACTATCATCCTGATCCTCTGTACATTCTAATTATCTATTTCCTGTTTCAATCAATTACTGTCATCCTGATCCTCTGTCCATTCTAATTATCTATGTCCCGTTTCAGTCAATTACTATCATCCTTTTCCTCTGTCCATTCTAATTATCTATGTCCTGTTTCAGTCAATTACTATCATCCTGATGATCTGTCCATTCTAATTATCTATTTCCTGTTTCAGTCAATTTCTGTCATTCTGATCCTCTGTTCATTCTAATTATCTATGTCCTGTTTCAGTCAATTACTATCATCCTGATCCTCTGTCCATTCTAATTATCTATGTCCCGTTTCAGTCAATTACTATCATCCTGATCCTCTGTCCATTCTAATAATCTATGTCCTGTTTCAGTCAATTACTATCATCCTGATTCCCTGTCTATTCTAATTATCTATGTCCTGTTTCAGTCAATTACTATCATCCTGATCCTCTGTCCATTCTAATTATCCATGTCCTGCTTCAGTCAATTACTATCATCCTGATCCTCTGTCCATTCTAATTATACATGTCCTGTTTCAGTCAATTGCTATCATCCTGATCCTCTGTCCATTCTAATTATCTATGTCCTATTTCATTCAATTACTATCATCCTGATCCTCTGAACATTCTAATAATCTATGTCCTGTTTCAGTCAATTACTATCATCCTGATCCTCTGTCTTTTATAATTATCTATGTCCTGTTTCAGTCAATTACTATCATCCTGATCCTCTGTCCATTCTAACTATCGATGTCCTGTTTCAGTCAATTACTGTCATCCTGATCATCTGTCTATTCTAATTATCTATGTCCTGTTTCAGTCAATTACTGTCATCCTGATCCTCTGTCTATTCTAATTATCTATGTCCTGTTTCAGTCAATTACTATCATCCTGATCCTCTGTCCATTCTAATTATCTATTTCCTGTTTCAGTCAATTACTGTCATCCTGATCCTCTGTCTATTCTAATTATCTATGTCCTGTTTCAGTCAATTACTATCATCCTGATCCTCTGTCCATTCTAATTATCTATGTCCCGTTTCAGTCAATTACTGTCGTCCTGATCTTCTGTCTATTCTAATTATCTATGTCCTGTTTCAGTCAATTGCTGTCATCCTGATCCTCTGTCCATTCTAATTATCTATGTCCTGTTTCAGTCAATTACTGTCATCCTGATCCTCTGTCTATTCTAATTATCTATGTCCTGTTTCAGTCAATTACTGTCATCCTGATCCTCTGTCTATTCTAATTATCTATGTCCTTTTTAAGTCAATTACTGTCATCCTGATCCTCTGTCTATTCTAATTATCTATGTCCTGTTTCAGTCAATTACTGTCTTCCTGATCCTCTGTCTATTCTAATTATCTATGTCCTGTTTCAGTCAATTACCATCATCCTGACACTCCGTCCATTCTAATTATCTATGTCCTGTTTCAGTCAATTACTGTCATCCTGATCCTCTGTCCATTCTAATTATCTATGTCCTGTTTCAGTCAATTACTGTCATCCTGATCCTCTGAACATTCTAATTATCTATGTCCTGTTTCAGTCAATTACTATCATCCTGATCCTCTGTCCTTTCTAATTATCTATGTCCTGTTTCAGTCAATTACTATCATCCTGATCCTCTGTCCATTCTAATTATCTATGTCCCGTTTCAGTCAATTACTATCATCCTGATGCTCTGTCCATTCTAATTATCTATGTCCTGTTTCAGTCAATTACTATCATCCTGATCCTCTGTCCATTCTAACTATCTATGTCCTGTTTCAGTCAATTACTATCATCCTTTTCCTCTGTCCATTCTAATTATCTATGTCCCGTTTCAGTCAATTACTATCATCCTGATCCTCTGTCCATTCTAATAATCTATGTCCTGTTTCAGTCAATTACTATCATCCTGATTCCCTGTCTATTCTAATTATCTGTGTCCTGTTTCAGTCAATTACTATCATCCTGATCCTCTGTCCATTCTGATTATCTATGTCCTGTTTCAGTCAATTACTATCATCCGGATCCTCTGTCCATTCTAATTATCTATGTCCTGTTTCAGTCAATTACTATCATCCTGATCCTCTGTCCATTCTAACTATCGATGTCCTGTTTCAGTCAATTACTATCATCCTGATCCTCTGTCCATTCTAATTATCTATGTCCTGTTTCAGTCAATTACTATCATCCTTTTCCCCTGTCCATTCTGATTATCTATGTCCTGTTTCAGTCAATTACTGTCTTCCTGATCCTCTGTCTATTCTAATTATCTATGTCCTGTTTCAGTCAATTAACATCATCCTGACACTCCGTCCATTCTAATTATCTATGTCCTGTTTCAGTCAATTACTGTCATCCTGATCCTCTGTCCATTCTAATAATCTATGTCCTGTTTCAGTCAATTACTATCATCCTGATTCCCTGTCTATTCTAATTATCTATGTCCTGTTTCAGTCAATTACTATCATCCTGATCCTCTGTCCATTCTAATTATCCATGTCCTGCTTCAGTCAATTACTATCATCCTGATCCTCTGTCCATTCTAATTATACATGTCCTGTTTCAGTCAATTACTATCATCCTGATCCTCTGTCTTTTATAATTATCTATGTCCTGTTTCAGTCAATTACTATCATCCTGATCCTCTGTCCATTCTAATTATCTATGTCCTGTTTCAGTCAATTACTATCATCCTGATCCTCTGTACATTCTAATTATCTATGTCCTGTTTCAGTCAACTACTATCATCCTGATCCTCTGATCATTCTAATTATCTGTGTCCCGTTTCAGTCAATTACTGTCATCCTGATTCTCTGAACATTATAATTATCTATGTCCCGTTTCAGTCAATTACTGTCATCCTGATCCTCTGAACATTCTAATAATCTATGTCCTGTTTCAGTCAATTACTATCATCCTGATCCTCTGTCTTTTACAATTATCTATGTCTTGTTTCAGTCAATTACTATCATCCTGATCCTCTGTCCATTCTAATTATCTATGTCCTGTTTCAGTCAATTACTATCATCCTGATCCTCTGTCCATTCTAATTATCTATGTCCTGTTTCAGTCAACTACTATCATCCTGATCCTCTGATCATTCTAATTATCTGTGTCCCGTTTCAGTCAATTACTGTCATCCTGATTCTCTGAACATTATAATTATCTATGTCCCGTTTCAGTCAATTACTGTCATCCTGATCCTCTGAACATTCTAATTATCTATGTCCTGTTTCAGTCAATTACTATCATCCTGATCCTCTGTCCATTCTAATTATCTATGTCCTGTTTCAGTCAATTACTATCATCCTGATCCTCTGTCCATTCTAATTATCTATGTCCTGTTTCAGTCAATTACTATCATCCTGATCCTCTGTCCATTCTAATTATCTATGTCCTGTTTCAGTCAATTACTATCATCCGGATCCTCTGTCCATTCTAATTATCTATGTCCTGTTTCAGTCAATTACTGTCATCCTGATCCTCTGAACATTCTAATAATCTATGTCCTGTTTCAGTCAATTACTATCATCCTGATCCTCTGTCTTTTACAATTATCTATGTCTTGTTTCAGTCAATTACTATCATCCTGATCCTCTGTCCATTCTAATTATCTATGTCCTGTTTCAGTCAATTACTATCATCCTGATCCTCTGTCCATTCTAATTATCTATGTCCTGTTTCAGTCAACTACTATCATCCTGATCCTCTGATCATTCTAATTATCTGTGTCCCGTTTCAGTCAATTACTGTCATCCTGATTCTCTGAACATTATAATTATCTATGTCCTGTTTCAGTCAATTACTATCATCCTGATCCTCTGTCTTTTACAATTATCTATGTCTTGTTTCAGTCAATTACTATCATCCTGATCCTCTGTCCATTCTAATTATCTATGTCCTGTTTCAGTCAATTACTATCATCCTGATCCTCTGTAAATTCTAATTATCTATGTCCTGTTTCAGTCAACTACTATCATCCTGATCCTCTGATCATTCTAATTATCTGTGTCCCGTTTCAGTCAATTACTGTCATCCTGATTCTCTGAACATTATAATTATCTATGTCCCGTTTCAGTCAATTACTGTCATCCTGATCCTCTGAACATTCTAATTATCTATGTCCTGTTTCAGTCAATTACTATCATCCTGATCCTCTGTCCATTCTAATTATCTATGTCCTGTTTCAGTCAATTACTATCATCCTGATCCTCTGTCCATTCTAATTGTCTATGTCCTGTTTCAGTCAATTACTATCATCCTGATCCTCGGTCCATTCTAATTATCTATGTCCTGTTTCAGTCAATTACTATCATCCGGATCCTCTGTCCATTCTAATTATCTATGTCCTGTTTCAGTCAATTACTGTCATCCTGATCCTCTGAACATTCTAATAATCTATGTCCTGTTTCAGTCAATTACTATCATCCTGATCCTCTGTCCATTCTAATTATCTATGTCCTGTTTCAGTCAATTACTATCATCCTGATCCTCTGTCCATTCTAATTATCTATGTCCTGTTTCAGTCAATTACTATCATCCTGATCCTCTGTCCATTCTAATTATCTATGTCCTGTTTCAGTCAACTACTATCATCCTGATCCTCTGATCATTCTAATTATCTGTGTCCCGTTTCAGTCAATTACTGTCATCCTGATTCTCTGAACATTATAATTATCTATGTCCCGTTTCAGTCAATTACTGTCATCCTGATCCTCTGAACATTCTAATTATCTATGTCCTGTTTCAGTCAATTACTATCATCCTGATCCTCTGTCCATTCTAATTATCTATGTCCTGTTTCAGTCAATTACTATCATCCTGATCCTCTGTCCATTCTAATTATCTATGTCCTGTTTCAGTCAATTACTATCATCCTGATCCTCTGTCCATTCTAATTATCTATGTCCTGTTTCAGTCAATTACTATCATCCTGATCCTCTGTCTATTCTAATTATCTATGTCCTGTTTCAGTCAATTACTATCATCCTGATCCTCTGTCCATTCTAATTATCTATGTCCTGTTTCAGTCAATTACTATCATCCTGATCCTCTGTCCATTCTAATTATCTATGTCCTGTTTCAGTCAATTACTATCATCCTGATCCTCTGTCCATTCTAATTATCTATGTCCTGTTTCAGTAAATTACTATCATCCTGATCCTCTGTCCATTCTAATTATCTATTTCCTGTTTCAGTCAATTACTGTCATCCTGATCCTCTGTCTATTCTAATTATCTATGTCCTGTTTCAGTCAATTACTATGATCCTGATCCTCTGTCCATTCTAATTATCTATGTCCCGTTTCAGTCAATTACTGTCATCCTGATCCTCTGTCTATTCTAATTATCTGTGTCCTGTTTTAGTCAATTACTGTCATCCTGATCCTCTGTCTATTCTAATTATCTATGTCCTGTTTCAGTCAATTACTGTCTTCCTGATCCTCTGTCTATTCTAATTATCTGTGTCCTGTTTCAGTCAATTACTGTCATCCTGATCCTTTGTCTATTCTAATTATCTATGTGCTGTTTCAGTCAATTACTATCATCCTGATCCTCTGTCTATTCTAATTATCTATGTCCTGTTTCAGTCAATTACTATCATCCTGATCCTCTGTCCATTCTAATTATCTATGTCCTGTTTCAGTCAATTACTATCATCCTGATCCTCTGTCCATTCTAATTATCTATGTCCTGTTTCAGTCAATTACTATCATCCTGATCCTCTGTCCATTCTAATTATCTATGTCCTGTTTCAGTAAATTACTATCATCCTGATCCTCTGTCCATTCTAATTATCTATTTCCTGTTTCAGTCAATTACTGTCATCCTGATCCTCTGTCCATTCTAATTATCTATGTCCTGTTTCAGTCAATTACTATCATCCTGATCCTCTGTCCATTCTAATTATCTATGTCCTGTTTCAGTCAACTACTATCATCCTGATCCTCTGATCATTCTAATTATCTGTGTCCCGTTTCAGTCAATTACTGTCATCCTGATTCTCTGAACATTATAATTATCTATGTCCCGTTTCAGTCAATTACTGTCATCCTGATCCTCTGAACATTCTAATAATCTATGTCCTGTTTCAGTCAATTACTATCATCCTGATCCTCTGTCTTTTACAATTATCTATGTCCTGTTTCAGTCAATTACTATCATCCTGATCCTCTGTCCATTCTAATTATCTATGTCCTGTTTCAGTCAATTACTATCATCCTGATCCTCTGTCCATTCTAATTATCTATGTCCTGTTTCAGTCAACTACTATCATCCTGATCCTCTGATCATTCTAATTATCTGTGTCCCGTTTCAGTCAATTACTGTCATCCTGATTCTCTGAACATTATAATTATCTATGTCCCGTTTCAGTCAATTACTGTCATCCTGATCCTCTGAACATTCTAATTATCTATGTCCTGTTTCAGTCAATTACTATCATCCTGATCCTCTGTCCATTCTAATTATCTATGTCCTGTTTCAGTCAATTACTATCATCCTGATCCTCTGTCCATTCTAATTATCTATGTCCTGTTTCAGTCAATTACTATCATCCTGATCCTCTGTCCATTCTAATTATCTATGTCCTGTTTCAGTCAATTACTATCATCCTGATCCTCTGTCTATTCTAATTATCTATGTCCTGTTTCAGTCAATTACTATCATCCTGATCCTCTGTCCATTCTAATTATCTATGTCCTGTTTCAGTCAATTACTATCATCCTGATCCTCTGTCCATTCTAATTATCTATTTCCTGTTTCAGTCAATTACTATCATCCTGATCCTCTGTCCATTCTAATTATCTATGTCCTGTTTCAGTAAATTACTATCATCCTGATCCTCTGTCCATTCTAATTATCTATTTCCTGTTTCAGTCAATTACTGTCATCCTGATCCTCTGTCCATTCTAATTATCTATGTCCTGTTTCAGTCAATTACTATCATCCTGATCCTCTGTCCATTCTAATTATCTATGTCCTGTTTCAGTCAACTACTATCATCCTGATCCTCTGATCATTCTAATTATCTGTGTCCCGTTTCAGTCAATTACTGTCATCCTGATTCTCTGAACATTATAATTATCTATGTCCCGTTTCAGTCAATTACTGTCATCCTGATCCTCTGAACATTCTAATAATCTATGTCCTGTTTCAGTCAATTACTATCATCCTGATCCTCTGTCTTTTACAATTATCTATGTCCTGTTTCAGTCAATTACTATCATCCTGATCCTCTGTCCATTCTAATTATCTATGTCCTGTTTCAGTCAATTACTATCATCCTGATCCTCTGTCCATTCTAATTATCTATGTCCTGTTTCAGTCAACTACTATCATCCTGATCCTCTGATCATTCTAATTATCTGTGTCCCGTTTCAGTCAATTACTGTCATCCTGATTCTCTGAACATTATAATTATCTATGTCCCGTTTCAGTCAATTACTGTCATCCTGATCCTCTGAACATTCTAATTATCTATGTCCTGTTTCAGTCAATTACTATCATCCTGATCCTCTGTCCATTCTAATTATCTATGTCCTGTTTCAGTCAATTACTATCATCCTGATCCTCTGTCCATTCTAATTATCTATGTCCTGTTTCAGTCAATTACTATCATCCTGATCCTCTGTCCATTCTAATTATCTATGTCCTGTTTCAGTCAATTACTATCATCCTGATCCTCTGTCTATTCTAATTATCTATGTCCTGTTTCAGTCAATTACTATCATCCTGATCCTCTGTCCATTCTAATTATCTATGTCCTGTTTCAGTCAATTACTATCATCCTGATCCTCTGTCCATTCTAATTATCTATGTCCTGTTTCAGTCAATTACTATCATCCTGATCCTCTGTCCATTCTAATTATCTATGTCCTGTTTCAGTCAATTACTATCATCCTGATCCTCTGTCCATTCTAATTATCTATGTCCTGTTTCAGTCAATTACTATAATCCTCATCCTCTGTCCATTCTAATTATCTATGGCCCGTTTCAGTCAATTACTATCATCCTGATGCTCTGTCCATTCTAATTATCTATGTCCTGTTTCAGTCAATTACTATCATCCTGATCCTCTGTCCATTCTAACTATCTATGTCTTGTTTCAGTCAATTACTATAATCCTCATCCTCTGTCCATTCTAATTATCTATGTCCCGTTTCAGTCAATTACTATCATCCTGATCCTCTGTGCATTCTAATTATCTAATTCCTGATTCAGTCAATTACTGTCATCCTGATCCTCTGTCCATTCTAATTATCTATGTCCCGTTTCAGTCAATTACTATCATCCTTTTCCTCTGTCCATTCTAATTATCTATGTCCTGTTTCAGTCAATTACTATCATCCTTTTCCTCTGTCCATTCTAATTATCTATGTCCTGTTTCAGTCAATTACTATCATCCTGATGCTCTGTCCATTCTAATTATCTATTTCCTGTTTCAGTCAATTACTGTCATTCTGATCGTCTGTCCATTCTAATTATCTATGTCCTGTTTCAGTCAATTACTATCATCCTGATCCTCTGTCCATTCTAATTATCTATGTCCCGTTTCAGTCAATTACTGTCATCCTGATCCTCTGAACATTCTAATTATCTATGTCCTGTTTCAGTCAATTACTATCATCCTGATCCTCTGTCCATTCTAATTATCTATGTCCTGTTTCAGTCAATTACTGCCATCCTGATCCTCTGAACATTCTAATTATCTATGTCCTGTTTCAGTCAATTACTATCATCCTGATCCTCTGTCCATTCAAATCATCTATGTCCTGTTTCAGTCAATTACTATCATCCTGATCCTCTGAACACTCTAATTATCTATGTCCTGTTTCAGTCAATTACTATCATCATGATCCTCTGTCCATTCTAATTATCTATGTCCTGTTTCAGCCAATTACTATCATCCTGATCCTCTGTCCATTCAATTTATCTATGTCCTGTTTCAGTCAATTACTATCATCCTGATCCTCTGTCCATTCTAATTATCTATGTCCCGTTTCAGTCAATTACTGTCATCCTGATCCTCTGAACATTCTAATTATCTATGTCCTGTTTCAGTCAATTACTATCATCCTGATCCTCTGTCCATTCTAATTATCTATGTCCTGTTTCAGTCAATTACTGCCATCCTGATCCTCTGAACAGTCTAATTATCTATGTCCTGTTTCAGTCAATTACTATCATCCTGATCCTCTGTCCATTCAAATCATCTATGTCCTGTTTCAGTCAATTACTATCATCCTGATCCTCTGAACACTCTAATTATCTATGTCCTGTTTCAGTCAATTACTATCATCCTGATCCTCTGTCCATTCTAATTATCTATGTCCTGTTTCAGTCAATTACTATCATCCTGATCCTCTGAACATTCTAATTATCTATGTCCTGTTTCAGTCAATTACTATCATCTGATCCTCTGTCCATTCTAATTATCTCTGTCCTGTTTCAGTCAATTACTATCATCCTGATCCTCTGTCCATACTAATTATCTATGTCCTGTTTCAGTCAATTACTATCATCCTGATCCTCTGAACATTCTAATTATCTATGTCCTGTTTCAGTCAATTACTATCATCCTCATCATCTGTCCATTCTAATTATCTATGTCCTGTTTCAGTCAATTACTATCATTGTGATCCCCTGTCTATTCTAATTATCTATGTCCTGTTTCAGTCAATTACTATCATCCTGATCCTCTGACCATTCTAATTATCTATGTCCTGTTTCAGTCAATTACTATCGTCCTGATCCTCTGTCCATTCTAATTATCTATGTCCTGTTTCAGTCCATTACTATCATCCTGATCCTCTGTCCATTCTAATTATCTACGTCCTGTTTCAGTCAATTACTATCATCCTGATCCTCTTTCCATTCTAATTATCTATGCCCTGTTTCAGTCAATTACTATCATCCTGATCCTCTGTCTATTCTAATTATCTATGTCCTGTTTCAGTCAATTACTATCATCCTGATCCTCTGTCCATTCTAATTATCTATGTCCTGTTTCAGTCAATTACTATCATCCTGATCCTCTGTCCATTCTAATTATCTATGCCCTGTTTCAGTCAATTACTATCATCCTGATCCTCTGTCCATTCTAATTATCTATGTCCCGTTTCAGTCAATTACTATCATCCTGATCCTCTGTCCATTCAAATTATCTATGTCCTGTTTCAGTCAATTACTATCATCCTGATCCTCTGTCCATTCTAATTATCTATGTCCTGTTTCAGTCAACTACTATCATCCTGATCCTCTGATCATTCTTATTATCTATGTCCCGTTTCAGTCAATTACTGTCATCCTGATTCTCTGAACATTATAATTATCTATGTCCTGTTTCAGTCAATTACTATCATCCTGATCCTCTGTCCATTCTAATTATCTATGTCCTGTTTCAGTCAACTACTATCATCCTGATCCTCTGATCATTCTAATTATCTATGTCCCGTTTCAGTCAATTACTGTCATCCTGATTCTCTGAACATTATAATTATCTATGTCCTGTTTCAGTCACTTACTATCATCCTGATCCACTGTCCATTCAAATTATCTATGTCCTGTTTCAGTCAATTACTATCATCCTGATCCTCTGTCCATTCTAATTATCTATGTCCTGTTTCAGTCAACTACTATCATCCTGATCCTCTGATCATTCTAATTATCTATTTCCCGTTTCAGTCAATTACTATCATCCTGATCCTCTGTCTTTTATAATTATCTATGTCCTGTTTCAGTCAATTACTATCATCCTGATCCTCTGTCCATTCTAATTATCTATGTCCTGTTTCAGTCAATTACTATCATCCTGATCCTCTGTCTATTCTAATTATCTATGTCCCGTTTCAGTCAATTACTGTCATCCCGATCCTCTGAACATTCTAATTATCTATGTCCTGTTTCAGTCAATTACTATCATCCTGATCCTCTGTCTATTCTAATTATCTATGTCCTGTTTCAGTCAATTACTATCATCCTGATCCTCTGTCCATTCTAATTATACATGTCCTGTTTCAGTCAATTGCTATCATCCTGATCCTCTGTCCATTCTAATTATCTATGTCCTATTTCAGTCAATTACTATCATCCTGATCCTCTGAACATTCTAATAATCTATGTCCTGTTTCAGTCAATTACTATCATCCTGATCCTCTGTCTTTTATAATTATTTATGTCCTGTTTCAGTCAATTACTATCATCCTGATCCTCTGTCCATTCTAATTATCTATGTCCTGTTTCAGTCAATTACTATCATCCTGATCCTCTGTCCATTCTAATTATCTATGTCCTGTTTCAGTCAACTACTATCATCCTGATCCTCCGATCATTCTAATTATCTGTGTCCCGTTTCAGTCAATTACTGTCATCCTGATTCTCTGAACATTATAATTATCTATGTCCCGTTTCAGTCAATTACTGTCATCCTGATCCTCTGAACATTCTAATTATCTATGTCCTGTTTCAGTCAATTACTATCATCCTGATCCTCTGTCTTTTATAATTATCTATGTCCCGTTTCAGTCAATTACTGTCATCCTGATCCTCTGAACATTCTAATTATCTATGTCCTGTTTCAGTCAATTACTATCATCCTGATCCTCTGTCCATTCTAATTATCTATGTCCTGTTTCAGTCAATTACTATCATCCTGATCCTCTGTCCATTCTAATTATCTATGTCCTGTTTCAGTCAATTACTATCATCCTGATCCTCTGTCCATTCTAATTATCTATGTCCTGTTTCAGTCAACTACTATCATCCTGATCCTCTGATCATTCTAATTATCTGTGTCCCGTTTCAGTCAATTACTGTCATCCTGATTCTCTGAACATTATAATTATCTATGTCCCGTTTCAGTCAATTACTGTCATCCTGATCCTCTGAACATTCTAATTATCTATGTCCTGCTTCAGTCAATTACTATCATCCTGATCCTCTGTCTATTCTAATTATCTATGTCCTGTTTCAGTCAATTACTATCATCCTGATCCTCTGTCCATTCTAATTATCTATGTCCTGTTTCAGTCAATTACTATCATCCTGATCCTCTGTCCATTCTAATTATCTATGTCCTGTTTCAGTCAATTACTGTCATCCTGATACTCTGTCTATTCTAATTATCTATGTCCTGTTTCAGTCAATTACTATCATCCTGATCCTCTGTCCATTCTAATTATCTATGTCCCGTTTCAGTCAATTACTGTCGTCCTGATCCTCTGTCTATTCTAATTATCTATGTCCTGTTTCAGTCAATTACTATCATCCTGATCCTCTGTCCATTCTAATTATCTATGTCCCGTTTCAGTCAATTACTGTCATCCTGATCCTCTGTCTATTCTAATTATCTGTGTCCTGTTTCAGTCAATTACTGTCATCCTGATCCTCTGTCTATTCTAATTATCTATGTCCTGTTTCAGTCAATTACTGTCTTCCTGATCCTCTGTCTATTCTAATTATCTATGTCCTGTTTCAGTCAATTACTATCATCCTGACACTCTGTCCATTCTAATTATCTATGTGCTGTTTCAGTCGATTAAAAACATCCTGATCCTCTGTCCATTCTAATTATCTATGTCCTGTTTCAGTCAATTACTATCATCCTGATCCTCTGTCCATTCTAATTATCTATGTCCTGTTTCAGTCAATTACTATAATCCTCATCCTCTGTCCATTCTAATTATCTATGGCCCTTTTCAGTCAATTACTATCACCCTGATGCTCTGTCCATTCTAATTATCTATGTCCTGTTTCAGTCAATTACTATCATCCTGATCCTCTGTCCATTCTAATCATCTATGTCCTGTTTCAGTCAATTACTATCATCCTGATCCTCTGTCCATTCTAATTATCTATGTCCTGTTTCAGTCAATTACTATCATCCTGATCTTCTGTCCATTCTAACTATCTATGTCCTGTTTCAGTCAATTACTATCATCCTGATCCTCTGTCCATTCTAATTATCTATGTCCTGTTTCAGTCAATTACTATCATCCTTTTCCTCTGTCCATTCTGATTATCTATGTCCTGTTTCAGTCAATTACTATCATCCTGATCCTCTGTACATTCTAATTATCTATTTCCTGATTCAGTCAATTACTGTCATCCTGATCCTCTGTCCATTCTAATTATCTATGTCCCGTTTCAGTCAATTACTATCATCCTTTTCCTCTGTCCATTCTAATTATCTATGTCCTGTTTCAGTCAATTACTATCATCCTTTTCCTCTGTCCATTCTAATTATCTATGTCCTGTTTCAGTCAATTACTATCAACCTGATGCTCTGTCCATTCTAATTATCTATTTCCTGTTTCAGTCAATTACTGTCATTCTGATCCTCTGAACATTCTAATTATCTATGTCCTGTTTCAGTCAATTACTATCATCCTGATCCTCTGTCTTTTATAATTATCTATGTCCTGTTTCAGTCAATTACTATCATCCTGATCCTCTGTCCATTCTAATTATCTATGTCCTGTTTCAGTCAATTACTATCATCCTGATCCTCTGTCTACTCTAATTATCTATGTCCTGTTTCAGTCAATTACTATCATCCTGATCCTCTGAACATTCTAATTATCTATGTCCTGTTTCAGTCAATTACTATCATCCTGATCTTCTGTCCATTCTAACTATCTATGTCCTGTTTCAGTCAATTACTATCATCCTGATCCTCTGTCCATTCTAATTATCTATGTCCTGTTTCAGTCAATTACTATCATCCTTTTCCTCTGTCCATTCTGATTATCTATGTCCTGTTTCAGTCAATTACTATCATCCTGATCCTCTGTACATTCTAATTATCTATTTCCTGATTCAGTCAATTACTGTCATCCTGATCCTCTGTCCATTCTAATTATCTATGTCCCGTTTCAGTCAATTACTATCATCCTTTTCCTCTGTCCATTCTAATTATCTATGTCCTGTTTCAGTCAATTACTATCATCCTTTTCCTCTGTCCATTCTAATTATCTATGTCCTGTTTCAGTCAATTACTATCAACCTGATGCTCTGTCCATTCTAATTATCTATTTCCTGTTTCAGTCAATTACTGTCATTCTGATCCTCTGAACATTCTAATTATCTATGTCCTGTTTCAGTCAATTACTATCATCCTGATCCTCTGTCTTTTATAATTATCTATGTCCTGTTTCAGTCAATTACTATCATCCTGATCCTCTGTCCATTCTAATTATCTATGTCCTGTTTCAGTCAATTACTATCATCCTGATCCTCTGTCCATTCTAATTATCTATGTCCTGTTTCAGTCAATTACTATCATCCTGATCCTCTGTCCATTCTAATTATCTATGTCCTGTTTCAGTCAATTACTATCATCCTGATCCTCTGTCCATTCTAATTATCTATGTCCTGTTTCAGTCAACTACTATCATCCTGATCCTCTGATCATTCTAATTATCTGTGTCCCGTTTCAGTCAATTACTGTCATCCTGATTCTCTGAACATTATAATTATCTATGTCCCGTTTCAGTCAATTACTGTCATCCTGATCCTCTGAACATTCTAATTATCTATGTCCTGTTTCAGTCAATTACTATCATCCTGATCCTCTGTCTATTCTAATTATCTATGTCCTGTTTCAGTCAATTACTATCATCCTGATCCTCTGTCCATTCTAATTATCTATGTCCTGTTTCAGTCAATTACTATCATCCTGATCCTCTGTCCATTCTAATTATCTATGTCCTGTTTCAGTCAATTACTGTCATCCTGATACTCTGTCTATTCTAATTATCTATGTCCTGTTTCAGTCAATTACTATCATCCTGATCCTCTGTCCATTCTAATTATCTATGTCCCGTTTCAGTCAATTACTGTCGTCCTGATCCTCTGTCTATTCTAATTATCTATGTCCTGTTTCAGTCAATTACTATCATCCTGATCCTCTGTCCATTCTAATTATCTATGTCCCGTTTCAGTCAATTACTGTCATCCTGATCCTCTGTCTATTCTAATTATCTGTGTCCTGTTTCAGTCAATTACTGTCATCCTGATCCTCTGTCTATTCTAATTATCTATGTCCTGTTTCAGTCAATTACTGTCTTCCTGATCCTCTGTCTATTCTAATTATCTATGTCCTGTTTCAGTCAATTACTATCATCCTGACACTCTGTCCATTCTAATTATCTATGTCCTGTTTCAGTCGATTACAAACATCCTGATCCTCTGTCCATTCTAATTATCTATGTCCTGTTTCAGTCAATTACTATCATCCTGATCCTCTGTCCATTCTAATTATCTATGTCCTGTTTAAGTCAATTACTATAATCCTCATCCTCTGTCCATTCTAATTATCTAGGGCCCGTTTCAGTCAATTACTATCATCCTGCTGCTCTGTCCATTCTAATTATCTATGTCCTGTTTCAGTCAATTACTATCATCCTGATCCTCTGTCCATTCTAACTATCTATGTCTTGTTACAGTCAATTACTATAATCCTCATCCTCTGTCCATTCTAATTATCTATGTCCCGTTTCAGTCAATTACTATCATCCTGATCCTCTGTCCATTCTAATTATCTATGTCCTGTTTCAGTCAATTACTATCATCCTGATCCTCTGTCCATTCTAACTATCTATGTCCTGTTTCAGTCAATTACTATCATCCTGATCCTCTGTCCATTCTAATTATCTATGTCCTGTTTCAGTCAATTACTATCATCCTTTTCCTCTGTCCATTCTGATTATCTATGTCCTGTTTCAGTCAATTACTATCATCCTGATCCTCTGTACATTCTAATTATCTATTTCCTGATTCAGTCAATTACTGTCATCCTGATCCTCTGTCCATTCTAATTATCTATGTCCCGTTTCAGTCAATTACTATCATCCTTTTCCTCTGTCCATTCTAATTATCTATGTCCTGTTTCAGTCAATTACTATCATCCTTTTCCTCTGTCCATTCTAATTATCTATGTCCTGTTTCAGTCAATTACTATCAACCTGATGCTCTGTCCATTCTAATTATCTATTTCCTGTTTCAGTCAATTACTGTCATTCTGATCGTCTGTCCATTCTAATTATCTATGTCCTGTTTCAGTCAATTACTATCATCCTGATCCTCTGTCCATTCTAATTATCTATGTCCCGTTTCAGTCAATTACGGTCATCCTGATCCTCTGAACATTCTAATTATCTATGTCCTGTTTCAGTCAATTACTATCATCATGATCCTCTGTCCATTCAAATTATCTATGTCCTGTTTCAGTCAATTACTATCAACCTGATCCTCTGTCTATTCTAATTATCTATGTCCCGTTTCAGTCAATTACTGTCATCCTGATCCTCTGAACATTCTAATTATCTATGTCCTGTTTCAGTCAATTACTATCATCCTGATCGTCTGTCCATTCTAATTATCTATGTCCTGTTTCAGTCAATTACTGCCATCCTGATCCTCTGAACATTCTAATTATCTCTGTCCTGTTTCAGTCAATTACTATCATCCTGATCCTCTGTCCATTCAAATCATCGATGTCCTGTTTCAGTCAATTACTATCATCCTGAACCTCTGAACACTCTAATTATCTATGTCCTGTTTCAGTCAATTACTATCATCCTGATCCTCTGTCCATTCTAATTATCTATGTCCTGTTTCAGTCAATTACTATCATCCTGATCCTCTGAACATTCTAATTATCTATGTCCTGTTTCAGTCAATTACTATCATCCTGATCCTCTGTCCATTCTAATTATCTCTGTCCTGTTTCAGTCAATTACTATCATCCTGATCCTCTGTCCATACTAATTATCTATGTCCTGTTTCAGTCAATTACTATCATCCTGATCCTCTGAACATTCTAATTATCTATGTCCTGTTTCAGTCAATTACTATCATCCTCATCATCTGTCCATTCTAATTATCTATGTCCTGTTTCAGTCAATTACTATCATTGTGATCCCCTGTCTATTCTAATTATCTCTGTCCTGTTTCAGTCAATTACTGTCATCCTGATACTCTGTCCATTCTAATTATCTATGTCCTGTTTCAGTCAATTACTATCATCCTCATCATTTGTCCATTCTAATTATCTATGTCCTGTTTCAGTCAATTACTATCATTGTGATCCCCTGTCTATTCTAATTATCTATGTCCTGTTTCAGTCAATTACTATCATCCTGATCCTCTGACCATTCTAATTATCTATGTCCTGTTTCAGTCAATTACTATCATCCTGATCCTCTGTCCATTCTAATTATCTATGTCCTGTTTCAGTCCATTACTATCATCCTGATCCTCTGTCCATTCTAATTATCTACGTCCTGTTTCAGTCAATTACTATCATCCTGATCCTCTTTCCATTCTAATTATCTATGCCCTGTTTCAGTCAATTACTATCATCCTGATCCTCTGTCTATTCTAATTATCTATGTCCTGTTTCAGTCAATTACTATCATCCTGATCCTCTGAACATTCTAATTATCTATGTCCTGTTTCAGTCAATTACTATCATCCTGATCCTCTGTCCATTCTAATTATACATGTCCTGTTTCAGTCAATTGCTATCATCCTGATCCTCTGTCCATTCTAATTATCTATGTCCTATTTCAGTCAATTACTATCATCCTGATCCTCTGAACATTCTAATAATCTATGTCCTGTTTCAGTCAATTACTATCATCCTGATCCTCTGTCTTTTATAATTATCTATGTCCTGTTTCAGTCAATTACTATCATCCTGATCCTCTGTCCATTCTAATTATCTATGTCCTGTTTCAGTCAATTACTATCATCCTGATCCTCTGTCCATTCTAATTATCTATGTCCTGTTTCAGTCAACTACTATCATCCTGATCCTCCGATCATTCTAATTATCTGTGTCCCGTTTCAGTCAATTACTGTCATCCTGATTCTCTGAACATTATAATTATCTATGTCCCGTTTCAGTCAATTACTGTCATCCTGATCCTCTGAACATTCTAATTATCTATGTCCTGTTTCAGTCAATTACTATCATCCTGATCCTCTGTCCATTCTAATTATCTATGTTCTGTTTCAGTCAATTACTATCATCCTGATCCTCTGTCCATTCTAATTATCTATGTCCTGTTTCAGTCAATTACTATCATCCTGATCCTCTGTCCATTCTAATTATCTATGTCCTGTTTCAGTCAACTACTATCATCCTGATCCTCTGATCATTCTAATTATCTGTGTCCCGTTTCAGTCAATTACTGTCATCCTGATTCTCTGAACATTATAATTATCTATGTCCCGTTTCAGTCAATTACTGTCATCCTGATCCTCTGAACATTCTAATTATCTATGTCCTGCTTCAGTCAATTACTATCATCCTGATCCTCTGTCTATTCTAATTATCTATGTCCTGTTTCAGTCAATTACTATCATCCTGATCCTCTGTCCATTCTAATTATCTATGTCCTGTTTCAGTCAATTACTATCATCCTGATCCTCTGTCCATTCTAATTATCTATGTCCTGTTTCAGTCAATTACTGTCATCCTGATACTCTGTCTATTCTAATTATCTATGTCCTGTTTCAGTCAATTACTATCATCCTGATCCTCTGTCCATTCTAATTATCTATGTCCCGTTTCAGTCAATTACTGTCGTCCTGATCCTCTGTCTATTCTAATTATCTATGTCCTGTTTCAGTCAATTACTATCATCCTGATCCTCTGTCCATTCTAATTATCTATGTCCCGTTTCAGTCAATTACTGTCATCCTGATCCTCTGTCTATTCTAATTATCTGTGTCCTGTTTCAGTCAATTACTGTCATCCTGATCCTCTGTCTATTCTAATTATCTATGTCCTGTTTCAGTCAATTACTGTCTTCCTGATCCTCTGTCTATTCTAATTATCTATGTCCTGTTTCAGTCAATTACTATCATCCTGACACTCTGTCCATTCTAATTATCTATGTCCTGTTTCAGTCGATTACAAACATCCTGATCCTCTGTCCATTCTAATTATCTATGTCCTGTTTCAGTCAATTACTATCATCCTGATCCTCTGTCCATTCTAATTATCTATGTCCTGTTTCAGTCAATTACTATAATCCTCATCCTCTGTCCATTCTAATTATCTATGGCCCGTTTCAGTCAATTACTATCACCCTGATGCTCTGTCCATTCTAATTATCTATGTCCTGTTTCAGTCAATTACTATCATCCTGATCCTCTGTCCATTCTAATCATCTATGTCCTGTTTCAGTCAATTACTATCATCCTGATCCTCTGTCCATTCTAATTATCTATGTCCTGTTTCAGTCAATTACTATCATCCTGATCTTCTGTCCATTCTAACTATCTATGTCCTGTTTCAGTCAATTACTATCATCCTGATCCTCTGTCCATTCTAATTATCTATGTCCTGTTTCAGTCAATTACTATCATCCTTTTCCTCTGTCCATTCTGATTGTCTATGTCCTGTTTCAGTCAATTACTATCATCCTGATCCTCTGTACATTCTAATTATCTATTTCCTGATTCAGTCAATTACTGTCATCCTGATCCTCTGTCCATTCTAATTATCTATGTCCCGTTTCAGTCAATTACTATCATCCTGATCCTCTGTCCATTCTAATTATCTGTGTCCTGTTTCAGTCAATTACTATCATCCTGATCCTCTGTCCATTCTAATTATCTATGTCCTGTTTCAGTCAACTACTATCATCCTGATCCTCTGATCATTCTAATTATCTGTGTCCCGTTTCAGTCAATTACTGTCATCCTGATTCTCTGAACATTATAATTATCTATGTCCCGTTTCAGTCAATTACTGTCATCCTGATCCTCTGAACATTCTAATTATCTATGTCCTGTTTCAGTCAATTACTATCATCCTGATCCTCTGTCCATTCTAATTATCTATGTCCTGTTTCAGTCAATTACTATCATCCTGATCCTCTGTCCATTCTAATTATCTATGTCCTGTTTCAGTCAATTACTATCATCCTGATCCTCTGTCCATTCTAATTATCTATGTCCTGTTTCAGTCAACTACTATCATCCTGATCCTCTGATCATTCTAATTATCTGTGTCCCGTTTCAGTCAATTACTGTCATCCTGATTCTCTGAACATTATAATTATCTATGTCCCGTTTCAGTCAATTACTGTCATCCTGATCCTCTGAACATTCTAATTATCTATGTCCTGTTTCAGTCAATTACTATCATCCTGATCCTCTGTCTATTCTAATTATCTATGTCCTGTTTCAGTCAATTACTATCATCCTGATCCTCTGTCCATTCTAATTATCTATGTCCTGTTTCAGTCAATTACTATCATCCTGATCCTCTGTCCATTCTAATTATCTATGTCCTGTTTCAGTCAATTACTGTCGTTCTGATACTCTGTCTATTCTAATTATCTATCTCCTGTTTCAGTCAATTACTATCATCCTGATCCTCTGTCCATTCTAATTATCTATGTCCCGTTTCAGTCAATTACTGTCGTCCTGATCCTCTGTCTATTCTAATTATCTATGTCCTGTTTCAGTCAATTACTATCATCCTGATCCTCTGTCCATTCTAATTATCTATGTCCCGTTTCAGTCAATTACTGTCATCCTGATCCTCTGTCTATTCTAATTATCTGTGTCCTGTTTCAGTCAATTACTGTCATCCTGATCCTCTGTCTATTCTAATTATCTATGTCCTGTTTCAGTCAATTACTGTCTTCCTGATCCTCTGTCTATTCTAATTATCTATGTCCTGTTTCAGTCAATTACTATCATCCTGACACTCTGTCCACTCTAATTATCTATGTCCTGTTTCAGTCGATTACAAACATCCTGATCCTCTGTCCATTCTAATTATCTATGTCCTGTTTCAGTCAATTACTATCATCCTGATCCTCTGTCCATTCTAATTATCTATGTCCTGTTTCAGTCAATTACTATAATCCTCATCCTCTGTCCATTCTAATTATCTATGGCCCGTTTCAGTCAATTACTATCATCCTGCTGCTCTGTCCATTCTAATTATCTATGTCCTGTTTCAGTCAATTACTATCATCCTGATCCTCTGTCCATTCTAACTATCTATGTCTTGTTACAGTCAATTACTATAATCCTCATCCTCTGTCCATTCTAATTATCTATGTCCCGTTTCAGTCAATTACTATCATCCTGATCCTCTGTCCATTCTAATTATCTATGTCCTGTTTCAGTCAATTACTATCATCCTGATCCTCTGTCCATTCTAACTATCTATGTCCTGTTTCAGTCAATTACTATCATCCTGATCCTCTGTCCATTCTAATTATCTATGTCCTGTTTCAGTCAATTACTATCATCCTTTTCCTCTGTCCATTCTGATTATCTATGTCCTGTTTCAGTCAATTACTATCATCCTGATCCTCTGTACATTCTAATTATCTATTTCCTGATTCAGTCAATTACTGTCATCCTGATCCTCTGTCCATTCTAATTATCTATGTCCCGTTTCAGTCAATTACTATCATCCTTTTCCTCTGTCCATTCTAATTATCTATGTCCTGTTTCAGTCAATTACTATCATCCTTTTCCTCTGTCCATTCTAATTATCTATGTCCTGTTTCAGTCAATTACTATCAACCTGATGCTCTGTCCATTCTAATTATCTATTTCCTGTTTCAGTCAATTACTGTCATTCTGATCGTCTGTCCATTCTAATTATCTATGTCCTGTTTCAGTCAATTACTATCATCCTGATCCTCTGTCCATTCTAATTATCTATGTCCCGTTTCAGTCAATTACTGTCATCCTGATCCTCTGAACATTCTAATTATCTATGTCCTGTTTCAGTCAATTACTATCATCATGATCCTCTGTCCATTCAAATTATCTATGTCCTGTTTCAGTCAATTACTATCATCCTGATCCTCTGTCCATTCTAATTATCTATGTCCCGTTTCAGTCAATTACTGTCATCCTGATCCTCTGAACATTCTAATTATCTATGTCCTGTTTCAGTCAATTACTATCATCCTGATCGTCTGTCCATTCTAATTATCTATGTCCTGTTTCAGTCAATTACTGCCATCCTGATCCTCTTAACATTCTAATTATCTCTGTCCTGTTTCAGTCAATTACTATCATCCTGATCCTCTGTCCATTCAAATCATCGATGTCCTGTTTCAGTCAATTACTATCATCCTGAACCTCTGAACACTCCAATTATCTATGTCCTGTTTCAGTCAATTACTATCATCCTGATCCTCTGTCCATTCTAATTATCTATGTCCTGTTTCAGTCAATTACTATCATCCTGATCCTCTGAACATTCTAATTATCTATGTCCTGTTTCAGTCAATTACTATCATCCTGATCCTCTGTCCATTCTAATTATCTCTGTCCTGTTTCAGTCAATTACTATCATCCTGATCCTCTGTCCATACTAATTATCTATGTCCTGTTTCAGTCAATTACTATCATCCTGATCCTCTGAACATTCTAATTATCTATGTCCTGTTTCAGTCAATTACTATCATCCTCATCATCTGTCCATTCTAATTATCTATGTCCTGTTTCAGTCAATTACTATCATTGTGATCCCCTGTCTATTCTAATTATCTCTGTCCTGTTTCAGTCAATTACTGTCATCCTGATACTCTGTCCATTCTAATTATCTATGTCCTGTTTCAGTCAATTACTATCATCCTCATCATCTGTCCATTCTAATTATCTATGTCCTGTTTCAGTCAATTACTATCATTGTGATCCCCTGTCTATTCTAATTATCTATGTCCTGTTTCAGTCAATTACTATCATCCTGATCCTCTGACCATTCTAATTATCTATGTCCTGTTTCAGTCAATTACTATCATCCTGATCCTCTGTCCATTCTAATTATCTATGTCCTGTTTCAGTCCATTACTATCATCCTGATCCTCTGTCCATTCTAATTATCTAGGTCCTGTTTCAGTCAATTACTATCATCCTGATCCTCTTTCCATTCTAATTATCTATGCCCTGTTTCAGTCAATTACTATCATCCTGATCCTCTGTCTATTCTAATTATCTATGTCCTGTTTCAGTCAATTACTATCATCCTGATCCTCTGAACATTCTAATTATCTATGTCCTGTTTCAGTCAATTACTATCATCCTGATCCTCTGTCCATTCTATTTATCTATGCCCTGTTTCAGTCAATTACTATCATCCTGATCCTCTGTCCATTCTAATTATCTATGTCCTGTTTCAGTCAATTACTATCATCCTGATCCTCTGTCCATTCAAATTATCTATGTCCTGTTTCAGTCAATTACTATCATCCTGATCCTCTGTCCATTCTAATTATCCATGTCCTGTTTCAGTCAACTACTATCATCCTGATCCTCTGATCATTCTAATTATCTATGTCCCGTTTCAGTCAATTACTGTCATCCTGATTCTCTGAACATTATAATTATCTATGTCCTGTTTCAGTCAATTACTATCATCCTGATCCTCTGTCCATTCTAATTATCTATGTCCTGTTTCAGTCAACTACTATCATCCTGATCCTCTGATCATTCTAATTATCTATGTCCCGTTTCAGTCAATTACTGTCATCCTGATTCTCTGAACATTATAATTATCTATGTCCTGTTTCAGTCAATTACTATCATCCTGATCCTCTGAACATTCTAATTATCTATGTCCTGTTTCAGTCAATTGCTATCATCCTGATCCTCTGTCCATTCTAATTATCTATGTCCTGTTTCAGTCAACTACTATCATCCTGATCCTCTGATCATTCTAATTATCTATGTCCCGTTTCAGTCAATTACTATCATCCTGATCCTCTGTCTTTTATAATTATCTATGTCCTGTTTCAGTCAATTACTATCATCCTGATCCTCTGTCCATTCTAATTATCTATGTCCTGTTTCAGTCAATTACTATCATCCTGATCCTCTGTCTATTCTAATTATCTATGTCCCGTTTCAGTCAATTACTGTCATCCTGATCCTCTGAACATTCTAATTATCTATGTCCTGTTTCAGTCAATTACTATCATCCTGATCCTCTGTCTATTCTAATTATCTATGTCCTGTTTCAGTCAATTACTATCATCCTGATCCTCTGTCCATTCTAATTATCTATGTCCTGTTTCAGTCAATTACTATCATCCTGATCCTCTGAACATTCTAATTATCTATGCCCTGTTTCAGTCAATTACTATCATCCTGATCCTCTGTCCATTCTAATTATCTATGTCCCGTTTCAGTCAATTACTGTCGTCCTGATCCTCTGTCTATTCTAATTATCTATGTCCTGTTTCAGTCAATTACTATCATCCTGATCCTCTGTCCATTCTAATTATCTACGTCCCGTTTCAGTCAATTACTGTCATCCTGATCCTCTGTCTATTCTAATTATCTATGTCCTGTTTCAGTCAATTACTGTCATCCTGATCCTCTGTCTATTCTAATTATCTAAGTCTTGTTTCAGTCAACTACTGTCTTCCTGATCCTCTGTCTATTCTAATTATCTATGTCCTGTTTCAGTCAATTACTATCATCCTGACACTCTGTCCATTCTAATTATCTATGTCCTGTTTCAGTCGATTGCAAACATCCTGATCCTCTGTCCATTCTAATTATCTATGTCCTGTTTCAGTCAATTACTGTCATCCTGATCCTCTGAACATTCTAATTATCTATGTCCTGTTTCAGTCAATTACTATCATCCTGATCCTCTGTCCATTCTAATTATCTATGTCCTGTTTCAGTCAATTACTATAATCCTCATCCTCTGTCCATTCTGATTATCTATGGCCCGTTTCAGTCAATTACTATCATCCTGATGCTCTGTCCATTCTAATTATCTATGTCCTGTTTCAGTCAATTACTATCATCCTGATCCTCTGTCCATTCTAATTATCTATGTCCTGTTTCAGTCAATTACTATCATCCTGATCCTCTGGTTATTCTAATTATCTATGTCCTGTTTCAGTCAATTACTATCATCCTGATCCTCTGGCTATTCTAATTATCTATGTCCTGTTTCAGTCAATTACTATCATCCTGATCCTCTGTCCATTCTAATTATCTATGTCCTGTTTCAGTCAATTACTATCATCCTGATCCTCTGTCCATTCTAACTATCTATGTCCTGTTTCAGTCAATTACTATCATCCTGATCCTCTGTCCATTCTAATTATCTATGTCCTGTTTCAGTCAATTACTATCATCCTTTTCCTCTGTCCATTCTGATTATCTATGTCCTGTTTCTGTCAATTACTATCATCCTGATCCTCTGTCCATTCCAATTATCTATGTCCTGTTTCAGTCAATTAGTATCATCCTGATCCTCTGTCCATTCTAATTATCTATTTCCTGATTCAGTCAATTACTGTCATCCTGATCCTCTGTCCATTCTAATTATCTATGTCCCGTTTCAGTCTATGACTATCATCCTTTTCCTCTGTCCATTCTAATTATCTATGTCCTGTTTCAGTCAATTACTATCATCCTTTTCCTCTGTCCATTCTAATTATCTATGTCCTGTTTCAGTCAATTACTATCATCCTGATGCTCTGTCCATTCTAATTATCTATTTCCTGTTTCAGTCAATTACTATCATCCTGATCCTCTGTCCATTCTAATTATCTATGTCCTGTTTCAGCCAATTACTATCATCCTGATCCTCTGTCCATTCAAATTATCTATGTCCTGTTTCAGTCAATTACTATCATCCTGATCCTCTGTCCTTTCTAATTATCTATGTCCCGTTTCAGTCAATTACTGTCATCCTGATCCTCTGAACATTCTAATTATCTATGTCCCGTTTCAGTCAATTACTGTCATCCTGATCCTCTGAACATTCTAATTATCTATGTCCTCTTTCAGTCAATTACTATCATCATGATCCTCTGTCCATTCTAATTATCTATGTCCTGTTTCAGCCAATTACTATCATCCTGATCCTCTGTCCATTCAAATTATCTATGTCCTGTTTCAGTCAATTACTATCATCCTGATCCTCTGTCCATTCTAATCATCTATGTCCTGTTTCAGTCAATTACTATCATCCTGATCCTCTGAACACTCTAATTATCTATGTCCGATTTCAGTCAATTACTATCATCCTGATCCTCTGTCCATTCTAATTATCTATGTCCTGTTTCAGTCAATTACTATCATCCTGATCCTCTGAACATTCTAATTATCTATGTCCTGTTTCAGTCAATTACTATCATCCTGATCCTCTGTCCATTCTAATTATATGTCCTGTTTCAGTCAATTACTATCATCCTGATCCTCTGTCCATTCTAATTATCTATGTCCTGTTTCAGTCAATTACTATCATCCTGATCCTCTGAACATTCTAATTATCTATGTCCTGTTTCAGCCAATTACTATCATCCTGATCCTCTGTCCATTCAAATTATCTATGTCCTGTTTCAGTCAATTACTATCATCCTGATCCTCTGAACATTCTAGTTATCTATGTCCTGTTTCAGTCAATTACTGTCATCCTGATCCTCTGAACATTCTAATTATCTATGTCCTGTTTCAGTCAATTACTATCATCCTGATCCTCTGTCCATTCTAATCATCTATGTCCTGTTTCAGTCAATTACTATCATCCTGATCCTCTGAACACTCTAATTATCTATGTCCTGTTTCAGTCAATTACTATCATCCTGATGCTCTGTCCATTCTAGTTATCTATGTCCTGTTTCAGTCAATTACTATCATCCTGATCCTCTGTCCATTCTAATTATCTATGTCCTGTTTCAGTCAATCACTATCATCCTGATCCTCTGAACATTCTAATTATCTATGTCCTGTTTCAGTCAATTACTATCATCCTCATCATCTGTCCATTCTAATTATCTATGTCCTGTTTCAGTCAATTACTATCATTGTGATCCCCTGTCTATTCTAATTATCTATGTCCTGTTTCAGTCAATTACTATCATCCTGATCCTCTGACCATTCTAATTATCTATGTCCTGTTTCAGTCAATTACTATCATCCTGATCCTCTGTCCATTCTAATTATCTATGTCCTGTTTCAGTCAATTACTATCATCCTGATCCTCTGTCCATTCTAATTATCTATGTCCTGTTTCAGTCAATTACTATCATCCTGATCCTCTGTCCATTCTAATTATCTATGTCCTGTTTCAGTCAATTACTATCATCCTGATCCTCTGTCCATTCTAATTATCTATGTCCTGTTTCAGTCAATTACTATCATCCTGATCCTCTGTCCATTCTAATTATCTATGTCCTGCTTCAGTCAATTACTATCATCCTGATCCTCTGTCCATTCTAATTATCTACGTCCTGTTTCAGTCAATTACTATCATCCTGATCCTCTTTCCATTCTAATTATCTATGCCCTGTTTCAGTCAATTACTATCATCCTGATCCTCTGTCTATTCTAATTATCTATGTCCTGTTTCAGTCAGTTACTATCATCCTGATCCTCTGAACATTCTAATTATCTATGTCCTGTTTCAGTCAATTACTATCATCCTGATCCTCTGTCCATTCTAATTATCTATGCCCTGTTTCAGTCAATTACTATCATCCTGATCCTCTGTCTATTCTAATTATCTATGTCCTGTTTCAGTCAATTACTATCATCCTGATCCTCTGTCCATTCTAATTATCTATGTCCTGTTTCAGTCAATTACTATCATCCTGATCCTCTGAACATTCTAATTATCTATGTCCTGTTTCAGTCAATTACTATCATCCTGATCCTCTGTCCATTCTAATTATCTATGTCCTGTTTCAGTCAATTACTATCATCCTGATCCCATGTCCATTCTAATTATCTATGTCCTGTTTCAGTCAATTACTATCATCCTGATCCTCTGTGTATTCTAATTATCTATGTCCTGTTTCCGTCAATTGCTGTCATCCTGATCCTCTGTCCATTCTAATTATCAATGTCCTGTTTCAGTCAATTACTGTCATCCTGATCCTCTGTCCATTCTAATTATCTATGTCCCGTTTCAGTCAATTACTATCATCCTTTTCCTCTGTCCATTCTAATCATCTATGTCCTGTTTCAGTCAATTACTATCATCCTTTTCCTCTGTCCATTGTAATTATCTATGCCCTGTTTCAGTCAATTACTATCATCCTGATCCTCTGTACATTCTAATTATCTATTTCCTGTTTCAGTCAATTACTGTCATCCTGATCCTCTGTCCATTCTAATTATCTATGTCCCGTTTCAGTCAATTACTGTCATCCTCATCATCTGTCCATTCTAATTATCTATGTCCTGTTTCAGTCAATTACTATCATTGTGATCCCCTGTCTATTCTAATTATCTCTGTCCTGTTTCATTCAATTACTATCATCCTGATCCTCTGTCCATTCTAATTATCTATGTCCTGCTTCAGTCAATTACTATCATCCTGATCCTCTGTCCATTCTAATTATCTACGTCCTGTTTCAGTCAATTACTATCATCCTGATCCTCTTTCCATTCTAATTATCTATGCCCTGTTTCAGTCAATTACTATCATCCTGATCCTCTGTCTATTCTAATTATCTATGTCCTGTTTCAGTCAATTACTATCATCCTGATCCTCTGAACATTCTAATTATCTATGTCCTGTTTCAGTCAATTACTATCATCCTGATCCTCTGTCCATTCTAATTATCTATGCCCTGTTTCAGTCAATTACTATCATCCTGATCCTCTGTCTATTATAATTATCTATGTCCTGTTTCAGTCAATTACTATCATCCTGATCCTCTGTCCATTCTAATTATCTATGTCCTGTTTCAGTCAATTACTATCATCCTGATCCTCTGAACATTCTAATTATCTATGTCCTGTTTCAGTCAATTACTATCATTCTGATCCTCTGTCCATTCTAATTATCTATGTCCTGTTTCAGTCAATTACTATCATCCTGATCCCATGTCCATTCTAATTATCTATGTCCTGTTTCAGTCAATTACTATCATCCTGATCCTCTGTGTATTCTAATTATCTATGTCCTGTTTCCGTCAATTGCTGTCATCCTGATCCTCTGTCCATTCTAATTATCAATTTCCTGTTTCAGTCAATTACTGTCATCCTGATCCTCTGTCCATTCTAATTATCTATGTCCCGTTTCAGTCAATTACTATCATCCTTTTCCTCTGTCCATTCTAATCATCTATGTCCTGTTTCAGTCAATTACTATCATCCTTTTCCTCTGTCCATTGTAATTATCTATGTCCTGTTTCAGTCAATTACTATCATCCTGATCCTCTGTACATTCTAAATATCTATTTTCTGTTTCAGTCAATTACTGTCATCCTGATCCTCTGTCCATTCTAATTATCTATGTCCCGTTTCAGTCAATTACTGTCATCCTCATCATCTGTCCATTCTAATTATCTATGTCCTGTTTCAGTCAATTACTATCATTGTGATCCCCTGTCTATTCTAATTATCTCTGTCCTGTTTCAGTCAATTACTGTCATCCTGATACTCTGTCCATTCTAATTATCTATGTCCTGTTTCAGTCAATTACTATCATCCTCATCATCTGTCCATTCTAATTATCTATGTCCTGTTTCAGTCAATTACTATCATCCTGATCCTCTGTCCATTCTAATTATCTATGTCCCGTTTCAGTCAATTACTATCATCCTGATCCTCTGTCCATTCTAACTATCTATGTCCTGTTTCAGTCAATTACTATCATCCTGATCCTCTGTCCATTCTAATTATCTATGTCCTGTTTCAGTCAATTACTATCATCCTTTTCCTCTGTCCATTCTGATTATCTATGTCCTGTTTCAGTCAATTACTATCATCCTGATCCTCTGTAAATTCTAATTATCTATTTCCTGATTCAGTCAATTACTGTCATCCTGATCCTCTGTCCATTCTAATTATCTATGTCCCGCTTCAGTCAATTACTATCATCCTTTTCCTCTGTCCATTCTAATTATCTATGTCCTGTTTCATTCAATTACTATCATCCTTTTCCTCTGTCCATTCTAATTATCTATGTCCTGTTTCAGTCAATTACTATCATCCTGATCCTCTGTCTTTTATAATTATCTATGTCCTGTTTCAGTCAATTACTATCATCCTGATCCTCTGTCCATTCTAATTATCTATGTCCTGTTTCAGTCAACTACTATCATCCTGATCCTCTGATCATTCTAATTGTCTGTGTCCCGTTTCAGTCAATTACTTTCATCCTGATTCTCTGAACATTATAATTATCTATGTCCCGTTTCAGTCAATTACTGTCATCCTGATCCTCTGAACATTCTAATTATCTATGTCCTGTTTCAGTCAATTACTATCATCCTGATCCTCTGTCCATTCTAATTATCTATGTCCTGTTTCAGTCAATTACTATCATCCTGATCCTCTGTCCATTCTAATTATCTATGTCCTGTTTCAGTCAATTACTATCATCCTGATCCTCTGTCCATTCTAATTATCTATGTCCTGTTTCAGTCAACTACTATCATCCTGATCCTCTGATCATTCTAATTATCTGTGTCCCGTTTCAGTCAATTACTGTCATCCTGATTCTCTGAACATTATAATTATCTATGTCCCGTTTCAGTCAATTACTGTCATCCTGATCCTCTGAACATTCTAATTATCTATGTCCTGTTTCAGTCAATTACTATCATCCTGATCCTCTGTCTATTCTAATTATCTATGTCCTGTTTCAGTCAATTACTATCATCCTGATCCTCTGTCCATTCTAATTATCTATGTCCTGTTTCAGTCAATTACTATCATCCTGATCCTCTGTCCATTCTAATTATCTATGTCCTGTTTCAGTCAATTACTGTCATCCTGATACTCTGTCTATTCTAATTATCTATGTCCTGTTTCAGTCAATTACTATCATCCTGATCCTCTGTCCATTCTAATTATCTATGTCCCGTTTCAGTCGATTACTGTCGTCCTGATCCTCTGTCTATTCTAATTATCTATGTCCTGTTTCAGTCAATTACTATCATCCTGATCCACTGTCCATTCTAATTATCTATGTCCCGTTTCAGTCAATTACTGTCATCCTGATCCTCTGTCTATTCTAATTATCTGTGTCCTGTTTCAGTCAATTACTGTCATCCTGATCCTCTGTCTATTCTAATTATCTATGTCCTGTTTCAGTCAATTACTGTCTTCCTGATCCTCTGTCTATTCTAATTATCTATGTCCTGTTTCAGTCAATTACTATCATCCTGACACTCTGTCCATTCTAATTATCTATGTCCTGTTTCAGTCGATTACAAACATCCTGATCCTCTGTCCATTCTAATTATCTATGTCCTGTTTCAGTCAATTACTATCATCCTGATCCTCTGTCCATTCTAATTATCTATGTCCTGTTTCAGTCAATTACTATAATCCTCATCCTCTGTCCATTCTAATTATCTATGGCCCGTTTCAGTCAATTACTATCATCCTGATGCTGTGTCCATTCTAATTATCTATGTCCTGTTTCAGTCAATTACTATCATCCTGATCCTCTGTCCATTCTAACTATCTATGTCTTGTTACAGTCAATTACTATAATCCTCATCCTCTGTCCATTCTAATTATCTATGTCCCGTTTCAGTCAATTACTATCATCCTGATCCTCTGTCCATTCTAATTATCTATGTCCTGTTTCAGTCAATTACTATCATCCTGATCCTCTGTCCATTCTAACTATCTATGTCCTGTTTCAGTCAATTACTATCATCCTGATCCTCTGTCCATTCTAATTATCTATGTCCTGTTTCAGTCAATTACTATCATCCTTTTCCTCTGTCCATTCTGATTATCTATGTCCTGTTTCAGTCAATTACTATCATCCTGATCCTCTGTACATTCTAATTATCTATTTCCTGATTCAGTCAATTACTGTCATCCTGATCCTCTGTCCATTCTAATTATCTATGTCCTGTTTCAGTCAATTACTATCATCCTTTTCCTCTGTCCATTCTGATTATCTATGTTCTGTTTCAGTCAATTACTATCATCCTGATCCTCTGTATATTCTAATTATCTATTTCCTGATTCAGTCAATTACTGTCATCCTGATCCTCTGTCCATTCTAATTATCTATGTCCCGTTTCAGTCAATTACTATCATCCTTTTCCTCTGTCCATTCTAATTATCTATGTCCTGTTTCAGTCAATTACTATCATCCTTTTCCTCTGTCCATTCTAATTATCTATGTCCTGTTTCAGTCAATTACTATCAACCTGATGCTCTGTCCATTCTAATTATCTATTTCCTGTTTCAGTCAATTACTGTCATTCTGATCGTCTGTCCATTCTAATTATCTATGTCCTGTTTCAGTCAATTACTATCATCCTGATCCTCTGTCCATTCTAATTATCTATGTCCCGTTTCAGTCAATTACTGTCATCCTGATCCTCTAAACATTCTAATTATCTATGTCCTGTTTCAGTCAATTACTATCATCATGATCCTCTGTCCATTCAAATTATCTATGTCCTGTTTCAGTCAATTACTATCATCCTGATCCTCTGTCCATTCTAATTATCTATGTCCCGTTTCAGTCAATTACTGTCATCCTGATCCTCTGAACATTCTAATTATCTATGTCCTGTTTCAGTCAATTACTATCATCCTGATCGTCTGTCCATTCTAATTATCTATGTCCTGTTTCAGTCAATTACTGCCATCCTGATCCTCTGAACATTCTAATTATCTCTGTCCTGTTTCAGTCAATTACTATCATCCTGATCCTCTGTCCATTCAAATCATCGATGTCCTGTTTCGGTCAATTACTATCATCCTGAACCTCTGAACACTCTAATTATCTATGTCCTGTTTCAGTCAATTACTATCATCCTGATCCTCTGTCCATTCTAATTATCTATGTCCTGTTTCAGTCAATTACTAACATCCTGATCCTCTGAACATTCTAATTATCTATGTCCTGTTTCAGTCAATTACTATCATCCTGATCCTCTGTCCATTCTAATTATCTCTGTCCTGTTTCAGTCAATTACTATCATCCTGATCCTCTGTCCATACTAATTATCTATGTCCTGTTTCAGTCAATTACTATCATCCTGATCCTCTGAACATTCTAATTATCTATGTCCTGTTTCAGTCAATTACTATCATCCTCATCATCTGTCCATTCTAATTATCTATGTCCTGTTTCAGTCAATTACTATCATTGTGATCCCCTGTCTATTCTAATTATCTCTGTCCTGTTTCAGTCAATTACTGTCATCCTGATACTCTGTCCATTCTAATTATCTATGTCCTGTTTCAGTCAATTACTATCATCCTCATCATCTGTCCATTCTAATTATCTATGTCCTGTTTCAGTCAATTACTATCATTGTGATCCCCTGTCTATTCTAATTATCTATGTCCTGTTTCAGTCAATTACTATCATCCTGATCCTCTGACCATTCTAATTATCTATGTCCTGTTTCAGTCAATTACTATCATCCTGATTCTCTCTCCATTCTAATTATCTATGTCCTGTTTCAGTCCATTAATATCATCCTGATCCTCTGTCCATTCTAATTATCTACGTCCTGTTTCAGTCAATTACTATCATCCTGATCCTCTTTCCATTCTAATTATCTATGCCCTGTTTCAGTCAATTACTATCATCCTGATCCTCTGTCTATTCTAATTATCTATGTCCTGTTTCAGTCAATTACTATCATCCTGATCCTCTGAACATTCTAATTATCTATGTCCTGTTTCAGTCAATTACTATCATCCTGATCCTCTGTCCATTCTATTTATCTATGCCCTGTTTCATTCAATTACTATCATCCTGATCCTCTGTCCATTCTAATTATCTATGTCCTGTTTCAGTCAATTACTATCATCCTGATCCTCTGTCCATTCAAATTATCTATGTCCTGTTTCAGTCAATTACTATCATCCTGATCCTCTGTCCATTCTAATTATCCATGTCCTGTTTCAGTCAACTACTATCATCCTGATCCTCTGATCATTCTAATTATCTATGTCCCGTTTCAGTCAATTACTGTCATCCTGATTCTCTGAACATTATAATTATCTATGTCCTGTTTCAGTCAATTACTATCATCCTGATCCTCTGTCCATTCTAATTATCTATGTCCTGTTTCAGTCAACTACTATCATCCTGATCCTCTGATCATTCTAATTATCTATGTCCCGTTTCAGTCAATTACTGTCATCCTGATTCTCTGAACATTATAATTATCTATGTCCTGTTTCAGTCAATTACTATCATCCTGATCCTCTGTCCATTCTAATTATCTATGTCCTGTTTCAGTCAATTACTATCATCCTGATCCTCTGTCCATTCTAATTATCTATGTCCTGTTTCAGTCAACTACTATCATCCTGATCCTCTGATCATTCTAATTATCTATGTCCCGTTTCAGTCAATTACTATCATCCTGATCCTCTGTCTTTTATAATTATCTATGTCCTGTTTCAGTCAATTACTATCATCCTGATCCTCTGCCCATTCTAATTATCTATGTCCTGTTTCAGTCAATTACTATCATCCTGATCCTCTGTCCATTCTAATTATCTATGTCCTGTTTCAGTCAATTACTATCATCCTGATCCTCTGTCTATTCTAATTATCTATGTCCCGTTTCAGTCAATTACTGTCATCCTGATCCTCTGAACATTCTAATTATCTATGTCCTGTTTCAGTCAATTACTATCATCCTGATCCTCTGTCTATTCTAATTATCTATGTCCTGTTTCAGTCAATTACTATCATCCTGATCCTCTGTTCATTCTAATTATCTATGTCCTGTTTCAGTCAATTACTATCATCCTGATCCTCTGAACATTCTAATTATCTATGTCCTGTTTCAGTCAATTACTATCATCCTGATCCTCTGTCCATTCTAATTATCTATGTCCCGTTTCAGTCAATTACTGTCGTCCTGATCCTCTGTCTATTCTAATTATCTATGTCCTGTTTCAGTCAATTACTATCATCCTGATCCTCTGTCCATTCTAATTATCTATGTCCCGTTTCAGTCAATTACTGTCATCCTGATCCTCTGTCTATTCTAATTATCTATGTCCTGTTTCAGTCAATTACTGTCATCCTGATCCTCTGTCTATTCTAATTATCTATGTCCTGTTTCAGTCAACTACTGTCTTCCTGATCCTCTGTCTATTCTAATAATCTATGTCCTGTTTCAGTCAATTACTATCATCCTGACACTCTGTCCTTTCTAATTATCTATGTCCTGTTTCAGTCGATTACGAACATCCTGATCCTCTGTCCATTCTAATTATCTATGTCCTGTTTCAGTCAATTACTGTCATCCTGATCCTCTGAACATTCTAATTATCTATGTCCTGTTTCAGTCAATTACTATCATCCTGATCCTCTGTCCATTCTAATTATCTATGTCCTGTTTCAGTCAATTACTATAATCCTCATCCTCTGTCCATTCTAATTATCTATGGCCCGTTTCAGTCAATTACTATCATCCTTATGCTCTGTCCATTCTAATTATCTATGTCCTGTTTCAGTCAATTACTATCATCCTGATCCTCTGTCCATTCTAATTATCTATGTCCTGTTTCAGTCAATTACTATCATCCTGATCCTCTGGTTATTCAAATTATCTATGTCCTGTTTCAGTCAATTACTATCATCCTGATCCTCTGGCTATTCTAATTATCTATGTCCTGTTTCAGTCAATTACTATCATCCTGATCCTCTGTCCATTCTAATTATCTATGTCCTGTTTCAGTCATTTACTATCATCCTGATCCTCTGTCCATTCTAACTATCTATGTCCTGTTTCAGTCAATTACTATCATCCTGATCCTCTGTCCATTCTAATTATCTATGTCCTGTTTCAGTCAATTACTATCATCCTTTTCCTCTGTCCATTCTGATTATCTATGTCCTGTTTCTGTCAATTACTATCATCCTGATCCTCTGTCCATTCCAATTATCTATGTCCTGTTTCAGTCGATTAGTATCATCCTGATCCTCTGTACATTCTAATTATCTATTTCCTGATTCAGTCAATTACTGTCATCCTGATCCTCTGTCCATTCTAATTATCTATGTCCCGTTTCAGTCAATGACTATCATCCTTTTCCTCTGTCCATTCTAATTATCTATGTCCTGTTTCAGTCAATTACTATCATCCTTTTCCTCTGTCCATTCTAATTATCTATGTCCTGTTTCAGTCAATTACTATCATCCTGATGCTCTGTCCATTCTAATTATCTATTTCCTGTTTCAGTCAATTACTATCATCCTGATCCTCTGTCCATTCTAATTATCTATGTCCCGTTTCAGTCAATTACTGTCATCTTGATCCTCTGAACATTCTAATTATCTATGTCCTGTTTCAGTCAATTACTATCATCATGATCCTCTGTCCATTCTAATTATCTATGTCCTGTTTCAGCCAATTACTATCATCCTGATCCTCTGTCCATTCAAATTATCTATGTCCTGTTTCAGTCAATTACTATCATCCTGATCCTCTGTCCTTTCTAATTATCTATGTCCCGTTTCAGTCAATTACTGTCATCCGGATCCTCAGAACATTCTAATTATCTATGTCCCGTTTCAGTCAATTACTGTCATCCTGATCCTCTGAACATTCTAATTATCTATGTCCTGTTTCAGTCAATTACTATCATCATGATCCTCTGTCCATTCTAATTATCTATGTCCTGTTTCAGCCAATTACTATCATCCTGATCCTCTGTCCATTCAAATTATCTATGTCCTGTTTCAGTCAATTACTATCATCCTGATCCTCTGTCCATTCTAATCATCTATGTCCTGTTTCAGTCAATTACTATCATCCTGATCCTCTGAACACTCTAATTATCTATGTCCGATTTCAGTCAATTACTATCATCCTGATCCTCTGTCCATTCTAATTACCTATGTCCTGTTTCAGTCAATTACTATCATCCTGATCCTCTGAACATTCTAATTATCTATGTCCTGTTTCAGTCAATTACTATCATCCTGATCCTCTGTCCATTCTAATTATCTATGTCCTGTTTCAGTCACTTACTATCATCCTGATCCTCTGTCCATTCTAATTATCTATGTCCTGTTTCAGTCAATTACTATCATCCTGATCCTCTGAACATTCTAATTATCTATGTCCTGTTTCAGCCAATTACTATCATCCTGATCCTCTGTCCATTCAAATTATCTATGTCCTGTTTCAGTCAATTACTATCATCCTGATCCTCTGAACATTCTAATTATCTATGTCCTGTTTCAGTCAATTACTGTCATCCTGATCCTCTGAACATTCTAATTATCTATGTCCTGTTTCAGTCAATTACTATCATCCTGATCCTCTGTCCATTCTAATCATCTATGTCCTGTTTCAGTCAATTACTATCATCCTGATCCTCTGAACACTCTAATTATCTATGTCCTGTTTCAGTCAATTACTATCATCCTGATGCTCTGTCCATTCTAGTTATCTATGTCCTGTTTCAGTCAATTACTATCATCCTGATCCTCTGTCCATTCTAATTATCTATGTCCTGTTTCAGTCAATCACTATCATCCTGATCCTCTGAACATTCTAATTATCTATGTCCTGTTTCAGTCAATTACTATCATCCTCATCATCTGTCCATTCTAATTATCTATGTCCTGTTTCAGTCAATTACTATCATTGTGATCCCCTGTCTATTCTAATTATCTATGTCCTATTTCAGTCAATTACTATCATCCTGATCCTCTGACCATTCTAATTATCTATGTCCTGTTTCAGTCAATTACTATCATCCTGATCCTCTGTCCATTCTAATTATCTATGTCCTGTTTCAGGCAATTACTATCATCCTGATCCTCTGTCCATTCTAATTATCTATGTCCTGTTTCAGTCAATTACTATCATCCTGATCCTCTGTCCATTCTAATTATCTATGTCCTGTTTCAGTCAATTACTATCATCCTGATCCTCTGTCCATTCTAATTATCTATGTCCTGTTTCAGTCAATTACTATCATCCTGATCCTCTGTCCATTCTAATTATCTATGTCCTGCTTCAGTCAATTACTATCATCCTGATCCTCTGTCCATTCTAATTATCTACGTCCTGTTTCAGTCAATTACTATCATCCTGATCCTCTTTCCATTCTAATTATCTATGCCCTGTTTCAGTCAATTACTATCATCCTGATCCTCTGTCTATTCTAATTATCTATGTCCTGTTTCAGTCAATTACTATCATCCTGATCCTCTGAACTTTCTAATTATCTATGTCCTGTTTCAGTCAATTACTATCATCCTGATCCTCTGTCCATTCTAATTATCTATGCCCTGTTTCAGTCAATTACTATCATCCTGATCCTCTGTCTATTCTAATTATCTATGTCCTGTTTCAGTCAATTACTATCATCCTGACCCTCTGCCCATTCTAATTATCTATGTCCTGTTTCAGTCAATTACTATCATCCTGATCCTCTGAACATTCTTATTATCTATGTCCTGTTTCAGTCAATTACTATCATCCTGATCCTCTGTCCATTCTAATTATCTATGTCCTGTTTCAGTCAATTACTATCATCCTGATCCCATGTCCATTCTAATTATCTATGTCCTGTTTCAGTCAATTACTATCATCCTGATCCTCTGTGTATTCTAATTATCTATGTCCTGTTTCCGTCAATTGCTGTCATCCTGATCCTCTGTCCATTCTAATTATCAATGTCCTGTTTCAGTCAATTACTGTCATCCTGATCCTCTGTCCATTCTAATTATCTATGTCCCGTTTCAGTCAATTACTATCATCCTTTTCCTCTGTCCATTCTAATCATCTATGTCCTGTTTCAGTCAATTACTATCATCCTTTTCCTCTGTCCATTGTAATTATCTATGTCCTGTTTCAGTCAATTACTATCATCCTGATCCTCTGTACATTCTAATTATCTATTTCCTGTTTCAGTCAATTACTGTCATCCTGATCCTCTGTCCATTCTAATTATCTATGTCCCGTTTCAGTCAATTACTGTCATCCTCATCATCTGCCCATTCTAATTATCTATGTCCTGTTTCAGTCAATTACTATCATTGTGATCCCCTGTCTATTCTAATTATCTCTGTCCTGTTTCAGTCAATTACTGTCATCCTGATACTCTGTCCATTCTAATTATCTATGTCCTGTTTCAGTCAATTACTATCATCCTCATCATCTGTCCATTCTAATTATCTATGTCCTGTTTCAGTCAATTACTACCATTGTGATCCCCTGTCTATTCTAATTATCTATGTCCTGTTTCAGTCAATTACTATCATCCTGATCCTCTGACCATTCTAATTATCTATGTCCTGTTTCAGTCAATTACTATCATCCTGATCCTCTGTCCATTCTAATTATCTATGTCCTGTTTCAGTCCATTACTATCATCCTGATCCTCTGTCCATTCTAATTATCTACGTCCTGTTTCAGTCAATTACTATCATCCTGATCCTCTTTCCATTCTAATTATCTATGCCCTGTTTCAGTCAATTACTATCATCCTGATCCTCTGTCTATTCTAATTATCTATGTCCTGTTTCAGTCAATTACTATCATCCTGATCCTCTGAACATTCTAATTATCTATGTCCTGTTTCAGTCAATTACTATCATCGTGATCCTCTGTCCATTCTAATTATCTATGTCCTGTTTCAGTCAATTGCTATCATCCTGATCCTCTGTCCATTCAAATTATCTATGTCCTGTTTCAGTCAATTACTATCATCCTGATCCTCTGTCCATTCTAATTATCCATGTCCTGTTTCAGTCAACTACTATCATCCTGATCCTCTGATCATTCTAATTATCTATGTCCTGTTTCAGTCAATTACTATCATCCTGATCCTCTGACCATTCTAATTATCTATGTCCTGTTTCAGTCAATTACTATCATCCTGATCCTCTGTCCATTCTAATTATCTATGTCCTGTTTCAGTCCATTACTATCATCCTGATCCTCTGTCCATTCTAATTATCTACGTCCTGTTTCAGTCAATTACTATCATCCTGATCCTCTTTCCATTCTAATTATCTATGCCCTGTTTCAGTCAATTACTATCATCCTGATCCTCTGTCTATTCTAATTATCTATGTCCTGTTTCAGTCAATTACTATCATCCTGATCCTCTGAACATTCTAATTATCTATGTCCTGTTTCAGTCAATTACTATCATCGTGATCCTCTGTCCATTCTAATTATCTATGTCCTGTTTCAGTCAATTACTATCATCCTGATCCTCTGTCCATTCAAATTATCTATGTCCTGTTTCAGTCAATTACTATCATCCTGATCCTCTGTCCATTCTAATTATCCATGTCCTGTTTCAGTCAACTACTATCATCCTGATCCTCTGATCATTCTAATTATCTATGTCCCGTTTCAGTCAATTACTGTCATCCTGATTCTCTGAACATTATAATTATCTATGTCCTGTTTCAGTCAATTACTATCATCCTGATCCTCTGTCCATTCTAATTATCTATGTCCTGTTTCAGTCAACTACTATCATCCTGATCCTCTGATCATTCTAATTATCTATGTCCCGTTTCAGTCAATTACTGTCATCCTGATTCTCTGAACATTATAATTATCGATGTCCTGTTTCAGTCAATTACTATCATCCTGATCCTCTGTCCATTCTAATTATCTATGTCCTGTTTCAGTCAATTACTATCATCCTGATCCTCTGTCCATTCTAATTATCTATGTCCTGTTTCAGTCAACTACTATCATCCTGATCCTCTGATCATTCTAATTATCTATGTCCCGTTTCAGTCAATTACTATCATCCTGATCCTCTGTCTTTTATAATTATCTATGTCCTGTTTCAGTCAATTACTATCATCCTGATCCTCTCTCCATTCTAATTATCTATGTCCTGTTTCAGTCAATTACTATCATCCTGATCCTCTGTCTATTCTAATTATCTATGTCCCGTTTCAGTCAATTACTGTCATCCTGATCCTCTGAACATTCTAATTATCTATGTCCTGTTTCAGTCAATTACTATCATCCTGATCCTCTGTCTATTCTAATTATCTATGTCCTGTTTCAGTCAATTACTATCATCCTGATCCTCTGTCCATTCTAATTATCTATGTCCTGTTTCAGTCAATTACTATCATCCTGATCCTCTGAACATTCTAATTATCTATGTCCTGTTTCAGTCAATTACTATCATCCTGATCCTCTGTCCATTCTAATTATCTATGTCCCGTTTCAGTCAATTACTGTCGTCCTGATCCTCTGTCTATTCTAATTATCTATGTCCTGTTTCAGTCAATTACTATCATCCTGATCCTCTGTCCATTCTAACTATCTATGTCCTGTTTCAGTCAATTACTATCATCCTTTTCCTCTGTCCATTCTGATTATCTATGTCCTGTTTCTGTCAATTACTATCATCCTGATCCTCTGTCCATTCTAATTATCTATGTCCTGTTTCAGTCAACTACTATCATCCTGATCCTCTGATCATTCTAATTATCTATGTCCCGTTTCAGTCAATTACTGTCATCCTGATTCTCTGAACATTATAATTATCGATGTCCTGTTTCAGTCAATTACTATCATCCTGATCCTCTGTCCATTCTAATTATCTATGTCCTGTTTCAGTCAATTACTATCATCCTGATCCTCTGTCCATTCTAATTATCTATGTCCTGTTTCAGTCAACTACTATCATCCTGATCCTCTGATCATTCTAATTATCTATGTCCCGTTTCAGTCAATTACTATCATCCTGATCCTCTGTCTTTTATAATTATCTATGTCCTGTTTCAGTCAATTACTATCATCCTGATCCTCTCTCCATTCTAATTATCTATGTCCTGTTTCAGTCAATTACTATCATCCTGATCCTCTGTCTATTCTAATTATCTATGTCCCGTTTCAGTCAATTACTGTCATCCTGATCCTCTGAACATTCTAATTATCTATGTCCTGTTTCAGTCAATTACTATCATCCTGATCCTCTGTCTATTCTAATTATCTATGTCCTGTTTCAGTCAATTACTATCATCCTGATCCTCTGTCCATTCTAATTATCTATGTCCTGTTTCAGTCAATTACTATCATCCTGATCCTCTGAACATTCTAATTATCTATGTCCTGTTTCAGTCAATTACTATCATCCTGATCCTCTGTCCATTCTAATTATCTATGTCCCGTTTCAGTCAATTACTGTCGTCCTGATCCTCTGTCTATTCTAATTATCTATGTCCTGTTTCAGTCAATTACTATCATCCTGATCCTCTGTCCATTCTAACTATCTATGTCCTGTTTCAGTCAATTACTATCATCCTGATGCTCTGTCCATTCTAATTATCTATGTCCTGTTTCAGTCAATTACTATCATCCTTTTCCTCTGTCCATTCTGATTATCTATGTCCTGTTTCTGTCAATTACTATCATCCTGATCCTCTGTCCATTCTAATTATCTATGTCCTGTTTCAGTCAATTAGTATCATCCTGATCCTCTGTACATTCTAATTATCTATGTCCTGTTTCAGTCAATTACTATCATCCTGATCCTCTGTACATTCTAATTATCTATTTCCTGATTCAGTCAATTACTGTCATCCTGATCCTCTGTCCATTCTAATTATCTATGTCCCGTTTCAGTCAATGACTATCATCCTTTTCCTCTCTCCATTCTAATTATCTATGTCCTGTTTCAGTCAATTACTATCATCCTTTTCCTCTGTCCATTCTAATTATCTATGTCCTGTTTCAGTCAATTACTATCATCCTGATGCTCTGTCCATTCTAATTATCTATTCCCTGTTTCAGTCAATTACTATCATCCTGATCCTCTGTCCATTCTAATTATCTATGTCCTGTTTCAGTCAATTACTATCATCATGATCCTCTGTCCATTCTAATTATCTACGTCCTGTTTCAGCCAATTACTATCATCCTGATCCTCTGTCCATTCAAATTATCTATGTCCTGTTTCATTCAATTACTATCATCCTGATCCTCTGTCCATTCTAATTATCTATGTCCTGTTTCAGTCAACTACTATCATCCTGATCCTCTGATCATTCTAATTATCTATGTCCCGTTTCAGTCAATTACTATCATCCTGATCCTCTGTCTTTTATAATTATCTATGTCCTGTTTCAGTCAATTACTATCATCCTGATCCTCTGTCCATTCTAATTATCTATGTCCTGTTTCAGTCAATTACTATCATCCTGATCCTCTGTCTATTCTAATTATCTATGTCCCGTTTCAGTCAATTACTGTCATCCTGATCCTCTGAACATTCTAATTATCTATGTCCTGTTTCAGTCAATTACTATCATCCTGATCCTCTGTCTATTCTAATTATCTATGTCCTGTTTCAGTCAATTACTATCATCCTGATCCTCTGTCCATTCTAATTATCTATGTCCTGTTTCAGTCAATTACTATCATCCTGATCCTCTGTCCATTCTAATTATCTATGTCCCGTTTCAGTCAATTACTGTCGTCCTGATCCTCTGTCTATTCTAATTATCTATGTCCTGTTTCAGTCAATTACTATCATCCTGATCCTCTGTCCATTCTAATTATCTATGTCCCGTTTCAGTCAATTACTGTCATCCTGATCCTCTGTCTATTCTAATTATCTATGTCCTGTTTCAGTCAATTACTGTCATCCTGATCCTCTGTCTATTCTAATTATCTATGTCCTGTTTCAGTCAATTACTGTCTTCCTGATCCTCTGTCTATTCTAATTATCTATGTCCTGTTTCAGTCAATTACTATCATCCTGACACTCTGTCCATTCTAATTATCTATGTCCTGTTTCAGTCGATTACAAACATCCTGATCCTCTGTCCATTCTAATTATCTATGTCCTGTTTCAGTCAATTACTGTCATCCTGATCCTCTGAACATTCTAATTATCTATGTCCTGTTTCAGTCAATTACTATCATCCTGATCCTCTGTCCATTCTAATTATCTATGTCCTGTTTCAGTCAAGTACTATAATCCTCATCCTCTGTCCATTCTAATTATCTATGGCCCGTTTCAGTGAATTACTATCATCCTGATGCTCTGTCCATTCTAATTATGTATGTGCTGTTTCAGTCAATTACTATCATCCTGATCCTCTGTCCATTCTAATTATCTATGTCCTGTTTCAGTCAATTACTATCATCCTGATCCTCTGGCTATTCTAATTATCTATGTCCTGTTTCAGTCAATTACTATCATCCTGATCCTCTGGCTATTCTAATTATCTATGTCCTGTTTCAGTCAATTACTATCATCCTGATCCTCTGTCCATTCTAATTATCTATGTCCTGTTTCAGTCAATTACTATCATCCTGATCCTCTGTCCATTCTAACTATCTCTGTCCTGTTTCAGTCAATTACTATCATCCTGATCCTCTGTCCATTCTAATTATCTATGTCCTGTTTCAGTCAATTACTATCATCCTTTTCCTCTGTCCATTCTGATTATCTATGTCCTGTTTCTGTCAATTACTATCATCCTGATCCTCTGTCCATTCTAATTATCTATGTCCTGTTTCAGTCAATTAGTATCATCCTGATCCTCTGTACATTCTAATTATCTATGTCCTGTTTCAGTCAATTACTATCATCCTGATCCTCTGTACATTCTAATTATCTATTTCCTGATTCAGTCAATTACTGTCATCCTGATCCTCTGTCCATTCTAATTATCTATGTCCCGTTTCAGTCAATGACTATCATCCTTTTCCTCTCTCCATTCTAATTATCTATGTCCTGTTTCAGTCAATTACTATCATCCTTTTCCTCTGTCCATTCTAATTATCTATGTCCTGTTTCAGTCAATTACTATCATCCTGATGCTCTGTCCATTCTAATTATCTATTTCCTGTTTCAGTCAATTACTATCATCCTGATCCTCTGTCCATTCTATTTATCTATGTCCCGTTTCAGTCAATTACTGTCATCCTGATCCTCTGAACATTCTAATTATCTATGTCCTGTTTCAGTCAATTACTATCATCATGATCCTCTGTCCATTCTAATTATCTACGTCCAGTTTCAGCCAATTACTATCATCCTGATCCTCTGTCCATTCAAATTATCTATGTCCTGTTTCAGTCAATTACTATCATCCTGATCCTCTGTCCTTTCTAATTATCTATGTCCCGTTTCAGTCAATTACTGTCATCCTGATCCTCTGAACATTCTAATCATCTATGTCCTGTTTCAGTCAATTACTATCATCCTGATCCTCTGAACACTCTAATTATCTATGTCCGATTTCAGTCAATTACTATCATCCTGATCCTCTGTCCATTCTAATTATCTATGTCCTGTTTCAGTAAATTACTATCATCCTGATCCTCTGAACATTCTAATTATCTATGTCCTGTTTCAGTCAATTACTATCATCCTGATCCTCTGTCCATTCTAATTATCTATGTCCTGTTTCAGTCAATTACTATCATCCTGATCCTCTGTCCATTCTAATTATCTATGTCCTGTTTCAGTCAATTACTATCATCCTGATCCTCTGAACATTCTAATTATCTATGTCCTGTTTCAGCCAATTACTATCATCCTGATCCTCTGTCCATTCAAATTATCTATGTCCTGTTTCAGTCAATTACTATCATCCTGATCCTCTGAACATTCTAATTATCTATGTCCTGTTTCAGTCAATTACTGTCATCCTGATCCTCTGAACATTCTAATTATCTATGTCCTGTTTCAGTCAATTACTATCATCCTGATCCTCTGTCCATTCTAATCATCTATGTCCTGTTTCAGTCAATTACTATCATCCTGATCCTCTGAACACTCTAATTATCTATGTCCTGTTTCAGTCAATTACTATCATCCTGATGCTCTGTCCATTCTAATTATCTATGTCCTGTTTCAGTCAATTACTATCATCCTGATCCTCTGAACATTCTAATTATCTATGTCCTGTTTCAGTCAATTACTATCATCCTGATCCTCTGTCCATTCTAGTTATCTATGTCCTGTTTCAGTCAATTACTATCATCCTGATCCTCTGTCCATTCTAATTATCTATGTCCTGTTTCAGTCAATCACTATCATCCTGATCCTCTGAACATTCTAATTATCTATGTCCTGTTTCAGTCAATTACTATCATACTCATCATCTGTCCATTCTAATTATCTATGTCCTGTTTCAGTCAATTACTATCATTGTGATCCCCTGTCTATTCTAATTATCTATGTCCTGTTTCAGTCAATTACTATCATCCTGATCCTCTGACCATTCTAATTATCTATGTCCTGTTTCAGTCAATTACTATCATCCTGATCCTCTGTCCATTCTAATTATCTATGTCCTGTTTCAGTCAATTACTATCATCCTGATCCTCTGTCCATTCTAGTTATCTATGTCCTGTTTCAGTCAATTACTATCATCCTGATCCTCTGTCCATTCTAATTATCTATGTCCTGTTTCAGTCAATTACTATCATCCTGATCCTCTGTCCATTCTAATTATCTATGTCCTGTTTCAGTCAATTACTATCATCCTGATCCTCTGTCCATTCTAATTATCTATGTCCTGCTTCAGTCAATTACTATCATCCTGATCCTCTGTCCATTCTAATTATCTACGTCCTGTTTCAGTCAATTACTATCATCCTGATCCTCTTTCCATTCTAATTATCTATGCCCTGTTTCAGTCAATTACTATCATCCTGATCCTCTGTCTATTCTAATTATCTATGTCCTGTTTCAGTCAATTACTATCATCCTGATCCTCTGAACATTCTAATTATCTATGTCCTGTTTCAGTCAATTACTATCATCCTGATCCTCTGTCCATTCTAATTATCTATGCCCTGTTTCAATCAATTACTATCATCCTGATCCTCTGTCTATTCTAATTATCTATGTCCTGTTTCAGTCAATTACTATCATCCTGATCCTCTGTCCATTCTAATTATCTATGTCCTGTTTCAGTCAATTACTATCATCCTGATCCTCTGAACATTCTAATTATCTATGTCCTGTTTCAGTCAATTACTATCATCCTGATCCTCTGTCCATTCTAATTATCTATGTCCTGTTTCAGTCAATTACTATCATCCTGATCCCATGTCCATTCTAATTATCTATGTCCTGTTTCAGTCAATTACTATCATCCTGATCCTCTGTGTATTCTAATTATCTATGTCCTGTTTCCGTCAATTGCTGTCATCCTGATCCTCTGTCCATTCTAATTATCAATGTCCTGTTTCAGTCAATTACTGTCATCCTGATCCTCTGTCCATTCTAATTATCTATGTCCCGTTTCAGTCAATTACTATCATCCTTTTCCTCTGTCCATTCTAATTATCTATGTCCTGTTTCAGTCAATTACTATCATCCTTTTCCTCTATCCATTGTAATCATCTATGTCCTGTTTCAGTCAATTACTATCATCCTGATCCTCTGTACATTCTAATTATCTATGTCCTGTTTCAGTCAATTACTGTCATCCTGATCCTCTGTCCATTCTAATTATCTATGTCCCGTGTCAGTCAATTACTGTCATCCTGATCCTCTGTCCATTCTAATTATCTATGTCCTGTTTCAGCCAATTACTATCATCTTGATCCTCTGTCCATTCTAATTATCTGTGTCCTGTTTCAGTCAAATACTATCATCCTGATCCTCTGTCCATTCTAATTATCTATGTCCCGTTTCAGTCAATTACTGTCATCCTGATCCTCTGAACATTCTAATTATCTATGTCCTGTTTCAGTCAATTACTGTCATCCTGATCCTCTGAACATTCTAATTATCTATGTCCTGTTTCAGTCAATTACTATCATCCTGATCCTCTGTCCATTCTAATTATCTATGTCCTGTTTCAGTCAATTACTATCATCCTGATCCTCTGTCCATTCTAATCATCTATGTCCTGTTTCAGTCAATTACTATCATTCTAATCCTCTGTCCATTCTAATTCTCTATGTCCCATTTGAGTCAATTACTATCATCCTGATCCTCAGTCCATTCTAATTATCTATGTCCCGTTTCAGTCAATTAATGTCATCCTGATCCTCTGAACATTCTAATTATCTATGTCCTGTTTCAGTCAATTACTATCATCCTGATCCTCTGTCTATTCTAATTATCTACGTCCTGCTTCAGTCAATTACTATCATCCTGATCCTCTGAACACTCTAATTATCTATGTCCTGTTTCAGTCAATTACTATCATCCTGATCCTCTGTCCATTCTAATTATCTATGTCCTGTTTCAGTCAATTACTATCATCCTGATCCTCTCTCCATTCTAATTATCTATGTCCTGTTTCAGTCAATTACTATCATCCTGATCCTCTGTCCATTCTAATTATCTATGTCCTGTTTCAGTCAATTACTATCATCCTGATCCTCTGAACATTCTAATTATCAATGTCCTGTTTCAGTCAATTACTATCATCCTCATCCTCTGTCCATTCTAATTATCTATGTCCTGTTTCAGTCAATTACTATCATCAAGATCCCCTGTCTATTCTAATTATCTATGTCCTGTTTCAGTCAATTACTCTCATCCTGATCCTCTGACCATTTTAATTATCTATGTCCTGTTTCAGTCAATTACTATCATCCTGATCCTCTGTCCATTCTAATTATCTATGTCCTGTTTCAGTCAATTACTATCATCCTGATCTTCTGTCCATTCTAATTATCTACGTCCTGTTTCAGTCAATTACTATCATCCTGATCATCAAAACATTCTAATTATCTATGTCCTGTTTCAGTCAATTACTATCATCCTGATCCTCTGTCTATTCTAATTATCTATGTCCTGTTTCAGTCAATTACTATCATCCTGATCATCAAAACATTCTAATTATCTATGTCCTGTTTCAGTCAATTACTATCATCCTGATCCTCTGTCCATTCTAATTATCTATGTCCTGTTTCAGTCAATTACTATCATCCTGATCCTCTGTCTATTCTAATTATCTATGTCCTGTTTCAGTCAATTACTATCATCCTGATCATCAAAACATTCTAATTATCTATGTCCTGTTTCAGTCAATTACTATCATCCTGATCCTCTGTCCATTCTAATTATCTATGTCCTGTTTCAGTCAATTACTATCATCCTGATCCTCTGTCCATTCTAATTATCTATGTCCTGTTTCAGTCAATTACTATCATCCTGATCCTCTGAACATTCTATTTATCTATGTCCTGTTTCAGTCAATTACTATCATCCTGACCCTCTGTCCATTCTAATTATCTATGTCCTGTTTCAGTCAATTACTATCATCATGATCCTATGTCCGTTCTAATTATCTATGTCCTGTTTCAGTCAATTACTATCATCCTGATCCTCTGTGTATTCTAATTATCTATGTCCTGTTTCCGTCAATTACTGTCATCCTGATCCTCTGTCCATTCTAATTATCTATGTCCTGTTTCAGTCAATTACTATCATCCTGATCCTCTGTCCATTCTAATTATCTATGTCCTGTTTCAGACAATTACTATCATCCTGATCCTCTGAACATTCTAATTATCTATGTCCTGTTTCAGTCAATTACTATCATCCTGATCCTCTGTCCATTCTAATTATCTATGTCCTGTTTCAGTCAATTACTATCATCCTGATCCTCTGTCCATTCTAATTATCTATGTCCTGTTTCAGTCAATTACTATCATCCTGATCCTCTGAACATTCTAATTATCAATGTCCTGTTTCAGTCAATTACTGTCATCCTGATCCTCTGAACATTCTAATTATCTATGTCCTGTTTCAGTCAATTACTATCATCCTGATCCTCTGTCTATTCTAATTATCTATGTCCTGTTTCAGTCAATTACTATCATCCTGATCCTCTGAACACTCTAATTATCTATGTCCTGTTTCAGTCAATTACTATCATCCTGATCCTCTGTCCATTATAATTATCTATTTCCTGTTTCAGTCAATTACTATCATCCTGATCCTCTGAACATTCTAAATATCTATGTCCTGTTTCAGTCAATTACTATCATCCTGATCCTCTGTCCATTCTAATTATCTATGTCCTGTTTCAGTCAATTACTATCATCGTGATCCTCTGTCCATTCTAATTATCTATGTCCTGTTTCAGTCAATTACTATCATCCTGATCCTCTGTACATTCTAATTATCTATGTCCTGTTTCAGTCAATTACTGTCATCCTGATCCTCTGTCCATTCTAATTATCTATGTCCCGTGTCAGTCAATTACTGTCATCCTGATCCTCTGTCCATTCTAATTATCTATGTCCTGTTTCAGCCAATTACTATCATCTTGATCCTCTGTCCATTCTAATTATCTGTGTCCTGTTTCAGTCAAATACTATCATCCTGATCCTCTGTCCATTCTAATTATCTATGTCCCGTTTCAGTCAATTACTGTCATCCTGATCCTCTGAACATTCTAATTATCTATGTCCTGTTTCAGTCAATTACTGTCATCCTGATCCTCTGAACATTCTAATTATCTATGTCCTGTTTCAGTCAATTACTATCATCCTGATCCTCTGTCCATTCTAATTATCTATGTCCTGTTTCAGTCAATTACTATCATCCTGATCCTCTGTCCATTCTAATCATCTATGTCCTGTTTCAGTCAATTACTATCATTCTAATCCTCTGTCCATTCTAATTCTCTATGTCCCATTTGAGTCAATTACTATCATCCTGATCCTCAGTCCATTCTAATTATCTATGTCCCGTTTCAGTCAATTAATGTCATCCTGATCCTCTGAACATTCTAATTATCTATGTCCTGTTTCAGTCAATTACTATCATCCTGATCCTCTGTCTATTCTAATTATCTACGTCCTGCTTCAGTCAATTACTATCATCCTGATCCTCTGAACACTCTAATTATCTATGTCCTGTTTCAGTCAATTACTATCATCCTGATCCTCTGTCCATTCTAATTATCTATGTCCTGTTTCAGTCAATTACTATCATCCTGATCCTCTCTCCATTCTAATTATCTATGTCCTGTTTCAGTCAATTACTATCATCCTGATCCTCTGTCCATTCTAATTATCTATGTCCTGTTTCAGTCAATTACTATCATCCTGATCCTCTGAACATTCTAATTATCAATGTCCTGTTTCAGTCAATTACTATCATCCTCATCCTCTGTCCATTCTAATTATCTATGTCCTGTTTCAGTCAATTACTATCATCAAGATCCCCTGTCTATTCTAATTATCTATGTCCTGTTTCAGTCAATTACTCTCATCCTGATCCTCTGACCATTTTAATTATCTATGTCCTGTTTCAGTCAATTACTATCATCCTGATCCTCTGTCCATTCTAATTATCTATGTCCTGTTTCAGTCAATTACTATCATCCTGATCTTCTGTCCATTCTAATTATCTACGTCCTGTTTCAGTCAATTACTATCATCCTGATCCTCTTTCCATTCTAATTATCTATGCCCTGTTTCAGTCAATTACTATCATCCTGATCCTCTGTCTATTCTAATTATCTATGTCCTGTTTCAGTCAATTACTATCATCCTGATCATCAAAACATTCTAATTATCTATGTCCTGTTTCAGTCAATTACTATCATCCTGATCCTCTGTCCATTCTAATTATCTATGTCCTGTTTCAGTCAATTACTATCATCCTGATCCTCTGTCTATTCTAATTATCTATGTCCTGTTTCAGTCAATTACTATCATCCTGATCATCAAAACATTCTAATTATCTATGTCCTGTTTCAGTCAATTACTATCATCCTGATCCTCTGTCCATTCTAATTATCTATGTCCTGTTTCAGTCAATTACTATCATCCTGATCCTCTGTCCATTCTAATTATCTATGTCCTGTTTCAGTCAATTACTATCATCCTGATCCTCTGAACATTCTATTTATCTATGTCCTGTTTCAGTCAATTACTATCATCCTGACCCTCTGTCCATTCTAATTATCTATGTCCTGTTTCAGTCAATTACTATCATCATGATCCTATGTCCGTTCTAATTATCTATGTCCTGTTTCAGTCAATTACTATCATCCTGATCCTCTGTGTATTCTAATTATCTATGTCCTGTTTCCGTCAATTACTGTCATCCTGATCCTCTGTCCATTCTAATTATCTATGTCCTGTTTCAGTCAATTACTATCATCCTGATCCTCTGTCCATTCTAATTATCTATGTCCTGTTTCAGACAATTACTATCATCCTGATCCTCTGAACATTCTAATTATCTATGTCCTGTTTCAGTCAATTACTATCATCCTGATCCTCTGTCCATTCTAATTATCTATGTCCTGTTTCAGTCAATTACTATCATCCTGATCCTCTGTCCATTCTAATTATCTATGTCCTGTTTCAGTCAATTACTATCATCCTGATCCTCTGAACATTCTAATTATCAATGTCCTGTTTCAGTCAATTACTGTCATCCTGATCCTCTGAACATTCTAATTATCTATGTCCTGTTTCAGTCAATTACTATCATCCTGATCCTCTGTCTATTCTAATTATCTATGTCCTGTTTCAGTCAATTACTATCATCCTGATCCTCTGAACACTCTAATTATCTATGTCCTGTTTCAGTCAATTACTATCATCCTGATCCTCTGTCCATTATAATTATCTATTTCCTGTTTCAGTCAATTACTATCATCCTGATCCTCTGAACATTCTAAATATCTATGTCCTGTTTCAGTCAATTACTATCATCCTGATCCTCTGTCCATTCTAATTATCTATGTCCTGTTTCAGTCAATTACTATCATCGTGATCCTCTGTCCATTCTAATTATCTATGTCCTGTTTCAGTCAATTACTATCATCCTGATCCTCTGAACATTCTAATTATCAATGTCCTGTTTCAGTCAATATTACTATCATCCTGATCCTCTGTCCATTCTAATTATCTATGTCCTGTTTCAGTCAATTACTATGATCCTGATCCTCTGTCCATTCTAATTATCTATGTCTTGTTTCAGTCAATTACTATCATCCTGATCTTCTGAACATTCTAAATATCTATGTCCTGTTTCAGTCAATTACTATCATCCTGATCCTCTGTCCATTCTAATTATCTATGTCCTGTTTCAGTCAATTACTATCATCCTGATCCTCTGTCCATTCTAATTATCTATGTCCTGTTTCAGTCAATTACTATCATCCTGATCCTCTGTCCATTCTAATTATCTACGTCCTGTTTCAGTCAATTACTATCATCCTGATCCTCTTTCCATTCTAATTATCTATGCCCTGTTTCAGTCAATTACTATCATCCTGATCCTCTGTCTATTCTAATTATCTATGTCCTGTTTCAGTCAATTACTATCATCCTGATCCTCTGAACATTCTAATTATCTATGTCCTGTTTCATTCAATTACTATCATCCTGATCCTCTGTCCATTCTAATTATCTATGTCCTGTTTCAGTCAATTACTATCATCCTGATCCTCTGTCCATTCTAATTATCTATGTCCTGTTTCAGTCAATTACTATCATCCTGATCCTCTGTCCATTCTAATTATCTATGTCCTGTTTCAGTCAATTACTATCATCCTGATCCTATGTCCATTCTAATTATCTATGTCCTGTTTCAGTCAATTACTATCATCCTGATCCTCTGTGTATTCTAATTATCTATGTCCTGTTTCCGTCAATTACTGTCATCCTGATCCTCTGTCCATTCTAATTATCTATGTCCTGTTTCAGTCAATTACTATCATCCTGATCCTCTGTCCATTCTAATTATCTATGTCCTGTTTCAGTCAATTACTATCATCCTGATCCTCTGTCCAATCTAATTATCTATGTCCTGTTTCAGTCAATTACTATCATCCTGATCCTCTGAACATTCTAAATATCTGTGTCCTGTTTCAGTCAATTACTATCATCCTGATCCTCTGTCCATTCTAATTATCTATGTCCTGTTTCAGTCAATTACTATCATCCTGATCCTCTGTCCATTCTAATTATCTATGTCCTGTTTCAGTCAATTACTATCATCCTGATCCTCTGTCCATTCTAATTATCAATGTCCTGTTTCAGTCAATATTACTATCATCCTGATCCTCTGTCCATTCCAATTATCTATGTCCTGTTTCAGTCAATTACTATGATCCTGATCCTCTGTCCATTCTAATTATCTATGTCCTGTTTCAGTCAATTACTATCATCCTGATCCACTGTCCATTCTAATTATCTATGTCCTGTTTCAGTCAATTACTATCATCCTGATCCTCTGAACATTCTAATTATCTATGTCCTGTTTCAGTCAATTACTATCATCCTGATCCTCTGTCCATTCTAATTATCTATGTCCTGTTTCAGTCAATTACTGTCATCCTGATCCTCTGTCTATTCTAATTATCTATGTCCTGTTTCAGTCAATTACTATCATCCTGATCCTCTGACCATTCTAATTATCTATGTCCTGTTTCAGTCAATTACTATCATCCTGATCCTCTGTCCATTCTAATTATCTATGTCCTGTTTCAGTCAATTTCTATCATCCTGATCCTCTGTCCATTCTAATTATCTACGTCCTGTTTCAGTCAATTACTATCATTCTGATCCTCTTTCCATTCTATTTATCTATGCCCTGTTTCAGTCAATTACTATCATCCTGATCCTCTGTCTATTCTAATTATCTATGTCCTGTTTCAGTCAATTACTATCATCCTGATCCTCTTTCCATTCTAATTATCTATGTCCTGTTTCAGTCAAATACTATCATCCTGATCCTCTGTCCATTCTAATTATCTATGTCCTGTTTCAGTCAATTACTATCATCCTGATCCTCTGTCCATTCTAATTATCTATGTCCTGTTTCAGTCAATTACTGTCATCCTGATCCTCTGAACATTCTAATTATCTATGTCCTGTTTCAGTCAATTACTATCATCCTGATCCTCTGTCCATTCTAATTATCTATGTCCTGTTTCAGTCAATTACTATCATCCTGATCCTATGTCCATTCTAATTATCTATGTCCTGTTTCAGTCAATTACTATCATCCTGATCCTCTGTCCATTCTAATTATCTATGTCCTGTTTCAGTCAATTACTATCATCCTGATCCTCTGAACATTCTAATTATCTATGTCCTGTTTCAGTCAATTACTATCATCCTGATCCTCTGTCCATTCTAATTATCTATGTCCTGTTTCAGTCAATTACTATCATTCTGATCCTCTGTACATTCTAATTATCTATGTCCTGTTTCAGTCAATTACTATCATCCTGATCCTCTGTCCATTCTAATTATCTATGTCCTGTTTCAGTCAATTACTATCATCCTGATCCTCTGAACATTCTAATTATCAATGTCCTGTTTCAGTCAATTACTATCATCCTGATCCTCTGTCTATTCTAATTATCTATGTCCTGTTTCAGTCAATTACTCTCATACTGATCCTCTGAACATTCTAATTATCTATGTCCTGTTTCAGTCAATTACTATCATCCTGATCCTCTCTCCATTCTAATTATCTATGTCCTGTTTCAGTCAATTACTATCATCCTGATCCTCTCTCCATTCTAATTATCTATGTCCTGTTTCAGTCAATTACTATCATCCTGATCCTCTGAACATTCTAATTATCAATGTCCTGTTTCAGTCAATTACTATCATCCTGATCCTCTGTGTATTCTAATTATCTATGTCCTGTTTCAGTCAATTACTATCATCCTGATCCTCTCTCCATTCTAATTATCTATGTCCTGTTTCAGTCAATTACTATCATCCTGATCCTCTGAACATTCTAATTATCTATGTCCTGTTTCAGTCAATTACTATCATCCTGATCCTCTGAACATTCTAATTATCTATGTCCTGTTTCAGTCAATTACTCTCATCCTGATCCTCTGAACATTCTAATTATCTATGTCCTCTTTCAGTCAATTACTGTCATCCTGATCCTCTGAACATTCTAATTATCTATGACCTGCTTCAGTCAATTACTATCATCCTGATCCTCTGAACTTTCTAATTATCTATGTCCTGTTTCAGTCAATTACTATCATCCTGATCCTCTGTCCATTCTAATTATCTGTGTCCTGTTTCAGTCAATTACTATCATCCTGATCCTCTGAACAATCTAATTATCATGTCCTGTTTCAGTCAATTACTATCATCCTGATCCTCTGTCCATTCTAATTATCTATGTCCTGTTTCAGTCAATTACTATCATCCTTATCCTCTGTCTATTATAATTATCTATGTCCTGTTTCAGGCAATTACTATCATCCTGATCCTCTGTCCATTCTAATAATCTATATCCTGTTTCAGTCAATTACTATCATCCTGATCCTCTGTCTATTCTAATTATCTATGTCCTGTTTCAGTCAATTACTATCATCCTGATCCACTGTCCATTCTAATTATCTATGTCCTGTTTCAGTCAATTACTATCTTCCTGATCCTCTGAACATTCTAATTATCGATGTCCTGTTTCAGTCACTTACTATCATCCTGATCCTCTGTCCATTCAAACATCTATGTCCTGTTTCAGTCAATTACTATCATCCTGATCCTATGTCCATTCTAATTATCTATGTCCTGTTTCAGTCAATTACTATCATCCTGATTCTCTGTGTATTCTAATTATCTATGTCCTGTTTCCGTCAATTACTGTCATCCTGATCCTCTGTCCATTCTAATTATCTATGTCCTGTTTCAGTCAATTACTATCATCCTGATCCTCTGAACATTCTAATTATCTATGTCCTGTTTCAGTCAATTACTATCATCCTGATCCTCGGAACATTCTAATTATCTATGTCCTGTTTCAGTCAATTACTATCATCCTCATCCTCTGTCCATTCTAATTATCTATGTCCTGTTTCAGTCAATTACTATCATCCTGATCCCCTGTCTATTCTAATTATCTATGTCCTGTTTCAGTCAATTACTATCATCCTGATCCTCTGTCCATTCTAATTATCTATGTCCTGTTTCAGACAATTACTATCATCCTGATCCTCTGAACATTCTAATTATCTATGTCCTGTTTCAGTCAATTACTATCATCCTGATCCTCGGAACATTCTAATTATCTATGTCCTGTTTCAGTCAATTACTATCATCCTCATCCTCTGTCCATTCTAATTATCTATGTCCTGTTTCAGTCAATTACTATCATCCTGATCCTCTGAACATTCTAATTATCAATGTCCTGTTTCAGTCAATTACTGTCATCCTGATCCTCTGAACATTCTAATTATCTATGTCCTGTTTCAGTCAATTACTATCATCCTGATCCTCTGTCCATTCTAATTATCTATGTCCTGTTTCAGTCAATTACTATCATCCTGATCCTCTGTCCATTCTAATTATCTATGTCCTGTTTCAGTCAATTACTATCATCCTGATCCTCTGAACATTCTAATTATCAATGTCCTGTTTCAGTCAATTACTGTCATCCTGATCCTCTGAACATTCTAATTATCTATGTCCTGTTTCAGTCAATTACTATCATCCTGATCCTCTGTCTATTCTAATTATCTATGTCCTGTTTCAGTCAATTACTATCATCCTGATCCTCTGAACACTCTAATTATCTATGTCCTGTTTCAGTCAATTACTATCATCCTGATCCTCTGTCCATTATAATTATCTATTTCCTGTTTCAGTCAATTACTATCATCCTGATCCTCTGAACATTCTAAATATCTATGTCCTGTTTCAGTCAATTACTATCATCCTGATCCTCTGTCCATTCTAATTATCTATGTCCTGTTTCAGTCAATTACTATCATCGTGATCCTCTGTCCATTCTAATTATCTATGTCCTGTTTCAGTCAATTACTATCATCCTGATCCTCTGAACATTCTAATTATCAATGTCCTGTTTCAGTCAATATTACTATCATCCTGATCCTCTGTCCATTCTAATTATCTATGTCCTGTTTCAGTCAATTACTATGATCCTGATCCTCTGTCCATTCTAATTATCTATGTCTTGTTTCAGTCAATTACTATCATCCTGATCTTCTGAACATTCTAAATATCTATGTCCTGTTTCAGTCAATTACTATCATCCTGATCCTCTGTCCATTCTAATTATCTATGTCCTGTTTCAGTCAATTACTATCATCCTGATCCTCTGTCCATTCTAATTATCTATGTCCTGTTTCAGTCAATTACTATCATCCTGATCCTCTGTCCATTCTAATTATCTACGTCCTGTTTCAGTCAATTACTATCATCCTGATCCTCTTTCCATTCTAATTATCTATGCCCTGTTTCAGTCAATTACTATCATCCTGATCCTCTGTCTATTCTAATTATCTATGTCCTGTTTCAGTCAATTACTATCATCCTGATCCTCTGAACATTCTAATTATCTATGTCCTGTTTCATTCAATTACTATCATCCTGATCCTCTGTCCATTCTAATTATCTATGTCCTGTTTCAGTCAATTACTATCATCCTGATCCTCTGTCCATTCTAATTATCTGTGTCCTGTTTCAGTCAATTACTATCATCCTGATCCTCTGAACATTCTAATTATCTATGTCCTGTTTCAGTCAATTACTATCATCCTGATCCTCTGTCCATTCTAATTATCTATGTCCTGTTTCAGTCAATTACTATCATCCTGATCCTATGTCCATTCTAATTATCTATGTCCTGTTTCAGTCAATTACTACCATCCTGATCCTCTGTGTATTCTAATTATCTATGTCCTGTTTCCGTCAATTACTGTCATCCTGATCCTCTGTCCATTCTAATTATCTATGTCCTGTTTCAGTCAATTACTATCATCCTGATCCTCTGTCCATTCTAATTATCTATGTCCTGTTTCAGTCAATTACTATCATCCTGATCCTCTGTCCATTCTAATTATCTATGTCCTGTTTCAGTCAATTACTATCATCCTGATCCTCTGAACATTCTAAATATCTGTGTCCTGTTTCAGTCAATTACTATCATCCTGATCCTCTGTCCATTCTAATTATCTATGTCCTGTTTCAGTCAATTACTATCATCCTGATCCTCTGTCCATTCTAATTATCTATGTCCTGTTTCAGTCAATTACTATCATCCTGATCCTCTGTCCATTCTAATTATCAATGTCCTGTTTCAGTCAATATTACTATCATCCTGATCCTCTGTCCATTCCAATTATCTATGTCCTGTTTCAGTCAATTACTATGATCCTGATCCTCTGTCCATTCTAATTATCTGTGTCCTGTTTCAGTCAATTACTATCATCCTGATCCACTGTCCATTCTAATTATCTATGTCCTGTTTCAGTCAATTACTATCATCCTGATCCTCTGAACATTCTAATTATCTATGTCCTGTTTCAGTCAATTACTATCATCCTGATCCTCTGTCCATTCTAATTATCTATGTCCTGTTTCAGTCAATTACTGTCATCCTGATCCTCTGTCTATTCTAATTATCTATGTCCTGTTTCAGTCAATTACTATCATCCTGATCCTCTGACCATTCTAATTATCTATGTCCTGTTTCAGTCAATTACTATCATCCTGATCCTCTGTCCATTCTAATTATCTATGTCCTGTTTCAGTCAATTACTATCATCCTGATCCTCTGTCCATTCTAATTATCTACGTCCTGTTTCAGTCAATTACTATCATTCTGATCCTCTTTCCATTCTAATTATCTATGCCCTGTTTCAGTCAATTACTATCATCCTGATCCTCTGTCTATTCTAATTATCTATGTCCTGTTTCAGTCAATTACTATCATCCTGATCCTCTTTCCATTCTAATTATCTATGTCCTGTTTCAGTCAAATACTATCATCCTGATCCTCTGTCCATTCTAATTATCTATGTCCTGTTTCAGTCAATTACTGTCATCCTGATCCTCTGAACATTCTAATTATCTATGTCCTGTTTCAGTCAATTACTATCATCCTGATCCTCTGTCCATTCTAATTATCTATGTCCTGTTTAAGTCAATTACTATCATCCTGATCCTATGTCCATTCTAATTATCTATGTCCTGTTTCAGTCAATTACTATCATCCTGATCCTCTGTCCATTCTAATAATCTATGTCCTGTTTCAGTCAATTACTATCATCCTGATCCTCTTTCCATTCTAATTATCTATGTCCTGTTTCAGTCAATTACTATCATCCTGATCCTCTGTCCATTCTAATTATCTATGTCCTGTTTCAGTCAATTACTATCATTCTGATCCTCTGTACATTCTAATTATCTATGTCCTGTTTCAGTCAATTACTATCATCCTGATCCTCTGTCCATTCTAATTATCTATGTCCTGTTTCAGTCAATTACTATCATCCTGATCCTCTGAACATTCTAATTATCAATGTCCTGTTTCAGTCAATTACTATCATCCTGATCCTCTGTCTATTCTAATTATCTATGTCCTGTTTCAGTCAATTACTCTCATACTGATCCTCTGAACATTCTAATTATCTATGTCCTGTTTCAGTCAATTACTATCATCCTGATCCTCTCTCCATTCTAATTATCTATGTCCTGTTTCAGTCAATTACTATCATCCTGATCCTCTCTCCATTCTAATTATCTATGTCCTGTTTCAGTCAATTACTATCATCCTGATCCTCTGAACATTCTAATTATCAATGTCCTGTTTCAGTCAATTACTATCATCCTGATCCTCTGTCTATTCTAATTATCTATGTCCTGTTTCAGTCAATTACTATCATCCTGATCCTCTCTCCATTCTAATTATCTATGTCCTGTTTCAGTCAATTACTATCATCCTGATCCTCTGAACATTCTAATTATCTATGTCCTGTTTCAGTCAATTACTATCATCCTGATCCTCTGTCCATTCTAATTATCTATGTCCTGTTTCAGTCAATTACTATCATCCTGATCCTCTGAACATTCTAATTATCTATGTCCTGTTTCAGTCAATTACTCTCATCCTGATCCTCTGAACATTCTAATTATCTATGTCCTGTTTCAGTCAATTACTGTCATCCTGATCCTCTGAACATTCTAATTATCTATGACCTGCTTCAGTCAATTACTATCATCCTGATCCTCTGAACTTTCTAATTATCTATGTCCTGTTTCAGTCAATTACTATAATCCTGATCCTCTGTCCATTCTAATTATCTGTGTCCTGTTTCAGTCAATTACTATCATCCTGAACCTCTGAACAATCTAATTATCAATGTCCTGTTTCAGTCAATTACTATCATCCTGATCCTCTGTCCATTCTAATTATCTATGTCCTGTTTCAGTCAATTACTATCATCCTTATCCTCTGTCTATTATAATTATCTATGTACTGTTTCAGGCAATTACTATCATCCTGATCCTCTGTCCATTCTAATAATCTATATCCTGTTTCAGTCAATTACTATCATCCTGATCCTCTGTCTATTCTAATTATCTATGTCCTGTTTCAGTCAATTACTATCATCCTGATCCACTGTCCATTCTAATTATCTATGTCCTGTTTCAGTCAATTACTATCTTCCTGATCCTCTGAACATTCTAATTATCGATGTCCTGTTTCAGTCACTTACTATCATCCTGATCCTCTGTCCATTCAAAAATCTATGTCCTGTTTCAGTCAATTACTATCATCCTGATCCTATGTCCATTCTAATTATCTATGTCCTGTTTCAGTCAATTACTATCATCCTGATTCTCTGTGTATTCTAATTATCTATGTCCTGTTTCCGTCAATTACTGTCATCCTGATCCTCTGTCCATTCTAATTATCTATGTCCTGTTTCAGTCAATTACTATCATCCTGATAATCTGAACATTCTAATTATCTATGTCCTGTTTCAGTCAATTACTATCATCCTGATCCTCGGAACATTCTAATTATCTATGTCCTGTTTCAGTCAATTACTATCATCCTCATCCTCTGTCCATTCTAATTATCTATGTCCTGTTTCAGTCAATTACTATCATCCTGATCCCCTGTCAATTCTAATTATCTATGTCCTGTTTCAGTCAATTGCTATCATCCTGATCCTCTGACCATTCTAATTATCTATGTCCTGTTTCAGTCAATTACTATCATCCTGATCCTCTGTCCATTCTAATTATCTACGTCCTGTTTCAGTCAATTACTATCATCCTGATCCTCTGTCCATTCTAATTATCTATGCCCTGTTTCCGTCAATTACTATCATCCTGATCCTCTGTCTATTCTAATTATCTATGTCCTGTTTCAGTCAATTACTATCATCCTGATCCTCTGAACATTCTAATTATCTATGTCCTGTTTCAGTCAATTACTATCATCCTGATCCTCTGTCCATTCTAATTATCTATGTCCTGTTTCAGTCAATTACTATCATCCTGATCCTCTGAACATTCTAATTATCTTTGTCCTGTTTCCGTCAATTACTGTCATCCTGATCCTCTGTCCATTCTAATTATCTATGTCCTGTTTCAGTCAATTACTATCATCCTGATGCTCTGTCCATTCTAATTATCTATGTCCTGTTACAGTCAATTACTATCATCCTGATCCTATGTCCATTCTAATTATCTATGTCCTGTTTCAGTCAATTACTATCATCCTGATCCTCTGTGTATTCTAATTATCTATGTCCTGTTTCCGTCAATTACTGTCATCCTGATCCTCTGTCCATTCTAATTATCTATGTCCTGTTTCAGTCAATTACTATCATCCTGATCCTCTGAACATTCTAATTATCTATGTCCTGTTTCCGTCAATTACTATCATCCTGATCCTCTGTCCATTCTAATTATCTATATCCTGTTTCAGTCAATTACTATCATCCTGATCCTCTGTCCATTCTAATTATCTATGTCCTGTTTCAGTCAATTACTATCATCCTGATCCTCTGAACATTCTAATTATCTATGTCCTGTTTCAGTCAATTACTATCATCCTGATCCTTTGAACATTCTAATTATCTATGTCCTGTTTCAGTCAATTACTATCATCCTGATCCTCTGTCCATTCTAATTATCTATGTCCTGTTTCAGTCAATTACTATCATCCTGATCCTCTGAACATTCTAATTATCTATGTCCTGTTTCAGTCAATTACTATCATCCTGATCCTCTGTCTATTCTAATTATCTATGTCCTGTTTCAGTCAATTACTATCATCCTGATCCTCTGTCCATTCTAATTATCTATGTCCTGTTTCAGTCAATTACTATCATCCTGATCCTCTGAACATTCTACTTATCTATGTCCTGTTTCAGTCAATTACTATCATCCTGATCCTCTGTCCATTCTAATTATCTATGTCCTGTTTCAGTCACTTACTATCATCCTGATCCTCTGAACATTCTAATTATCTGTGTCCTGTTTCAGTCAATTACTATCATCCTGATCATCTGTCCATTCTAATTATCTATGTCCTGTTTCAGTCAATTACTATCATCCTGATCCTCTGTCCATTCTAATTAGCTATGTCCTGTTTCAGTCAATTACTATCATCCTGATCCTCTGAACATTCTAATTATCTATGTCCTGTTTCCGTCAATTACTGTCATCCTGATCCTCTGTCTATTCTAATTATCTATGTCCTGTTTCAGTCAATTACTATCATCCTGATCCTCTGTCCATTCTAATTATCTATGTCCTGTTTCAGTCAATTACTATCATCCTGATCCTATGTCCATTCTAATTATCTATGTCCTGTTTCAGTCAATTACTATCATCCTGATCCTCTGTGTATTCTAATTATCTATGTCCTGTTTCCGTCAATTACTGTCATCCTGATCCTCTGTCCATTCTAATTATCTATGTCCTGTTTCAGTCAATTACTATCATCCTGATCCTCTGAACATTCTAATTATCTATGTCCTGTTTCAGTCAATTACTATCATCCTGATCCTCTGTCCATTCTAATTATCTATGTCCTGTTTCAGTCAATTACTATCATCCTGATCCTCTGTCCATTCTAATTATCTATGTCCTGTTTCAGTCAATTACTATCATCCTGATCCTCTGTCTTTTATAATTATCTATGTCCTGTTTCAGTCAATTACTATCATCCTGATCCTCTGAACATTCTAATTATCTATGTCCTGTTTCAGTCAATTACTATCATCCTGATCCTCTGTCCATTCTAATTATCTATGTCCTGTTTCAGTCAATTACTATCATCCTGATCCTCTGAACATTCTAATTATCTATGTCCTGTTTCAGTCAATTACTATCATCCTGATCCTCTGTCCATTCTAATTATCTATGTCCTGTTTCAGTCAATTACTATCATCCTGATCCTCTGTCCATTCTAATTATCTATGTCCTGTTTCAGTCAATTACTATCATCCTGATCCTCTGTCCATTCTAATTATCTATGTCCTGTTTCAGTCCATTACTATCATCCTGATCCTCTGTCTATTCTAATTATCTATGTCCTGTTTCAGGCAATTACTATCATCCTGATCCTCTGTCCATTCTAATAATCTATGTCCTGTTTCAGTCAATTACTATCATCCTGATCCTCTGTCCATTCTAATTATCTATGTCCTGTTTCAGTCAATTACTATCATCCTGATCCTCTGAACATTCTAATTATCTATGTCCTGTTTCAGTCAATTACTATCATCCTGATCCTCTGTCCATTCTAATTATCTATGTCCTGTTTCAGTCAATTACTATCATCCTGATCCTCTGTCCATTCTAATTATCTATGTCCTGTTTCAGTCAATTACTATCATCCTGATCCTCTGATCATTCTAATTATCTATGTCCTGTTTCAGTCAATTACTATCATCCTGATCCTCTGAACACTCTAATTATCTATGTCCTGTTTCAGTCAATTACTATCATCCTGATCCTCTGTCCATTATAATTATCTATTTCCTGTTTCAGTCAATTACTATCATCCTGATCCTCTGAACATTCTAAATATCTATGTCCTGTTTCAGTCAATTACTATCATCCTGATCCTCTGTCCATTCTAATTATCTATGTCCTGTTTCAGTCAATTACTATCATCGTGATCCTCTGTCCATTCTAATTATCTATGTCCTGTTTCAGTCAATTACTATCATCCTGATCCTCTGTACATTCTAATTATCTATGTCCTGTTTCAGTCAATTACTGTCATCCTGATCCTCTGTCCATTCTAATTATCTATGTCCCGTGTCAGTCAATTACTGTCATCCTGATCCTCTGTCCATTCTAATTATCTATGTCCTGTTTCAGCCAATTACTATCATCTTGATCCTCTGTCCATTCTAATTATCTGTGTCCTGTTTCAGTCAAATACTATCATCCTGATCCTCTGTCCATTCTAATTATCTATGTCCCGTTTCAGTCAATTACTGTCATCCTGATCCTCTGAACATTCTAATTATCTATGTCCTGTTTCAGTCAATTACTGTCATCCTGATCCTCTGAACATTCTAATTATCTATGTCCTGTTTCAGTCAATTACTATCATCCTGATCCTCTGTCCATTCTAATTATCTATGTCCTGTTTCAGTCAATTACTATCATCCTGATCCTCTGTCCATTCTAATCATCTATGTCCTGTTTCAGTCAATTACTATCATTCTAATCCTCTGTCCATTCTAATTCTCTATGTCCCATTTGAGTCAATTACTATCATCCTGATCCTCAGTCCATTCTAATTATCTATGTCCCGTTTCAGTCAATTAATGTCATCCTGATCCTCTGAACATTCTAATTATCTATGTCCTGTTTCAGTCAATTACTATCATCCTGATCCTCTGTCTATTCTAATTATCTACGTCCTGCTTCAGTCAATTACTATCATCCTGATCCTCTGAACACTCTAATTATCTATGTCCTGTTTCAGTCAATTACTATCATCCTGATCCTCTGTCCATTCTAATTATCTATGTCCTGTTTCAGTCAATTACTATCATCCTGATCCTCTCTCCATTCTAATTATCTATGTCCTGTTTCAGTCAATTACTATCATCCTGATCCTCTGTCCATTCTAATTATCTATGTCCTGTTTCAGTCAATTACTATCATCCTGATCCTCTGAACATTCTAATTATCAATGTCCTGTTTCAGTCAATTACTATCATCCTCATCCTCTGTCCATTCTAATTATCTATGTCCTGTTTCAGTCAATTACTATCATCAAGATCCCCTGTCTATTCTAATTATCTATGTCCTGTTTCAGTCAATTACTCTCATCCTGATCCTCTGACCATTTTAATTATCTATGTCCTGTTTCAGTCAATTACTATCATCCTGATCCTCTGTCCATTCTAATTATCTATGTCCTGTTTCAGTCAATTACTATCATCCTGATCTTCTGTCCATTCTAATTATCTACGTCCTGTTTCAGTCAATTACTATCATCCTGATCCTCTTTCCATTCTAATTATCTATGCCCTGTTTCAGTCAATTACTATCATCCTGATCCTCTGTCTATTCTAATTATCTATGTCCTGTTTCAGTCAATTACTATCATCCTGATCATCAAAACATTCTAATTATCTATGTCCTGTTTCAGTCAATTACTATCATCCTGATCCTCTGTCCATTCTAATTATCTATGTCCTGTTTCAGTCAATTACTATCATCCTGATCCTCTGTCTATTCTAATTATCTATGTCCTGTTTCAGTCAATTACTATCATCCTGATCATCAAAACATTCTAATTATCTATGTCCTGTTTCAGTCAATTACTATCATCCTGATCCTCTGTCCATTCTAATTATCTATGTCCTGTTTCAGTCAATTACTATCATCCTGATCCTCTGTCCATTCTAATTATCTATGTCCTGTTTCAGTCAATTACTATCATCCTGATCCTCTGAACATTCTATTTATCTATGTCCTGTTTCAGTCAATTACTATCATCCTGACCCTCTGTCCATTCTAATTATCTATGTCCTGTTTCAGTCAATTACTATCATCATGATCCTATGTCCGTTCTAATTATCTATGTCCTGTTTCAGTCAATTACTATCATCCTGATCCTCTGTGTATTCTAATTATCTATGTCCTGTTTCCGTCAATTACTGTCATCCTGATCCTCTGTCCATTCTAATTATCTATGTCCTGTTTCAGTCAATTACTATCATCCTGATCCTCTGTCCATTCTAATTATCTATGTCCTGTTTCAGACAATTACTATCATCCTGATCCTCTGAACATTCTAATTATCTATGTCCTGTTTCAGTCAATTACTATCATCCTGATCCTCTGTCCATTCTAATTATCTATGTCCTGTTTCAGTCAATTACTATCATCCTGATCCTCTGTCCATTCTAATTATCTATGTCCTGTTTCAGTCAATTACTATCATCCTGATCCTCTGAACATTCTAATTATCAATGTCCTGTTTCAGTCAATTACTGTCATCCTGATCCTCTGAACATTCTAATTATCTATGTCCTGTTTCAGTCAATTACTATCATCCTGATCCTCTGTCTATTCTAATTATCTATGTCCTGTTTCAGTCAATTACTATCATCCTGATCCTCTGAACACTCTAATTATCTATGTCCTGTTTCAGTCAATTACTATCATCCTGATCCTCTGTCCATTATAATTATCTATTTCCTGTTTCAGTCAATTACTATCATCCTGATCCTCTGAACATTCTAAATATCTATGTCCTGTTTCAGTCAATTACTATCATCCTGATCCTCTGTCCATTCTAATTATCTATGTCCTGTTTCAGTCAATTACTATCATCGTGATCCTCTGTCCATTCTAATTATCTATGTCCTGTTTCAGTCAATTACTATCATCCTGATCCTCTGAACATTCTAATTATCAATGTCCTGTTTCAGTCAATATTACTATCATCCTGATCCTCTGTCCATTCTAATTATCTATGTCCTGTTTCAGTCAATTACTATGATCCTGATCCTCTGTCCATTCTAATTATCTATGTCTTGTTTCAGTCAATTACTATCATCCTGATCTTCTGAACATTCTAAATATCTATGTCCTGTTTCAGTCAATTACTATCATCCTGATCCTCTGTCCATTCTAATTATCTATGTCCTGTTTCAGTCAATTACTATCATCCTGATCCTCTGTCCATTCTAATTATCTATGTCCTGTTTCAGTCAATTACTATCATCCTGATCCTCTGTCCATTCTAATTATCTACGTCCTGTTTCAGTCAATTACTATCATCCTGATCCTCTTTCCATTCTAATTATCTATGCCCTGTTTCAGTCAATTACTATCATCCTGATCCTCTGTCTATTCTAATTATCTATGTCCTGTTTCAGTCAATTACTATCATCCTGATCCTCTGAACATTCTAATTATCTATGTCCTGTTTCATTCAATTACTATCATCCTGATCCTCTGTCCATTCTAATTATCTATGTCCTGTTTCAGTCAATTACTATCATCCTGATCCTCTGTCCATTCTAATTATCTGTGTCCTGTTTCAGTCAATTACTATCATCCTGATCCTCTGAACATTCTAATTATCTATGTCCTGTTTCAGTCAATTACTATCATCCTGATCCTCTGTCCATTCTAATTATCTATGTCCTGTTTCAGTCAATTACTATCATCCTGATCCTATGTCCATTCTAATTATCTATGTCCTGTTTCAGTCAATTACTATCATCCTGATCCTCTGTGTATTCTAATTATCTATGTCCTGTTTCCGTCAATTACTGTCATCCTGATCCTCTGTCCATTCTAATTATCTATGTCCTGTTTCAGTCAATTACTATCATCCTGATCCTCTGTCCATTCTAATTATCTATGTCCTGTTTCAGTCAATTACTATCATCCTGATCCTCTGTCCAATCTAATTATCTATGTCCTGTTTCAGTCAATTACTATCATCCTGATCCTCTGAACATTCTAAATATCTGTGTCCTGTTTCAGTCAATTACTATCATCCTGATCCTCTGTCCATTCTAATTATCTATGTCCTGTTTCAGTCAATTACTATCATCCTGATCCTCTGTCCATTCTAATTATCTATGTCCTGTTTCAGTCAATTACTATCATCCTGATCCTCTGTCCATTCTAATTATCAATGTCCTGTTTCAGTCAATATTACTATCATCCTGATCCTCTGTCCATTCCAATTATCTATGTCCTGTTTCAGTCAATTACTATGATCCTGATCCTCTGTCCATTCTAATTATCTATGTCCTGTTTCAGTCAATTACTATCATCCTGATCCACTGTCCATTCTAATTATCTATGTCCTGTTTCAGTCAATTACTATCATCCTGATCCTCTGAACATTCTAATTATCTATGTCCTGTTTCAGTCAATTACTATCATCCTGATCCTCTGTCCATTCTAATTATCTATGTCCTGTTTCAGTCAATTACTGTCATCCTGATCCTCTGTCTATTCTAATTATCTATGTCCTGTTTCAGTCAATTACTATCATCCTGATCCTCTGACCATTCTAATTATCTATGTCCTGTTTCAGTCAATTACTATCATCCTGATCCTCTGTCCATTCTAATTATCTATGTCCTGTTTCAGTCAATTACTATCATCCTGATCCTCTGTCCATTCTAATTATCTACGTCCTGTTTCAGTCAATTACTATCATTCTGATCCTCTTTCCATTCTAATTATCTATGCCCTGTTTCAGTCAATTACTATCATCCTGATCCTCTGTCTATTCTAATTATCTATGTCCTGTTTCAGTCAATTACTATCATCCTGATCCTCTTTCCATTCTAATTATCTATGTCCTGTTTCAGTCAAATACTATCATCCTGATCCTCTGTCCATTCTAATTATCTATGTCCTGTTTCAGTCAATTACTATCATCCTGATCCTCTGTCCATTCTAATTATCTATGTCCTGTTTCAGTCAATTACTGTCATCCTGATCCTCTGAACATTCTAATTATCTATGTCCTGTTTCAGTCAATTACTATCATCCTGATCCTCTGTCCATTCTAATTATCTATGTCCTGTTTCAGTCAATTACTATCATCCTGATCCTATGTCCATTCTAATTATCTATGTCCTGTTTCAGTCAATTACTATCATCCTGATCCTCTGTCCATTCTAATTATCTATGTCCTGTTTCAGTCAATTACTATCATCCTGATCCTCTTTCCATTCTAATTATCTATGTCCTGTTTCAGTCAATTACTATCATCCTGATCCTCTGTCCATTCTAATTATCTATGTCCTGTTTCAGTCAATTACTATCATTCTGATCCTCTGTACATTCTAATTATCTATGTCCTGTTTCAGTCAATTACTATCATCCTGATCCTCTGTCCATTCTAATTATCTATGTCCTGTTTCAGTCAATTACTATCATCCTGATCCTCTGAACATTCTAATTATCAATGTCCTGTTTCAGTCAATTACTATCATCCTGATCCTCTGTCTATTCTAATTATCTATGTCCTGTTTCAGTCAATTACTCTCATACTGATCCTCTGAACATTCTAATTATCTATGTCCTGTTTCAGTCAATTACTATCATCCTGATCCTCTCTCCATTCTAATTATCTATGTCCTGTTTCAGTCAATTACTATCATCCTGATCCTCTCTCCATTCTAATTATCTATGTCCTGTTTCAGTCAATTACTATCATCCTGATCCTCTGAACATTCTAATTATCAATGTCCTGTTTCAGTCAATTACTATCATCCTGATCCTCTGTGTATTCTAATTATCTATGTCCTGTTTCAGTCAATTACTATCATCCTGATCCTCTCTCCATTCTAATTATCTATGTCCTGTTTCAGTCAATTACTATCATCCTGATCCTCTGAACATTCTAATTATCTATGTCCTGTTTCAGTCAATTACTATCATCCTGATCCTCTGTCCATTCTAATTATCTATGTCCTGTTTCAGTCAATTACTATCATCCTGATCCTCTGAACATTCTAATTATCTATGTCCTGTTTCAGTCAATTACTCTCATCCTGATCCTCTGAACATTCTAATTATCTATGTCCTCTTTCAGTCAATTACTGTCATCCTGATCCTCTGAACATTCTAATTATCTATGACCTGCTTCAGTCAATTACTATCATCCTGATCCTCTGAACTTTCTAATTATCTATGTCCTGTTTCAGTCAATTACTATCATCCTGATCCTCTGTCCATTCTAATTATCTGTGTCCTGTTTCAGTCAATTACTATCATCCTGATCCTCTGAACAATCTAATTATCATGTCCTGTTTCAGTCAATTACTATCATCCTGATCCTCTGTCCATTCTAATTATCTATGTCCTGTTTCAGTCAATTACTATCATCCTTATCCTCTGTCTATTATAATTATCTATGTCCTGTTTCAGGCAATTACTATCATCCTGATCCTCTGTCCATTCTAATAATCTATATCCTGTTTCAGTCAATTACTATCATCCTGATCCTCTGTCTATTCTAATTATCTATGTCCTGTTTCAGTCAATTACTATCATCCTGATCCACTGTCCATTCTAATTATCTATGTCCTGTTTCAGTCAATTACTATCTTCCTGATCCTCTGAACATTCTAATTATCGATGTCCTGTTTCAGTCACTTACTATCATCCTGATCCTCTGTCCATTCAAACATCTATGTCCTGTTTCAGTCAATTACTATCATCCTGATCCTATGTCCATTCTAATTATCTATGTCCTGTTTCAGTCAATTACTATCATCCTGATTCTCTGTGTATTCTAATTATCTATGTCCTGTTTCCTTCAATTACTGTCATCCTGATCCTCTGTCCATTCTAATTATCTATGTCCTGTTTCAGTCAATTACTATCATCCTGATCCTCTGAACATTCTAATTATCTATGTCCTGTTTCAGTCAATTACTATCATCCTGATCCTCGGAACATTCTAATTATCTATGTCCTGTTTCAGTCAATTACTATCATCCTCATCCTCTGTCCATTCTAATTATCTATGTCCTGTTTCAGTCAATTACTATCATCCTGATCCCCTGTCTATTCTAATTATCTATGTCCTGTTTCAGTCAATTACTATCATCCTGATCCTCTGTCCATTCTAATTATCTATGTCCTGTTTCAGACAATTACTATCATCCTGATCCTCTGAACATTCTAATTATCTATGTCCTGTTTCAGTCAATTACTATCATCCTGATCCTCTGTCCATTCTAATTATCTATGTCCTGTTTCAGTCAATTACTATCATCCTGATCCTCTGTCCATTCTAATTATCTATGTCCTGTTTCAGTCAATTACTATCATCCTGATCCTCTGAACATTCTAATTATCAATGTCCTGTTTCAGTCAATTACTGTCATCCTGATCCTCTGAACATTCTAATTATCTATGTCCTGTTTCAGTCAATTACTATCATCCTGATCCTCTGTCCATTCTAATTATCTATGTCCTTTTTCAGTCAATTACTATCATCCTGATCCTCTGTCCATTCTAATTATCTATGTCCTGTTTCAGTCAATTACTATCATCCTGATCCTCTGAACATTCTAATTATCAATGTCCTGTTTCAGTCAATTACTGTCATCCTGATCCTCTGAACATTCTAATTATCTATGTCCTGTTTCAGTCAATTACTATCATCCTGATCCTCTGTCTATTCTAATTATCTATGTCCTGTTTCAGTCAATTACTATCATCCTGATCCTCTGAACACTCTAATTATCTATGTCCTGTTTCAGTCAATTACTATCATCCTGATCCTCTGTCCATTATAATTATCTATTTCCTGTTTCAGTCAATTACTATCATCCTGATCCTCTGAACATTCTAAATATCTATGTCCTGTTTCAGTCAATTACTATCATCCTGATCCTCTGTCCATTCTAATTATCTATGTCCTGTTTCAGTCAATTACTATCATCGTGATCCTCTGTCCATTCTAATTATCTATGTCCTGTTTCAGTCAATTACTATCATCCTGATCCTCTGAACATTCTAATTATCAATGTCCTGTTTCAGTCAATATTACTATCATCCTGATCCTCTGTCCATTCTAATTATCTATGTCCTGTTTCAGTCAATTACTATGATCCTGATCCTCTGTCCATTCTAATTATCTATGTCTTGTTTCAGTCAATTACTATCATCCTGATCTTCTGAACATTCTAAATATCTATGTCCTGTTTCAGTCAATTACTATCATCCTGATCCTCTGTCCATTCTAATTATCTATGTCCTGTTTCAGTCAATTACTATCATCCTGATCCTCTGTCCATTCTAATTATCTATGTCCTGTTTCAGTCAATTACTATCATCCTGATCCTCTGTCCATTCTAATTATCTACGTCCTGTTTCAGTCAATTACTATCATCCTGATCCTCTTTCCATTCTAATTATCTATGCCCTGTTTCAGTCAATTACTATCATCCTGATCCTCTGTCTATTCTAATTATCTATGTCCTGTTTCAGTCAATTACTATCATCCTGATCTTCTGAACATTCTAATTATCTATGTCCTGTTTCATTCAATTACTATCATCCTGATCCTCTGTCCATTCTAATTATCTATGTCCTGTTTCAGTCAATTACTATCATCCTGATCCTCTGTCCATTCTAATTATCTGTGTCCTGTTTCAGTCAATTACTATCATCCTGATCCTCTGAACATTCTAATTATCTATGTCCTGTTTCAGTCAATTACTATCATCCTGATCCTCTGTCCATTCTAATTATCTATGTCCTGTTTCAGTCAATTACTATCATCCTGATCCTATGTCCATTCTAATTATCTATGTCCTGTTTCAGTCAATTACTACCATCCTGATCCTCTGTGTATTCTAATTATCTATGTCCTGTTTCCGTCAATTACTGTCATCCTGATCCTCTGTCCATTCTAATTATCTATGTCCTTTTTCAGTCAATTACTATCATCCTGATCCTCTGTCCATTCTAATTATCTATGTCCTGTTTCAGTCAATTACTATCATCCTGATCCTCTGTCCATTCTAATTATCTATGTCCTGTTTCAGTCAATTACTATCATCCTGATCCTCTGAACATTCTAAATATCTGTGTCCTGTTTCAGTCAATTACTATCATCCTGATCCTCTGTCCATTCTAATTATCTATGTCCTGTTTCAGTCAATTACTATCATCCTGATCCTCTGTCCATTCTAATTATCTATGTCCTGTTTCAGTCAATTACTATCATCCTGATCCTCTGTCCATTCTAATTATCAATGTCCTGTTTCAGTCAATATTACTATCATCCTGATCCTCTGTCCATTCCAATTATCTATGTCCTGTTTCAGTCAATTACTATGATCCTGATCCTCTGTCCATTCTAATTATCTGTGTCCTGTTTCAGTCAATTACTATCATCCTGATCCACTGTCCATTCTAATTATCTATGTCCTGTTTCAGTCAATTACTATCATCCTGATCCTCTGAACATTCTAATTATCTATGTCCTGTTTCAGTCAATTACTATCATCCTGATCCTCTGTCCATTCTAATTATCTATGTCCTGTTTCAGTCAATTACTGTCATCCTGATCCTCTGTCTATTCTAATTATCTATGTCCTGTTTCAGTCAATTACTATCATCCTGATCCTCTGACCATTCTAATTATCTATGTCCTGTTTCAGTCAATTACTATCATCCTGATCCTCTGTCCATTCTAATTATCTATGTCCTGTTTCAGTCAATTACTATCATCCTGATCCTCTGTCCATTCTAATTATCTACGTCCTGTTTCAGTCAATTACTATCATTCTGATCCTCTTTCCATTCTAATTATCTATGCCCTGTTTCAGTCAATTACTATCATCCTGATCCTCTGTCTATTCTAATTATCTATGTCCTGTTTCAGTCAATTACTATCATCCTGATCCTCTTTCCATTCTAATTATCTATGTCCTGTTTCAGTCAAATACTATCATCCTGATCCTCTGTCCATTCTAATTATCTATGTCCTGTTTCAGTCAATTACTGTCATCCTGATCCTCTGAACATTCTAATTATCTATGTCCTGTTTCAGTCAATTACTATCATCCTGATCCTCTGTCCATTCTAATTATCTATGTCCTGTTTAAGTCAATTACTATCATCCTGATCCTATGTCCATTCTAATTATCTATGTCCTGTTTCAGTCAATTACTATCATCCTGATCCTCTGTCCATTCTAATAATCTATGTCCTGTTTCAGTCAATTACTATCATCCTGATCCTCTTTCCATTCTAATTATCTATGTCCTGTTTCAGTCAATTACTATCATCCTGATCCTCTGTCCATTCTAATTATCTATGTCCTGTTTCAGTCAATTACTATCATTCTGATCCTCTGTACATTCTAATTATCTATGTCCTGTTTCAGTCAATTACTATCATCCTGATCCTCTGTCCATTCTAATTATCTATGTCCTGTTTCAGTCAATTACTATCATCCTGATCCTCTGAACATTCTAATTATCAATGTCCTGTTTCAGTCAATTACTATCATCCTGATCCTCTGTCTATTCTAATTATCTATGTCCTGTTTCAGTCAATTACTCTCATACTGATCCTCTGAACATTCTAATTATCTATGTCCTGTTTCAGTCAATTACTATCATCCTGATCCTCTCTCCATTCTAATTATCTATGTCCTGTTTCAGTCAATTACTATCATCCTGATCCTCTCTCCATTCTAATTATCTATGTCCTGTTTCAGTCAATTACTATCATCCTGATCCTCTGAACATTCTAATTATCAATGTCCTGTTTCAGTCAATTACTATCATCCTGATCCTCTGTCTATTCTAATTATCTATGTCCTGTTTCAGTCAATTACTATCATCCTGATCCTCTCTCCATTCTAATTATCTATGTCCTGTTTCAGTCAATTACTATCATCCTGATCCTCTGAACATTCTAATTATCTATGTCCTGTTTCAGTCAATTACTATCATCCTGATCCTCTGTCCATTCTAATTATCTATGTCCTGTTTCAGTCAATTACTATCATCCTGATCCTCTCTCCATTCTAATTATCTATGTCCTGTTTCAGTCAATTACTATCATCCTGATCCTCTGAACATTCTAATTATCTATGTCCTGTTTCAGTCAATTACTATCATCCTGATCCTCTGTCCATTCTAATTATCTATGTCCTGTTTCAGTCAATTACTATCATCCTGATCCTCTGAACATTCTAATTATCTATGTCCTGTTTCAGTCAATTACTGTCATCCTGATCCTCTGAACATTCTAATTATCTATGACCTGCTTCAGTCAATTACTATCATCCTGATCCTCTGAACTTTCTAATTATCTATGTCCTGTTTCAGTCAATTACTATAATCCTGATCCTCTGTCCATTCTAATTATCTGTGTCCTGTTTCAGTCAATTACTATCATCCTGAACCTCTGAACAATCTAATTATCAATGTCCTGTTTCAGTCAATTACTATCATCCTGATCCTCTGTCCATTCTAATTATCTATGTCCTGTTTCAGTCAATTACTATCATCCTTATCCTCTGTCTATTATAATTATCTATGTCCTGTTTCAGGCAATTACTATCATCCTGATCCTCTGTCCATTCTAATAATCTATATCCTGTTTCAGTCAATTACTATCATCCTGATCCTCTGTCTATTCTAATTATCTATGTCCTGTTTCAGTCAATTACTATCATCCTGATCCACTGTCCATTCTAATTATCTATGTCCTGTTTCAGTCAATTACTATCTTCCTGATCCTCTGAACATTCTAATTATCGATGTCCTGTTTCAGTCACTTACTATCATCCTGATCCTCTGTCCATTCAAAAATCTATGTCCTGTTTCAGTCAATTACTATCATCCTGATCCTATGTCCATTCTAATTATCTATGTCCTGTTTCAGTCAATTACTATCATCCTGATTCTCTGTGTATTCTAATTATCTATGTCCTGTTTCCGTCAATTACTGTCATCCTGATCCTCTGTCCATTCTAATTATCTATGTCCTGTTTCAGTCAATTACTATCATCCTGATAATCTGAACATTCTAATTATCTATGTCCTGTTTCAGTCAATTACTATCATCCTGATCCTCGGAACATTCTAATTATCTATGTCCTGTTTCAGTCAATTACTATCATCCTCATCCTCTGTCCATTCTAATTATCTATGTCCTGTTTCAGTCAATTACTATCATCCTGATCCCCTGTCAATTCTAATTATCTATGTCCTGTTTCAGTCAATTGCTATCATCCTGATCCTCTGACCATTCTAATTATCTATGTCCTGTTTCAGTCAATTACTATCATCCTGATCCTCTGTCCATTCTAATTATCTACGTCCTGTTTCAGTCAATTACTATCATCCTGATCCTCTGTCCATTCTAATTATCTATGCCCTGTTTCCGTCAATTACTATCATCCTGATCCTCTGTCTATTCTAATTATCTATGTCCTGTTTCAGTCAATTACTATCATCCTGATCCTCTGAACATTCTAATTATCTATGTCCTGTTTCAGTCAATTACTATCATCCTGATCCTCTGTCCATTCTAATTATCTATGTCCTGTTTCAGTCAATTACTATCATCCTGATCCTCTGAACATTCTAATTATCTTTGTCCTGTTTCCGTCAATTACTGTCATCCTGATCCTCTGTCCATTCTAATTATCTATGTCCTGTTTCAGTCAATTACTATCATCCTGATGCTCTGTCCATTCTAATTATCTATGTCCTGTTACAGTCAATTACTATCATCCTGATCCTATGTCCATTCTAATTATCTATGTCCTGTTTCAGTCAATTACTATCATCCTGATCCTCTGTGTATTCTAATTATCTATGTCCTGTTTCCGTCAATTACTGTCATCCTGATCCTCTGTCCATTCTAATTATCTATGTCCTGTTTCAGTCAATTACTATCATCCTGATCCTCTGAACATTCTAATTATCTATGTCCTGTTTCCGTCAATTACTATCATCCTGATCCTCTGTCCATTCTAATTATCTATATCCTGTTTCAGTCAATTACTATCATCCTGATCCTCTGTCCATTCTAATTATCTATGTCCTGTTTCAGTCAATTACTATCATCCTGATCCTCTGAACATTCTAATTATCTATGTCCTGTTTCAGTCAATTACTATCATCCTGATCCTTTGAACATTCTAATTATCTATGTCCTGTTTCAGTCAATTACTATCATCCTGATCCTCTGTCCATTCTAATTATCTATGTCCTGTTTCAGTCAATTACTATCATCCTGATCCTCTGAACATTCTAATTATCTATGTCCTGTTTCAGTCAATTACTATCATCCTGATCCTCTGTCTATTCTAATTATCTATGTCCTGTTTCAGTCAATTACTATCATCCTGATCCTCTGTCCATTCTAATTATCTATGTCCTGTTTCAGTCAATTACTATCATCCTGATCCTCTGAACATTCTACTTATCTATGTCCTGTTTCAGTCAATTACTATCATCCTGATCCTCTGTCCATTCTAATTATCTATGTCCTGTTTCAGTCACTTACTATCATCCTGATCCTCTGAACATTCTAATTATCTGTGTCCTGTTTCAGTCAATTACTATCATCCTGATCCTCTGTCCATTCTAATTATCTATGTCCTGTTTCAGTCAATTACTATCATCCTGATCCTCTGTCCATTCTAATTAGCTATGTCCTGTTTCAGTCAATTACTATCATCCTGATCCTCTGAACATTCTAATTATCTATGTCCTGTTTCCGTCAATTACTGTCATCCTGATCCTCTGTCTATTCTAATTATCTATGTCCTGTTTCAGTCAATTACTATCATCCTGATCCTCTGAACATTCTAATTATCTATGTCCTGTTTCCGTCAATTACTATCATCCTGATCCTCTGTCCATTCTAATTATCTATATCCTGTTTCAGTCAATTACTATCATCCTGATCCTCTGTCCATTCTAATTATCTATGTCCTGTTTCAGTCAATTACTATCATCCTGATCCTCTGAACATTCTAATTATCTATGTCCTGTTTCAGTCAATTACTATCATCCTGATCCTTTGAACATTCTAATTATCTATGTCCTGTTTCAGTCAATTACTATCATCCTGATCCTCTGTCCATTCTAATTATCTATGTCCTGTTTCAGTCAATTACTATCATCCTGATCCTCTGAACATTCTAATTATCTATGTCCTGTTTCAGTCAATTACTATCATCCTGATCCTCTGTCTATTCTAATTATCTATGTCCTGTTTCAGTCAATTACTATCATCCTGATCCTCTGTCCATTCTAATTATCTATGTCCTGTTTCAGTCAATTACTATCATCCTGATCCTCTGAACATTCTACTTATCTATGTCCTGTTTCAGTCAATTACTATCATCCTGATCCTCTGTCCATTCTAATTATCTATGTCCTGTTTCAGTCACTTACTATCATCCTGATCCTCTGAACATTCTAATTATCTGTGTCCTGTTTCAGTCAATTACTATCATCCTGATCATCTGTCCATTCTAATTATCTATGTCCTGTTTCAGTCAATTACTATCATCCTGATCCTCTGTCCATTCTAATTAGCTATGTCCTGTTTCAGTCAATTACTATCATCCTGATCCTCTGAACATTCTAATTATCTATGTCCTGTTTCCGTCAATTACTGTCATCCTGATCCTCTGTCTATTCTAATTATCTATGTCCTGTTTCAGTCAATTACTATCATCCTGATCCTCTGTCCATTCTAATTATCTATGTCCTGTTTCAGTCAATTACTATCATCCTGATCCTATGTCCATTCTAATTATCTATGTCCTGTTTCAGTCAATTACTATCATCCTGATCCTCTGTGTATTCTAATTATCTATGTCCTGTTTCCGTCAATTACTGTCATCCTGATCCTCTGTCCATTCTAATTATCTATGTCCTGTTTCAGTCAATTACTATCATCCTGATCCTCTGAACATTCTAATTATCTATGTCCTGTTTCAGTCAATTACTATCATCCTGATCCTCTGTCCATTCTAATTATCTATGTCCTGTTTCAGTCAATTACTATCATCCTGATCCTCTGTCCATTCTAATTATCTATGTCCTGTTTCAGTCAATTACTATCATCCTGATCCTCTGTCTTTTATAATTATCTATGTCCTGTTTCAGTCAATTACTATCATCCTGATCCTCTGAACATTCTAATTATCTATGTCCTGTTTCAGTCAATTACTATCATCCTGATCCTCTGTCCATTCTAATTATCTATGTCCTGTTTCAGTCAATTACTATCATCCTGATCCTCTGAACATTCTAATTATCTATGTCCTGTTTCAGTCAATTACTATCATCCTGATCCTCTGTCCATTCTAATTATCTATGTCCTGTTTCAGTCAATTACTATCATCCTGATCCTCTGTCCATTCTAATTATCTATGTCCTGTTTCAGTCAATTACTATCATCCTGATCCTCTGTCCATTCTAATTATCTATGTCCTGTTTCAGTCCATTACTATCATCCTGATCCTCTGTCTATTCTAATTATCTATGTCCTGTTTCAGGCAATTACTATCATCCTGATCCTCTGTCCATTCTAATAATCTATGTCCTGTTTCAGTCAATTACTATCATCCTGATCCTCTGTCCATTCTAATTATCTATGTCCTGTTTCAGTCAATTACTATCATCCTGATCCTCTGAACATTCTAATTATCTATGTCCTGTTTCAGTCAATTACTATCATCCTGATCCTCTGTCCATTCTAATTATCTATGTCCTGTTTCAGTCAATTACTATCATCCTGATCCTCTGTCCATTCTAATTATCTATGTCCTGTTTCAGTCAATTACTATCATCCTGATCCTCTGTCCATTCTAATTATCTATGTCCTGTTTCAGTCCATTACTATCATCCTGATCCTCTGTCTATTCTAATTATCTATGTCCTGTTTCAGGCAATTACTATCATCCTGATCCTCTGTCCATTCTAATAATCTATGTCCTGTTTCAGTCAATTACTATCATCCTGATCCTCTGTCTCTTCTAATTATCTATGTCCTGTTTCAGTCAATTAATATCATCCTGATCCTCTGTCTCTTCTAATAATCTATGTCCTGTTTCAGTCAATTACTATCATCCTGATCCTCTGTCCATTCTAATTATCTATGTCCTGTTTCAGTCAATTACTATCATCCTGATCCTCTGAACATTCTAATTATCTATGTCCTGTTTCAGTCAATTACTATCATCCTGATCCTCTGTCCATTCTAATTATCTATGTCCTGTTTCAGTCACTTACTATCATCCTGATCCTATGTCCATTCAAATTATCTATGTCCTGTTTCAGTCAATTACTATCATCCTGATCCTCTGTCCATTCTAATTATCTATGTCCTGTTTCAGTCAATTACTATCATCCTGATCCTCTGTCCATTCTAATTATCTATGTCCTGTTTCAGTCAATTACTATCATCCTGATCCTCTGAACATTCTAATTATCTATGTCCTGTTTCAGTCAATTACTATCATCCTGATCCTCTGTCCATTCTAATTATCTATGTCCTGTTTCAGTCAATTACTATCATCCTGATCCTCTGTCCATTCTAATTATCTATGTCCTGTTTCAGTCAATTACTATCATCCTGATCCTCTGAACAATCTAATTATCTATGTCCTGTTTCAGTCAATTACTATCATCCTGATCCTCTGTCCATTCTAATTATCTATGTCCTGTTTCAGTCAATTACTATCATCCTGATCCTCTGAACATTCTACTTATCTATGTCCTGTTTCAGTCAATTACTATCATCCTGATCCTCTGTCCATTCTAATTATCTATGTCCTGTTTCAGTCACTTACTATCATCCTGATCCTCTGAACATTCTAATTATCTGTGTCCTGTTTCAGTCAATTACTATCATCCTGATCCTCTGTCCATTCTAATTATCTATGTCCTGTTTCAGTCAATTACTATCATCCTGATCCTCTGTCCATTCTAATTAGCTATGTCCTGTTTCAGTCAATTACTATCATCCTGATCCTCTGAACATTCTAATTATCTATGTCCTGTTTCCGTCAATTACTGTCATCCTGATCCTCTGTCTATTCTAATTATCTATGTCCTGTTTCAGTCAATTACTATCATCCTGATCCTCTGTCCATTCTAATTATCTATGTCCTGTTTCAGTCAATTACTATCATCCTGATCCTATGTCCATTCTAATTATCTATGTCCTGTTTCAGTCAATTACTATCATCCTGATCCTCTGTGTATTCTAATTATCTATGTCCTGTTTCCGTCAATTACTGTCATCCTGATCCTCTGTCCATTCTAATTATCTATGTCCTGTTTCAGTCAATTACTATCATCCTGATCCTCTGAACATTCTAATTATCTATGTCCTGTTTCAGTCAATTACTATCATCCTGATCCTCTGTCCATTCTAATTATCTATGTCCTCTTTCAGTCAATTACTATCATCCTGATCCTCTGTCCATTCTAATTATCTATGTCCTGTTTCAGTCAATTACTATCATCCTGATCCTCTGTCTTTTATAATTATCTATGTCCTGTTTCAGTCAATTACTATCATCCTGATCCTCTGAACATTCTAATTATCTATGTCCTGTTTCAGTCAATTACTATCATCCTGATCCTCTGTCCATTCTAATTATCTATGTCCTGTTTCAGTCAATTACTATCATCCTGATCCTCTGTCCATTCTAATTATCTATGTCCTGTTTCAGTCAATTACTATCATCCTGATCCTCTGAACATTCTAATTATCTATGTCCTGTTTCAGTCAATTACTATCATCCTGATCCTCTGTCCATTCTAATTATCTATGTCCTGTTTCAGTCAATTACTATCATCCTGATCCTCTGTCCATTCTAATTATCTATGTCCTGTTTCAGTCAATTACTATCATCCTGATCCTCTGTCCATTCTAATTATCTATGTCCTGTTTCAGTCCATTACTATCATCCTGATCCTCTGTCTATTCTAATTATCTATGTCCTGTTTCAGTCAATTAATATCATCCTGATCCTCTGTCTCTTCTAATAATCTATGTCCTGTTTCAGTCAATTACTATCATCCTGATCCTCTGTCCATTCTAATTATCTATGTCCTGTTTCAGTCAATTACTATCATCCTGATCCTCTGAACATTCTAATTATCTATGTCCTGTTTCAGTCAATTACTATCATCCTGATCCTATGTCCATTCTAATTATCTATGTCCTGTTTCAGTCAATTACTATCATCCTGATCCTCTGTGTATTCTAATTATCTATGTCCTGTTTCCGTCAATTACTGTCATCCTGATCCTCTGTCTCTTCTAATTATCTATGTCCTGTTTCAGTCAATTAATATCATCCTGATCCTCTGTCTCTTCTAATAATCTATGTCCTGTTTCAGTCAATTACTATCATCCTGATCCTCTGTCCATTCTAATTATCTATGTCCTGTTTCAGTCAATTACTATCATCCTGATCCTCTGAACATTCTAATTATCTATGTCCTGTTTCAGTCAATTACTATCATCCTGATCCTCTGTCCATTCTAATTATCTATGTCCTGTTTCAGTCACTTACTATCATCCTGATCCTATGTCCATTCAAATTATCTATGTCCTGTTTCAGTCAATTACTATCATCCTGATCCTCTGTCCATTCTAATTATCTATGTCCTGTTTCAGTCAATTACTATCATCCTGATCCTCTGTCCATTCTAATTATCTATGTCCTGTTTCAGTCAATTACTATCATCCTGATCCTCTGAACATTCTAATTATCTATGTCCTGTTTCAGTCAATTACTATCATCCTGATCCTCTGTCCATTCTAATTATCTATGTCCTGTTTCAGTCAATTACTATCATCCTGATCCTCTGTCCATTCTAATTATCTATGTCATGTTTCAGTCAATTACTATCATCCTGATCCTCTGAACAATCTACTTATCTATGTCCTGTTTCAGTCAATTACTATCATCCTGATCCTCTGTCCATTCTAATTATCTATGTCCTGTTTCAGTCACTTACTATCATCCTGATCCTCTGAACATTCTAATTATCTGTGTCCTGTTTCAGTCAATTACTATCATCCTGATCCTCTGTCCATTCTAATTATCTATGTCCTGTTTCAGTTAATTACTATCATCCTAATCCTATGTCCATTCTAATTATCTATGTCCTGTTTCAGTCAATTACTATCATCATGATCCTCTGTCCATTCTAATTATCTATGTCCTGTTTCAGTCAATTACTATCATCCTGATCCTCTGTCCATTCTAATTATCTATGTCCTGTTTCAGTCAATTACTATCATCCTGATGCTCTGAACATTCTAATTATCTATGTCCTGTTTCAGTCAATTACTATCATCCTGATCCTCTGTCCATTCTAATTATCTATGTCCTGTTTCAGTCAATTACTATCATCCTGATCCTCTGTCCATTCTAATTATCTATGTCCTGTTTCAGTCAATTACTATCATCCTGATCCTCTGTCCATTCTAATACTCTATGTCCTGTTTCAGTCAATTACTATCATCCTGATCCTCTGTCCATTCTAATTATCTATGTCCTGTTTCAGTCAATTACTATCATCCTGATCGTCTGTCCATTCTAATTATCTATGTCCTGTTTCAGTCAATTACTATCATCCTGATCCTCTGTCCATTCTAATTATCTATTTCCTGTTTCAGTCCATTACTATCATCCTGATCCTCTGTCTATTCTAATTATCTATGTCCTGTTTCAGGCAATTACTATCATCCTGATCCTCTGTCCATTCTAATAATCTATGTCCTGTTTCAGTCAATTACTATCATCCTGATCCTCTGTCTCTTCTAATTATCTATGTCCTGTTTCAGTCAATTAATATCATCCTGATCCTCTGTCTCTTCTAATTATCTATGTCCTGTTTCAGTCAATTACTATCATCCTGATCCTCTGTCCATTCTAATTATCTATGTCCTGTTTCAGTCAATTACTAACATCCTGATCCTCTGAACATTCTAATTATCTATGTCCTGTTTCAGTCAATTACTATCATCCTGATCCTCTGTCCATTCTAATTATCTATGTCCTGTTTCAGTCACTTACTATCATCCTGATCCTATGTCCATTCAAATTATCTATGTCCTGTTTCAGTCAATTACTATCATCCTGATCCTCTGTGTATTCTAATTATCTATGTCCTGTTTCCGTCAATTACTGTCATCCTGATCCTCTGTCCATTCTAATTATCTATGTCCTGTTTCAGTCAATTACTATCATCGTGATCCTCTGTCCATTCTAATTATCTATGTCCTGTTTCAGTCAATTACTATCATCCTGATCCTCTGTCCATTCTAATTATCTATGTCCTGTTTCAGTCAATTACTATCATCCTGATCCTCTGTCCATTCTAATTATCTATGTCCTGTTTCAGTCAATTACTATCATCCTGATCCTCTGAACATTCTAATTATCTATGTCCTGTTTCAGTCAATTACTATCATCCTGATCCTCTGTCCATTCTAATTATCTATGTCCTGTTTCAGTCAATTACTATCATCCTGATCCTCTGTCCATTCTAATTATCTATGTCCTGTTTCAGTCAATTACTATCATCCTGATCCTCTGTCCATTCTAATTATCTATGTCCTGTTTCAGTCAATTACTATCATCCTGATCCTCTGTCCTTTCTAATTATCTATGTCCTGTTTCAGTCAATTACTATCATCCTGATCCTCTGAACATTCTAATTATCTATGTCCTGTTTCAGTCAATTACTATCATCCTGATCCTCTGTCCATTCTAATTATCTATGTCCTGTTTCAGTCAATTACTATCATCCTGATGCTCTGAACATTCTAATTATCTATGTCCTGTTTCAGTCAATTACTATCATCCTGATCCTCTGTCCATTCTAATTATCTATGTCCTGTTTCAGTCAATTACTATCATCCTGATCCTCTGTCCATTCTAATTATCTATGTCCTGTTTCAGTCAATTACTATCATCCTGATCCTCTGTACATTCTAATTATCTATGTCCTGTTTCAGTCCATTACTATCATCCTGATCCTCTGTCTATTCTAATTATCTATGTCCTGTTTCAGGCAATTACTATCATCCTGATCCTCTGTCCATTCTAATAATCTATGTCCTGTTTCAGTCAATTACTATCATCCTGATCCTCTGTCCATTCTAATTATCTATGTCCTGTTTCAGTCAATTACTATCATCCTGATCCTCTGTCCATTCTAATTATCTATGTCCTGTTTCAGTCAATTACTATCATCCTGATCCTCTGTCCATTCTAATTATCTATTTCCTGTTTCAGTCCATTACTATCATCCTGATCCTCTGTCTATTCTAATTATCTATGTCCTGTTTCAGGCAATTACTATCATCCTGATCCTCTGTCCATTCTAATAATCTATGTCCTGTTTCAGTCAATTACTATCATCCTGATCCTCTGTCTCTTCTAATTATCTATGTCCTGTTTCAGTCAATTAATATCATCCTGATCCTCTGTCTCTTCTAATTATCTATGTCCTGTTTCAGTCAATTACTATCATCCTGATCCTCTGTCCATTCTAATTATCTATGTCCTGTTTCAGTCAATTACTATCATCCTGATCCTCTGAACATTCTAATTATCTATGTCCTGTTTCAGTCAATTACTATCATCCTGATCCTCTGTCCATTCTAATTATCTATGTCCTGTTTCAGTCACTTACTATCATCCTGATCCTATGTCCATTCAAATTATCTATGTCCTGTTTCAGTCAATTACTATCATCCTGATCCTCTGTGTATTCTAATTATCTATGTCCTGTTTCCGTCAATTACTGTCATCCTGATCCTCTGTCCATTCTAATTATCTATGTCCTGTTTCAGTCAATTACTATCATCGTGATCCTCTGTCCATTCTAATTATCTATGTCCTGTTTCAGTCAATTACTATCATCCTGATCCTCTGTCCATTCTAATTATCTATGTCCTGTTTCAGTCAATTACTATCATCCTGATCCTCTGTCCATTCTAATTATCTATGTCCTGTTTCAGTCAATTACTATCATCCTGATCCTCTGAACATTCTAATTATCTATGTCCTGTTTCAGTCAATTACTATCATCCTGATCCTCTGTCCATTCTAATTATCTATGTCCTGTTTCAGTCAATTACTATCATCCTGATCCTCTGTCCATTCTAATTATCTATGTCCTGTTTCAGTCAATTACTATCATCCTGATCCTCTGTCCATTCTAATTATCTATGTCCTGTTTCAGTCAATTACTATCATCCTGATCCTCTGTCCTTTCTAATTATCTATGTCCTGTTTCAGTCAATTACTATCATCCTGATCCTCTGAACATTCTAATTATCTATGTCCTGTTTCAGTCAATTACTATCATCCTGATCCTCTGTCCATTCTAATTATCTATGTCCTGTTTCAGTCAATTACTATCATCCTGATCCTCTGAACATTCTAATTATCTATGTCCTGTTTCAGTCAATTACTATCATCCTGATCCTCTGTCCATTCTAATTATCTATGTCCTGTTTCAGTCAATTACTATCATCCTGATCCTCTGTCTATTCTAATTATCTATGTCCTGTTTCAGGCAATTACTATCATCCTGATCCTCTGTCCATTCTAATAATCTATGTCCTGTTTCAGTCAGTTACTATCATCCTGATCCTCTGTCTATTCTAATTATCTATGTCCTGTTTCAGTCAATTACTATCATCCTGATCCTCTGTCCATTCTAATTATCTATGTCCTGTTTCAGTCAATTACTATCATCCTGATCCTCTGAACATTCTAATTATCTATGTCCTGTTTCAGTCAATTACTATCATCCTGATCCTCTGTCCATTCTAATTATCTATGTCCTGTTTCAGTCACTTACTATCATCCTGATCCTATGTCCATTCAAATTATCTATGTCCTGTTTCAGTCAATTACTATCATCCTGATCCTCTGTGTATTCTAATTATCTATGTCCTGTTTCCGTCAATTACTGTCATCCTGATCCTCTGTCCATTCTAATTATCTATGTCCTGTTTCAGTCAATTACTATCATCCTGATCCTCTGAACATTCTAATTATCTATGTCCTGTCTCAGTCAATTACTATCATCCTGATCCTCTGTCCATTCTAATTATCTATGTCCTGTTTCAGTCAATTACTATCATCCTGATCCTCTGTCCATTCTAATTATCTATGTCCTGTTTCAGTCAATTACTATCATCCTGATCCTCTGTCCATTCTAATTATCTATGTCCTGTTTCAGTCAATTACTATCATCCTGATCCTCTGAAAATTCTAATTATCTATGTCCTGTTTCAGTCAATTACTATCATCCTGATCCTCTGTCCATTCTAATTATTATTGTCCTGTTTCAGTCAATTACTATCATCCTGATCCTCTGAACATTCTAATTATCTATGTCCTGTTTCAGTCAATTACTATCATCCTGATCCTCTGTCCATTCTAATTATCTATGTCCTGTTTCAGTCAATTACTATTATCCTGATCCTCTGTCTATTCTAATTATCTATGTCCTGTTTCAGGCAATTACTATCATCCTGATCCTCTGTCCATTCTAATAATCTATGTCCTGTTTCAGTCAATTACTATCATCCTGATCCTCTGTCTATTCTAATTATCTATGTCCTGTTTCAGTCAATTAATATCATCCTGATCCTCTGAACATTCTAATTATCTATGTCCTGTTTCAGTCAATTACTATCATCCTGATCCTCTGTCTATTCTAATTATCTATGTCCTGTTGCAGTCAATTACTATCATCCTGATCCTCTGAACATTCTAATTATCTATGTCCTGTTTCAGTCAATTACTATCATCCTGATCCTCTGTCTATTCTAATTATCTATGTCCTGTTTCAGTCAATTACTATAATCCTGATCCTCTGAACATTCTAATTATCTATGTCCTGTTTCAGTCAATTACTATCATCCTGATTCTCTGTCCATTCTAATTATCTATGTCCTGTTTCAGTCAATTACTATCATCCTGATCCTCTGAACATTCTAATTATCAATGTCCTGTTTCAGTCAATTACTATCATCCTGATCCTCTGTCCATTCTAATTATCTATGTCCTGTTTCAGTCAATTACTATCATCCTGATCCTCTGTCCATTCTAATTATCTATGTCCTGTTTCAGTCAATTACTATCATCCTGATCCTCTGTCCATTCTAATTATCTATTTCCTGTTTCAGTCCATTACTATCATCCTGATCCTCTGTCTATTCTAATTATCTATGTCCTGTTTCAGGCAATTACTATCATCCTGATCCTCTGTCCATTCTAATAATCTATGTCCTGTTTCAGTCAATTACTATCATCCTGATCCTCTGTCTCTTCTAATTATCTATGTCCTGTTTCAGTCAATTAATATCATCCTGATCCTCTGTCTCTTCTAATTATCTATGTCCTGTTTCAGTCAATTACTATCATCCTGATCCTCTGTCCATTCTAATTATCTATGTCCTGTTTCAGTCAATTACTATCATCCTGATCCTCTGAACATTCTAATTATCTATGTCCTGTTTCAGTCAATTACTATCATCCTGATCCTCTGTCCATTCTAATTATCTATGTCCTGTTTCAGTCACTTACTATCATCCTGATCCTATGTCCATTCAAATTATCTATGTCCTGTTTCAGTCAATTACTATCATCCTGATCCTCTGTGTATTCTAATTATCTATGTCCTGTTTCCGTCAATTACTGTCATCCTGATCCTCTGTCCATTCTATTTATCTATGTCCTGTTTCAGTCAATTACTATCATCGTGATCCTCTGTCCATTCTAATTATCTATGTCCTGTTTCAGTCAATTACTATCATCCTGATCCTCTGTCCATTCTAATTATCTATGTCCTGTTTCAGTCAATTACTATCATCCTGATCCTCTGTCCATTCTAATTATCTATGTCCTGTTTCAGTCAATTACTATCATCCTGATCCTCTGAACATTCTAATTATCTATGTCCTGTTTCAGTCAATTACTATCATCCTGATCCTCTGTCCATTCTAATTATCTATGTCCTGTTTCAGTCAATTACTATCATCCTGATCCTCTGTCCATTCTAATTATCTATGTCCTGTTTCAGTCAATTACTATCATCCTGATCCTCTGTCCATTCTAATTATCTATGTCCTGTTTCAGTCAATTACTATCATCCTGATCCTCTGTCCTTTCTAATTATCTATGTCCTGTTTCAGTCAATTACTATCATCCTGATCCTCTGAACATTCTAATTATCTATGTCCTGTTTCAGTCAATTACTATCATCCTGATCCTCTGTCCATTCTAATTATCTATGTCCTGTTTCAGTCAATTACTATCATCCTGATGCTCTGAACATTCTAATTATCTATGTCCTGTTTCAGTCAATTACTATCATCCTGATCCTCTGTCCATTCTAATTATCTATGTCCTGTTTCAGTCAATTACTATCATCCTGATCCTCTGTCCATTCTAATTATCTATGTCCTGTTTCAGTCAATTACTATCATCCTGATCCTCTGTACATTCTAATTATCTATGTCCTGTTTCAGTCCATTACTATCATCCTGATCCTCTGTCTATTCTAATTATCTATGTCCTGTTTCAGGCAATTACTATCATCCTGATCCTCTGTCCATTCTAATAATCTATGTCCTGTTTCAGTCAATTACTATCATCCTGATCCTCTGTCCATTCTAATTATCTATGTCCTGTTTCAGTCAATTACTATCATCCTGATCCTCTGTCCATTCTAATTATCTATGTCCTGTTTCAGTCAATTACTATCATCCTGATCCTCTGTCCATTCTAATTATCTATTTCCTGTTTCAGTCCATTACTATCATCCTGATCCTCTGTCTATTCTAATTATCTATGTCCTGTTTCAGGCAATTACTATCATCCTGATCCGCTGTCCATTCTAATAATCTATGTCCTGTTTCAGTCAATTACTATCATCCTGATCCTCTGTCTCTTCTAATTATCTATGTCCTGTTTCAGTCAATTAATATCATCCTGATCCTCTGTCTCTTCTAATTATCTATGTCCTGTTTCAGTCAATTACTATCATCCTGATCCTCTGTCCATTCTAATTATCTATGTCCTGTTTCAGTCAATTACTATCATCCTGATCCTCTGAACATTCTAATTATCTATGTCCTGTTTCAGTCAATTACTATCATCCTGATCCTCTGTCCATTCTAATTATCTATGTCCTGTTTCAGTCACTTACTATCATCCTGATCCTATGTCCATTCAAATTATCTATGTCCTGTTTCAGTCAATTACTATCATCCTGATCCTCTGTGTATTCTAATTATCTATGTCCTGTTTCCGTCAATTACTGTCATCCTGATCCTCTGTCCATTCTAATTATCTATGTCCTGTTTCAGTCAATTACTATCATCGTGATCCTCTGTCCATTCTAATTATCTATGTCCTGTTTCAGTCAATTACTATCATCCTGATCCTCTGTCCATTCTAATTATCTATGTCCTGTTTCAGTCAATTACTATCATCCTGATCCTCTGTCCATTCTAATTATCTATGTCCTGTTTCAGTCAATTACTATCATCCTGATCCTCTGAACATTCTAATTATCTATGTCCTGTTTCAGTCAATTACTATCATCCTGATCCTCTGTCCATTCTAATTATCTATGTCCTGTTTCAGTCAATTACTATCATCCTGATCCTCTGTCCATTCTAATTATCTATGTCCTGTTTCAGTCAATTACTATCATCCTGATCCTCTGTCCATTCTAATTATCTATGTCCTGTTTCAGTCAATTACTATCATCCTGATCCTCTGTCCTTTCTAATTATCTATGTCCTGTTTCAGTCAATTACTATCATCCTGATCCTCTGAACATTCTAATTATCTATGTCCTGTTTCAGTCAATTACTATCATCCTGATCCTCTGTCCATTCTAATTATCTATGTCCTGTTTAAGTCAATTACTATCATCCTGATCCTCTGAACATTCTAATTATCTATGTCCTGTTTCAGTCAATTACTATCATCCTGATCCTCTGTCCATTCTAATTATCTATGTCCTGTTTCAGTCAATTACTATCATCCTGATCCTCTGTCTATTCTAATTATCTATGTCCTGTTTCAGGCAATTACTATCATCCTGATCCTCTGTCCATTCTAATAATCTATGTCCTGTTTCAGTCAGTTACTATCATCCTGATCCTCTGTCTATTCTAATTATCTATGTCCTGTTTCAGTCAATTACTATCATCCTGATCATCTGTCCATTCTAATTATCTATGTCCTGTTTCAGTCAATTACTATCATCCTGATCCTCTGAACATTCTAATTATCTATGTCCTGTTTCAGTCAATTACTATCATCCTGATCCTCTGTCCATTCTAATTATCTATGTCCTGTTTCAGTCACTTACTATCATCCTGATCCTATGTCCATTCAAATTATCTATGTCCTGTTTCAGTCAATTACTATCATCCTGATCCTCTGTGTATTCTAATTATCTATGTCCTGTTTCCGTCAATTACTGTCATCCTGATCCTCTGTCCATTCTAATTATCTATGTCCTGTTTCAGTCAATTACTATCATCCTGATCCTCTGAACATTCTAATTATCTATGTCCTGTCTCAGTCAATTACTATCATCCTGATCCTCTGTCCATTCTAATTATCTATGTCCTGTTTCAGTCAATTACTATCATCCTGATCCTCTGTCCATTCTAATTATCTATGTCCTGTTTCAGTCAATTACTATCATCCTGATCCTCTGTCCATTCTAATTATCTATGTCCTGTTTCAGTCAATTACTATCATCCTGATCCTCTGAAAATTCTAATTATCTATGTCCTGTTTCAGTCAATTACTATCATCCTGATCCTCTGTCCATTCTAATTATTATTGTCCTGTTTCAGTCAATTACTATCATCCTGATCCTCTGAACATTCTAATTATCTATGTCCTGTTTCAGTCAATTACTATCATCCTGATCCTCTGTCCATTCTAATTATCTATGTCCTGTTTCAGTCAATTACTATTATCCTGATCCTCTGTCTATTCTAATTATCTATGTCCTGTTTCAGGCAATTACTATCATCCTGATCCTCTGTCCATTCTAATAATCTATGTCCTGTTTCAGTCAATTACTATCATCCTGATCCTCTGTCTATTCTAATTATCTATGTCCTGTTTCAGTCAATTAATATCATCCTGATCCTCTGAACATTCTAATTATCTATGTCCTGTTTCAGTCAATTACTATCATCCTGATCCTCTGTCTATTCTAATTATCTATGTCCTGTTGCAGTCAATTACTATCATCCTGATCCTCTGAACATTCTAATTATCTATGTCCTGTTTCAGTCAATTACTATCATCCTGATCCTCTGTCTATTCTAATTATCTATGTCCTGTTTCAGTCAATTACTATAATCCTGATCCTCTGAACATTCTAATTATCTATGTCCTGTTTCAGTCAATTACTATCATCCTGATTCTCTGTCCATTCTAATTATCTATGTCCTGTTTCAGTCAATTACTATCATCCTGATCCTCTGAACATTCTAATTATCAATGTCCTGTTTCAGTCAATTACTATCATCCTGATCCTCTGTCCATTCTAATTATCTATGTCCTGTTTCAGTCAATTACTATCATCCTGATCCTCTGAACATTCTAATTATCTATGTCCTGTTTCAGTCAATTACTATCATCCTGATCCTCTGTCCATTCTAATTATCTATGTCCTGTTTCAGTCAATTACTATCATCCTGATCCTCTGTCCATTCTAATTATCTATGCCCTGTTTCAGTCAATTTCTGTCATCCTGATCCTCTGTCCATTCTAATTATCTATGTCTTGTTTCAGTCAATATTACGATCATCCTGATCCTCTGTCCATTCTAATTATCTATATCCTGTTTCAGTCAATATTTATCATCCTGATCCTCTGTCCATTCTAATTATCTATGTCCTGTTTCAGTCACTTAATATCATCCTGATCCTCTGTCTATTCTAATTATCTTTGTCCTGTTTCAGTCAATTACTATCATCCTGATCATCTGTCCATTCTAATTATCTATGTCCTGTTTCAGTCAATTACTATCATCCTGATCCTCTGTCTATTCTAATTATCTATGTCCTGTTTCAGTCAATTACTATCATCCTGATCCTCTGTCCGTTCTAATTATCTATGTACTGTTTCAGTCAATTACTATCATCCTGATCCTCTGTCCATTCTAATTATCTATGTCCTGTTTCAGTCAATTACTATCATCCTGATCCTCTGAACATTCTAATTATCTATGTCCTGTTTCAGTCAATTACTATCATCCTGATCCTCTGTCCATTCTAATTATCTATGTCCTGTTTCAGTCAATTACTATCATCCTGATCCTCTGTCTATTCTAATTATCTATGTCCTGTTTCAGTCAATTACTATCATCCTGATCCTCTGTCCATTCTAATAATCTATGTCCTGTTTCAGTCAATTACTATCATCCTGATCCTCTGTCTATTCTAATTATCTATGTCCTGTTTCAGTCAATTACTATCATCCTGATCCTCTGTCCATTCTAATTATCTATGTCCTGTTTCAGTCAATTACTATCATCCTGATCCTCTGAACATTCTAATTATCTATGTCCTGTTTCAGTCAATTACTATCATCCTGATCCTCTGTCCATTCTAATTATCTATGTCCTGTTTCAGTCACTTACTATCATCCTGATCCTATGTCCATTCAAATTATCTATGTCCTGTTTCAGTCACTTACTATCATCCTGATCCTATGTCCATTCAAATTATCTATGTCCTGTTTCAGTCAATTACTGTCATCCTGATCCTCTGTCCATTCTAATTATCTATGTCCTGTTTCAGTCAATTACTATCATCCTGATCCTCTGAACATTCTAATTATCTATGTCCTGTTTCAGTCAATTACTATCATCCTGATCCTCTGTCCATTCTAATTATCTATGTCCTGTTTCAGTCAATTACTATCATCCTGATCCTCTGTCCATTCTAATTATCTATGTCCTGTTTCAGTCAATTACTATCATCCTGATCCTCTGTCCATTCTAATTATCTATGTTCTGTTTCAGTCAAATACTATCATCCTGATCCTCTGAAAATTCTAATTATCTATGTCCTGTTTCAGTCAATTACTATCATCCTGATTCTCTGTCCATTCTAATTATCTATGTCCTGTTTCAGTCAATTACTATCATCCTTATCCTCTGAACATTCTAATTATCTATGTCCTGTTTCAGTCAATTACTATCATCCTGATCCTCTGTCCATTCTAATTATCTATGTCCTGTTTCAGTCAATTACTATCATCCTGATCCTCTGTCTATTCTAATTATCTATGTCCTGTTTCAGGCAATTACTATCATCCTGATCCTCTGTCCATTCTAATAATCTATGTCCTGTTTCAGTCAATTACTATCATCCTGATCCTCTGTCTATTCTAATTATCTATGTCCTGTTTCAGTCAATTACTATCATCCTGATCCTCTGAACATTCTAATTATCTATGTCCTGTTTCAGTCAATTACTATCATCCTGATCCTCTGTCTATTCTAATTATCTATGTCCTGTTTCAGTCAATTACTATCATCCTGATCCTCTGAACATTCTAATTATCTATGTCCTGTTTCAGTCAATTACTATCATCCTGATCCTCTGTCTATTCTAATTATCTATGTCCTGTTTCAGTCAATTACTATCATCCTGATTCTCTGTCCATTCTAATTATCTATGTCCTGTTTCAGTCAATTACTATCATCCTGATCCTCTTAACATTCTAATTATCAATGTCCTGTTTCAGTCAATTACTATCATCCTGATCCTCTGTCCATTCTAATTATCTATGTCCTGTTTCAGTCAATTACTATCATCCTGATCCTCTGAACATTCTAATTATCTATGTCCTGTTTCAGTCAATTTCTGTCATCCTGATCCTCTGTCCATTCTAATTATCTATGTCCTGTTTCAGTCAATTACTATCATCCTGATTCTCTGTCCATTCTAATTATCTATGTCCTGTTTCAGTCAATTACTATCATCCTGATCCTCTGAACATTCTAATTATCAATGTCCTGTTTCAGTCAATTACTATCATCCTGATCCTCTGTCCATTCTAATTATCTATGTCCTGTTTCAGTCAATTACTATCATCCTGATCCTCTGAACATTCTAATTATCTATGTCCTGTTTCAGTCAATTACTATCATCCTGATTCTCTGTCCATTCTAATTATCTATGTCCTGTTTCAGTCAATTACTATCATCCTGATCCTCTGAACATTCTAATTATCAATGTCCTGTTTCAGTCAATTACTATCATCCTGATCCTCTGTCCATTCTAATTATCTATGTCCTGTTTCAGTCAATTACTATCATCCTGATCCTCTGAACATTCTAATTATCTATGTCCTGTTTCAGTCAATTACTATCATCCTGATTCTCTGTCCATTCTAATTATCTATGTCCTGTTTCAGTCAATTACTATCATCCTGATCCTCTGAACATTCTAATTATCAATGTCCTGTTTCAGTCAATTACTATCATCCTGATTCTCTGTCCATTCTAATTATCTATGTCCTGTTTCAGTCAATTACTATCATCCTGATCCTCTGAACATTCTAATTATCTATGCCCTGTTTCAGTCAATTTCTGTCATCCTGATCCTCTGTCCATTCTAATTATCTATGTCTTGTTTCAGTCAATATTACGATCATCCTGATCCTCAGTCCAGTCTAATCATCTGTGTGCTGTTTCAGTCTTTTGCTGTCATCCTGATCCGCTGTCCATTCTAATTATCTATGTCTTGTTTCAGTCAATGTTACTATCATCCTGATCCTCTGTCCATTCTAATTATCTATGTCCTGTTTCAGTCAATATTAACATCATCCTGATCCTCTGTCCATTCTAAGTATCTATGTCCTGTTTCAGTCAATTACTATCATCCTGATCCTCTGTCCATTTTGATTATCTTTGTCCTGTTTCAGTCAATTACTATCATCCTGATCCTCTGTCCATTCTAATTATCTATGTCCTGTTTCAGTCAATTACTATCATCCTGATCCTCTGCCTATTCTAATTATCGATGTCCTGTTTCAGTCAATTACTATCATCCTGATCCTCTGTCCATTCTAATTATCTATGTCCTGTTTCAGTCAATATTAACATCATCCTGATCCTCTGTCCATTCTAAGTATCTATGTCCTGTTTCAGTCAATTACTATCATCCTGATCCTCTGTCCATTTTGATTATCTTTGTCCTGTTTCAGTCAATTACTATCATCCTGATCCTCTGTCCATTCTAATTATCTATGTCCTGTTTCAGTCAATTACTATCATCCTGATCCTCTGTCCATTCTAATTATCTATGTCCTGTTTCAGTCAATTACTATCATCCTGGCCCTCTGTCCATTCTAATTATCTATGTCCTGTTTCAGTCAATTACTATCATCATGATCCTCTCTCCATTCTAATTATCTATGCCCTGTTTCAGTCAATTACTATCATCCTGATCCTCTGTCCATTCTAATTATCTCTGTCCCGTTTCAGTCAATTACGATCATCCTGATCCTCTGTCCATTCTAATTATCTATGTCCTGTTTCAGTCACTTACTATCAGCCTGATCCTCTGTCCATTCTAATTATCTATGTCCTGTTTCAGTCAATTACGATCATCCTGATGCTCTGTCCATTCTAATCATCTATGTCCTGTTTCAGTCAATTACTATCATCCTGATCCTCTGTCCATTCTAATTATCTATGTCCTGTTTCAGTCAATTACTATCATCCTGATCCTCTGTCTATTCTAATTATCTATGTCCTGTTTCAGTCAATTACTATCATCCTGATCCTCTGAACATTCTAATTATCTATGTCCTGTTTCAGTCAATTAGTATCATCCTGATCCTCTGTCTATTCTAATTATCTATGTCCTGTTTCAGTCAATTACTATCATCCTGATCCTCTGTCCATTCTAATTATCTATGTCCTGTTTCAGTCAATTACTATCATCCTGATCCTCTGTCCATTCTAATTATCTATGTCCTGTTTCAGTCAATTACTATCATCCTGGCCCTCTGTCCATTCTAATTATCTATGTCCTGTTTCAGTCAATTACTATCATCATGATCCTCTCTCCATTCTAATTATCTATGCCCTGTTTCAGTCAATTACTATCATCCTGATCCTCTGTCCATTCTAATTATCTCTGTCCCGTTTCAGTCAATTACGATCATCCTGATCCTCTGTCCATTCTAATTATCTATGTCCTGTTTCAGTCACTTACTATCAGCCTGATCCTCTGTCCATTCTAATTATCTATGTCCTGTTTCAGTCAATTACGATCATCCTGATGCTCTGTCCATTCTAATCATCTATGTCCTGTTTCAGTCAATTACTATCATCCAGATCCTCTGTCCATTCTAATTATCTATGTCCTGTTTCAGTCAATTACTATCATCCTGATCCTCTGTCTATTCTAATTATCTATGTCCTGTTTCAGTCAATTACTATCATCCTGATCCTCTGAACATTCTAATTATCTATGTCCTGTTTCAGTCAATTAGTATCATCCTGATCCTCTGTCTATTCTAATTATCTATGTCCTGTTTCAGTCAATTACTATCATCCTGATACTCTGAACATTCTAATTATCTATGTCCTGTTTCAGTCAATTAGTATCATCCTGATCCTCTGTCTATTCTAATTATCTATGTCCTGTTTCAGTCAATTACTATCAACCTGATCCTCTGAACATTCTAATTATCTATGTCCTGTTTCAGTCAATTACTATCATCCTGAACCTCTGTTCATTCTAATTATCGTTGTCCTGTTTCAGTCAATTACTATCATCCTGATCCTCTGAACATTCTAATTATCTATGTCCTGTTTCAGTCAATTACTATCATCCTGATCCTCTGAACATTCTAATTATCTATGTCCTGTTTCAGTCAATTACTATCATCCTGATCCTCTGAACATTCTAATTATCTATGTCCTGTTTCAGTCAATTACTATCATCCTGATCCTCTGTCCATTCTAATTATCTATGTCCTGTTTCAGTCACTTACTATCATCCTGATCCTATGTCCATTCAAATTATCTATGTCCTGTTTCAGTCACTTACCATCATCCTGATCCTATGTCCATTCAAATTATCTATGTCCTGTTTCAGTCAATTACTGTCATCCTGATCCTCTGTCCATTCTAATTATCTATGTCCTGTTTCAGTCAATTACTATCATCCTGATCCTCTGAACATTCTAATTATCTATGTCCTGTTTCAGTCAATTACTATCATCCTGATCCTCTGTCCATTCTAATTATCTATGTCCTGTTTCAGTCAATTACTATCATCCTGATCCTCTGTCCATTCTAATTATCTATGTCCTGTTTCAGTCAATTACTATCATCCTGATCCTATGTCCATTCTAATTATCTATGTTCTGTTTCAGTCAAATACTATCATCCTGATCCTCTGAAAATTCTAATTATCTATGTCCTGTTTCAGTCAATTACTATCATCCTGATCCTCTGTCCATTCTAATTATCTATGTCCTGTTTCAGTCAATTACTATCATCCTTATCCTCTGAACATTCTAATTATCTATGTCCTGTTTCAGTCAATTACTATCATCCTGATCCTCTGTCCATTCTAATTATCTATGTCCTGTTTCAGTCAATTACTATCATCCTGATCCTCTGTCTATTCTAATTATCTATGTCCTGTTTCAGGCAATTACTATCATCCTGATCCTCTGTCCATTCTAATAATCTATGTCCTGTTTCAGTCAATTACTATCATCCTGATCCTCTGTCTATTCTAATTATCTATGTCCTGTTTCAGTCAATTACTATCATCCTGATCCTCTGAACATTCTAATTATCTATGTTCTGTTTCAGTCAATTACTATCATCCTGATCCTCTGTCTATTCTAATTATCTATGTCCTGTTTCAGTCAATTACTATCATCCTGATCCTCTGAACATTCTAATTATCTATGTCCTGTTTCAGTCAATTACTATCATCCTGATCCTCTGTCTATTCCAATTATCTATGTCCTGTTTCAGTCAATTACTATCATCCTGATTCTCTGTCCATTCTAATTATCTATGTCCTGTTTCAGTCAATTACTATCATCCTGATCCTCTGAACATTCTAATTATCAATGTCCTGTTTCAGTCAATTACTATCATCCTGATCCTCTGTCCATTCTAATTATCTATGTCCTGTTTCAGTCAATTACTATCATCCTGATCCTCTGAACATTCTAATTATCTATGTCCTGTTTCAGTCAATTTCTGTCATCCTGATCCTCTGTCCATTCTAATTATCTATGTCCTGTTTCAGTCAATTACTATCATCCTGATTCTCTGTCCATTCTAATTATCTATGTCCTGTTTCAGTCAATTACTATCATCCTGATCCTCTGAACATTCTAATTATCAATGTCCTGTTTCAGTCAATTACTATCATCCTGATCCTCTGTCCATTCTAATTATCTATGTCCTGTTTCAGTCAATTACTATCATCCTGATCCTCTGAACATTCTAATTATCTATGTCCTGTTTCAGTCAATTACTATCATCCTGATTCTCTGTCCATTCTAATTATCTATGTCCTGTTTCAGTCAATTACTATCATCCTGATCCTCTGAACATTCTAATTATCAATGTCCTGTTTCAGTCAATTACTATCATCCTGATCCTCTGTCCATTCTAATTATCTATGTCCTGTTTCAGTCAATTACTATCATCCTGATCCTCTGAACATTCTAATTATCTATGTCCTGTTTCAGTCAATTTCTGTCATCCTGATCCTCTGTCCATTCTAATTATCTATGTCTTGTTTCAGTCAATATTACGATCATCCTGATCCTCAGTCCAGTCTAATCATCTGTGTGCTGTTTCAGTCTTTTGCTGTCATCCTGATCCGCTGTCCATTCTAATTATCTATGTCTTGTTTCAGTCAATGTTACTATCATCCTGATCCTCTGTCCATTCTAATTATCTATGTCCTGTTTCAGTCAATATTAACATCATCCTGATCCTCTGTCCATTCTAAGTATCTATGTCCTGTTTCAGTCAATTACTATCATCCTGATCCTCTGTCCATTTTGATTATCTTTGTCCTGTTTCAGTCAATTACTATCATCCTGATCCTCTGTCCATTCTAATTATCTATGTCCTGTTTCAGTCAATTACTATCATCCTGATCCTCTGTCCATTCCAATTATATATGTCCTGCTGCAGTCAATTACTATCATCCTGATCCTCTGTCCATTCTAATTTTCTATGTCCTGTTTCAGTCAATTACTATCATCCTTTTCCTCTGTCCATTCTAATTAACTATGTCCACTTTCGGTCAATTACTATCATCCTGATCCTCTGCCCATTCCAATTATATATGTCCTGCTGCAGTCAATTACTATCATCCTGATCCTCTGTCCATTCTAATTATCTATGTCCTGTTTCAGTCAATTACTATCATCCTTTTCCTCTGTCCATTCTAATTAACTATGTCCACTTTCGGTCAATTACTATCATCCTGATCCTCTGCCCATTCCAATTATATATGTCCTGCTGCAGTCAATTACTATCATCCTGATCCTCTGTCCATTCTAATTATCTATGTCCTGTTTCAGTCAATTACTATCATCCTGATCCTCTGCCCATTCCAATTATATATGTCCTGCTGCAGTCAATTACTATCATCCTGATCCTCTGTCCATTCTAATTATCTATGTCCTGTTTCAGTCAATTACTATCATCCTGATCCTCTGTCCATTCCAATTATATATGTCCTGCTGCAGTCAATTACTATCATCCTGATCCTCTGTCCATTCTAATTAACTATGTCCTGTTTCAGTCAATTACTATCATCCGGATCTTCTGTCTATTCTAATTATCTATCTCCTGTTTCAGTCAATTACTATCATCCGGATCTTCTGTCTATTCTAATTATCTATGTCCTGTTTCAGTCAATTACTGTCATCCTGATCCTCTGTCCATTCTAATTATCTATTTCCTGTTTCAGTCAATTACTATCATCCTGATCCTCTGTCCATTCTAATTATCGATGTCCTGTTTCAGTCAATTACTATCATCTTGATCCTCTGTCCATTCTAATTATCTATGTCTTGTTTCAGTCAATTACTATCATCCTTTTCCTCTGTCTATTCTAATTATCTATTTCCTGTTTCAGTCAATTACTATCATCCTGATCCTATGTCCATTCAAATTATCTATGTCCTGTTTCAGTCAATTACTGTCATCCTGATCCTCTGTCCATTCTAATTATCTATGTCCTGTTTCAGTCAATTACTATCATCCTGATCCTCTGAACATTCTAATTATCTATGTCCTGTTTCAGTCAATTACTATCATCCTGATCCTCTGTCCATTCTAATTATCTATGTCCTGTTTCAGTCAATTACTATCATCCTGATCCTCTGTCCATTCTAATTATCTATGTCCTGTTTCAGTCAATTACTATCATCCTGATCCTATGTCCATTCTAATTATCTATGTTCTGTTTCAGTCAAATACTATCATCCTGATCCTCTGAAAATTCTAATTATCTATGTCCTGTTTCAGTCAATTACTATCATCCTGATCCTCTGTCCATTCTAATTATCTATGTCCTGTTTCAGTCAATTACTATCATCCTTATCCTCTGAACATTCTAATTATCTATGTCCTGTTTCAGTCAATTACTATCATCCTGATCCTCTGTCCATTCTAATTATCTATGTCCTGTTTCAGTCAATTACTATCATCCTGATCCTCTGTCTATTCTAATTATCTATGTCCTGTTTCAGGCAATTACTATCATCCTGATCCTCTGTCCATTCTAATAATCTATGTCCTGTTTCAGTCAATTACTATCATCCTGATCCTCTGTCTATTCTAATTATCTATGTCCTGTTTCAGTCAATTACTATCATCCTGATCCTCTGAACATTCTAATTATCTATGTTCTGTTTCAGTCAATTACTATCATCCTGATCCTCTGTCTATTCTAATTATCTATGTCCTGTTTCAGTCAATTACTATCATCCTGATCCTCTGAACATTCTAATTATCTATGTCCTGTTTCAGTCAATTACTATCATCCTGATCCTCTGTCTATTCCAATTATCTATGTCCTGTTTCAGTCAATTACTATCATCCTGATTCTCTGTCCATTCTAATTATCTATGTCCTGTTTCAGTCAATTACTATCATCCTGATCCTCTGAACATTCTAATTATCAATGTCCTGTTTCAGTCAATTACTATCATCCTGATCCTCTGTCCATTCTAATTATCTATGTCCTGTTTCAGTCAATTACTATCATCCTGATCCTCTGAACATTCTAATTATCTATGTCCTGTTTCAGTCAATTTCTGTCATCCTGATCCTCTGTCCATTCTAATTATCTATGTCCTGTTTCAGTCAATTACTATCATCCTGATTCTCTGTCCATTCTAATTATCTATGTCCTGTTTCAGTCAATTACTATCATCCTGATCCTCTGAACATTCTAATTATCAATGTCCTGTTTCAGTCAATTACTATCATCCTGATCCTCTGTCCATTCTAATTATCTATGTCCTGTTTCAGTCAATTACTATCATCCTGATCCTCTGAACATTCTAATTATCTATGTCCTGTTTCAGTCAATTACTATCATCCTGATTCTCTGTCCATTCTAATTATCTATGTCCTGTTTCAGTCAATTACTATCATCCTGATCCTCTGAACATTCTAATTATCAATGTCCTGTTTCAGTCAATTACTATCATCCTGATCCTCTGTCCATTCTAATTATCTATGTCCTGTTTCAGTCAATTACTATCATCCTGATCCTCTGAACATTCTAATTATCTATGTCCTGTTTCAGTCAATTTCTGTCATCCTGATCCTCTGTCCATTCTAATTATCTATGTCTTGTTTCAGTCAATATTACGATCATCCTGATCCTCAGTCCAGTCTAATCATCTGTGTGCTGTTTCAGTCTTTTGCTGTCATCCTGATCCGCTGTCCATTCTAATTATCTATGTCTTGTTTCAGTCAATGTTACTATCATCCTGATCCTCTGTCCATTCTAATTATCTATGTCCTGTTTCAGTCAATATTAACATCATCCTGATCCTCTGTCCATTCTAAGTATCTATGTCCTGTTTCAGTCAATTACTATCATCCTGATCCTCTGTCCATTTTGATTATCTTTGTCCTGTTTCAGTCAATTACTATCATCCTGATCCTCTGTCCATTCTAATTATCTATGTCCTGTTTCAGTCAATTACTATCATCCTGATCCTCTGTCCATTCCAATTATATATGTCCTGCTGCAGTCAATTACTATCATCCTGATCCTCTGTCCATTCTAATTTTCTATGTCCTGTTTCAGTCAATTACTATCATCCTTTTCCTCTGTCCATTCTAATTAACTATGTCCACTTTCGGTCAATTACTATCATCCTGATCCTCTGCCCATTCCAATTATATATGTCCTGCTGCAGTCAATTACTATCATCCTGATCCTCTGTCCATTCTAATTATCTATGTCCTGTTTCAGTCAATTACTATCATCCTTTTCCTCTGTCCATTCTAATTAACTATGTCCACTTTCGGTCAATTACTATCATCCTGATCCTCTGCCCATTCCAATTATATATGTCCTGCTGCAGTCAATTACTATCATCCTGATCCTCTGTCCATTCTAATTATCTATGTCCTGTTTCAGTCAATTACTATCATCCTGATCCTCTGCCCATTCCAATTATATATGTCCTGCTGCAGTCAATTACTATCATCCTGATCCTCTGTCCATTCTAATTATCTATGTCCTGTTTCAGTCAATTACTATCATCCTGATCCTCTGTCCATTCCAATTATATATGTCCTGCTGCAGTCAATTACTATCATCCTGATCCTCTGTCCATTCTAATTAACTATGTCCTGTTTCAGTCAATTACTATCATCCGGATCTTCTGTCTATTCTAATTATCTATCTCCTGTTTCAGTCAATTACTATCATCCGGATCTTCTGTCTATTCTAATTATCTATGTCCTGTTTCAGTCAATTACTGTCATCCTGATCCTCTGTCCATTCTAATTATCTATTTCCTGTTTCAGTCAATTACTATCATCCTGATCCTCTGTCCATTCTAATTATCGATGTCCTGTTTCAGTCAATTACTATCATCTTGATCCTCTGTCCATTCTAATTATCTATGTCTTGTTTCAGTCAATTACTATCATCCTTTTCCTCTGTCTATTCTAATTATCTATTTCCTGTTTCAGTCAATTACTATCATCCTGATCCTCTGTCCATTCTAATTAATTATGTCCACTTTCGGTCAATTAGTATCATCCTGATCCTCTGTCCATTCTAATTATCTATGTCCTGTTTCAGTCAATTACTATCATCCTGATCCTCTGTCTATTCTAATTATCTATTTCCTCTTTCAGTCAATTACTATCATCCTGATCCTCTGAACATTCTAATTATCTATTTCCTGTTTCAGTCAATTACTATCATCCTGATCCTCTGTCCATTCTAATTATCTATGTCCTGTTTCAGTCAATTACTATCATCCTGATCCTCTGCCCATTCTAATTATCTATGTCCTGTTTCAGTCAATTACTATCATCCTGATCCTCTGAACATTCTAATTATCTATTTCCTGTTTCAGTCAATTACTATCATCCTGATCCTCTGTCTATTCTAATTTTCTATGTCCTGTTTCAGTCAATTACTATCATCCTGATCCTCTGTCTATTCTAATTATCTATTTCCTGTTTCAGTCAATTACTATCATCCTGATCCTCTGCCCATTCTAATTATCTATGTCCTGTTTCAGTCAATTACTATCATCCTGATCCTCTGAACATTCTAATTATCTATTTCCTGTTTCAGTCAATTACTATCATCCTGATCCTCTGTCAGTTCTAATTTTCTATGTCCTGTTTCAGTCAATTACTATCATCCTGATCCTCTGCCCATTCTAATTATCTATGTCCTGTTTCAGTCAATTACTATCATCCTGATCCTCTGACCATTCTAATTATCTATGTCCTGTTTCAGTCAATTACTATCATGCTGATCCTCTGACCATTCTAATTATCTATGTCCTGTTTCAGTCAATTACTATCATCCTGATCCTATGTCTATTCTAATTATCTATGTCCTGTTTCAGTCAATTAATATCATCCTGATCCTCTGAACATTCTAATTATCTATGTCCTGTTTCAGTCAATTACTATTATCCTGATCCTCTGATCATTGTAATTATCTATGTCCTGTTTCAGTCAATTACTATCATCCTGATCCTCTGTCCATTCCACTTATCTATGTCCTGTTTCTGTCAATTACTATCATCCTTTTCCTCTGTCCATTCTAATTAATTATGTCCAGTTTCGGTCAATTATTATCATCCTGATCCTTTGTCTATTCTAATTATCTATGTCCTGTTTCAGTCAATTGCTATCATCCTGATCCTCTGTCTATTCTAATTATCTATGTCCTGTTTCAGTCAATTACTATCATCCTGATCCTCTGATCATTGTAAGTATCTATGTCCTATTTCAGTCAATTACTATCATCCTGATCGTCTGACCATTCCAATTAGCAATGTCCTGTTTCAGTCAATTACTATCATCCTGATCCTCTGTCTATTCTAATTAGCTATGTCCTGTTTCAGTCAATTACTATCATCCGGATCTTCTGTCTATTCTAATTATCTATCTCCTGTTTCAGTCAATTACTATCATCCGGATCTTCTGTCTATTCTAATTATCTATGTCCTGTTTCAGTCAATTACTGTCATCCTGATCCTCTGTCCATTCTAATTATCTATTTCCTGTTTCAGTCAATTACTATCATCCTGATCCTCTGTCCATTCTAATTATCGATGTCCTGTTTCAGTCAATTACTATCATCTTGATCCTCTGTCCATTCTAATTATCTATGTCTTGTTTCAGTCAATTACTATCATCCTTTTCCTCTGTCTATTCTAATTATCTATTTCCTGTTTCAGTCAATTACTATCATCCTGATCCTCTGTCCATTCTAATTAATTATGTCCACTTTCGGTCAATTAGTATCATCCTGATCCTCTGTCCATTCTAATTATCTATGTCCTGTTTCAGTCAATTACTATCATCCTGATCCTCTGTCTATTCTAATTATCTATTTCCTCTTTCAGTCAATTACTATCATCCTGATCCTCTGAACATTCTAATTATCTATTTCCTGTTTCAGTCAATTACTATCATCCTGATCCTCTGTCCATTCTAATTATCTATGTCCTGTTTCAGTCAATTACTATCATCCTGATCCTCTGCCCATTCTAATTATCTATGTCCTGTTTCAGTCAATTACTATCATCCTGATCCTCTGAACATTCTAATTATCTATTTCCTGTTTCAGTCAATTACTATCATCCTGATCCTCTGTCTATTCTAATTTTCTATGTCCTGTTTCAGTCAATTACTATCATCCTGATCCTCTGTCTATTCTAATTATCTATTTCCTGTTTCAGTCAATTACTATCATCCTGATCCTCTGCCCATTCTAATTATCTATGTCCTGTTTCAGTCAATTACTATCATCCTGATCCTCTGAACATTCTAATTATCTATTTCCTGTTTCAGTCAATTACTATCATCCTGATCCTCTGTCAGTTCTAATTTTCTATGTCCTGTTTCAGTCAATTACTATCATCCTGATCCTCTGCCCATTCTAATTATCTATGTCCTGTTTCAGTCAATTACTATCATCCTGATCCTCTGACCATTCTAATTATCTATGTCCTGTTTCAGTCAATTACTATCATGCTGATCCTCTGACCATTCTAATTATCTATGTCCTGTTTCAGTCAATTACTATCATCCTGATCCTATGTCTATTCTAATTATCTATGTCCTGTTTCAGTCAATTAATATCATCCTGATCCTCTGAACATTCTAATTATCTATGTCCTGTTTCAGTCAATTACTATTATCCTGATCCTCTGATCATTGTAATTATCTATGTCCTGTTTCAGTCAATTACTATCATCCTGATCCTCTGTCCATTCCACTTATCTATGTCCTGTTTCTGTCAATTACTATCATCCTTTTCCTCTGTCCATTCTAATTAATTATGTCCAGTTTCGGTCAATTATTATCATCCTGATCCTTTGTCTATTCTAATTATCTATGTCCTGTTTCAGTCAATTGCTATCATCCTGATCCTCTGTCTATTCTAATTATCTATGTCCTGTTTCAGTCAATTACTATCATCCTGATCCTCTGATCATTGTAAGTATCTATGTCCTATTTCAGTCAATTACTATCATCCTGATCGTCTGACCATTCCAATTAGCAATGTCCTGTTTCAGTCAATTACTATCATCCTGATCCTCTGTCTATTCTAATTAGCTATGTCCTGTTTCAGTCAATTACTATCATCCTGATCCTCTGATCATTGTAATTATCTATGTCCTGTTTCAGTCAATTACTATCATCCTGATCCTCTGTCTATTCTAATTATCTATGTACTGTTTCAGTCAATTGCTATCATCCTGTTCCTCTGTCCATTATAATTATCTATGTCCTATTTCAGACAATTACTATCATCCTGATCCTCTGACCATTCTAATTATCTATGTCCTGTTACAGTCAATTACTATCATCCTGATCCTCTGTCTATTCGAATTATCTATGTCCTGTTTCAGTCAATTACTATCATCCTGATCCTCTTAACATTCTAATTATCTATGTCCTGTTTCAGTCAATTAGTATCATCCTGATCCTCTGTCTATTCTAATTATCTGTGTCCTGTTTCTGTCAATTACTATCATCCTGATCCTCTGAACATTCTAATTATCTATGTCCTATTTCAGTCAATTACTATCATCCTGAACCTCTGTTCATTCTAATTATCTGTGTCCTGTTTCTGTCAATTACTATCATCCTGATCCTCTGAACATTCTAATTATCTATGTCCTGTTTCAGTCAATTACTATCATCCTGATCCTCAGACCATTCTAATTATCTATGTCCTGTTTCAGTCAATTACTATCATCCTGATCCTCTGTCTATTCGAATTATCTATGTCCTGTTTCAGTCAATTACTATCATCCTGATCCTCTTAACATTCTAATTATCTATGTCCTGTTTCAGTCAATTAGTATCATCCTGATCCTCTGTCCATTCTAATTATCTGTGTCCCGTTTCAGTCAATTACTGTTATCCTGATCCTCTGTCCATTCTAATTATCTATGTCCTGTTTCAGTCAATTACTATCATCCTGACCCTCTGTCCATTCTAATTATCTATGTCCTGTTTCAGTCAATTACTATCATCCTGATAATCTGACCATTTTAATTATCTGTGTCCTGTTTCAGTCAATTACTATCATCCTGATCCTCTGTCTATTCTAATCATCTATGTCCTGTTTCAGTCAATTACTATCATCCTGATCCTCTGTGTATTCTAATTATCGGTGTCCTATTTCAGTCAATATTACTATCATCCTGATCCTCTGTCTACTCTAATCATCTATGTCCTGTTTCAGTCAATTACTATCATCCTGATCCTCTGTCCATTCTAATTATCTATGTCCTGTTTCAGTCAATATTACTATCATCCTGATCCTCTGTCTATTCTAATTATCTATGTCCTGTTTCAGTCAATTACTATCATCCTGATCCTCTGTGTATTCTAATTATCTATGTCACGTTTCAGTCAATTAATATCATCCTGACTCTCTGTCTATTCTAATTATCTATGTCCTGTTTCAGTCAATGACTATCATCCTGATCCTCTGTCTGTTCTAATTATCTATGTCCTGTTTCAGTCAATTACTATCATCCTGATCCTCTGTCCATTCTAATTATCTATGTCATGTTTCAGTCAATTACTATCATCCTGATCCTCTGTGTATTCTAAGTATCTATGTCCCGTTTCAGTCAATTACTATCATCCTGACTCTCTGTCTATTCTAATTATCTATGTCCTTTTTCAGTCAATTACTATCATCCTGACTCTCTGTCCATTCTGATTATCTATGTCCTGTTTCAGTCAATTACTATCATCCTGATCCTCTGTCGACTCCAATTATCTATGTCCTGTTTCAGTCAATTACTATCATCCTGATCCTCTGAACATTCTAATTATCTATTTCCTGTTTCAGTCAATTACTATCATCCTGATCCTCTGTCCATTCTAATTATCTATGTCCTGTTTCAGTCAATTACTATCATCCTGATCCTCTGTCCATTCTAAATATCTATGTCCAGTTTCAGTCAATTACTATGACCCTGATCCTTTGTCTACTCTAATTATCTATGACCTGTTTCTGACAATTAATATCATCCTGATCCTCAGTCCATTCTAATTATCTATGTCCTGTTTCAGTCAATTACTATCATCCTGATCCTCTGCCTATTCTAATTATCGATGTCCTGTTTCAGTCAATTACTATCATCCTGATCCTCTGTCCATTCTAATTATCTATGTCCTGTTTCAGTCAATTACTATCATCCTGATCCTCTGTCCATTCTAATTATCTATGTCCTGTTTCAGTCAATTACTATCATCCTGGCCCTCTGTCCATTCTAATTATCTATGTCCTGTTTCAGTCAATTACTATCATCATGATCCTCTCTCCATTCTAATTATCTATGCCCTGTTTCAGTCAATTACTATCATCCTGATCCTCTGTCCATTCTAATTATCTCTGTCCCGTTTCAGTCAATTACGTTCATCCTGATCCTCTGTCCATTCTAATTATCTATGTCCTGTTTCAGTCACTTACTATCAGCCTGATCCTCTGTCCATTCTAATTATCTATGTCCTGTTTCAGTCAATTACGATCATCCTGATGCTCTGTCCATTCTAATCATCTATGTCCTGTTTCAGTCAATTACTATCATCCTGATCCTCTGTCCATTCTAATTATCTATGTCCTGTTTCAGTCAATTACTATCATCCTGATCCTCTGTCTATTCTAATTATCTATGTCCTGTTTCAGTCAATTACTATCATCCTGATCCTCTGAACATTCTAATTATCTATGTCCTGTTTCAGTCAATTAGTATCATCCTGATCCTCTGTCTATTCTAATTATCTATGTCCTGTTTCAGTCAATTACTATCATCCTGATCCTCTGAACATTCTAATTATCTATGTCCTGTTTCAGTCAATTAGTATCATCCTGATCCTCTGTCTATTCTAATTATCTATGTCCTGTTTCAGTCAATTACTATCAACCTGATCCTCTGAACATTCTAATTATCTATGTCCTGTTTCAGTCAATTACTATCATCCTGAACCTCTGTTCATTCTAATTATCGTTGTCCTGTTTCAGTCAATTACTATCATCCTGATCCTCTGAACATTCTAATTATCTATGTCCTGTTTCAGTCAATTACTATCATCCTGAACCTCTGTTCATTCTAATTATCGTTGTCCTGTTTCAGTCAATTACTATCATCCTGATCCTCAAAACATTCTAATTATCTATGTCCTGTTTCAGTCAATTACTATCATCCTGATCCTCTGAACATTCTAATTATCTCTGTCCTGTTTCAGTCAATTACTATCATCCTGATCCTCTGGCTATTCTAATTATCTATGTCCTGTTTCAGTCAATTACTATCATCCTGATCCTCTGAACATTCTAATAATCTATGTCCTGTTTCAGTCAATTACTATCATCCTGATCCTCTGTCTATTCTAATTATCTATGTCCTGTTTCAGTCAATTACTATCATCCTGATCCTCTGAACATTCTAATTATCTATGTCCTGTTTCAGTCAATTACTATCATCCTGACCCTCTGTCCATTCTAATTATCTATGTCCTGTTTCAGTCAATTACTATCATCCTGACACTCTGTCCATTCTAATTATCTATGTCCTGTTTCAGTCAATTACTATCATCCTGACCCTCTGTCCATTCTAATTATCTATGTCCTGTTTCAGTCAATTACTATCATCCTGATAATCTGTCCATTTTAATTATCTGTGTCCTGTTTCAGTCAATTACTATCATCCTGATACTCTGTCTATTCTAATCATCTATGTCCTGTTTCAGTCAATTACTATCATCCTGATCCTCTGTGTATTCTAATTATCTATGTCCTGTTTCAGTCAATTACTATCATCCTGATCCTCTGTGTATTCTAATTATCTGTGTCCTGTTTCAGTCAATATTACAATCATCCTGATCCTCTGTCTACTCTAATCATCTATGTCCTGTTTCAGTCAATTACTATCATCCTGATCCTCTGTGTATTCTAATTATCTATGTCCCGTTTCAGTCAATTACTATCATCCTGACTCTCTGTCTATTCTAATTATCTATGTCCTGTTTCAGTCAATTACTATCATCCTGATCCTCTGTCTGTTCTAATTATCTATGTCCTGTTTCAGTCAATTACTATCATCCTGATCCTCTGTCCATTCTAATTATCTATGTCATGTTTCAGTCAATTACTATCATCCTGATCCTCTGTGTATTCTAAGTATCTATGTCCCGTTTCAGTCAATTACTATCATCCTGACTCTCTGTCTATTCTAATTATCTAAGTCCTGTTTCAGTCAATTACTATCATCCTGATCCTCTGAACATTCTAATTATCTATGTCCTGTTTCAGTCAATTACTATCATCCTGATCCTCTGTCTATTCTAATTATCTATGTCCTGTTTCAGTCAATTACTATCATCCTGATCCTCTGAACATTCTAATTATCTATGTCCTGTTTCAGTCAATTACTATCATCCTGACCCTCTGTCCATTCTAATTATCTATGTCCTGTTTCAGTCAATTACTATCATCCTGACCCTCTGTCCATTCTAATTATCTATGTCCTGTTTCAGTCAATTACTATCATCCTGACCCTCTGTCCATTCTAATTATCTATGTCCTGTTTCAGTCAATTACTATCATCCTGATAATCTGTCCATTTTAATTATCTGTGTCCTGTTTCAGTCAATTACTATCATCCTGATACTCTGTCTATTCTAATCATCTATGTCCTGTTTCAGTCAATTACTATCATCCTGATCCTCTGTGTATTCTAATTATCTATGTCCTGTTTCAGTCAATTACTATCATCCTGATCCTCTGTGTATTCTAATTATCTGTGTCCTGTTTCAGTCAATATTACAATCATCCTGATCCTCTGTCTACTCTAATCATCTATGTCCTGTTTCAGTCAATTACTATCATCCTGATCCTCTGTGTATTCTAATTATCTATGTCCCGTTTCAGTCAATTACTATCATCCTGACTCTCTGTCTATTCTAATTATCTATGTCCTGTTTCAGTCAATTACTATCATCCTGATCCTCTGTCTGTTCTAATTATCTATGTCCTGTTTCAGTCAATTACTATCATCCTGATCCTCTGTCCATTCTAATTATCTATGTCATGTTTCAGTCAATTACTATCATCCTGATCCTCTGTGTATTCTAAGTATCTATGTCCCGTTTCAGTCAATTACTATCATCCTGACTCTCTGTCTATTCTAATTATCTATGTCCTTTTTCAGTCAATTACTATCATCCTGACTCTCTGTCCATTCTGATTATCTATGTCCTGTTTCAGTCAATTACTATCATCCTGATCCTCTGTCGACTCTAATTATCTATGTCCTGTTTCAGTCAATTACTATCATCCTGATCCTCTGTCTATTCTAATTATCTATGTCCTGTTTCAGTCAATTACTATCATCCTGATCCTCTGTCCATTCTAATTATCTATGTCCAGTTTCAGTCAATTACTATGATCCTGATCCTCTGAACATTCTAATTATCTATGTCCTGTTTCAGTCAATTAGTATCATCCTGATCCTCTGTCTATTCTAATTATCTATGTCCTGTTTCAGTCAATTACTATCAACCTGATCCTCTGAACATTCTAATTATCTATGTCCTGTTTCAGTCAATTACTATCATCCTGAACCTTTGTTCATTCTAATTATCGTTGTCCTGTTTCAGTCAATTACTATCATCCTGATCCTCTGTCCATTCTAATTATCTATGTCCCGTTTCAGTCAATTACTGTTATCCTGATCCTCTGAACATTCTAATTATCTATGTCCGGTTTCAGTCAATTACTATCATCCTGACCCTCTGTCCATTCTAATTATCTATGTCCTGTTTCAGTCAATTACTATCATCCTGATAATCTGTCCATTTTATTTATCTGTGTCCTGTTTCAGTCAATTACTATCATCCTGATCCTCTGTCCATTCTAATTATCTGTGCCCTGTTTCAGTCAATTACTATCATCCTGATCCTCTGTCTATTCTAATCATCTATGTCCTGTTTCAGTCAATTACTATCATCCTGATCGTCTGTGTATTCTAATTATCTATGTCCTGTTTCAGTCAATTACTATCATCCTGATCCTCTGTGTATTCTAATTATCTGTCTCCTGTTTCAGTCAATATTACAATCATCCTGATCCTCTGTCTACTCTAATCATCTATGTCCTGTTTCAGTCAATTACTATCATCCTGATCCTCTGTGTATTTTAATTATCTATGTCCCTTTTCAGTCAATTACTATCATCCTGACTCTCTGTCTATTCTAAATATCTATGCCCTGTTTCAGTCAATTACTATCATCCTGATCCTCTGTCTGTTCTAATTATATATGTCCTGTTTCAGTCAATTATTATCATCCTGATCCTCTGTCCATTCTAATTATCTATGTCATGTTTCAGTCAATTACTATCATCCTGATCCTCTGTGTATTCTAAGTATCTATGTCCCGTTTCAGTCAATTACTATCATCCTGACTCTCTGTCTATTCTAATTATCTATGTCCTTTTTCAGTCAATTACTATCATCCTGACTCTCTGTCCATTCTGATTATCTATGTCCTGTTTCAGTCAATTACTATCATCCTGATCCTCTGTCGACTCTAATTATCTATGTCCTGTTTCAGTCAATTACTATCATCCTGATCCTCTGTCTATTCTAATTATCTATGTCCTGTTTCAGTCAATTACTATCATCCTGATCCTCTGTCCATTCTAATTATCTATGTCCTGTTTCAGTCAATTACTATCATCCTGATCCTCTGTCTATTCCAAATATCTATGTCCAGTTTCAGTCAATTACTATGACCCTGATCCTCTGTCTACTCTAATTATCTATGACCTGTTTCAGACAATTAATATCATCCTGATCCTCAGTCCATTCTAATTATCTATGTCCTGTTTCAGTCAATTACTATCATCCTGATCCTCTGCCTATTCTAATTATCGATGTCCTGTTTCAGTCAATTACTATCATCCTGATCCTCTGTCCATTCTAATTATCTATGTCCTGTTTCAGTCAATTACTATCATCCTGATCCTCTGTCCATTCTAATTATCTATGTCCTGTTTCAGTCAATTACTATCATCCTGGCCCTCTGTCCATTCTAATTATCTATGTCCTGTTTCAGTCAATTACTATCATCATGATCCTCTCTCCATTCTAATTATCTATGTCCTGTTTCAGTCAATTACTATCATCCTGATCCTCTGTCCATTCTAATTATCTATGTCCTGTTTCAGTCAATTACTATCATCCTGATCCTCTGTCTATTCTAAATATCTATGTCCAGTTTCAGTCAATTACTATCATCCTGATCCTCTGACCATTCTAATTATCTATGTCCTGTTTCAGTCAATTACTATCATCCTAGCCCTCTGTCCATTCTAATTATCTATGTCCTGTTTCAGTCAATTACTATCATCATGATCCTCTCTCCATTCTAATTATCTATGCCCTGTTTCAGTCAATTACTATCATCCTGATCCTCTGTCCATTCTAATTATCTATGTCCTGTTTCAGTCAATTACTATCATCCTGATCCTCAGTCCATTCTAATTATCTATGTCCTGTTTCAGTCAATTACTATCATCCTGATCCTCTGTCGACTCCAATTATCTATGTCCTGTTTCAGTCAATTACTATCATCCTGATCCTCTGTCTATTCTAATTATCTATGTCCAGTTTCAGTCAATTACTATCATCCTGATCCTCTGTCCATTCTAATTATCTATGTCCTATTTCAGTCAATTACGATCATCCTGATCCTCTGTCTATTCTAAATATCTATGTCCAGTTTCAGTCAATTACTAAGACCCTGATCCTCTGTCTACTCTAATTATCTATGACCTGTTTCAGACAATTAATATCATCCTGATCCTCAGTCCATTCTAATTATCTATGTCATGTTTCAGTCAATTACTATCATCCTGATCCTCTGCCTATTCTAATTATCGATGTCCTGTTTCAGTCAATTACTATCATCCTGTTCCTCTGTCCATTCTAATTATCTATGTCCTGTTTCAGTCAATTACTATCATCCTGATCCTCTGTCCATTCTAATTATCTATGTCCTGTTTCAGTCAATTACTATCATCCTGGCCCTCTGTCCATTCTAATTACCTATGTCCTGTTTCAGTCAATTACGATCATCATGATCCTCTCTCCATTCTAATTATCTATGCCCTGTTTCAGTCAATTACTATCATCCTGATCCTCTGTCCATTCTAATTATCTCTGTCCCGTTTCAGTCAATTACGATCATCCTGATCCTCTGTCCATTCTAATCATCTATGTCCTGTTTCAGTCACTTACTATCAGCCTGATCCTCTGTCCATTCTAATTATCTATGTCCTGTTTCAGTCAATTACGATCATCCTGATCCTCTGTCCATTCTAATCATCTATGTCCTGTTTCAGTCACTTACTGTCAGCCTGATCCTCTTTCCATTCTAATTATCTATGTCCAGTTTCAGTCAATTACTGTCACCCTGATCCTCTGTCCATTCTAATTATCTATGTCCTGTTTCAGTCAATTACTATCATCCTGATCCTCTGTCCATTCTAATTATCTATGTCCTGTTTCAGTCAATTACTATCATCCTGATCCTCTTTCCATTCTAATTATCTATGTCCAGTTTCAGTCAATTACTGTCACCCTGATCCTCTGTCCATTCTAATTATCTATGTCCTGTTTCAGTCAATTACTATCATCCTGATCCTCTGTCTATTCTAATTATCTATGTCCTGTTTCAGTCAATTACTATCATCCTGATCCTCTGAACATTCTAATTATCTATGTCCTGTTTCAGTCAATTAGTATCATCCTGATCCTCTGTCTATTCTAATTATCTATGTCCTGTTTCAGTCAATTACTATCATCCTGATCCTCTGAACATTCTAATTATCTATGTCCTGTTTCAGTCAATTAGTATCATCCTGATCCTCTGTCTATTCTAATTATCTATGTCCTGTTTCAGTCAATTACTATCAACCTGATCCTCTGAACATTCTAATTATCTATGTCATGTTTCAGTCAATTACTATCATCCTGATCCTCTGTGTATTCTAAGTATCTATGTCCCGTTTCAGTCAATTACTATCATCCTGACTCTCTGTCTATTCTAATTATCTATGTCCTTTTTCTGTCAATTACTATCATCATGATCCTCTGAACATTCTAATTATCTATGTCCTGTTTCAGTCAATTAGTATCATCCTGATCCTCTGTCTATTCTAATTATCTATGTCCTGTTTCAGTCAATTACTATCAACCTGATCCTCTGAACATTCTAATTATCTATGTCATGTTTCAGTCAATTACTATCATCCTGATCCTCTGTGTATTCTAAGTATCTATGTCCCGTTTCAGTCAATTACTATCATCCTGACTCTCTGTCTATTCTAATTATCTATGTCCTTTTTCAGTCAATTACTATCATCCTGACTCTCTATCCATTCTGATTATCTATGTCCTGTTTCAGTCAATTACTATCATCCTGATCCTCTGTCGACTCTAATTATCTATGTCCTGTTTCAGTCAATTACTATCATCCTGATCCTCTGTCTATTCTAATTATCTATGTCCTGTTTCAGTCAATTACTATCATCCTGATCCTCTGTCCATTCTAATTATCTCTGTCCTGTTTCAGTCAATTACTATCATCCTGATCCTCTGTCTATTCTAAATATCTATGTCCAGTTTCAGTCAATTACGATGATCCTGATCCTCTGTCTACTCTAATTATCTATGACCTTTTTCAGTCAATTAATATCATCCTGATCCTCAGTCCATTCTAATTATCTATGTCCTGTTTCAGTCAATTACTATCATCCTGATCCTCTGCCTATTCTAATTATCGATGTCCTGTTTCAGTCAATTACTATCATCCTGATCCTCTGTCCATTCTAATTATCTATGTCCTGTTTCAGTCAATTACTATCATCCTGATCCTCTGTCCATTCTAATTATCTATGTCCTGTTTCAGTCAATTACTATCATCCTGATCCTCTGACCATTCTAATTATCTATGTCCTGTTTCAGTCAATTACTATCATCCTGGCCCTCTGTCCATTCTAATTATCTATGTCCTGTTTCAGTCAATTACTATCATCATGATCCTCTCTCCATTCCAATTATCTATGCCCTGTTTCAGTCAATTACTATCATCCTGATCCTCTGTCCATTCTAATTATCTATGTCCTGTTTCAGTCAATTACTATCATCCTGATCCTCAGTCCATTCTAATTATCTATGTCCTGTTTCAGTCAATTACTATCATCCTGATCCTCTGTCGACTCCAATTATCTATGTCCTGTTTCAGTCAATTACTATCATCCTGATCCTCTGTCTATTCTAATTATCTATGTCCTGTTTCAGTCAATTACTATCATCCTGACTCTCTGTCTATTCTAATTATCTATGCCCTGTTTCAGTCAATTACTATCATCCTGATCCTCTGTCTGTTCTAATTATCTATGTCCTGTTTCAGTCAATAATTATCATCCTGATCCTCTGTCCATTCTAATTATCTATGTCATGTTTCAGTCAATTACTATCATCCTGATCCTCTGTGTATTCTAAGTATCTATGTCCCGTTTCAGTCAATTACTATCATCCTGACTCTGTGTCTATTCTAATTATCTATGTCCTTTTTCAGTCAATTACTATCATCCTGACTCTCTGTCCATTCTGATTATCTATGTCCTGTTTCAGTCAATTACTATCATCCTGATCCTCTGTCGACTCTAATTATCTATGTCCTGTTTCAGTCAATTACTATCATCCTGATCCTCTGTCTATTCTAATTATCTATGTCCTGTTTCAGTCAATTACTATCATCCTGATCCTCTGTCCATTCTAATTATCTATGTCCTGTTTCAGTCAATTACTATCATCCTGATCCTCTGTCTATTCTAAATATCTATGTCCAGTTTCAGTCAATTACTATGACCCTGATCCTCTGTCTACTCTAATTATCTATGACCTGTTTCAGACAATTAATATCATCCTGATCCTCAGTCCATTCTAATTATCTATGTCCTGTTTCAGTCAATTACTATCATCCTGATCCTCTGTCCATTCTAATTATCTATGTCCTGTTTCAGTCAATTACTATCATCCTGATCCTCTGTCCATTCTAATTATCTGTGTCCTGTTTCAGTCAATTACTATCATCCTGATCCTCTGCCTATTCCAATTATCGATGTCCTGTTTCAGTCAATTACTATCATCCTGATCCTCTGTCCATTCTAATTATCTATGTCCTGTTTCAGTCAATTACTATCATCCTGATCCTCTGTCCGTTCTAATTATCTATGTCCTGTTTCAGTCAATTACTATCATCCTGGCCCTCTGTCCATTCTAATTATCTATGTCCTGTTTCAGTCAATTACTATCATCATGATCCTCTCTCCATTCTAATTATCTATGTCCTGTTTCAGTCAATTACTATCATCCTGATCCTCTGTCCATTCTAATTATCTATGTCCTGTTTCAGTCAATTACTATCATCCTGATCCTCTGTCTATTCTAAATATCTATGTCCAGTTTCAGTCAATTACTATGACCCTGATCCTCTGTCTACTCTAATTATCTATGTCCTGTTTCAGTCAATTACTATCATCCTGATCCTCTGACCATTCTAATTATCTATGTCCTGTTTCAGTCAATTACTATCATCCTGGCCCTCTGTCCATTCTAATTATCTATGTCCTGTTTCAGTCAATTACTATCATCATGATCCTCTCTCCATTCTAATTATCTATGCCCTGTTTCAGTCAATTACTATCATCCTGATCCTCTGTCCATTCTAATTATCTATGTCCTGTTTCAGTCAATTACTATCATCCTGATCCTCAGACCATTCTAATTATCTATGTCCTGTTTCAGTCAATTACTATCATCCTGATCCTCTGTCGACTCCAATTATCTATGTCCTGTTTCAGTCAATTACTATCATCCTGATCCTCTGTCTATTCTAATTATCTATGTCCTGTTTCAGTCAATTACTATCATCCTGATCCTCTGTCCATTCTAATTATCTATGTCCTGTTTCAGTCAATTACTATCATCCTGATCCTCTGTCTATTCTAAATACCTATGTCCAGTTTCAGTCAATTACTATGACCCTGATCCTCTGTCTACTCTAATTATCTATGACCTGTTTCAGACAATTAATATCATCCTGATCCTCAGTCTATTCTAATTATCTATGTCCTGTTTCAGTCAATTACTATCATCCTGATCCTCTGCCTATTCTAATTATCGATGTCCTGTTTCAGTCAATTACTATCATCCTGATCCTCTGTCCATTCTAATTATCTATGTCCTGTTTCAGTCAATTACTATCATCCTGATCCTCTGTCCATTCTAATTATCTATGTCCTGTTTCAGTCAATTACTATCATCCTGGCCCTCTGTCCATTCTAATTATCTATGTCCTGTTTCAGTCAATTACTATCATCATGATCCTCTCTCCATTCTAATTATTTATGCCCTGCTGCAGTCAATTACTATCATCCTGATCCTCTGTCCATTCTAATTATCTCTGTCCCGTTTCAGTCAATTACGATCATCCTGATCCTCTGTCCATTCTAATCATCTATGTCCTGTTTCAGTCACTTACTATCAGCCTGATCCTCTGTCCATTCTAATTATCTATGTCCTGTTTCAGTCAATTACGATCATCCTGATCCTCTGTCCATTCTAATCATCTATGTCCTGTTTCAGTCACTTACTATCAGCCTGATCCTCTGTCCATTCTAATTATCTATGTCCTGTTTCAGTCAATTACTATCATCCTGATCCTCTTTCCATTCTAATTATCTATGTCCTGTTTCAGTCAATTACTATCAGCCTGATCCTCTGTCCATTCTAATTATCTATGTCCTGTTTCAGTCAATTACTATCATCCTGATCCTCTGTCTATTCTAATTATCTATGTCCTGTTTCAGTCAATTACTATCATCCTGATCCTCTGAACACTCTAATTATCTATGTCATGTTTCAGTCAATTACTATCATCCTGATCCTCTGTGTATTCTAAGTATCTATGTCCTGTTTCAGTCAATTACTATCATCCTGATCCTCTGTCCATTCTAATTATCTATGTCCTGTTTCAGTCAATTACTATCATCCTGGCCCTCTGTCCATTCTAATTATCTATGTCCTGTTTCAGTCAATTACTATCATCATGATCCTCTCTCCATTCTAATTATCTATGTCCTGTTTCAGTCAATTACTATCATCCTGATCCTCTGTCCATTCTAATTATCTATGTCCTGTTTCAGTCAATTACTATCATCCTGATCCTCTGTCTATTCTAAATATCTATGTCCAGTTTCAGTCAATTACTATCATCCTGATCCTCTGTCTACTCTAATTATCTATGTCCTGTTTCAGTCAATTACTATCATCCTGATCCTCTGACCATTCTAATTATCTATGTCCTGTTTCAGTCAATTACTATCATCCTAGCCCTCTGTCCATTCTAATTATCTATGTCCTGTTTCAGTCAATTACTATCATCATGATCCTCTCTCCATTCTAATTATCTATGCCCTGTTTCAGTCAATTACTATCATCCTGATCCTCTGTCCATTCTAATTATCTATGTCCTGTTTCAGTCAATTACTATCATCCTGATCCTCAGTCCATTCTAATTATCTATGTCCTGTTTCAGTCAATTACTATCATCCTGATCCTCTGTCGACTCCAATTATCTATGTCCTGTTTCAGTCAATTACTATCATCCTGATCCTCTGTCTATTCTAATTATCTATGTCCTGTTTCAGTCAATTACTATCATCCTGATCCTCTGTCCATTCTAATTATCTATGTCCTATTTCAGTCAATTACGATCATCCTGATCCTCTGTCTATTCTAAATATCTATGTCCAGTTTCAGTCAATTACTAAGACCCTGATCCTCTGTCTACTCTAATTATCTATGACCTGTTTCAGACAATTAATATCATCCTGATCCTCAGTCCATTCTAATTATCTATGTCATGTTTCAGTCAATTACTATCATCCTGATCCTCTGCCTATTCTAATTATCGATGTCCTGTTTCAGTCAATTACTATCATCCTGTTCCTCTGTCCATTCTAATTATCTATGTCCTGTTTCAGTCAATTACTATCATCCTGATCCTCTGTCCATTCTAATTATCTATGTCCTGTTTCAGTCAATTACTATCATCCTGGCCCTCTGTCCATTCTAATTACCTATGTCCTGTTTCAGTCAATTACTATCATCATGATCCTCTCTCCATTCTAATTATCTATGCCCTGTTTCAGTCAATTACTATCATCCTGATCCTCTGTCCATTCTAATTACCTCTGTCCCGTTTCAGTCAATTACGATCATCCTGATCCTCTGTCCATTCTAATCATCTATGTCCTGTTTCAGTCACTTACTATCAGCCTGATCCTCTGTCCATTCTAATTATCTATGTCCTGTTTCAGTCAATTACGATCATCCTGATCCTCTGTCCATTCTAATCATCTATGTCCTGTTTCAGTCACTTACTGTCAGCCTGATCCTCTGTCCATTCTAATTGTCTATGTCCTGTTTCAGTCAATTACTATCATCCTGATCCTCTTTCCATTCTAATTATCTATGTCCAGTTTCAGTCAATTACTGTCAGCCTGATCCTCTGTCCATTCTAATTATCTATGTCCTGTTTCAGTCAATTACTATCATCCTGATCCTCTGTCTATTCTAATTATCTATGTCCTGTTTCAGTCAATTACTATCATCCTGATCCTCTGAACATTCTAATTATCTATGTCCTGTTTCAGTCAATTAGTATCATCCTGATCCTCTGTCTATTCTAATTATCTATGTCCTGTTTCAGTCAATTACTATCATCCTGATCCTCTGAACATTCTAATGATCTATGTCCTGTTTCAGTCAATTAGTATCATCCTGATCCTCTGTCTATTCTAATTATCTGTGTCCTGTTTCAGTCAATTACTATCAACATGATCCTCTGAACATTCTAATTATCTATGTCATGTTTCAGTCAATTACTATCATCCTGATCCTCTGTGTATTCTAAGTATCTATGTCCCGTTTCAGTCAATTACTATCATCCTGACTCTCTGTCTATTCTAATTATCTATGTCCTTTTTCAGTCAATTACTATCATCCTGACTCTCTATCCATTCTGATTATCTATGTCCTGTTTCAGTCAATTACTATCATCCTGATCCTCTGTCGACTCTAATTATCTATGTCCTGTTTCAGTCAATTACTATCATCCTGATCCTCTGTCTATTCTAATTATCTATGTCCTGTTTCAGTCAATTACTATCATCCTGATCCTCTGTCCATTCTAATTATCTCTGTCCTGTTTCAGTCAATTACTATCATCCTGATCCTCTGTCTATTCTAAATATCTATGTCCAGTTTCAGTCAATTACGATGATCCTGATCCTCTGTCTACTCTAATTATCTATGACCTTTTTCAGTCAATTAATATCATCCTGATCCTCAGTCCATTCTAATTATCTATGTCCTGTTTCAGTCAATTACTATCATCCTGATCCTCTGCCTATTCTAATTATCGATGTCCTGTTTCAGTCAATTACTATCATCCTGATCCTCTGTCCATTCTAATTATCTATGTCCTGTTTCAGTCAATTACTATCATCCTGATCCTCTGTCCATTCTAATTATCTATGTCCTGTTTCAGTCAATTACTATCATCCTGATCCTCTGACCATTGTAATTATCTATGTCCTGTTTCAGTCAATTACTATCATCCTGGCCCTCTGTCCATTCTAATTATCTATGTCCTGTTTCAGTCAATTACTATCATCATGATCCTCTCTCCATTCTAATTATCTATGCCCTGTTTCAGTCAATTACTATCATCCTGATCCTCTGTCCATTCTAATTATCTATGTCCTGTTTCAGTCAATTACTATCATCCTGATCCTCAGTCCATTCTAATTATCTATGTCCTGTTTCAGTCAATTACTATCATCCTGATCCTCTGTCGACTCCAATTATCTATGTCCTGTTTCAGTCAATTACTATCATCCTGATCCTCTGTCTATTCTAATTATCTATGTCCTGTTTCAGTCAATTACTATCATCCTGACTCTCTGTCTATTCTAATTATCTATGCCCTGTTTCAGTCAATTACTATCATCCTGATCCTCTGTCTGTTCTAATTATCTATGTCCTGTTTCAGTCAATAATTATCATCCTGATCCTCTGTCCATTCTAATTATCTATGTCATGTTTCAGTCAATTACTATCATCCTGATCCTCTGTGTATTCTAAGTATCTATGTCCCGTTTCAGTCAATTACTATCATCCTGACTCTGTGTCTATTCTAATTATCTATGTCCTTTTTCAGTCAATTACTATCATCCTGACTCTCTGTCCATTCTGATTATCTATGTCCTGTTTCAGTCAATTACTATCATCCTGATCCTCTGTCGACTCTAATTATCTATGTCCTGTTTCAGTCAATTACTATCATCCTGATCCTCTGTCTATTCTAATTATCTATGTCCTGTTTCAGTCAATTACTATCATCCTGATCCTCTGTCCATTCTAATTATCTATGTCCTGTTTCAGTCAATTACTATCATCCTGATCCTCTGTCTATTCTAAATATCTATGTCCAGTTTCAGTCAATTACTATGACCCTGATCCTCTGTCTACTCTAATTATCTATGACCTGTTTCAGACAATTAATATCATCCTGATCCTCAGTCCATTCTAATTATCTATGTCCTGTTTCAGTCAATTACTATCATCCTGATCCTCTGTCCATTCTAATTATCTATGTCCTGTTTCAGTCAATTACTATCATCCTGATCCTCTGTCCATTCTAATTATCTGTGTCCTGTTTCAGTCAATTACTATCATCCTGATCCTCTGCCTATTCCAATTATCGATGTCCTGTTTCAGTCAATTACTATCATCCTGATCCTCTGTCCATTCTAATTATCTATGTCCTGTTTCAGTCAATTACTATCATCCTGATCCTCTGTCCGTTCTAATTATCTATGTCCTGTTTCAGTCAATTACTATCATCCTGGCCCTCTGTCCATTCTAATTATCTATGTCCTGTTTCAGTCAATTACTATCATCATGATCCTCTCTCCATTCTAATTATCTATGTCCTGTTTCAGTCAATTACTATCATCCTGATCCTCTGTCCATTCTAATTATCTATGTCCTGTTTCAGTCAATTACTATCATCCTGATCCTCTGTCTATTCTAAATATCTATGTCCAGTTTCAGTCAATTACTATGACCCTGATCCTCTGTCTACTCTAATTATCTATGTCCTGTTTCAGTCAATTACTATCATCCTGATCCTCTGACCATTCTAATTATCTATGTCCTGTTTCAGTCAATTACTATCATCCTGGCCCTCTGTCCATTCTAATTATCTATGTCCTGTTTCAGTCAATTACTATCATCATGATCCTCTCTCCATTCTAATTATCTATGCCCTGTTTCAGTCAATTACTATCATCCTGATCCTCTGTCCATTCTAATTATCTATGTCCTGTTTCAGTCAATTACTATCATCCTGATCCTCAGACCATTCTAATTATCTATGTCCTGTTTCAGTCAATTACTATCATCCTGATCCTCTGTCGACTCCAATTATCTATGTCCTGTTTCAGTCAATTACTATCATCCTGATCCTCTGTCTATTCTAATTATCTATGTCCTGTTTCAGTCAATTACTATCATCCTGATCCTCTGTCCATTCTAATTATCTATGTCCTGTTTCAGTCAATTACTATCATCCTGATCCTCTGTCTATTCTAAATACCTATGTCCAGTTTCAGTCAATTACTATGACCCTGATCCTCTGTCTACTCTAATTATCTATGACCTGTTTCAGACAATTAATATCATCCTGATCCTCAGTCTATTCTAATTATCTATGTCCTGTTTCAGTCAATTACTATCATCCTGATCCTCTGCCTATTCTAATTATCGATGTCCTGTTTCAGTCAATTACTATCATCCTGATCCTCTGTCCATTCTAATTATCTATGTCCTGTTTCAGTCAATTACTATCATCCTGGCCCTCTGTCCATTCTAATTATCTATGTCCTGTTTCAGTCAATTACTATCATCATGATCCTCTCTCCATTCTAATTATTTATGCCCTGCTGCAGTCAATTACTATCATCCTGATCCTCTGTCCATTCTAATTATCTCTGTCCCGTTTCAGTCAATTACGATCATCCTGATCCTCTGTCCATTCTAATCATCTATGTCCTGTTTCAGTCACTTACTATCAGCCTGATCCTCTGTCCATTCTAATTATCTATGTCCTGTTTCAGTCAATTACGATCATCCTGATCCTCTGTCCATTCTAATCATCTATGTCCTGTTTCAGTCACTTACTATCAGCCTGATCCTCTGTCCATTCTAATTATCTATGTCCTGTTTCAGTCAATTACTATCATCCTGATCCTCTTTCCATTCTAATTATCTATGTCCTGTTTCAGTCAATTACTATCAGCCTGATCCTCTGTCCATTCTAATTATCTATGTCCTGTTTCAGTCAATTACTATCATCCTGATCCTCTGTCTATTCTAATTATCTATGTCCTGTTTCAGTCAATTACTATCATCCTGATCCTCTGAACATTCTAATTATCTATGTCATGTTTCAGTCAATTACTATCATCCTGATCCTCTGTGTATTCTAAGTATCTATGTCCTGTTTCAGTCAATTACTATCATCCTGATCCTCTGACCATTCTAATTATCTATGTCCTGTTTCAGTCAATTACTATCATCCTGGCCCTCTGTCCATTCTAATTATCTATGTCATGTTTCAGTCAATTACTATCATCATGATCCTCTCTCCATTCTAATTATCTATGCCCTGTTTCAGTCAATTACTATCATCCTGATCCTCTGTCCATTCTAATTATCTATGTCCTGTTTCAGTCAATTACTATCATCCTGATCCTCAGTCCATTCTAATTATCTATGTCCTGTTTCAGTCAATTACTATCATCCTGATCCTCTGTCGACTCCAATTATCTATGTCCTGTTTCAGTCAATTACTATCATCCTGATCCTCTGTCTATTCTAATTATCTATGTCCTGTTTCAGTCAATTACTATCATCCTGACTCTCTATCTATTCTAATTATCTATGCCCTGTTTCAGTCAATTACTATCATCCTGATCCTCTGTCTGTTCTAATTATCTATGTCCTGTTTCAGTCAATAATTATCATCCTGATCCTCTGTCCATTCTAATTATCTATGTCATGTTTCAGTCAATTACTATCATCCTGATCCTCTGTGTGTTCTAAGTATCTATGTCCCGTTTCAGTCAATTACTATCATCCTGACTCTGTGTCTATTCTAATTATCTATGTCCTTTTTCAGTCAATTACTATCATCCTGACTCTCTGTCCATTCTGATTATCTATGTCCTGTTTCAGTCAATTACTATCATCCTGATCCTCTGTCGACTCTAATTATCTATGTCCTGTTTCAGTCAATTACTATCATCCTGATCCTCTGTCCATTCTAATTATCTATGTCCTGTTTCAGTCAATTACTATCATCCTGATCCTCTGTCTATTCTAAATATCTATGTCCAGTTTCAGTCAATTACTATGACCCTGATCCTCTGTCTACTCTAATTATCTATGACCTGTTTCAGACAATTAATATCATCCTGATCCTCAGTCCATTCTAATTATCTATGTCCTGTTTCAGTCAATTACTATCATCCTGATCCTCTGCCTATTCTAATTATCAATGTCCTGTTTCAGTCAATTACTATCATCCTGATCCTCTGTCCATTCTAATTATCTATGTCCTGTTTCAGTCAATTACTATCATCCTGATCCTCTGTCCATTCTAATTATCTATGTCCTGTTTCAGTCAATTACTATCATCCTGGCCCTCTGTCCATTCTAATTATCTATGTCCTGTTTCAGTCAATTACTATCATCATGATCCTCTCTCCATTCTAATTATCTATGTCCTGTTTCAGTCAATTACTATCATCCTGATCCTCTGTCCATTCTAATTATCTATGTCCTGTTTCAGTCAATTACTATCATCCTGATCCTCTGTCTATTCTAAATATCTATGTCCAGTTTCAGTCAATTACTATGACCCTGATCCTCTGTCTACTCTAATTATCTATGTCCTGCTTCAGTCAATTACTATCATCCTGATCCTCTGACCATTCTAATTATCTATGTCCTGTTTCAGTCAATTACTATCATCCTGGCCCTCTGTCCATTCTAATTATCTATGTCCTGTTTCAGTCAATTACTATCATCATGATCCTCTCTCCATTCTAATTATCTATGTCCTGTTTCAGTCAATTACTATCATCCTGATCCTCAGTCCATTCTAATTATCTATGTCCTGTTTCAGTCAATTACTATCATCCTGATCCTCTGTCGACTCCAATTATCTATGTCCTGTTTCAGTCAATTACTATCATCCTGATCCTCTGTCTATTCTAATCATCTATATCCTGTTTCAGTCAATTACTATCATCCTGATCCTCTGTCCATTCTAATTATCTATGTCCTGTTTCAGTCAATTACTATCATCCTGATCCTCTGTCAATTCTAAATACCTATGTCCAGTTTCAGTCAATTACTATGACCCTGATCCTCTGTCTACTCTAATTATCTATGACCTGTTTCAGACAATTAATATCATCCTGATCCTCAGTCTATTCTAATTATCTATGTCCTGTTTCAGTCAATTACTATCATCCTGATCCTCTGCCTATTCTAATTATCGATGTCCTGTTTCAGTCAATTACTATCATCCTGATCCTCTGTCCATTCTAATTATCTATGTCCTGTTTCAGTCAATTACTATCATCCTGATCCTCTGTCCATTCTAATTATCTATGTCCTGTTTCAGTCAATTACTATCATCCTGGCCCTCTGTCCATTCTAATTATCTATGTCCTGTTTCAGTCAATTACTATCATCATGATCCTCTCTCCATTCTAATTATCTATGCCCTGTTTCAGTGAATTACTATCATCCTGATCCTCTGTCCATTCTAATTATCTCTGTCCCGTTTCAGTCAATTACGATCATCCTGATCCTCTGTCCATTCTAATCATCTATGTCCTGTTTCAGTCACTTACTATCAGCCTGATCCTCTGTCCATTCTAATTATCTATGTGCTGTTTCAGTCAATTACGATCATCCTGATCCTCTGTCCATTCTAATCATCTATGTCCTGTTTCAGTCACTTACTATCAGCCTGATCCTCTGTCCATTCTAATTATCTATGTCCTGTTTCAGTCAATTACTATCATCCTGATCCTCTTTCCATTCTAATTATCTATGTCCTGTTTCAGTCAATTACTATCAGCCTGATCCTCTGTCCATTCTAATTATCTATGTCCTGTTTCAGTCAATTACTATCATCCTGATCCTCTGTCTATTCTAATTATCTATGTCCTGTTTCAGTCAATTACTATCATCCTGATCCTCTGAACATTCTAATTATCTATGTCCTGTTTCAGTCAATTAGTATCATCCTCATCCTCTGTCTATTCTAATTATCTATGTCCTGTTTCAGTCAATTACTATCATCCTGATCCTCTGAACATTCTAATTATCTATGTCCTGTTTCAGTCAATTAGTATCATCCTGATCCTCTGTCTATTCTAATTATCTGTGTCCTGTTTCAGTCAATTACTATCAACCTGATCCTCTGAACATTCTAATTATCTATGTCATGTTTCAGTCAATTACTATCATCCTGATCCTCTGTGTATTCTAAGTATCTATGTCCCGTTTCAGTCAATTACTATCATCCTGATCCTCTGTGTATTCTAAGTATCTATGTCCCGTTTCAGTCAATTACTATCATCCTGACTCTCTGTCTATTCTAATTATCTATGTCCTTTTTCAGTCAATTACTATCATCCTGACTCTCTGTCCATTCTGATTATCTATGTCCTGTTTCAGTCAATTACTATCATCCTGATCCTCTGTCTATTTTAATTATCTATGTCCCGTTTCAGTCAATTACTATCATCCTGATCCTCTGTCTATTCTAATTATCTATGTCCTGTTTCAGTCAATTACTATCATCCTGATCCTCTGTCTATTCTAATTATCTATGTCCTGTTTCAGTCAATTACTATAATCCTGATCCTCTGTCCATTCTAATTATCTCTGTCCTGTTTCAGTCAATTACTATCATCCTGATCCTCTGTCTATTCTAAATATCTATGTCCAGTTTCTGTCAATTACTATCATCCTGATCCTCTGTGTATTCTAAGTATCTATGTCCTGTTTCAGTCAATTACTATCATCCTGATCCTCTGACCATTCTAATTATCTATGTCCTGTTTCAGTCAATTACTATCATCCTGGCCCTCTGTCCATTCTAATTATCTATGTCCTGTTTCAGTCAATTACTATCATCATGATCCTCTCTCCATTCTAATTATCTATGCCCTGCTTCAGTCAATTACTATCATCATGATCCTCTGTCCATTCTAATTATCTATGTCCTGTTTCAGTCAATTACTATCATCCTGATCCTCTGTCGACTCCAATTATCTATGTCCTGTTTCAGTCAATTACTATCATCCTGATCCTCTGTCTATTCTAATTATCTATGTCCTGTTTCAGTCAATTACTATCATCCTGATCCTCTGTCCATTCTAATTATCTATGTCCTGTTTCACTCAATTACTATCATCCTGATCCTCTGTCCATTCTAATTATCGATGTCCTGTTTCAGTCAATTACTATCATCCTGGCCCTCTGTCCATTCTAATTATCTATGTCCTGTTTCAGTCAATTACTATCATCATGATCCTCTCTCCATTCTAATTATCTATGCCCTGTTTCAGTCAATTACTATCATCCTGATCCTCTGTCCATTCTAATTATCTCTGTCCCGTTTCAGTCAATTACGATCATCCTGATCCTCTGTCCATTCTAATCATCTATGTCCTGTTTCAGTCACTTACTATCAGCCTGATCCTCTGTCCATTCTAATTATCTATGTCCTGTTTCAGTCAATTACTATCATCCTGATTCTCTGTCCATTCTAATCATCTATGTCCTGTTTCAGTCACTTACTATCAGCCTGATCCTCTGTCCATTCTAATTATCTATGTCCTGTTTCAGTCAATTACTATCATCCTGATCCTCTTTCCATTCTAATTATCTATGTCCTGTTTCAGACAATTACTATCAGCCTGATCCTCTGTCCATTCTAATTATCTATGTCCTGTTTCAGTCAATTACTATCATCCTGATCCTCTGTCTATTCTAATTATCTATGTCCTGTTTCAGTCAATTACTATCATCCTGATCCTCTGAACATTCTAATTATCTATGTCCTGTTTCAGTCAATTAGTATCATCCTGATCCTCTGTCTATTCTAATTATCTATGTCCTGTTTCAGTCAATTACTATCATCCTGATCCTCTGAACATTCTAATTATCTATGTCCTGTTTCAGTCAATTACTATCATCCTGATCCTCTGAACATTCTAATTATCTATGTCCTGTTTCAGTCAATTAGTATCATCCTGATCCTCTGTCTATTCTAATTATCTATGTCCTGTTTCAGTCAATTACTATCATCCTGATCCTCTGAACATTCTAATTATCTATGTCATGTTTCAGTCAATTACTATCATCCTGATCCTCTGTGTATTCTAAGTATCTATGTCCCGTTTCAGTCAATTACTATCATCCTGTTCCTCTGTGTATTCTAATATCTATGTCCCGTTTCAGTCAATTACTATCATCCTGACTCTCTGTCTATTCTAATTATCTATGTCCTGTTTCAGTCAATTACTATCATCCTGATCCTCTGTCGACTCTAATTATCTATGTCCTGTTTCAGTCAATTACTATCATCCTGATCCTCTGTCTATTCTAATTATCTATGTCCTGTTTCAGTCAATTACTATCATCCTGATCCTCTGTCCATTCTAATTATCTCTGTCCTGTTTCAGTCAATTACTATCATCCTGATCCTCTGTCTATTCTAAATATCTATGTCCAGCTTCAGTCAATTACTATCATCCTGATCCTCTGTGTATTCTAAGTATCTATGTCCTGTTTCAGTCAATTACTATCATCCTGATCCTCTGACCATTCTAATTATCTATGTCCTGTTTCAGTCAATTACTATCATCCTGGCCCTCTGTCCATTCTAATTATCTATGTCCTGTTTCAGTCAATTACTATCATCATGATCCTCTCTCCATTCTAATTATCTATGCCCTGTTTCAGTCAATTACTATCATCCTGATCCTCTGTCCATTCTAATTATCTATGTCCTTTTTCAGTCAATTACTATCATCCTGATCCTCAGTCCATTCTAATTATCTATGTCCTGTTTCAGTCAATTACTATCATCCTGATCCTCTGTCGACTCCAATTATCTATGTCCTGTTTCAGTCAATTACTATCATCCTGATCCTCTGTCTATTCTAATTATCTATGTCCTGTTTCAGTCAATTACTATCATCCTGACTCTCTGTCTATTCTAATTATCTATGCCCTGTTTCAGTCAATTACTATCATCCTGATCCTCTGTCTGTTCTACTTATCTATGTCCTGTTTCAGTCAATAATTATCATCCTGATCCTCTGTCCATTCTAATTATCTATGTCCTGTTTCAGTCAATTAATATCATCCTGATCCTCTGTCTATTCTAATTATCTATGTCCTGTTTCAGTCAATAATTATCATCCTGATCCTCTGTCCATTCTAATTATCTATGTCCTGTTTCAGTCAATTACTATCATCCTGATCCTCTGTCCATTCTAATTATCTATGTCATGTTTCAGTCAATTACTATCATCCTGATCCTCTGTGTATTCTAAGTATCTATGTCCCGTTTCAGTCAATTACTATCATCCTGACTCTGTGTCTATTCTAATTATCTATGTCCTTTTTCAGTCAATTACTATCATCCTGACTCTCTGTCCATTCTGATTATCTATGTCCTGTTTCAGTCAATTACTATCATCCTGATCCTCTGTCGACTCTAATTATCTATGTCCTGTTTCAGTCAATTACTATCATCCTAATCCTCTGTCTATTCTAATTATCTATGTCCTGTTTCAGTCAATTACGATCATCCTGATCCTCTGTCCATTCTAATTACATATGTCCTGTTTCAGTCAATTACTATCATCCTGATCCTCTGTCTATTCTAAATATCTATGTCCAGTTTCAGTCAATTAATATGACCCTGATCCTCTGTCTACTCTAATTATCTATGACCTGTTTCAGACAATTAATATCATCCTGATCCTCAGTCCATTCTAATTATCTATGTCATGTTTCAGTCAATTACTATCATCCTGATCCTCTGCCTATTCTAATTATCGATGTCCTGTTTCAGTCAATTACTATCATCCTGATCATCTGTCCATTCTAATTATCTATGTCCTGTTTCAGTCAATTACTATCATCCTGATCCTCTGTCCATTCTAATTATCAATGTCCTGTTTCAGTCAATTACTATCATCCTGGCCCTCTGTCCATTCTAATTATCTATGTCCTGTTTCAGTCAATTACTATCATCATGATCCTCTCTCCATTCTAATTATCTATGTCCTGTTTCAGTCAATTACTATCATCCTGATCCTCTGTCCATTCTAATTATCTATGTCCTGTTTCAGTCAATTACTATCATCCTGATCCTCTGTCTATTCTAAATATCTATGTCCAGTTTCAGTCAATTACTATGACCCTGATCCTCTGTCTACTCTAATTATCTATGTCCTGTTTCAGTCAATTACTATCATCCTGATCCTCTGACCATTCTAATTATCGATGTCCTGTTTCAGTCAATTACTATCATCCTGGCCCTCTGTCCATTCTAATTATCTATGCCCTGTTTCAGTCAATTACTATCATCCTGATCCTCCGTCCATTCTAATTATCTATGTCCTGTTTCAGTCAATTACTATCATCCTGATCCTCAGTCCATTCTAATTATCTATGTCCTGTTTCAGTCAATTGCTATCATCCTGATCCTCTGTCGACTCCAATTATCTATGTCCTGTTTCAGTCAATTACTATCATCCTGATCCTCTGTCTATTCTAATTATCTATGTCCTGTTTCAGTCAATTACTATCATCCTGATCCTCTGTCCATTCTAATTATCTATGTCCTGTTTCAGTCAATTACTATCATCCTGATCCTCTGTCTATTCTAAATACCTATGTCCAGTTTCAGTCAATTACTATGACCCTGATCCTCTGTCTACTCTAATTATCTATGACCTGTTTCAGACAATTAATATCATCCTGATCCTCAGTCTATTCTAATTATCTATGTCCTGTTTCAGTCAATTACTATCATCCTGATCCTCTGCCTATTCTAATTATCGATGTCCTGTTTCAGTCAATTACTATCATCCTGATCCTCTGTCCATTCTAATTATCTATGTCCTGTTTCAGTCAATTACTATCATCCTGATCCTCTGTCCATTCTAATTATCTATGTCCTGTTTCAGTCAATTACTATCATCCTGGCCCTCTGTCCATTCTAATTATCTATGTCCTGTTTCAGTCAATTACTATCATCATGATCCTCTCTCCATTCTAATTATCTATGCCCTGTTTCAGTCAATTACTATCATCCTGATCCTCTGTCCATTCTAATTATCTCTGTCCCGTTTCAGTCACTTACTATCAGCCTGATCCTCTGTCCATTCTAATTATCTATGTCCTGTTTCAGTCAATTACGATCATCCTGATCCTTTGTCCATTCTAATCATCTATGTCCTGTTTCAGTCACTTACTATCAGCCTGATCCTCTGTCCATTCTAATTATCTATGTCCTGTTTCAGTCAATTACTATCATCCTGATCCTCTTTCCATTCTAATTATCTATGTCCTGTTTCAGTCAATTACTATCAGCCTTATCCTCTGTCCATTCTAATTATCTATGTCCTGTTTCAGTCAATTACTATCATCCTGATCCTCTGTCTATTCTAATTATCTATGTCCTGTTTCAGTCAATTACTATCATCCTGATCCTCTGAACATTCTAATTATCTATGTCCTGTTTCAGTCAATTAGTATCATCCTGATCCTCTGTCTATTCTAATTATCTATGTCCTGTTTCAGTCAATTACTGTCATCCTGATCCTCTGAACATTCTAATTATCTATGTCCTGTTTCAGTCAATTAGTATCATCCTGATCCTCTGTCTATTCTAACTATCTGTGTCCTGTTTCAGTCAATTACTATCAACCTGATCCTCTGAACATTCTAATTATCTATGTCATGTTTCAGTCAATTACTATCATCCTGATCCTCTGCCTATTCTAATTATCGATGTCCTGTTTCAGTCAATTACTATCATCCTGATCCTCTGTCCATTCTAATTATCTATGTCCTGTTTCAGTCAATTACTATCATCCTGATCCTCTGTCCATTCTAATTATCTTTGTCCTGTTTCGGTCAATTACTATCATCCTGGCCCTCTGTCCATTCTAATTATCTATGTCCTGTTTCAGTCAATTACTATCATCATGATCCTCTCTCCATTCTAATTATCTATGTGCTGTTTCAGTCAATTACTATCATCCTGATCCTCTGTCCATTCTAATTATCTATGTCCTGTTTCAGTCAATTACTATCATCCTGATCCTCTGTCTATTCTAAATATCTATGTCCAGTTTCAGTCAATTACTATGACCCTGATCCTCTGTCTACTCTAATTATCTATGTCCTGTTTCAGTCAATTACTATCATCCTGATCCTCTGACCATTCTAATTATCGATGTCCTGTTTCAGTCAATTACTATCATCCTGGCCCTCTGTCCATTCTAATTATCTATGTCCTGTTTCAGTCAATTACTATCATCATGACCCTCTCTCCATTCTAATTATCTATGCCCTGTTTCAGTCAATTACTATCATCCTGATCCTCTGTCGACTCCAATTATCTATGTCCTGTTTCAGTCAATTACTATCATCCTGATCCTCTGTCTATTCTAATTATCTATGTCCTGTTTCAGTCAATTACTATCATCCTGATCCTCTGTCCATTCTAATTATCTATGTCCTGTTTCAGTCAATTACTATCATCCTGATCCTCTGTCCATTCTAAATACCTATGTCCAGTTTCAGTCAATTACTATGACCCTGATCCTCTGTCTACTCTAATTATCTATGACCTGTTTCAGACAATTAATATCATCCTGATCCTCAGTCTATTCTAATTATCTATGTCCTGTTTCAGTCAATTACTATCATCCTGATCCTCTGCCTATTCTAATTATCGATGTCCTGTTTCAGTCAATTACTATCATCCTGATCCTCTGTCCATTCTAATTATCTATGTCCTGTTTCAGTCAATTACTATCATCCTGATCCTCTGTCCATTCTAATTATCTATGTCCTGTTTCAGTCAATTACTATCATCCTGGCCCTCTGTCCATTCTAATTATCTATGTCCTGTTTCAGTCAATTACTATCATCATGATCCTCTCTCCATTCTAATTATCTATGCCCTGTTTCAGTCAATTACTATCATCCTGATCCTCTGTCCATTCTAATTATCTCTGTCCCGTTTCAGTCAATTACGATCATCCTGATCCTCTGTCCATTCTAATCATCTATGTCCTGTTTCAGTCACTTACTATCAGCCTGATCCTCTGTCCATTCTAATTATCTATGTCCTGTTTCAGTCAATTACGATCATCCTGATCCTCTGTCCATTCTAATCATCTATGTCCTGTTTCAGTCACTTACTATCAGCCTGATCCTCTGTCCATTCTAATTATCTATGTCCTGTTTCAGTCAATTACTATCATCCTGATCCTCTTTCCATTCTAATTATCTATGTCCTGTTTCAGTCAATTACTATCATCCTGATCCTCTGAACATTCTAATTATCTATGTCCTGTTTCAGTCAATTAGTATCATCCTGATCCTCTGTCTATTCTAATTATCTATGTCCTGTTTCAGTCAATTACTATCATCCTGATCCTCTGAACATTCTAATTATCTATGTCCTGTTTCAGTCAATTAGTATCATCCTGATCCTCTGTCTATTCTAATTATCTGTGTCCTGTTTCAGTCAATTACTATCAACCTGATCCTCTGAACATTCTAATTATCTATGTCATGTTTCAGTCAATTACTATCATCCTGATCCTCTGTCTATTCTAATTATCTATGTCCTGTTTCAGTCAATTAGTATCATCCAGATCCTCTGTCTATTCTAATTATCTATGTCCTGTTTCAGTCAATTACTATCATCCTGATCCTCTGTCCATTCTAATTATCTCTGTCCTGTTTCAGTCAATTACTATCATCCTGATCCTCTGTCTATTCTAAATATCTATGTCCAGTTTCAGTCAATTACTATGATCCTGATCCTCTGTCTACTCTAATTATCTATGACCTTTTTCAGTCAATTAATATCATCCTGATCCTCAGTCCATTCTAATTATCTATGTCCTGTTTCAGTCAATTACAATCATCCTGATCCTCTGTCCATTCTAATTATCTATGTCCTGTTTCAGTCAATTACTATCATCCTGATCCTCTGTCCATTCTAATTATCTATGTCCTGTTTCAGTCAATTACTATCATCCTGATCCTCTGACCATTCTAATTATCTATGTCCTGTTTCAGTCAATTACTATCATCCTGGCCCTCTGTCCATTCTAATTATCTATGTCCTGTTTCAGTCAATTACTATCATCATGATCCTCTCTCCATTCTAATTATCTATGCCCTGTTTCAGTCAATTACTATCATCGTGATCCTCTGTCCATTCTAATTATCTATGTCCTGTTTCAGTCAATTACTATCATCCTGATCCTCTGTCCATTCTAATTATCTATGTCCTGTTTCAGTCAATTACTATCATCCTGATCCTCTGTCGACTCCAATTATCTATGTCCTGTTTCAGTCAATTACTATCATCCTGATCCTCTGTCTATTCTAATTATCTATGTCCTGTTTCAGTCAATTACTATCATCCTGATCCTCTGTCTGTTCTAATTATCTATGTCCTGTTTCAGTCAATTATTATCATCCTGATCCTCTGTCCATTCTAATTATCTATGTCATGTTTCAGTCAATTACTATCATCCTGATCTTCTGTGTATTCTAAGTATCTATGTCCCGTTTCAGTCAATTACTATCATCCTGACTCTCTGTCTATTCTAATTATCTATGTCCTTTTTCAGTCAATTACTATCATCCTGACTCTCTGTCCATTCTGATTATCTATGTCCTGTTTCAGTCAATTACTATCATCCAGATCCTCTGTCGACTCTAATTATCTATATCCTGTTTCAGTCAATTACTATCATCCTGATCCTCTGTCTATTCTAATTATCTATGTCCTGTTTCAGTCAATTACTATCATCCTGATCCTCTCTCCATTCTAATTATCTATGTCCTGTTTCAGTCAATTACTATCATCCTGATCCTCTGTCTATTCTAAATATCTATGTCCAGTTTCAGTCAATTACTATGACCCTGATCCTCTGTCTACTCTAATTATCTATGACCTGTTTCAGACAATTAATATCATCCTGATCCTCAGTCCATTCTAATTATCTATGTCCTGTTTCAGTCAATTACTATCAGCCTGATCCTCTGTCCATTCTAATTATCTATGTCCTGTTTCAGTCAATTACTATCATCATGATCCTCTGTCTATTCTAATTATCTATGTCCTGTTTCAGTCAATTACTATCATCCTGACTCTCTGTCTATTCTAATTATCTATGCCCTGTTTCAGTCAATTACTATCATCCTGATCCTCTGTCTGTTCTAATTATCTATGTCCTGTTTCAGTCAATTATTATCATCCTGATCCTCTGTCCATTCTAATTATCTATGTCATGTTTCAGTCAATTACTATCATCCTGATCTTCTGTGTATTCTAAGTATCTATGTCCCGTTTCAGTCAATTACTATCATCCTGACTCTCTGTCTATTCTAATTATCTATGTCCTTTTTCAGTCAATTACTATCATCCTGACTCTCTGTCCATTCTGATTATCTATGTCCTGTTTCAGTCAATTACTATCATCCAGATCCTCTGTCGACTCTAATTATCTATATCCTGTTTCAGTCAATTACTATCATCCTGATCCTCTGTCTATTCTAATTATCTATGTCCTGTTTCAGTCAATTACTATCATCCTGATCCTCTCTCCATTCTAATTATCTATGTCCTGTTTCAGTCAATTACTATCATCCTGATCCTCTGTCTATTCTAAATATCTATGTCCAGTTTCAGTCAATTACTATGACCCTGATCCTCTGTCTACTCTAATTATCTATGACCTGTTTCAGACAATTAATATCATCCTGATCCTCAGTCCATTCTAATTATCTATGTCCTGTTTCAGTCAATTACTATCAGCCTGATCCTCTGTCCATTCTAATTATCTATGTCCTGTTTCAGTCAATTACTATCATCATGATCCTCTGTCTATTCTAATTATCTATGTCCTGTTTCAGTCAATTACTATCATCCTGATCCTCTGTCCATTCTAATTATCTATGTCCTGTTTCAGTCAATTACTATCATCCTGATCCTCTGTCTATTCTAAATATCTATGTCCAGTTTCAGTCAATTACTATGACCCTGATCCTCTGTCTACTCTAATTATCTATGACCTGTTTCAGACAATTAATATCATCCTGATCCTCAGTCCATTCTAATTATCTATGTCCTGTTTCAGTCAATTACTATCAGCCTGATCCTCTGTCCATTCTAATTATCTATGTCCTGTTTCAGTCAATTACTATCATCATGATCCTCTGTCTATTCTAATTATCTATGTCCTGTTTCAGTCAATTACTATCATCCTGATCCTCTGAACATTCTAATTATCTATGTCCTGTTTCAGTCAATTAGTATCATCCTGATCCTCTGTCTATTCTAATTATCTATGTCATGTTTCAGTCAATTACTATCATCCTGATCCTCTGAACATTCTAATTATCTATGTCCTGTTTCAGTCAATTAGTATCATCCTGATCCTCTGTCTATTCTAATTATCTGTGTCCTGTTTCAGTCAATTACTATCAACCTGATCCTCTGAACATTCTAATTATCTATGTCATGTTTCAGTCAATTACTATCATCCTGATCCTCTGTCTATTCTAATTATCTATGTCCTGTTTCAGTCAATTAGTATCATCCTGATCCTCTGTCTATTCTAATTATCTATGTCCTGTTTCAGTCAATTACTATCATCCTGATCCTCTGTCCATTCTAATTATCTCTGTCCTGTTTCAGTCAATTACTATCATCCTGATCCTCTGTCTATTCTAAATATCTATGTCCAGTTTCAGTCAATTACTATGATCCTGATCCTCTGTCTACTCTAATTATCTATGACCTTTTTCAGTCAATTAATATCATCCTGATCCTCAGTCCATTCTAATTATCTATGTCCTGTTTCAGTCAATTACAATCATCCTGATCCTCTGTCCATTCTAATTATCTATGTCCTGTTTCAGTCAATTACTATCATCCTGATCCTCTGTCCATTTTAATTATCTATGTCCTGTTTCAGTCAATTACTATCATCCTGATCCTCTGACCATTCTAATTATCTATGTCCTGTTTCAGTCAATTACTATCATCCTGGCCCTCTGTCCATTCTAATTATCTATGTCCTGTTTCAGTCAATTACTATCATCATGATCCTCTCTCCATTCTAATTATCTATGCCCTGTTTCAGTCAATTACTATCATCCTGATCCTCTGTCCATTCTAATTATCTATGTCCTGTTTCAGTCAATTACTATCATCCTGATCCTCAGTCCATTCTAATTATCTATGTCCTGTTTCAGTCAATTACTATCATCCTGATCCTCTGTCGACTCCAATTATCTATGTCCTGTTTCAGTCAATTACTATCATCCTGATCCTCTGTCTATTCTAATTATCTATGTCCTGTTTCAGTCAATTACTATCATCCTGACTCTCTGTCTATTCTAATTATCTATGCCCTGTTTCAGTCAATTACTAACATCCTGATCCTCTGTCTGTTCTAATTATCTATGTCCTGTTTCAGTCAATTATTATCATCCTGATCCTCTGTCCATTCTAATTATCTATGTCATGTTTCAGTCAATTACTATCATCCTGATCCTCTGTGTATTCTAAGTATCTATGTCCCGTTTCAGTCAATTACTATCATCCTGACTCTCTGTCTATTCTAATTATCTATGTCCTTTTTCAGTCAATTACTATCATCCTGACTCTCTGTCCATTCTGATTATCTATGTCCTGTTTCAGTCAATTACTATCATCCTGATCCTCTGTCGACTCTAATTATCTATATCCTGTTTCAGTCAATTACTATCATCCTGATCCTCTGTCTATTCTAATTATCTATGTCCTGTTTCAGTCAATTACTATCATCCTGATCCTCTGTCCATTCTAATTATCTATGTCCTGTTTCAGTCAATTACTATCATCCTGATCCTCTGTCTATTCTAAATATCTATGTCCAGTTTCAGTCAATTACTATGACCCTGATCCTCTGTCTACTCTAATTATCTATGACCTGTTTCAGACAATTACTATCATCCTGATCCTCTGCCTATTCTAATTATCGATGTCCTGTTTCAGTCAATTACTATCATCCTGATCCTCTGTCCATTCTAATTATCTATGTCCTGTTTCAGTCAATTACTATCATCCTGATCCTCTGTCCATTCTAATTAACTATTTCCTGTTTCAGTCAATTACTATCATCCTGGCCCTCTGTCCATTCTAATTATCTATGTCCTGTTTCAGTCAATTACTATCATCATGATCCTCTCTCCATTCTAATTATCTATGTCCTGTTTCAGTCAATTACTATCATCCTGATCCTCTGTCCATTCTAATTATCTATGTCCTGTTTCAGTCAATTACTATCATCCTGATCCTCTGTCTATTCTAAATATCTATGTCCAGTTTCAGTCAATTATTATGACCCTGATCCTCTGTCTACTCTAATTATCTATGTCCTGTTTCAGTCAATTAGTATCATCCTGATCCTCTGTCTATTCTAATTATCTATGTCCTGTTTCAGTCAATTACTATCATCCTGATCCTCTGTCCATTCTAATTATCTCTGTCCTGTTTCAGTCAATTACTATCATCCTGATCCTCTGTCTATTCTAAATATCTATGTCCAGTTTCAGTCAATTACTATAATCCTGATCCTCTGTCTACTCTAATTATCTATGACCTTTTTCAGTCAATTAATATCATCCTGATCCTCAGTCCATTCTAATTATCTATGTCCTGTTTCAGTCAATTACTATCATCCTGATCCTCTGTCCATTCTAATTATCTATGTCCTGTTTCAGTCAATTACTATCATCCTGATCCTCTGTCCATTCTAATTATCTATGTCCTGTTTCAGTCAATTATTATCATCCTGATCCTCTGACCATTCTAATTATCTATGTCCTGTTTCAGTCAGTAACTATCCTCCTGGCCCTCTGTCCATTCTAATTATCTATGTCCTGTTTCAGTCAATTACTATCATCATGATCCTCTCTCCATTCTAATTATCTATGCCCTGTTTCAGTCAATTACTATCATCGTGATCCTCTGTCCATTCTAATTATCTATGTCCTGTTTCATTCAATTACTATCATCCTGATCCTCAGTCCATTCTAATTATCTATGTCCTGTTTCAGTCAATTACTATCATCCTGATCCTCTGTCGACTCCAATTATCTATGTCCTGTTTCAGTCAATTACTATCATCCTGATCCTCTGTCTATTCTAATTATCTATGTCCTGTTTCAGTCAATTACTATCATCCTGACTCTCTGTCTATTCTAATTATCTATGCCCTGTTTCAGTCAATTACTATCATCCTGATCCTCTGTCTGTTCTAATTATCTATGTCCTGTTTCAGTCAATTATTATCATCCTGATCCTCTGTCCATTCTAATTATCTATGTCATGTTTCAGTCAATTACTATCATCCTGATCCTTTGTGTATTCTAAGTATCTATGTCCCGTTTCAGTCAATTACTATCATCCTGACTCTCTGTCTATTCTAATTATCTATGTCCTTTTTCAGTCAATTACTATCATCCTGACTCTCTGTCCATTCTGATTATCTATGTCCTGTTTCAGTCAATTACTATCATCCTGATCCTCTGTCGACTCTAATTATCTATATCCTGTTTCAGTCAATTACTATCATCCTGATCCTCTGTCTATTCTAATTATCTATGTCCTGTTTCAGTCAATTACTATCATCCTGATCCTCTGTCCATTCTAATTATCTATGTCCTGTTTCAGTCAATTACTATCATCCTGATCCTCTGTCTATTCTAAATATCTATGTCCAGTTTCAGTCAATTACTATGACCCTGATCCTCTGTCTACTCTAATTATCTATGACCTGTTTCAGACAATTAATATCATCCTGATCCTCAGTCCATTCTAATTATCTATGTCCTGTTTCAGTCAATTACTATCATCCTGATCCTCTGCCTATTCTAATTATCGATGTCCTGTTTCAGTCAATTACTATCATCCTGATCCTCTGTCCATTCTAATTATCTATGTCCTGTTTCAGTCAATTACTATCATCATGATCCTCTCTCCATTCTAATTATCTATGTCCTTTTTCAGTCAATTACTATCATCCTGATCCTCTGTCCATTCTAATTATCTATTTCCTGTTTCAGTCAATTACTATCATCCTGATCCTCCGTCTATTCTAAATATCTATGTCCAGTTTCAGTCAATTACTATGACCCTGATCCTCAGTCTATTCTAATTATCTATGTCCTGTTTCAGTCAATTACTATCATCCTGATCCTCTGACCATTCTAATTATCTATGTCCTGTTTCAGTCAATTACTATCATCCTGGCCCTCTGTCCATTCCAATTATCTATGTCCTGTTTCAGTCAATTACTATCATCATGATCCTCTCTCCATTCTAATTATCTATGCCCTGTTTCAGTCAATTACTATCATCCTGATCCTCTGCCTATTCTAATTATCGATGTCCTGTTTCAGTCAATTACTATCATCCTGATCCTCTGTCCATTCTAATTATCTATGTCCTGTTTCAGTCAATTACTATCATCCTGATCCTCTGTCCATTCTAATTATCTATGTCCTGTTTCAGTCAATTACTATCATCCTGGCCCTCTGTCCATTCTAATTATCTATGTCCTGTTTCAGTCAATTACTATCATCATGATCCTCTCTCCATTCTAATTATCTATGCCCTGTTTCAGTCAATTACTATCATCCTGATCCTCTGTCCATTCTAATTATCTCTGTCCCGTTTCAGTCAATTACGATCATCCTGATCCTCTGTCCATTCTAATCATCTATGTCCTGTTTCAGTCACTTACTATCAGCCTGATCCTCTGTCCATTCTAATTATCTATGTCCTGTTTCAGTCAATTACGATCATCCTGATCCTCTGTCCATTCTAATCATCTATGTCCTGTTTCAGTCACTTACTATCAGCCTGATCCTCTGTCCATTCTAATTATCTATGTCCTGTTTCAGTCAATTACTATCAACCTGATCCTCTGAACATTCTAATTATCTATGTCATGTTTCAGTCAATTGCTATCATCCTGATCCTCTGTGTATTCTAAGTATCTATGTCCCGTTTCAGTCAATTACTATCATCCTGATCCTCTGTGTATTCTAAGTATCTATGTCACGTTTCAGTCAATTACTATCATCCTGACTCTCTGTCTATTCTAATTATCTATGTCCTTTTTCAGTCAATTACTATCATCCTGACTCTCTGTCCATTCTGATTATCTATGTCCTGTTTCAGTCAATTACTATCATCGTGATCCTCTGTCGACTCTAATTATCTATGTCCTGTTTCAGTCAATTACTATCATCCTGATCCTCTGTCTATTCTAATTATCTCTGTCCTGTTTCAGTCAATTACTATCATCCTGATCCTCTGTCCATTCTAATTATCTCTGTCCTGTTTCAGTCAATTACTATCATCCTGATCCTCTGTCTATTCTAAATATCTATGTCCAGTTTCAGTCAATTACTATGATCCTGATCCTCTGTCTACTCTAATTATCTATGACCTTTTTCAGTCAATTAATATCATCCTGATTCTCAGTCCATTCTAATTATCTATGTCCTGTTTCAGTCAATTACTATCATCCTGATCCTCTGCCTATTCTAATTATCTATGTCCTGTTTCAGTCAATTACTATCATCCTGATCCTCTGTCCATTCTAATTATCTATGTCCTGTTTCAGTCAATTACTATCATCCTGATCCTCTGTCCATTCTAATTATCTATGTCCTGTTTCAGTCAATTACTATCATCCTGATCCTCTGACCATTCTAATTATCTATGTCCTGTTTCAGTCAATTACTATCATCCTGGCCCTCTGTCCATTCTAATTATCTATGTCCTGTTTCAGTCAATTACTATCATCATGATCCTCTCTCCATTCTAATTATCTATGCCCTGTTTCAGCCAATTACTATCATCGTGATACTCTGTCCATTCTAATTATCTATGTCCTGTTTCAGTCAATTACTATCATCCTGATCCTCAGTCCTTTCTAATTATCTATGTCATGTTTCAGTCAATTACTATCATCCTGATCCTCTGTCGACTCCAATTATCTATGTCCTGTTTCAGTCAATTACTATCATCCTGATCCTCTGTCTATTCTAATTATCTATGTCCTGTTTCAGTCAATTACTTTCATCCTGACTCTCTGTCTATTCTAATTAACTATGCCCTGTTTCAGTCAATTACTATCATCCTGATCCTCTGTCTGTTCTAATTATCTATGTCCTGTTTCAGTCAATTATTATCATCCTGATCCTCTGTCCATTCTAATTATCTATGTCATGTTTCAGTCAATTACTATCATCCTGATCCTCTGTGTATTCTAAGTATCTATGTCCCGTTTCAGTCAATTACTATCATTCTGACTCTCTGTCTATTCTAATTATCTATGTCCTTTTTCAGTCAATTACTATCATCCTGACACTCTGTCCATTCTGATTATCTATGTCCTGTTTCAGTCAATTACTATCATCCTGATCCTCTGTCGACTCTAATAATCTATGTCCTGTTTCAGTCAATTACTATGATCCTGATCCTCTGTCTATTCTAATTATCTATGTCCTGTTTCAGTCAATTACTATCATCCTGATCCTCTGTCCATTCTAATTATCTATGTCCTGTTTCAGTCAATTACTATCATCCTGATCCTCAGTCCATTCTAATTATCTATGTCCTGTTTCAGTCAATTACTATCATCCTGATCCTCTGTCGACTCCAATTATCTATGTCCTGTTTCAGTCAATTACTATCATCCTGATCCTCTGTCTATTCTAATTATCTATGTCCTGTTTCAGTCAATTACTATCATCCTGATCCTCTGTCCATTCTAATTATCTATGTCCTGTTTCAGTCATTTACTATCATCCTGATCCTCTGTCTATTCTAAATATCTATGTCCAGTTTCAGTCAATTACTATGACCCTGATCCTCTGTCTACTCTAATTATCTATGACCTGTTTCAGACAATTAATATCATCCTGATCCTCAGTCCATTCTAATTATCTGTGTCCTGTTTCAGTCAATTACTATCATCCTGATCCTCTGCCTATTCTAATTATCGATGTCCTGTTTCAGTCAATTACTATCATCCTGATCCTCTGTCCATTCTAATTATCTATGTCCTGTTTCAGTCAATTACTATCATCCTGATCCTCTGTCCATTCTAATTATCTATGTCCTGTTTCAGTCAATTACTATCATCCTGGCCCTCTGTCCATTCTAATTATCTATGTCCTGTTTCAGTCAATTACTATCATCATGATCCTCTCTCCATTCTAATTATCTATGCCCTGTTTCAGTCAATTACTATCATCCTGATCCTCTGTCCATTCTAATTATCTCTGTCCCGTTTCAGTCAATTACGATCATCCTGATCCTCTGTCCATTCTAATCATCTATGTCCTGTTTCAGTCACTTACTATCAGCCTGATCCTCTGTCCATTCTAATTATCTATGTCCCGTTTCAGTCAATTACGATCATCCTGATCCTCTGTCCATTCTAATCATCTATGTCCTGTTTCAGTCACTTACTATCAGCCTGATCCTCTGTCCATTCTAATTATCTATGTCCTTTTTCAGTCAATTACTATCAACCTGATCCTCTGAACATTCTAATTATCTATGTCATGTTTCAGTCAATTACTATCATCCTGATCCTCTGTGTATTCTAAGTATCTATGTCCCGTTTCAGTCAATTACTATCATCCTGATCCTCTGTGTATTCTAAGTATCTATGTCCCGTTTCCGTCAATTACTATCATCCTGACTCTCTGTCTATTCTAATTATCTATGTCCTTTTTCAGTCAATTACTATCATCCTGACTCTCTGTCCATTCTGATTATCTATGTCCTGTTTCAGTCAATTACTATCATCCTGATCCTCTGTCGACTCTAATTATCTATGTCCTGTTTCAGTCAATTACTATCATCCTGATCCCCTGTCTATTCTAATTATCTCTGTCCTGTTTCAGTCAATTACTATCATCCTGATCCTCTGTCCATTCTAATTATCTCTGTCCTGTTTCAGTCAATTACTATCATCCTGATCCTCTGTCTATTCTAAATATCTATGTCCAGTTTCAGTCAATTACTATGATCCTGATCCTCTGTCTACTCTAATTATCTATGACCTTTTTCAGTCAATTAATATCATCCTGATTCTCAGTCCATTCTAATTATCTATGTCCTGTTTCAGTCAATTACTATCATCCTGATCCTCTGCCTATTCTAATTATCTATGTCCTGTTTCAGTCAATTACTATCATCCTGATCCTCTGTCCATTCTAATTATCTATGTCCTGTTTCAGTCAATTACTATCATCCTGATCCTCTGTCCATTCTAATTATCTATGTCCTGTTTCAGTCAATTACTATCATCCTGATCCTCTGACCATTCTAATTATCTATGTCCTGTTTCAGTCAATTACTATCATCCTGGCCCTCTGTCCATTCTAATTATCTATGTCCTGTTTCAGTCAATTACTATCATCATGATCCTCTCTCCATTCTAATTATCTATGCCCTGTTTCAGCCAATTACTATCATCGTGATCCTCTGTCCATTCTAATTATCTATGTCCTGTTTCAGTCAATTACTATCATCCTGATCCTCAGTCCTTTCTAATTATCTATGTCATGTTTCAGTCAATTACTATCATCCTGATCCTCTGTCGACTCCAATTATCTATGTCCTGTTTCAGTCAATTACTATCATCCTGATCCTCTGTCTATTCTAATTATCTATGTCCTGTTTCAGTCAATTACTATCATCCTGACTCTCTGTCTATTCTAATTAACTATGCCCTGTTTCAGTCAATTACTATCATCCTGATCCTCTGTCTGTTCTAATTATCTATGTCCTGTTTCAGTCAATTATTATCATCCTGATCCTCTGTCCATTCTAATTATCTATGTCATGTTTCAGTCAATTACTATCATCCTGATCCTCTGTGTATTCTAAGTATCTATGTCCCGTTTCAGTCAATTACTATCATTCTGACTCTCTGTCTATTCTAATTATCTATGTCCTTTTTCAGTCAATTACTATCATCCTGACTCTCTGTCCATTCTGATTATCTATGTCCTGTTTCAGTCAATTACTATCATCCTGATCCTCTGTCGACTCTAATAATCTATGTCCTGTTTCAGTCAATTACTATCATCCTGATCCTCTGTCTATTCTAATTATCTATGTCCTGTTTCAGTCAATTACTATCATCCTGATCCTCTGTCCATTCTAATTATCTATGTCCTGTTTCAGTCAATTACTATCATCCTGATCCTCTGTCTATTCTAAATATCTATGTCCAGTTTCAGTCAATTACTATGACCCTGATCCTCTGTCTACTCTAATTATCTATGACCTGTTTCAGACAATTAATATCATCCTGATCCTCAGTCCATTCTAATTATCTATGTCCTGTTTCAGTCAATTACTATCATCCTGATCCTCTGCCTATTCTAATTATCTATGTCCTGTTTCAGTCAATTACTATCATCCTGGCCCTCTGTCCATTCTAATTATCTATGTCCTGTTTCAGTCAATTACTATCATCATGATCCTCTCTCCATTCTAATTATCTATGTCCTGTTTCAGTCAATTACTATCATCCTGATCCTCTGTCCATTCTAATTATCTATGTCCTGTTTCCGTCAATTACTATCATCCTGATCCTCTGTCTATTCTAAATATCTATGTCCAGTTTCAGTCAATTACTATGACCCTGATCCTCTGTCTACTCTAATTATCTATGTCCTGTTTCAGTCAATTACTATCATCCTGATCCTCTGACCATTCTAATTATCTATGTCCTGTTTCAGTCAATTACTATCATCCTGGCCCTCTGTCCATTCTAATTATCTATGTCCTGTTTCAGTCAATTACTATCATCATGATCCTCTCTCCATTCTAATTATCTATGCCCTGTTTCAGTCAATTACTATCATCCTGATCCTCTGTCCATTCTAATTATCTATGTCCTGTTTCAGTCAATTACTATCATCCTGATCCTCAGTCCATTCTAATTATCTATGTCCTGTTTCAGTCAATTACTATCATCCTGATCCTCTGTCGACTCCAATTATCTATGTCCTGTTTCAGTCAATTACTATCATCCTGATCCTCTGTCCATTCTAATTATCTATGTCCTGTTTCAGTCAATTACTATCATCCTGATCCTCTGTCTATTCTAAATATCTATGTCCAGTTTCAGTCAATTACTATGACCCTGATCCTCTGTCTACTCTAATTATCTATGACCTGTTTCAGACAATTAATATCATCCTGATCCTCAGTCCATTCTAATTATCTATGTCCTGTTTCAGTCAATTACTATCATCCTGATCCTCTGCCTATTCTAATTATCGATGTCCTGTTTCAGTCAATTACTATCATCCTGATCCTCTGTCCATTCTAATTATCTATGTCCTGTTTCAGTCAATTACTATCATCCTGATCCTCTGTCCATTCTAATTATCTATGTCCTGTTTCAGTCAATTACTATCATCCTGGCCCTCTGTCCATTCTAATTATCTATGTCCTGTTTCAATCAATTACTATCATCATGATCCTCTCTCCATTCTAATTATCTATGCCCTGTTTCAGTCAATTACTATCATCCTGATCCTCTGTCCATTCTAATTATCTCTGTCCCGTTTCAGTCAATTACGATCATCCTGATCCTCTGTCCATTCTAATCATCTATGTCCTGTTTCAGTCACTTACTATCAGCCTGATCCTCTGTCCATTCTAATTATCTATGTCCTGTTTCAGTCAATTACGATCATCCTGATCCTCTGTCCATTCTAATCATCTATGTCCTGTTTCAGTCACTTACTATCAGCCTGATCCTCTGTCCATTCTAATTATCTATGTCCTGTTTCAGTCAATTACTATCATCCTGATCCTCTTTCCATTCTAATTATCTATGTCCTGTTTCAGTCAATTACTATCAGCCTGATCCTCTGTCCATTCTAATTATATATGTCCTGTTTCAGTCAATTACTATCATCCTGATCCTCTGTCTATTCTAATTATCTATGTCCTGTTTCAGTCAATTACTATCATCCTGATCCTCTGAACATTCTAATTATCTATGTCCTGTTTCAGTCAATTAGTATCATCCTGATCCTCTGTCTATTCTAATTATCTGTGTCCTGTTTCAGTCAATTACTATCAAACTGATCCTCTGAACATTCTAATTATCTATGTCCTGTTTCAGTCAATTACTATCATCCTGATCCTCTGTGTATTCTAAGTATCTATGTCCCGTTTCAGTCAATTACTATCATCCTGACTCTCTGTCTATTCTAATTATCAATGTCCTTTTTCAGTCAATTACTATCATCCTGACTCTCTGTCCATTCTGATTATCTATGTCCTGTTTCAGTCAATTACTATCATCCTGATCCTCTGTCGACTCTAATTATCTATGTCCTGTTTCAGTCAATTACTATCATCCTGATCCTCTGTCTATTCTAATTATCTATGTCCTGTTTCAGTCAATTACTATCATCCTGATCCTCTGTCTATTCTAAATATCTATGTCCAGTTTCCGTCAATTACTATGACCCTGATCCTCTGTCTACTCTAATTATCTATGACCTGTTTCAGACAATTAATATCATCCTGATCCTCAGTCCATTCTAATTATCTATGACCTGTTTCAGTCAATTACTATCATCCTGATCCTCTGCCTATTCTAATTATCGATGTCCTGTTTCAGTCAATTACTATCATCCTGATCCTCTGTCCATTCTAATTATCTATGTCCTGTTTCAGTCAATTACTATCATCCTGATCCTCTGTCCATTCTAATTATCTATGTCCTGTTTCAGTCAATTACTATCATCCTGGCCCTCTGTCCATTCTAATTATCTATGTCCTGTTTCAGTCAATTACTATCATCATGATCCTCTCTCCATTCTAATTATCTATGCCCTGTTTCAGTCAATTACTATCATCCTGATCCTCTGTCCATTCTAATTATCTCTGTCCCGTTTCAGTCAATTACGATCATCCTGATCCTCTGTCCATTCTAATCATCTATGTCCTGTTTCAGTCACTTACTATCAGCCTGATCCTCTGTCCATTCTAATTATCTATGTCCTGTTTCAGTCAATTACGATCATCCTGATCCTCTGTCCATTCTAATCATCTATGTCCTGTTTCAGTCACTTACTATCAGCCTGATCCTCTGTCCATTCTAATTATCTATGTCCTGTTTCAGTCACTTACTATCAGCCTGATCCTCTGTCCATTCTAATTATCTATGTCCTGTTTCAGTCAATTACTATCATCCTGATCCTCTGTCCATTCTAATTATCTATGTCCTGTTTCAGTCAATTACTATCATCCTGATCCTCTGTGTATTCTAAGTATCTATGTCCCGTTTCAGTCAATTACTATCATCCTGATCCTCTGTGTATTCTAAGTATCTATGTCCCGTTTCAGTCAATTACTATCATCCTGACTCTCTGTCTATTCTAATTATCTATGTCCTTTTTCAGTCAATTACTATCATCCTCACTCTCTGTCCATTCTGATTATCTATGTCCTGTTTCAGTCAATTACTATCATCCTGATCCTCTGTCGACTCTAATTATCTATGTCCTGTTTCAGTCAATTACTATCATCCTGATCCTCTGTCTATTCTAATTATCTATGTCCTGTTTCAGTCAATTAGTATCATCCTGATCCTCTGTCCATTCTAATTATCTCTGTCCTGTTTCAGTCAATTACTATCATCCTGATCCTCTGTCTATTCTAAATATCTATGTCCAGTTTCAGTCAATTACTATCATCCTGATCCTCTGTCTACTCTAATTATCTATGACCTTTTTCAGTCAATTAATATCATCCTGATCCTCAGTCCATTCTAATTATCTGTGTCCTGTTTCAGTCAATTACTATCATCCTGATCCTCTGCCTATTCTCATTATCTATGTCCTGTTTCAGTCAATTACTAGCATCCTGATCCTCTGTCCATTCTAATTATCTATGTCCTGTTTCAGTCAATTACTATCATCCTGATCCTCTGTCCATTCTAATTATCTATGTCCTGTTTCAGTCAATTACTATCATCCTGATCCTCTGACCATTCTAATTATCTATGTCCTGTTTCAGTCAATTACTATCATCCTGGCCCTCTGTCCATTCTAATTATCTATGTCCTGTTTCAGTCAATTACTATCATCATGATCCTCTCTCCATTCTAATTATCTATGCCCTGTTTCAGTCAATTACTATCATCGTGATCCTCTGTCCATTCTAATTATCTATGTCCTGTTTCAGTCAATTACTATCATCCTGATCCTCAGTCCTTTCTAATTATCTATGTCCTGTTTCATTCAATTACTATCATCCTGATCCTCTGTCGACTCCAATTATCTATGTCCTGTTTCAGTCAATTACTATCATCCTGATCCTCTGTCTATTCTAATTATCTATGTCCTGTTTCAGTCAATTACTATCATCCTGACTCTCTGTCTATTCTAATTATCTATGCCCTGTTTCAGTCAATTACTATCATCCTGATCCTCTGTCTGTTCTAATTATCTATGTCCTGTTTCAGTCAATTATTATCATCCTGATCCTCTGTCCATTCTAATTATCTATGTCATGTTTCAGTCAATTACTATCATCCTGATCCTCTGTGTATTCTAAGTATCTATGTCCGTTTCAGTCAATTACTATCATCCTGACTCTCTGTCTATTCTAATTATCTATGTCCTTTTTCAGTCAATTACTATCATCCTGACTCTCTGTCCATTCTGATTATCTATGTCCTGTTTCAGTCAATTACTATCATCCTGATCCTCTGTCGACTCTAATTATCTATGTCCTGTTTCAGTCAATTACTATCATCCTGATCCTCTGTCTATTCTAATTATCTATGTCCTGTTTCAGTCAATTACTATCATCCTGATCCTCTGTCCATTCTAATTATCTATGTCCTGTTTCAGTCAATTACTATCATCCTGATCCTCTGTCTATTCTAAATATCTATGTCCAGTTTCAGTCAATGACTATGACCCTGATCCTCTGTCTACTCTAATTATCTATGACCTGTTTCAGACAATTAATATCATCCTGATCCTCAGTCCATTCTAATTATCTATGTCCTGTTTCAGTCAATTACTATCATCCTGATCCTCATCCTATTCTAATTATCGATGTCCTGTTTCAGTCAATTACTATCATCCTGATCCTCTGTCCATTCTAATTATCTATGTCCTGTTTCAGTCAATTACTATCATCCTGATCCTCTGTCCATTCTAATTATCTATGTCCTGTTTCAGTCAATTACTATCATCCTGGCCCTCTGTCCATTCTGATTATCTATGTCCTGTTTCAGTCAATTACTATCATCATGATCCTCTCTCCATTCTAATTATCTATGTCCTGTTTCAGTCAATTAATATCATCCTGATCCTCTGTCCATTCTAATTATCTATGTCCTGTTTCAGTCAATTACTATCATCCTGATCCTCTGTCTATTCTAAATATCTATGTCCAGTTTCAGTCAATTACTATGACCCTGATCCTCTGTCTACTCTAATTATCTATGTCCTGTTTCAGTCAATTACTATCATCCTGATCCTCTGACCATTCTAATTATCTATGTCCTGTTTCAGTCAATTACTATCATCCTGGCCCTCTGTCCATTCTAATTATCTATGTCCTGTTTCAGTCAATTACTATCATCATGATCCTCTCTCCATTCTAATTATCTATGCCCTGTTTCAGTCAATTACTATCATCCTGATCCTCTGTCCATTCTAATTATCTATGTCCTGTTTCAGTCAATTACTATCATCCTGATCCTCTGTCCATTCTAATTATCTATGTCCTGTTTCAGTCAATTACTATCATCCTGATCCTCTGTCGACTCCAATTATCTATGTCCTGTTTCAGTCAATTACTATCATCCTGATCCTCTGTCTATTCTAATTATCTATGTCCTGTTTCAGTCAATTACTATCATCCTGATCCTCTGTCCATTCTAATTATCTATGTCCTGTTTCAGTCAATTACTATCATCCTGATCCTCTGTCTATTCTAAATATCTATGTCCAGTTTCAGTCAATTACTATGACCCTGATCCTCTGTCTACTCTAATTATCTATGACCTGTTTCAGACAATTAATATCATCCTGATCCTCAGTCCATTCTAATTATCTATGTCCTGTTTCAGTCAATTACTATCATCCTGATCCTCTGTGTATTCTAAGTATCTATGTCCCGTTTCAGTCAATTACTATCATCCTGACTCTCTGTCTATTCTAATTATCTATGTCCTTTTTCAGTCAATTACTATCATCCTGACTCTCTGTCCATTCTGATTATCTATGTCCTGTTTCAGTCAATTACTATCATCCTGATCCTCTGTCGACTCTAATTATCTATGTCCTGTTTCAGTCAATTACTATCATCCTGATCCTCTGTCTATTCTAATTATCTATGTCCTGTTTCAGTCAATTACTATCATCCTGATCCTCTGTCTATTCTAAATATCTATGTCCAGTTTCAGTCAATTACTATGACCCTGATCCTCTGTCTACTCTAATTATCTATGACCTGTTTCAGACAATTAATATCATCCTGATCCTCAGTCCATTCTAATTATCTATGTCCTGTTTCAGTCAATTACTATCATCCTGATCCTCTGCCTATTCTAATTATCGATGTTCTGTTTCAGTCAATTACTATCATCCTGATCCTCTGTCCATTCTAATTATCTATGTCCTGTTTCAGTCAATTACTATCATCCTGATCCTCTGTCCATTCTAATTATCTATGTCCTGTTTCAGTCAATTACTATCATCCTGGCCCTCTGTCCATTCTAATTATCTATGTCCTGTTTCAGTCAATTACTATCATCATGATCCTCTCTCCATTCTAATTATCTATGCCCTGTTTCAGTCAATTACTATCATCCTGATCCTCTGTCCATTCTAATTATCTCTGTCCCGTTTCAGTCTATTACGATCATCCTGATCCTCTGTCCATTCTAATCATCTATGTCCTGTTTCAGACACTTACTATCAGCCTGATCCTCTGTCCATTCTAAGTATCTATGTCCTGTTTCAGTCAATTACGATCATCCTGATCCTCTGTCCATTCTAATCATCTATGTCCTGTTTCAGTCACTTACTATCAGCCTGATCCTCTGTCCATTCTAATTATCTATGTCCTGTTTCAGTCAATTACTATCATCCTGATCCTCTTTCCATTCTAATTATCTATGTCCTGTTTCAGTCAATTACTATCAGCCTGATCCTCTGTCCATTCTAATTATCTATGTCCTGTTTCAGTCAATTACTATCATCCTGATCCTCTTTCCATTCTAATTATCTATGTCCTGTTTCAGTCAATTACTATCAGCCTGATCCTCTGTCCATTCTAATTATCTATGTCCTGTTTCAGTCACTTACTATCAGCCTGATCCTCTGTCCATTCTAATTATCTATGTCCTGTTTCAGTCAATTACTATCATCCTGATCCTCTTTCCATTCTAATTATCTATGTCCTGTTTCAGTCAATTACGATCATCCCGATCCTCTGTCCATTCTAATCATCTATGTCCTGTTTCAGTCACTTACTATCAGCCTGATCCTCTGTCCATTCTAATTATCTATGTCCTGTTTCAGTCAATTACGATCATCCTGATCCTCTTTCCATTCTAATTATCTATGTCCTGTTTCAGTCAATTACTATCAGCCTGATCCTCTGTCCATTCTAATTATCTATGTCCTGTTTCAGTCAATTACTATCATCCTGACTCTCTGTCTATTCTAATTATCTATGTCCTTTTTCAGTCAATTACTATCATCCTGACTCTCTGTCCATTCTGATTATCTATGTCCTGTTTCAGTCAATTACTAACATCCTGATCCTCTGTCGACTCTAATTATCTATGTCCTGTTTCAGTCAATTACTATCATCCTGATCCTCTGTCTATTCTAATTATCTATGTCCTGTTTCAGTCAATTACTATCATCCTGATCCTCTGTCCATTCTAATTATCTCTGTCCTGTTTCAGTCAATTACTATCATCCTGATCCTCTGTCTATTCTAAATATCTATGTCCAGTTTCAGTCAATTACTATCATCCTGATCCTCTGTCTACTCTAATTATCTATGACCTTTTTCAGTCAATTAATATCATCCTGATCCTCAGTCCATTCTAATTATCTATGTCCTGTTTCAGTCAATTACTATCATCCTGATCCTCTGCCTATTCTAATTATCTATGTCCTGTTTCAGTCAATTACTATCATCCTGATCCTCTGTCCATTCTAATTATCTATGTCCTGTTTCAGTCAATTACTATCATCCTGATCCTCTGTCCATTCTAATTATCTATGTCCTGTTTCAGTCAATTACTATCATCCTGATCCTCTGACCATTCTAATTATCTATGTCCTGTTTCAGTCAATTACTATCATCATGATCCTCTCTCCATTCTAATTACCTATGCCCTGTTTCAGTCAATTACTATCATCGTGATCGTCTGTCCATTCTAATTATCTATGTCCTGTTTCAGTCAATTACTATCATCCTGATCCTCAGTCCTTTCTCATTATCTATGTCCTGTTTCAGTCAATTACTATCATCCTGATCCTCTGTCGACTCCAATTATCAATGTCCTGTTTCAGTCAATTACTATCATCCTGATCCTCTGTCTATTCTAATTATCTATGTCCTGTTTCAGTCAATTACTATCATCCTGACTCTCTGTCTATTCTAATTATCTATGCCCTGTTTCAGTCAATTACTATCATCCTGATCCTCTGTCTGTTCTAATTATCTATGTCCTGTTTCAGTCAATTATTATCATCCTGATCCTCTGTCCATTCTAATTATCTATGTCATATTTCAGTCAATTACTATCATCCTGATCCTCTGTGTATTCTAAGTATCTATGTCCCGTTTCAGTCAATTACTATCATCCTGACTCTCTGTCTATTCTAATTATCTATGTCCTTTTTCAGTCAATTACTATCATCCTGACTCTCTGTCCATTCTGATTATCTATGTCCTGTTTCAGTCAATTACTATCATCCTGATCCTCTGTCGACTCTAATTATCTATGTCCTGTTTCAGTCAATTACTATCATCCTGATCCTCTGTCTATTCTAATTATCTATGTCCTGTTTCAGTCAATTACTATCATCCTGACCCTCTGACCATTCTAATTATCTATGTCCTGTTTCAGTCAATTACTATCATCCTGATCCTCTGTCTACTCTAAATATCTATGTCCAGTTTCAGTCAATTACTATGACCCTGATCCTCTGTCTACTCTAATTATCTATGACCTGTTTCAGACAATTAATATCATCCTGATCCTCAGTCCATTCTAATTATCTATGTCCTGTTTCAGTCAATTACTATCATCCTGATCCTCTGCCTATTCTAATTATCGATGTCCTGTTTCAGTCAATTACTATCATCCTGATCCTCTGTCCATTCTAATTATCTATGTCCTGTTTCAGTCAATTACTATCATCATGATCCTCTCTCCATTCTAATTATCTATGTCCTGTTTCAGTCAATTACTATCATCCTGATCCTCTGTCCATTCTAATTATCTATGTCCTGTTTCAGTCAATTACTATCATCCTGATCCTCTGTCTATTCTAAATATCTATGTCCAGTTTCAGTCAATTACTATGACCCTGATCCTCTGTCTACTCTAATTATCTATGTCCTGTTTCAGTCAATTACTATCATCCTGATCCTCTGACCATTCTAATTATCTATGTGTTGTTTCAGTCAATTACTATCATCCTGGCCCTCTGTCCATTCTAATTATCTATGTCCTGTTTCAGTCAATTACTATCATCCTGATCCTCAGTCCATTCTAATTATCTATGTCCTGTTTCAGTCAATTACTATCATCCTGATCCTCTGTCGACTCCAATTATCTATGTCCTGTTTCAGTCAATTACTATCATCCTGATCCTCTGTCTATTCTAATTATCTATGTCCTGTTTCAGTCAATTACTATCATCCTGATCCTCTGTCCATTCTAATTATCTATGTCCTGTTTCAGTCAATTACTATCATCCTGATCCTCTGTCTATTCTAAATATCTATGTCCAGTTTCAGTCAATTACTATGACCCTGATCCTCTGTCTACTCTAATTATCTATGACCTGTTTCAGACAATTAATATCATCCTGATCCTCAGTCCATTCTAATTATCTATGTCCTGTTTCAGTCAATTACTATCATCCTGATCCTCTGCCTATTCTAATTATCGATGTCCTGTTTCAGTCAATTACTATCATCCTGATCCTCTGTCCATTCTAATTATCTATGTCCTGTTTCAGTCAATTACTATCATCCTGATCCTCTGTCCATTCTAATTATCTATGTCCTGTTTCAGTCAATTACTATCATCCTGGCCCTCTGTCCATTCTAATTATCTATGTCCTGTTTCAGTCAATTACTATCATCATGATCCTCTCTCCATTCTAATTATCTATGCCCTGTTTCAGTCAATTACTATCATCCTGATCATCTGTCCATTCTAATTATCTCTGTCCCGTTACAGTCAATTACGATCATCCTGATCCTCTGTCCATTCTAATCATCTATGTCCTGTTTCAGTCACTTACTATCAGCCTGATCCTCTGTCCATTCTAATTATCTATGTCCTGTTTCAGTCAATTACGATCATCCTGATCCTCTGTCCATTCTAATCATCTATGTCCTGTTTCAGTCACTTACTATCAGCCTGATCCTCTGTCCATTCTAATTATCTATGTCCTGTTTCAGTCAATTACTATCATCCTGATCCTCTTTCCATTCTAATTATCTATGTCCTGTTTCAGTCAATTACTATCAGCCTGATCCTCTGTCCATTCTAATTATCTATGTCCTGTTTCAGTCAATTACTATCATCCTGATCCTCTGTCTATTCTAATTATCTATGTCCTGTTTCAGTCAATTACTATCATCCTGATCCTCTGAATATTCTAATTATCTATGTCCTGTTTCAGTCAATTAGTATCATCCTGATCCTCTGTCTATTCTAATTATCTATGTCCTGTTTCAGTCAATTACTATCATCCTGATCCTCTGAACATTCTAATTATCTATGTCCTGTTTCAGTCAATTAGTATCATCCTGATCCTCTGTCTATTCTAATTATCTGTGTCCTGTTTCAGTCAATTACTATCAACCTGATCCTCTGAACATTCTAATTATCTATGTCATGTTTCAGTCAATTACTATCATCCTGATCCTCTGTGTATTCTAAGTATCTATGTCCCGTTTCAGTCAATTACTATCATCCTGTTCCTCTGTGTATTCTAAGTATCTATGTCCTGTTTCAGTCAATTAGTATCATCCTGATCCTCTGTCTATTCTAATTATCTGTGTCCTGTTTCAGTCAATTACTATCAACCTGATCCTCTGACCAATCTAATTATCTATGTCCTGTTTCAGTCAATTACTATCATCCTGGCCCTCTGTCCATTCTAATTATCTATGTCCTGTTTCAGTCAATTACTATCATCATGATCCTCTCTCCATTCTAATTATCTATGCCCTGTTTCAGTCAATTACTATCATCCTGATCCTCTGTCCATTCTAATTATCTATGTCCTGTTTCAGTCAATTACTATCATCCTGATCCTCAGTCCATTCTAATTATCTATGTCCTGTTTCAGTCAATTACTATCATCCTGATCCTCTGTCGACTCCAATTATCTATGTCCTGTTTCAGTCAGTTACTATCATCCTGATCCTCTGTCTATTCTAATTATCTATGTCCTGTTTCAGTCAATTACTATCATCCTGATCCTCTGTCCATTCTAATTATCGATGTCCTGTTTCAGTCAATTACTATCATCCTGATCCTCTGTCTATTCTAAATATCTATGTCCAGTTTCAGTCAATTAATATGACCCTGATCCTCTGTCTACTCTAATTATCTATGACCTGTTTCAGACAATTAATATCATCCTGATCCTCTATCCATTCTAATTATCTATGTCCTGTTTCAGTCAATTACTATCATCCTGATCCTCTGTCTATTCTAATTATCGATGTCCTGTTTCAGTCAATTACTATCATCCTGATCCTCTGTCCATTCTAATTATCTATGTCCTGTTTCAGTCAATTACTATCATCCTGATACTCTGTCCATTCTAATTATCTATGTCCTGTTTCAGTCAATTACTATCATCCTGGCCCTCTGTCCATTCTAATTATCTATGTCCTGTTTCAGTCAATTACTATCATCCTGATCCTCTCTCCATTCTAATTATCTATGCCCTGTTTCAGTCAATTTCTATCATCCTGATCCTCTGTCCATTCTAATTATCTCTGTCCCGTTTCAGTCAATTGCGATCATCCTGATCCTCTGTCCATTCTAATCATCTATGTCCTGTTTCAGTCACTTACTATCAGCCTGATCCTCTGTCCATTCTAATTATCTATGTCCTGTTTCAGTCAATTACGATCATCCTGATCCTCTGTCCATTCTAATCATCTATGTCCTGTTTCAGTCACTTACTATCAGCCTGATCCTCTGTCCATTCTAATTATCTATGTCCTGTTTCAGTCAATTACTATCATCCTGATCCTCTTTCCATTCTAATTATCTATGTCCTGTTTCAGTCAATTACTATCAGCCTGATCCTCTGTCCATTCTAATTATCTATGTCCTGTTTCAGTCAATTACTATCATCCTGATCCTCTGTCTATTCTAATTATCTATGTCCTGTTTCAGTCAATTACTATCATCCTGAACCTCTGTTCATTCTAATTATCGTTGTCCTGTTTCAGTCAATTACTATCATCCTGACCCTCTGTCCATTCTAATTATCTGTGTCCTGTTTCAGTCAATTACTATCATCCTGATAATCTGTCCATTTTAACTATCTGTGTCCTGTTTCAGTCAATTACTATCATCCTGATACTCTGTCTATTCTAATCATCTATGTCCTGTTTCAGTCAATTACTATCATCCTGATCCTCTGTGTATTCTAATTATCTATGTCCTGTTTCAGTCAATTACTATCATCCTGATCCTCTGTGTATTCTAATTATCTGTGTCCTGTTTCAGTCAATATTACAATCATCCTGATCCTCTGTCTACTCCAATCATCTATGTCCTGTTTCAGTCAATTACTATCATCCTGATCCTCTGTCTATTCTAATTATCTATGTCCTGTTTCAGTCAATTACTATCATCCTGATCCTCTGAACATTCTAATTATCTATGTCCTGTTTCAGTCAATTAGTATCATCCTGATCCTCTGTCTATTCTAATTATCTATGTCCTGTTTCAGTCAATTACTATCATCCTGATCCTCTGAACATTCTAATTATCTATGTCCTGTTTCAGTCAATTAGTATCATCCTGATCCTCTGTCTATTCTAATTATCTGTGTCCTGTTTCAGTCAATTACTATCAACCTGATCCTCTGAACATTCTAATTATCTATGTCATGTTTCAGTCAATTACTATCATCCTGATCCTCTGTGTATTCTAAGTATCTATGTCCCGTTTCAGTCAATTACTATCATCCTGACTCTCTGTCTATTCTAATTATCTGTGTCCTTTTTCAGTCAATTACTATCATCCTGACTCTCTGTCCATTCTGATTATCTATGTCCTGTTTCAGTCAATTACTATCATCCTGATCCTCTGTCGACTCTAATTATCTATGTCCTGTTTCAGTCAATTACTATCATCCTGATCCTCTGTCTATTCTAATTATCTATGTCCTGTTTCAGTCAATTACTATCATCCTGATCCTCTGTCCATTCTAATTATCTCTGTCCTGTTTCAGTCAATTACTATCATCCTGATCCTCTGTCTATTCTAAATATCTATGTCCAGTTTCAGTCAATTACTATGATCCTGATCCTCTGTCTACTCTAATTATCTATGACCTTTTTCAGTCAATTAATATCATCCTGATCCTCAGTCCATTCTAATTATCTATGTCCTGTTTCAGTCAATTCCTATCATCCTGATCCTCTGCCTATTCTAATTATCTATGTCCTGTTTCAGTCAATTACTATCATCCTGATCCTCTGTCCATTCTAATTATCTCTGTCCTGTTTCAGTCAATTACTATCATCCTGATCCTCTGTCTATTCTAAATATCTATGTCCAGTTTCAGTCAATTACTATGATCCTGATCCTCTGTCTACTCTAATTATCTATGACCTTTTTCAGTCAATTAATATCATCCTGATCCTCAGTCCATTCTAATTATCTATGTCCTGTTTCAGTCAATTACTATCATCCTGATCCTCTGCCTATTCTAATTATCTATGTCCTGTTTCAGTCAATTACTATCATCCTGATCCTCTGTCCATTCTAATTATCTATGTCCTGTTTCAGTCAATTACTATCATCCTGATCCTCAGTCCATTCTAATTATCTATGTCCTGTTTCAGTCAATTACTATCATCCTGATCCTCTGCCTATTCTAATTATCGATGTCCTGTTTCAGTCAATTACTATCATCCTGATCCTCTGTCCATTCTAATTATCTATGTCCTGTTTCAGTCAATTACTATCATCATGATCCTCTCTCCATTCTAATTATCTATGCCCTGTTTCAGTCAATTACTTTCATCCTGATCCTCTGTCCATTCTAATTATCTCTGTCCCGTTTCAGTCAATTACGATCATCCTGATCCTCTGTCCATTCTAATCATCTATGTCCTGTTTCAGTCACTTACTATCAGCCTGATCCTCTGTCCATTCTAATTATCTATGTCCTGTTTCAGTCAATTACGATCATCCTGATCCTCTGTCCATTCTAATCATCAATGTCCTGTTACAGTCACTTACTATCAGCCTGATCCTCTGTCCATTCTAATTATCTATGTCCTGTTTCAGTCAATTACTATCATCCTGATCCTCTTTCCATTCTAATTATCTATGTCCTGTTTCAGTCAATTACTATCAGCCTGATCCTCTGTCCATTCTAATTATCTATGTCCTGTTTCAGTCAATTACTATCATCCTGATCCTCTGTCTATTCTAATTATCTATGTCCTGTTTCAGTCAATTACTATCATCCTGATCCTCTGAACATTCTAATTATCTATGTCCTGTTTCAGTCAATCAGTATCATCCTGATCCTCTGTCTATTCTAATTATCTATGTCCTGTTTCAGTCAATTACTATCATCCTGATCCTCTGAACATTCTAATTATCTATGTCCTGTTTCAGTCAATTAGTATCATCCTGATCCTCTGTCTATTCTAATTATCTGTGTCCTGTTTCAGTCAATTATATTCAACCTGATCCTCTGAACATTCTAATTATCAATGTCCTGTTTCAGTCAATTACTATCATCCTGAACCTCTGTTCATTCTAATTATCGTTGTCCTGTTTCAGTCAATTACTATCATCCTGATCCTCTGTCCATTCTAATTATCTATGTCCCGTTTCAGTCAATTACTGTTATCCTGATCCTCTGAACATTCTAATTATCTATGTCCTGTTTCATTCAATTACTATCATCCTGACCCTCTATCCATTCTAATTATCTATGTCCTGTTTCAGTCAATTACTATCATCCTGATAATCTGTCCATTTTAATTATCTGTGTCCTGTTTCAGTCAATTACTATCATCCTGATACTCTGTCTATTCTAATCATCTATGTCCTGTTTCAGTCAATTACTATCATCCTGATCCTCTGTGTATTCTAATTATCTATGTCCTGTTTCAGTCAATTACTATCATCCAGATCCTCAGTCCATTCTAATTATCTATGTCATGTTTCAGTCAATTACTATCATCCTGATCCTCTGAACATTCTAATTATCTATGTCATGTTTCAGTCAATTGCTATCATCCTGATCCTCTGTCTATTCTAATTATCTATGTCCTGTTTCAGTCAGTTACTATCATCCTGATCCTCTGTCTATACTAATTATCTATGTCCTGTTTCAGTCAGTTACTATCATCCTGATCCTCTGTCCATTCTAATTATCTATGTCCCGTTTTAGTCAATTACTGTTATCCTGATCCTCTGAACATTCTAATTATCTATGTCCTGTTTCAGTCAATTACTATCATCCTGACCCTCTGTCCATTCTAATTATCTATGTCCTGTTTCAGTCAATTACTATCATCCTGATAATCTGTCCATTTTATTTATCTGTGTCCTGTTTCAGTCAATTACTATCATCCTGATCCTCTGTCCATTCTAATTATCTGTGCCCTGTTTCAGTCAATTACTATCATCCTGATCCTCTGTCTATTCTAATCATCTATGTCCTGTTTCAGTCAATTACTATCATCCTGATCCTCTGTGTATTCTAATTATCTATGTCCTGTTTCAGTCAATTACTATCATCCTGATCCTCTGTGTATTCTAATTATCTGTGTCCTGTTTCAGTCAACATTACAATCATCCTGATCCTCTGTCTACTCTAATCATCTATGTCCTGTTTCAGTCAATTACTATCATCCTGATCCTCTGTGTATTCTAATTATCTATGTCCCGTTTCAGTCAATTACTATCATCCTGACTCTCTGTCTATTCTAATTATCTATGCCCTGTTTCAGTCAATTACTATCATCCTGATCCTCTGTCTGTTCTAATTATCTATGTCCTGTTTCAGTCAATTACTATCATCCTGATCCTCTGTCCATTCTAATTATCTATGTCCTGTTTCAGTCAATTACTATCATCCTGGCCCTCTGTCCATTCTAATTATCTATGTCCTGTTTCAGTCAATTACTATCATCATGATCCTCTCTCCACTCTAATTATCTATGCCCTGTTTCAGTCAATTACTATCATCCCGATCCGCTGTCCATTCTAATTATCTCTGTCCCGTTTCAGTCAATTACGATCATCCTGATCCTCTGTCCATTCTAATCATCTATGTCCTGTTTCAGTCACTTACTATCAGCCTGATCCTCTGTCCATTCTAATTATCTATGTCCTGTTTCAGTCAATTACGATCATCCTGATCCTCTGTCCATTCTAATCATCTATGTCCTGTTTCAGTCACTTACTATCAGCCTGATCCTCTTTCCATTCTAATTATCTATGTCCTGTTTCAGTCAATTACTATCAGCCTGATCCTCTGTCCATTCTAATTATCTATGTCCTGTTTCAGTCAATTTCTATCATCCTGATCCTCTGAACATTCTAATTATCTATGTCCTGTTTCAGTCAATTAGTATCATCCTGATCCTCTGTCTATTCTAATTATCTATGTCCTGTTTCAGTCAATTACTATCATCCTGATCCTCTGCCTATTCTAATTATCTATGTCCTGTTTCAGTCAATTACTATCATCCTGATCCTCTGTCCATTCTAAATATCTATGTCCTGTTTCAGTCAATTACTATCATCCTGATCCTCTGTCCATTCTAATTATCTATGTCCTGTTTCAGTCAATTACTATCATCCTGATCCTCTGATCATTCTAATTATCTATGTCCTTTTTCAGTCAATTACTATCATCCTGGCCCTCTGTCCATTCTAATTATCTATGTCATGTTTCAGTCAATTACTATCATCATGATCCTCTCTCCATTCTAATTATCTATGCCCTGTTTCAGTCAATTACTATCATCCTGATCCTCTGTCCATTCTAATTATCTATGTCCTGTTTCAGTCAATTACTATCATCCTGATCCTCAGTCCATTCTAATTATCTATGTCCTGTTTCAGTCAATTACTATCATCCTGATATTCTGTCGACTCCAATTATCTATGTCCTGTTTCAGTCAATTACTATCATCCTGATCCTCTGTCTATTCTAATTACCTATGTCCTGTTTCAGTCAATTACTATCATCCTGATCCTCTGTCCATTCTATTTATCTATGTCCTGTTTCAGTCAATTACTATCATCCTGATCCTCTGTCTATTCTAAATATCTATGTCCAGTTTCAGTCAATTACTATGACCCTGATCCTCTGTCTACTCTAATTATCGATTACCTGTTTCAGACAATTAATATCACCCTGATCCTCAGTCCATTCTAATTATCTATGTCCTGTTTCAGTCAATTACTATCATCCTGATCCTCTGCCTATTCTAATTATCGATGTCCTGTTTCAGTCAATTACTATCATCCTGATCCTCTGTCCATTCTAATTATCTATGTCCTGTTTCAGACAATTACTATCATCATGATCCTCTCTCCATTCTAATTATCTATGCCCTGTTTCAGTCAATTACTATCATCCTTATCCTCTGTCCATTCTAATTATCTCTGTCCCGTTTCAGTCAATTACGATCATCCTGATCCTCTGTCCATTCTAATCATCTATGTCCTGTTTCAGTCACTTACTATCAGCCTGATCCTCTGTCCATTCTAATTATCTATGTCCTGTTTCAGTCAATTACGATCATCCTGATCCTCTGTCCATTCTAATCATCAATGTCCTGTTACAGTCACTTACTATCAGCCTGATCCTCTGTCCATTCTAATTATCTATGTCCTGTTTCAGTCAATTACTATCATCCTGATCCTCTTTCCATTCTAATTACCTATGTCCTGTTTCAGTCAATTACTATCAGCCTGATCCTCTGTCCATTCTAATTATCTATGTCCTGTTTCAGTCAATTACTATCATCCTGATCCTCTGTCTATTCTAATTATCTATGTCCTGTTTCAGTCAATTACTATCATCCTGATCCTCTGAACATTCTAATTATCTATGTCCTGTTTCAGTCAATTAGTATCATCCTGATCCTCTGTCTATTCTAATTATCTATGTCCTGTTTCAGTCAATTACTATCATCCTGATCCTCTGAACATTCTAATTATCTATGTCCTGTTTCAGTCAATTAGTATCATCCTGATCCTCTGTCTATTCTAATTATCTGTGTCCTGTTTCAGTCAATTATATTCAACCTGATCCTCTGAACATTCTAATTATCAATGTCCTGTTTCAGTCAATTACTATCATCCTGAACCTCTGTTCATTCTAATTATCGTTGTCCTGTTTCAGTCAATTACTATCATCCTGATCCTCTGTCCATTCTAATTATCTATGTCCCGTTTCAGTCAATTACTGTTATCCTGATCCTCTGAACATTCTAATTATCTATGTCCTGTTTCATTCAATTACTATCATCCTGACCCTCTGTCCATTCTAATTATCTATGTCCTGTTTCAGTCAATTACTATCATCCTGATAATCTGTCCATTTTAATTATCTGTGTCCTGTTTCAGTCAATTACTATCATCCTGATACTCTGTCTATTCTAATCATCTATGTCCTGTTTCAGTCAATTACTATCATCCTGATCCTCTGTGTATTCTAATTATCTATGTCCTGTTTCAGTCAATTACTATCATCCTGATCCTCAGTCCATTCTAATTATCTATGTCATGTTTCAGTCAATTACTATCATCCTGATCCTCTGAACATTCTAATTATCTATGTCATGTTTCAGTCAATTGCTATCATCCTGATCCTCTGTCTATTCTAATTATCTATGTCCTGTTTCAGTCAGTTACTATCATCCTGATCCTCTGTCTATTCTAATTATCTATGTCCTGTTTCAGTCAGTTACTATCATCCTGATCCTCTGTCCATTCTAATTATCTATGTCCCGTTTTAGTCAATTACTGTTATCCTGATCCTCTGAACATTCTAATTATCTATGTCCTGTTTCAGTCAATTACTATCATCCTGACCCTCTGTCCATTCTAATTATCTATGTCCTGTTTCAGTCAATTACTATCATCCTGATAATCTGTCCATTTTATTTATCTGTGTCCTGTTTCAGTCAATTACTATCATCCTGATCCTCTGTCCATTCTAATTATCTGTGCCCTGTTTCAGTCAATTACTATCATCCTGATCCTCTGTCTATTCTAATCATCTATGTCCTGTTTCAGTCAATTACTATCATCCTGATCCTCTGTGTATTCTAATTATCTATGTCCTGTTTCAGTCAATTACTATCATCCTGATCCTCTGTGTATTCTAATTATCTGTGTCCTGTTTCAGTCAACATTACAATCATCCTGATCCTCTGTCTACTCTAATCATCTATGTCCTGTTTCAGTCAATTACTATCATCCTGATCCTCTGTGTATTCTAATTATCTATGTCCCGTTTCAGTCAATTACTATCATCCTGACTCTCTGTCTATTCTAATTATCTATGCCCTGTTTCAGTCAATTACTATCATCCTGATCCTCTGTCTGTTCTAATTATCTATGTCCTGTTTCAGTCAATTACTATCATCCTGATCCTCTGTCCATTCTAATTATCTATGTCCTGTTTCAGTCAATTACTATCATCCTGGCCCTCTGTCCATTCTAATTATCTATGTCCTGTTTCAGTCAATTACTATCATCATGATCCTCTCTCCATTCTAATTATCTATGCCCTGTTTCAGTCAATTACTATCATCCTGATCCTCTGTCCATTCTAATTATCTCTGTCCCGTTTCAGTCAATTACGATCATCCTGATCCTCTGTCCATTCTAATCATCTATGTCCTGTTTCAGTCACTTACTATCAGCCTGATCCTCTGTCCATTCTAATTATCTATGTCCTGTTTCAGTCAATTACGATCATCCTGATCCTCTGTCCATTCTAATCATCTATGTCCTGTTTCAGTCACTTACTATCAGCCTGATCCTCTTTCCATTCTAATTATCTATGTCCTGTTTCAGTCAATTACTATCAGCCTGATCCTCTGTACATTCTAATTATCTATGTCCTGTTTCAGTCAATTTCTATCATCCTGATCCTCTGAACATTCTAATTATCTATGTCCTGTTTCAGTCAATTAGTATCATCCTGATCCTCTGTCTATTCTAATTATCTATGTCCTGTTTCAGTCAATTACTATCATCCTGATCCTCTGAACATTCTAATTATCTATGTCCTGTTTCAGTCAATTAGTATCATCCTGATCCTCTGTCTATTCTAATTATCTATGTCCTATTTCAGTCAATTACTATCATCCTGATCCTCTGAACATTCTAATTATCTATGTCCTGTTTCAGTCAATTAGTATCATCCTGATCCTCTGTCTATTCTAATTATCTATGTCCTGTTTCAGTCAATTATTATCATCCTGATCCTCTGAACATTCTAATTATCTAAGTCCTGTTTCAGTCAATTACTATCATCCTGATCCTCTGTCTATTCTAATTATCTATGTCCTGTTTCAGTCAATTACTATCATCCTGATCCTCTGAACATTCTAATCATCTATGTCCTGTTTCAGTCACTTACTATCAGCCTGATCCTCTTTCCATTCTAATTATCTATGTCCTGTTTCAGTCAATTACTATCAGCCTGATCCTCTGTCCATTCTAATTATCTATGTCCTGTTTCAGTCAATTTCTATCATCCTGATCCTCTGAACATTCTAATTATCTATGTCCTGTTTCAGTCAATTACTATCATCCTGATCCTCTGAACATTCTAATTATCTATGTCCTGTTTCAGTCAATTAGTATCATCCTGATCCTCTGTCTATTCTAATTATCTATGTCCTGTTTCAGTCAATTACTATCATCCTGATCCTCTGAACATTCTAATTATCTATGTCCTGTTTCAGTCAATTAGTATCATCCTGATCCTCTGTCTATTCTAATTATCTATGTCCTGTTTCAGTCAATTACTATCATCCTGATCCTCTGTCTATTCTGATTATCTATGGCCTGTGTTCAGTCAATTACTATCATCCTGATCCTCTGTCCATTCTGATTTTCTATGACCTGTTTCAGTCAATTACTATCATCCTGATCCTCTGAACATTCTAATTATCTATGTCCTGTTTCAGTCAATTAGTATCATCCTGATCCTCTGTCTATTCTAATTATCTATGTCCTGTTTCAGTCAATTACTATCATCCTGATCCTCTGAACATACTAATTATCTATGTCCTGTTTCAGTCAATTAGTATCATCCTGATCCTCTGTCTATTCTAATTACCTATGTCCTGTTTCAGTCAATTACTATCAACCTGATCCTCTGAACATTCTAATTATCTATGTCCTGTTTCAGTCAATTACTATCATCCTGAACCTCTGTTCATTCTAATTATCGTTGTCCTGTTTCAGTCAATTACTATCATCCTGATCCTCTGTCCATTCCAATTATCTATGTCCCGTTTCAGTCAATTACAGTTATCCTGATCCTCTGAACATTCTAATTATCTATGTCCTGTTTCAGTCAATTACTATCATCCTGACCCTCTGTCCATTCTAATTATCTATGTCCTGTTTCAGTCAATTACTATCATCCTGATAATCTGTCCATTTTAATTATCTGTGTCCTGTTTCAGTCAATTAATATCATCCTGATCCTCTGTCCATTCTAATCATCTATGTCCTGTTTCAGTCAATTACTATCATCCTGATCCTCTGTGTATTCTAATTATCTATGTCCTGTTTCAGTCAATTACTATCATCCTGATCCTCTGTGTATTCTAATTATCTGTGTCCTGTTTCAGTCAATATTACAATCATCCTGATCCTCTGTCTACTCTAATCATCTATGTCCTGTTTCAGTCAATTACTATCATCCTGATCCTCTGTGTATTCTAATTATCTATGTCCCGTTTCAGTCAATTACTATCATCCTGACTCTCTGTCTATTCTAATTATCTATGTCCTGTTTCAGTCAATTACTATCATCCTGATCCTCTGTCTGTTCTAATTATCTATGTCCTGTTTCAGTCAATTACTATCATCCTGATCCTCTGTCCATTCTAATTATCTATGTCATGTTTCAGTCAATTACTATCATCCTGATCCTCTGTGTATTCTAAGTATCTATGTCCCGTTTCAGTCAATTACTATCATCCTGACTCTCTGTCTATTCTAATTATCTATGTCCTTTTTCAGTCAATTACTATCATCCTGACTCTCTGTCCATTCTGATTATCTATGTCCTGTTTCAGTCAATTACTATCATCCTGATCCTCTGTCGACTCTAATTATCTATGTCCTGTTTCAGTCAATTACTATCATCCTGATCCTCTGTCTATTCTAATTATCTATGTCCTGTTTCAGTCAATTACTATCATCCTGATCCTCTGTCCATTCTAATTATCTATGTCCTGTTTCAGTCAATTACTATCATCCTGATCCTCTGTCTATTCTAATTATCTATGTCCAGTTTCAGTCAATTACTATGATCCTGATCCTCTGTCTACTCTAATTATCTATGACCTTTTTCAGTCAATTAATATCATCCTGATCCTCAGTCCATTCTAATTATCTATGTCATGTTTCAGTCAATTACTATCATCCTGATCCTCTGAACATTCTAATTATCTATGTCCTGTTTCAGTCAATTAGTATCATCCTGATCCTCTGTCTATTCTAATTATCTATGTCCTGTTTCAGTCAATTACTATCAACCTGATCCTGTGAACATTCTAATTATCTATGTCCTGTTTCAGTCAATTACTATCATCCTGAACCTCTGTTCATTCTAATTATCGTTGTCCTGTTTCAGTCAATTACTATCATCCTGATCCTCTGTCCATTCTAATTATCTATGTCCCGATTCAGTCAATTACTGTTATCCTGATCCTCTGAACATTCTAATTATCTATGTCCTTTTTCAGTCAATTACTATCATCCTGACCCTCTGTCCATTCTAATTATCTATGTCCTGTTTCAGTCAATTACTATAATCCTGATAATCTGTCCATTTTATTTATCTGTGTCCTGTTTCAGTCAATTACTATCATCCTGATCCTCTGTCCATTCTAATTATCTGTGCCCAGTTTCAGTCAATTACTATCATCCTGATCCTCTGTCTATTCTAATCATCTATGTCCTGTTTCAGTCAATTACTATCATCCTGATCCTCTGTGTATTCTAATTATCTATGTCCTGTTTCAGTCAATTACTATCATCCTGATCCTCTGTGTATTCTAATTATCTGTGTCCTGTTTCAGTCAATATTACAATCATCCTGATCCTCTGTCTACTCTAATCATCTATGTCCTGTTTCAGTCAATTACTATCATCCTGATCCTCTGTGTATTCTAATTATCTATGCCCTGTTTCAGTCAATTACTATCATCCTGATCCTCTGTCTGTTCTAATTATCTATGTCCTGTTTCAGTCAATTACTATCATCCTGATCCTCTGTCCATTCTAATTATCTATGTCATGTTTCAGTCAATTACTATCATCCTGATCCTCTGTGTATTCTAAGTATCTATGTCCCGTTTCAGTCAATTACTATCATCCTGACTCTCTGTCTATTCTAATTATCTATGTCCTTTTTCAGTCAATTACTATCATCCTGACTCTCTGTCCATTCTGATTATCTATGTCCTGTTTCAGTCAATTACTATCATCCTGATCCTCTGTCGACTCTAATTATCTATGTCCTGTTTCAGTCAATTACTATCATCCTGATCCTCTGTCTATTCTAATTATCTATGTCCTGTTTCAGTCAATTACTATCATCCTGATCCTCTGTCCATTCTAATTATCTATGTCCTGTTTCAGTCAATTACTATCATCCTGATCCTCTGTGTATTCTAAGTATCTATGTCCCGTTTCAGTCAATTACTATCATCCTGACTCTCTGTCTATTCTAATTATCTATGTCCTTTTTCAGTCAATTACTATCATCCTGACTCTCTGTCCATTCTGATTATCTATGTCCTGTTTCAGTCAATTACTATCATCCTGAACCTCTGTTCATTCTAATTATCGTTGTCCTGTTTCAGTCAATTACTATCATCCTGATCCTCTGTCCATTCTAATTATCTATGTCCCGTTTCAGTCAATTACTGTTATCCTGATCCTCTGAACATTCTAATTATCTATGTCCTGTTTCAGTCAATTACTATCATCCTGACCCTCTGTCCATTCTAATTATCTATGTCCTGTTTCAGTCAATTACTATCATCCTGATAATCTGTCCATTTTAATTATCTGTGTCCTGTTTCAGTCAATTACTATCATCCTGATACTCTGTCTATTCTAATCATCTATGTCCTGTTTCAGTCAATTACTATCATCCTGATCCTCTGTGTATTCTAATTATCTATGACCTGTTTCAGTCAATTACTATCATTCTGATCGTCAGTGTATTCTAATTATCTGTGTCCTGTTTCAGTCAATATTACTATCATCCTGATCCTCTGTCTATTCTAATCATCTATGTCCTGTTTCAGTCAATTACTATCATCCTGATCCTCTGTGTATTCTAATTATCTATGTCCCGTTTCAGTCAATTACTATCATCCTGACTCTCTGTCTATTCTAATTATCTATGTCCTGTTTCAGTCAATTACTATCATCCTGATCCTCTGTCTGTTCTAATTATCTATGTCCTGTTTCAGACAATTACTATCATCCTGATCCTCTTTCCATTCTAATTATCTATGTCATGTTTCAGTCAATTACTATCATCCTGATCCTCTGTGTATTCTAAGTATCTATGTCCCGTTTCATCAATTACTATCATCCTGACTCTCTGTCTATTCTAATTATCTATGTCCTTTTTCAGTCAATTACTATCATCCTGACTCTCTGTCCATTCTGATTATCTATGTCCTGTTTCAGTCAATTACTATCATCCTGATCCTCTGTCGACACTAATTATCTATGTCCTGTTTCAGTCAATTACTATCATCCTGATCCTCTGTCTATTCTAATTATCTATGTCCCGTTTCAGTCAATTACTATCATCCTCACTCTCTGTCTATTCTAATTATCTATGTCCTGTTTCAGTCAATTACTATCATCCTGATCCTCTGTCGACTCTAATTATCTATGTCCTTTTTCAGTCAATTACTATCATCCTGACTCTCTGTCCATTCTGATTATCTATGTCCTGTTTCAGTCAATTACTATCATCCTGATCCTCTGTCGACACTAATTATCTATGTCCTGTTTCAGTCAATTACTATCATCCTGATCCTCTGTCTATTCTAATTATCTATGTCCTGTTTCAGTCAATTACTGTCATCCTGATCCTCTGAACATTATAATTATCTATGTCCTGTTTCAGTCAATTACTATCATCCTGATCCTCTGTCCATTTTAATTATCTATGTCCTGTTTCAGTCAATTACTATCATCCTGATCCTCTGAACATTATAATTATCTATGTCCTGTTTCCGTCAATTACTGTCATCCTGATCCTCTGTCCATTTTAATTATCTATGTCCTGTTTCAGTCAATTACTATCATCCTGATGCTCTGTCCATTTTAATTATCTATGTCCTGTTTCAGTCAATTACTATCATCCTGATCCTCTGAACATTATAATTATCTATGTCCTGTTTCAGTCAATTACTATCATCCTGATCCTCTGTCCATTCCATTTATCTATGTCCTGTCTCAGTCAATTACTATCATCCTGATCCTCTTTCCATTCTAATTATCTATGTCCTGTTTCAGTCAATTACTATCATCCTGATCCTCTTTCCATTCTAATTATCTATGTCCTGTTTCAGTCAATTACTATCATCCTGATCCACTGTCCAATCTAATTATCTATGTCCTGTTTCAGTCAATTACTATCATCCTGATCCTCCGTCCATTCTAATTATCTATGTCCTGTTTCAGTCAATTACTATGATCCTGATCCTCTGTCTATTCTAATTATCTATGTCCTGTTTCAGTCAATTACTATCATCCAGATCCTCTGTCCATTCTAATTATCTATGTCCTGTTTCAGTCAATTACTATCATCCTGATCCTCTGTCCATTCTAATTATCTATGTCCTGTTTCAGTCAATTACTATCATCCTGATCCTCTGAACATTCTAATTATCCATGTCCTGTTTTAGTCAATTACTATCATCCTGATCCTCTGTCCATTCTAATTATCTATGTCATGTTTCAGTCAATTACTATCATCCTGGTCCTCTGTCTATTCTAATTATCTATGTCCTGTTTCAGTCAATTACTATCATCCTGATCCTCCGTCCATTCTAATTATCTATGTCCTGTTTCAGTCAATTACTATCATCCTGATCCTCTGTCTATTCTAATTATCTATGTCCTGTTTCAGTCAATTACTGTCATCCTGATCCTCTGTCTATTCTAATTATCTATGTCCTGTTTCAGTCAATTACTATCATCCTGATCCTCTGTCCATTCCGATTATCTATGTCCTGTTTTAGTCAATTACTATCATCCTGATCCTCTGTCTATTCTAATTATATATTTCCTGTTTCAGTCAATTACGATCATCCTGATCCTCTGTCTATTCTAATTATCTATGTCCTGTTTCAGTCAATTACTATCATCCTGATCCTCTGTCCATTTTAATTATCTATGTCCTGTTTCAGTCAATTACTATCATCCTGATCCTCTGTCCATTTTAATTATCTATGTCCTGTTTCAGTCACTTACTATCATCCTGATCCTCTGAACATTATAATTATCTATGTCCTGTTTCAGTCAATTACTGTCATCCTGATCCTCTGTCCATTTTAATTATCTATGTCCTGTTTCAGTCAATTACTATCATCCTGATGCTGTGTCCATTCTAATTATCTATGTCCTGTTTCAGTCAATTACTATCATCCTGATCCTCTGAACATTATAATTATCTATGTCCTGTTTCAGTCAATTACTATCATCCTGATCCTCTGTCCATTCCATTTATCTATGTCCTGTCTCAGTCAATTACTATCATCCTGATCCTCTTTCCATTCTAATTATCTATGTCCTGTTTCAGTCAATTACTATCATCCTGATCCTCTTTCCATTCTAATTATCTATGTCCTGTTTCAGTCAATTACTATCATCCTGATCCTCTGTCCATTCTAATTATCTATGTCCTGTTTCAGTCAATTACTATCATCCTGATCCTCTGTCTATTCTAATTATCTATGTCCTGTTTCAGTCAATTACTATCATCCTGATCCTCTGTCCATTCCGATTATCTATGTCCTGTTTCAGTCAATTACTATCATCCTGATCCTCTGTCCATTCTAATTATCTATGTCCTGTTTCAGTCAATTACTATCATCCTGATCCTCTGAACATTATAATTATCTATGTCCTGTTTCAGTCAATTACTGTCATCCTGATCCTCTGAACATTATAATTATCTATGTCCTGTTTCAGTCAATGAATATCATCCTGATCCTCTGTCCATTTTAATTATCTATGTCCTGTTTCAGTCAATTACTATCATCCTGATCCTCTGAACATTATAATTATCTATGTCCTGTTTCAGTCAATTACTGTCATCCTGATCCTCTGTCCATTTTAATTATCTATGTCCTGTTTCAGTCAATTACTATCATCCTGATGCTCTGTCCATTTTAATTATCTATGTCCTGTTTCAGTCAATTACTATCATCCTGATCCTCTGAACATTATAATTATCTATGTCCTGTTTCAGTCAATTACTATCATCCTGATCCTCTGTCCATTCCATTTATCTATGTCCTGTCTCAGTCAATTACTATCATCCTGATCCTCTTTCCATTCTAATTATCTATGTCCTGTTTCAGTCAATTACTATCATCCTGATCCTCTTTCCATTCTAATTATCTATGTCCTGTTTCAGTCAATTACTATCATCCTGATCCACTGTCCAATCTAATTATCTATGTCCTGTTTCAGTCAATTACTATCATCCTGATCCTCCGTCCATTCTAATTATCTATGTCCTGTTTCAGTCAATTACTATGATCCTGATCCTCTGTCTATTCTAATTATCTATGTCCTGTTTCAGTCAATTACTATCATCCTGATCCTCTGTCCATTCTAATTATCTATGTCCTGTTTCAGTCAATTACTATCATCCTGATCCTCTGTCCATTCTAATTATCTATGTCCTGTTTCAGTCAATTACTATCATCCTGATCCTCTGAACATTCTAATTATCCATGTCCTGTTTTAGTCAATTACTATCATCCTGATCCTCTGTCCATTCTAATTATCTATGTCATGTTTCAGTCAATTACTATCATCCTGGTCCTCTGTCTATTCTAATTATCTATGTCCTGTTTCAGTCAATTACTATCATCCTGATCCTCCGTCCATTCTAATTATCTATGTCCTGTTTCAGTCAATTACTATCATCCTGATCCTCTGTCTATTCTAATTATCTATGTCCTGTTTCAGTCAATTACTGTCATCCTGATCCTCTGTCTATTCTAATTATCTATGTCCTGTTTCAGTCAATTACTATCATCCTGATCCTCTGTCCATTCCGATTATCTATGTCCTGTTTTAGTCAATTACTATCATCCTGATCCTCTGTCTATTCTAATTATATATTTCCTGTTTCAGTCAATTACGATCATCCTGATCCTCTGTCTATTCTAATTATCTATGTCCTGTTTCAGTCAATTACTATCATCCTGATCCTCTGTCCATTTTTATTATCTATGTCCTGTTTCAGTCAATTACTATCATCCTGATCCTCTGTCCATTTTAATTATCTATGTCCTGTTTCAGTCAGTTACTATCATCCTGATCCTCTGAACATTATAATTATCTATGTCCTGTTTCAGTCAATTACTGTCATCCTGATCCTCTGTCCATTTTAATTATCTATGTCCTGTTTCAGTCAATTACTATCATCCTGATGCTGTGTCCATTCTAATTATCTATGTCCTGTTTCAGTCAATTACTATCATCCTGATCCTCTGAACATTATAATTATCTATGTCCTGTTTCAGTCAATTACTATCATCCTGATCCTCTGTCCATTCCATTTATCTATGTCCTGTCTCAGTCAATTACTATCATCCTGATCCTCTTTCCATTCTAATTATCTATGTCCTGTTTCAGTCAATTACTATCATCCTGATCCTCTTTCCATTCTAATTATCTATGTCCTGTTTCAGTCAATTACTATCATCCTGATCCTCTGTCCATTCTAATTATCTATGTCCTGTTTCAGTCAATTACTATCATCCTGATCCTCTGTCTATTCTAAATATCTATGTCCTGTTTCAGTCAATTACTATCATCCTGATCCTCTTTCCATTCTAATTATCTATGTCCTGTTTCAGTCAATTACTATCATCCTGATCCTCTTTCCATTCTAATTATCTATGTCCTGTTTCAGTCAATTACTGTCATCCTGATCCTCTGTCCATTCTAATTATCTATGTCCTGTTTCAGTCAATTACTGTCATCCTGATCCTCTGTCCATTTTACTTATCTATGTCCTGTTTCAGTCAATTACTATCATCCTGATCCTCTGTCCATTCCGATTATCTATGTCCTGTTTCAGTCAATTACTATCATCCTGATCCTCTGTCTATTCTAATTATCTATGTCCTGTTTCAGTCAATTGCTATCATCCTGATCCTCTGTCCATTCCGATTATCTATGTCCTGTTTCAGTCAATTACTATCATCCTGATCCTCTGTCCATTCTAACTATCTATGTCCTGTTTCAGTCAATTACTATCATCCTCATCCTCTGACCATTCTAATTATCTATGTCCTGTTTCAGTCAATTACTATCATCCTGATCCTCTGTCCATTCTAATTATCTATGTCCTGTTTCAGTCAATTACTATCATCCTGATCCTCTGTCCATGCTGATTATCTATGTCCTGTTTCAGTCAATTACTATCATCCTGATCTCTCTGTCCATTCTGATTATCTATGTCCTGTTTCAGCCAATTACTATCATTCTGATCCTCTGTCCATTCTGTTTATCTATGTCCTGTTTCAGTCAATTACTATCATCCTGATCGTCTGTCCATTCTGATTATCTATGTCCTGTTTCAGTCAATTACTATCATCCTGATCCTCTGTCCATTCTAATTATCTCTGTCCTGTTTCAGTCAATTACTATTATCCTGATCCTCTGTCCATTCTAATTATCTATGTCCTGTTTCAGTCAATTACTATCATCCTGATCCTTTGCCCATTCTGATTATCTATGTCCTGTTTCAGTCAATTACTATCATCCTGATCCTCTGCCCATTCTGATTATCTATGTCCTGTTTCAGTCAATTACTATCATCCTGATCCTCTGCCCATTCTGATTATCTATGTCCTGTTTCAGTCAATTACTATCATCCTGATCCTCTGACCTTTCTAACCTATCCATGTCCTGGATCAGTCAATTACTATGATCCTGGCTGTCTGTCCTTTCTTCTGTGTCTATTCTGCTAACCTATCGATGTCCTGTTTCAGTCAAATACAATAATCTGTGATGCCGGGGACTTCAGGAGGAGACCGAGATGGATCATCAACTCGGCACTTCTGGCTGAAGATTGTTGCAACCTCTTCAGCCTTTTTTTTTGCACTGATGTGCTGGGCTCCCCCATTATTGAGAAAGGGGATATTTGTGGAGCTATCTCCTCCAGTTAGTTGTTTAATTGTCCATCACCATTCTCGACTGGTTGTGGCAAGATTGCAGAGCTTAGATCTGATCCGTTGGTTATGGAATCGCTAATCTCTGTCTATCACATGCTGCTTATGCAGTTTGTCACGTAGATACTCATGTGTTGTGGCTTCACCTGGTTGACACCTCAATTTGAGGTATGCCTTGTGCTGCTCCTGGCATGCCCTCCTACACTCTTCATTGAATCCCATGTGCTTTAATTTTGCACGCTTATTTCTTACGTGGGATCTTATCAAAATCCTTCTGAAAGTCCCAATAAATCACATCCACTCGTTCTCTCATATCTATTCTATGAGTTACATCCTCAAAAAATCCCAGTGGATTTGCCAAGCATGATTTCCCTTTCTTAAATCCATGTTGACTGTGTCCGATCCTGTCATTGTTTTGCGTGTGCTCTGTTATTGCATCTTTTGTAATGTACTCTAGCATTTTCCCCACTACTTATGTCAGGCTTACCGGTCAATAATTCCCTGTTGTGTCTCTACCTCCGTTTTTAAAAAGTGGTGTTACATTAGCTAACCTGCAATCCATTGGAACTCTTCCAGAGTCTATAGAAATTTGAAGACTGATCAGCAATGCATCTACTATTTCTAGAGTCACTTCCTTAAGTACTTTGGGATGTAGATTATCAGGCCCTGGGGATTTATCAGCCTTCAATACCATCAATTTACCCAACACCATTTCCCTACTAATACTGATTTCATACAGTCCCTCCTTCTTACTAGACCCTATGTTCCCCAACATTACTGGGAGGTAATTTGTGTTCTCCTTTGTGAAGACAGAACCAAAGTATGTATTTAATTGGTCTGCCATTTCTTTGTTCCCCATTACTTCCAAACAGAATTCGATGAAGTGTCACTTAACAGGAAAAGATAAAGCCCATGGAATAAAAGGGACAAAGTTGTCTGCATGACCAGAAGCAGAGAGAGGGGGTGAAAGGTTGTTTTTAGACTGGAGGAAGTTTCCCCAGGGGTCGTTACTGGGTCTGCTACTTTTCATGATATATATTAAACACTTGGACTTGAGTGTAAATGGAACAATTTCAAAATTTACACTTGGCACAAAATTTGGAAGTGTACTGCGCAACGAGGATGATCGTAACAGACTTCAAGTGGATGTAGACAGGTTGGTGGAATGGACGGACACGTGGCAGATAAACTTTAACAGAAGCGCAAATTGATACATTTTCATTGGACGGAGTGGAGAGGCAATGGAAAATAATGGGTGTCATTTTAATGGGGGTGCAGCAACAGAGTGGATGCATGTGAATATTTCAATGGCAGGACATATAGATGAGCTTGTTAAAAATGACATGCTGTGTGACTGTTACAAAGACAAACTATCCCTCCTTGTCCTTCACAAACTTACTGCAGTCTGTGACAATGTTCATAACAGCATCTTCCTCCCACACCTCTCCACTGTCGTCCAGCTGGAAGGAAATGCTGTTACCTTTTTATTATTTCATGGGATGTGGGCATCGCTGGCTAAACCAACATTCATTGCCCATCACTAATTGCCTTTGAAAAGGTGGTGTTCAGCTGCCTCCTTGATCCGCTGCAGTCCGTCTGGTGCTGGTACACCCACAGTACTATTTAGGAAGGGAGTTCCAGGATTTCGACCCAGTGACAGTAAAGGAACAGCGAAATAGTTCCATTTCAGGATGGTAACTGACTTGGAGGGGAACTTGCAGGTGGTGGTGTTCCCATGCATCGCTGCCATTGTGCTTCTAAGTTGTCGAGGTCGTGGGTTTGGAAGGTGCTGTCTAAGAAGCCTTGGTGCGTTGCTACAGTGCATCTTGTAGATGGTACACACTGCTGCTCCTGTGCTGGTGGTGAGGGAGTGCATGACACCCCAATCACAACAATCAAGCGGGCTGCTTTGTCCTGGATGGTGTTGACCTCCTGGAGTGTTGTTGGTGCTGCACTCATCCAGGCAAGTGGACAGTATTTCATAACACTCCTGACTTGTGCCTTGTAAATGGTGTACAGGCTTTGGGGAGCCAGGAGGTGGGTTACTCTCTGCAGCATTCCTAGCCTTTGACCTGCTCTTGTAGCTGCAATTCAGCTTCTGTTCAATGGTAACCCCTAGGATGTTGATAGTGGGAGATTCAGCGATGGTAATGCCGTTGAATGTCAAGGGGAGATGGTTAGATTCTCTCTTATTGGAAATAATTGTGTCCTGGCACTTGTGTGCCATGAATGTTACTTTCCACTTATCAGCTCAAGCCTGAATGTTGTCCAGGTCTTGCTGCATATGTCTGTCTTCAGTATCTGAGCAGTTGTGAATAGTGATCATCATTGTACAGTCATCAGTGAACTTTCCCACTTCTGACCTTATGATTGAAGAGGGTCATTGATGAAGCAGCTGAAGATGTTTGGGCCTAGGACACTACCCTGAGGAACTCCTGCAGTGATGTCCTGGAACTGAGATGATTGACCTCCAACAACCACAACCATCTTCCTTTATGCTAGGTTAGGAATGACTCCAACCAGTTGATTTCTCCCATTGACTTCTGCTTAGCTAGGTTCCATTCATAGCTAAAAGTACAGAAAATGTTGAGAATACTCAGCTTGTCTGGCAGCATCTGTGGAGAGTGCGGCAGAGTTAATGTTTCATGTTGATGACCTTTCATCAAAACCGACAACGGTCAGAAATGTAAAGGGTTTTGAACAAGTGAAAGGTGGGGAAGAGCAACAAAAAGGAGGGTCTGAATAGGACCGAGGGCAGAGAGATTAAATGACAAAGAACAAGGCATTTGTTCAGAGAGAGTGTTAATGGCTGAATAATGAACTGCTCTGTCTGAAAGCAAAAGCATGAAAAACAAGTTTAAGATCATGTGACGGTGTGACATTGTTGAACTCAGTGTTGATCCAGAGGCTCTAAAGTGTCTAATTGGAAGATGAGGTTCTGTTCCTCAAGCTTGAATTGAGCTTCACTGGAACACTGCAGCAGGTGGAGGTCAGAAATGTCAGAGTGGCAGTAGGGCAGTGAATTAAAATGGCAAGTGACCAGAAGCCCAGGGTTCGGCAGACTGAGTAGACAGGCCCCACAAGGCGGTCACTCAATCTTTATTTGGTCTACCCAATGTTTTCTTTTTGTTACTCGTTAATGGGATGTGTTCATCACTGACAAGGACAACATTTTTAGGCCATCCTTAAGGGAGAGGAGACCGCATTGTGAGCAGCGAATACTGTATACTAAATTGAAAGAAGTAATAATAAATTGCTGCTTCACCTGAAAGGAATGTTTAGGGCCTTGGATAGTGAGGCTCGAGGAGGTAAAAGGGCAGATATGAAACCTTCTGTGATTGCATGGGAAGGTGCCATGGGAAGGGGACAAGGTGTTGGGGGTGAGGGAGGAGTAGACCAGGGTGTCATGGAGGGAACAATCCCTTCAGAATGCTGACAGCGGAGGATGGGGGGAAGGAGCTCTTGGTAGTGGCATCACACTGGAGGTGGCAGAAATGGTGGAAAGTGATACTTTGGATGTGGTGGCTGATGGGGTGGAAAGTGAAGACAAGATGAACCCTTTCACAGGTCTGGGAGGGAGGGGAAGGGGTGAGGGTAAAGGTGCGGAAAATGGGTCAGACCCAGTTGAAGGCCCTGTCAACCAAAGTGGGGGGGGGGATCCTCAGTGGAGGAAAAAGGAAGACATATCAGAAGTGTTGTCGTGGAAGGTTGCATCATCAGAACAGATGCGATGGAGAAACGGGGAGAATGGAATGGAGTCCTGACAGGAGGCAGGGTGTGAAGAAGTGTAGTCGAGGTGGCTGTGAGACTCACTGGACTTATAATGGATATTATTGGGCAGCCTATCCCAAGAGATGGAGACAGAAAAGTCGAGGAAGGGAAGTGTTGGAGATGGACAACAAGAAGGTGAAAGAAGGGTGAAAATTGGAAGCAATGTTGATAAAAGTTTCCAGTTCGAGATGGGAGCAGGAAACAGCACCGATACAGTTATCAATGCACCAGAAGAAAGAGCTCAGGGAGGGTACCTGAGTCGGACTGGAACAAGGAATGTTCAAGATATGCGATAATAAGACGGGCATAGTTAAGACACATGCGGGTACCCATAGCAACACCATTTACTTGAAGTTCAGCTATGAAGAGAGACTGGTTGTTTTCCTCAGAGCAGAGAATGCTGAGGGGGGACCTGATTGAGGTAGACAAAATTATGAGTGGCATAGATTGGGTAGATGGGAAGAAACCTTTCCCTTAGCAGAGGTGTCAATGACCAGGGGGCATAGATTTAAGGTAAGGAGCGGGAGTTTTAGAGGAGATTTGAGGAAAAATGTTGTCACCCAGAAGGTGGTTGGAATCTGGAACCCACTGCCTGAATGGATGGAAGAGGAAGGAATGCTCACACCATTTAATAAGTAAATAGTTGATCAATTGAAACGCCATAACCTACAAGGCTCCGGGCCAAGTTCTGGAAAATGGGATTAGAATAGTTAGTGCTTGATGGCCAGCATGGGCATGATGGGCCGAAGGACCTTTTCTGTGCTGTGTAACTCTATGTCTCGATGAAGTGAGTGGAGTTGAAGGAGATGTTGTTCAATGTGAGAACAGGTTCAGCCAGGCGGAGGAGGGTGGTGGTGGATGGGAACTGGTTAGGCCTCTGTTCAAGGAAGAAGCGGAGAGCCCTCAAACCGTGCTGGTCGGGGATGGTGGTATAGAGAGATTGGACGTCCATAGTGAAGAGGAGGTTGTTAGGGCCAGGAAACTGGAAATTATCGTAGTCCGTCCGAAGAATAACGGAAGTAGGAGGGAGGAGACTTGTCAAGGGGAGAAAAAATCGAGCCAAAATAGGAAGAAATAAGTTAAGTGGGACAGGAACAGTCTAAAAAGATGGGTCCACTAGGATAGTCATGTATGTGGATTTTAGGAAGGAGGTAGAAGTGGACTGTCTGGGGTTGTGTGACTGAGGGTGGAAGCTGCAGAGGGACAAAGTCTGGAGAAGATGAGGTCAGTGACAGTGTCTAGCAGACAGCGTCTTGATGTTCTGTGGTGGGGTCATGATCCAGGGGGAGGTTGGAAGAAGTGTCTGAGAGTTGGCGCTGAGCCTCTGCAAGGTAAAGGTTGGGACGCCAGACAAAAACAGCAACACCCTTATCTGCAGGTGTCATCGCCATGTCAGGGTTAGACCTGAGAGAATGGGGTGTGGCAAGCTCAGAGGGAGACAAATTGGAGTCAGGAAAGGGAGCAAAGAAATTGAGATGGCCGATGTCTCACCGACAGTTCGCAATGAAAAGATCAAGAGTGGGTAAGAGGCCAGAGGAAAGGGTCCAGGTAGAGGCGAAATATTGCAAGTGGCTGAGTGGGTCCACTGGTCAGGGGAAAAATCCCTGGCCGAAGAAGTGGGCAGGAGGCGATGGAATTGCAAAGAGCTCAACGTCATGCTGAGCGTGACATGAATTGAGGTGGGAGTGTAAGGGGATAAAACTGAGTCCTTTGCTAAGTACAGTTCGTTCAGTGAGAGAGGAGAAGGTGCCACTGTTTAAAAATAAGGAATCACCCATTTAAGACAGAGATGAGGAGAAGTTGTTTCCTCTCAGAGGCTCGTGAGTCTTTGGAATTCTCTTTCTCAAAAGACAGTGTAACCGGAGTCTTTGAATATTTTTTAACTTAGCGGTAGATAGATTTTTGATAAGCAAGGGGGTGAAATGTTATCGGAGGTGGGGGTGAAATGTTATGGAAGGTAGGTGGAAATGTGGAGTAATCAGTTCAGCCATGAAATCATTGAATGGCAGAGCAGGCTCGAAGGGCCGAGTGGCCTACTCCTGCTCCTACTTCGTATGTTCATATATAAATATATGTTGTTGTTTTTGATGTCTTCGGAACAGCTCTGTATACTTCTCCTCAGCCTGAAAAACAATGTATTTTCTGTGCCTGAGTCAATTGGATGTTTACACAACCTCTGCAACTTTGATCAATTGGGTTCAGTTTTCCTAATAAGTCTATTAAATGGCACTTGATCAAACGCCTTTTATAAGTTTATATACATGACACCAGCTGTGCCACCGTGATCAATCCCCCCTATTACTATATCAAATAAATCCTTCAAGTTTGTTCTGTACAATTTGCCTTTAACATGTTCATGGTAGCTGACGTTGATAAACCCTTGTTTTGAAAATCAGCAGGTATCTTTGTACACGCTGATGGTTGCAATTTCCCCATGAGGGACACTCGTCTGATAGGTCAGTAAATACAGGGTTTATTCCATCTCTCCTTTTTTAAATGGGGTGAAACATTTCCAACTCTCCAGTCCTCTGCCATGTCTCCCATATCCAAGGATTGGAAGATTCTGGCGAGTGCATCTGCTATTTCCATCATTCATTACCTCAGCAACCCTCATACATCCCATCCAGACCGGGTAAATGTCATTCATTATAAAGTGTTGGATTGAAAGGCTTTAACTGATCATGTTTGTTCAGTGATTGTAATTAATGGCAGTCTCTATGGACCCTAATTGTGTCACTGGAGGGTTTCCCTATTCTATTAATAAGGGGCTCTTTTCAATTTGTTATCCGTCAGCGGGAACATCAGCCCCGGCACTAACAGTGATCAGCGGTTCCAGAGAGAGGGAGAGGATAGATCAGAATCTGAGAGCAATAGATTGGAATGTTACAACAATGGGTCAGAATCTGAGAATAATAGATTGGAATGTTACAACAATAGACAGGAGTTTATCCTATTGGTTTGATGATCTTACTGCGGATTATTATTGGATAACATTGGAGGATCGGATCCGTTTTGCACTGATAATAATTCAACACATTTATTATCCCATCCTCGCTATTGTTGGTGTCCCTGGTAAGTCCCTCTATCCAGCTATTAATTCTATAAACCATGATTAAATGTTTTACTGTTCTAACAACAACTACCTCTGAAATATCGTTCTCCGTGTGAGCCCATTTGCTGCATAACCTCTTGTCTGTGCCCTTGCCAAATCTACTATTCCAATGCTCTCCTGGTTACCTTCCCTATTGCAAACCGCCATAAGCCACAGTCTACCCAAAACTCTGCTGTCCATATCCTCACTCACACTAAATCACATTCACGCAACATCCATGTGCTCAGTGACATACATTGGTTTTTGTCAGATAGAGAATGTGGAAGAAATAAATGGGGTGTGTAAGAAAGGTACCACAACAACCATGGGTGAGTTTAATCTGCATATAGATTGGACAAATCAGATTGGCAAAGGTAGCCTGGAAAACTTTGAGTGTATTTAGGACAGGTCCTTACAGTAGCACGTTCTAGAGTCAACCGGAGTGCAGGCGATTCTAGAACTGGTAATGTGCAATGAGACAGGATTGATCAAGAACCTCCTGGTAAAGCAGCCTCGAGGCAACAATGACAGGATTTCAATGTTCAGATTGAAGGGAAAACTTTGGGCCTATTCTAGTTTGTTAAACCTAAATAAAGGTAATTATAAGGATATGAAGGTATAGCTAGCAAGAGTGAACTGGGAAACCAGGTTAAAAGTTAAGACAATAGAGATTCAGTGTCCTCTCAGGACAGTTCAGGCAAGGTTTGCAGGACTAACACCTGGAATGGGCGGGTTGTCGTATGAGGAGCGGTTGGAGAGGCTAGGCTTGTATCTGCTGGAGTTTAGAGGAATAAGAGGCAACTTGATTGACACATAAAAGATCCTGATGGCATTTAACAGACTCGATGCCGGAAGAATTTTTCCTCTTACGTAGAAACATAGAAAATAGGAGCAGGAGTAGGCCATTCGGCCCTTCAAGCATGCTCCGCCATTCATTATGATCATTGATGATCGTCCAACTCAGCAGTCTGTTCCAACTTTTGCTCCATACCCTTTGATCCCTTTAGACCCAAGAGCTATATCTAACTCCTTCTTGAAAACATACAATGTTTTGGCCTCAATTGCTTTCGGTGGTAGCGAATTCCACAGGCTCATCACTCTCTGGGTGATGCAATTGCTCCACATCTCAGTCCTGAAAGGTTTACCCCGTATCCTTAGACAATGGCCCCTAGTTCTGGACTCCCCCACCATCGGAAATATCCTTCCTGCATCTACCCTGTCAAGTCCTGTTAGAATTTTATAGGTTTCTATGAGATCCCCCTCACTCTTCTGAACTCCAGCGATTATAATCCTAACCGACTCAATCTATCCTCACACGTCAGTCCTGCCATCCCAGGAATCAGCCTGGTAAACTTTCACTGCACTCCCTCTGTAGTAAGAACATCCTTCCTCAGATAAGGAGACCAAAACTGCCCACAATATTCCAGGTGTGGCCTCACCAAGGCCCTGTATACTTGCAGCAAAACATCCCTGCTTCTGGAATCGAATCCTCTCGCTATGAAGGCCAACATACCATTTGCCTTTTTTACCGCCTGTTGCACCTGCATGCTTACCTTCAGCGACTGGTGTACGAGAGCACCCAGGTCTCGCTGCATATTCCCCTCTCTCAGTTTATAGCCGTTCAGATAATAATCTGCCTTCCATTTATTGCTACGAAAGTGGATAACCTCACATTTATCCACATTATACTGCATCTGCCATGCAATAGCCCACTCACTCAAATTATCCAAATCACACTGAAGCCTCTCTGCATCCTCCTCACAACTCACCTCCCACCCAGTTTTGTGTCATCTGCAAATTTGGAGACATTACATTTAGTTCCCTCGTCTAAATCATTAATGTATATTGTGAATAGCTGCTGTCCTAGCACCAATCCCTGCGGTACCCCACTGGTCATGCCTGCCATTCAGAAAAAAGACCCATTTATCCCTACGCTTTGTTTCCTGTCCGCCAACCAATGTTCTGTCCCTCGCAATACATTACCCCCAGTACCATGCGTTTTAATTTTACACGCTAATCTCTTATGTCGGACTTTGTCAAAAGCCTTCTGAAAGTCCAAATAAACCACATCCACCGGCTCCCCCTCATCAGCTCTACTCGTTACATCCTCGAAGATTTCTAGTAGATTTATCAAGCATGATTTCCCTTTCGTAAAACCATGCTGACTCTACCCAATTCTCCAAGTGCTCTGCTATAAAATCTTTGATAATGCACTCTAGAATTTTCCCCACTACCGACGTCAGGCTGACTGGTCGATAATTCCCTGCTTTCTCTCTATCTCCCTTTTTAAATAGTGGGGTTACATTAGCTACCCTCCAATCTGTGGGAACTGTTCCAGGGTCTGTAGAAACTTGGACGATGACCACCATCGCATCCACTATTTCCAGGGCCACTTCCTTAAGTACTCTGGGATGTAGACCATCAGGCCCTTGGGATTTATCAACCTTCAATCCCATCAATTTCCCCAGCATCATTTCTCGGCTAATATGGATGTCCTTCAGTACCGCTCTCTCACTGAGCCAACATTTCTGGTATGATATGTGTGTCCTCCTTTGTGAAGACAGAAACACAGTATGCGCTTAGTTGTTCAGCCTTTTCTTTATTCCCCATAATAAATTCCCATGTTTCTGACTGTAAAGGACCTACATTTGTCTTCACCAATCTTTTTCTCTTCACATACCTATAGAAACTTTTACCGTCAGTTTTTATGTTCCCTACAAGCTTGCTTTCGTACTCTGTTTTCCCCTTCTTAATCAATCCCTTGGTCCTCCTTTGCTGAATTCTAAACTGCGCCCAATCCTCAGGTCTGTTGTTTTTCATGGCAAATTTATCTGCCTCTTCCTTGTATCTAATCTCTAGTCTCTAATTTCCCTTTTAAGCCATGGTTGGGCTACATTTCCCATTTTACTTTGGCGTCAGACAGGTATAAACAAATGTTGCAGTTCATCCATGCGCTATTTAAATATTTGCCATTGCCTATCCACCGTCATCCCTTTAAGTAACATTTCCCAATGCGTCATGGCCAACTCACGCCTCATACCTTCGTAGTTTCCTTTACTAAGGTTCAGGACCCTGGTCTCTGAATCAACTCCGCCATTCTCCATCTTGATGAAGAATTCTATCATGTTATGGTGGCTCATCCCCAAGGGGTCTCGCACCACTAGATAGCTAATTATTCCACTCTCATTACAAAATACCCAGTCTAGGATGACCTGTTCTCTAGTTGGTTCCTCAACGTATTGGTCCAGAAAACCATCCCGGATACACTCCAAGAATTCCTGCTCTACAGTATTGTGACTCATTTGATTTGCCCAATCTATATGCAGATTAAGGTCACCCATAATTACATAATTACCCATAATTTATCGCATGCATCTCTAATTTCCTATTTAGTGCCATTTCCAACATCACCACTACAGTTTTGGGGTCTATATACAACCTCCACTAATGTTTTATGCCCCTTCGTGTTTCTCAGCTCTACCCATGCAGATAACACATCGTCAGAGCTAATATCTTTCCTCACTATTGCGTTAATTTACACTTTAACCGGCAATGCAACCCCACCGCCTTTTGCTTTTTATCTGTCCTTCCTAAATATTGACTATCCCTGGATGTTCATTTCCTATCCCTGGTCACCATGTCTCTATAATCCCGACTATATCATACCCGTTTACGTCTATTTGCATGATTAATTAATCCACTTTATTTTGAATGCTCCGTGTATTAAGGCACAAAGATTTAAGGCTTACATTTTTAACATTACTTTTCCTCTTCCCAATATTTCCCACTGCGTACCTGTTTGATTCTAGCCCTTGATTTCTCTGCCTATCACTTTTCTTATTCTCCTTAATGTCGTTTGCTCTTTTCTTTGATCTCCTTCCTCTGGCTCCTTGCAAAGGTTCTCATCCCCCAGCCATTTTAGTTTAAACTCTCCTCAAGCACTCCAGCAAATACTCCCCCGAGGACATCAGTCCTGGTCCTACACAGGTGTAGCCTATCCAGTTTGTACTGGTCCCACCTGCCCCAGAACCGGTCCCAATGTCCCAGGAATCTAAACCCCTCCCCCTCACTCCATCTCTTCATCCACGTATTCATCCGATATATCCTGCCATTTCTACTCTGACTTGCACGTGGCACTAGCAGTAATCCTGAGATCACTATCTTTGAGGTCCTACATTTCAACTTACTTCCAAGCTCCCTATATTCTGCTTTTAGGATCTCGTCCTTTTTATTACCTATGTCGTTTATACCAATGTGTACCACGACCACTGGCTGTTCACCCTCCCCCTTCAGAATGTCCTGGAACCAGTCTGAGACATCCTTGACCCGAGCACCAGAGAGGTAACATACTATCCTGCAGTCTCTTTTGCGGCCACGGAAACGCCTATCTATTCCTGTTACTATTGAATCCCCTAAAACTATTGCATTCCCAGATGTTTTACTCCTCCCCTGTGCAGCGGAGCCAACCATGGTGCAACGAAATGGGCTGTTGCTGCTTTCCCCTTAGAGGCCATTCCCCCCAACATTATCCAAAACAGTATATCTGTTTCGCAGGGGAATCGCCACAGGGGATTCCTGCACTTCCTGCCTAGTCCTCTTGCTCTGCATGGTGATCACCCACTCCCCTCCTGCCTGTGGAGTCTGAGCCTACGGTGTGACCTCCTCTCTATACATGCTATCTACGATACTCTCCACCTCGTGGATGCCCCACGGTATTCCTAGCTGACGCTCCAGCTCCGAAACCAAGGCTTCCAGGAGCTGCAGTTGGACACACTTCCGACACACATGCTGGTCCCAGGCATTGGAATTGTTCCCGGCTTCCGACATGGAGCACGAGGAGCACACTACGGCTTTGAGCTCTCCTGCCATGACTTAACCCTTTCAATTAAAATAAATCTTCTGGAAGATCTTAAAGTCCAATAATATCAATTACTCTAGATCCCTTTTTCCCTGGTCCTCGGTACTACAGAACTCCCTTTAAAAAAATAACTACTTACTTTCTTTGAAATAACCTTTAAACTTTTTTTTGCCTTAGATACTTACCCAGCTGTTTAGAGGTATTCCCTAACAGCAGTAAATCAACTTTCAGCTCTCTTGTGATGTCACTGTTGTTGTTTTCTTTTATTTTGAAAACTCCGGCAGCTGAAAGAGCTCCTCTCCACTCCCAGAAGGTAAGAGACTGGAATTTGATCCTCGGGCTCGGGTTATAGGCTCCGCTCTCGGCGTTCTCCCGACAGATCCACTCCACTCCCGGAAGATAAGATTCTCTCTTGTGGGAGAATCTAGAACTCCGGGTCACTATTTAAAAATAAGGTGCCGCCCATTTTAGACAGGGTTGTGAGTCTTTAGAACACTTTTCCTCAGAAGGTGGTGGAAGCAGAGTCTTTGAATATTTTTAAAGCAGAGGTAGATAGATTCTTGATAAGCAAGGGGTGGAAGATTATTGTGGAAGGCGAGAATGTGGAGTTGGGGTTCCAATCAGATCAGCCATGATCTTATTGAATGGTGGAGCTGGCTCGAGGGGCCGAGTGGCCTACTCCACCTCCTACTACGTATGTTCGGATAACAATTCCCCAGGACCAGATGGCCTGCATCCGAGGTCTTTAAAGTCAGTGGCTGCAGTGACAGTAGAGGCATTGGTTATAATCTTCCAAAATTACTTAGTTTCTGAAAGAGTTCCAGCGGATTGGAAAATAAAAATTGTAACTCATTTCTCCAAGAAAGGAGGAAGACAGGAAACTCTAGGTGAGTTAGCCTAAAATCTGGCATAGGGAAATTCCGATAATCCATTAATAAGGAGCTTGTAGCAGCATACCTAGAAAATCATCATGGGATCAGACAGAATCAACATGGTTTTTTAAAAGGGAAATAATATGTAACTAATTTATTAGAGATCTTTGAGGAAGTGGCAAGCAAGGTGGATAAAGGGGCACCTGTAGATGTGGTGTACTTAGATTTCCAAAAGGCATTATAAAGGGGGTAACATATTTGTATGGATAAAGGACTGGTTATCTAACAGGAAACAGTGACTGGGATAAATTGATCTTTTTGTGTTTACAAGCTGTAACTAGTGGAGTGCCGCAGGGATCAGTACTGGGGCCTCAGCTATTTACAATGCATATCAATGACTTGGATGAAGTGACAGAATGGGAAGGAAAGTACTTTGTCAAGAGGAGGTAAAGGGTTTACAAAGGGATGTAATTAGGTTAAGTGAGGTCGGAAAACTTTGGCAGATGGAGCAGAATGTGGGAAGATGTGAACTTGTCCAATTTGGTAGGAAGAATAGAAAAGCAGTATACTATTTAAATACAGATTGACGAACACGGTGGTACAGAGAGATCTGGGTATCCTGGTACATGAATCAGAACGGGTTAGTATACAGGGACAACAAGTAATTAGGAAGGAAAATGGAATGTTAGTGTTTATTGAAAAGGGAATCGAGCATCAAAGTGGAGAAGTTTTACTGCAGCTGTGCAGGGCCTTGGTAAGGCCAAATCTGGAGTATTGTGTATAGTTTTGGTCTCCTTATTTGACAAAAATGATATAATTGCATAAGAAGCAGGTCAACAAAAGTGAACTTGACTCATTTTCTGAATGAAGGGCTTATTTTATGAAGCAGGTTTGAACAGGTTGGAGTTTAGAAGAATGAGAGGTATCTTATTGAAACCTATTAGATCCTGAGTGGATTTGATAGAGTGGATACTGGAGGATGTTTCCTCTTGTGGGGGAGACTGGAACAAGGGGATAACGTTTAAAAATAGGAGATAAGACATATTCTTATCGAATGGTGGATCAGGCTCAATGGGGTGAATAGCCTACTCCTGAGTTCTATGTTCCTGTATCCAGTAAAACCTCAATTTTAATATTCTCACTCGTGTGATCACATCACTTCATGTCCTCACTCCTCTGATTATCCCAATCCCCTGTCCATTTCCAATATTCCTGAAACTTGTTCATCTTAAAGCCTTTTTCTAATTCCCTTTTTAAAGTGAATTTCTTTCCCTCTGTCTCTCTCCCTGACCACACATTTTATCTCTCCAGCTCCACTGGTGATGTGGAAGTTTGGATCCATAAAATGATGTGAGCTGCACTGCCGGTTACATCCAGCACATTGTACAGGACACCCAGGCTGGCCGAGATGCTAGTGTGGGTGTAACGTGTGTGTGTCTGCAGTGTGAGGAGGGGTCTGAATATGGTGTCAATCAGCCATTCTGGCAGCTTTGATGTATGTCTTTGAAACTTGGTCTGTGCATGTCCACTAACCACCTGTGTCAGTCACACTCAGCTGAACATACATTCAGCAGCACGAGGAACTCCCTCTAGTGTTATTTAAAAGGATCAAGCATCCAACATACAGGTGGCTTTTGACTTACTTTTGCTATTGTAAAGTTAGTGGAGGTGCTGTGGATGGTTTTCTGGAGGTTGTGTTGTGAGCTGCTGCAGATATTCAGGGAGGACGGAGGATTTAGTGACCCAACTCTGGACGAGGTATGGTGACTGTAGTTACAGTGTCTCTGGGTCTGTAACATGACCAACAAATGGAGCAGAGGCTGCAAATAGGGGAAGCTCTGTAAAGAGGGAGGAGGAGGGGGCTCTGCCCTACCCACCCAGGGTTTTCCAAGAGCAAAAAGAACAGTGGTCCTAATACCAAGCCCTGGGGAGCACCACTGTATACTCCCATCGAGTCTGAACAACAACCTTTCACCACTTCTCTCTGTTTACTGTTCCTTAGCCAATGTTATATCCACACTGTCACTGTACCTTTAATCCATCAGGTTCGGTTTCCCTAACCTATCTATTGAATGTCACTTCATCAAACACCTTTTGAAAGTCCATATATATAACGTCAATCACACCACCCTCATCAACCCTCTCCATTGTTTTATCAAAGAACTCCATCAAGTTTACCTCAGCACTACCTCTCTCCACTCCTCCACTGTTGTTAAATTATCAGACTGATTATCCGACACCCAGTACTGGATGAGCAGAAATTTCCTCCAATTAAATATTGGGAAGACTGAAGCCATTGTTTTGACTCCCCACTCCAACTCTTTTCCCTTGCTATTGATTCCATCCGTCCCCCTATTAACAGTCTGAGATTCAGGCGGTCTGTTTGCAAACTTGGTGTCATATTTGACCACAAAATGGTCTCCCAAATGCATTTTCAGGATATCATTGCAACCGCCTATTTCCACCTCAGTAACATCGCCCGACTTCACCCTGTCTCAGCCCATCTGCTGCTGAAACCTCATTCATGCCTTCGTCACCTCTGGATGTGATTATTCCAACTCACTCCTGGCTTATCTCCCACATTCTACCATTTGTAAACTTGAGGTCCTCCAGAACTCTGCGAACCGTGTCCTAATTTCCTTTTCAGCTATCACTGACCGACATTGACTCCTGATTAGAAAAGTATTTATTTTAAAATTCTCCACCTTGTTTTCCCTCCATGATATCGCCCACATTCTATATGTGTAATATCCTCCAGCCCCACAAACCTTAAAGATATCTGCACTCCTCTCATTCAGGCTTCTTGTGTGTCCCTGATTTTAATTACTCCACCATTGAAAGCTGCACCTTCAGTTGTCAAGGCGGCAAGCTTCTGGAATAATCTCCCTACAGAGCTCCACCTGTCTGCCTCTGCACCACTCCACTCATTTTCCTTCTTTAGGAAACTCCGTAAAACCTACCTCTTTCACCAAGCTGTTGGTGATCTGACCCAATATCTCCATATATGGCTCAGTGTCATACATACAACCCTCTAGTCCCCTGTCACCACTCCTATATCCAAGGAGGATTGGAAGATTCTGGCCAGTGCCTCTGCTATTTGCACCATCGCTTCCCTCAGCAACTCTCATACATCCCATCCTGACCGGCTAAATGTTCTACTTTATTGTGGTACAAAAGGTATTGGATTGAAAGGGGTTAATTGAACCTGTTTTTTCAGTGACTGTAATTAATGTCATTCTCCATGGAGCCTAATTGTGTCACTGGAGGGTTTCCCTCTTCTGTTAGTAAGGGGTTCCTTTCAATGAGTTATCCCATCGTGTCAGCGGCAGTATCATCACCGACACTAACAGGGATCAGCACCTCCAGCGAGAGTAAGGGAGAGCATAGATCAGAATCTGAGAACAATAGATTGGAATGTTACAACAATGGATCAGAATCTGAGAACAATCGACTGGGATGTTAGAACAATGGACAGGAGTTTATCCTCTTGGTTTGATTATCTTACTGTGGATGATTCTTGGATGACATTAGCGGATCGGATCTATTGTGCACTGAGGATGACTCAACATATTTATTATCCCATTCTCGCTATCGTTGGTGTCCCTGGTAAGTCTCTCTATCCAGCTATTAATTCTATAAACCTTGATTAACTGTTTTACTGCCACTTCCATAATATCGCCCTCCATGGGAGCCCATTTGATGCATAAACTCTGATATGTGCCTTTGTCAAATCTACTATTCAAATGCTGTCCTGGTTACCATCCCTATTACAAACTGCCATAAATAACAGTCTATCCAAAACTCTGCTATCCATATCCTAACGGCACAAAGTCTCGTTCACCCAACATCCCTGTGCTCAGTGACATACATTGGTTTTCTGTAGGACAGAGTATATAGGAAGAAATAAATGGGGTGTGTAAGAAAAATTCCGCAATATTCATGGAGATTTTAATCAACATGTAGATTGGACAAATCAGGTTGGCAAAGGTAGACTGGAAAATTAGTTCATAGAATTTATTCGTGAAAATTCCTCAGAGAAACACGTTCTGGAGCCAACCAGGAGCAGGCTGTTCTGGAACTGGTAATGTGCAGTGAGACAGTATTAATCAAGAACCTCATGGTAAAGGAGCTTCGAGGCGACAATCATCATAACATGATAGAATTTCAATGTTCAGATTGAAGAGAAAACTGTGGGTCTAAGACTGTTCTTTTTTATATATTAAAGGTAATGATAAGGACAAGAAGGCATAGCCAGCCAAAGTGAACTGGGAAACTAGGTTAAAAGTTAGAACAGTAGAGATTCAGTGGCTGACTTTTAAAGAGATACTTAACAACTCTCAGCAAAGATTTAACTGAGTGAGAAAGAAAGACTCTTGGAGAAGGTTGCATCATACGTGGTTAAATAGGGAATTTAAGGATAATATTAAATTGAAAGAAACACTGTACAAATCTGCCAAGATTAGTGGTAGGTGAAAAGATTGGACAGATTTTAAGAACCAGCAACGAATGACAAAAAAGAGGGTATAAGTAGAGTGTTGGAGAAAGCTAGCTAGTAATGTAAACAAAGAGTACGAGTTTCTGCAAATATTTAATTAGGAAAAGAGGAACTAAAGTTAGGGTTAATCCTCGAGTGAGTGTGTTTGGGGAATTAATAATGAGAAACAAGGACATGGAGGAGGGGTTGAACAGATATGTTGTGTCTGTTATCACTGTAGCAAACTTAGAAAACCTTCCAAAGATACATGAATCAAGAGGCAAAAAGGGAGAGAGGAACTTCAAACAATCACCCTATCCAGAGAAAAGGTACTGATAAAACTATTACACCGAAAGGCTGACAAGACCCGCCATCCGTGGTTAACTAAAACAGTTAAAGATATTTTCAACCTTAAAGAACAAACATATAATTATGCAAAGCTGGGTGGCATGTCAGAAGATTGAACAGAATATAAACAGCAGCTAAGAACAACTAAAAGATTAATAATGTGGGGACAATTAGTATAGGAGAGAAAGCTGGCAAGAAATATAAAGACAGATAGTAAGAGCTTCCAAATATATAAACAAGAAAATAGTTAACAAAGTGAGCGTTGGTCCTATAGAAAGTGAGTCTGTGGAATTAATAATGAATATTAAAAAGTTGACAACTGACTTGTACAGGAATTTTGCATCGGTCCTCACTATAGAGGATACAAGCAACACCCCAGTATTAGCTGTAAGCCAGAAATGGAAAGGAGGGAGGAGCTCAAGAAAATTACAATCACCAGGGAAGTGGTGCTAAACAAATAGATGGAGCTGCGGGCTGACAAATGACCAGATCCTGACGGACTTCATCCTACGGTTTTAAAAGAAGTGGCTAGTGAGATAGTTGATGCATTAGTTTTAATTTTCCAAGGTTCCTTAGATTTGAGGAAAGTTCCGTTAGATTGTAAAATAGCGAATGTAACTCCTTTATTCAAAAAGTAAGGGAGACAGAAAGCAGGAAACAACAGGCCACTTTGCTTAATATCTCTCTTCGGAAAATGTTGGAAGCTATTATTAAAGATGTTGTAGCAGGGCATTTAAAAAAGATTAGTGTAATGCGGCAGAATCAACAGGATTTTGTGAAAAGGAAATCGTGTTTCACCAATTTATTGGAGTTCTTTGAAGAAGTAACATGTGCTGTGGATAAAGGGGAACTGATGGATGTACTGTACTTAGATTTCCAGAAGGCCATTGATAAGGTGCCACATCAAAGGTTTTTGCAGAAAATAAAAGCTCATGGTGTAGGGGGTAAAATATCAGCATGGATGAAAGATTGGCTAGCTAACAGGAAACAGAGAGTAGGCATAAATGGGGCATTATCTGGTTCACAGGATGTGATGAGTGATGCGACACGGGAATATGTGCTGGTGTCTCAACTTTTTACAATTTATATAAATGACTTGGATGATGGGAGTGAAGTAATGGTGCCAAATCTGCTGATGACACAACGATAGGTAGGAAAATAACTTGTGAAGAGGACATAAGGAGGCTGAAAATCGATATAGATTTGGTTTAGTGAGTGGGCAAAGATCTGACAAATAGAGTATAATGTGGGAAAATGTGACATTGTCCATTTTGGCAGGAAGAATAAAAAAGAAGCATATTTAGATGGTGAAAGATTGCAGAGCTCTGAGATGCAGAGCGATCTGGGTGTCCTAGTGCATGAATTACTAAAGGTTAGTCTTTAGGTTCAGCAAGTAATTAGGAAAGCTAATAGAATGCTATAATTTGTTGGAATGGGAATTGAATGCAAAAGTAGGGAGGTTATGCTACAGTTATGCAGAATATTGGTGAGACCACATCTGGAGTACTGTGTCCAGTATTGGTCTCCTTATTTAAGGAAGGATGTAAATGTATTGGAAGCATTCAGAGAAGGTTGACCAGACCAATACCTTGAATGGGCAGGTTGCCTTATAAGAAAAGGTTGGAAAGACTAAGCTTGTATCCACTGGAGGTTAGAAGAGCAAGAGGCGACTTGATTGAAGCATATGAGATACTGAGGGATCTTGACAGGGTGGATGTGGGAAGGATGTTTACCCTTGTGGGAGAATCTAGAACTCGGGTTCACTGTTTAAAAATAAGGGGTCGCCCATTTAAGACAGATGAGGAGATTTTTTTTTTGTGAGGGTCGTGAGTCTTTGGAACACTCTTCCTCAAAAGGCAGTGGAAGCAGAGTCTTTGAATATTTTTAAAGCCGAAATAGATAGATTCTTGATAAGCAAGTGGGTGAGTGGTTATTTGGGATAGGTGGGAATGTGGATTGAGGTTACAATCAGATCAGCTATGATCTTATTGAACGGCGGAGCAGGCTTGAGGGGCCAAGTGGCTTACTCCTGCTCCTAATTCATATGTTTGTATGTTCGTATGTCAAGTCCCTTAATTAAAAGCCTGCATCCTAGGGCCTTAAAGTATGTGGCCGCAGAGATAGTGCAGGCATTGATTAAAATCTTCCAAAATTCCTTAGATTCGGGAAGGGTCCCAGCGGATTGGAAAACAGAAAATGTAACACATTTATTCAGGAAAGGAGGGAGACAGAAAACAGGAATCTATAGGCCAGTCAGCCTAAAATCTGTCATAGAGAAACTGCGAGAATACAGTAAGAATGAGTTTGTAGCAGCACACCTAGAAAATCATCATGGGACCAGACAGAATCAACATGGTTTTGTGTAAGGGAAATCATATGCAACTGTTTTATTAGAGCTCTTTGAGGAAGTAACAAGCAAGGTGGATAAAGGGGCACCTGTAGATGTGGTATACTTGGATTTCCAAATGCATGATGTAGGGGGTAACATATTGGCATGGATAAAGGATTCGTTAGCTAACAGGAAACATAGACTAGGGATAAATGGGTCTTTTTGCGTTGGCAAACAGTAACTGGTGAAGTACTACAGGGATCAGTGTTGGGGCCTCAAGTATTTACAATCCATATCGATGACTTGGATGAAAGAACAAGATGTGAGGTAGCTAAATGTACCGATGACAGCAAGATGGGAAGGAAAACGGGTTGTCAAGAGCAGGAAAAGAATTTCCCAAATGACACAAATAGGTTAAAGGAAATTGGCAAAAATTTGGCAGGTGGAGTAGAATGTGGTATGATGTGAACTTGTCCATTTTGGCAGGAAGAATAGAAAAGCAGTATATTATTTAAATGTAGAGAGATTGCAGAACTCGGTGGTACAGAGGGATCTGAGTGTCCTGGTACAGGAATCAGAAAGAGTTAGTACACAGGGACAGCAAGTGGAATGAAAGAGGAAGGAAAATGTAATATTAGTGTTTATTGCAAAGGGAATCGTGTATAAAAGTGGGGACGTTTTACTGCAGCTATGCAGGACATTGGTGAGAACTCATCAGGTTTACTGTGTACAGTTTTGTGCGTCTTATTTGATAACAATGATATAACTATGTTTGAAGCAGGTAAGACAAAGTTCACTTGATTCATTCAGCGAATGAAGGGTTTATTTTATGAAGAAAGGTTGAAAAGGTTGGACTATAGTTTGAAAGAATAAGAGGTGATCTGAGTGAAACATGTAATATCCTGAGTGGACTTGATAGAGTCGATACCGGGAGGATGTTTCCGGTTGTGGGGGAGACTGGAACTAGGGGATAAAGATGATAATAAGAGTTCAGCCATGCTCAGCCATGATCCTAACGAATGGTGGAGCAGGCTCAAAGGGCCGAATGGACTACTCCTGCCCCTGGGACCCATTTTACTATGTCCAGTAACACCTCAATTTTAATATTCTCACTCGTGTGATCAAATCCCTCCATGTCCTTACCCCTCTGATTATCCCAATCCCCTGTCCATTTCCAATATTCCTGAAACTTGTTCATCTTCAAGTCTTTTTCTAATTCCCTTTTTAAAGTGAGTTTATTTCACCTCTAGATGTGATTATTCCAACTCACTCCTGGCTGATCTCCCACATTCTACTCTCTGTAAACTTGAGGTTCATCCAAAACTCTGCTGCCCGTGCCCTAATTCCCTGTTCATCTATCACTGACCTACATTTACTCCTGATTTAGCAATGTTTTTATTTTAAATTTCTCCACCTTGTTTGTCCTCCATGACATCGCCCCCACCCTATATCTGTAATATCTTCCAGCCCCACAACCCTTAAAGATATCTGCACTCCTCTGCTTCAGCCCTCTTGTGTGTCCCTGATTTTAATTACTTCACCATTGGAAGCTGCACCTTCGGTTGTCTAGGCCCCAAGCTCTGGAATAATCTCCCTACAGATCTCTACCGCTCTGCCTCTCCACTCACTTTCCTTCCTTAAGACACTCCTTAAAACCTACCTTTTTAACCAAGCTGTTGGTCATCTGACTCAATATCTTTATAAATGGTTCCGAGTCATACATTGTTTCATAATGCTCCTGTGAAGCATTTTCGGATGTTTTATGACAAAGGCACTATATAAAATGAGTTGCTGTTGTTCATGTTTGCTAGACTTTTTTCTTTTTTGCATTCGCATATCCGTGCTGCTAGCCTGTTATTATCCCATGTTTTTACGTGTAATGAATACTATTCTCCTGCTTGTGACCGCCAGAAATTTCCCCACCAGCGAGGTTAGACTGATTGGTCAGTAATTACAGTGTTTACTCCATCTGTCCCTTTTTAAACAGGGAATAACAATTACAACCCTCCAATCCCTTCTCATAACTCCCATAGCCAAGTAGGATTGAAAGGTTCTTGCCAGTGCATCTGCTATTTCCACCTTTCCGTCCCTCAGCAACTTTCACACGTCCAATCCAGACCAGGTAAATGTTCTCCTTCATTGTGGTGCAAAAAGTGTTGGATTGAAAGGGGTTAACTGAACCTATTTGTTCAGTGACTGTAATTAATGCCTGTCCCCATGGATGCTACTTGTGTCACTGGAGGGTTTCCCCCTTCTATCAATAGAGGGACTTCTTTCAATGTGTCACCGCACAATATCAGCGGGAGTATCATCCGGGGCACTAACAGTGATCAGTGGCGACAGAGAGAGGGAGGGAATAGATCAGAATCTGAGAACAATAGATTGCAATGTCACAACAATGGATCATAATCTGAACAGTAGATTGGAATGTTACAACAATGGGTCAGAATCTGAGAACAATGGGTCAGAATCTGAGAACACAAGATTGGAATGTTACAACAATGGGTCAGAATCTGAGAACAATACATTGGAATGCTACAACAATGGGTCAGAATCTGAGAACACTAGATTGGAATGTTACAACAATGGGTCAGAATCTGAGAACACTAGATTGGAATGTTACAACAATGGGTCAGAATCTGAGAACAATAGATTGGAATGTTACAACAATGGGTCAGAATCTGGGAACAATAGATTGGAATGTTACAACAATGGGTCAGAATCTGAGAACACTAGATTGGAATGTTACAACAATGGGTCCGAATCTGAGAACAATACATTGGAATGCTACAACAATGGGTCAGAATCTGAGAACACTAGATTGGAATGTTACAACAATGGGTCAGAATCTGAGAACACTAGATTGGAATGTTACAACAATGGATCAGAATCTGAGAACAATAGATTGGAATGTTACAACAATGGGTCAGAATCTGAGAACAATAGATTGGAATGTTACAACAATGGGTCAGAATCTGAGAACACTAGATTGGAATGTTACAACAATGGGTCAGAATCTGAGAACAATACATTGGAATGTTACAACAATGGGTCAGAATCTGAGAACACTAGATTGGAATGTTACAACAATGGGTCAGAATCTGAGAACAATAGATTGAAATGTTACAACAATGGGTCAGAATCTGAGAACAATAGATTGGAATATTCCAACAATGAACAAAGAACAAAGAACAGTGTCAGCGGGAATGAATCTAGAACAATCACTTGACACTCAGGTCTGCTCCAAAGTCAAACAGTTTATTTAGTTACGCCAGTGGGGAGCAGGTTACTGGGCTGTCCAGATGCCTCTCCACTCAACATAGGAAAATCATCCATACTTATACATTTTCAAACAGTTACTCAGCCCATCCCGGCCGGACATGGTCCAATCACAACGATTATCGATTATATACATTGATTATTAGAGCCAATAGAAGCGGTTACTAGGCATAGAGGGGCTGCATGACCAGCCCATACACAGATCGGGGATTACTCATGATGTTTTCCATACCCCCTTATCTTCACCTCATTACCGGCCCATACACAGATAGGGGATTACTCATGATGTTTTCCATACCCCCTTATCTTCACCTCATTACCGGCCCATACACAGATAGGGGATTACTCATGATGTTTTCCATACCCCCTTATCTTCACCTCATTACCGGCCCATACACAGATAGGGGATTACTCATGATGTTTTCCATACCCCCTTATCTTCACCTCATTACCGGCCCAGACACAGATAGGGGATTATTCATGATGTTTTCCATACCCCCTTATCTTCACCTCATTACCGGCCCATACACAGATCGGGGATTACTCATGATGTTTTCCATACCCCCTTATCTTCACCTCATTACCGGCCCAGACACAGATCGGGGATTACTCATGATGTTTTCCATCCCCCCTTATCTTCACCTCATTACCGGCCCAGACACAGATAGGGGATTATTCATGATGTTTTCCATACCCCATTATCTTCACCTCATTACCGGCCCATACACAGATAGGGGATTACTCATGATGTTTTCCATACCCCATTATCTTCACCTCATTACCGGCCCAGACACAGATCGGGGATTACTCATGATGTTTTCCATACCCCATTATCTTCACCTCATTACCGGCCCATACACAGATAGGGGATTACTCATGATGTTTTCCATACCCCCTTATCTTCACCTCATTACCGGCCCAGACACAGATCGGGGATTACTCATGATGTTTTCCATACCCCCTTATCTTCACCTCATTACCGGCCCAGACACAGATCGGGGATTACTCATGATGTTTTCCATACCCCCTTATCTTCACCTCATTACCGGCCCAGACACAGATAGGGGATTACTCATGATGTTTTCCATACCCCCTTATCTTCACCTCATTACCGGCCCATACACAGATAGGGGATTATTCATGATGTTTTCCATACCCCCTTATCTTCACCTCATTACCGGCCCAGACACAGATAGGGGATTATTCATGATGTTTTCCATACCCCCTTATCTTCACCTCATTACCGGCCCATACACAGATCGGGGATTACTCATGATGTTTTCCATACCCCCTTATCTTCACCTCATTACCGGCCCAGACACAGATAGGGGATTATTCATGATGTTTTCCATACCCCCTTATCTTCACCTCATTACCGGCCCAGACACAGATAGGGGATTACTCATGATGTTTTCCATACCCCCTTATCTTCACCTCATTACCGGCCCAGACACAGATAGGGGATTACTCATGATGTTTTCCATACCCCATTATCTTCACCTCATTACCGGCCCAGACACAGATCGGGGATTACTCATGATGTTTTCCATACCCCCTTATCTTCACCTCATTACCGGCCCATACACAGATAGGGGATTATTCATGATGTTTTCCATACCCCCTTATCTTCACCTCATTACCGGCCCATACACAGATCGGGGATTACTCATGATGTTTTCCATACCCCCTTATCTTCACCTCATTACCGGTCCAGACACAGATCGGGGATTACTCATGATGTTTTCCATACCCCCTTATCTTCACCTCATTACCGGCCCATACACAGATAGGGGATTACTCATGATGTTTTCCATACCCCCTTATCTTCACCTCATTACCGGCCCATACACAGATAGTGGATTACTCATGATGTTTTCCATACCCCATTATCTTCACCTCATTACCGGCCCATACACAGATAGTGGATTACTCATGATGTTTTCCATACCCCCTTATCTTCACCTCATTACCGGCCCATACATAGATAGGGGATTACTCATGATGTTTTCCATACCCCCTTATCTTCACCTCGTTACCAGCCCAGACACAGATCGGGGATTACTCATGATGTTTTCCATACCCCCTTATCTTCACCTCATTACCGGCCCATACACAGATAGGGGATTACTCATGATGTTTTCCATACCCCCTTATCTTCACCTCATTACCGGCCCATACACAGATAGTGGATTACTCATGATGTTTTCCATACCCCATTATCTTCACCTCATTACCGGCCCATACACAGATAGTGGATTACTCATGATGTTTTCCATACCCCCTTATCTTCACCTCATTACCGGCCCATACACAGATAGTGGATTACTCATGATGTTTTCCATACCCCATTATCTTCACCTCATTACCGGCCCATACACAGATAGTGGATTACTCATGATGTTTTCCATACCCCATTATCTTCACCTCATTACCGGCCCATACACAGATAGTGGATTACTCATGATGTTTTCCATACCCCCTTATCTTCACCTCATTACCGGCCCATACACAGATAGTGGATTACTCATGATGTTTTCCATACCCCATTATCTTCACCTCATTACCGGCCCATACACAGATAGTGGATTACTCATGATGTTTTCCATACCCCATTATCTTCACCTCATTACCGGCCCAGACACAGATCGGGGATTACTCATGATGTTTTCCATACCCCATTATCTTCACCTCGTTACCGGCCCATACACAGATAGGGGATTACTCATGATGTTTTCCATACCCCATTATCTTCACCTCATTACCGGCCCAGACACAGATCGGGGATTACTCATGATGTTTTCCATACCCCCTTATCTTCACCTCGTTACCGGCCCTTACACAGATAGGGGATTACTCATGATGTTTTCCATACCCCATTATCTTCGCCTCATTACCGGCCCATACACAGATAGGGGATTATTCATGATGTTTTCCATACCCCATTATCTTCACCTCGTTACCGGCCCATACACAGATAGGGGATTACTCATGATGTTTTCCATACCCCATTATCTTCACCTCATTACCGGCCCATACACAGATAGGGGATTACTGATGATGTTTTCCATACCCCATTATCTTCACCTCATTACCGGACCATACACAGATAGGGGATTATTCATGATGTTTTCCATACCCCATTATCTTCACCTCATTACCGGCCCATACACAGATAGGGGATTACTCATGATGTTTTCCATACCCCCTTATCTTCACCTCGTTACCAGCCCATACACAGATAGGGGATTACTCATGATGTTTTCCATACCCCATTATCTTCACCTCATTACCGGCCCAGACACAGATAGGGGATTACTCATGATGTTTTCCATACCCCCTTATCTTCACCTCGTTACCGGCCCTTACACAGATCGGGGATTACTCATGATGTTTTCCATACCCCCTTATCTTCACCTCATTACCGGCCCATACACAGATCGGGGATTACTCATGATGTTTTCCATACCCCCTTATCTTCACCTCATTACCGGCCCAGACACAGATAGGGGATTACTGATGATGTTTTCCATACCCCCTTATCTTCACCTCATTACCGGCCCATACACAGATAGGGGATTATTCATGATGTTTTCCATACCCCCTTATCTTCACCTCATTACCGGCCCAGACACAGATAGGGGATTATTCATGATGTTTTCCATACCCCCTTATCTTCACCTCGTTACCGGCCCTTACACAGATCGGGGATTACTCATGATGTTTTCCATACCCCCTTATCTTCACCTCATTACCGGCCCATACACAGATAGGGGATTATTCATGATGTTTTCCATACCCCCTTATCTTCACCTCGTTACCGGCCCATACACAGATAGGGGATTACTCATAATGTTTTCCATACCCCCTTATCTTCACCTCGTTACCGGCCCTTACACAGATCGGGGATTACTCATGATGTTTTCCATACCCCCTTATCTTCACCTCATTACCGGCCCATACACAGATAGGGGATTACTCATGATGTTTTCCATACCCCCTTATCTTCACCTCATTACCGGCCCATACACAGATAGGGGATTACTCATAATGTTTTCCATACCCCCTTATCTTCACCTCATTACCGGCCCATACACAGATAGGGGATTACTCATGATGTTTTCCATACCCCCTTATCTTCACCTCATTACCGGCCCATACACAGATAGGGGATTACTCATGATGTTTTCCATACCCCCTTATCTTCACCTCGTTACCGGCCCATACACAGATAGGGGATTACTCATAATGTTTTCCATACCCCCTTATCTTCACCTCATTACCGGCCCATACACAGATAGGGGATTACTCATGATGTTTTCCATACCCCCTTATCTTCACCTCATTACCGGCCCAGACACAGATCGGGGATTACTCATGATGTTTTCACCTCGTTACAGGCTAGCTACTTTGTCAGCATTCCAAAAAGGTTTCTGCTTTTCATTTTAATTAGCCTTTTGTTTGAGACTGGATTACTCAGCTCCTGTGGAATGTGGTCACGTTAACTGAGCCCCATGGTGCTTTGAAACTTCCTTACTGTTCACTAATATTATATGTTACTGGTTACTCAAATAATATTTAAACATTATGATATTTATGGCAGGTGCCTCTGCGCTTGGGAATACCCTACAACGAACAGGAACAGACAATTCGGCCCTCCAAGCCTGCGCCGATCTTGATGCCTGCCTAAACTAACACCTTCTACACTTCCGGGGCCCATATCCCTCTATTCCCTTCCTATTCATATATTTGTCAAGATGTCTCTTAAACGTCGCTATCGTATCTGCTTCCACCACCTCCCCTGGCAGCAAGTTCCAGGCACTCACCACCCTCTGTGTAAAAAACGTGCCTCGCACATCCCCTCTAAACTTTGCCCCTCGCACCTTAAACCTATGTCGCCTAGTAACTGACTCTTCCACCCTGGGAAAAAGCTTCTGACTATCCACTCTGTCGATGCCGCTCATAACTTTGTAAACCTCAATCATGTCGCCCCTCCTCCTCCGTCGTTCCAGTGAAAACAATCCGAGTTTTTCCAACCTCTCCTCATAGCTAATGCCCTCCAGACCAGGCAACATCCTGGTAAACATCCTCTGTCCCCTCTCCAAAGCCTCCACATCCTTCTAGCAGTGTGGCGACCAGAATTGCACGCAATATTCAAAGTGTGGCCGAACTAAGGTTTTGTACAGCTGCAACATGACTTGCCAATTTTTATACTCTATGCCCCGACCGATAAAGGCAAGCATGCCGTATGCCTTCTGGACTACCTTATCCACCTGCGTTGCCACTTTCAGTGACCTGTGGATCTGTACGCTCAGATCTTTTTGCCTGTCAATACTCCTAAGGGTTCTGCCATTTACTGTATACCTCCCACCTCCATTAGACCTTCCAAAATGCATTACCTCACATTTGTCCGGATTAAAATCCATCTGCCATTTCTCTGCCCAAGTCTCCAAACGATCTATATTCTGCTGTATCCTCTGACAATCCTCATCATTATGGATGGAGAAAGTGAAGGCACATGGGGTGCAAGGTGGAACAGCTAGATGGATGAAGAACTGGCTTGGTAACAGGAGACAGAGAGTAGCAGTGGAAGGGAGTTTCTCAAAATCGAGACGTGTTACCAGTGGTGTTCCACAGGGATCCGTGCTGGGACCACTGTTGTTTGTGATAAACATAAATGATTTGGAGGAAAGTATAGGTGGTCTGATTAGCAAGTTTGCAGACGACACTAAGATTGGTGAAGTAGCAGATAGTGAAGGGGACTGTCAGAGAATACAGCAGAATATAGATAGACTGGAGAGTTCGGCAGAGAAATGGCAGATGGAGTTCAATCAGGGCAAATGCGAGGTGATGCATTTTGGAAGATCTAATTCAAGAGTGAACGATACAGTAAATGGAAATGTCCTGGGGAAAATTGATGTACAGAGATATTTGGGTGTTCAGGTCCATTGTTCCCTGAAAGTGGCAACGCAGGTCAATAGAGTGGTCAAGAAGGCATACGGCATGCTTTCCTTCATCGTACGGGGTATTGAGTACAAGGGTTGGCAGGTCATGTTACAGTTGAATAGGACTTTGGTTCGGCCACATTTGGAATACTGCGTGCAGTTCTGGTCGCCACATTACCAAAAGGATGTAGATGCTTTGGAGAGGGTGCAGAGGAGGTTCACCAGGATGTTGCCTGGTATGGAGGGCGCTAGCTATGAAGAGAGGTTGAGTAGATTAGGATCATTTTCATTAGAAAGACGGAGGTTGAGGGGGGATCTGATTGAGGTGTACAAACACATGAGAGGTATAGACAGGGTGGATAGCAAGAAGCTTTTTCCCAGAGTGGGGGATTCAATTACAAGGGGACACGATTTAAAAGTGAGAGGGGAAAGGTTTAGGGGGGATATGCGTAAAAGTTCTTCATGCAGAGGGTGGTGGGTGCATGGAATGCATTGCCAGCGGAGGTGGTAGACTCGGGCACGATAGCGTCTTTTAAGATGTATCTAGACAGATACATGAATGGGCAGGAAGTAAAGAGATGCAGACCCTTAGAATATAGGCGACAGGTTTAGATAGAGGATTTGGATCGACGTAGGCTTGGAGGGCCGAAGGGCCTCTTCCTGTGCTGTAATTTTCTTTGTTCTTTGTTCTCTTTGTTCTATTATCTGCAACTCCACCAACATTTGTGTCGTCCGCAAACTTACTAATCAGACCAGCTACATTTTCCTCCAAATCATTTATATATACTACAAACATCAAAGGTCCCAGCACTGATCCCTGTGGAACACCACTAGTCACATCCCTCCATTCAGAAAAACACCCATCCACTGTTACCCTCTGTCTTCTGTGACCAAGCCAGTTCTGTATCCATCTTGCCAACTCACCTCTGATCCAGTGTGACTTCACCTTTTGCACCAGTTTGCCATGCGGGACCATATAGACAACATCCACCGCCCTTCCCTCATCAATCATCTTCGTCAGTTCTTCAAAAAACTCAATCAACTTAGTAAGACACGACCTCCACTTCACAGAACCATGCTATCTCTCGCTAATAAGTTCGTTTGTTTCCAAATGGGAGTATATCCTGTCCCGAAGAATCCTCTCTAATAGTTTCCCTACCACTGACGTAAGGCTCACTGGCCTATAATTTCCTGGATTATCCTTACCACCCTTCTTAAACAAAGGAACAACATTGGCTATTCTCCAGTCCTCTGGGACCTCACCTGTAGCCAATGATGATGCAAAGATTTCTGTCAAGGCCCCAGCAATTTCTTCCCTTGCCTCCCTCTGTATTCTAGGGTAGATCCCATCAGGCCCTGGGGACGTATCTACCTTAATGCTTTGCAAGACACCCAACACCTCCTCCTTTTTGATAATGAGATGACTGAGACTATCTGCACTCCCTTCCCTAGGCTTATCATCCACCAAGTCCTTCTCCTTGGTGAATACTGATGCAAAGTACTCATTTAGCACTTCACCCATTTCCTCTGGCTCCACGCATAGATTCCCATCTCTGTCCTCGAGTGGGCCAACCCTTTCCCTGGTTACCCTCTTGCTCTTGATATATGTATAAAAAGCCTTGGGATTTTCCTTAATGAGTCAGATACTGAACGTTATATTGGAATGTTAAAACAATGGTTCAGAGTCTGAGAACAATGGATTGGAATGTTCCAACAATGGGTCAGAATCTGAGAACGTTAGATTGGAATGTTAGAACAGTGGACACGAGTTTTTCCCTCAGATCTTTTCATTATTTCTATGTATGATTGACTATCTTTGGCCTCTCGGATATATTGGGCACTGACTGTTATTCAATACATTTACTATCCCATCCTGGCTATTATTGGTGTCTCTGGTAAGTCTCTCTACCTTGCCTTTTATTCTATCAACCATGTTGAACTGTATTACTGTTCTTGTCATTTACTCTGTCCTACTTTTTTCCTGTTATCCCTGGTGAATATCTCCAGCTATTAGCTCTCTAAACCATTGCTAACTGTATTGCAGGTCTTGTAATTTACTCTCGCATCTTTGCTGCTGTCGCTGTCTGTATTTCCAGCTATAAGATCTGTAAACGTTGGTTCACTCAAATACAGTTCTTGCAATTTGAATTATGGGAAGACCAAAACCAGTGTCATTGGTCTATTATAAATTCCGTCCCCTATCCCAGATCCACTTAGCCTGCCCTGGGCAACGTCTGAGGTTCAACCAGACAGTTTACATCCTCTGAGTTCATCTCCTAATCTCTCCATCACCAACCCTGCCTACTACCATCTCTGTAATATCACCCAGCTCCTCCTCAGTCCATCTGCTGCATAATCCCTCATCGGTGCTGTTGTTAAAACACAGTTGATTAATCCAATTCTATCCTGGTCACTCTCCCAGTTATAGACCACCATAAACCAGACCCTACTCAGAATTCTGCTGCCTGTATCCTAACTCACACCAAATCGAGATCACCCATCACCCCTGTGTTCACTGATCTACATTGGCTTCCAGTCTGACAGCACCTTAGTTTTAATAATCTCGTTCTTGTGTTTGAATCCCTCCATTGCCTCACCCCTCCAATTAGTCCCATTACTTCATATCTTTCGCCATTAACACGTTTTTTTTTTCAATTTTCCTTTTAAAGTGAATTCTTTCCCTCTGTATCTACCCCGGACCATGATTTTCATCTCTACAGGGCCACTGGGCCAAATGCCACAGAAGCTTGGATCCATACAATGATGCAATCTGAGCTACTGTCCACTTCCAGCATGGCCTGCACAGCGCCGCATTCTGAGCAGGGCTCCAGCCTGGATGTACCATGTGTACGTCTGTAGCTGGAAGTAGCATCAATGCACCATTCCTTCAGCTTTGATGTATGCCTTTGTTGGTGCGTGAGCATGCCCAGTACATCATGTTGGTGAATGTCCACTATCTTGACAGCAGCCCCGATACCTTCATTCTGAAGCAGTCAGCTGTTCCCACCATCTTCAGTTTTCCATGCAAAACCAGAAGGTGGCTCCTCGGAGATAAAGTAAAACCCATTCTAGAGACAGCTCATGTTTCTGCATCCCAAACCACCTCCCATCGCCAACCAACCTCACGCGATTTACATGTGTATAACGTGAGCAATGGAGTCACCAGGAACATGGTGGAATAGACCATTCGTTTGATGAGGCAATGCTTCCAATGCCTGAACCGCTCGGGGGGCGGGTGGTGGGGGGGGAGGGTGTGTGGGGGGGGGGGCGGGTGGGTGGGGTGTGGGGTGCCCTCCAGTACACATTGGAGCGGTGCCCAAGTTCTGATGGTGTTCTGCTGCACCCTTCATATCATCACCCTGATGAGGACACAGGCATTGGCACCAGGAATCCGGAGGCCACCTCAGGAGGAGGAGGCAGGGAGGGTATTTCTTGGATGCCTTCCACAGAGACTTGCTGACTGCTCCTATACAGTGCTTCCCCAGTGGCTGTAGCTTTTTATATTCATGCATGGAATGTGGGTATCGCTAACTCGGCCAGAATTTATTTTCCATCGTTAGTTTCCCTTGTGAAGGTGATAGTGAGCTGCCTTCTTGGACCACTGCAGTCCATGTAGGGTAGGCGCACCCACAGTGCTGTGAGGAAGGAAGTTCCAGGATTTTGCCACAGCGACAGTGAAGGGACGGTGATATATTTCCAGGTCAGGATGGTGTGTGACTTGGAGGGAAATGTGCAGGTGGTGGTGCTCCCATGCATCTGCTGCCGTTGTCCTTCCAGGTGGTGGAGGTCGCGGATTTGGAAGGTGCTGTCTAAGGAGGCTTGGTGAGTTGCTGCAGGTCATCTTGTAGATGGTACACACTGCTGTCAATGTGACTGGTGCTGGAGTCATGGAGTCATTTATGGTACAGATTGAGACCATGCTGGCTCTCTGCAGAGTAATCCAGTCAGGCCCATTCCCCCACTCAATCCCTGTGTTCCTGCAAGTTTCTTTCCTTCAACTGTCCATCCAGTTTCTTCTGGAAATCATTGATCATCTCTACTTCCACCACCATTGTGGGTAGTCAGTTCCAGCTCATTACAAATCGCTGCGTAAAACAAAAAACAAGTTCTTGTTCAGATTCCCCCGGCATTTCTTGGCAAATCCTTCAATCTGTGTCTCTAGTCCTTGTACTATTCGTTAATACGGACAGTTTTCCTTTTCTAATTTATCAAAGCCTGTCATAATCTAGTACACCTCGATTAAATCACCCTTCAATCTCCTTTGTTCCCCTTCGAACAAAGGCACATTTTCCAATCTTACCTTGTAACTAATCCTCCTCCGCCTTCCCTAGATCCATTCTGGTTAACCTGCTCTGTACCCTCCCAAGGACACTCACACCCTTCCCAAAGTGTGCTGACCAGAACTGGACGCTATATTACATTTGGAGCCTTACCGCTGTTCTATAAATGTTCAGCATAACTTCCCTGCTTTAGTACTCAATGCCTCTGTTTTAAACCCAAATCCCATTTGCTTTGCTGTCAATTGTCAATATGTCCTGTTATCTTCACAGATTAATCCACCCGCAGGTTTCTCTGTTCCTCAACACTCTTTAGAACTGTGACATTAGTCAATATAGCTATTCTATTCCGACTGACAAAATGCATCACCTCACACTCCTCTCTATTAAATTCCATCTGCCAGTTGTCTGCCTATCTGTGTCCTGTTGAAGGTGGTTCATATCATCCTCACTCTTTGCTCTTCCTCCAAATTTGGTGTCATCGGAACATTTTGAGATTGTACTCATGGGACAATGGCCGCCCTGCGATCCATCCCACCCCAATCTCTCAACCCAAACCTTCTGATTGTTTTTATTCTTTCATGGATTTGTGTCTCACTGTCAAGACTAGCATGTTCTGCACATCCCGATTTGCCTTTGAACTGAGTGGCTTGCTAGGCCTTTTCAGAGTGTAGTTAAGAGTCAACCACGTTGCTGTGGGTCTGGAGTCGCATGTAGTCCAGACCAGGTAATGACAGCAGATTTCCTTCCTCAAAAGGACATTCATGAAGCAGATGGTTTTATACTTTCCAATGATAACCCAAAACTGCCAGCTTCCCAGTCACAGCAGCTCCAGGAGACAGAGAGAGAGCAGCAGCACAGCACTGATGGTGAATTCCCCTCACTTGGTCTGATATTCACAGTCACCAGCTCAAATATTAACACTGCGTGTACCTTCGAGGCTGGTGTAGAGCCAGAATCTGCACGTGGTGAGTCATAGTCTCATAGGATTGTTCGAGCACAGAAGGAGGCCATTCGTCCCTTTGTGTCCGTGCTGGATCTCTGTGAAAATCACGCAGCTCCTCCCACTGCCCCTGCCTTTTCCCAAAGTCCTGCATTTTTTTTAATCTTCAAAGAATTATCCAATTACCTTTTGAAAATTATGTTTGAATTTGCCTCCACCAAACTCTCAGGCAGTTCATTCCAGATTCTAACCACTCACTGTGTTTATCCTCATGTCACCTTTAGTTCTTCTACCAATCACCTTAAATCAGTGTCCTCTGGTCTTGATCCATCCACCAATGGGAACAGTTTCTCCCTATTCACCCTGTCCAAACCCCACATCATTTAAAACTCTTCTGTAAAATCTCATCTTCACCTTTTCTTCAAGCAGAACAGCCCCAGCTTCCCCAATCTATCTGTATAACGGAATTCCTCATCCCTGAAACCATTCCCGTAAATCTTTGCAGCACCCTCTCTAATTCCTTTACAACCTTCCTGAACTGAGGTGTCTAGGCCTGGACACAATACTCCAGTTGAGACTGAGGCTGTGTTTTATAACGTTTCATCATAACATCCTTGCTATTGAACTCTCTGTCTCTATTTATTAAACCCAGGATTCTGCATGCCTTACTAACTGCTTTCTCAACCTGCCTGCCACCTCCAACAATAGGATCACGTATACCCCTCAGGTCTCTCTGCTCCTGCATACCCATTAGAATTTGATCCTTTATTTTCTCTTGCTTCTTCACGGTCGTGCTACCAAAATGAATTACTTCACATGTCTCAACATTAAATTTCATCTGCAATGTGCCCTCCCATTCTACCTGCCTGTCTCTGTCCTCTTGAAGTCTATCACTATCCTCCTCTCTGTTCACAATAATGCCGAGTCTTCTGTCAGCTGCAAATTTTGAAATTGTTCCCTCTAGACTGAAATACAGGTCATTAATGTAGATCAAGAACAACAGTGGCCCTATCCTGACCCCTGGGGAACACCACTATAAACGTTCCTTCAATCTGAGAAATAACTATTCACCAATACTCTCCATTTAACATGTCTCCAATTTCAGCATTCACAGCCAGCAGCAGCAGCCTCCTGTGATTCAGTGCAGCTTCCCTTTAAAGAGGGACAGACTGCCTTAAAGAGCTGAATTCTGTCTGAAAAATGAGCCATCCGCACACACAGTTAGGCCCCTGTTAAGCGTGCAGACAGACGGCAGCGTGGGTCACCCTGGGCGGCACGTAGATTTCATGGAAATGTTGAGGCCGCAGGAAGTTTGTGTGTCACCTGCCTCAACAAGAACGGACACGGGAAGATCATGAACCATCTGCCCAAAAAAAGATGCAAATCTGATGTTATCACTCTTTCTAGTTCCCTTTCACTATTTAACCTTCTCTCTCTCTCTCTCTCTCTCTCCCCCTCTCTCTTCACTCTCTGTGTCTCTTGCTAATAAAATCAGAGATTGCTGCAGCACAGAAGGAGGATATTCGGCCCATTGTGTCAGTGCTGTCTCTTTGAAAGAGTTATCCAATTAGTTCCTCTCCCCTCCTCTTTCCCCAGACTCCTGCTTTGTTTCCCTTTCAAGTATTTGTTAAATTCCCTTTTGAAATATATTATTGAATCTGCTTCCACCATGTTTTCAGGCAGTGAATTCCAAATCCCAACAACTCGCTGTGCAAGAAAATTCTCCTCATTTCACCTCTGGTTCTTTGTCAATTACCTTCAATCTGTGTTTTCTTGATACTGAAATTTCTGACACTGGAAACAGTTTCACATTAATTACCCAGTCAAAACCGATCAATATCCTGCTGTATCCTCTGACAATCTTCATCACTATCTGCAACTCCGCCAACCTTTGTGTCACCTGCAAACTTACTAATCAGACCAGCTACATTTTCCTCCAAATCATTTATATATATATATATATATATATATATATACTACAAATAGCAAAGGTCCCAGCACTGATCCCTGCGGAACACCACTAGTCACATTCCTCCATTCAGAAAAAACACCCATCCACTGATACCCTCTGTCTTCTATGACTGAGCCAGTTCTGTATCCATCTTGGCAGCTCACCTCTGATCCCATATGACTTCACCTTTTGTATCAGTCTGCCATGAGGGACCTTGTCAAAAGGCTTTACTGAAGTTCATGTAGACAACATCCACTGCCCTTCCTCTATCAATCATCTTCGACAATTCCTCAAACAACTCAATCAAGTTAGTGAGACACGACCTCCCCTTCACAAAACCATGCTGTCTCTCGCTAATATGTCCATTTGTTTCCAAATGGGAGTAAATCCTGTCCCAAAGAATCCTCTCCAATAATTTCCCTACCACTGACGGACGGCTCACCGGCCTGCAATTTCTTGGATTATCCTAGCTACCCTTCTTAAACAAAGGAACAGCATTGGCTATTCTCCAGTCCTCTGGGACCTCACCTGTAGCCAATGACGATACAAAGATTTCTGTCAACGCCCCAAAAATGTCCTCCCTTGCCTCCTTCAGTATTCTGGGGTAGATTCCTTCAGGCCCTGGGGACTTATCTACGTTAATGTTTTCCAAGACGCCCAACACCTCCTCCTTTAAGATAACGACATGACCCAGTCTATCTACACTCCCTTCCCTATACTCATCATCCACCAAGTCCTTCTCTTGGGTGAATACTGAGGCAAAGTATTCATTTAGTACATCACCCATTTCCTCTGGCTCCACGCATAGATTCCCATCTCTGTCCTTGTGTGGGCCAACCCTTTCCCTGGTTACCCTCTTGTTCTTTATATACGTATAAAAAGCCTTGGGATTCTCCTTAATCCTGTTTGCCAATGACTTTTCATGACCACTTTTAGCCCTCCTGACTCCTTGCTTAAGTTCCTTCCTACTTTCTTTATATTCCTCAAGGGCTTCATCTGTTCCCAGCCTTCTAGCCCTTACGAATGCTTCCTTTTTGCTTTTTGACCAGGCTCACAATATCCCTCGTTATCCAAGGTTCCTGAAACTTGCCAAACTTATCCTTCATCCTCACAGGAACATGCCAGTCCTGGATTCTAATCAACTGACGTTTGAAAGACTTCCACATGTCAGATGTTGATTTACCCTCAAACAGCCGACCCCAATCTAAATTCTTCACTTCCCGCCTAGTATTGTTATAATTAGCCTTCCCCCAATTTAGCACCTTCACCCGAGGACTACTCCTATCCTTATGCACAAGTACCTTAAAACTTATGGAATTATGATCACTGATCCCGACATTCTCCCCTATGGAGACTTCGACCACCTGGCCAGGCTCTTTCCCCAATACCAGGTCCAGTACGACCCCATCCCTAGTTGGACTATCTCCATATTGTTTCAAGAAGCCCTCCTGGATGCCCCTTACAAATTCTGCCCCATCCAAGCCCCTAGCACTGAGTGAGTCCCAGTCAATATAGGGAAAGTTAAAATCAGCCATCACAACAACCCTGTTACCTTTACATCTTTACAAAATCTGTCTACCTATCTGCTCCTCTATCGCCTGCTGGCTGTTGGGAGGCCTGTAGTAGACCCCCAACATCGTGAATGCACCCTTCCTATTCCTGAGCTGTAACCATATTGTCTCGCTGCATGACCCCTCCGAGGTGTCCTCCCGCAGTACAGCTCTGATATTCTCTTTAACCAGTAATGCAACTCCCCCACCCCTTTTACGTCCCCTCTAACCCGCCTGAACCTTCTGAAGCCTAGAAAATTTAGCTGCCAAGCCTGCCCTTCAAATGCACTTCAGACCACCAGTCCTGCTGTGCTTAGCAACATCTCCCTGACTGCTCTTCCTCTCAGTCTTACTGGCCTTACTCACTAGTTCCCCTCAGTTATTTCACTTGCTGACCTACTGCTCTGGTTTCCATCCCCGCCACACTAGTTTAAACCACACCGAGTAATGCAGATTTGTTCCTCCACATCCTTCCCACTAGCTGGTGACCTATAGACAACACGGAGCAATGTAACTGAAACTTGTTTGCTCCTTCACGCCAGCCATTTAGATTCTGTCCTTGATCCCCTCCCACCGCCACCCCCGCCTGGGACATGCTCTCTCCAGCACTATAATGTTCTCCTCAATCAATACCACAACCCCTGTCGCTATTCTTCCTTCTATCTTTCCTGAATACCTTGTATCCATGAATATTTCGCACCCAGTCCTGCCTTTCTTTGGGCCAGGTCTTTGTTATAGCCACAACACTATATTTCCACATGGCAATCTGCGCATGTACCTCACCAGTCTTATTCACCACACTCCATGCTTTCACATACATGCACACTAGCCTTCACGGAAATGCTATTACTTTCTCCCATTCTCTGACCCCAGCTAATAACATTCTGAACCCTGCTTTAGTACTATCCAACTCTTCCCGTATTCTGTGCACCATGGAATTCTTCTCTGATGTTTACTCCTAGTTCCCATACCCCTGCCAATTTAGTTTACACCCTCTCCAATAGCACGAACAAATCGCCCCAAAAGAGAATTAGTCCCAGCTCTGTTCAGGTGTAAATCGTCCAGCCTGTACAGATCCCACATTCTCCAGAACGGCTCCCAGTGTCCAGGAATCGAAACCTCCCCGCTTCTGCAGCATGCTTCCAGCCACACATCCATCTGTACTCGACATCTATATCTGTAATCAATCGCATGGGGTACTGAGAGTAATCCTGCTTGCTAACTTTCCCAGCACCCTGAATTCTGACTGCAGGACAACCTCCCTCTTTCTGCCTCTGTCGTTGCTTCTGATGTGGACCACGACTGCTGGCTGTTCACCCTCCACCTTCAGGATGCTCTGCAGCCGCTGGCGTGATATCCTTGACCATGACACCAGGGAGGGAACGCACCATCCTGGATACACATCTGCGGTTTCAGAATCCATTGTCTGTTCCCGTGACTATCGAATTTCCTATCACTATCAACATTCCAGTCTTCCCTGTAACTCCCAGTACAGCTGAGACAGCCTTGGTACCTTGGGCTTGCCTGTGGATACAGTCCTCAGATGAACCATCAGTTTCCTCCGTACTGAATGCTGGTTGGAGAATGAGATGCACTCAAGGGTCTCCTGTGCTACTTGCTGATTCTTTTTGACGTGCTCTCCTCAAATTACTCAACCTCACATATACATTACAGTGACATCCATGGTCCCACCATCTGCAGCTTGTACATCATCCCAGACAGCAGGATGAGGGGGAGGTCGGAGTTAAGAAGGGACATTAGGCAGGAACGTAGCATCATCCTGAATGCTCTCGGTGATTCCGGATGCTACGGCCTCTGTCACAGCCGGTCCCATGATATGAGGAACCATCTGCTCCCTCAGACTCAGGGGTGACGGAATGCCTGGTCCTCGCTGGTTCACTGCTGCTCCCTGTGATTAAGGGCCACCTTGCCCTGGACGAGGGAGGGCAAAATGTCAGTGATTGTGTTGCACTGTGTTTGTGTGATGTGCCTGCCATCGCTGAATAGCTGGAGGTATGTGGAGGCAGTGAGAGGTGGGTGTGAATCTGGTATCAGTGGAAGGTGTGTGAGGGTGAGGTGGAGTATGTGAATGTTAGGTGTGAGTCCTGAGTGTTAGGGACCGCTGATGAGTGAGTGATGAGGGTGTGGCACATTGATCAGTGTGGGAGGTTGGTGATGTTGGGGGTAGGAGATGCCATGTGCAGATGAATTCACTGACATTGACCACCTGTGTGAGCACATTAAACTTCTTCTGGCTCTGCTGCCAGGTCCTCGGGGCCAGACTGCTTGCATTGACCTCCCTAGCCATCTGCTCCCATTCCCTTCCGAGGGCGTTCCATGAAGGTATCCGCCCCACCACACGGAAACATGGCTTCTCTCCTCCTGTCACCCACCATGACTAAGGCCTCCAGCACCAGATTCGTGAGTCACAGAGCCCTCTCTCTGTCCTAATATCCCATTTACCTTGTCTACAATTGCAGCATTCACAGTCAGCAGCAGCAGCCTCCTGTGATTCAGTGCAACTTCCCTTTAAGAGGGACAGACTACCTTTAAGAGTGGAATCCTGGCAAACATCTGCCAGACCCTCACAAAGTCAGGTCCCTCTGCAGCGTGCAGACAGACAGCAGCGCGGGTCACCCTCAGGGACATGTAGAATTCGTGGAAATGTGGAGGCAGCAGGAAGTTTGTATGTCACCAGTCACAATAGGAACGGGTACGGGAAGATCATGACCCCTCTGCCCAAAAAGCGATGCAAACCCGATTTTCTCGCCTTTCTATTTCCCTTTCCCTCTTTCACACTGTTTCTCTCTCTCTCACTTTATTTTTCTCCCTCTCTCTTCACTCTGTAACTTGTTCATAGAATCAGAGATATTTGCAGCATAGAAGGAAGCTATTCGGCCCTTTGTCTCAGTGCAGTCTCTTTGAAAGAGCTGTTTAATTCGTTCTTCTCCCCTCCTCTTTCCCCAGACTTCTGTTTTTTTTTCCTTTTCAAGTATTTGTTAAATTCCCTTTTGAAAGATATTATTGAAGCTGCTTCCACCATGTTTTCAGGAAGTGAATTCCAGATCCCAACAACTTGCTGTGCAAGGAAATTCTCCTCATTTCACCTCTGGTTTTTTGTCAATTACCTTCAATCTGTGTCTTCTTAAAACTGAACTTTCTGACACGGGAAAGCGTTTCACAATAATTATCCTATCAAAACCCTTCATGACTTTGAATTCTATATGAAATTTCCCCTTACCCTTCTCTAAAGAGAACAATCCCAGCTTCTTCAATCTCTCCATGTAACTGAATTCCCAGATCCCTGGTACTATTCCAGTAAATCACCTCTGGATCTTCACTAAGTCCTTGACATCCTTATCAAAGTGTGGTGATCAGATTTGGTCACAATTCTCCAGCTGGGACCTAACCAATGATGTATAAAAATCAGCATTTCCTCCTGAGTTTTATTACTCTGTGTGTCTCTCTCTAACACGAAAGACACACAATGTTACCTTCAAAGATCTGTGTGCGTACATCCCAGGTCTCTCTAACCCTGCACCTACTTTATAATGGTACCATTTAGTTTATATTGTTTCGCCACATACTTCCTACCCAAATGTCTCACTTCACACTTCACTGAGTTAAATTACATCTGCCATGTTCCTGCCCATTTTACCAGTCAGTCTCTGTCTTCCTGAAGTCTGTTACTCTCCTTCTCACTGTTTGTGAACACTTCTGAGTTTCCTGCCATCTGAAAACTTTGACATAATCCACTGTGTACACAAGCCCATTGCATTAACATACAGCAACAGTGATCCCAACAGTGACCCTGGGGAACCCCACTGTGTACTTCCGTGCAGACTGAACAACAACCATTCTCCAATACTCTCTGCTTTCTGACACTTAGCTAATTTACTGCATTATGTCATTGTAAATTTAAAAAATAACTTCCATTTATGTAGCCCCTTCATGATCACTGCATGTCCCAAAGCGATTTACAATCAATGAGTATTTATTACACACTAGTCACTATTGTAATGTAGGAAAGATGGCAGAAAAGTTCCACACAGCAAGATCCCACAAGCAGCAATGTGATAATGATCAGATCTTTAACATCCACCTGGGAGGGCAGATGTTGGTTTAATGTTTCATTCGATAGACGGCACATCTGACAGTGCAATGCTCCCACAGTAATGTCACTGCAGTGTCAGCCTTGATTCTTGTGATCAAGTCCTGCAGTGACACTTGATCCTAGAAGCTTGTGACTGAAAGGGGAGAGAGCGACAAACTGAGCCACTGCTGACATTGGTCCTTTAATCCCATGTGTTTCTAATGTGGTAACACGGCTGTTTTGTGGTACTTTATCAAATGCCTGTTTAAAGGATAGGAATATTGGGAAAGTAGAGGCAAGAACAATCATAGAAACATAGAATAGCATTGCACTGAAGAAGGCCATTCGGTCCAACATGTCAGTGCTGGCCCTTTTGAAGATCCTCCAGTTAGTCCCACATGCTGGCTCTTTTTTTTATTCATTCATGGGATTTGGGCGTCACTGGCTTGGCCAGCATTTTTAGCCCTTGTTACCCTTGAGAAGGTGATGGTGAGCTGCCTTCTTCAACCGCTGCAGTCCATTTGGAGTAGGTAGACCCACAGTGCTGTTAGGAAGGGATTTTGACCCAGCGACAGTGAAGGAACGGCGACACAGTTCCATGTCAGGATGGTGTGTGACTTGAACGGTAACTTGCAGGTGGTGGTGTTCCCATGTATTTGCTGCCCTTGTCCTTCTAGTTGGGAGAGGTCGTGGGTTTGGAAGGTGCTGTCGAAGGAGCCTTGGTGCATTGCTGCAGTGCATCTTGGAGATGGTACACACTGCTGCTACTGTGCGTCGGTGGTGGATGGAGTTAATGTTTGTAGATGGAGTGGCAAGCAAGTGAGCTGCTTTGTCCTGGATGGCGTCGAGCTTCTTGAGTGTTGTTGGAGCAGCACCCATCCAAACAAACGGAGAGTATTCCACCACACTCCTGACTTGGGCCTTGTAGATGGTGGACAGGCTTTGGGGAGTCAGGAGGTGCGTTACTCGCCTCAGGATTCCTCGCCTCTGACCTGCTCTTGTAGCCACGGTATTTATATGGCTACTCCAGTTCAGTTTCTGGTCAATGGTAGCCACTAGGATGTTGGTAGTGGGGGATTTAGCGATGGTAATGCTGTTGAATATCAAGGGGAGATGGTTAGATTCTCTCTTGTTGGAGATGGTCATTGCCTGGCACTTGTGTGGCACGAATGTTACTTGTCGCTTATCAGCCCAAGCCTGGATATTGTTCAGGTCTTGCTACATTTCTACACAGACTGCTTCAGCATCTGAGGAGTCGCAAATGGTGCTGAACATTGTGCAATCATCAGTGAACATCCCCACTTCTGACCTTATTATTGAAGGTAGGTCATTGATGAAGCAGCGAAGTCTGAACAATGACTTTTCACCTTTCAGCTTTCTGTCCCTCAGTCACTGTCATATCCACACCATCACTGTCACATTAGTCCATGTCTTCCGTTTTTCATAACAAGTCTATGAAATGTTATTTGTTTACAGGCCTTTTGAAAGTCTATATACATAAATGTATATACACGAGTAGGGGAGGAACATGTTGTTATGGTTCTTCATGAATACTTTGTATCTGTCTTAACATTAGGGGGGGTCGACGCAGATATTGTGGTTAAGGAGGAGGAGTGTGAATTATTGGATGTGATGTACATAGGGAGAGAGGAAGTATTAATGGGATTAGCATCCTTGAAAGTTGATCCATCACCAGGGCCGGTTGAAATGTATCCAAGGCTGTCAAAAGAGGTGAGAGAGGAAATAGCAGAGAGTCTGACCATCATTTTCCAGTCCGCACTGGATACAGGTGTCGTGCCAGAGGATTGGCGAACTGTTAAAATTGTACCTCTTTTAAAAGGGAGTCAGGAACAGACCGAATAATTTCAGGCCAGTCAGTCTAACCTCAGTAGTGGGCACATTATTGGAATCTATTCTGAAAGACAGGATAAAGTGTCACTTAGAAAGGCACAGGTTAATCACGGATATTGAGCATGGATTTGATAAGGGAAGATATTGTTTGACCAAATTGATTGAATTTTTCGAAGATGTAGCAAGGATGATAGATGAGGGTAGTGCAGTTGATATGGTCCACATGGATTTTGACAAGGCTTTTGTCAAGGTCCCATGTGGCATGCTTGTTTAAAAAAATAAAATCCCATGGGATCCAGGGAAATTCAACAAGTTGGATGCAAAATAGGCTCAGTGACAGGAAACAAAGGGTGATTGTTGACGGGTGATTTACTGACTTGAGGTCTGTTTCCAGTGACGTTCCACAGGGCTCAGGACTGGACTTCCTGCTTTTTTGTAGTATATATTAACGATTTGAACGTAAATGTGGGGGGCATGATCAAGGTGTGTGCAGATGGTACACAAATTGGTCGTGCGGTAGATAGCGAGGAGGATAGCTGTAGGCTGCAGGAAGATATTGATGGCAGAAAAGTGACAAATGGAATTCAACCTGGATAAGTGTCAGGTGATGCAATTGAGGAGGTCAAACAAGGCAAAGGGATAGGCGATTAATAGGAAAATACTGAGAAGTGTAGAGGAAGTGAGGGACCTTGGAGTCAATGTCCACTGATCCCTGAGGTAGCAGGACAGGTCGATAAGGTGGTCAAGAAGGCATATGGACTCCTTTCCTTTATTAGCTGAGGTATAGAATACAGGAGCAGGGAGGTTATGCTGGAACTGTATAAATCATTGGTTAGGTCACAACTTGAGTACTGTGTGCAGTTCTGGTCACCTCATCACACAAAGGATGTAATTTCACGAGAGAGAGTACAGAGGAGATTTACGAGGATGTTGCCAGGACTGGAAAAATGCAGCTATGAGGAAAGATTAGATGGGCTGGGGTTGTTCTACTTGGAACAGAGAAGGCTGAAGGGGGATCTGATTGAAATGGACATAATGTTGTGGGGTCTGGATAGAGTGGAGGTGAAGAGTCCATTCACCTTAGCAGAGAGATCAGTGACTAGGGGGCAGTGACTTAAAGTGCTTGGTAGAAGGATTAGCGGGGAGTTGAGGAGAAACTTGTTCACCCAAAAATACAAAATGTGCTCAGTGGCAGGAAACAAAGGGTAATTGTTATAATAAAAGCAAAATACTGCAGATGCTGGAAATCTGAAGTAAAAACAAGAAATGCTGGAAATACTCGGCAGGTCTGGCAGCATATGTGGAGGGAGAAGCAGAGATAATGTTTCAGGTCAGTGAAGAAGGGTCAGTGACCTGTCACGCTAACTCTGCTTCTCTCTCCACAGATGCTGCCAGACCTGCTGAGTATTTCAAGCATTTTTTTTTTCTGAAAGTGTAATTGTTGACGGGTAGTTTACTGACCGGAGGACTGCTTCCATTGGCATTCCACAGGGTTCAGCCCTGGGTCCCCTGTTTTTAGTGAGGGTCTGGAACTTACTGCCTGGAAGGATAGTTGAGGCAGAATCCCTCCACTCATTCAAAAGGAGTCGGGATGTTCACCTCAAGTGCCATAATCTGTAGGGCTCAGGATCAAATGCTGGAAGGTGGGATTAGAATAGGTGGATCATTTATCGGCTGGCACAGACACAATGGGCCAAGTGGCCTCTTTCTCTACCTTAAACGTTTTATGATTATATTACATGAAATATGCTATCCTCAGTAACACTCACAGTTACGTCCTGAACGAACTCGATCAAGATTATCAGAAATGATTTTCCATTAACCTATCCATGCTACTTGTCATTTATTAACCCATGTTTTTACAAGCAAGATATATGTTTGTGCTGGGTTATGACCTCTAGAATTTTCCAACCACCAACGTGAGACTGACAGTTACAGGGTTTATCCAACCTCTACTTTTTTAAACGGTGTAACATTTACCCTGCAGTCCTCTGGCATCACTCCCATATCCAAGGAGGATTGAAATATTATGTCCAGTGCCTCTGTTATTTCCACCATTCCTTCCCTCAGTAACTATCATACATCCCATCCAGACTGGATAAATGTTCTACTTTACTGCGGCACAAAATGTGTTGGATTGAAAGGTGTTAACTGAACCTGTTTGTTCAGTGACTGTAATTAATGTCAGTCTCCATGGACCTTAATGGTGTCACTGGGGGGTTTCCCTCTTCTATTAATACAGGACTTCTTTCAATGTGTTTTCCGATAGTATTAGCTGGAGCATCAGCTCCCGAACTAACAGGGATCAGCGGCTGCCGAGAGAGGGAGAGGATAGATCAGAATCTGAACAATAGATTGGAATGTTACAACAATGGGTCAGAATCTGAGAACAATAGATTGGAATGTTACAACAATGGACAGGAGTTTATCCGATTGGTTTGGCCTGGTTACTGCAGATTATTATTGGATAACATTAGAATTGCGGATCTTTTATGCTCTGAAGATGATTCAATACATTTACTATCCTATCCTCGCTATTATTGGTGTCCCTGGTAAGTCTCTGTATCCAACTATTAGATTCATAAACCATGTTTCACTGATATAGTGTTCTTGTCATTTAAATCGTAAGAAGACTGAAAGCATTATCTTCAGTTTCTGTCACAAATTCCATACCCTGTCCATAATCTGCATCCCCCTTGCTGGCCGTTGTCGGAGGCTGATGCAGGAACTTTACAACCTCTGGTATCTATTTAATGCTGAGCTGAGTTCATCCCCATATTCTCTCCATCCCCAACACTGCCTATTGTTATGGCCAGGTGAGGAGGGGTCAAAGTCGCTCGGCTTTATTTTACCACAACAGTGTTTGTCCTTTATAAACAGTGAATATGCTTAACGTCTCAGTGAGTGTTTTACATTTTATCTTTGGTATGATGGTGAAGAATTCGATTGGACAGGTTCTCTTGAGTTTAACCATGAAAGAGGTGAGTTTATTATACTGAACAATATAAACCCGATCTAAATAAAATCATTAAAATAAGTAGAACACATTTATGCACACACACACACGAGAATCACACAGAAATAGATTACAGAGTGAGAAATAAATGTGTGGTTGGATTGGAGTCCAGAATAAATATTTAAAAAAAACTCATTCTGTGAGATTTGACCATTCCGTGGTCTTCCTGCTGAAGTTGTATCCTTGAAGTCTTTTTCTGGTCAAAGTGCAGTTTGTCACATGGTCCAACTGGCTCAGGGATTTCTTTGAGGCAGGCTTGTAGGTGGCTTTCTTCCCCTGGTTATTCTGTCTGTAGCAATCTGTAGGCTTGGAAGGCCCACAGTCGCATGAGGTTTTCAAATTTGTGATGTTATCTGGAGAGAGAGACGGAGAGAGAGGGAGGGGTGTGAGGGGAACACAGCCCTTCTGCATCAGCTCATTTTGAATCACTGACTTGCCTGTTTTTGTCCAGGGGAAACTCTCAGCTTTCACAGAGATAGACAGTCTCCTGACTGCCTCAGTGCATTCGCTGGACCCTTACAATGAGATTCAAGGTTCGGAACTTCTATCTCCCCAGTGCTCAGGATATCAGTATTTACTCTTGGAGGAGTTTGCTCTTTCAAAGTCAATGTGTCAGGATGACCTTGTATGCCGTGTTAATGAATGTAATCTTAGGTAATTCAATCACTGGAGCAAGCCAATGATTTGGGTCCAGGCTCATCAGACATGTGTCTCCTATTGTCGGCCTTCGAATGTGAAAAGGTGTTTCAGATGCCAATTGCGGTGGCCATCTTGGCTGCCAGTTTTTTCAATGTTAACTGCAAGGTTGTTTTTCGATTAAAAGTTTACTGTAAGTTTCCAAACGATGAATTAAATTTCATAATTTGGCATATTGTGTTATATTGACACCGCCACAGCACACGGGGAAAAATGTGATAACAGGAACATTTCATTGCAGAATTGTGCACAGTGGGGCGGCACAGTGGCGCAGTGGTTAGCACCGCAGCCTCACAGCTCCAGCGACGAGGGTTCAATTCTGGGTACTGCCTGTGCGGATTTTGCAAGTTCCCCCTGTGTCTGCGTGGGCTTCCTTTCCTCCGGGTGATCCGGTTTCCTCCCACAAGACAAAGACTTGCTGGTTGATAGGTTAATTGGCCATTATAAATTGGCCCTAGTATAGGTAGGTGGTAGGGAAATATAGGGACAGGTGGGGATGTGGTAGGAATATGGAATTAGTGTAGGATTAGTATCTATGGGCGGTTGATGGTCGGCACAGACTCGGTGGGCTGACGGGCCTGTTTCAGTGTTGTATCACTGTAACTGTAACTGTAACTGAAGCACACATTCATTCTCAATAATCACTTCCCAAACTGACATATTAATTTTAGAATTACTGCAGCTGACATTGTCTGTTGCAGTTGTACTGATCTAATGTTTTGGTGTTTTGTTTGGGATGGTTATGTGTCGGGTTCGACCCTGGACATTGCATCAGCGATTACATTGTTTATTTTTTTCTCTCCTGCAATGAAGCTTTAACCATTCCGGTTCCTGCAGCTTGATAATCTTTCTCCCTAAACCCACAGTATGTAATAAATTGTTATTTTAGACCCTGTGAGGTGTCTGAGATTTCCTCTGTGCCTTTGTTCTTGCTGATTTCCACTTTGAAATTGTTGGGTTTGATTAGCTTTGTGTTTGGCACCTGATCATTGTGTTCTTCAGTGGGTAGATCCACATTGACCTTACTTTTAGCTTTCTGGTGAGGTACACAAGTGCTGTTTACTTTAGGGTATTTTCCCTTCCCTTTTCCCTGTACTACGGGGAGCATCATTTTGCTAACTGGCCCCATGTCCTCTGGGATTTTATGGCTCGCAGGTGGCTGTCCATCTTTCACTGCACTCTCCTGCGGCACCTCGACTCGGTGAGGCATCTCCCTCACTATTGGCTTGCCTTTTTGCGAACTTTCCTTTGTCATTGCATGTTTCAGTGAATGCTGTTAGCTGACTTTTTAGGTTGCCTCATTGACCTGCATTTAAGAAGGAGAGTGGGGGGTCTAATTTAACTAACAATTCAGGGTTGGCAATTCGGAGAGTAGGGGATTCCAGTTGGGAATCCTCCTGGCCCTTCTCTAACCTGTTTTCACTGTCCTTTTCGATCCTTCCCTCCTGACAGTCTGCCAGATCTGTACTTGTCTGTTCCCTCCACAGCCTTTGCTTTTTTCCTTTGGTCTGGGTGCCAATTAAATAATTTACCTCACTATTCCTTTTGCCACTCGATATGGACCACTGAACCGGGATTTCAGGGATTCCCCCTGCATTGGGAATAGTAACAATACATGGTCTCTGTCCTGAAATGTTTTGGCCTTGGCATTTTTGCCTGCTTACCTTTTCATAACTGAGTAGGAGATCTTTAGGTGTTCTTGAGCAATTGCACAGGCTGTCGTGAGCCACTCCCGGAGCATGGAAATGTAGTCTGACATGGAAGACTCATCCCTGTGTCCCAAAAACTTATCCTTGATTAGTTTAAGAGGACCTCTCACCTCGTGTCCATAAACTAATTCAAAGAGACTAAAGCCAGTGGACTCACTGGATAAGTTCCTGGTAACCAACATGTGAAATGCCATCCCTTTGTCCCAGTCATGGGGTTACTCATAGCAGTATGGCCTGATCATTGTCTTTAGGGTCTGGTGGTACTGCTCCAAAGCTCCTTGTGACTGTGGGTGGTAGACTTTGGCTGGGTTATGTCTAGAATACCCATGACCTTTTCAAAATACTGGACGTAAAATGTGTGCGCTGATCCATCTGAATCTCACCAGGCAGCCCATAACGGGTTAGCCCCTCCACCACTACCTTGGCAGAGATAGTTCTTCGGGGGAATGGCTTCTGGGAATCGGGTCACCACATTCATAATGGTGAGAAGATACTGGTAATCCCGTTTTGTTTTCAGCAGGTGTCTCACATAATCCACCAGCCTTCTGCTGAAGTGTTCCACAAATTCTGGTATGTGTATTAGGGTGAAGGTATTATTGCAGGTTGGAGCCTCCCCACAACATGGCAGGCGTTAACAGTTTTACAGAATTCCACCACATCTTTGTGGAGTTGTGGCCATGTCAAAATGTTGCCTTGTGTGGGCTTTAAATTTTCATGCATCAACATGTACAGTCATTGGAAGTTCGTGGGCCATTGATATTTCTTTAAGGGACCTCAGCGGCACCACTATCTGGTGAAGCACTGTCCACTCTTCATCCGCAGGTTTGTAAGGAGGTCTCAACTTCCTCACCAGCACCTCAATCTTTAAATAGTGGCACTCTGCAACTCCTTCTACTTCAGTTATGTTTTGGACAGTCTGTGCTATATTTTAACACTGGGTCGAGTTGTTGAGCCTGAACTAAGTAAGATCTGTTTAACACATCCTTTGTGCTCTCTACCTTCCCAAAGAAGGTTTCAGACAACCAGACAGTAGGGACATCCATCTCCAGTGTCAGTTCAGCCACCTCTGATGGGGATTGTTTAGCCATGGACCCAGTCAACACAGAATCAGGGCGAATGCCGGGGACCTTCCCCTGTAACTGCTCTGTGTCCCTGATCTCTTGTTGTCTCTCCAGAACCTTTGCAGAAACTGCCACCTTTTCCCTGCCAGATCAATACCCAGGAGCAGTTCCCCATGGCTACTGGTCCTGAAAAAAGGTCGCACTGCACGTGCACCCAATATAAAGGTATGGACATATACTGTCTTCCAATACCATTCGCTAACACTCCTGCATTCACTGCACTCCCCGAGAAAGGTCATGCCTATTCCCAGCAGAAGGGATTGGATGGCACCTTTATCATTGAGTATGACCAGGGCTTGCTAACCTCAATGAAGGGGTATAGGGTCACTTTCCCCTGGGATTCAAAATTCTAGTAACGCTCAAGGATTTTGTTAAGTTTTCCCGCACTCTCTGTGGTAGTGTTACTGTGTCTGACTGTTACAGTTAAAGGCACAGCCTGACCTGCTGTGCTTTCCATCAGCGCCCGTTTTCCTGCACTGTTCTGGTGGACCCTGAGTAATCCTACAGGTTTTCCCCATCACTTCCAGCATTCAACTCGATGGTGACCTGCCTTACTGCAGTGGAAAGACACAGATCATTGGTCATTACTCCTGCTCTCAGTACCGTCCTATTTGGCCTGAGCGTGGGCCCCTGGGTGTACAGATTTTCCTCCTTGCCCGTGGCTGCTCAGGCTCTTATCACCCTCCCACCTTTTATTCCCGGGTCTTTGGGGTGACTAGTGAATGCATTCCCTTTGGGGTTAAGGCCTTGTGTACATGGAAAAAAATCATCATCCATAATTGCAACCTTCCTGGCTCTTCAAACCTTTTTTTCCTCTGTGTGGGTTTTAATGGGAGCGGGAGCGAGCTTTTGAACTCCTCGAGAAGGATCACCACTCTGAGGTTTACATATGTGGGCTGTATCCCGATTTTTCGTATCTACTAGTCAGAGGCAAACATAAAAGCGGACTGTAAAATCTTCTATAGGTATGTAAAAAGGAAACATTTGGGTAAGACATGTATGTGTCTATTACAGGTAGAGTCAGGGCAATTTATAATGGGGAATCGAGAAATCGCAGAGAAGCTAAATGATCACTTTGTGTCTGTCTTCACTGAGAAAGATACAAGAAATCTCCCAGAATTAGAGATCCAAGGGATTAGGGGAATGAGGAAGTGAAGCAAATTAATATTAGTAAGAAGTTTGTGTTGGAGAACTTAATGGGGTTGAAGGTTGATAAGTCCCCAGGACCTGATATTCTAAATTCCAGAGTGTTGGCAGAGGTAGCTATGGAGACAGTGGGTGCATGGGTGATCACCTCTGGAACGGTTCCAGCATATTGGAAGGTCGCAAATGTCACCCCACGATTTAAGAAGGGCGGGAGAGAGAAAATGGTAGAATCTATCATAAAGGATGTGATAAATGGATAATTGGATAAAGATGATCTGATTGGGCATAGTCAACATGGATTTATGAATGGGAAATCATGTTTGATGAACCTGTTGGAGTTTTTTGAGGATATTAGTAACAGAATTGATAAAGTGGAGTCGGTGGATGTAGTCTATTTGGATTTTCCGATGAATTTTTGATAAAGTCCCCCACAGGAGGTTGGTTAGTAAAATTAAAGCACATGGGATCGGACGTAATATACTGGCATGGATTAAGGATTGGTTAACGAGCATAAAACGGAGAGTAGGAGTAAATGGGTTATTCTCACTTTGGCAGGCTGTGACCAGTGGGGTAAGTAAAAAGGAAACATTTGGGTAAGTACTTGGGCCCTATCTGTTCACAATATGTATCATTGATTTAGATGTGGGGACCAGAGTAATATTCCCAAGTTTGCAGATGATACTAAAAGATGTGGGAATGTATGTGCTGTGAGGAAGGTGCAAAGTGGCTTCAAGGGCATTTGGACAGACTTCGTGGGAGGGCAAGAAAGTGGCAGATGGAATATAATGTGGAAAATATGAGGTTATCCACTTTGGAAGGTGGAATAGATGTGCAGGGTATTTCTTGAATGGTAAGAAATTAGAAAGTATAGATGTACAAAGGGATCTGGGTGTCCTTGTCAATAAATCACTTTAAGCTGACATGCAGGGACAGCAAGCACTTAAGAAGGCTAATGGTATGTTAGCCTTTAGCTCAAGAGAATTTGAGTACAGGAGTGGTGAAGTCTTGCTTCAATTGTATGGAACCTTGTGAGACCACACCTGGAGTACTGTGTGCAGCTTTGCTCCCTTTACTTTAGGAAGTATATTATTGCCATAGGGGGAATGCAACGAAGATTCACTAGACTTGTTCCTGGGATGGCTGGACTGTCCGATGAAGAGATTTGGAAAACTGGGCCTGGATTCTCCAGAATTTTGAATTGAAAATGTGAATCTTTGGAATTCTCTACCCCAGAGGGCTGTGGAAGCTCAGTCATTCAGTATGTTTGAAGCAGAGATTGACAGATTTCTAAATACAAATGACATAAAGGGATATGGAGATAGTGTGGTAAAAAGGAATTGAAATAGATGATAACCCGTGATCGTTTTGAATGGCGGGGCAGACTAGATGGGCTGAATGGCCTACTCTTGCTCCTATGTTCCGAAGCTGCTTAACTCTTTCAAACTGGAGGTAAGTACGCTCAGGCTACTTTCGGAGTGTTCCGAATTTTTGGTAGTACGCTTCTGATACTATCTCATATGCACCCTGGATAACACTTTTATTCATTTCATAATCTGATGAACTTTCATCTGGGAACAGTGAATAAACCTCATGGGCTTTTCCTGTTACTTTGCCTTATAAAAACAGTGTCCAGCTCTCTGCCGCCATTTCAGCTGCTTTGCAAGTTTTTCAAAAGTGATGAAAAATTCTGCCACATCCTCCTCATTGAACTTTAGAATGAACTGGGGTAACTTTAAGAACTCAGCACATGGTCCTGAGCTATGGGCAGCTCCCTCACTAGCTGTGCCTTCACTAGGTGTACTGGGTCTTCCTCTAGTTGATTGAGCCGCCTTAACTCCCTTTCCTCCTTCTCCTTCTGGAACACTCTTACTTTTTCCCTTTCTTGACACTCACTCTGCTCTTTCTCGTTCTCTCTGGATTTCCAATTCTAGTCTCTTCTGTTCTAGTTTGACCTTAGCTAACATTACTCTATCTGTTAGTGATTCTCATCCTATTCGAGTCTTCAGCTTCAAGGGCATGTCCGGCCGGCTGACAAAGGCGAGGAAGTGGAGAGTGTGAAGGAGCAGCCCATGCAAGAAACCCCTCCGCGCCGACTGGAATGGCATGAAAGGCATTTCCGAGAGGCAGCTCGTGTTGTGCGGCCCCGGCTCACGAGGAGGGTTTCGGGGCCTGGGTCCGATGAGCAGTTCCGGCCGAGCGGATGTCAGTTCGGCCGGGAGCGCACCACTCTCCCGAGCCCCATCGCCACCCACAGTGAAAGCCATCCCAGGGGCTTCGGCTACTCCTCAGCACACTGGTCCGGCACTGGAGTAGGCCGCCCGGACAGCCGAGGCGCTCTCCTCAGTCGGCGGGGGAGCATCTTGACTGGAGGTGACCATGTTCTAGAATCGGATTAGATCCCGGTAAAAGACAGGCAACTCCCTCAGAGAGGCGCGTCTAATGGACTCCACCGGGAGCTGCATGTCATCCCGAAGGCAGTAACACTGGCGGAAAAAATATGTCACCAGCAACCATCATCTGGGAGGACGCGCGACGTACAGGTATCTCTGCAGGGTCCGAAGGCGGACAGTCGCAGCCTGGGTGCGGACGCACATCAGCGACTGGCTGCCCTCCTCGATCGGGAGACTCAGGACCGCGGCAGAGACCCAGTGTTTCCTGTTGCCCCAGAAGAAATCGACGAGTTTCTTCTGGATCTTGGTTGCTAATGCAGGGGGCGGGGCCAAAGTGACAAACCGGTACCACAGCATGGAGGCCACAAGTTGGTTTATCAACAGCGCTCGGCCCCTGTAGGAAAGCACTCGGAGCAGTCGTGTCCAGGGCCCCAGCCGAGTGGTGACTTTCGCCTCCAACTCCTGCCAGTTTGCCAGCCAGGCTTCCTCAGCAGGGCTAAGGTGGACTTCCAGATAGAGGAGGTGCATGGTGCTCCACGCAAAAGGTGTCATCTCCTCCGGCAGGGAGTCCACCCACCACTGACCCACCAGGAGAATGGAACATTTCTCCCAATTGATCTTCGCAGAGGATGCTGCAGAAAAGGTCTGCTGTCAGTCGTGCATCCTCCACAAGTCAACAGGAACCGTGACCACGAGGAGCACGTTGTCGGCGTAAGCCGAGAGGACAAAGCACATGGCCAGCTCACGCAGAGCCAATCCCCTCAACCTCCTGCGAACTAGGCACAGGAACGGCTCCACACAGATGGTGTACAATTGGCCGGACATGGGGCATCCCTGACGCACTCCGCTCCCAAAGCGAAGGGGCGCTGTCAAGGACCCGTTAACCTTGACTAGACACTCTGCGGCGGCTTATAAAAGTCGGACCCGGGCCACGAAATGCGGCCCGAGTCCGAAAGCGCGCAGAGTCCCGAAAAGGTATTCGTGATCCACCTTGTCAAACGCCTTCTCCTGGTCGAGGTTAGAGAAAGGCGACTGACTGACCAGTCCTCTGGGAAAGATGGATCAGGTCTCGGACCAGGTGGATGTTGTCCTGGTTGGACCAGCCCGGGACCGTGTATGACTGGTCTGCTGGATCATGTGGGCCAGCACGGAGCCCAGGCGGGTAGACATAGCCTGGGCAAAAATCTTATAATCCGTGCTGAGGAGGGAGACAGAACGCCAGTTTTTAGGCAGGTGGTGATCACCCCTCTTCGGCAGGAAAACGATGACCGCCCTGTGCAACGAGAGGGGCATCTGCCCGGTCACCAGGCTTTCCCCCAGGACCCTCGCGTAATCGACCCCCAGAATGTCCCAGAACGCCCTGAGGTACTCCACGGTCAACTCATCCAGCCCTGGGGATTTGCCCCTCGAGAGCTGATGGAGGGCGCCGGTCAGCTCCACCAAAGTGAGCGGTGCCTCCAACCATTCGGCGCCCTCCAGGCTGACCTGCGGCAGGTCCTCCCACAAAACTTGTCGCTGGACAGATCCGGAGAGAACAACACACCGTAATAAGTACGAACCAGGAGGCCCATTCCCTCCGGATCCGTGATGGAGGACCCTTCGTCGGCCAGCAGCTCGACGAGCTGCTTACGGACCCCCCGCCATTTTTCCAGCGAGTAGAAGAAGGGTGAGGCGCGGTCCAACTTCCAGGATCTGGATCCGCGACCTCACGTATGCGCCTCGGGACCCTATGAGCTGCAGGTCCCTCAGCGCGCCCTTCTTCTCTTTGTACGCCTGCCACAGGGCCGGGTCCGCGACGGCATGACCGAGGCGGGACTCCAAATCGAGGACCTCCTTCGCTAGACGCCCGATCTCAACTTCCCGCCTCTTGGTCGACCCCCTCGCATACTCCTGACAGAAGACGCGGCTGTGAGTCTTGCCCACATCCCACCAAAGCCTCAAGGAGGGGAAGCCCCCCTGCGTCCTTCTCTAGTCGGCCCAGAATCGACAGAACGAGTCCCGAAATCGCTCGTCCTCCAGCAACGGTTGTTAAAGTGCCAGTACGCGGACCCTGCCCGCGTGCGGAGTGGAGTGAACTCCGCCCACACCAGGTGGTGGTCCGAGCACGGCACCAGCCGCATGGAGGCCGCCGAGACAAGGGGGACGTATGCCTGCGAAAAGTAGAGGCGGTCGATTCGAGACCCCCCTCCTCCAGACCTCCACGTGAAGGCGCTGGAGTCGGGATGGAGATTCCGCCAGACGTCCACCAGGTTAAGTGAGCTGATCAGTCCCCTCAACTTCTCCAAAGACGCTTGGCCGCGCTGGGGACCGGAACGATCCCCCACCTCGAGGGTGCAGTTAAAATCCCCCCCGAAGATGATGCACTCGCCGCTATCGATGGAGCTCAAGAGAGCGGGCACTTCTTCAAAGAAGCGCACTTACAATGTGCCGGGCCTGGGCGCATACCCGTTCACAAACAGGAGCGGCACGCTACATAGGCGAACGGCGAGGTGGAGCAAGCGGCCCGGCACTAGCTCCTTGACCCCCAAGATCTCCGGCTGAAAAGTCGGGGCCAACAAGATAGCCACTCCACTAGAAACAGGGGTGAGGTGACTCATGTAGATCTCACTCTGCCACTCCAGGAGCCAGGAGGCTTTGTCTCCCGGAACGGTGTTGGTTTTCTGCAGAAAACTCACTGCGTATCTCCCTTCCATGAGGACTGAGGGATTGTGAACTCTGCAGTGGGACCCCGTGCTGCCGTTGATGTTGAGGCTGGCGATGGTTATCTTCATGTCAAAGGTAGTTAAAACCGTCACCAACACCTCACTGTGAGGAGGGAGTGGAAGTGCACCTGGCCCTCCACTCCCCCGGCAACCCATTGAGGAACAGATTAAAACGGCGCCTCTCAACCAGTTTCACGCCCGCGCGCTTGCCCGCTTTCTTGAGGGCGGCAGGGACGGACTGGATGATCTGCGCCAGATTCAACCAACGGCCGAGGGCCAGCTGAACTTTATTGCGGCAACCCCTGCAAACCGCGAGGAAATCCCGGAGTTCCGCCATGGAGATGAGAGGAGATTCGGTGGGAGGCACGAGGGACTCCACCAACTCACTGGCGATGGAATCAAGGTCATCCTCCGTGCCCCACACATAATTCCCTTCCTCTTCCGGGTTGTCACCACCAGCGGCCGACACATCCACCACACACTGTGGGGCGGACGTCCCGGCCGCGCCACCTGGCCCCGCCTCCGTCGCGATCCCACCCCCAGGATCGTTGGCGGAGGAGTCCTCTCTGGGTTCTACTGTGAAACTAGAGCCTGTGGGCGCCAGCGGTTCAGGACGCCCCTCCACCTCCACCCCGAGGCCAATGAGCGGTACAGGGGAGACGGAAGTTCCCGACTCCGGAAATCCAGCCGGAGCCGAGACCGGAGGTGGAGAGAGGAGGCGATCTCCCGCTCCGCCAGCACCCACAGGCCCAGCGGATGGGGTAGCATTCTCGGATATAACCGGGTCGGGTGTCTCCTGGTTGGTGGTGGACTCTGGCTCGGAGTGCCGACCCTTTGGGGCCTCGCCCTCCCCTCCACTCAGGGCACCCGACCCAGTGCAGTGGCAAATAGGCGGCGTCCTCAGGCTCCCCCACCACCAGCAGGGTCCCACTTACACCTTCAGGAGGGCCTCATGTACCGGGGCCTTCCCCTCCCCTCTTTCCTGCGGAATCGGGAGCTCCTGCCCGGACTTTGTAGCCTTGGTGGTGGTGGTAGGGGAAGCCTGGGGACCCGAAACAGGTGCCTCAGGGCCCCTCGTTACCTCTGTGGAGGGGTGCCTTCTCCTCTTTTTCCCACTAGGGCGCAGTGGCTTAGAGACCTCCATGTCATCAGAGGCCTCTGCCTCGCCACCCTCCTTTTTTCAGTCACCCTGGGCCTGAGCCCAGCCCTGGGACAGGTGGGGTCCGTGAGAACGGGCTTTGGGCTGAGCTCAGGCTTGGGTTTTTTCAATGTGTCCAGGGGACGCACCTCTTGATGTTTCATTTTCCTCTGCGTCTTCCTTCCACTCGGACGGGCACTCCCCTCCCCGCTAGAGGCCGTGAAAATACAGCCTTACGAACATGCCACACTCCCTTGCAGCCGTGGCACCGCGCCCCATCCGAGGTCCAAAAGTCGTTGTCGACCGTCCCCTGGAACTCTACATTAAATTGGCCCTCCGAGACCTCCTCCCGTGCCAGCTGCATAAATAACTGGCGGCAGAAGGAAAAGACATGTTGGAGGCTGTGTTCCCGAAGACCAAGCTGGACTGGGGTGATCCCCGACCTCACCTCCCCCAGATGGTGCAGGTGGGGGAGCAGGAGCTCACTGGGAATGAAGGGTGGGACGTTACAGAGATTAGCAGAAAATATTGAATATGTATTAAAAACAAACAAACAAACAAACAACAGAATCGGGGAGAGGCTGAGGGAATAGAGGAGAAGTAAAGATAGGATGTAAGGGATGGCTTGCTTTCTGGAGGTGGTGCTCACAGCACATTTAAAACAGTCTTTGCACTTGGTCTTCCGGTCTTCTGGTCTGCTGGTTGGGGGAGGCGTCTTCACCTGGGTCAGCTGAAGCTGCCCAGGCACTATTATCCCCTTCTGTCTGTTTAGCCGGGCAGTTTAAGCTGACCAAGGCTGGGAAATACGGGTGGGGAGGGAGCTTCCCTGTGTGCTTTTTTTTTTCTTTTTTTTTTAAGGTGACCTTTAAACCCCAGGCCCCTTTTATATATTTTTATATATATGTTTTTATGTCGAGGAGGCCTTTATTCCTCAGGCCCCCTTTATATACCCGCTTATATTTTTAAAATAACTTCATTAAAACCAGATAAATAAACAAAAACTCAAATTAAAATGCCATTCTCGGCGTCGACAATGCACTCCAGTCCCTGCGGTGCCCACCGTTCGCGGAAGGCCTCAAGCGTACCGGCAGACACCGCATGCTCCTTTTCCAGGGACACCCGGGCGCGAACGTAACCGCGGAAGAGGGGCAGGCAATCGGGGAGGACGGACGCCCCGACGGCCCGCAACCTGGACCTGTGAATTGCCACCTTGGCCAGGCCCAGGAGCAGACCGACGAGGAGATCCTCCTCCCGGCCCAAGCCCCTCCGCACTGGGTGCCCAAAGATCAGGAGCGTGGGACTGAAGTGCAGCCAGAATTTGAGGAGCAGCCCCTTCAGATACTCAAATAGGGGCTGCAACCTCGCACACTCCGTATAAATGTGGAACACGGACTCGTCCAGGCCGCAGAAAGTACAGGTGGCCTGGGAGTCCGTGAACCTACTTAAAAGCCTATTGCACGGGACTGCTTTGTGCAGCACCCTCCACCCCAGGTCCAAAATGTAAAGGGGGAAGACTCCCGCGTAGAGAGACCTCCATCGGGGATTCCCCTCGCCGCCAGATGGCAACGCGGACCGCCAGGGCGTGTCCGGCCGGCTGACGAGGGCGAGGAAGTGGAGAGTGTGCAGGAGCAGCCCATGCAGGAAACTCCTCCGTGCCAATTGGAATGGCATGGAGGGCATTTCCGAGAGGCGGCTCGGGTTGTGCGGGACCGGCTCCCAAGGAGGGTTTCGGGCCTGGGTCCGACGAGCAGTTCCGGCCGAGCAGGGGTCAGCCCTGCCGGGATCGCTCCACTCTCCCGAGCCCCCTCGCCACCCGCAGTGAAGGGCGTCCCGGAGGTTTCGGCTACTCCTCCACCCGCCAGACCGTCCCCAGAGTCGGCCACCCAGACAGCCGAGGCGCTCTCCTCCGCCGGCGGGGGAGCGCCCTGACTGGAGGCGACCATGTTCCAGACTCTGAATAGATCCCGGTAAAAGACAGGCAACTCCCGAAGAGAGGCACGGCTAACGGACTCCACCGGGAGCTGCGTGTCATCTTGAAGGCAGTGAAACTGGCGGAAAAAATACGTCGCCAGCGCACACCATCTGGGAGGACGCTCGACGTACAGGTATCTCTGCAGGGTCCGAAGGTGGAGAGTCGCAGCCTGGGTGGGGATGCACACCAGCGACTGACCGCCCTCCTCGATCGGGTGACTCAGGACCGCGGCAGAAACCCAGTGTTTCCTCTTGCCCCAGAAGAAATCGACGATGGGCTGCACGCAGATGGTATACAATTGGCCGGACATGGGGCTCCCCTGACGCATTCCTCTCCCAAAGCGAAGGGGCGCCGTCAAGGACCCGTTAACCTTGACTAGACACTCTGCGGCGGCGTATAAAAGTCGGACCCGGGCCACAAAATGCGGCCCGAGTCTGAAAGCTCGCAGAGTCCCGAAAAGGTAATCGTGATCCACCCTGTCGAACGCCTTCTCCTGATTGAGGGAGAGAAAGGCGACCGACTGACCAGTCCTCTGGGAAAGATGGATCAGGTCCCAGAACAGGTGGATGTTGTCCTGGATGGACCGGCCCGGGACGGTGTAGGACTGGTTGGGGTGGATCATGTGGGCCAGCACGGAGCCCAGGTGGGTAGACATAGCCCGGGCAAAGATCTTATAATCCGTGCTGAGGAGGGAGACCGGACGCCAGTTTTTAAGCAGGCAAAGATCGCCCCTCTTCGGCAGCAGGACGATGACCGCCCTGCGCCACGAGAGGGGCATCTCCCCGGTCGCCAGGCTTTCCCCCAGGACCCGGGCGTAATCGTCCCCCAGGACGTCCCAGAACGCCCTGAGGAACTCCACGGTCAACCCATCCAGCCCTGGGGATTTGCCCCTCGAGAGCTGGTGGAGGGCGCCAGACAGCTCCGCCAACGTGAGCGGAGGCTCCAAACATTCGGCGCCCTCCGGGCTGACCTGCAGCATGTCCTCCCACAAAACTCTGCGTGCATCCTCGCTGGACGGATCCGGAGAGAACAACGCACTGTAATAAGTACGGACCAGGAGGCCCATTTCCTCCGGATCCGCGATGGAGGAGCCGTCATCGGCCAGCAGCTCGACGAGCTGCTTACGGACCCCACGCCATTTTTCCAGCGACGAGAAGAAGGGTGAGGCGCGGTCCAAATCTTCCAGGATCTGGATCCGCGACCTCATGTACGCGCCTCAGGACCCTATGAGCTGCAGGTCCCTCAGCGCGCACTTCTTCTCTTTGTACGCCTGCCACAGGGCCAGGTCAATGACGGCATGACCGAGGCGGGACTCCAAGTCCAGCACCTCCCTCTCAAGGCGCCCAATCTCGGCTTCCCGCCTCTTGGTCGACCCGTTCGCGTACTCCTGACAGAAGACGCGGATGTGAGTCTTGCCCACATCCCACCATAGCCTCAAGGAGGGGAAGCCCCCCTGCTTCCTTCTCCAGTCGGCCCAGAATCGACAGAACGAGTCCCGAAATCCCACGTCCTCCAGCAGCCGGTTGTTAAAGTGCCAGTACGCGGACCCCGCCCGCGTGCGGAGCGGAAAAACTCCGCCCACAGCAGGTGTGGTCCGAGCACGGCACCAGCCGCATGGAGGTCGCCGAAACGCGGGAGACGTACGCCTGCGAAATGTAGAGGCGGTCGATTCGCGACCCCCCTCCTCCAGACCTCCACATGAAGGCGTTGGAGTCGGGATGGAGATTCCGCCAGACGACCACCAAGTTAAGGGAGCTGATCAGTCCCCTCAACTTCTCCACCGACGCTTGGCCGCGCTGGAGACCGGAGCGATCCGCAACCTCGAGGGTGCAGTTAAAATCACCCCCGAGGATGATGCACTCGCCGCTATCGATGGAGCTCAAGAGAGCGGACACTTCTTCAAAGAAGCGTGCTTGCAACGCGCCGGGCCTGGGCGCGTACACGTTCACAAAGTGGAGCGGCACGCTCCGCAGGCGAACGGCGAGGTGGAGCAAGTGGCCCGGCACTAGCTCCTTGACCCCCAAGATCTCCGGCTGAAAAGTCGGGGCCAACAAGATAGCCACCCCACTAGAAATAAGGGTGAGGTGACTCATATAGACCCCACCCTGCCACTCCAGGAGCCAGGTGGCTTCGTCTCCCGGAACGGTGTGGGTTTCCTGCAGAAAGCTCACCACGTATCTCCCTTCCCTGAGGACTGAGAGATTGTGAAATCTGCAGTGAGACCCCCTGCTGCCGTTGATGTTGAGGCTGGCTATGGTTATCTTCTTGTCAAAGGTAATTAAAACCCGTCACCAACAACTCACTGTGAGTGCACCTGGCCCTCCACTCCCCCAGCAACCCATTGAGGAACACATTAAAACGGCGCCTCTCAACCAGTTTCACGCCCGCGCGCTTGCCCGCTTTCTTGAGGGCGACAGGGACGGACTGGATGATCTGCGCCAGATTCAACCAACGGTCGAGGGCCAGCTGAACGTTATTGCGGCAACCCCTCCAAGCCGCGAGGAAATCGCGGAGTTCCGCCGTGGAGATGAGAGGAGATTCGGTGGGAGGCACGAGGGACTCCACCAACTCACTAGGGATGGAATCACGGTCATCCTCCGTGCCCCACACATAATACCCTTCCTCTTCCGGGTTGTCACCACCAGCGGCCGACACATCCACCACACACTGTGGGGCGGACGTCCCGGCCGCGCCAGCTGGCCTCGCCTCCGTCACGATCCCACCCCCAGGATCGTTGGCGGAGGAGTCCTCTCTGGGTTCTACTGTGAAAATAGAGCCTATGGGCGCCAGGGGTTCAGGACGTCCCCTCCACCTCCACCCTGAGGCCAATGAGCGGTCCAGGGGAGACGGAAGTTCCCGACTCTGGAAATCAAGCCGGAGCCGAGACCGGAGGTGGAGAGAGGAGGCCATCTCCCACTTCGCCAGCACCCACAGGCCCAGCAGATCGGGTAGCATTCTCGGATATAACATGGTCGGGTGTCTCCTGGTTGGTGGTGGACTCTGGCTCGGAGGGCCGACCATTTGGGGCCCCGCCCTCCCCTCCAATCAGGGCACTCGACCCAGTGCAGTGGCAAATAGGCGGCGTCCTCAGTCTCCCCCACCACAAGCAGGGTCCCACTTACGCCTTCAGGAGGGCCTCATGTGCAGGGGCCTTCCCCTCCCCTCTTTCCTGCGGAATAGGGAGCTCCTGCCCGGACTTTTTAGCCTTGGTGGTGGTGGTAGGGGAAACCTGGGGACCCGAAACAGGTGACAGCTCCCCTCCAACAGATGGGCCCTGCGCCCCAGGCCCCACGTTACCTCTGAGGAGGGTTGCCTTCTCCTCTTTTTCCCACTAGGGCGCAGAGGCTCAGAGACCTGCATGTCATCAGAGGCCTCCGCCTCGCCACCCTCCTGTTTTTTAGTCACCCTGGGCCTGGGCCCAGCCCTGGGACAGGTGGGGTCCGTGAGAACGGGCTTTGGGCTGAGCTCAGGCTTGGGTTGTTTCAATGTGTCCAGGGGATGCACCTCTTGATGTTTCATTTTCCTCCGCGTCTTCCTTCCACTCGGACGGGCACTCCACTCCCCGCTAGAGGCCGTGAAAATGCAGCCTTACGAACATGCCACACTCCCTTGCAGCCGTGGCACCGCGCCCCATCCGAGGTCCAAAAGACGTTGTCGGCCGTCCCCTGGAACTCTACATTAAGTTGGCCCTCCGAGACCTCCTCCCGTGCCAGTTGCATAAATAACTGGCGGTGGAAGAAAAAGACATGTTGGAGGCTGTGTTCCCGAAGACCAAGCCGGACAGGGGTGATCCCCGACCTCACCTCCCCCAGATGGTGCAGGTGGGGAAGGAGGAGCTCACTGGGAATGAAGGGTGGGACGTTACAGAGATTAGCAGAAAATATTGAATATGTATTAAAAACAAACAATGAAACAACAGGTTAGGGGAGAGGCTGCGGGAATAGAGGAGAAGTAAAGATAGGATGTAAGGGATGGCTTGCTTTCTGGAGGTGGTGCTCAGAGCACATTTAAAACAGTCTTTGCACTTGGTCTTCCGGTCTTCTGGTCTTTTGGTTGGGGGAGGCGTCTTCACCTGGGTCAGCTGAAGCTGCCCAGGCACTATTATCCCCTTCCGTCTGTTTAGCCGGGCCGCTTAAGCTGACCTAAGCTGGGAGATACGGGTGGGGAGGGAGCTTCCCTGTGTGCTTGTTGCAGCAGTACAAATTCCTGTTGAATTGGCAGCCCCGCCCCTTGTTGTTCCGGCCACTTGTTCCACCCACAACAGTCCAAAGTAAATTACTGGTGTTCAGCACCCACCTCCAGACAAAACCTTGTTTCCAACAAAAAAGAATGTCTCTTTCTTCACATTAATGGCGATTGTTGTTGAAGTTTTCCCTCTGCTTGGTTGCAACTGCTCTCCCTTGCTCAGTCTCGCTCCTCTCTCCACCTCTGCAACTTCCAACTGCCACCAGCACTCTCAGCTGAGGCTCGTTGCTGCAATCAGCAGTCAACACTCCAATTGGACAGCAGCCAACCCTGTGCTGTACCTATCCTGGGAGTTTTTGATGGGCACTGTGTAGAGGAAGCTTTATTCTGTATCTAACCCCGTTCTGTACCTGTCCTAGGAGTGTTTGATGGGCACTGTGCAGAGGAAGCTTTATTCTGTATCTAACCCCGTTCTGTACCTGTCCTGGGAGTGTTTGATGGGGACAGTGTAGAGGAAGCTTTACTCTGTATCTAACACCGTCCTGTACCTATCCTGGAGTGTTTAACTTAATAGTTTAGAGGCAGCTTTATTCTGTATCTAAGCTGTGCTGCCCCTGCCATAAACTTCAGCACAAATAAAACTCCTTTACAAACTCGCACCAAGTTCAAGGCCTGCTCAAGTCACAAACAAAAAGCTGACCTGAATCCAACGGAAGCACATGGGACCCGAGCCCGACCCGGCCCAGGTCCCTCCATTTTCCTCCCGAGACCGACCCGCCTCGACCCGACCCGACCCGACCCAAGCCCAAAGGTCGAGCTCGGAAGAGTGGCCCGACACATCTCATCGGGACCCATCGGGTTCAGGTCGGGTAACACGCCTTTACACCAAGTCCCGTTCAACCATCACTCCTGTGCTCACTGACTTACGTTGGTTCCTGATCCAGTAAAGCCTCGATTTTAAAATTCTCATCCTCGGTTTCTGACCCAACTCATTCCGAACTATTCAGAAATGAAGCTGCCTCCTCAAAATACTAAATGTTAGTTTGTTTGAGGGAACACCTTCACCACACGGACTGCTGTTGTTCAGGATGAAGGCCCACCATTTTCTCATGGTAACCAGGGATGGGGAAGTAATGCTGGCCTTGTCAGTATCACCCATATCCTGAGAACAAACAGACAGGAAATAAAATAGGAATAAAATCAATGAGTTTGTAATTGACTGATTGAAACCAGGCGAGGTCTGTGATCAGAAAGAGATGTCATAATCCGATAAACAAATTGTCAACACAATTTACCTCACCAACCCCTTGTGTTTGCCTTTCTGTTGTTGTCTTCATCAGAAAACAAGTAACAAATAATCTCTATCTTAAAAGATGCTGGATTATCAATTGTACACATGAGATACGTACTCAATGGTTTCTGTTATCAGACAGTCAGAGAATCACAGAGCACAGGAGGAGACTATTTCACAAATCGTACCAGTTCCAGCTCTTTGAAGGGGATTTCCAATTATTCCTCTCCCCTGTTTTTTTTTTAAGATTAGAGATACAGCACTGAAACAGGCCCTTCGGCCCACCGAGTCTGTGCCGACCATCAACCACCCATTTATACTCATCCTATATTCCTACCAAACATCCCCACCTGTTCCTATATTTTCCTACCACCTACCTATACTAGTGTCAATTTATAATGGCCAATTTACCTATCAACCTGCAAGTATTTTGGCTTGTGGGAGGAAACCAGAGCACCCGGAGAAAACCCACGCAGACACAGGGAGAACTTGCAAACTCCACACAGGCAGTGCCCAGAATCGAACCCGAGTCCCTGGAGCTGTGAGGCTGCAGTGCTAACCACTGCGCCACTGTGCCGCCCTATTCTTTACTCCCAGTCCAGTAAATCATCCTGTGAGTATTGATCCAATTCCCGACTGAAAGTTTCTGTTAAATCTGCTTCCATAACCCTTTCAGGAAGGGAATTCCAAATCATAAACACTCGCTGTGTGAAGAAAAGAAAATCTCCTCATCTCTCCTCCGTTTGTTTGTTAATCAACATTAAACTGGTTACTGACCCTTCATCCAGTGAAACCAGATTCTCCTTATTTATTCGAGAAACACACATCATCATTTTGAGCCCCTCGATTAAATCTCCCTTTTATCTTCTCTGCTCTAAGGAGAACAATCTCAGCTTCTCTCCACATAACTGAAGTCCCTCATCCCTGTTACAATTCTAGTACATCATCTAGCACGATCTCCAAGGCCTTGGAATCCTTCATAAAGTGTGGTGTCCAGAATGGAGCACAATATTCCAGCTGAGGCTAAAACAGTCATTTATCTAGTCTTAGCAGAATGTTCTTGTGTTGTTGTTTTTTAATTCTTTGCTTCTAGTTATAAAGCTAACGACCCCCTATGCCTTTTTAAATCCTTCACCACTTGTCCAGCCACCATCGAAGATGTCTGTACATACACACCCAGTCTCTGTGCTCCTGTACCATCTATTAAATGGTGCAGTTCAGTTTCTATTCATTCCCCTTATTCTCCCTCACAAAATAACCACTTCCCCAATTCTATGTCTTAGATTTCAGTCACCTTGTGTATTCTCATGTCACCACCAGACTGTCCATGTCCTCCTTAATACTGCTACTATCTACCACACTAATGACAGCATTTATGATTTACATGTCATCTGCAAGAGTTGAAATTATGCTTTTGTTTTACTCTAAGTCTATGTCATTTATATATTTATCTATATGTCAGGACGAGCACTCGTTTATCTAATCTCTCCTTTTCAAAAGAGGATGTAACATTTACAACACTTCTGGCCAGTGCCTTTGCTATTTCCACCATTCCTTCCTTCAGCAACCCTCACACATCACATCCAGACCAGCTAAATGTTCCACTTTATTGTGGTACAAAAGTACTGGATTGAAAGGGGTTAACTCAACCTGTTTGTTCAGTGACTGCAATTAATGTCAGTCTCTTTGGACACTAATTGTGTCACTGGAGGGTTCCGCTCTTCTATTAATAAGGGTCTTCATTTAATGTCTTACCCATAATGTCAGCTGGAGCATCAAATCCGGCACTTACAGGGATCAGTGGCTCCAGAGAGATGGAGAGGATAGATCAGAATCTGTGAGCAGTAGATTGGAACGTTACAACGATGGGTCAGAATCTGAGAACATTAGATTAGAATGTTACAACAATGGGTCAGAATCTGAGAACATTAGATTGGAATGTTACAACAATGGGTCAGAATCTGAGAACAATAGATTGGAATGTTATAACAATGGACAGCAGGAGTTTCTCCTTTTGGTTTGGTTTAGTTCCTGCAGATTATACTTGGCTAACATTAGTTCGGCAGATCTATTATGCACTGAAGATGATTCAAACAATTTACTATCCCAGCCTCGCTATTATTGGTGTCCCCGGTAAGTCTATGTATCCAACTAATAGATTCATAAACCATATTTCACTGAATTAGTGTTCTTGTCATTTAAATCGTGAGAAGACTGAATCCATTGTCTTCACTTTCTGTCACAAACTCTATTCCCTCTCCACGATCTGCGATCCCCTCACTGAGGCTGAACCAGGAAGTTTACAGCCTCTGGTATCTTTAATGCTGAACTCAGTTCACCCCCATATTAACTCCATCTCCAACCCTTCATATTGGTACAGCCAGGTGAGGAGGGGTCACTGTCCTTCCTCTTAATTGACCACAATAGTGTTTGGTCGTTTTTAACCGTGAATGTATTTACCATTTTTGTGATGTTTTACTTTTTACCTTTGGTGTGATAGTGAAGGAACCAATCGGAAAGGTTTTCTTGCGTTTAAACATGAAAGAGGTGAGTTTAATACACTTAACATCTAAACCCGATCAAAATAAAATAATAAAAATGTAAGTTATACAGTTATGCTGCCACTGACACAAGAATCTCACGTGCACAAATATATTACAGAATGAGAAGTAAAATCGTGGCTGGATTAGAGTCCAGAATAAATCAAAACATAATATGCAGTCTGTGAGGTCTGATAATTCCCTGATCCTCCGGCTGAAGTTGGACTCTTGAAGTCTTTGGCTGGTCGAGTTGCCTATTGTGGTTGATCCACATGGCTCAGGATTTTCTTGAAGGCAGACTGGTAGGTGGCCTTTTTCCCCTGGTGCCTCAGTCTGTAGCAATCTGTAGATTTGGAGGGTCCACAGTCGCAAATAGTTTTCAAACTTGTGATGTCATCTGGAAAGAGACAGAAAGATAACGGGGCTTGGGGTTGGTTGGGAGGGGGACGCGGGTGGGGTGGTGCTGGGGGAGGGGGGAAGGAAACCAACCTTCTGCTTCTTCCATTTTGAATCACTGGCTTGCCTGTCTTTGTCCAGGGGAAACTCCCAGCTTTCACAGAAATGGTCAGACAATCTCATGGCTGCCTCAATATATTTTCTGGAGCCTTCTAATGAGATTCAAGGTGAGGAATTTCCATCTCCCCAGGGCTCGGGATGCCATTATTTACACTTGGAGTAGTTTACGCTTTCAAAAGTCAGTGTGTCAGGATGTCCTTGAATTCCATGCTAATGAATGCAATCTTAGCAAATTCAGTCTCAAGAGCAAGCCATTATTTTGGGTCCAGGCTCATCCGACATGTGTCTCCTGTTGGAGACGTTGGAAAGTGAAAAGGTGCTTCAGATACAAATTGCAGTGGCCATCTTGGCTGCCAGTTTTTTGCAGGATATTTTCCATTAAAACTTGAATGTAAGTTTCCAACTGATGAATTAAAATTCCTCATTGGCATATTGTGTTTCCTTGACATGAATAACACCTCTGTAATATCTGCCTCAGCCTACCAGCTGCATAAACCCTCATCGTATCTTTGTTAAATCCACACTTGACTCTTCAAATTATATGCTGGCCGCCCTCCAGTTATAAATCTCCATAAACCACAGCCCATCCAGAACTCTGCTGCCTATATCTATCTCACACCAAATACCGATCACACATCACCCCTGTGCTCACTGATCAACAGTGCATTTCGGTCTGGCAGCACCTTAATTTTAATATTCTCAGCCTTGTGTATGAATCCCTCCGTGTCCTCACCTGTCCAATTAATCCCATTCCCCTGTCCATTCCCCATAGTCTTGTAAATCTTATGCCTTTGAGTCTGCTACCAATTCCATTTTTAAAGTGAGTTGCTTTCCCTCTCTATCTCAGCCAGCTGTGGTTTTCATTCTGCGGTCCCACCGGTGCCATCATTACAGAAACCTAGATCCATAAAATGATGTGAACTGACAGCTGGTCACTTATAGTGTGGTCAGCACAGTGTCCCATGTTGGGCAGGGATCTAGCCTGGGTGCCATGTATGTGTTGTTAGTGTGAGGAGGGGCTTGTACTGATGTCAATCAGCCACTTTTGCAGCACTGATGTACGATTTTGAAACTTGGTCTGTGCATGTCCACTGACCACCTGTGTAAGTCACTCTCAGCAGAGCATAGATTCAGCAGCATGAGGAACCCCCACCCCACCCTCCCCCACTGACACCCCCGAAAGTTATTTCAAAGGATCAGGCATCCAACTTGCAGGTGAGGACCTTTTGACTTACTTTTGCCATTGTAAAGTTAGTGGAGGTGCTGTGGATAGTTTTCTGGAGGTTGTGTTGTGAGCTGCTGCAGACATTCATGGAGGGCAGAGGATTTGGTGAACCAACTCTGGACGAGGCATGGGGACTGTAGTTACAGTGTCTCTGGGTCTGAAACATGACCAACAAATGGAGCAGAGGCAGCAGAGAAGGGAGTCTCTGTAAAGAGGGAGGAGGAGGGGGCTCTGTCTTTCCAACCCGGTTTTCCCAAGGGCATTTTTTCTACCTACACCTAATCCAGGAGCAGTGTGTGAGGTGACTCTGATTCAATAAGGAAGTGGTCACAGAGCTGTGTCACCTCCTGTAACACGACCTGGAGCCTCACACCAGGGTGAGGACGGAGCTATCGGTGGCTGTTTAAGTCACAGTTTTATTGATCTTCACTGCATCCGGATCTTTCCCCAGGCAGGAGTGGGCGGCGTATCCAACATAGTCACAGAGAGTCATAGAGTCATTTACGACACAGGAGGAGACGAGTCGGACTCTCCATGTGTCTCTCTGTGTAACAATCCAGTCGGTCCCATTCCCCCACTCAATCCTCGGATCCCTGCAAGTTCATTTCCTTCAGGTGCCCATCCAATTTCCTTTTGAAATCATTGATTGTCTTGGCTTCCATCACCCTCATGGGCAGTGAGTTCCAGCTCATTACCATCCACTGTGTAAAAAAGTTCTTCCTCATATTCCCCCTGCATCTCTTACCCAAAACCTTCCATCTGTGTCCCCTATTCCGTGTTTCATCAGTTAATGGGAACAGTTTTTCCTTATCTATCTTACCTAAACCTATCATAATCTTGTACACTTCTTTCAAATCTCTCTCAATCTCCTTTACTCCAGGGAGAGCAACTCCATCTTCTCCAAACTAACCTTGTAACTAAAACACCCCAATCCCTGGAAGCATTCTTGTATTCTAGTAGAATCACATAATGTTAAGGCACAGATATCGGCCACTTGGCCCATCTTGTCTGCGCCAGCCAGAAAACGATCCACCTATTCTAATCCCACCTTCCAGCATTTGGTGCGTGGAGCTGCAGATTACAGTACTTAAGGTGCATATCCAGACTATTTTTGAATGAGTTAAGGGTTTCTGCCTCAACTTTCCTTTCAGGTAGTGAATTCCAGACCCCCACCACTCTCATCCCCCCTCTGATCTTTATACCAATCACGTGAACTCTATTCCCCCTCTTAAAATGCTATGGTGAATAGAGTCTTCACCTCCTCTCTATCCAGGCCCGTTATAATATTGTACATTTCAATCAGATCACCCCTCAGCCTTCTCTGTTCCAAGGAGAACAACCCCTGTCTATCCAATCTTTCTTCATAGCTGCATTTTTCTATTCCTGGCAACATCCTCGTAAATCTCCTCTGTTCCCTCTCTAGTCCAATGACATCCTTTCTGTACTGAGGAGACCAGAGCTGTACACAGCACTCAAGTTGTGGCCTAATCAATGAGTTAGAAAGTTCCAGCATAACCTCCCTGTTCTTGTATTCTGTACCTGGGCTAATAAAGGAAAGGATTCCATATGCCTTCCTAAACACCTTATCGATCTCTGCTGCTACTTTCAGGGATGTGTGGACATTTAATCCAAGGTCCCTCACTTTCTCTACACTTCTCAGTATTTTGACATTATTCCTGTATTCCTTGTTTGACCTCCACAAATGCATCACCTCATATTTCTCCAAGTTGAATTCCATTTGCCACGTTTCTGCCCATCTGACCAGGCCATCAATATATTTCTGCAGTCTACAGCTATCCTCCTCGCTATCTACCACACGGCCAATCTTCGTGTCGTCTGCAAGCATCTTGATCATGCCCCCTACATTTACGTCCAAATCGTTAACTTGCACCACAAAAAGCAGGGGACCCAGTACTGAGCCCTGTGGAACGCCACTGGAAACAGCCTTCCAGTCTCTAAAACAGCAGTCAACAATTACCCTTTCTTTCCTGCCACTGAGCCAATCTTGTATCCACCTTGCTGCATTTCCCTGGATCCCGTGGGATTTTATTTTTTGAACCAGTCTGCCATGTAGGACCTTGTCAAAAGCCTTGCTAACATCCAAGTAGACCACATCAACTGCACTACCCTCATTTATCTTCCTTGTTGCTTCTTCAAAACATTCGATCAAGTTGGTGAAACAATATCTTCCCTTAACAAATCCATACTGACTATCCTAAATTGAGTAGAGGTGGTGAATACAGAAGAAGACAAGTTATGCCGAACCTTTATAAAGCTCTGGTTAGGCCCCAACTGGAGTACTGCATCCAGTTCCATTCACCATAGTTTAGGAAGGATGTGAGGGTCCTTGACAGGGTGTAGAGGAGATTTACCAGAATGGTTCCAGAGATGGAGGATTTTAGCGACAAAGTTAGTTTGGAAAAGCTGGGATTGTTTTTCTTGGAGTAAAGGAGGTTGAGGGGAGATTTGATAGAGGTATACAAGATGATGTCATGTTTGGATAAGGTAGACAGGAAAAGATGTTCCCGTTAGTTAATGGTACAAGGACCAGAGTTAAGGTTGTGGCAAGAGATACAGGGGGATGTGAGGAACAACTTTTTTACAGAGCGAGTGGGAATGGCCTGGAAATCACTGCCTACGAGGGTGGTGGAAGCGGAGATGGTGAATGATTTCAAAAGGATATTGGATGAACACTTGAGGGAAATCGACTTGCAGGTATATGGAGACAGAGCTGGGGAATGAGACTGACTGGATTTATCTACAAAGCTGGCATGGACTCGAAATGACTATGACTCTCTGACAGGGGATTACTATTACTATTGCTTTCCTACACTTGGAAAATGTATAATGGACTGGACAGTATCACCCTGTTGAACCCCGTGATGGAAGTGAAATGTTTGATGTCCCAGAACGTGGTTAACAAATGTCCTTCACAAACAGAGTAAATCAGTTCAGACCCACACACAATTCTGGATCATTCACAATGGGGAGTAGTTTCTCCTGGTTTTCTCTACATAGGACAGCAGCCAGGCTTTTCACTGTGTCCCCTACCTCCATGTGGAAAGTCTTGTCAGGGTTAGGTGAGATCAGACACGTTACCGAGGCGACAGCTTTCTTCAGTTGTGTTGCTGCTTCTGTGCTCTCTTCAGTCCAACCGGGTTAAAACTGGTCATCATCACCATTAGGTAGTTCATAAAGAGGAGTCACAGTCTCTGCAAATCGAGGGATGAGGGTCCGCTGATACCCCACCAGCCTGAGGATAGGACATAGGGCAGTCTTTGAGGTGGACAGGGGTAGACACTGGATGAGGGTCTGCTGATACCCCACCAGTCTGAGGATAGGACACAGAGCAGTCTTTGAAGTCGACAGTGGTAGACACTGGATGGGGGTCCACTGATACCCCACCAGCTTGAGGATAGGACACAGGGCAGTCTTTGAGGTGGACAGCGGTAGACACTAGATGGGGGACCACTGATACCCCACCAGCCTGAGGATAGGACACAGGGCAGTCTTTGTGGTGGACAGGGGTAGACACTGTATGAGGGTCCACTGATACCCCACCAGCTTGAGGATAGGACACAGGGCAGTCTTTGTGGTGGACAGGGTAGACACTGCATGAGGGTCCACTGAAACACCACCAGTCTGAGGAAAGGACACAGAGCAGTCTTTGTGGTGGACAGGGGTAGACACTGTATGAGGGTCCACTGATACCCCACCAGCCTGAGGATAGGACACAGGGCAGTCTTTGAGGTGGACAGTGGTAGACACTGTCTGAGGGTCCACTAATACCCCACCAGCCTGAGGATAGGACACAGGGCAGTCTTTGAGGTGGACAGGGTAGAAACTGTATGAGGGTCCACTGATACCCCACCAGCTTGAGGATAGGACACAGGGCAGTCTTTGAGGTGGACAGGGGTAGACACTGGATGAGGGTCCACTGATACCCCACCAGCCTGAGGATAGGACACAGGGCAGTCTTTGAGGTGGACAGGGGTGGACACTGGATGAGGGTCCACTGAGACCCCACCAGCTTGAGGATAGGACACAGTGCAGTCTTTGTGGTGGGCAGGGTAGACACTGTATGAGGGTCCACTGAAACACCACCAGCCTGAGGATAGGACAAAGTGCAGTCTTTGTGGTGGACAGGGTAGACACTATATGAGGGTCCACTGAAACACCACCAGTCTGAGGATAGGACACAGAGCAGTCTTTGTGGTGGACAGGGGTAGACACTGTATGAGGGTCCACTGATACCCCACCAGCCTGAGGATAGGACACAGGGCAGTCTTTGAGGTGGACAGGGGTAGACACTGGATGAGGGTGCACTGATACCCCACCAGCCTGAGGATAGGACATAGGGCAGTCTTTGAGGTGGACAGGAGTAGACACTGGATGAGGGTCCACTGATACTCCACCAGTCTGAGGATAGGACACAGAGCAGTCTTTGTGGTGGACAGGGGTAGACACTGTATGAGGGTCCACTGATACCCCACCAGCCTGAGGATAGGACACAGGGCAGTCTTTGAGGTGGACAGTGGTAGACACTGTATGAGGGTCCACTGATACCCCACCAGCCTGAGGATAGGACACAGGGCAGTCTTTGAGGTGGACAGGGGTAGACACTGGATGAGGGTCGGCTGAAACACCACCAGCCTGAGTATAGGACACAGGGCAGTCTTTGTGGTGGACAGGGGTAGACACTGGATGAGGGTCCACTGAAACACCACCAGTCTGAGGATAGGACACAGGGCAGTCTTTGTGGTGGACAGGGTAGACACTGGATGAGGGTCCGCTGAAACACTACCAGTCTGAGGATAGGACATAGGGCAGTCTTTGTGGTGGACAGGGGTAGACACTGTATGAGGGTCCACTGATACCCCACCAGCCTGAGGATAGGACACAGGGCAGTCTTTGAGGTGGACAGGGGTAGACACTGTATGAGGGTCCACTGATACCCCACCAGCCTGAGGATAGGACACAGGGCAGTCTTTGAGATGGACAGGGGTAGACACTGTATGAGGGTCCACTGATACCCCACCAGCCTGAGGATAGGACACAGGGCAGTCTTTGAGATGGACAGGGGTAGACACTGTATGAGGGTCCGCTGAAACACCACCAGCTTGAGGATAGGACACAGGGCAGTCTTTGAGGTGGACAGGGGTAGACACTGTATGAGGGTCCGCTGAAACACCACCAGCTTGAGGATAGGACACAGGGTAGTCTCTGAGGTGGACAGGGGTAGACACTGTATGAGGGTCCACTGAAACACCACCAGCCTGAGGATAGGACACATGGCAGTCTTTGAGGTGGACAGGGGTAGACGCTGGATGACCTCGACCTGATGTTGGTCTGGGCTGATGCTGAATGATCCAATCTGGACACCTAGAAACGTGACACGAACTTGCACCAGCTGGGCCTTACATGGATGGTCTTTTAGACTAGCTCCCAAAGTAGCTGCAGAAGTTCCAGTAAAAGGTTTAAATGTGTGGACACGGTCTGTGGGAATGAGGAGGCGATCATCAATTTATTTCAGCAAGCAGGAAGACTGTGAAAAGCTCATAAGGTCCCCGGCCATATGTTTGTGTAAAATAGTGCGGTTATTGTGGAATCCCTTGTAACAGACATATCCAGGGGTATCTTTGGAGCTCAGAAGTGAATGTGAATTTAAATTGTTTCTCTAGTTTTACTGGGATACTCCACTAACCATTAGAGATATCCATGGTGCTGAAGACAGTCCTGCCGCTGGGAATCCGGGTGAGTAGGGTGGGTGTCTATCAGACAACAGGGTTCACACAGGGGTGACTGTGTTGAGTTTGTGGTGGTTAACAGTCAGTCTCCAGCTACCATCCCGTTTTCTAACTGGCCAAATGGGGCAGTTAGTTAGTAGTGAATGTGTCTTTGTGAACTACACCCTGGTATAACAATGACCTGATAGCGTCTGGAATATATGATATAATCTCAGCTCGGTATGAATACTGCTTCATGGAGCATGCAATGGTCAGTTAATTTCTTCAGGTCTGCTCATGTTTCCACAGTCATCTTAATGGGTTGTGAATACACTCAGCACCGACTCGAGAATCGCCTGCAGCTCAGGGTGATCAGAGGTGTCTGGTACCCACTCCTCTGATATTTTAATCATGAATATTGAGGTTACACTGGACACCAGAGCAGGGTATGTTTTAATGTTCTACAATATACAAATATAGGGATAATCAATTACTGCTGATAACCTTTGAGCACATTACTGCCCAGTAGTCCCTTTCCATTGTGCAGGATCATATAAAAGGGAGTCAGGACTTTGAAATGAACTCTGTTCCCTCTCCTACACCACTGTAAGATCTGATCAAGGGTCACAGATTAAGCAAAAGGAGGTCGAAGGGTCACCAGCAGTTTATTGCAGGGAAACTATTGGAAAATATTCAGAGGGACCGGATTAATCTCCACGTGGAGAGGCAGTTATTAATCAGGGATTGTCAGTATGGCTTTGTCAGGGGGAGATCGTGTCTAACTAACTTGATTGAATTTTTTAGAGGCATTGACTAGATGTGTAGATGAGGGTAAAGTAGTTGATGTATTCTACATTGACTTCGGTAAGACATTTGATAGGGTTCTACATGTGAGATTGGTTAAGAAGGTAAGCGCCCATGGGATCCAGGGCAATTTGGTAAATTGGATCCAAAATTGGCTCAGCGGCAGGAGGCAGAGGGTGATTGTCAAGGGTTGTTTTTGCGAGTGGAAGCCTGTGACCAGTGGTGTACTGCAGGGATCGGTGCTGGGACCCTTGCTGTTTGTAGTGTACATTAATGATTTGGACGTGAATATCGGAGGTATGACCAGTAAGTTCGCAGCTGACATGAAAATCTTTGGTGTTGTAAATAGTGAGGAGGAGAGCCATCGATTACATGTCGGTTTAGATGGGCGAGTAAGATGGGCAGAGAAGTGGCAAATGGAATTTAATCCTGAGAAGTGTGAGGTGATGCATTTTGGGAGGACTAACAAGGCAAGGAAACATACAGTGCATGGTCGGACGCTAGTATGTACAGAAGGTCAGAGGGACCTTGGTGTACTTGTCCATAGATAACTGAAGGCAGCAGCACAGGTAGGCAATGTGGTTAGGAAGGCATTTGGGACACTTGCCTTTATTAGCTGAGGCATAGAATATAAGAGCAGGGAGGTTATGATGGAGCAGTATAAAAATCCAGTTAGGCCACAACTGGAGTACTGTGTATAGTTCTGGTTGCTGCACTATAGGAAGGATGTGATAGCACTGGAGGCGGAGCAGAATAGATTCACCAGGATGTTGCCTGGGTTGGACAATTTCAGCTGTGAAGAGCGACAGTAAAGTCCAGTGTTATTTCCCTTAGAGCAGAGAAGGATGAGAGGGGTCATGATTGAGGAATGCAAAATTATGAGGGGCATTGATAGGTTAGATAGGAATAATCTTTTTTACCTTAGCGGAGGGGTCAATAACCAGGGGCATAGATTTAAGGTAAGGGGCAGGAGGTTTAGAGGGGATTTGAGGAAAAGAATCTTCACCCAAAGGGTGGTTGGAATCTGGAACACACTGCCTGAAGGGGTGGTAGAGGCAGGAACAGTCACAACATTTCAGAAGTATTGAGATGAGCACTTGAAACGCCATACCAAACAAGGCTGCAGGCCAAGTGCTGGAAACTGGGATAGGAATAGTTAGGTGCTTGATGGCTGGCACAGACACAGTGGGCCGAAGGTCATGTTTCTGTGCTGTATATCTCTATGACTCTATTGAAGACTAACAGTTCAAATACCGCACAACATCAGAATAAACATAGTGGACATATGACCTGTAGCAGGTGAGAATGGCTTTCTGGCTATGGATCAGATGTTAGAAGCTATTATTAAAGACGTTATAGTAGGGCAGGTAGAAACATTCAAGGTGATCAGGCAGAGTCAACATGTTTTTGTGAAAGGGAAATCATGTTTAACCAATTTATTGGAGTTCTTTGAATAAGTAACATGTGTTGTTGGTAAAGGGGAACTGGGAGATGTTCTGTACTTAGATTTCCAGAAGGCATCTGATAACGTTCCACATCAAACGTCATTGTGGAAAATAAAAGCTGATGGTGTATTGGGTAACATATTGGCATGGATGGAAGATTGGCGAACTAACAGGAAACAGCGTAGGCATAAATGGGTCGTTATTATGGCCGGCAAGATGTAACATGTGGTGTTCCAGAGGGGTCAGTGCTGGGGACTCAACTTTTTACAATGTATATAAATGATTTTGATGAGTGGACCAAAGGTATGCTTGCTAAATTTGCTAATGATTCCAAGATAGTTAAGAAGATACATTCTGAAGAGGACATAAGAACTCTACAAAGGGATATAGATAGGTTAAGTGAGTGGTCAAAGATCTAGCAAATGGAGTATAATGTGGGTAAAGGTGAAATTGTCCATTGTGGCAGGAAGGTTTGACTGTCACCTCGAGACCTGACTATTCTAACACACTCCTGGCTGCTCTCCCACATTCTACTCTCTGTCACATTGTGATCATGCCAAGCTCTGCTGCCAACTTCTAATTTACACCAGATTCTGTTCACCCAACATCCCTGTGCTCACTTACTTACATTGGCTCTTGGTCCAGTAACACCTCAATTTTAATATTCTCACTCGTATGATCAAATCCCTCCACGGCCTCAGCCCTCTGATTATCCCAATCCCCTGCCCATTTCCAATATTCCTGAAACTTGTTCATCTTAAAATCTTTATCTAATTCCATTTTAAAGTGAGTTCCTTCCCTCTGTCTCTCTCTCTGATCACACATTTCATCTCTCCAGCTCTACTGGTGCTGTGAAGTTTGGATCCAGAAAATGGTGTGAGCTGCACTGCCGGTCACATCCAGCGCATTGTACAGGAAACCCAGGCTGGCCGGGTCCTAGCGTGGGTGTAACGTGTGTGGTGTGTCTGCAGTGTGAGCGGGGTCTGAATATGGTGTCAATCAGCCATTCCAGCAGCTTTGATGGACGTCTTTGAAACTTGGTCATTGCATGTCTACTGACCACCTGTGTTAGTCACTCTCAGCTGAACAGACATTCAGCAGCACGAGGAACCCCCTCTAGTGTTATTTAAAAAGACCAGGCATCCAACTTACAGGTGAGGGGCTTTTGACTTACCTCTGCTATTGTAATGTTATTGGAGGTGCTGTTAATGGTTTTCCGGAGGTTGTGTTGTGAGCTGCTGCAGACATTCAGAGAGGACAGAGGATTTGGTGACCCAACTCTGGACAAGGTATGGGGACTGTAGTCACAGTGTCGCTGGGTCTGTAACATGACCAACACATGGAGCAGAGGCTGCAGAGAGGGGAATCTTTGTCAGGAGGGAGGAGTATCGGGCTCTGCCCTACCCACCCCTTGTTTTCCAAGAGCACAAAGAGCAGTGGTCCTAATACCGAGCCCTGGGGAATACCACTGTATACTCCCATCGAGTCTGAACAACAACCTTTCACCACTTCTCTCTGTTTACTGTTCATTAGCCAATGTGAAATCCACACTGTCACTGTCCCTTTAATCCATAGGGTTCAGTTTTCCTAAGCTGTTTATTGAATTTCACTTGATCAAACACCTTTTGAAAGTCCATATATATAACTTCAATCACACTAGCCTCATCAACCCTCTCCATTGTTTTATCAAAGAACTCCATCAAGTTTACCTCACCACCACCTCTCTCCACTCCTCCACTGTTGTTAAATTATCAGACTGATTATCCGACATCCAGTATTGGATGAGCAGAAATTTCCTCCAATTAAATATTGGGAAGACTGAAGCCATTGTTATCACTCCCCACTCCAACTCTGTCCCCTTGCTATTGATTCCATCCCTCTCCCTGGTAACAGTCTGAGGTTCAGAAAGTCTGTTTGCAACCTTGGTGTCACAGTTGACCACAAAATGAGCTTATAACATAATATTCATTCTATCACTACGACCGCCTGTTTCCACCTCAGTAACAGCATGCAACATCACCCGTCTCAGCCCATCTGCTGCTGAAACTCATTCATGCCTTCATTTCCCCTAGAAATGAATATTCCAACACGGTCTTGTCTGGTCTCCTGCATGCTACTCTCTGTTAATTTGAAGTCCTCCAGAACTCTGCTGCCCATGTCCTAATTCGCAGCAAGTGCCATTCACATATCACTGACCGACATTGACTCCTGATCAAATAATGTCTTTATTTAAATTCTCCACCTTGTTTTCCCTCCAGGACCTCAACTGCCGTCCTGTATCTGTAATATCCAGCCCCACAACCCTTCAATATATCTGTGCTCCTCTAATTCAGGCCTCCTCTGCGTCCCTCCTTATTGCTGTTGTTATTCCTGATGAATCTCTGTCTCCAGCTATTAGCTCTACAACCATTGCTAACGGTATTATAGTTCTTGTAATTTACCCTCAATTCTCCTGCTGTTACTGCCCCTGTTAAGTCTTTATTTTCACATATAAGATCTGTAAACCCTGGTTCACAGAAATACTGTTCAAGTAATTTAGTTTTTTTTTCGAAGAATGAAGCCAGTGTTATTGGTCTCCATCAGAAATTCAGTCCCCTATCTGTGAACCACATACCCCTCCCTGCCCAATGTCTGAGGCGGAACCAGACAGTTTGCAACCGCTGTGTTCTATTTAAACCTGAGCTGAGTTCATCTCCATATTCTCTCCATCACAAACCCTGCCTACTCCACCTCTGCCTCGGCCCATCTGCTGCATAAACCCTCATCTGTACCTTTGTTAAATTTACACTTGACTATTCCAATTATATCCTGGTCATCCTCCCAGTTATAAACCTCCATAAACTACCGCCCATCTAGAACTCTGCTACCTATTTCCTCACTCACACTAAATCCCGATTATCCATCACTGATATCTATTGGCTCCCAGTCTGGCAGCACCTTAATTTAAATATTCTCATTCTTGTGTTAGAATCCCTCCATGGCCTCACCCCTCCAATTAGTCCAATTCCCCTGCACATTCCCATATTCGAGAAAATCTTTCGCCTTCAAATCTGTTTCCATGTCCCCCTTTAAAGTGAATTTCCTTCCCTCTCTATCTCTCCCTGGTGGTGATTTATGGCTCTACAGCACCACTGTTGCCCACACTTTGGAAGCAAGGATCCACAAAAGGATGTGATATGAGTTACCAGCAACTTGCGGTGTGGTCTGCACACTGCCCCGTGCTGTGCCCAGGTGTACATTGTGTGTGCTAGTAGCATGAGGAGTTGTGGAATGTCACGTCAAACTTCTGTTCCAGCAGCTTTGATGTATGTCTTTGAAACTTGGACTGTGCATGTCCACCATAAATGTTTGTTGCTTGAAAAAGCATAGCATAATAAATTTCAAGCAGCACGGATATGCTAATGACAAATCCTGTCTGGAAAACTTCAACAAGAACTTATCCCGAGGCACTTCACAGCAGCATTATGAAACAAAGTATGACACAGAACCACAAAGGAAGATATTAGGTTAGGTTTCCAAACGCTTGGTCAAAGAGGCAGGTTTTAAAGAAGCGTCTTCAAGGATAAAAGCGAGGTGGAGAGGTGGAGCTGTGAAGGGAGGATATTCCAGAGTTTGGGGCCGAGGCAACTGAAGGTGTGGCCACACATTGTTGAGTAATTAAAATCAGGGATGCACAAGAGGCCAGAATTAGAGGAGCAGAGATATCTCAGAGGTTTGTGGGGCAGGAGGAGATTACAGGTATCGTGAGGGGTGAGGCCATGGACGGCTTTGAAACAAGGCTGAGAATTTTAATATCAAGACATTGTTTGACTGTGAGCTGATGTAGGTCAGTGATCGGGGAATGGGACTTGTTGTAAGTTAAGACACAGACTGCAGAGTTTTAGATGACTTCAAGTTTACAGATAGTAGAATGTGGGAGAATGAGTTGGAATAGTCTAGTCTACAGGTAATGAAATCATGAATGAGAGCTTCAGCAGCAGATGAGTTGAGACAGGGGTGAAGTTGGGCAATGTTATTGAGGTGGAAATAGGTCGTCATAGTGATGGCACGAATATAAGGTTGGAAGCTCATTGTGTGGTCGAATGCCACGGAATCACAGAATTGTTACAGCAGAGAAGGTGGCCATTCAGTCCATCGTGTCTGTAATGGCTCTCCAAAAGAACAATTCGTCTAGTGTCACTCCCCTGCCTTCTCCCTGTAACTCTGTACAATCTTCCTTTTCAGATAACTATCCAATTTCTTCCTGAATGCCTCGATTGAATCTGCCTCCACCACATTCTCAGGTAGTGCATTCCAGACCTTAACCACTCACTGTGTGAAAACGTTTTCCTCATGTCACTGCTGCTTCTTTTACCAATGACTTTAATTCTTTGTCCTCTCGTTGTCGATCCTTTCAGGAATGGGAACAGTTTTCCCTATCCACTCTACCCAGCCGCATCATAATTTTGAATACATTTTTTCAAATCTCCTCTCAGCCTTCTCTTCTCGAAGGAAAATGTTCCAACTTCTCCAGTCTATCTTCAGAACTGATATTCTTCATCACTGGAACCATTCTTGTGAATGTTTTTTCACACTCTCCAATGTCTTCATGTTACCTAAAGCGTGGTGCCCAGAACTAGACGTAATACTGCAACTGAGGCCGAACTAGTGTCTCGTACAAGTTCAAAATAACCTCTTTGCTCTTGTATTCCATGCTGCTGTTAACAAAGCCCAGGATACTGTATGTTTCATTAACTACTCTCTCAACTTGTCCCGCCTCCTTTAATGACCTATGCACATATACATCCAGGTCCCTCTGCTCCTCACCCCCTTTAGAATTGTACCCTTTATTATACATTGTCTTTCCATGTTCTTCCTACCAAAATGAATCACTTCACATTTCTCCACATTGAACTTCATCTGCCACCTGTCTGTCCATTCCACTAACTTGTCCATGTCCGTTTGATTTTCTACAATTTACTCCTCACAGTTCTCAATGCTTCCAAGTTTTGTATCATCTGCAAACTTTGAAATCGTGTCCTGTACACCGAGGTCTAGGTCATTAATATTTGTCAGGAAGAGAAAGGGTCCCAACACTGATCCCTGGGAAATTCCATTACAAACCTTAAATAAAAACAAAAAGTGCTGGAAAGACGCAGCAGGTCAGGCAGCATCTGTGGAGAGAAAAGCAGGGTTAATGTTTCAGTTCTGTGACCTTTCATCAGAATTGGCAAAGGTTAGAAATGTAATAGGTTTTAAGCAAATAAAGCAGGGGTGGGGCAAAAGAGAACAGAAGAGCTGTTGATAGAACAGAGTGTCAGAGAGATTAACTGACCAGGATGTCATGGGGCAAAGGCAAAGAAAGTGTGCTAGTTGTGCAGCGAAAGACAAAGCATTAGTGTAGTGAGGGTGTTAAATGACAGAATAATGAACAGCCCTAGCTAAAAGCACCAACATAAAAAAATCAGTTTAATGCTGGCACATGGCAAAAAATGATGAAACAAAATAATCGTTGAACTCAGTGTTCAGACCGGCAGGGTTTGGAGTGCCTAATCGGACAATGAGGTCATGTTCCTCGAGCTGGCGTTGATGTTCACTGGAACACCGCAGCAGGCTAAACGCAGATTGGGTGACCGCTTTGTGGAACACCTCCACTCAGTCCAAAAGTGTGGCACCGAGCATACGCTCGCTTATCATTTCAACACCCTCCATCCCCCACCCCCGCTCTAATGGTCACATTTCTGTACTTGTGTTTCCCCCAAAACCCCCACTTTGCCAGTTCTGATGAAAGGTCACCGACTTGAGACATTAACTCTGCTTCTCTCTCCACAGATGCTGCCAGACCTGCTAAGTATTTCCAGCACTTTCTGTTTCTATTTCAGATTTCCAGCATCCACAGTATTTTGCTCCGATTCCACTACAAACCTTACTGCAGCCCGAAAAGCATCCATTAATCACTTCTCTCTGTTTGCCGTCACTCAACCAGCTTAGTTGCATGTTGCTACTGTTGGTTTTATTTGATGAGCTATAACTTTGCTCATAGGTCTGTTGTGTGGCACTTTATCAAAGCCTTTTGGAATTCAATTTATACCACATCAACAGCATTGCCCTCATCAAACTTTCTTTTTACCTTTTCAAAAAACTCCAGCCATTTAGTGAAACACAATTTTCCCTTAATTAACACCCATTTGTCCAAGTGCCCATTAATTTTATCCCAAATGTGACACCAACGTTGCAATTAAACTGTCTGAATCTCAGACTGTTACCAGGGAGAGGGATGGAATAAATAGCAAGGGAACAGAGTTGGAGTGGAGAGTGAAAATAATGGCTTCAGTCTTCCCAATATTTAATTGGCGGAAATTTCTGCTCATCCAGTACTGGATGTCGGATAATCAGTCTGATAATTTAACAACAGTGGAGGTTTGGAGAGAGGTGGTGGTGACAGTACATAACTGACAGTACATGGGTTCCCGCAACTCCTTTTTGTAAACAAGGTGTAAAATTTACAGCCCTCCAGCCCTCTGTCGTCACTCTCATATACAAAGAAAATTGACAGATTCTGTCCGGTGCCTCTGCTATTTTCACCATTCATTCTCTCACGAACCCTCTTAATTCCCATCCAAACTGGATAAATGTTTAGTTTATTGTGGTACAAAAAGTGTTTGATTGAAAGGGATTAACTAAACCTGTTTGTTCAGTGACTGTAATTAATGTCAGTCACCATGGGCTCTAATTGTTTCACTGGAGGGTTTCCCTCTTCTATTAATAAGGGACTCCTTTCAGTGTGGTATCCCATAATGTCAGCAGGAGCATCATCCCCGACACTAACAGGGATCAGCAGCTCCAGAGAGAGGGAGAGGATAGATCAGAATCTGAGAGCAATAGATAGGAATGTTACAACAATGGGTCAGAATCTGAGAACAATAGATTGGAATGTTACAACAATGGGCAGGAGTTCCATCTGGGAGTTTGACTTTCTCTTTGCAAATTATGATTGGCTGCCATTAAACACTCGGATCCATCTCGCACTGACGATTATTCAACACATTTACTATCCCATCCTGGCTATTATTGGTGTCCCTGGTAAGTCTCTCTATCCAGCTATTAATTCCATAAACCATGTTTAACTGCATTACCGTTCTTGTCATTTACTCTGCCCTCCTTTCTACTTTTGTTGTTCCTGTCAAATCTCCATCTCCAGATATTAGCTTTATAAACCATTGCTACGTGTATTAGAGTTCTTGTAATTTACTCTCTCATCTGTACTGCTGTTGCTGTCCCTGGTAAGTCTCAATTTCCCGCTCTGAGATCTGGAAAGCTTGTTTCACGGAAATAATGTTCTTGCAGTTTTAATTTTGGGAAGAGTGGAGCTAGTGTGATCGGTCTCCATAAGCAATTCTGTCCCCTATCCATGAACCACTTCCTCCTCCCTGACCAATGTCTGAGGCTGAACCAGACTGCTTACAACCTCTGTGTTCTATATAAACCAGAGCTGAGTTCATCTCCATCACCAACCATGCCTAATACTACCTATGTAACATCACCCGTCTCCTCCACTGCCTCAGCCCATTTGCTGTATAAAGCCTCATCTGTGCCTTTCTTAAATGCACACTCGACTATTCCAATTTTCCAATTCTATTCTGGTCACCCTCCCAGTTATAAATCTTCATAAACCACAGCCCATCTAGAACTCTGCTGCCTGCATTCTAACTCACACCAAATCCTGATCAGCCATCACCCCTGTGCTCACTGATCTACATTGTCTCCTGGTCCAGCAGCATCAGAATTTTAATATTCTCTTTCTAGTGTTTGACCTCACCTCTCCAATTCCCCTACAGATTCCTATATTCCTGCCAATCTTTTGCCATGAAGTATTTTCTTCAATTTCTCTTTTAAAGTAACTGTTTGAAAAGGCACTGTTTGAAAATTAGGGATCGCACTTTTTGGACAGAGATGAGGAGATTTTTTTTTCCTCTCAGAGGGTTGTGTGACTTTGGAACACTCTGCCTCTGAAGGTGGTGGAGGCGGTGGCATTGAATATTTTTAAGGCAGAGGTAGGTAGATACTTGTTGGGCAAGGGAATCAAAGGTTATCGGGAGTAAATGGGAGTGTGGAATTCGAGACAGAAACAGATCAACCATGATCATATTAAATGGTGGAGCAGGCTCGATGGGCTGAATGGCCTACTTCTGCTCCGAATTCATACGGTCATATGGTCTTCCTCTCTATATCTACTCCTGGCAATGATTTTCAGCTCTTCAACATCACTGGGCCCAACGCCATGGAAGCTTGGATTCTTAAAATGGTACGTGCTAAGCTGCTGGTCACTTCCAGTGCTCAATGCTGCACAGGGCTCGAGCCCCAGTTCACCAAGCACGTGCTCGTAGTGTAAGGAGGGATTTGAATGTGACATCTATCAGCCATTCCAGCAACTTTGATGTATGTCTGTGCAACTTGGTCTGCGCATGTCCACTGACCGCATGTGTTACTCACTCTCAGTAGTTACAGTGTCTCTGGGTCTGTAACATGACCAAAAAATGGAGCAGAGGCTGCAGAGAGGAGAAGCTCTGTAAAGAGGGAGGAGGAGGGGGCTCTACCCTACCCACTCAGAGTTTTCCAAGACCACTTTTCATAACTACACCTAACCCAGGAGCAGTGTGTGAGGTAACTCTGATTCAATAAGGTGGTCACAGAGCTGTGTCACCTCCTGTAACACGACCTGGAGCCTCACACCAGGGTGAGGACGGAGCTGCCAGTGGCTGTTAAGGTCACAGTTTCATTGAACTTCTATGTATCTGGATCTTTCCAGACAAGAGCAGGAGACGTATCCAACATCGAGTCATGTACGACATAGAAGGAGGCCATTCATCCCATCATGTCCATGCTGGCTCTCCATGGAACAATCCAGTTAGTCCCACTGCCCCGCTCAATCCCTGTAGCAAATTTATTTCCTTCAGGTGCCCACCAGCTTTCATTTGAAATCACTGATTGTCTCTGCTTCCACCACACTTGTGGGCAGTGAGTTCCAGATCATTAACACCCGCTGCATAAGAAAAAAATTCTTCCTCACATTCCCCCTGCATCTCTTGTCCAAAACCTTCAATCCGTGCCCCTAGAGCTTCTTCCATCAATTAATGGGAACACTTTTTCATTGTCTAAATTATCTAAACCTGTCTAAATCTTGTAACCTAACCTTGTAACTAAAATCCTCCATCCCTGGAACCATCCTGTTAAATCTCCTCAGCACCATTTCAAGGAGCTTCACAATCTTTCTGAAGTGTGGTGGCCAGAAGTGGACACAATAGTCCAGCTGAGACCTAACCAGAGATTTTAAACGCTGTTCTTAACTTCCCTGCTTTTGAACTCCATACCTCTATTTTTGAAATGTACGATTATATGTGTTTTACTAACAAATCTCTCAATATGTCCTGTCACCTTTAAAGATCGATGCCCCCACAAGTCTGTCTGTTCCTGCACACTGTTTACAACTGTTACCCATATTGCCTTCCTATCCTTTCTGTCAAAATGCCTCACCTCACACTTGTCTCACATTTCCATCTGCCACTTGTCTGCCCATTCTAATCAGTATCTATGTCCTGTCACAGGTGGTTCTGAATATCCTCACTGTTTGTCACAGCTCCAAGTTTGGTATCAGAGACAGATTTTGAAATTCTACTCTGTATTCCAAGATCCAAGTCATTGATGCACAGTAAAATAAAACAATGGCCCTCGCACTGACCCTGGGGGAACACTCACTGTCTAACATCTTCCAGTCTGAAAAACTGTCATTTACTATGATACACTGTTTTCTGTACATTATCCATCTTTTATCCAATTGCACACTGACCAGCCCATTCCATGAGACTCAATGTTGGTAATTAACCTTTGATGTGGTATTTTATCAAACACATTCTTCAAACCAATATAGACAACATCCATCACATTCCCTTCAGCAACCTTCCCTGTTACATCATTTAAAAATTCAATTATATTTCACAAACATGACTTTCCTTTTGTAAATCTATGCTGGCTATCCTAAATTAACTCAAACCTCTCCAGATGTCTGTTGTTTTATCGCCTGATTATTATTCTAAAACCTTTCCCACCACTGATTTAGGACAAACTGGCCTGTAGTTTTGAGGCCTGTGTGTTGTCCATTGATATATCTGCAGTGTGACGGAGGCCATCTATGTCGGGTGAGGTGAATAATCCTGCCTGTTCCCTTAGCAGGGAGAAGTAGGATGAGAGATCCCGTGGCTTTGTCAGAATAGCGGGATTCCTGATGGTGTAGGTGGTTCTGCGGGCCCCCAAGTCAACGGGGAGAGGGACAAGAACTGAAAGATCTCTCACTCCATTAATGGTGTGTGAGCATGCCCAGTACATCATGTAGGGGAGTGTCCACTATCCTGGCAGCAGCCACCATACCTTCATTCTGAAGCAGTCAGACATTCCAATGACCATCAGGAATCTGTAGAGAAAAATATGCGGCTCCTCGGAGACAAGGATTACCCCAATCTTTACATTACAATCGCTCCAGGAATCCGGAGGCCACATCAGGAGGAGGAGGAGGAGGAATGGAGGATATTTCCTGGATGCCTTCGACCCGGACAGGCTGTAGGAGAGTGTCTACTAAGATACCGGTTCCCATAAGACAACTTCCCTTTCCCACCATGGATTCCCCATTCTCCAACATTACACCCATCTGAGACGCCCCATCGCAGTGTCCCCTTGGTCAGCATCCTGCAATAAAAACACCAACAAAAACCTTTTCATAACATATTTATCCAACAACACATCCAATTATACAAACTAAACTGAACTATTCAACCTTGTGTATTCCCTTAGTGCCTGTCTTGTGGGTTCCCTCGACTTGCCTATTGCTCCTACACAGTGTTTCCCAGTAACTGCAGCATGGCTGGTGGAAGGCTGCTGACTTTCATTGGAGGAGACTGCAGATGGACTTGCAGGACGTCCTCGAACAGCTCTGGGCCTTGCGGGCTCGGATTCAGACTGCACCACCTCGACATGTGCAGTCGCAGCCTTGGCTGGCTGATGGGTAACAGCAAGAACACTGGTGGAGTGACAGTGAAGGGAGAGCAAATACTGTCATCCTGAGAGAGGACAGCAGGTTCATACTCCACGGAGACACTCTCACTCCCATAGGGCGACACCTCAGTAATCCTAGTAATCTACTGGATCACAGATTGCTGGACTGCTGTGAGATCCTACAAACCCCTTTGAACACTGAGATCCACAGCCATGAGGGCAGCAGTCTGATCCTGCATGGCAGCAAACATGGATCTCATGTCCTCAATCTGAGCTTCCACTGCAGCACTGAGACGTTGGGTGTCTGCCGTCTGTGCTGCAGTGGAAGCTGAGACAATGATCACCAGACACTGTATCATGACTGGGTCCGGTAGTGCTGTCATGGAAATAGTGACCAATTCCACAGGGGAAAGAATGGGCTTCAAGCTCCTGTGCCATGTTGGAGCCGGGCTCCTCCATGTTCCGAGACAGTGGTAACAGACTGTCTGACAGGCCTGTCAATGGACAAAGTATCTCAGTGTACACGTCCATCAGCATTCTCCTGTATGCTGTTCCAGAAATGTTCACATCTGAGTCCTGTGTATTATAACTCGTTTGTGACCTCGCCCTCTGGTGAGCTGACACATGAACTATCCTTTCCCCCTGGCGTAGCTGCAGCTCACTCGTGCTCGGTGACTCACCCCGTGCAGATTCCGACTCTTTGCCAGCCTCTAAGATGCACGCAGTGTAAGTAATTGATCTGGTGACTGTGAGTATCAGACCAAGTGATGGGGTTTCACCATCAGTGCAGTGCTGCTGCTCTCTCTCACTGTCTCCTGGATCTGCTGTGACTAGGAAGCTGGCAGTTTTATGTTATCGTTGTTTTATTTATTTATTTATTTAGAGATACAGCACTGAAACAGGCCCTTCGGCCCACCGAGTATGTGCCGACCAACAAACACCCATTTATACTAACCCTACAGTAATCCCATATTCCCTACCACCTACCTACACTAGGAGCAATTTGTAATGGCCAATTTACCTATCACTTGCAAGGCTTTGGCTGTGGGAGGAAACCGGAGCACCTGGTGAAAACCCACGCGGTCACAGGGAGAACTTGCAAACTCCGCATGGACAGTACCCAGAATCGAAACCGGGTCCCTTGAGCTGTGAGGCTGCGGTGCTAACCACTGCTCCGCTGTGCCGCCCAGAAAAGTATTGGAAAGTATAAACTCAGAAGGGGGGTGTTGGGTGAGAGATTGGGGGTGGGATGGAAAGCAGGAGTTTCATGGTCCCCCCATCTGCAGCCTGTACATCATCCCAGACATCAGGATGAGGGTGAGATGGGAGTTAAGAAGGGACATAAGGCAGGAACGTAGCATCATCCTGAATACTCTCGGTGATGCCGGATGCTACGGGCTCTGTCACAGCCGGTCCCATGATATGGAGAACCATCTCCTCCCTCAGGCTCAGGGGATGAAGGTAAGCCTGGCCCCCGCCGGTTCAATGCGGCCCCGGTGATTATGGGAAACCTTGTCCTGTAAGAGAGAGGGCAAAATGTCAGTCATTGTGTTGCACTGTGTTTGGGTGATGTCCTTGCCATAGCTGAATAGCTGGGGAATGTGGAGGCAGTGAGAGGTGGGTGTGAAGCTGGTATAAGTGGAACGTGTGTGAGGGTGAGATGGAGTATGTGAATGTTAGGTGTGAGTCCTGAGTGTTAGGGACTGCTGATGGGTGAGTGATGGCGATGTGGTACATTGAGCAGTGTGAGAGGTTGGTGATGTTGGGGGTAGGAGATGTCATGTGGAGATGAATTCACTGACATTGACCACCCGTGTGAACTCATTAAACTTCTTCTGGCTCTGCTGCCAGTTCCTCGGGGCCAGACTTCTTGCATTGACCTCCCTGGCCGCCTGCTCCCATTCCCTTCGGAGGGAGTTCCTCGTGGTCTCCACCCCACCCCACAGAAACAGGGTCTCTCTTTTCCTGTCATCCTCCATGACTAAGGCCTCCAGCACCACATGCGTGAACCAAAGAGCCCTCTCTCTGTCCCAGTATTCCATTTACCTTGTCTCCAATTGCAGCATTCACAGTCAGCAGCAGCAGCCTCCTGTGATTCAGTGCAGCTTCCCTTTAAGAGGGACAGAGTGCCTTCAAATGCTGAATGCTGGCTGAAAGACGATCTAGTCTCACACACAGTTAGGTCTCTGTTAAGCGTGCAGACAGACAGCAGCGCGGGTCACCATGGGCGACACGTAGATTTCATGGAAATGAGGAGACAGGAGCTTTGTGTGTCACCTGCCTCAACAGAAACGGACACAGGCAGATCATGATCCCTCTACCCAAAAAGGGACGAAAGCCGGATTTTCTCGTTCTTGCTATTTCCCTTTCCATCTTTCACATTTGCTCCCTCTCTCTCCCTCTCTTCACTTTCTGTCTCTTGCTCATCGAATCAGAGATTGATGCACCACAGAAGGAGGTCTGTCGGCCCATTGTGTCAGTGCTGTCCCTTTGAAAGAGCTATCTAATTAGTTCCACGCCCCCTCCCCTTTCCCCAGACTCCTGCGTGTCTTCCCATTTTCAAGTATTTGTTAAATTCCCTTTTGAAAGATATTATTGAATCTGCTTCCACCATGTTTTCAGGCAGTGAATTCCAGATCCCAACAACTCGCTGTGTAAGAAAGTTCTCCTCATTTCACCTTTGGTTCTTTGTCAATTACCTTCAATCTGTGTCTTCTTAATACTGCACTTTCTGATGCTGGAAACAGTTTTACATTAATTACCCTATCAAAACCCTTAATGATTTAGAATTTTATATCAAATCTCCCCTTGCCCTTCATGGCTCTAAAGAGAACAATCCCAACTTTTCCAATCTCTCCACGTAACTGAATTCCCAGATCCCTGATATCATTCTTGTAAATCACCTCAGTATATTCACTAAGTCCTTGACATCCTTACCAAAGTGTGGTGAACAGAATTGGACACAATTCTCTAGCTGGGACCGAACCAATGATGTATAAACATCAGCATTTCCTCCTGAGATTTTTTACTCTGTGTGTCTCTCTCCAACACTACATGTTACCTTCAAAGATCTGTGTGTGTACACCCCAGGTCTCTCTACTCCTGCACCCACTTGATAATGGTATCATTTAGATTAGAGATACAGCACTGAAACAGGCCCTTCGGCCCAACGAGTCTGTGCCGAACATCAACCACCTACTAATCCTACACTAATCCCATATTCCTACCAAACATCTCCACCTGTCCCTATATTTCCCTACCACCTACCTATACGAGTGACAATTTATAATGGCCAATTTACCTATCAACCTGCAAGTCTTTTGGCTTGTGGGAGGAAACAGGAGCACCCGGAGATAACCCACGCAGACACAGAGAGAACTTGCAAACTCCACACAGGCAGTACCCGGAATCGACCCGGGTCTCTGGAGCTGTGAGGCTGCGATGCTAACCACTGCGCCACTGTGCCGCCCTATATTTAGTTTATATTGTTTCGCCACATACTTCCTACCCAAATGTCTCACTTCACACTTCACTGTGTTAAATTACATCTGCCATGTTCCTGCCCATTTCACCAGTCAGTCTCTGTCCTCCTGAAGTCTGTTACTATCCTTCTCACTGTTTATTAACATTTCTGAGCTTCCGTCCATCTGAAAGGTTTGACATTATCCCGTCTGTACACAACGCAACGGCAATAACAAACAGCAACAGTGATCCCAACTGTGACACTGGGGAATCCCACAGTGTACTTCCCTCCAGACTGAACAATAACCATTCTCCAATACTCTCTGCTTTCTTTCACTGAGCTAATTTCCTGCATGCTGGCATTGTAAATAAAAGAACAGTTTCCCATTTATGTAACGTGTTTCATGACCACTGCATGTCCCAAAGTGACTTCCAATTAATGAATACTTCTGAACACTTAGTCAGTTTCATAATGTAGGAAACAGGGCAGCCAATTTCTACACAGCAAGATCCCACAAGTAACAATGTGATGATGATCAGATCTGTTTTTGTGATGTTGATTGAAGGGTAAATACTGACCAGGACACTGGGGAGAATTCCCTTGTTCTTCGAAATAATCCCATGGGATCTTTAACATCCAAATGGGAGGGCAGCCGGGGCCTTGGTTTAACGTTTCATTCGATATATGGCACCTCTGACAGTGCAACACACCCTCAGGACTGCACTACAGTGTCAGCCTTGATTCTTGTGATCAAGTCCTGCAGTGACACTTCATCCTAGAAGCTTGTGACTGAAAGGGGAGAGAGCTACAAACTGAGCCACTGCTGACATTGGCCCTTTAATCCCATGTGTTTCTAATTTGGTAACACGGCTGCTATGTGTTACTTTATCAAACGCCTGGTGAAAGGATAGGAATATTGTGAAAGTAGAGGCAGCTACAATCATAGAAACATAGAATACCACAGACATAATGAGGTCATTCGACTCATCAAATCTGTGCTGGCCCTTTCAAAGAGCAATCCAGTTAGTCCCACTCCCTGGCTCTTTCACTATATCTTTGCATTTTCTCTGCTTCAGATATTATCCAATTCCCTTTTGGGATCTACTATTGAATCTGTATCCATCAGCCTATCAGACAGTGCATTCCAAATCCAAACCACTCAGAAACACAAATCCCCATGTCTGCTTCTTTTACCAATCACCTTAAATCTGTGTCTCTGGTTAACGGCCCCTTGGACATTGGAAACAGTTTCTCTTTATTTAATTTATCTAAACCCTTCCTAATGTTAAAGACCTCAGTCAAATCTCCTCTGAAAGATCTCTGCTCTAAGGTGAACAACATCAGCTACATAACTGTAATCCCTCATGCCTGCACAAATTCTAGTAAAACAGTTCTGTCCCCTCTCCGAAGGCTCCATGTCCTTCCTAAAGTGTGGTTTCTGGTATTTGATACAAGACTCCAGGTGGAACCGAACTAGTATTTTCTATATGTTTCACATAATGTCCTTGCTTTTGCTCTTTTTTCCTCTATTTATCAAACCTAGGATCCCATATATTTATTAACGGTTTCGTTAGTCTTTCCGACCACCTTCAAAGATTTGTGTACAAACACCCCAGGTGTCTCTGTTATTTCACCACCTTTATAGTTGTATCATTTTACTTGTATTGTCTGTCCTCTTTCGTCCTTCGAAATTGTATCACAACACACATCAGCAAAGCCAAATAAATATTGAGAAGATTGAAGCCATTTTTTTCTATCTCCGTTCCAAACATTTCCTATCTCGATCCTTCTGCTTTGTAAATGTTTGAGAGCAAGCCAAACTGTTCACAAACTTGGTTACATAGTTCACCTTGAGATGTCTTGAGATGAAATTCCGACCAAATATTCACACCATCAGTAAAACGGTCTATTTTCAGCCCCATTGGAGTTGCATAGCTGGTTAAAGAGGAAATTAACGTAATCGTGAGGAAGGATATTAGCTCTGACGATGTCGAATATGTATTGGTCGAGCTGAGAAACACTAATGGACAGAAAACGTTAGTGGGGGTTGTATATAGACCCCACAAACTGTAGTGGTGATGTTGGGAATGGCATTAAACAGGAAATTAGAGATGCATGCGATAAAGGAACATCTGTAATTATGAGTGACTTTAATCTGCTTATAGATTGGACAAATCAAATTGGTCACAATACTGTAGAGGAGGAATTCCTTGAGTGTATACGAAATGGTTTTCTGGACCAATACGTTGAGGAACCAACTAGAGAACAGGCCATCCTAGATTGGGTATCGTTTAATGAGAGAGGAATAATTGACAGTCTAGTTGTGCGAAATCCCTTGGGGATGAGCGACCATAATATGATAGAATTCTTCGTCAACGTGGAGAGTGACCTAGTTGATTCTGAGACTAGGGTCCTGAACGTTAAGAAAGGAAACTACGAAGGTATGAGGCTCGAGTTGGTTATGATGGATTGGGAAACGTTACCAAAAGGAATGACGGTCGATCGGCAATGGCAAAAATTCAAAGAGTGCATGGATGAACTGCAACAATTGTTTACTCCTGTCTGGTGCAAAAGTAAAACGGGAAAGGTAGCCAAACCATGGCTTACAAGGAAAATTAGAGATAGCATTAGATCCCAGGAAGACGCATACAAATTTGCCAGAAAAAAACAACAGACCAGGTGATTGGGAGCAGTTTCGAATTCAGCAAAGGAGGACCAAGGGATTGATTAAGAAGGGGAAAATCGTGTCCAAGAGTAAGCTTGTGGGGAACATAAAAACTGATTGTAAAAGTTTCTATAGCTATGTGCAGAGGAAAAGATTGGTGAAGACAAAAGTAGGTCCCTTACAGTCAAACAGGGGAATTTATTATGGGGAACAAAGAAATGGCTGACCAACTAAATGGATACTTTGATTCTGCCTTCACAACGGAGAACACAAATATCATACCAGAAATGTTGGAGAACACAGGGTTTAGTGAGAGATAGGAACATAAGGAAATCAGTATTTGTAGAGAAATGGTGTTGGGGAAATTGATGGGATTGAAGGCCGATAAATCCCCAGGGCCTGATAGAATGCTTCCCACAGTACTTACGGAAGTGGCTTTAGAAAAAGTGGAAGCATTGGTAGTCATCTTCCAAGATTCTATAGACTCTGGAACAGTTCCTATAGATTGGAGGGTAGCTAATGTAACCCCACTGTTGAAAAAGGGAGGGAGAGAGAAAGCAGGGAATTATAGACCAGTCAGCCTGACGTCGGTAGTGGGGAAAATTCTAGAGACCATTATCAAAGATTTTATAGCAGAGCACTTGGAGAATAGTGGTAGAATCGGACAGATCATGAATTTACGAAAGGGAAACCATGCTTAATAAACCTAATAGAATTGTTCGGGGGTGTAACTAGCAGAGTTGATGAGGGGGAGCCAGTGGACTTTCAGAAGGCTCTAGACAAAGTCCCACCTAAGAGCTTAGCATGTAAAATGAACATGCATGTGATTGGGGGTAATGTATTGTGATGAATAGAAAATTGGTTGGCAGACAGGAAACAAAGTGTAGGAGTAAACCGTTCTTTTTTCTGAATGGCAGGCAATGACTAGTGGGGTACCGCAGGGATCAGTGTTAGGACCCCAGCTATTCACAATAGACATTAATAATTTCGATGAGGGAACTAATTGTAATATCTCCAAATTTGCAGATTACACAAAACGGGGTGTGAGGGTGAGTTGTGAGGAGGATGCAGGGAGGCTTCAGGGTGAGATGGACAAGTTGACTGAGTGGGAAAATGCATGGCAGATGCTGTATAATGTGGATAAATGTGAGGTTATCAGGAAGTCACATTATTATCTGAATGGCTATAAACTCAGAGAGTGAAATATGCAATGAGACCGGGGTGTTCTCGTACACAAGTCGCTGAAGGTTAGCATGCAGGTGCAACAGGCGGTAAAAAAGGCAAATGGTATGTTGGCCTTCATAGCGAGAGGATTCGAGTACAGGAGCAGGGATGTCTTGCTGCAATTATACAGGGCCTTGGTGAGGCCACAGCGGCAATGTTGTGTGCAGTTTTGGTCTCCTTATCTGAGGAAGGATGTTCTTGCTATCGAGGGTGTGCAGCGAAGGTTTACCAGACTGATTCCTGGGGTGGCGGGACTGACGTATGAGGAGAGATTGAGTCGGTTAGGATTAAATTCGCTGGAGTTCAGAAGAACGAGGAGGGATCTCATAGAAACCTATAAAATTCTAACAGGGCTTGACAGGGTAAATACAGGAAGGATGTTCCTGATGGTGGGGGAGTCCAGAACCAGGGGTCATAGTCTAAGGATACGGGGTAAACTTTTCAGGACTGAAATGAGGAGATATTTCTTCACACAGAGAGTGGCAAGCCTGTGTAAATCTGTCATCACGCCCATATCCAAGGGGAATTGGAAGATTCTGGCTAGGGCCTCTGCTATTCCCACCATTCCGTCCCTCAGCAACCCTCATACATCCCATCCAGACTCGGTAAATGGTCTACTTTATTGTGGTACAAAAAGTGTTGGATTGAAAAGGGTTAACGGAATCTGTTTGTTCCGTGACTGTAATTAATGTCAGTCTCCATGGATCCTAATTGTGTCACTGGAAGTTTTCCATTTTCTATTAATAAGGGGTACCTTTCAATGTGTTATAACATAGTGTCAGCGGGAAAATCAGCACTAACAGAGATCAGCAGCTCCAGAGAGAGATAGAGGATAGATCAGAATCTGAGGGCAATATATTGGAATGTTATAACAATTGTTCAGCATCTGAGAACAATGAATTGGAATGTTACAACAATGGGTCAGAATCTGACAACAATGAATTGGAATGTTACAACAATGGGTCAGAATCTGAGAACAATAGATTGGAATGTTACAACAACGGACAGGAGTTTATCGTGGGATCTTTACTATCTTTCTACATATTATGATCGGTACTCATTAAACACTCGTATCGACCGCGCACTGAAGATTATTCAATACATTTACTATCCCATCCTGGCTATTATTGGTGTCACTGGAAAGTCTCTCTATCTAGCTATTATTTCTATAAACCATGCTTAACTGCATTACTGCTCCTGTAATTTACTCTGCCCTTCTTGCTGCCGTTGTTCTTCCTGGTCAATATCTCCAGCTATTAGCTCTGTAAACTGCTGTGAACTGTATTACAAATTCCTGTCATTTACTCTCATCTTTGCTGCTGTGGTTGTCTCTATTTCAGGCTAGGAGATCTGTAAACCCTGTTTCACTGAAATGTTTGTCTGCAATGTAAATTTTGGGAAGACTGAAGCCAACGTCATTGATCTCCATCACGAAGTCCATCCCCTATCTGTCAAATACATACTTCACCCTGCCCAATATCTCAGCCCATCTGCTGCATAAACCCTCGTCCCTGTCACTGTTAAATCCACACTTGATTATTCCAATTCTATCCTGGTCACCCTCCCTGTTAAAAACCTCCATAAACCACAGCCCATCTAGAACTCTGCTGCCTGTATCCTAACTCACACCAAATCCCGATCACCCATCAGCCCTGTTCTCACTGATCTACATTGGCTCCCGGTCTGGCAGCACCTTAATTTTAATATTCTCATTCTTGTGTTTGAACTCGCTCCATGCCCTCACCCCTCTAATTAGTCCCATTCCCATATTCCTGAAAATCTTTTTATTTCAATATTTTCCAAATCTCCTTTTAAAGTGAATTTCTTTCCCTTTGTATCTGACCTGATCCACGATTTTAGACTTCACAGCACTACTGGTGCTGACCGTGCCGAAGCTGTGATCCATAAAGAGATGTGAACTTTGAGTGCGGCCTGCTCAATACCCCTTGCTGGGCAGAGCTCCAGCCCAGTCGTAGCATATACGTGTTGTTCCTTTGAGGGTGGGTCTGAATATGGTGTCGATTATCCATTCTGGCAGCTTTGATGTACGTCTTTGAAACTTGGTCTGTGCATGTCCACTGACCGCCTGTGTTATTCACTCTCAGCTGAACATACATTCAGCAGCTCGAGGAACCCCCTCTAGTGCTATTTAAAAGGACCAGGCATCCAACTTACAGGTGAGGGGTTTTTGACATACTTCTGCCATTGTTAAGTTAGTGGAGGTCCTCTGGATGGTTTTCTGGAGGTTGTGTTGTGAGCTGCTGCAGACATTCAGGAAGACAGAGGATTTGGTGACCCAAGTCTGGACAAGGAATGGGGACTGTAGTTACAGTGTCTCTGGGTCTATGACATGACCAACAAATGGAGCAGAGGTTGCAGAGAGGGGATGCTCTGTAAAGAGGGAGGAGGAGGGGGCTCTGCCCTACCCATCCCGGGTTTTCTAAGAACACTTTTCCTTTTCCTACCTACACCTAACCCCGGAGCAGTGTGTGGGTGACTCTGATTCAATAAAGAGATGGTCACAGAGCTGTGTCACCTCCTGTAACACGACCTGGAGCCTCACACCAGGGTGAGGACGGAGCTGTCAGTGGCTGTTAAGGTCACAGTTTCATTGAACTTCTATTTATCTGGATCTTTCCAGAGAGGAGCAGAAGACATATCCAACATAGATTCACAGAGATTGATAGAGACATTTACGACACAGAAGGGGGCCATTCGGCCCCTCTGTGCCAGCTCTCTGTGGAACAATCCAGTCAGTCCCACTCTCCCACTCAATACCTGTATTCCTGCAATTTCATTTCCTTCAGGTGTCCATCCAGTTTCCTTTTGAAATCATTGATTGTCTCAGCTTCCACCACCCTCATGGGCAGTGAATTCAACTCATTACCATCCACTGTGTAAAAAAGTTCTTCCTTATATTACCCCTGCATCTCTTACCCAAAACCTTCCATCTGTGTCCCCTAGTCCATATTTTATCAGTTGATGGGAACAGTTTTTCCTTGTCTATCTTTTCTAAGCCTATCATAATCTTGTACACCTCTATCAAATCTCTCTCAATCTCCTTTGCTCCAGGGAGAACAACTCCATCTTTTCCAAATTAACCTTGTAACTAAACTCCCATCCCTGGAACCATTCTGGTAAATCTCCTCTGCAGCCTCTCAAGGACCTTCACATCCTTCCTAAGTGTGGTGACCAGAACTGAACATACTTCTCTAGTTGGGGCCGAAGCAAAGCTTTATAAAGTTTCTGCATAACTTCCCTCCTTTTGTATCTTTGCCTCTAATGATGAAGCCCATGATCTGATAAGCTTTGCTAAACACTGTCCTAATATGTCCTGGCCTATGGAGCCCCAGGTCTCTCTGTTCCTGCACAATCTTTAGAACTGTGCCATTAAGTCTATATTGCCTTCCTATTCTTTCAGACAAAATAGATCACCTCACACACCTCTGTATTAAATTCCGCCTGCCATTTCTCTGTCCATTCTGCCAGCCTATCTATATCCTATTGCAGTCGGTTTGCAATATCCTCCTGTTCACCTGCTCCAAGATCGGAACATTTTGATATTCTACTCTGTATTCCAAGCTCTTAGCACTGACCATTGGGGAACATCACTGTGTACAATCCTCCAGTCTGAAAAACAACCATTTCCCACAACTCACACTTTTCTGTCCTTGACAATATTTGATCCAATTGGATGCTAATGCATTAACTTCAATTTTGTTCGCCAAACTTTTGTGTGGTACTTTATCAAATAATTTCATAAAATCCATGTATACAACATCCACCACATTCCCTTCATCAAACCTCTCTGTTACTTCATCAAATAAATTCAATTAGTTCAGTCAAGCGTGACCTGTCTTTTAGAAATCCGTGCTGACAATGCTTACATAACACAAACCTCTCCAAGTGTGTGTTGTCCTTTTTCTCTGATTATAGTTTCTAAAACCTTAATCACTACTGATGTTACACTAACTGACCAGTAGTTGCGAAGCCTGTGCCTTGTCCATTGATAATTCTGGGAGGTGAGGGTGACCATCTATGTCATCATTTTCTCCCTCAGCAGGGAGAAGCAGGATGAGAGATCCCGTGTCTTTGTCAGGATAGCGGGATTCCTGATGGTGTAGGTGGCTCTGCGGGGCCCCCATGTCAATGGGGAGAGGTATAGGAACTGAAAGATCTCTCACTCCATTAAAGTGCATTTGGTGTGTGAGCATGCCCAGTACATCTTCCCTTTCCCACCATGGATCCCCGATTCTCCACCATTACACCCATCTGAGACGCTCCATCACAGTGTTCCCTTGGTCGCCATCCTGCAGTTAAAAACACCAACAAAAACCTTTTCATAACATATTTATCCAACAACACATCCAATTATACAAACTAAACTGAACTATTCACCCTGTGTATTCCCTTAGTGCCTGTCTTGTGGATTTCCTCAACTTGCCTAGTGCTCCTACACAGTGTTTCTCCAGTGACTGCAGCATGGCTGGTGGAAGGTTGCTGACTTTCACTGGGGGAGACTGCAGATTGCCTTGCAGGACGTCCTCGAGCAGCTCTGGGTCTTGAGGCCTCGGATTCAGACTGCACCACCTCGACATGGGCAGCAGCAGCCTGGGCTGGCTGATGGGTAACAGCAAGGACACTGGTGTAGTGACAGTGATGTGAGAACAAATACTGTCATCCTGAGAGAGGACAGCAGGTTCATGCTCCACGGAGACACTGTCACTCCCACGGGGCGACACCTCAGTAAGCCTAGTAATCTACTGGATCACAGATTGCTGGACTGCTGTGAGAGCCTGCAAACCCCTTTGAACACTGAGATCCACAGCCATGATGGCAGCAGTCTGATCCTGCATGGCAGCAAGCATGGATCTCATGACCTCAGGCTGAGCTTCCACTGCAGCACTGAGACGTTGGGTGTCTGCCGTCTGTGCTGCAGTGTAAGCTGAGACAATGGTCACCAGGCACTGTATCAGGGAAAGAATGTGCTTCAAACTCTGTGCAATGTCCTGTGCCATGTTGGAGTCGGACTCCTCCATGTTCTTTGACAGTGATAACAGACTGTCTGACAGGCCTGTCAATGGACAAAGTATCTCAGTGTACATGTCGATCAGCATTCTCCTGTATGCTGTTCCAGCAATGTTCACATCTGAGTCCTGTGTATTATAGCACATTTGTGACCTCACCCTCCGGTGAGCTGACACATGAACTATCCTTTCCCCCTGGCCTGGCTGCAGCTCACTCGTGCTCGGTGACTCACCATGTGCAGATTCCGACTCTATACCAGCCTCTAAGGTCCACACAGTGTAAGTATTTGATCTGATGACTATGAGTATCAGACCAAGTGATGGGGTTTCACCATCAGTGCTGTGCTGCTCTCTCTCTCTCTCTCTCTCTCTCTCTGTCTCCTGGATCTGCTGTGACTGGGAAGCTGGCAGTTTTGGCTTATGATTGGAAAGTATAAAATCAGAGGGGGAGGGTTGGGGTGAGGGATTGGGGGTGGGTTGTAAAGCAGGAGGTTCATGGTCCCACCATCTGCAGCTCGTACATCATCCCAGACAGCAGGACGAGGGGCAGTTGGGAGTTAAGAAGAGACATAAGGCCGGAACATAGCATCATCCTGAATACTCTCGGTGATGCCGGATGCTATGGGCTCTGTCACAGCCGGTCCCATGATTTGAAGAACCATCTCCTCCCTCAGGCTCAGGGGATGAAGGTCTGCCTGGTCCCCGCCGGTTCACTGCTGCTGCCTGTGATTGTCGGCCACCATGTTCTGTAAGACAGAGGGCAGAATGTCAGTGATTGTGTTGCACTGTGTTTGGGTGATGTTCTTGGCACAGTTGAGTAGCTGCAGGAACGTGGAGGCAGTGAGGGGTGGGTGTGAAGCTGGTATAAATGGAATGTGTGTGAAGGTGAGATGGAGTATGTGAATGTTAGGTGTGAGTCCTGAGTGTTAGGGACTACTGATGGGTGAGTGATGGGGGTGTGGTACATTGAGCAGTGTGAGAGGTTGGTGATGTTGGGGGTAGGAGAAGCCATGTGGAGATGAATTCACTGACATTGTGTGACCCGTGTGAACTCATTAAACTTCTTCTGGCTCTGCTGCCAAGTCCTCGGGGCCAGACTTCTTGCATTGATCTCCCTGGCCACCTGCTCCCATTCCATTCGGAGGACGTTCCTTGAGGGTCTCCAGCCCACTCCACGAAAACATATCCTCTCTTCTCCTGTCAGCCACCATGACTAAGGCCTCCAACACCACATCCGTGAACAACAGAGCCCTCTCTCTGTCGTAGTATTCCATTTGCCTTGTCTCCAATTGCAGCATTCCCAATCAGCAACAGCAGTCTCCTGTGATTCAGCACAACTTCCCGTTAAAAGGGACAGACTGCCTTGAAGAGCTGAAGCCTGGCTGAAACACGTGTACGTAGAATGAATGGAAATGAGGAGGCAGCAGGATGTTTGTCTGTCACCTGTCTCAACAGGAACGGGGACGGGCAAATCATGACTCCTCTGCTGAAAAAGTGATGCAAACACGATTTTTTCGCACTTCCTATTGACCTTTCCCTCTTTCACGTTTTTTTACTCTCTCCCTCAGTCACTTCACTCTCTGTCTCTTGCTCATAGAATTAGAGATTGGCGCAGCACAGAAAGAGGCTATTCGGCCCATTGCGTCAGTACTGTCTCTTTGAAAGAGCTATCTAATTAGCTCCTCTCCCCTCCTCTTTCCCCAGACTCCTGTTGCCAATGTGGAAAAACCTTTCCTTCAATCTCAGTCTCTCCCTCCTGCAGCAGTCACACATCTTCCAGCCTCTTCACACAGCCACAGTCAGCTGAACCTCGTTAACTACTCAGCACCTCCAATTCGGCAGCAGCCAACCCCAGTGCTGTACCTGTCCTGGGTGTATTTAATGGGGGACAGTGTAGAGTGAGCTTTATTCTCTATCTAAGCCGTGCTGTACCTGTCGTGGCAGTGTTTGATGGGAACAGTGTGGAGTGAGCTTTACTCTGCATCTAACCTGTACTGACTCTGCCACAAATATTTGTTCATCTAATACTCTGCTGCCTGTATCTAAACTCAAAGCAAGTCCCGTTCATCCATCACTCCAGTGCTCGTTGACTTACATTGGCCCCTGCTCCGGCAACATCTTGATTTGAAAACTCTCATCCTCATGTTCAAACCTAACTCATTCTGAAATGCCCATTGATGAAACTGTCTCATCAAAATACTAAATGTTATTTTGTTTGTTAGAACCACACGGACTGCAGTGGTTCAAGATTCAACATTTTCTCATGGTAACCAGGGATGGGGAAGTAATGCTGGCCTTGTCAGTATCACCCATAACCTGAGAACAAATAGACAGGGAATAAAATAGGAATAAAATCAATGAGTTTGTAATAACCGATTGAAACCAGGTGAGGTCTGTGATCAGAGTGAGACGTCATAACCCAATAAACAAATTGTCGACACAATTTATCTCACCAGCCCCTTGTGTTTGTCTTTCTGCTGTTGTCTTCATCAGAAAACAAGTAACAATTAATCTCGGGATTAAAAACTGCTGAATGTCAATTGCACACATGAGATACATACTCAATGATTTCTGTTATCAGACAGTCAGAGAATTACACAGCACAGGAGGAGACTATTTAACATATCGTACCAGTTCCAGCTGTTTGAAGGAAATTTTCAATTATTCCTCTCCCCTGTTTTTTTCTCCCAGTCCAGTAAATCACCCTGTTAGTACTGATCCAATTCCCGACTGAAAGTTTCTGTTAAATCTGCTTCCACAACCCTTTCAGGAACTGCATTCCAAATCATAAACACTAGCTGTGTAAAGAAATGAAAATCTCCTCATCTCTCCTGTTTGTTTGTTGATCAACATTAAACTGTGTTCTCTGGTTACTGACCCTTCATCCAGTCAAACCAGATTCGCTTTATTTATTCGAGCAAAACACATCATCATTTTCAGCCCCTCTATTAAATCTCACTTTTAGCTTCTCTGCTCTACGGAGAACAATCCCAGCTTCTCTCCACATAACTGAACTCCCTCATCCCTGTTACCATTCTAGTATATCACCGAGGCACCATCTCCAAGGCCTTAGAATCTTCATAAAGTGTGGTGTCCAGAATGGGGCACAATATTCCAGCTGAGGCTCAAACATTCATTTCTAGTCTTAGCAGAATGTTCTTGTGGTTTTTAAAAATTCTTTGCTTCTAGTTATAAAGCTAAGGATCCCGGATGCCTTTATAAAATCTTCAGAACTTATCCGGCCTCCCTTGACGATTTGTGTACATACGCACCCAGTCTCTGTGCTCCGGTACCATCTTTTAAATGGTGCAGTTTAGTTTCTATTCACTCCGCTTATTCTCCCTCACAAACTAATCACTTCCCCAATTCTATGTGTTAAATTTCATTCACCATGTGTATTCTCATTTCACCATCTGACTGTCCATATCCTCCTGAAGTGACTACTATCCTTCACACTGGTTACGACATTTATAAGTTTCCTGCCTTATGCAAATGTTGAGACTCTGCTCTTCACACGTAAGTCTTTGTCATGTATCTATTTATCTATATGTCAGGAAGAGTACTGGTTCTAATACTGACCACTGATAAATTGCACTGTATACTCCCCCTCCTCCACCAGTCTGAACAATGTCTGTTCACTACTTCTCTCTGCCTTCTGTCCCTGAGTCAGTGTCATATCCACACTATCACTGTCACATTAATCCATGTGTTCCATTTTCATAACAGGTCTATGAAATGCCATTTGATCACAGGCCTTTTGAAAGTCTGTTCACATCAGTGTAGAAACATAATTGCATATGCATGTGCAAGGGTTGAAGATGTTGGTATGGTTCTTAATGAATACTTCATGGTTCAAGTTGCAAAAGAGGGGTATGATGCAGATATTGTAGCTACGGAGGAGGAATATGAAGTCTTTGATGTGATATACTTAGGGAGAGAGGAGGTATTAATGGGATTAGCATCCTTGAAAGTTGATAAGTCACCAGGTGCAGATAAAATGCACCCTATGCTGTTAAAAGAAGCAAGAGAAGAAATAGCAGAGGGTCTGACCATCATTATCCAGTCCTCACTGGGTACAGGTGTGGTGACAGAGGATTGGAGTACTGTTAACATTGAACCACTCTTTATCAAGGACCCCAGGGTTAGAATGAAAAATTACAGGCCAGTCAGTCTAACCTCAGTAGTGGGCAAATTATTGGAATCTATTCTGAGAGACAGGATAAACTGTCTCTTAGAAAGGCACAGGCTAATCAAGGACAGTCAGCATGGATTTGTTAAGGGACGCTCTAGTTTGACCAACTTGATAGAATTTTTTGAAGTAGTAACAAGGAAGATAGATGAGGGTAGTGCAGTTCATGTGGTCTACATGGATTTAAGCAAGGCTTTTGACAAGGTCCCACATGGCAGACTGGTTAAAAAAAAAAAATCCCATGGAATCCAGGGAAATACAGCAAGGATGATACAAAATTGGCTCATTGGCAGGAAACAAAGGGCAATTGTTGATGGGTGCTTTATTGACTGGAGGACTGTTTCCAATGGTGTTCCACAGGGCTCAGGACTGAGTCCCCTGCGTTTTGTGGTATATATTAATGATTTGGACGTAAATGTAGAAGTATGATCAAGAGGTTTGTAGATGACACACAGATTTGCCGTGTGGTAGATAGTGAGGAGGATTGCTGTAGGTTGCAGGAAGATATCGATGGCAGAAAAGTGGCAAATGGGATTCCACCTGATTAAGAATGAGGCGATGCAAATTGAGGAGTTCAAACAAAGCAAAGGGATGCACGATTAATGGGAAAATACTGGGACGTGCAGAGGAAGTGAGGGAACTTTGGAGTCAATGTCCACAGATCCCCGAAGTCGCAGGACAGGTTGATTAGGTGATTAAGAAGGCATACGGAATCCTTTCCTTTATTAGCCGAGGTATAGAATACAAGAGCAGGGAGGTTATGCTGGAACTGTATAACTCTTTGGGTAGACCATAACTTGAGTATTTATGTGTAGTTCTGGTCACCTCATTACAGAAAGGATGTAATTGCACTAGAGAGGGCACAGAGGAGATTTCCGAGGATGTTGCCAGGACTGGCAAAATGCAGCTATGTGGAATGATTGGCTGGGGTTGTTATTCTTGAAACAGAGAAGGCTGAGGGGAGATCTGATAGAAATGTATATATTTTTAGGGGCCTGGATAGAGTGGAGGTGAAGGGTCTAATCGCATTAACAGAGAGATCAGTGATGTGGGGGCATAGATTTAAAATGATTGATGGAAAGATTAGAGGGGAGTTGAGGAAAAACATGTTCACCCAGAAATAGGAAATTGGCTCAGTGGCAGGAAACAAAGGGTAATTGTTGACGGGTATTTTAGAGTCAGGAGGGATGTTTCCAGTGGCGTTCCACAAGGCTCAGGACTGGGTCCCCTGCTTTGGTGTGAGTCTGGAACTCACTGCCTGAAAGGGTAGTTGAGGCAGGGACACTCAACCCATTCAGAAGGAGTCTGGATATGCAGCTCAGGTGCCACAATCTGCAGGGTTATTGGCCAAATGCTGGATGGTGGGATTAGAATAGTGGATCGTTTATCAGCTGGCACAGCAATAACGTTCCAGTTGGCCTCTTTCTGTGCCTTAACCTTACAATGATTCTCTGATTCCATTACACGAAACACGCTATTCTCAATAACACTCACAGTTACGTCCTCAACGAACTCGATCAGGATTAGAAAATGATTTTCCATTAACCTATCTATGCTGCTTGTCATTTATTAACCATGATTTGACAGGCAAGAAATACTTTGTGCTGGGTTACGGACTCCAGAAGTTTCCAACTATCAACATTAGACTGACTGGTCAGTAGTTACAGGGTTTGTCCAACCTCTCCTCTTTTTAAATAGGGTGTAACATTTACAGCCTTCCAGTCCTCCGTCACCAATCCCATATCAAAGGAGGATTCGAAGATTCTGGCCAGTGCCGCTGTGTTTCCACAATTCCTTCCCTCATTAAACCTCAGATATCCCATCCAGACCAAATAAATGTTCTACTTTATTGTGGTACAAAAACGTTTAGATTGAAATGAGTTAACTGAACCTGTTTGTTCAGTGACTGTAGTTAATGTCCGTCTCCATGGACCCTAATTGTGTCACTGGGAGGCTTTCCATCGTCCATTAATATGGGGCTCCTTTCAATGTATTATCCCATAATGTCAGCGGGAACATAACAGAGATCAGCAGCTCCAGAGAGAGGGAGAGGATAGATCAGAATCTGAGAACAATAGATTGGAATGTTACAACAATGAGTCAGAATCTGAGAACAAGAGATTGGAATGTTACAACAATGGGTCGGAATCTGAGAACAAGAGATTGGAATGTTACAACAATGGGTCAGAATCTGAGAACAATACATTGGAATGTTACAACAATGGGTCGGAATCTGAGAACAACAGATTGGAATGTTACAACAATGGGTCAGAATCTGAGAACAATAGATTGGAATGTTACAACAATGGGTCAGAGTCTGAGAACAATAGATTGGAATGTTACAACAATGGGTCAGAATCTGAGAACAATAGATTGTAATGTTACAACAATGGGCAGCAGGAGTTTTTGCTATTGGTTTTACTGGCTCACTGCAGATTATTACTGGATAACATTAGAAGAGCGGATCGTTTGTGCTCTGAAGATGATTCAATCGATTTATTATCCCATCCTCGCTATTATTGGTGTCCCTGGTAAGTCTCTGTATCCAACTATTAGACTCATAAGCCATATTTCAATGATTTAGTGTTCTCGTAATTTATATCGTGAGCAGACTGAAACCATTGTCTTCGGTTTCTGTCGCAAATTATATTCCCCATCCACGATCTGCATCCCCCTCGCTGGCCATTGTCTGAGGCTGAACCAGGAAGTTAACAACCTCTGCTATTTAATGCTGAGCTGACTTCATACCCGTGTTCTCTCCATCTCCAACCCTGCCTATTGTTACAACCAGGTGAAGAGGGGTCACAGTATCTCCTCTTGCACTTCCTCTTATTTGACCGCAATAGGGATTTGTCCTTTCGAAAGAGCGGATGTGGTAACCATCTCAGTGAGTATTTTCCCTTTTCCCGTTGGTGTGATGGTGAAGGAACCAATCGTACTGGTTCTCTAGAGTTTAAACAGGAAAGAGGTGAGTTTATTATACTTAGCAATCTAAACTGTATCTAAATAAAACCATTAAAAAATACACCACACATTTACACACACACTCACACGAGAATCACATGCAAATAGATTACAGAGTGAGAATTACATTTGTGATTGGATTGGAGTCCTAAATAATTTTTTAAATAATACTCATTCTGTGAGGTTGGATGATTCGGTAGTCTTCTGGCTGAAGTTATATTCTTGAAGTCTTTGGATGGTCAAAGTGCCCTTTGTGGCTGACCCACGTGGCTCAGGGTTTTCTTGGAGGCAGACTTGTGGGTGGCTTTCTTCCCCTGGTGTATCTGTCTGTAGTAATCTGTAGGCTTGGAGGGCTCACAGCCGCACGTGGTTTTCAAACTTGTGAAGTTATCTGGACAGAGAGATGGAGAGAGGGAGAGGGGGACACAGCCCTTCGGCTTCTGCACAGTTTGAATCACTGGCTTGTCTGTCTTTGTCCAGGGGCAACTCCCAGCTTTCACATAGATGACAGAAGGCCTCCTGACTGCCTCACTGTATTTTCTGGACCCTTATTAAGAGATTCAAAGTTAGGAACTTCCCTGCAATGAAGCTTTCACCATTCAGGTTCCTGTCTAAACTTCCTCCCTAAACTGACAATGTGTAATAAATTGGGTTTGTTTAGCTTTCGGTTTGGGACCTGATCATTGGATTCTTCAGTGGGTAGATCCACACTGACCTCACTTTTAGCTTCTGGTGAGGTACACAAATGCTGTTTACTTTAGGGTATTTTGCCCTCACTTTTCCCTTTACTACAGGGAGCATCATTTTTTTCTGATCTGCCCCATGTCCTCTGGGACATTAGTGCTCGCAAGTGTCTGTCCAGATTTCACTTCACTCTACTGTGGCACTTCGACTAGGTGAGGCATCACCCTCAGCATCGGCTTGCCTTTTTTGGAACTTACCTTGCCCTTGCAGCTTTCTGTAAATGCTGTTAGCAGCCTTTTTAGGGTACCTTTTTTGGGTTGTATTTAAAGAGGAGAGCGTGTGGTCTAATTTATCTAACATTTCAGGGTTGGCTAATCGGAGACTAGGGGATTCCAGTTGAGATTCCTCATGGCCCTCTTCTAACCTGTCCTCACTGTCCTTTTCAAGCCTCCCCTTTTGACTGTCTGAAAGATCTGTGCATGTCTGTCCCCTCCAAAGCCTTTGCTTTTTTCCTTTGGTCTGGGGTGTCAATTAAATAATTTACCTGACTATTCCTTTTGCCACTCGGAATGGACCACCGAACTGGGCTTTTAGGGATTCACTCTGCAGTGGGAGTAGTAACAATACATGGTCTCTGTCCTGAAATGTTCCAGCCTTGGCATTTCAGTCTGATTACCTTTTCATAGCTGCCTGGGAGGTCTTTAGGCGTTACTGAGCCAAGGCACAGGCTCTCGTGAGCCACTTCCAGAGCAAGGAAATGTAGTCTAGCAAGGAAGTGTGATCCCTCTGCCCCAAAAACTTCTCCTTGATTAGTTTAAGAGGACCTCTCATCTCGTGTCCATAAACTAATTCAAAGAGACTAAAACCAGTGGACTCAGTGGATAAGTCCCTGGGAACCAACAGGAGAAATCCCAGCCCTTTGTCCCAGTCATGGGGTTACTCATAGCAGAATGGCCTGATCATTGTCTTTCAGGTCCGGTGGTGCCGCTCCAAAGTCCCCTGTGACTGTGGGTGGCAGGCTGAGGACTTGCACTGGGTTATGGCCAGATTACCGATGACCTTTTCAAACATACTGGACATAAAATGTGTGCCCTGTTCCATCTGGATCTCAGCAGGCAGCCCATATCGGGTAAAAAATTGGGTTAACCCCTCCACCACTACCTTGGCAGAGATAGTTCTTCGGAAGAATGGCCTTTGGGAATCGGGTCACCACATCCATAATGGTGAGAAGATACTGGTAATCCCGTTTTGTTTTCAGCAGGTGTCCCACACAATCCACTAGCACTCTGCTGAAGGGTTCCCCAAAAGCTGGTATGGCAATGAGGGGTAAAGGTTTTATTGCATTTTGGGGCTTCCCCACAACCTGGCAAATGTGACCAGTTTTACAGAACTCCACCACATCTTTGTGGAGTTGTGGCCAGTGAAGATGCTGTCTTATGCGGGCTTCGATTTTTCATATACTGACATGTCCAGTCTTTGGAAGTTCGTGGGCCATTCTGAATATTTCTTAAAGGGCACTGGCAAAAAGAACTTGGTTTAAAGTGTGCCTACTTCAACGCCAGGAGCATCCGGAATAAGGTGGGTGAACTTGCAGCATGGGTTGGTACCTGGGATCTCGATGCTGTGGCCATTTCGGAGACATGGGTAGAGCAGAGACAGGAATGGATGTTGCAGGTTCCGGGATTTAAATGTTTCAGTAAGAACAGAGAAGATGGTAAAAGAGGGGGGGGGGGTGTGGCATTGTTAATCAAGGAGAGTATTACGGCGGCAGATAGGACGTTTGAGGACTCGTCTACTGAGGTTGCATGGGCCGAGGTTAGAAACAGGAGAGGAGAGGTCACACTGTTGGGAGTTTTCTATAGACCTCCGAATAGTTCCAGAGATGTAGAGGAAAGGATAGCGAAGATGATTCTCGACAGGAGCGAGAGTAACAGGGTAGTGGTTATGGGGGACTTTAACTTTCAAAATATTGACTGGAAATACTATAGTTCGAGTACGTTAGCTGGGTCAGTTTTTGTCCAGTGTGTGCAGGAGGGTTTTCTGACACAGTATGTAGACAGGCCAACCAGGGGCGATGCCACATTGGATTTGGTACTGGGTAATGAACCCGGCCAGGTGTTTGATTTTGATGGAGGTGAGCACTTTGCTGATAGTGATCACAATTAGGTTAGGTTTACCTTAGCGATGGGCAGGGACAGGCATATACAGCAGGGCAAGAATTATAGCTGGTGGAAAGGAAATTATGATACGATTGGGCAAGATTTAGGATGCGCAGGATGGGGAAGGAAACTGCAGGGGATGGGCACAATCGAAATATGGAGCTTATTCAGGGAGCAGCTACTGCGTGTCCTTGATAAGTATGTACCTGTGAGGCAGGGAGGAAGTTGTCGAGCGAGGGAGCCATGGTTTACTAAAGAAATTGAAGTGCTTGTCAAGAGGAAGAAGAAGGCTTATGTTAGGACGAGACGTGAAGGCTCAGTTAGGGCGCTTGAGAGTTCCAAGCTAGCCAGGAAGGATCTAAAGGGAGAGCTAAGAAGAGCAAGGAGAGGACACGAGAAGTCATTGGCGGATAGGATCAGGGAAAACCCTAAGGCTTTCTATAGGTATATCAGAAATGAAAGAATGACTAGAGTTAGATTAGGGCCAATCAAGGATAGCAGTGGGAAGTTGTGTGTGGAATCAGAGGAGATAGGGGAAGTGTTAAATGAATATTTTTCGTCAGTATTTACAGTAGAGAAAGAAAATGTTGTCGAGGAGAATACTGAGATGCAGACTACTTGGCTAGATGGGATTGAGGTTCACAAGGAGGAGGTGTTAGCAATTTTGGAAAGTGTGAAAATAGATAAGTCCCCTGGGCCAGATGGGATTTATCCTAGGATTCTCTGGGAAGCCAGGGAGGAGATTGCAGAGCCTTTGTCCTTGATCTTTATGTCGTCATTGTCGACAGGAATAGTGCCGGAAGACTGGAGGATAGTAAATGTTGTCCCCTTGTTCAAGAAGGGGAGTAGAGACAGCCCTGGTAATTATAGACCTGTGAGCCTTACTTCGGTTGTGAGTAAAATGTTGGAAAAAGTTATCAGAGATAGGATTTATAATCATCTTGAAAAGAATAAGTTCATTCGCGATAGTCAGCACGGTTTTGTGAAGGGTAGGTCGTGCCTCACAAACCTTATTGAGTTTTTTGAGAAGGTCACCAAGCAGGTGGATGAGGGTAAAGCAGTGGATGTGGTGTATATGGATTTCAGTCAGGCTTTTGATACGATTCCCCACGGTAGGCTATTGCAGAAACTACGGAAGTATGGGATTGATGGTGGTTTAGTGCTTTGGATCAGAAATTGGCTAGCTGAAAGAAGACAGACGGTGGTGGTTGATGGCAAATCTTCATCCTGGAGTTTAGTTACGAGTGGTGTACCGCAAGGATCTGTTTTGGGGCCACTGCTGTTTGTCATTTTTATAAATGACCTGGATGAGGGTGTAGAAGGGTGGGGTAGTAAATCTGCGGATGACACGAAGGTCGGTGGAGTTGTGGATAGTGCCGAAGGATGTTGTAGGTTACAGAGGGACATAGATTGGCTGCAGAGCTGGGCTGAGAGATGGCAAATGGAGTTTAATGCGGAAAAGTGTGAGGTGATTCACTTTGGAAGGAGCAACAGGAATGCAGAGTACTGGGCTAATGGGAAGATTCTTGGTAGTGTGGATGATCAGAGAGATCTTGGTGTCCAGGTTCATATATCCCTGAAGGTTGCCACCCAGTTTAATAGTGCTGTTAAGAAGGCATATGGTGTGTTAGCTTTTATTAGTAGGGGGATCGAGTTTCGGAGCCACGAGGTCATGCTGCAGCTGTACAAAACTCTGGTGCGGCCGCACCTGGAGTATTGCGTGCAGTTCTGGTCACCGCATTATAGGAAGGATGTGGAAGCTTTGGAAAGGATGCTGAGGAGATTTACTAGGATGTTGCCTTGTATGGAGTGAAGGTCTTACGAGGAAAGGCTGAGGGACTTGAGGTTGTTTTCGTTGGAGAGAAGGAGGAGGAGAGGTGACTTAATAGAGACATATAAGATAATCAGAGGGTTAGATAGGGTGGATAGTGAGAGTGTTTTTTTCCTCGGATGGTGATGGCAAACACGAGGGGACATAGCTTTAAGTTGAGGGGTGATAGATATAGGACAGATGTCAGAGGTAGTTTCTTTACTCAGAGAGCAGTAGGGGCGTGGAACGCCCTGCCTGCAACAGTAGTTGTCTCGCCAATTTTCCGGCATTTAAGTGGTCATTGGATAGACATATGGATGAAAATGGAGTAGTGTAGGTCAGATGCTTTCACAGGTCGGTGCAACATCGAGGGCCGAAGGGCCTGTACTGCGCTGTAATGTTCTATGTTCTAAAGTACCTCAGCGGCATCCATATCTGGTGAAGCACGGTGCACTCTTCATCCGCAGATCTTTGAGGCAGTCTCCACTTCCTCATTAGCACCTTATTATTTAAATAGTTGCACCCTGCAACTCCCTCTGCTTCAGTTTTGGTTTGGACCAGTCTGTGCCTTTTTTAACATTGGGTCAGATTGTTGAGCCTCAACTAAGGACGATCTGTTTAACACATCCTTTGGGTCCTCTAACTTCCCAAAGAAGGTTTCAGATAACCAGACAGTAGGGTCATTGTTGGAGAAAATCCAGATTGTGCCCAATTGTTGAACAAATTCTCCAGACTCAGACGTTGAGAATCAAACCCTTTATTGCATGATATCATGGGGGATAACACCTTACCTAAATGCGGTTCAGTGCTACTCCCAAAGAGCTACAGATCGCCGTGGACGTATATAGTATTAAAAAAGGCAGAGCTAACAGTTTCACAATTAGATAAGAACCCACAAGACTGCCTACGTAACAGTGCACCATGCAGGGTCCGAGGTCAGCGAAACATCAGTTTCAACAATAACAAGCTAGTTCTTTAATTCAATGCCCACTCCAGCCACCATATCTGGGCGTAATGTCTGATTGTGGTTAGCTGCTCTGTCTACAATTTATGATCGTTGGTTGTGGTTAGATTAGCTACAAGCTGTCTCCTGAGTTTCTGCTTCTACAAAGTTAAGTAATAATTAGCAAAGCTCAGAGAATTCTCCAACAATCCCTCCTTTTATCATACCATGATAACACAATATCATCGTATATGGAGGTGAGAGGTATTTAAAGTAGTCATTGAAGCATAATATCTTTTTCTGCCATCGCGCTGTCGCAGCCGCAAGGCCAAGCTAGCAATACATGATTGATTAATCTCATCTTAAATGTTCCCATAATATTCTGTTCTTAAAATTCTAAAATTCCGTTCTCACAGTCCCCTCTTGACTCTTCGAAAACCCTTTTCAGAATCCTTCCCTTGATCCCACCTAGGTGCCTTTAATGGTCTCCATTGTCAGAAACAGCCTTCAACACCCAGAGGGGTCGCACTCAATACGTCGCCTGCTTATATCACAAGGGGGCAGCGGGAACTCTGTAAAGGCATAAGTTTTGCAGGGGCTTCAAATACTTGTTTACAACATAAAAGGTACACTTGTACATTTATCATCTCATTTAAACATCACTGTTAGATAATCGATTGTACAAACATAATACAATTTCATTAAGTACATTGATCATTCATTTGCTCACTTTAAGTATGTATGAAAAGGTTATGCAATTACCCCTTTTATGGCATAACTAATTGTCCCTCCTTTGACAGAGCAAGTTCAAACACTAATTGCTTTTTGGGGTAGCTGTCCAACCTGTATTCATACATCCTCTTGCATTGCCTAATTAATTTCTTAAGTTTCCATATTAAGTAAGTCACATCTAACACCATGATACCCAAAACCACTATCAGGACATGGGAGATAATTCTAAACCAGGGGTGTATCTGCACATCTGACCCCCCAGTTCGAGAAGTCCTCCTGCCAGGTAGAATCATTTATCTTGTCAATCTCATCTTGTAGCATCTTCGACTGTTGTTCCAGATTGCAATGGCTTCTAGCTGCTGTCTATCTTTACCCAAGCGTGTGGGCAATGGCTAAATAGTATATTCATAGTCCCGGAGGTAATTTGTCAAATCCTCCTTAATACTTTCTGTCACAGTTATCGTTTCTGTCTTTTGTTTATGTATCTGCACCAACTCCATCTTCTCTACTCGGGTTGGGATTTGTGGGTTGAACCAAAATGTACTGTTGCTCACCGGACAGGTCCGTTTATGTCCATACTGGTACTCCTTCGCTGTGGTGGTTAAGCGATATCTCCCCTTTCCCATATAGGCCACATGGGTTAGCTCTGACAATGCTTTCCTAGTTTCCATGGTGCAATTTACAGTGGCATTAAATCCACATTTTGATTCTGCCGTTTTATATTTAGGATGAGGACATATGATCACCTGGTTTTCCAGACTACACTCAGACAATGGACAATGTTGTTCCAATTACATCTTTTCCAATTTCCATAACATAGGGTAACACATCATTGTATTTTATGTAAAAGCAAAATACTGCGGATGCTGGAAATCTGAAACAAAAACAAGAAATGCTGGAATCACTCAGCAGGTCAGGCAGCATCTGTGGAAAGAGAAGCAGAGTTAACGTTTCGGGTCAGCGACCCGAAATGTAATCTTTTTATCATTTTCTCATTACCAAATTCCTGTCTCAACAATTGTTACAGTAATACATTGTCCAACTCTCGGGTCTTCTCAGGGCACCAGTCAGGTAGCTTGATATCTGAGAAAATCAATATTACCGGTACCAACTCAAGCTTTACATCATCATAGACAATTTTATTAGTTTTTATTATCGCAAGTCCATTTTCTGGTCCTGTAGTCAATGCAAGGCAAGGGAGACCAGTCACTTGTGTCTTTTGGGTTGTAACCTTACTCGTCGGTAATTCGAATGTGGAGTTAACCGTGGGGGTTGTTGCTTCTTGTCTGTTTAATCTCACAACCTGAAATAGGAACTGTCCTTTTTTTTATCTTCGAGCCTTAATATCTTGCGCTAGGGGGAGTTCGAGGATTGTCTGCACTCACTTTTGCTCTGTCTCATGCTTTCCCTGTGTTATTACTGTTCCCAAATAAGAAACCTTTTCCTTCATTATCGGTGCCATTTTCAGCCTAACTTTCACTCTAACCTTCTTGAAGGAAGGTGGAATATCGATGGATTATTATAAAATCACTGGGAGAGACACGTCCAGATGTACTGTTGTCCCTTGAACGTAAATCCAAATTTATATTGACTCTCTTGTGCCAACTGTATGGACCAGAACCCATTGCTAATGTCCAATACAGTCAACCACTGATTTGCTATTTTCTAAAACGTTGATTGTCCTCTTAAATATCAGATAAATTTCCCTTTTAGTGCTTTAAATAACCACTCATATCAATGAAATGTTGTTTATTGATACCAATTTCTGATGCCCAGACTTGGTTGTACTTTTGTACGTTAAGGACAGAAATGTTTGCAACTATCTTTCCTTCTGAAGCATTTTGTCTTATTGATAAAGATGCTATGATATTTGATGTCTGCAATTAAGTTTTAAATTCTCAAAGCTGCTGGATCTCTTGTTGTGGCAACAGTTCTCATGTGGCCTTGGAACCTGCCGTCACCAGCTTAAAAAGAATCCATTGTGGCACTGCCCCTGAGCCCAATCGGTTAATTTGTCCAATTCTATCTGTCAATTTAGAAATGTAAAATTTAACAATGTCCAATATGTATAAATTTGACTCTCAGCAATGCAAAAAGCTGCAGTGGGTTAAGTTCTTTGTTTGTCTCCAAGGGCGCGGAGCAAAACATTCTCAGCTTCGTCACTTTACGAAACTTTTTATTTTCTGATCTAAAAGAACTATCCATTTTAAATTTATTTCAATCCTTTTGGTATCCTTAAGGTTTAAAAACAACAAAATCATGTGTAACATTTTCAACTTCAAAGGAAAGCATCTCCATCAGGAAAGACAGCATTTTAGATTACACTCCAATTGTTTCCAAATTTTTTAGTATCTTTTGTAAGAGGTTCCTAATCCAATGATTTTTACAACAAAGATGATTCCAATTCCAATTTACTACAATAATATTTAAATCAAAATTGCCGATGTTATATGAACGAGTCTTCTGTCCGGAACTTAAGACTCCTCCAAAACTCGACATAATAAACTTGAAAGTTCCTTGTGGTTGCAAATGACATTTCCATTTCTTCAACTTAAACAGGTCAATTAACCTTAACAGTATTAATTCAATTCATACTTATTAACTTATAATACTTATTAACTACACACAGAACAGAATAGCACGTGCTTATTTTAAAATATAGGAAAAATACATCATTTTCTTGCTCTTTCTTCAGGCGCCTTTTCAAATGACTGTAATAAAACCAAAAACTAAAGAAAAAGTTATTTAACATTCTTACAACAAAAGACTTAACACTAGGTCCTTACACAAACTTTAATCTTTTTAAACAGACAGAATCTTGCCTATATCTCCTTTTCTATCCTTTCTTTCCCTTAAAACAAGATAACAGTCAGTAAAACATGTCTTCAAATTTAGACTGTAAAATAAAACAATAGCAGAGTTTCCAATTAAAACAATGTTCCAAACCCCAAATTAGATTTCTGCCAGACATCTTCAGACCTTCAAGGCTGAAGCTTATCCCTCAGAAAATTGTTCATTGCCTTTTCACAGTTGCAAAACCAACTAAAAATAAAACTTTAACTTAAAATATAATTCAATTTTATATCCCATTCCTGGGTGCACAACATTAAATAGAAATGAACACACTGAACAATCACTTTTCACAATCATTCAATTCCAAACAACTTAACAGACTTCAATTTTCAACATGAAAGCCAGACAACAAAGAGTTAACGACAGTCCGTTTTACAGAACACAAACTGTACATCCCAGATATTCAGTTCATTCGTGGAAGCTTCCAACATTCTCACAATTAGAATTGGAATTAGAATTTTTAGAATTAGAATTAGAACATTACAGCGCAGTGCAGGCCCTTCGGCCCTCGATGTTGCGCCGACCTGTGAAACCATCTGACCGACACTATTCCATTTTCCATTGAATCAAAGATACCGTAACTTGTTTTTACTTTAAAACATACCGAGCTTTAAAACACATATTTACCGTGACACTTCTGCGTCTCCTTCAAGGGGACAAACGGACGTGGGTCGCCTTTCTCCAGAGGACATGGATTACTCGTCCCCGGGGAGACCCTTCCTTTTTGGAAGCCGTTGAGTCCATTCTTGCATCTACTTTCTCACAACCTTCTAATTTTACGAATTAATTTCTATGGAGTAAACAACATTAAAACAAACAAAAGACAAAACCACACACAAGGAGACGAACAGGCGCAGTTAATGTTAAATTCTCAAGGTCAGCTAACCGGCTCATCCCTGTCTCTTCAGGTCAACGGTACTTTCGTTCTCCAACTCTTGTCACCCACATCTTTCTCTAGGGCCAGATCAGCGGGTGTACGCAGGAGCCCCGAAAACGTGCCTGTTGGGTCAATTTGGTAATTTAGTTACAGCCCCAGTCATCACTGTCCCATATCTTGTCACCGTATTTTACTCACTTCCCATGTGTGAGAGTTAACTTCCTATACTCAATGGGATCAGGTATTCGGCCCAGCCGACGATGCCAGATTCCTAAATTTACTGGATTTTCCACTTATCTACTTTTCAACTTCCCTTCGCAGAATTACTCACTTCTCATGTGTGAGATTTAACTTACTCAATTTTAGAACTTTTCTGATCAGGTTTCATCCAATTCTTCCTTGACCACTCTGTCCCCCCTCACCCAGTTATCTGGCCTTCACGTGGGGCCCAGTCGCCCTCTTAATTCCGGCTCAAGCTGCGTGATTGAGACACTAGGGTCGCAGAAAAGTTGACTTACCCCTGATCCTGTCGATTAGTTTTTTCACTAGGTTCTTTTGGATCCCGTGAACTCAGGGATCCTGCCGACTACACAAAACTATTGGAGAAAATCCAGATTGTGCCCAATTGTTGAACAAATTCTCTGGACTCAGACGTTGAGAACAAACACTTTATTTTTGATATCATGGGGGAGCAGCACTGGATCGCCTTTAGGTAAGGTGTGCTCCCCCATGATATCAAAAATAAAGTGTTTGTTCTCAACGTCTGAGTCCGGAGAATTTGTTCAACAATTGGGCACAATCTTGAGTTTCTCCAACAGTGACAGTTCAGGGGATTGTTTGTCCATGGAACGAGTCACCACACAATCAGTGAGAATGCCAGGGACCTTCTCCTGTAACTGCTCTGTCTCCCTGACCTCATTTGGTCTCTCCAGAGCTACTGGGGAAGCTGCCACCTTTTCCCCTGTCAGATCATTACCCAGGAGCTGATCGACCCCTCCACCGGTAAACTAGGTACAATCCCCATGGTTACCGGTCTTTAAACTGGGTCACATTCCAAGTGCAGTCGATATACAGGTATGGTCATATATCATCTTCCGATACCATTCACTAACACTCTAGCATTCACTGCACTCTCTCGGGTAAAGGTCTTTTCCCAGCAGAAGGGTTTGTTTGGCCCCTGTAACCCTCAGTATGACTATGGGTTTGCTTGCCCCACTCGAGTTGTATGGGGTCACTTTTCCTTAGAATACAAATTCCCTTAACTCTCTGGGATTTTGTTAAGTTTTCCCGCACTCTCTGTGGTGGGTTTACTGTGTCTGACTGTTACACTTAAAGGCACAGCCTGACCTGCTGTGCTTTCCATCAGGGCCCGTTTTCCAGCACTGATCTGGTGGACTCTGATTAATCCTACAGGTTTTCCCCGTCACTTCCATTAGTCAACTCGATGGTGAACTGCCTTATTACTGTGAAAACACGCAGATCTTCAGTCATTACTCCTGCTCTCAGCACCTATTTGGCCTGAGGATGGACCCTTGTGTGTCCCGCTTCTTGCCCATGACTGCTCGGGCTCCGATCTCCCTTCCACCTTTTATTCACGGATCTTTGGGACGACGAGGAAAGGGTTTTCCTCTGGGGTTAAGGCTTTGTGTACATGGGAAAATTCATCAGCCAGAATACCTTTGAACCTTCTGTCCCTCTATGTGGGTTTTACTGGGAGGGGGCGAGTTTGTGAACTCCTCGAGAGGGATCACCGCTCTGAGGGTTTCATATGTGGGCTCTATCTTGAGAGCTCATATCACTGGCCAAAAACAAACACAAAAATGGACTTTAAAGTCTTCTAAAGATACGTGAAAAGGAAAGTTTAGCTAAGACAAATGTGGGTCCATTACAGGCAGTGTCAGGAGAATTTATAATGAGGAATAGAGAAATGGCAGAGAAGTTAAATGATTACTTTGTGTCTGTCTTCACTGAGGAAGATACAAGAAATCTCCCAGAATTAGAGATCCAAGGGATTCGGGTGAATGAGGAAATGGATTTAATTAGTATAAGTAAGAAGGTTGTCTTGGAGAAATTAATGGAGCTGAAGGTTGACAAGTCCCCAGGACCTGATATTCTACATCCCAGAGTGTTGAAAGAGGAAGCTTTGGAAATAGTGGATACATTGGTGAATATCTTTCAATATTCTGTAGATTCTGGAACTGTTCCTGTAGATTAGAAGATAGAAAATGTCTCCCCAGTATTTAGAATGGAGGGAGATAGAAAACAGGGCACTACAGACATGTTAGCCTTACATCAGTCGCTGGGAACAAGCTATACTCTATTCTAAAGAATGTGATAAATGGATCTGATTAGGTAGAGTTAACATGGATATATAAATGGGAAACAATGTTTGACGAACCTGTTGGAGTTTTTTGAGGATGTTTCTCACAGAATTGATAAAGGGGAGTCAGTGGACGTGGTATACTTGGCTTTTCAGAAAGCTTTTGATAAAGTCCCCGACAGGAGGTTGGTTAGTAAAATTGAAGCACATGGGATAGGAGATAATGTACTGGCATGGATTAAGGATTAGCTATCAGGCAGAAAGCAGAGAGTAGGAATAAATGGGCAATTCTTGCCTTGGCAGGCTGTGACTAGTGGGGGACTGCAGGGATCAGTGCTTGGGCCCCGGCTGTTCACAATATGTATCAATGACTTGGATGTGGGGACCAATGTAATATTTCCAGGTTTTCAGATGCCAGTAAACTTGATGGGAATGAGTGTTGATGAGGAAGATGCAAAACGGCTTCAAGGGGATTTGGACAGACTTCGCGAGTGGGCAAGAACATGGCAGTTGAAATATAATGTGGAAAGATGTGAGGTTATCCACTTCGGTAGCAGGAACAGATGTGCAGAGTATTTCTTAAACGGTAAGAGATTAGAAAGTGTAGTTGTACGAAGGGACCTGTATGTCCTCATCAATAAGTCACTGAAAACAAACATGCAGGTGCAGAAAGCAGTTAGGAAGACTAATGGTATGTTAGCCTTTATTGAAGTGGATTTGAGTGCAGTAGTAGTGACGTTTTGCTGCAATTGTATGGAAACTTGGTTAGACTGCCACTGGAGTAATGTGTTCAGTTTTGGTCCCCTTACCTTAGGAAGGATGTTATGATCATAGAGGGAGTGCAATGACGGTTCATCAAACTTGTTCCCGAGATGGCGGGACCATCCCATGAAGAGAGATTGGGGAAACTGGGCCTGTATTCTCTAGAGTTTCGAAGAATGAGAGGTGATCTCATTGAAACCTACAAAATACTGAAGGTGATAGACAGGGTAGATGCAGCCAACATGTTTCCCCTGGTTGGGGAATCTGGAACCAGGGGAAACAATTTCAAAATAAGTGGAAATCCACTTAGGACAGAGATGTGGAGACATGCCTTTTCTCAGAGGGTTGTGAATCTTTGGAATTCTCTACCCCAGAGGGCTGTGGAAGCTCAGTCATTGAGTATGTTTAAAGCAGAGATTAACAGATTTCTAAATGGAGTCATAGAGTAGTACAGCATAGAAACAGGCCATTCGGCCCTCTGCGTCCGGGCTGACTACAATGCCGATCTATACTAATCCCAACTGCTTGCATTAATTCCATATCCCTCGATGCCTTGTTCATTCAAGTACCTGTCCAGATTACTCTTAAATGTCACTACTGTTCCTGTCTCCACCACATCCTCAGGCAGATCATTGCAAATACCCACTATTCTTTGTGTGAAACATTTACCCCTTTGATCCCTTTAGACCTCCTCCCTCTCACCTTAAATCTATGCACTCTAGTTTTAGTCACCCCCAGCATGGGAAACAGACTCTGGCTATCTACCCTATCTATGCCTCTCTTAATTTTATATACCTCTATCATGTCTCCTCTCAGCCTCCTTCACTGCAGGGAAATCAGCCCCAGCCTATCCAGTCTCTCTTTATAACTCAAGCCCTTCAAACCAGGCAACATCCTTGTGAATCTTTTCTGCACCCTCTCTAGCTTACTCACATCTTTTGTGTAGTGCGACGACCAGAACTGCGCACAGTACTCCAAATGCGGCCTAACCAACGTTATGCACAACTGTAACTTGACGTCCCAACTCTGGTCCTCAATGCCTCGGCCTAAATACCAGTGACATGACGGGAAATGGGGATTGTGTCGGAAAAAGGCATTGAAGTGGATGATCAGCTATTATCATATTGAAGGGTGGAACAGGCTCGATGTCCTACTGCTGCTCCAATGTTCCAATGTTCCGAAATTGCTTCCCTCTTTCAAACGCCAGTTAGGTTTGGTCAAGCTGCTTTCCAAAGATTCTGAATTTTTGCTGGTCCAGCTCCAGTACTATCTCATATGGGCCCAGGATAGCATTTTCAGTCGTCCTCTTATAATCTGATGAACTTTCATCCTTTCCTGTTATTTTATTTTGTAAAACCAGCATCCAGTTCTCTGACGGTCATTGCAGTTGCTTTGAAAAAATTTTAAAAGGAAAGAAAAGTGCTGCCACATTTTCCTCATTGAACTTTAGAATGAACTGGGAGAACTTTCAGAGCTCATCACATGGCCCTGAGCTAGGGGTAGCTCCCTCACGAGCTGTGCCTTCACTGGGTGTACTGGGACTTCATCTAGTTGTTTGAGCCGCCATAACTCCCTTTCCTCCTTCTCCTTCTGGAACACTCTTACTTTTTCCCTTTCTTGACACTCACTCTGCTCTTTCTCGCTCTCTCTGGAATTCAAATTCTAGTCCTTTCTGTTCTAGTTCTACCTTAGCTAACAGTACTCTATCTGTTAGTGATTCTAACCCTGTTTGAGCCTTCAGCTTCAAGTGAAAAATGGTTGGCCACAAGTCTTACGATTACGTATTCCCTAGCTTTTGGACGGAGTGTAATCCCTAACCTTCCGGCTACATTACTCAACTTTTCCGCAGACAGGGCGTTTGTTCGGCGGAGAGTTTCATCTGTTGACTTTTTTTATTAAAATAAAACCACACAAAGTATACCAAGTTACTTCACTCTGTAGGTAACTCCTTTATTGGCAATATAACTCCTTTATTCAAAAAGGGAGGGAGACAGAAAGCAGGAAACTACAGGCCAGTTAGCTTCACATTTGTCTTGGGGAAAAATTTAGAAGATATTATTAGAGATGATATAGCCGGCACTCAGAACAAATCGAGGTAATCAGGCAGAATCAACCTGGATTTATGAAAGTTAAATCATGTTTAATCAGTTTGTTGGATTTCTTTGATGGAATTTCTTTAATGTTAGGAAGTGTTGGGTATTCCAAAAGGCATTAAGGTGGACATGTCCCCAGGTCCGGATGGGATCTATCCCAGGTTACTGAGGGAAGCGAGAGAGGAAATAGTTGGGGCCTTAACAGATATCTTTGCAACATCCTTAAACACGAGTGAGGTCCCGGAGGACTGGAGAATTGCTAATGTTGTCCCCTTGCTTAAGAAGGGTACCAGGGAAAATCCAGGTAATTATAGACCGGTGAGCCTGACGTCAGTGGTAGGGAAGCTGCTGGAGAAGATACTGAGGGATAGGATCTATTCCCATCTGGAAGAAAATGGGCTTATCAGTGATAGGCAACTTGGTTTTGTGCAGGGAAGGTCATGTCTTACCAACTTAATAGAATTCTTTGAGGAAGTGACAATGTTGATTGATGAGGGAAGGGCTGTAGATATCATATACATGGACTTCAGTAAGGCGTTTGATAAGGTTCCCCATGGTAGGCTGATGGAGAACGTGAAGGCGCATGGGGTCCAAGGTGTACTAGCTAGATGGATAAAGAACTGGCTGGGCAACAGGAGACAGACAGTAGCAGTGGAAGGGAGTTTCTCAAAATGGAGACATGTGACCAGTTGTGTTCCACAGGGATCCGTGCTGGGACCACTGTTGTTTGTGATATACATAAATGATTTGGAGGAAAGTATAGGTGGTCTGATTAGCAAGTTTGCAGACGACAGTAAGATTGGTGGAGTGGAAGATACTGAAGGGGACTGTCAGAAAATACAGCAGAACATAGAGAGATTGGAGAGTTGAGCAGAGAAATGGCAGATGGAGTTCAATCAGGGCAAATGCGAGGTGATGCATTTTGGAAGATCCAATTCAAGAGTGAACTATACAGTGAATGGAAAAGTCCTGGGGAAAATTGATGTACAGAGAGATTTGGGTGTTCAGGTGCATTGTTCCCTGAAGGTGGCAACGCAGGTCAATAGAGTGGTCAAGAAGGCATACGGCATGCTTTCCTTCATCGGACGGGGTATTGAGTACAAGAGTTGGCAGGTCATGTTACAGTTGTATAGGACTTTGGTTCGGCCACATTTGGAATACTGCGTGCAGTTCTGGTCGCCACATTACCAAAAGGATGTGGATGCTTTGGAGAGGGTCCAGAGGAGGTTCACCAGGATGTTGCCTGGTCTGGAGGGCGCGAGCGATGAAGAGAGGTTGAGCAGATTAGGATTATTTTCATTAGAAAGACGGAGGTTGAGGGGGGACCTTATTGAGGTGTACAAAATCATGAGAGGTATAGACAGGGTGGATAGCAAGAAGCTTTTTCCCAGAGTGGGGGATTCAATTACAAGGGGACACGAGTTCAAAGTTTAGGGGGGATATGCGTGGAAAGTTCTTTACGCTGAGGGTGGTGGGTGCATGGAATGGATTACCAGTGGAGGTGGTAGACGCGGGCACAATAGCGTCTTTTAAGATGTATCTAGACAGATACATGAATGGGCTGGAAGTAAAGAGATACAGACCCTTAGAAAATAGGCGCCAGGTTTAGATAGAGGACCTGGATTGGCGCAGGCTTGGAGGGCCGCAGGGCCTGTTCCTGTGCTGTAACTTTCTTTGTTCTTTGTTCTTTGTTCTTTGAGTTACATGTGCTGTGGATGAAGGGGAACCGGTGGATGTACTGTACTTAGATTTCTATAAGGCATTTGATAAGATGCCACCTCAAAGTTTATCGTGGAAAATAAAAGCTCATGGTGTCGGGGGTAACATATTGGTATGGAAAGAAGATTGACTAGCTAACAGGAAACCGAATGTCAGCATAAATGGGTAATTTTCTGGTTGGCAAGATGAAACGAGTGGTGTACCACAGGGATCTTCAACTTTTTACAATTTATATAAATGAATTGGATGAAGGGACCGAAGGTTTGGTTGCTAAATTTTCCCATGACACAAAGATATGTAGGAAACTAAGTTGTGAACAGGACATAGGGGACTGCAAAGGAATATAGATAGGTTAAGTGAGTGGGCAAAGACCTTGAAAATGGAGTATACTGCAGGAAAGTGTGAAATTGTCCACTTTGGCAGGAAGAATAAAAACGAAGCCTGTTATCTAAATGGTGAGAGATTGCAGTGCTCTGAGATGCAAAGGGATCTGGGTGTCCAAGTGCATGAATCACAAAAGGCTAGTAAGCAGGTACAGCACGTAACTGGAAAGCTAATAGAATGTTATTGTTTACTGCAAGAGAAATTGAATACCAAAGTATGGAGGTCATGCTTCAGTTTTACAGGGCATTGGTGAGACCACATCTGCAGTATTGTGTACAGTATTGGTCTCCTTGTTAATGGAATAATGTAATTGTATTGGGGGCAGTACAGAGAAGGCTATTTAGACTGATACCTGGAATGGGCGGGCCGTCTTATGTGGGAATATTGGACAGGCTAGGCTTGTATCCGCTGGACTTTAGAAGAGTAAGAGGCGACTTGATTGAAACATATAGGACTCTGAGGCGTCTTCACGGGGTGGATGTGGAAAGGATGTTTCCCATTGTGGGAGAAACTAGAATTAGGGGTCACTATTTAAAAATAAGGGGGTCACCCATTTAACACACAGATGAGGAGATTTTTTTCCTGTGAGGGTCGTGTGTTTTTGGAAATATTTTCCTCAAAAGGCGCTGGAAGCAGAGTCTTTGAATATTTGTAACTCAGAGGTAGATAGATTATTGATAAGCAAGGGGGTGAAAGGTTATCGGGGGCAGGCGGAAATGTGAAGTCGAGTTTACAATCAGATTAGTCATGATCTTATTGAATGGCAGAGCAGGCTTGAGGGGCTGAGTGGCCTACTCGTGATCCTAATTCATCTGTTCATATTTTCATAAGCTGTGGCTTAGGATGGTACTGTCTCCGAATGTGAACATTTTAGTGCTGCAGCAGCGAAAGCCACAATAAAACCTACATTGAAATCTTCATTTTTTTTTCTGGGTATCAATTGTTTTTCCTACTTCTAATTTCTCGTTTGTCATTGGGTTACAATCAATTTCTGTTACAGCCATGTGAGGAGGGGTCCCAGATCCCTTCTTCTCCTATCTCTCATTTGACCACAATAGGGTTTATTCCTTTTTCGCAGTGGACGTGCTGACCACCTCAGTGAGTATTTTACCTTATACCTTTATTGTGCTCGTGTAAGAACCAGTCAGACAGGTTTTCTGGAGATTAAACAAGAGGTGTGTTTATTATACTTAACAATCTAAACTGGATCTGAATAAAATAATAAACATGTACGCTACACATTCACGCACACACTCACATGAGAATCACACACAAATAAATTAGACTGATAAATACATTGGTGTTGGATGAGAGTCCATGATAAATAAAAAAATATAGACAGTCTGTGAGGTTGGATAATTCTGTGGTCTGCGCCTTTGCCACCTTTACTTATGAGTTTCATGTCATCTGCAGGAGTTGAAATTGTTTATTTTTACATTTAATTCTATATCATGTATCTATCTATATGTCAGGAACAGCACTGGTTCTAATACTGACCCTCGAGAAACATCACTGTATACTTCTCCTCCCCCAGAATAAACAATGTCTGTTCACAACTTCTCTCTGCTTTCTGTCCCTGAGTCAATGTCATATCCACACTATCACTGTCACATTAATCCATGTCTTCCATTTTTCATAACAAGTCTATGAAATGTCATTTGATCACAGGCCTTTTGAAAGTTCATATACATAACACGAAACAAGCTGCCCTCATCAACACTCACAGTTATGTCATCAACTAACTTGATCAAGATTATCAGACATGATTGGTTATCAAGCTATCCATCCTGTTTGTCATTTATTATCAGATGTTTTTCCAAGAAAGATATATTTTTGAGCTGGGTTATGGCCTCCAGAAATTTCCAATCGCCGACATAAGACTGTTTGGTCAGAAGTTACAGGGTTTATCCCATCTCTTTTTTTAAACAGGGTGTATCATTTACAGTCCTCCACTCCCCTGTCACTACTCCCATAGCCAAGGAGGAGTGAAAGCTTCTGGCCAGTGACTCTACCACTCCTTCCCTTAACAAACCTCATACATAACATCCAGTCTGGGTAAATGTTCACTTTATTTTGGAACACTAAATGTTGGTTTGACAGGGGTTAACTGTATCTGTTTGTTCAGTGTGTGTAATTAATGTCAGTCTCCATGCACCCTAATTGTGTCATTGGAGAGTTTTCCACTTCCATTAATAAGGGATTTCTTTCAATGTGTTATTCCAAGCCGGGAGCATCACCTCCAGACTAACAGCAGCTCCAGAGAGTGGGAAAAGATTGATCAGAATCTGAGAACAATAGATTGGAATTTTACAAAAATGGGCAGCAAGAGTTTATCCTATTGGTTTGGCGAAGTTACTGCAGATTATTATTGGAGAACATTAGAAATACGAATCTATTATGCACTAAAGATGATTCAAACGATCTACTATCCCTTCCTCGCTATTATTGGTGTCCCTGGTAAGTCTCTGGATCCAACTATTATATATATAAACCATATGTCACTGACATTTGTTCTTGTCATGTAAATCCTGGGAATACTGAAGCCTCTGTCTTCAGTCTCTCTCACAAAGTCTGCTCGCTATCCACTGTCTGACGCTATTCACTGTCTATATCGACCTCGCTAGCCAATGTCTGAGGCTGAAACAGACAGTTTACAACCTCTATGTTCTATTTATACCTGAGCTGAGTTCATCGTCATGTTCTCTCCATCACTTAACCTGCCTAATACCACTTCCGTAATATCACCCATGTCCACCTCTGTCTCAAAACATCTCCTGCATAAGCCCTCATCCGTGTTTTTGTTAAATCCACACTTGATTATTCCAATTCTGTCCTGGTCACCCTCCCAGTTATAAACCTCCATAAACCACAGACCATCCAGAACTCTGCTGCCTGTAAACTAATATACACCAAATCTCGATCACCCATCACCCCAAATCCTGATCACCCATCACCCCTGTGCTCACTGATCTACATTGGCTCCCGCTCTGGCAGCACCTTAATTTAAATATTCTCATTCTTGTGTTTGAATCCCTCCATGGCCTCACCCCTCCAATTAGTCCCATTTCCCTGTCCATATCCCATATTCTTGAAAATCTTATGCCTTCAACTCTTTTCCAAATTCCCCATTGAAAGTGAGTTGCTTTTTCTCTCTATCTCCCCCGGCTGTGAATTTCATGCTGGTGCCAATGTTACAGAAACCTTGATCCATAAAATGATGCTATCTGCACAGCCGGCCACTTCTAGAGTGGCCAACACAGTGCCCCATGCTGGGCAGGGGACATGCCCGGGCGTTCTATTTATGTGCTGTTAGTGTAAGGAGGGTTCAAGGTGACGTCAGTGCACCAGCCCAACAGTGTTGATGTCTGTCCTTGAAACTTGGTCTGTGGATGTCCACTGACAACCTGTGTTAGTCACTTGTTATTACAAAGGACCAGGCATCGAACTTACAGGTGAGGGGCTTTTGACTTGCTAATGCCATTGTAAAGTTAGTGGAGGTGCTTTGGATGTTTTTCTGGACGTTGTGTTGTGAGCTGCTGCAGACATTCAGGCAGGACAGAAGACTTTGTGACCCAGTTCTGGACGAGGTATGGGGACTGTAGTTACAGTGTCTCTGGGTCTGTAACATGACCAACAAATGGAGCAGAGGCTGCAGAGAGGGGAATCTATGTCAAGAGGCAAGAGGAGGGGGCTCTGCCCTACCCACCAGAGAAGCTTGATTCTGCATGGCAGCAAGCATGGACCACATGACCTCAGTCTGAGCTTCCATTGCAGCACTGAGACGTTGGGTGTCTGCCGTCTGTGCTGCAGTGGAAGCTGAGGCATTGGTCACCAGATATTGTATCATGGCTGGGTCTGCTAGTGATGTCATGGAGTTAGTGACCACTTCCACAGGGGAAAGAATGGGCTTCAATCTCTATGCAATGTCCTGTGCCATCTTGGAGCTGTCTGACAGGCCTGTCAATGGACAAAGTCTCTCAGTGTACATGTCCATCAGCATTCTCCTGTATGCAGTTCCAGCAATGTTCATTTCTGAGTCCTGTGTATTATAACTCGTTTGTGACCTCGCCCTCTGGTGAGCTGACACATGAACTATCCTTTCCCCCTGGCCTGGCTGCAGCTCACTTGTGCGCGGTGACTCACCACGTGTAGATTCCGACTTTATGCCAGCCTCTAAAGCACACACAGTGTAAGTATTTGAACTGTTGGCTGTGAGTATTAGACCAAGTGATGGTGCTTCGCCATCAGTGCTGTGCTGCTGCTCTCTCTCTCTGTCTCCTGGAGTTGCTGTGACTGGGAAGCTGGTAGTTTTGGGTTATCATTGGAAAGTATAAAATTAGATGGGGAAAGTTGGGGTGAGGGATTGGGGGTGGGATGGAAAGCAGGAGGTCAATGGTCCCACCATCTGAATCTTGTACATCATCCCAGACAGCAGGATGAGGGGGAGGTGGGAGTTAAGAAGGGACAGAAGGCAGGAACATAGCATCATCCTGAATACTGTCGGTGATGCCGGATGTTACGGGCTCTGTCACAGCCGGTCCCATGATGTGAAGAACCATCTCCTCCCTCAGGCTCTGGGGATGAAGTTATGCCTGGCCCTCGCCGGAACACTGCTGCTCCCTGTGTTTATGGGCCGCCTTGTCCTGTAAGAGAGAGAGCAGAATGGCAGTGATTGTGTTTCACTGTGTTTGGGTTATTTGCCTGCCATAGCTGAATAGCTGGATGTATGTGGAGGCATTGAGAGGTGGGTGTGAGGCTGGCATCAGTGGAAGGTGTGTGACGGTGGGGTGGAGTAAGTGAATGTTAGGTGTGAGTCCTGAGTATTAGGGATTGTTGATGGGTGAGTGATGGAGCTGTGGTACATTGAGCAGTGTGAGAGGTTGGTTGTGTTGGGGGTAGGAGATGCCATGTGGAGATGAATTCACCGACATTGATCACCCGTGTGAGCTCATTAAACTTCTTCTGGCTCTGCTGCCAGGTCCTCGGGGCCGGACCTCTTGCATTGACCTCCCAGGCCACCTGCTCCCATTCCCTTCGGAGAGTGTTACTTGAGGGCCTCGACCCCACGCCATGAAAACATGGCCTCCCTCCTCCTGCCCCCCTCCATGACTAAGGCCTCCAGCACCACATCCGTGAACTGCAGATCCCTCTCTCTGTCCTAGTATTCCACTTACCTTGTTTCCAATTGCAGAATTCACAGTCAGCAGCAGCAGCACACGCAGCCTCCTGTGATTCAGTGCAGCTTCCCTTTAAGAGGGACAGACTGCCTTTAAAAGCTGAATGCTGGCTGAAACACGAACCAGCCTTACGCACACTTCGCTCCCAGTTAATGTGCAGACAGACATCAGCGCGGGTCACGCTGGGCAGCAAGTAGAATTCATGGAAATGAGGAGAAAGCAGGAGCTTTGTGTGTCACCGGCCTCAACAAGAACGGGAACGGGCAGATCATGAATCACAAACCCTACGCACAGAAGAAGGATATTCAGCCCATTCTGTCAGTGCAGTCTCTTTGAAAGAGATATCAAATTAGTTCCTCTCTCCTCCTTTTGACCCACACTCCAGCTTATTTAATTCCAATTCATGTATTTGCTGAATTCTCTTTTGAAAGATATTATTGAATCTGCTTCCACCATGTTTTCAGGCAGTGAATTCCAGATCCCAACAACTCGCTGTGTAAGAAAATTCTCCTCATTTCACCTCTGGTTCTTTGTCAATTACCTTCAATCTGTGCCTTCTTAATACTGAACTTTCTGACACTGGAAACAGTTTCACATTAATTAACCTATCAAGACCCTTCATGATTTTGAATTCCATATTAAATCTCCCCTTACCCTTCACTGCTCGAAAGAGAACAATCCCAGCTTTTCCAATCTCTCCACGTAACTGAATTCCCAGATCCCTGGTACCATTCTTGTAAATCACCTCAGTATATTTACTAAGTGCTTGACATCCTTACCAAAGTGTGGTGATCAGAATTGGACACAATTCTCCAGCTGGGACCTAACCAATGATGGATAAACATCAGCATTTCCTCAGCATCAGAGTTTTATTACTCTGTGCCTCTCTCTCTAACACCAAGGACACTACATGTTACATTCAAAGATCTGTGTGTGTACACCCCAGGTCTCTCTAATCCTGCACCAACTTTATAATGGTACCATTGAGTTTATATTGTTTCTCCTCATATTGCCTACCCAAATGTCTCACTTCACACTTCACTGTGTTAAGTTACATCTGCCATGTTCCTGTCCATTTCACCAGTCAGTCTCTGTCCTGCTGAAGTCTGTTACTATCCTTCTCACTGTTTATTCACATTTCTGAGTTTCCTGCCCTCTGAAAACGTTGAAATTGTCCTCTCTGTACACAAGCCCATTGCATTAACATACAGCAACAGTGATTCCAACAGTGACCCTTGGTAACCGCACTTTGTAATTCCCTCCAGACGAAACAACAACCATTCTCTGCTACTCTCTGCTTTCTGTCACTGACCTAATTTCCTGCATGCTGACATTGAAAATAAAAAAAGACTTCCATTTATGTAACGCCTTCATGACCACTGCATGTCGCAAAGCGACTTGCAACCAACGAGTAGTTTTTACCGTTTAGTCAGTCTTGTAATGTAGGAAAAACACAGCCAATGTCTGCACAACAAGATCAAACAAGTAGCAGTGTGGTCATGATCAGATCTGTTTTTGTGATGTTGATTTGAGGGGTAAATGTTGACCAGGACACTGGGAATAATTACCCTGACCTTCAAAATAATTCCATGGGATCTTTACATCCACCTGAGTGGGCAGACGGGGCCTGGCTTTACCTTTTCTTTAATAAGGCGGCACCTCTGACAGCGCAACACTCCCTCAGTACTGCACTGCAGTGTCAGCCTTGATTCTTGTCATCAAGTCCTGCAGTGACACTTGATCCTAGAAGCTTGTGACTGAAAGGGGAGAGAGCGACAAACTGAGCCACTGCTGACATTGGTCCTTTAATCCCATGTGTTTCTAATTCGGTAACACTGCTGTTATGTGCTACTTTATCACACAGCTGCTGAAAGGATAGGAATATTGGGAAAGTACAGGCAGGAACAATCATGGAATCATAGAATAGCACAGTCCTGAATGATGTCATTCTGCCCATCAAGTCAGTGCTGGCCCTTTCAAAGAACAATCCAGTTCCACCCACTCCCTGACACTTCCACTATATCCTAACATTTTTCCTGCTTCAGATATTTATCCAATTCCCTTTTGGGATCTACTATTGAATCTGTATCCATCAGCCTATCAGACAGTGCATCCCAAATCCAAACCACTCAGAAACAAAAATCCTCATGTCTGCTTCTTTTACCAATCGCCTTAAATCTGTGTCTCTGGTTAGTGACCCCTTGGACATTGGAAACGGTTTCTCTTTATTTAATTTATCTAAACACTTCCTAATGTTAAACAGCTCAATCAAATCTCCTCTGAAAGTTCTCTGCTCGAAGCAGAACAACCCCAGCTACATAACTGTAATCCCTCATGCCTGCACAAATTCTCGTAAAACAGTTCTTTACCCTCTCCAAAGGCTTCATGTCCTTCCTAAAGTGTGGTTCCCAGTATTCGACACCAGACTTCAGGTGCAGCTGAACTAGTATTTTATATGTTTCACATAATGTCCTTGCTTTTGCTTTTTTTGCCTCTATTTATAAAACCGAGGATCCCATATATTTATTAACTGTTTGGTTACAAAGATTTGTGTACAAATACCCCAAGTGTCTCTATTATTTCACCACCTTTATAGTTATACCATTTAACTTGTATTGTCTCTCCTCATTCCTCCTTTCAAAATGTATTACCTCACACATCTGCAATGCCAATTAAATATTGAGAAGATTGAAGCCATTGCTTTCTGTCTCTGCTTCAAATATTTCCTAGCTACATACTCCATCCCTCTCCTTTGTAAATGTTTGAGACGAAGCCAAACTGTTCACACACTTGGTTACATAGTTAACCTTGAGATGCCTTGCGATGAGCTTCTGACCAAATTTTCACACCATCAGTAAAATGGCTTATTTCCACCCACAGTGGAGTTGCATTTCTGGTTAAAAAGGAAAGTAATACAATAGTGAGGAAAGATATGAGATCTGATGATGTGGAGTCTGTATGGGTAGAGCTGAGAAACAATAAGGGGCAAAAAACGTTAGTGGGGGTTATATATAGACACCCAAACTGTGGTGGTGATGTGGGAATGGTCTGAAACAGGAAATTAGAGATGCATGCGATAAAGCAACATCTGTAATTATGGGTGACTTAAATCTGCATATAGATTGGTCAAATCAAATTTGTCACAATAACGTAGAGGAGGAATTACTGGATTGTATACAAAAGTCCGAGTGTATCTGGCCTGTGTCCTCAGTACCTTGCTCTAAGGCAGCGAGGCCTGGACAACGTATGTCAGCCAAGAGTGACGTCTCAATTCATTCCATCTTCGCTGCCTCCGGAGAATACTTGGCATCAGGTGGCAGGACCGTATCTCCAACACAGAAGTCCTCGAGGCGGCCAACATCCCCAGCTTGTACACACTACTGAGTCAGCGGCCCTTGAGATAGCTTGGCCACGTGAGCCACATGGAAGATGGCAGGATCCCCAAAGACACATTGTACAGCGAGCTCGCCACTGGTATCAGACCCACCGGCCGTCCATGTCTCCACTATAAAGACGTCTGCAAACGCGACATGAAATCCTGTGACATTGATCACAAGTCGTGGGAGTCAGTTGCCAGCATTCGCCAGAGCTGGCGGGCAGCCAGAAAGACAGGGCTAAAATGTGGCGAGTCGAAGAGACTTAGTACTTGGCAGGAAAAAAGACAGAGGTGCAAGGGGAGAGCCAACTGTGTAACAGCCCCGACAAACAAATTTCTCTGCAGCACCTTTGGAAAAGTGTGTCCAGCTACAACGTATGTCAGCCAAGAGTGACGTCTCAATTCATTCCATCTTCGCTGCCTCCGGAGAATACTTGGCATCAGGTGGCAGGACCGTATCTCCAACACAGAAGTCCTCTAGAATTGACCTTTATAGCCACTCCAGGCGCTGCTTCACAAAATACTGACCACCTCCAGGCGCGTATCCATTGTCTCTCGAGATAACGAGGCCAAAAGAAAAGAAAGTAACTCGGTACAGATTAACATCCTATCAGTTGAAAAGTTGAGTAATGTAGCTGGACAGTTAGGGATTACTCTCGGTCAAAAGCTCGGAAACCCGAAATCCTAAGACCCGTGTGCAACCATTTTTCACTTGAAGCTGAAGACTCACACAGGGTTAGAATTACTAACAGATAGAGTAATGTTAGCTATGGTAAAACTAGAACAGAAGAGACTAGAATTAGAATTCCAGAGAGGGCGAGAAAGAGCAAAGTGAAAGGGAAAAAGTAAGAGTATTCCAGAAGGAGAAGGAAGAAAGGGAGTTGAGGTGGCTCAAACAACTAGAGGAAGACCCAATACACCCAGTGAAGGCACAGCTAGTGAGGGAGCTACCCCGAGATCAGGACCATGCGCCGAGCTCTTAAAGTTCTCCCAGTTCATGAGAAAGTTCAATGAAGAGGATGGCGGAATTTTTTGACACTTTTGAAAAACTTGCAAAGCAGCTGAAATAGCCCGCAGAGAGATGGACACTGTTTTTGCAAAATAAAATAACAGGAAAAGCCCATGAGGTTTATTCACTGTTGCCAGAGCACTTGGAGAACAGTGTTAGAATCGGATAGAGTCAGCATGGATTTACGAAAGGGAAATCATGCTTGATAAATCTATTAGAATTCTTCGAGGATGTAACTAATAGAGTGGATGAGGGGGATCCAGATAATGTGGTTTATTTGGACTTTCAGAAGGCTTTCGACAAAGTCCCACATAAGAGATTAGTGAGTAAAATTAAAGCGCATGGGATTAGTGGTAGTGTATTGCGATAAATAGAAAATTGGTTGGCAGATGGAAAAAAGAGTAGTGATAAACGGATCTTTTTCCAAATGGCAGGCAGTGATTAGTGGGGTACCACAGGGATCGGCGCTATCACCCCAACTATTCACACTCCATATTAATGATTTAGATGAGGGAACTAAATGTAATATCTCCAAATTTTCAGAAGACACAAAACTGGGTGGGAGGGTGAGTTGTGAGGAGGATGCAGAGTGGCTTCAGGGTGATTTGGACAAGTTGAGTGAGTGGGCTATTGCATGGCAGATGCAGTATAATGTGAATAAATGTGAGGTTATCCACTTTGTTAGCAAAAACAGGAAGGCAGATTATTATCTGAACGGCGATAAACTGAGAGAGGGGAATATGCAACAAGACCTGGGTGTTCTCGTACACCAGTCACTGAAGGTATGCATGCAGGTGCAACAGGCGGTAGAAAAAGGCGAATGTTATGTTGGCCTTCATAGAGACAGGATTCTAGTACAGGAGCAGGGATGTCTTGCTGCAGTTATACAGGGCTTTGGTGAGGCCGCACTTGGATATTGTGTGCAGTTTTGGTCTCCTTCTCCGAGAAAGGATGTTCCTGCTATAGCGAGAGTGCAATGAAGGTTTATCAGACTGATTCCTGGGATGCCGGGACTGACGTATGAGGAGAGATAGGATTATATTCGCTGGAGTTCGGAAGAGTGAAGAAGGATCTCATAGAAACCTATAAAATTCTAACAGGACTTGACAGGGTAGTTGCAGGAAGGATGCTCCCGATGGTGGGGGAGTCCAGTACCAGGGGTCATAGTCTAAGGATACGGGGTAAACCTTTCAGGACTGAAATGAGGCGAAATTTCTTCACCCGGAGAGTGGTGAGCCAGTGAAATTACGTCATCACTCCCATGTACAAGAGGGATTGGAATATGCTGGCCAGTGCCTCTGCTACTTCCACCATTCCATCCCTCAGCAACCCTCATGCATCCCATCCAGACTGGGTAAATTATCTACTTTATTGTGATACAAAAACGGCTGTATTGAAAAGGGTTAACTGAATCTGTTTGTTCAGTGACTGCAAATAATATCAGTCTCCATGGACCCTAATTGTGTCACTGGAGGTTTGCCATCTTCTCTTAATAAGGGGCTCCCATGTGTTGTCCCATAGTTTCAGCCGGAACATCAGCCCCGGCACAACAGAGATCAGCGGCTCCAGAGAGAGAGAAAGGATAGATCAGAATCTGAGAACAAATGACTGGAATGTAACATCACTTGGTCAGAATCTGAGAACAATAGATTGGAATGTTGCAACAATGGACAGGAGTTTATCCTCGGATCTTTACTACCTTTCTACATATTATGATCGGTTCTCATTAAACACTCGGATCCGTCTCGCACTGAAGATTATTCAATACATTTACTATCCCATCCTGGCTATTATTGGTGTCCCTGGTAAGTCTTTCCATCTAGCTATTAATTCTTTAAACCAAGTTTAACAGCATTACTGCTCCTGTAATTTACTCTGCACCTTTTGCTGCCGTTGTATTCCTGGTGAATATGTCCAGCTATTAGCTCGATGAACCATTGCCAACTTTATTGGATTTCTTGACATTTGCTCTCTCATCTTTACTGCTGTTGCTGTCTCTATTTTCCGGTAGGGCATCTGTAAACCCCGTTTCACTGAAATACGGTTCTGTTATGTAAATTTTAGGAAGACTGAAGCCAGTGTCATTGGTCTCCATCACAAACTCCATCCCCCATCTGTGAAACAAATACACCACCCTGTCCAATATCTGAGGCTGTTTGCAATCGGTGAGTTCTATTTAAACCTGAGCTGAGTCCATCTCCATATTCTCTCCAGTACCAACCCTGTCTATGGCCACCTCTGTAATATCCCCCACCTCCACCTCTGTCTCAGCCAATCTGCTGCATAAACCCTCAACTGTACCTTTGTTAAATCCACACTTGACTATTCCAATTCTATCCTGGTCACCCTCCCAGTTATAAACCTCCATAAACCACAGCCCATCCAGATTTCTGCTGCCTGTATCCTAACTCACACCAAATCGATCACCCATCACCCCTGTGATCACTAATCTACATTGGCTCCTGGTCTGGCAGCATCTTAATTTTAAAATAGTCATTCTTGTGTTTGAATCCCTCCATGGCCTCACCCTTCCAATTAGTCCCATTCTCCTGCCCATTCTCATATTCCTGAAAATGTTTTGACTTCAATCTTTTCTCATTTCTCCTTCTGAAGTGAATTCCTTTCTCACTGTATCTGTCCCGAGCCACTATTTTAGACTCTACAGCACTACTGGTGCTGACGGTACAGAAGCTGGGATCAATAGAGAGTTGTGAACTGCACAGCCAGGCACTTCTAGTGCGGCCTGCACAGTGCCCCATGCTGGGCAGGGCTCTAGCTCAATCGTACCATGTATGTGTTGTTGCTCTGAGGATGGTTTTGAATGTGTTGTCAATGTACCATACCGGCAGCTTTGATGTACGTCTTTGAAACTTGGTCTGTCCATGTCCACTGATCGCATGTGTTAGTCGCTCTCAGCTGAACATACATTCAGCAGCACGAGGAACCCACTCTCGTATTATTTAAAAGGACCAGGCATACAACTTACAGGTGAGGGGCTTTTGACTTACTTCTGTTATTGTAAAGTTAGTGGAGGTGCTGTGAATGGTTTGTTGGAGGTTGTGTTGTGAGCTGCTGCAGACATTCAGGGAGGACAGAGGATTTGGTGACCCAACTCTGGACGAGGTATGGTCTATCAGGGGGAAACAGCAGCAGCCAGAGCAGAGGCACCACGGCTGGCACTGTTGTTCTGCAGGGAGGGACAAAGCACAGAAGAGCAATAGTTATAGGGGATTCTATAGTCAGGGGCACAGATAGGCGCTTCTGTGGACATGAAAGAGACTCCATGATGGTATGTTGCATCCCTGGTGCCAGGGTCAAGGATGTCTCTGAACGGACATGGGGCATTCTGAAGGGGAGAAGGTGAACAGCCAGAGGTTGTGGTACACATCGGTACCAATGACATAGGCAGGAAGAGTGATGAGGTCCTGCAGGGGGAGTTTAGGGAGTTAGGTGGAAAGTTAAAAAACAGTACCTCGAGGGTTGTAATCTCTGGATTACTCCCTGTGCCACATGCCAGTGAGGCTAGAAGCAGGAAGATAGTGCAGCGAAACACGTGGCTGAGCAGCTGGTGTAGAAGGGAGGGTTTCAGATATCTGGACCATTGGGCTCTCTTCAGGGACAGATGGGACCTGTACAAGAAGGACGGGTTACATATAAACTGGAGGGGCACTAATATCCTTGCTGCAAGGTTTGCTAGCGTCACTCGGGAGGGTTTAAACCAGTGTGGCAGGGGGGTGGGAACCAGAGCAGTAGGACAGCTAGTGAAATAAATTAAGAGGACATAATAAAGAAGGCCAGTAGGACTAAGAGGAAAAGCAAGCAGGGAGATGTTTCTGAGCACAGCGGGACTGGTGGTCTGAAATGCATTTGTTTCAATGCGAGAAGTATAACAGGTAAGGCAGATGAACTTAGAGCTTGGATTAGTACTTGGAAATATGATGTTGTTGCTATTGCAGAGACTTGGTTGAGGGAAGGGCAGGATTGGCAGCTAAATGTTCCAGGCTTTAGAAGCTTCAGGCGGGATAGAGGGGGATGTAAAAGGGGTGACGGAGTTGCATTACTGGTTAAGGAGAATAACACAGCTGTACTGCGGGAGGACACCTCAGAGAGTTCATGCAGCGAGGCAATATGGGTGGAGCTCAGGAATAGGAAGGGTGCAGTCACGATGTTGGAGGTTTACTACAGGCCTCCCAACAGCCAACGGGAGGTAGAGGAGCAGATATGTAGAGAGATTTTGGAAAGATGTAATGGTAACAGGGTTGCAGTGGTGGGTGATTTTAACTTCCCCAATATTGACTGGGACTCACTGAGTGCCAGGGGCTTGGATGGGGCAGCATTTGTGAGGAACATCCAGGAGGTCTTCTTGAAACAGTATGTATATAGTCTAACAAGGGATGGGGCCATTCTGGACCTGTTATTGGGGAATGAGCTCGGCAAGGTGGTCGAAGTTTCAGTGGGGGAGCATTCCCGGAACAGTGACCATAATTCCATAAGTTTTAAGGTACTTGTGGATAAGGATAAGAGTAGTCCTCGGGTGAAGGTGCTAAATTGGGGGAAGGCTAATTATAACAAAATTAGGCAGGATCTGAAGAATTTAGAATGGGGGCGGCTGTTTGAGGGTAAATCAACATCTGACATGTGGGACTCTTTCAAACGTCAGCTGATTAGAATCCAGGACCAGCATGTTCCTGTGAGGAAGAAAGACAAGTTTGGCAACTTTCGGGAAAGCTTGGATAACACAGGATATTGTGAGCCTCGTCAAAAAGAAAAAGGAAGCAGTTGTAAGGGCTGGATGGCTAGGAACAGACTTGAGGAATATAAAGACAGTAGGAAGGAACTTAAGCAAGGACTCAGGAAGGCTAAAAGGGGTGATGAGAAGTCATTGGCAAACAGGATTAAGGAAAATCCCAAGGCATTTTATACATTTATAAAGAGCAAGAGGGTAACCAGGGAAAGGGTTGGCCCATTCAAGGACAGAGATGGGAATCTATGCGTGGGGCCAGAGGAAATGGGCGAGGTGCTAAATGAGTACTTTGCATCAGTATTCACCAAAGAGAAGGACTTGTTGGATGATGAGCCGAGGGAAGGGAGTGCAGATAGTCTCAGTCATCTCATTATCAAAAAGGAGGAGGTGTTGCGTGTCTTGCAAAGCAATAAGATAGATAAGTCTCCAGGGCCTGACGTGATCTACCCTAGAATACTGAGGGAGGGAAGGGAAGAAATTGCTGGGGCCTTGACAGAAATCTTTGCATCCTCATTGGCTACAGGTGAGGTCCCAGAGGACTGGAGAAAAGCCAATGTTGTTCCTTTGTTTAAGAAGGGTGGCAAGGATAATCCAGGAAATTATAGGCCTGTGAGCCTTACGTCAGTGGTAGGGACATTATTAGAGAGGATTCTTCGGGACAGGATTTACTCCCATTTGGAAACAAACGAACTTATTAGCGAGAGACAGCATGGTTTTGTGAAGGGGAGGTCGTGTCTTACTAATTTGATTCAGTTTTTTGAGGAAGTGACGAAGATGATTGATGAAGGAAGGGCATTGGATGTTATCTATATGGACTTTAGTAAAGCCTCTGACAAGGTCCCGCATGGCAGACTGGTACAAAAGGTGAAGTCACACGGGATCAGAGGTGAGTTGGCAAGATGGATACAGAAGTGGCTCGGTCATAGAAGACAGAGGGTATCAGTGGATGGGTGTTTTTCTGAATGGAGGGATGTGACGAGTGGTGTTCCGCAGGGATCAGTGCTGGGACGTTTGATGTTTGTAGTACGTGCAAATGATTCGGAGGAAAATGCAGCTGGTCTGATTAGTAAGTTTGCGGAGTTGCAGATAATAATGAGGATTGTCAGAAGATACAGCAGGATATAGATCGGTTGCAGACTTGGGCGGAGAAATGGCAGATGGAGTTTAATCCGGACAAATGTGAGGTAATGCATTTTGGAAGGTCTAATGCAGGTGGGAGGTATACAGTAAATGGCAGAACCCTTAGGAGTATTGACAGGCAGAGAGATCTGGGCGTACATGTACACGGGTCACTGAAAGTGGCAACGCAGGTGAATAAGGTATTCAAGAAGGCATACGGCATGCTTGCCTTCATCGGACGAGGCACAGAGTATAAAATTGGCATGTCATGTTGCAGCTGTACGGAACCTTAGTTAGGCCACACTTGGAATTTTGCGTGCAATTCCGACTGCCACACTACCAGAAGGACGTGGAGGCTTTGGAGAGGGTACAGAGGAGGTTCACCAGGATGTTGCCTGGTCTGGAGGGCATTAGTTATGAGGAGAGGTTGGAAAAACTCGAATTGTTTTCACTGAAACGACGGAGGTGGAGGGGCGACATAATCGAGGTTTACAAAGTTATGAGCGGCATCGACAGAGTGGATAGTTACAAGCTTTTTCCCAGGGTGGAAGAGTCAGTTACTAGGCGACATAGGTATAAGGTGCGAGGGGCAAAGTTTCGAGGGAATCTGCCAGGCAGATTCTTTACACTGAGGGTGGTGAGTGCCTGGAACTTGCTGCCGGGGGAGGTGTTAGAAGCAAATACGATAGCGACGTTTAAGAGACATCTTGACAAATGCATAAATAGGAAGGGAATAGAGGGATATGAGCCCCGGAAGTGCAGAAGGTGTTAGTTTAGGCAGGCATCAAGATCGGCGCAGGCTTGGAGGGCCGAATGGTCTGTTCCTGTGCTGTACTGTTCCTTGGTATTTGTTCTTGACTGTAGTTACAGTGTCCCTGGGTCTGTAACACGACCAACAAATGGAGCAGAGGCTGCAGAGATGGGAAGCTATGTAAAGAGAGAGGAGGAAGGGGCTCTGCCCTACCCTCCCTGGGTTTTCCAAGAGCACTTTTCCTATGCACACCTAATCCAGGAGCAGTGTGTGAGGCAAGTCTGATTCAATTAGGAGGTGGTCACAGAGCTGTGTCACCTCCTGCAACACGACCTGGAGCCTCACTGCGTGCCGTTCTGGTCGCCACATTACCAAAAGGATGCTTTGGAGAGGGTGCAGAGGAGGTTCACCAGGATGTTGCCTGGTATGGAGGGCGCTAGCTATGAAGAGAGGTTGAGTAGATTAGGATTATTTTCATTAGAAAGACGGAGGTTGAGGGGGGACCTGATTGAGGTGTACAAAATCATGAGAGGTATAGACAGGGTGGATATCAAGAAGCTTTTCCCCAGAGTGGGGTTTGAATTACTAGGGGTCACGAGTTCAAAGTGAGAGGGGAAAAGCTTAGGGGGCATATGCGTGGAAAGTTCTTTACGCAGAGGGTGGTGGGTGCCTGGAACGCATTGCCAGCGGAGGTGGTAGACGCGGGCACGATAGCGTCTTTTAAGATGTATCCAGACAGATACATGAATGGGCAGGAAGCAAAGAGATACAGAGCCTTAGAAAATAGGCGAATGTTTAGATAGAGGATCTGGATCGGCGCAGGCTTGGAGGGCCGAAGGGCCTGTTCCTGTGCTGTAATGTTCTTTTTTCTTTTGTTCTTTCTCACACCAGGGTGAGGACGGTGTTGTCAGTGGCTGTTAAAGTCACAGTTTCATTGAACTTCCATGTATCTGAATATTTCCAGGCAGGAGCATGAGACATATCAAACATAGAGACATCGAGAGTGATAGATACATTTATGGCACAGAAGATGGCCATTCAGCCCCTCGGGGCCCGCTCCCTGTGGAACAATCCAGTCAGTCCCACTCTCCCAGTCAGTCCCCGTATCCCTGCAAGATCATCTCCTTCGGGTGTCCATCCAGTATCCTTTTGAATTCATTGTCTCTAACGATGAAGTCCAAGATCTGATATGCTTCGCTAAACACTCTCCTAATATGTCCTGCCAACTTCAAATATCAATGCATATGCAGCCCCAGGTCGCTCTGTCCCTGCACAATCTTTAGAACTGTGTCATTAAGTCTATATTACCTTCCTATTCCTTCTGACAAAATACATCATCTCACACTCCGTTGTATGAAATTCCACCTGCCACTTCTCTGTCCATTCTGCTAGCCTATCTATATCCTGCTACAGGTGGTTTGCAACATCATCACTGTTTACCACACCTCCAAGATTGGTATCATCGGAAAGTTTTGAAAATCTACTCTGTATTCCAAGATCCATGTAACTTATATATAGCAAAAAAACAAACAGTGGTCCTAAGCACTGACCCTTGGGGAAAATCACTGTCTACCATCCTCCAGTCTGAAAAACAACCATTTAACACATTTCTCTTTTTTATGTCCTATGGACAATTTTTGATCCAATTAGATGCTATTCCATGAGGTTCAATTTTGTTTGCCAAGCTTCTGTGTGTTTCTTCGTCAAATAATTTCATAAAATCCACGGAGACAACATCCACCACATTCCCTTCATCAACCTTCTCTGATTTTCTAAATAAATTCAATTACTTCATCAAGCATGATCTGCCTTTTAGAAATCCGTGCTGACAATCCTTAATTAACTCAACCTCTCCAAGTGTGTGTTATCCTTTTCCCCTGATTATTGCTTCTAAAACTTTCCTCACAACTGATGTTAAACGAACTGGCCAGTAGTTACTAGGCCTGTGTGTTGTCCATTGATAATTCTGGGAGGTGAGGGTGACCATCTATATCATCAATATCTCCCTCAGCAGGGAGAAGCAGGATGAAAGATCCCGTGGCTTTGTCAGGATAGCGGGATTCCTGATGGTGTAGGTGGCTCTGCGGGGCCCCCATGTCAACCCATGGGTTGACGTACAGGGACTGAAATAACTCTCACTCCATCAATGTACAGTTGGTGTCTGAGCATGGCCAGTACGTCATGTTGGTGAATGTCCACCATCGTGGCAGCAGCCACCATACCTTCATTCTGAAGCAGTCAGCCGGTCCCAACACATCGGGGCTCCATGAAGAACCAGAATGTAGCTCCTTGGAGACAAATGAACCCCCTCTAGACACAGCCCATGCTTCTACACCCTCAATCCACCTCCCACCATCAACAGTTAGTTACGCAATTAGCATGTGTATAATGTGAGCAATGGAGTCACCAGGAACATGGTGGAACAGACCATCGGTGTGATGAAGCAATGCTTCCGATGTCTGAAGCGCTCGGGGAGAGCCCGCCAGTATTCATTGGAGCAGGTGTCCAAGTTCATGGTGTTCTGCTGCACCCTTCATATCATCACCATCATGAGGACACAGGCATTGGCACCAGGAATCCAGAGGACACCTCAGGAGGAGGAGGCAGGGAGGATATTTCCTCGATGCCTTCGACCCAGACAAGCTGTCGGAGAGTCCCTGCTAAGATTCCAGTTCCCATCGGACAACTTCCCTTTCCAGCCATTAATTCCCCATTCTCCACCATTACACCCTTCTGAGAAGCCCCATCACAGTGTCCCCTTGGTCAGCAAAGTGTAATAAAAACATCAGAGAATTATTACAGCACAGAAGGACCAATTCAGCCTTTCGTGTCTGCACTGGCTCTCCGAATGAGCAATTCACCCAGTGCCGTTCCCTGCCTTCTTCCTGTAATCCTGCACATTCTTCCTTCTCATATAACAATCTATTCAGCTTTAATTGAACCTGCCTCCACCATACTCTCAGGCAGTGCATTCCAGACTCTAACCAATCACTGTGTGAAAAAATATTTTCCTCAGGTCGTCTTTGCTTCTTTTACCCATGACTTTAAATCTGTGCCCTCTCTTTCTCGATCCTTTCACGAGTGGGAACTGTTTCTCTCTATGTACTCTATGCTGACACCTCATGATTTTTGAAACCTCTAATAAATCACCTCTCGGCCTTCTCCGAGAAAAACAGTCCTAACTTCTCCAATCTATCTTCATAACTAAAATTCCTCAATCTGGGAATGATTCTGGTCAATCTTTGCTGCACTCTCTCCAATGCCCTCGCGTCTTTCCTCAAGTGTGGCACCCAGAACTGGACGCAATACCACAGCTGAAGCTGAAATAGTGTCATATAAGTTCAATATAACTTCCTTGCTCTTGTACTCGATGCCCATAGTAATAAAGCCCACGATACTGCATGCTTTATTAAACACTTTCTCAACCTGTTCTGCCGCCTTCAATGACTTCTGCACATATGCACACAGGTTCTTCTGCTCCTGAACACCCTATAGAATTGTATATTGTCACCCCATGTTCTTCCTACCAACATGAATCACTTCACATTTCCCTGTATTGAACGACATCTGCCACCTGTCTGCCCATTCCATCAACTTGTGTGTGCTCTTTTGAAGTTCTACACTATCCTCCTCACAGTTCACAATGCTTCCAACGTTCGTATCAGCTGCAAACTTTGAAATTGTGCCCTGTACACCCAGGTTTAGGTTCTTAATATATATCAGGAAAAGCAAGGATCCCAACACTGATCTCTGGGGAACTCCACCACAAACCTTCCTCCAGCCTGTAAAACATCCATTAACCACTACTCTTTGTTTCCTGTCACTCAGCTAATTTCGTATCCATGTTGCTAATGTCCCTTTTATTCTATGAGCGACAAGTTTGCTCACAGGTCTGTTGTGTGGCATTGTATCAAAAGGTTTTTGCATGCAGGGAATAGTTAAATGTCTGGAATGCACTGCTTGAGAATGGTGGAGGCAGGTTCATTTGAAACTGAATAGACCGTTATATGAAAGTCAATGTACACCACATCAACAGAATTGCCCTCACCAACTATCTCTGATACCACCTCAAACATCTCCAGAAAATTAGTTAAACATGATGTTCTCTCAAGAAATCCATGCTGGCTTGTTTAATTAACTTGCATTTGTCCATGTGACTATTAGCTTTGTCCAAGAATATTTCTTTCTCGAAGTTTTCCCAACACCGAAGTTTAACAGACAGGCCTGTAGTTGCTGGCCTTATCTTTACACCCTTTTTTGAACAAGGGTGTAACGTTTACAATTCTCCAGTCGTCTGGCATCACCCCGAGTCTAAGAAAGACTGAAAAATTATGTCCAGTGCCTCTGCGATTTCCACCCTCACTTCCCTCAGTATCTTTGGATACATCTCATCTGGTTCTGGTGCCTTATTCAATTTAATTCCAGACAGCCTATCTAATACTTCCTCTTTATCAATTTTAAACCCCACTAGTGTCCGACTTATCTCCTCTTTCAACATTGCCTGGGTTGCATCTTAGAATCATAGACAGTTTATGGCACACAGAGAGACCACTTGGCCCATCGTGTCTATGCTGTCCAAAAAACGATCCATCCATTCTAATCCTACCTTCCAGCATTTGATAGATTACAGCACTTGAGGTGCATATCCAGACACCTTTTGAATGAGTTGTTGGTTTCTGCCTCAACTACTCTTTCGGACAGTGAGTTCCAGACTCTGACCACCCGCTGGGTGAAAAATAAAATCCGCAGCTCCCTTTTAGTCTTTCTACCAATCACTTTAAGTCCATGCCCCCTCGCCACTGACCTCTTTGCTAAGGTGAATGGACCCTTCAGCTCCACTCTACTCTCAGTTTTGTACATTTCAATCAGATTTACCCTCAGCCTTCTCTAATTCAAGGAGAACAGTCCCAGCCTGTCCAATCTTTCCTCAGAGCTGCATTTTTCCAGTCCTGGCAAGATCCTCGTAAATCTCCTGTGTACCCTCTCGAGTGCAATTACATCTTTTCTGTAATGAGCTGACCAGAACTGCACACAGTCCTCAAGTTGTGTCCTAACCAATGAGTTATAGAATTCTAGCATAACCTCCCTGCTCGTATATTCTATACCTTGGCTAATAAAGGAAAGGATTCCATATCTTCTTCCTTGGTAAAGACAGGTGGAAATTATTCATTTATTACCTCAGCTATATCCTCTGCCTCCATGTGCAAATCCCCTTTTTGGTCCTGAGTCGGCCCCATTATTCCTTTTACTACCCTTTTACTATTTAGATGCCGATAGAAAACTTTAGGATTTCCTTTAATGCTCGCCTCTTTTCATGCTCTCTCTTTGCTTCCCTAATTTGCTTTTTCACTTCCCCTCTGGACTTTCAATATTCAGCCTGTTTCTCAATAGTATTTTCTACCTGATGTCTGTTATATCAGACATAAACTTGTCAACCTTTCGTGCGGCCTTCAAAGATCTGTCTGAATACACACCAAGTCTCTCTGTAACAAAAACAAGAAATGCTGGAGTCACTCAGCAGGTCTGGCAGCATCTGTGGAAAGAGAAGCAGAGTTAACGTTACGAGTCTCTCTGTTCCTGTCTCCTCATTTAAACAATACCCCTTTGTTTCTGTTGCCTTCCCTTACACTTCCTACCCAAATGTCTAACTTCACACTTCACTGTGTTCATTTCTATTTGCCATGTTCCTGCTCATTTCACTGGTCAGTCGCTGTCGTCCTGAAGTCTGTTACTATCCTTCTCACCGTTTATTAACATTTCTGAGTTTCCTGCCAACTTTGACATTATCCCCTCTGTACACAAGCCCATTGTATTAACAAACAGCAACTGGGGCGGCACAGTGGCGCAGTGGTTAGCACCGCAGCCTCACAGCTCCAGCGACCCGGTTTCAATTCTGGGTACTGCCTGTGTGGAGTTTGCAAGTTCTCCCTGTGTCTGCGTGGGTTTCCTCCGGGTGCTCCGGTTTCCTCCCACATGCCAAAGACTTGCAGGTTGATAGGTAAATTGGATATTATAAATTGCCCCTAGTATAGTTAGGTGGTATGGAAATATAGGGACAGGTGGGGATGTGGTAGGAATATGGAATTAGTGTAGGATTAGTATAAATGGGTGGTTGATGGTCGGCACAGACTCGGTGGGCCGAAGGGCCTGTTTCAGTGCTGTATCTCTTAAAAAAAACTGTGATCCCAACAGTGACCCTGGGGAACCTCACTGTGTACTTCCCTCCAGGCTGAAGAATAACTATTCTCCACTACTCTCTACTTTCTGTCACGCCGCTAATTTCCCACATGCTGACATTGAAAATAAAAAACAGACTTCCATTTATGAAACGCCTTTCATGACCACCGCATGTCAAAAAAGTGAATTACAACCAATGTATACTTCTTGAAGCGAAGTCACTCTTGTAATGTAGGAAACAGGCAGACAATTTCTGCACAGCAAGATCCCACAAGCAGTAATGTGAGAATGATGAGATCTGTTTTTGTGATGTTGATTGAAGGAAAAAATATTGACCAGGACACCGGGAATAATTCCCCTGCTCTGCTTCTGCATAGTGCGATGGGATCCTTAACATCCACCTGAGAGGGCAGACTGCAACTTGGTTTAAAGTTTCATTCGATAGACTGCACCTCTGACAGTGCAGCACACCCTCAGTACTGCACTGCAATGTCAGCATTGATTCTTGTAATCAAGTCCTGCAGTGACACTTGATCCTGGAAGCTTGCCACTGAAAGGGGAGAGAGCTACAAACTGAGCCACAGCTGACATTGGTCCTTTTATCCCGTGTGTTTCTAATTCGGTAACACGGCTGTTATTTGGTACTTTCTCAAACGCCTTGTGAAAGGATTGGAATATTGTGAAAGTCCAGGTGGGAACCATCATAGAATCATCGAATAGCACAAACTGAATGAGGAAATTCGGCCCTTCAAGTCTGTGCTGGCCCTTTCAAAGAGCAATCCAGTTAGTCCCACTCCCTGGCTCTTTCACTATATCCTTGCATTTTTTCTCCTTCAGATATTATCCAATTCCCTTTTGGGATCTACTATTGAATCTGTATCCATCAGCCTATCAGACAGTGCATTCCAAATCCAAACCACTCAGAAACAAATATCCTCATGTCTGCTTCTTTTACCAATCGCCTTAAATCTGTGTCTCTTGGACATTGGAAATAGTTTCTCTTTATATAATGTATCTAAATCCTTCCTAATGTTAAACACCTCAATCAAATCTCCTCTGAAAATTCTCTGCTCTAGGCAGAACAACCCCAGCTACATAACTGTAATCCCTCATGCCTGGACAAATACTAGTAAAACAGTTCTGTACCCTCTCCGAAGGCTTCATGTCCTCCCTAAAGTGTGGTTCCCAGTATTCGAAACAAGACTCCAGGTGCAGCTGAAATAGTATTTTATATATGTTTCACATAATGTCCTTGCTTTTGTTCTTTTTGCCTCTATTTATAAACCCTAGGATCCCATATATTTATTAACTGTCAAGTTAACCTTTCCTGCCACCTTCAAAGATTTGTGTACAAATCCCAGGTGTCTCTGTTATTTCACCATCTTTATAGTTGTACCATTTAACTTGTATTGTCTCTCTTCATTCATCCTTTCAAAATGTATTACTTCACACATCTGCAATGTCAATTAAATATTGAGAAGATTGAAGTCATTGTTTTCTGTCTCTGCTCCAAACATTTCCTAGTTACACACTCCATCCCTCTCCTTTGTAAATGTTTGAGACTAAGCCAAACTGTTCACAGACTTAGTTACATAGTTAACCCTGAGATGCCTTGAGATCAGCTTCCTACCAAATATTCACACCATCAGTAAAACGGCCTATCTCCAACCCTGGTGGAGTTGCATTGCTGGTTAAAGAGTCAATGAACGCAATAGTGAGGCAGGATATTAGCTCTGACGATATCGAATCTGTATGGGTAGAGCTGAGAAACACTAAGGGGCAGAAAACGTTAGTGGGGGTTGTATATAGACCCCCAAACTGTAGTGCTGAATTTGGGAATGGCATTGGACAGGAAATTAGAGACGCATGCGATAAAGGAACATCTGTAATTATGGGTTTCTTGAATCTGCATATAGATTGGGCAAATCAAATTGGTCACAATACATTGTGGAGGAATTCCTGGAGAATATACGGGATGGTTTTCAGGACCAATTCTTTGAGGAACCAACTGGAGAACAGGCCATCCTAGACTGGCTATTGTACAGTGAGAGAGGAATAATTGACAATCTAGTTGTGCGAGATCCCTCGGGGATGAGCGACCATAATATGATAGAATTCTTCATCATGATGGAGAGTGTCCTAGTTGATTCTGAGACTAGGGTCGTGAATCTTAATAAAGTAAGCTACGAAGGTATGAGGCATGAGTCGTTGATGATACATTGGGAAACGTTACTTAAAGAGATAACGCTGGAAAGGCAATGGCAAACATTCAAAGAGTGGATGGATGAACTGCAACAATTGTTTATCCCTGTCTGGCGCAAAAGTAAAATGTAAAAGGTAGCCAAATCATGGCTTGCAAGGAAAATTAGAGATAGCGTTAGATCCAAGGAAGAGGCATATAAATTTGCCAGGAAAACAACAACAGACCTGAGGATTGGGAGCAGTTTAAAATTCAGCAAAGGAGGACCAAGGGATTGATTGAGAAGGGGAAAATGGAGCACGAGAGTAAGCTTGCGGGGAACATAAAAACTGACTGTAAACGAATCTATACGTATGTGAAGTGGAAAAGATTGGCGAAGACAAATGAAGGTCCGTTACAGTCAGAAACAGGGGGATTTATTCAGGGAAACAAAGAAATGGCTGACCAACTAAATGCATACTTTAGTTCTGTCTTCACAAAGGAGTACGCCAATATCATACCAGAAATGTTGGTGAATACAGGGGTTAGTGAGAGAGAGGAACTGAGAGAAATCAGTATTAGTAGAGAAATGGTGTTGGGGAAGTTGATGGTATTGAAGGCCGATAAATCCCCAGGGCCTAGTAATCTCCATCCCAGAGTACATAGGAAGTGGCCCGAGAAATAGTGGATGCATTGGTGGTCATCTTCCAAGATTCTATGGACTCTGGAACAGTTCCTACAGATTGGAAGGTAGCTAATGTTACCCCACTAATAAAAAAGGAAGGTAGAGAGAAAGCAGGAAATTGTAGACCAGTCAGCCTGATATCGGTCGTGGGGAAAATCCTGGAGTCCATTATCAAAGATTTTGCAGCAGAGCACTTGGAGAATAGTGGTAGAATCGGACAGAGTCAGCATGGATTTATGAAAGGGAAATCATGCTTGATAAATCTACTAGAATTCTTCGAGGATGTAACTAGTAGAGTTGATGAAGGGGAGCCAGTGGATGTGATTTATATCCACTTTCGGAAGGCTCTCGACAATGTTCCACGTAAGGGTTTAGCGTGTAAAATTAAAGCACATGGCATTGGGGGTCGTGTATTGCGATAGATAGAAAATTGGTTGGGAGACAGGAAACAAAGCATTGGAACATGCGGATCTTTTTCTGAATGGCAGGCAGTGACTAGTGGGGTACCGCAGGGATTGGAGCTAGGACCCGAGCTATTCACAATATATATTAATGATTTAGATGAGGAAACTAAATGTAATATCTCCAGATTTACAGCTGATACAAAATTGGGTGTGAGGGTGAGTTGTGAGTAGAATGCAGAGAGGCTTCCGGGTGATTTGGACAAGTTGAGTGAGTGGGCAAATGCATGGCAGATGCAGTATAATGTGGATAAATGTGAAGTTATCCACTTTACTAGCAAAAACAAGAAGGCAGATTATTATCTGAACGGCTATAAACTGAGAGAGGGGAATATGCAGCGAGACCTGGGTGTTCTCGTACACCAGTCACTGAAGGTAAGCATGCAGGTGCAACAGGCGGTCGAAAAAGGTGAATGTTATGTTGGCCTCTATAGAGACTGGATTCGAGTACAGGAGCAGGGATGTTTTGCTGCAATTATACAGGGCCTTGGTGAGGCCGCACTTGGAATATTGTGTGCAGTTTTGGTCTCCTTATCTGAGGAAGGATGCTCTTGCTATAGAGGGAGTGCAGTAGAGTTTTACCAGACTGATTCCTGGGGTGGTAGGACAGTCGTATGAGGAGAGATTGAGTCGGTTAGGACTATATTCACTGGAATTCAGAAGAGCGAGGAGGGATCTCATCGAAAGCATTAAACTTCTAACATGGCTTGACAGGGTAGATGCAGGAAGGATGTTCCCGATGGTGGGGGACTCCCGGACCAGGTGTCATAGTCTAAGTATATGGGGTAAAACTTTCAGGACTGAAATGAAGAGACGTTTCTTCACACAGAGAGTGGTGAGCCTGTGGAAATCTGTCATCACGCCCATATCCAAGGGGGATTGGAAGATTCTGGCCAGTGCCTCGGCTATTTCCACCATTGCTTCCCTCAGCAACCCTCATACATCCCATCCAGACTGGATAAATGTTCAACTTTATTGTGGTACAAAAGTGTTGGATTGAAAAGAGTTCACTGATTCTGTTTGTTCCGTGACTATACATAATGTCAGTCTCCATGGACCCTAATTGTGTCACTGGACGTTTTCCATCTTCTATTAATAAGGGGCTTCTTTCAATGTGTTATTCCATAGTGTCAGTGGGAACATCAGCCCCGGCACTTAAAAAGATCAGCTGCTCCAGAGAGATAGAGAGAGGATAGGTTAGAATCAGAGTACAAAAGACTGGAATGTTACAACAATGGGTCAGAATCTGAGAACAATAGATTGGAATGTTACAACAATGGACAGGAGTTTATCCTCGGATCTTTACTACCTTTCTACGTATTTTGATTGGATGTCATTAAACTCTCGGATCTATCTCGCACTGAAGATTATTCAATACATTTACTATCCCATCCTGGCTATTATTGGTGTCCCTGGGAAGTCTCTCTATCTGGCTATAAATCCTTTAAACCATGTTTAACTGCATTACTGCTCCTGTAATTTACTCTGCCCTTCTTGCTGCCATTGTATGCCTGGTGAATATCTCCAGCTATTAGCTCAACAAACCATTCTGAACTGTATTACAGTTCTTGTCATTTACTCTCTCATCTTTGCTGTTGTTGCAGTCTCTATTTCAGGCCAGGAGATCTGTAAACCCTGTTTCACTGAAATACTGTTCGGTTATGTAAATTTTGGGAAGACGGAAGCCAGTGTCATTGGTCTCCATCAGAAACTCATTCCCCTATCTGTGAAGCACATACTCCACCCTGCCCAATATCTGAGGCTCAACCAGACAGTCTACAACTTCTGTGTTATATTTCAACCTGAGCAAAGTTCATCTTCATATTCTTTCCATCACTAACCCTGCCTAATATAACCTCTATGATATCACCCAACTCCACCTCTGCCTCAGCCCATCTACTGCATAAACCCTCATCCGCATCACTGTTAAATACACAGTTGACTATTCCAATTCCATCTTGTTCACCCTCACAGTTCTAAACCTCCATAAACCACAGCCCATCCAGAACGCTGCTGCCTGTATTCGAACTCACAGCAAATCCCGATCACCCATCACCCCTGTGCTCACTGTTCTCCATTGGCTCCCGGTATGGCAGCACCTTAATTTTAATATTCTCATTCTTGTGCTTGAATCTCTCCATGGCCTCACCCTTCCATTTATTCACTTTCCCCTCTCCAATTCCTATGGAACAGAGAGCATTACAGCGCAGTACAGGCCCTTCGGCCCTCGATGTTGCGCCGACCTGTGAAACCATCTGACCTACACTATTCCATTTTCATCCATATGTCGATCCAATGACCACTTAAATGCCCTTAAAGTTGGCGAGTCTACTACTGTTGCAGGCAGGGAGTTCCACGCCCCTACTACTCTCTGTGTAAAGAAACTACCTCTGACATCTGTCCTATATCTATCACCCTTCAACTTAAAGCTATGTTCCCTCGTGTTTGCCATCACCATCCGAGGAAAAAGGCTCTCACTATCCACCCTGTCCAACCCTCTGATTATCTTATATGTCTCTATTAAGTCACCTCTTCTCCTCCTTCTCTCTAACGAAAACAACCTCAAGTCCCTCAGCCTTTCCTCGTAAGACCTTCCCTCCATACCAGGCAACATCCCAGTAAATCTCCTCTGCACCTTTTCCAAAGCTTCCACATCCTTCCTATAATGCGGTGACCAGAACTGCATGCAATACTCCAGGTGCGGCCGCACCAGAGCTCTGTACAGCTGCAGCATGACCTCGTGGCTCCTAAACTCGATCCCCCCACTAATAAAAGCTAAAACACCATATGCCTTCTTAACAGCTCTATTAACCTGGGTGGCAACTTTCAGGGATTTATGTACCTGGACACCAAGATCTCTCTGCTCATCTACACAACCAAGAATCTTCCCATTAGCCCAGTATTCTGCAATCCTGTTACTCCTTCCGAAGTGAATCACCTCACACTTTTCCACATTAAACTCTATTTGCCATCTCTCAGCCCAGCTCTGCAGCCTATCTATGTCCCTCTGTAACCTACAACATCCTTCGGCACTATCCACAACTCCACCGACCTTCGTGTCATCCGCAAATTTACTGACCCACCCTTCTACACCCTCATCCAGGTCATTTATAAAAATGACAAACAGCAGTGGCCCCAAAACAGATCCTTGCGGTACACCACTAGAAACTATACTCCAGGATGAACATTTACCATCAACCACCACACTCTGTCTTCTTTCAGCTAGCCAATTTCTGATCCAAAGCACTAATTCACCTTCAATCACATACTTCTGTATTTTCTGCAATCGCCTACCGTGGGGAACCTTATCAAACGCCTTACTGAAATCCATATACACCACATCCACGGCTTTACCCTCATCCACCTGTTTGGTCACCTTGTCAAAAAACTCAATAAGGTTTCTGAGGCACGACCTACCCTTCACAAAACCGTGCTGACTATCTCTAATGAACTTATTCTTTTCAAGATGATTATAAATCCTGTCTCTTGTAACCTTTTCCAACATTTTACCCACAACCGAAGTAAGGCTCACAGGTCTATAATTACCAGCACTGTCTCTACTCCCCTTCTTGAACAAGGGGACAACATTTGCTATCCTCCAGTCCTCCGGCACTACTCCAGTCGACAATGACGACTTAAAGATCAACAACAACGGCTCTGCAATCTCCTCCCTGGCTTCCCAGAGAATCCTCGGATAAATCCCATCTGGTCCAGGGGACTTATCTATTTTCACACTTTCCAAAATTGCTAACACCTCCTCCTTGTGAACCTCAATCCCATCTAGCCAAGTTGTCTGTATCTCAGTATTCTCCTCGACAACATTTTCTTTCTCCACTGTAAATACTGACGAAAAAATATTCATTTAACACTTCCCCTATCTCCTCCGATTCCACACACAACATCCCACTACTATCCTTGATTGGCCCTAACCTATCTCTAGTCATTCTTTTATTCCTGATATACCGATAGAAAGCCTTAGGGTCTTCTTTGATCCTATCCGCCAATGACTTCTCGTGTCCTCTCCTTGCTCTTCTTAGCTCTCCCTTTAGATACTTCCTGGCTAGCTTGTAACTCTCAAGCGCCCTAACTGAGCCTTCACGTCTCATCCTAACATAAGCCTTCTTCTTCCTCTGGACAAGCTCTTCAACTTCTTGAGTAAACCACGGCTCCCTCGCTCGACAACTTCCTCCCTGCCTGACAGGTACATACTTATCAAGGACACGCAGTAGCTGCTCCTTGAATAAGCTCCACATTTCGATTGTGCCCATCCCCTGCAGTTTCCTTCCCCATCCTACACATCCTAAATCTTGCCTAATCGCATCATAATGTCCTTTCCCCCAGCTATAATTCTTGCCCTGCTGTATATGCCTGTCCCTGCTCATCGCTAAGGTAAACTTAACCGAATTGTGATCACTATCACCAAAGTGCTCACCAACTTCTAAATCTAACACCTGGCCGGTTCATTACCCAGTACCAAATCCAATGTGGCATCGCCCCTGGTTGGCCTGTCTACATACTGTGTCAGAAAACCCTCCTGCACACACTGGACAAAAACTGACCCATCTAAAGTACTCGAACTATAGTATTTCCAGTCAATATTTGGAAAGTTAAAGTCCCCCATAACCACTACCCTGTTACTCTTGCTCCTGTCAAGAATCATCTTTGCTATCCTTTCCTCTACATCTCTGGAACTATTTGGAGGTCTATAGAAAACTCCCAAAAGGGTGACCTCTCCTCTCCTGTTTCTAACCTCGGCCCAGACTACCTCAGTAGACGAGTCCTCAAACGTCCTTTCTGCCGCTGTATTACTTTCCTTGATTAACAATGCCACACACCCCCCCCCCCCCCCCCCCTTTCACCCTCTTCTCTGTTCTTAGTGAAACATCTAAATCCCGGAACCCGCAACATCCATTCCTGCCCCTGCTCTACCCATGTCTCTGAAATGGCCACAACATCGAGATCCCAGGTACCAACCCATGCTGAAAGCTCACCCACCTTATTCCGGATGCTCCTGGCGTTGAAGTGGACACATTTTAAACCAAGCTCTTGCTTGCCAGTGCCATCTTGTGTCCATATAACCTTATCCCTGACCTCACTACTCTCAACATCCTGCACACTGGAAGTACAATTTAGGTTCCCATCCCCCTGCTGAATTAGTTTAAACCCCCCCGAAGAGCACTAGCAAATCTCCCCCCCAGGATATTGGTACCCCTCTGGTTCAGGTGAAGACCATCCTGTTTGTAGAGGTCCCACCTACCCCAGAAAGAGCCCCAATTATCCAGGAAACCAAAACCCTCCCTCCTGCACCATCCCTGCAGCCACGTGTTCAACTCCTCTCTCTTCCTAATCCTCACTTCACTAGCACGTGGCACGGGCAACAACCCAAAGATAACAACTCTGTTTGTTCACGCTCTAAGCTTCCACCCTAGCTCCCTGAATTTCTGCCTTAAATCCCCATCTCTCTTCCTACCTATGTCGTTGGTGCCTATGTGTACCACGACTTGGGGCTGCTCCCCCTCCCCCTTGAGGATCCCAAAAACACGATCCGAGACATCACGTACCCTGGCACCTGGGAGGCAACACACCAACCGTGAGTCTCTCTCGTTCCCACAAAACCTCCTATCTGTTCCCCTAACTATGGAGTCCCCAATGACTAATGCTCTGCTCCTCTTACCACTTCCCTTCTGAGCAACAGGGACAGACTCTGCGCCAGAGACCTGTATCCCATTGCCTATCCCTGGTAAGTCGTCTCCCCCAACAGTATCCTAAACGGTATACCTGTTGTTGAGGGAAACGGCCACAGGGGATCCATGCACTGCCTGCTGGTTCCCTCTCCTTCCCCTGACGGTAACCCATCTACCTTCTTCTTTTACCTGAGGTGTGACTTCCTCCCGATAACTCCTATCAATAATCCCCTCCGCCTCCCGAATGATCCGAAGTTCCTCCAGCTCCAGCTCCAGTTCCCTAACGCGGTCCTCGAGGAGCTGGAGCTGGGTGCACTTCCCGCAGATGCAGTCTGCAGGGACACCCTTGGCGACCCTTACCTCCCACATTCTGCAGGAGGATCATTCAACTGCCTTAACCTCCATTCCCACTATTATAAATTCCCAAGTTTTTAACCAATCACACGACAAAACAAGAAGAGAAATAGAAAAAGCCTTACCTTACCGACACACAACCGAGTCCTTTTTTTTTGGTAAGAAGAGGAGGGCGGGTGGTAGACACTGCAAGAGTAGTGTCTCGGGTTCAGAAACAGCCCAAATATATAGGTTTCTACTTACCCAGCAGTCCCTGCTCCACCGAAACCCCCGATGAAATTGACTTCCCAGCTGTATTCCTGCAAATCTTTCGACTTCAATCTTTTTTCAGTTCTCATTGTAAAGTGAATTTCTTTCCCTCTGTATCTGTCCCGAGCCACGATTTTAGACTCTGCAGAGAGACTGCTGCTGACGGTACAGAATTGGGATCCAAAAAGAGATGTGAATCGCACAGCTGGCCACTTCCATTGCGGTCTGCACAATATCCCATGCTGGGTGGGGCTCCAGCCCAGTCACATTATCTATGTGCTGTCAGCGTGGTCTTCACAGCCGGCCACCTCTACTATGCCCTGCACAGTGTCCCAAGCTGCGCAGGGCACTAGCTCAATTGTACCCTGTATGTGTTGCACCTTTGAGGGTGGATTTGAAAGTGATGTCAATGTACCATACCAGCAGCTTTGATGTACTTCTTTAAACTTTTTCTGTGCACGTCCACTGAACACCTGCGTTAGTCACTCACCGCTGAACATACATTCAGTAGCAAAACGAAACTCCTCTGGTGTTATTTAAAAATACCAGGCATCTAGCCTACAGGATTTTGACTTACTTCTGCTATTGTAAAGTTAGTGGAGGTGTAGTGGATGTTTTTCTGGAGGTTGTGTTGTGAGCTGCTGCAGACATTCAGGGACATTTGTGAACTATACAGTAAATGGAAAAGTCCTGGGGAAAATTGATGTACAGAGAGATTTGGGTGTTCAGGTCCATTGTTCCCTGAAGGAGGCAACGCAGGTCAATAGAGTGGTCAAGAAGGCATACGGCATGCTTTCCTTCATCGGACGGGGTATTGAGTACAAGAGTTGGCAGGTCATGTTACAGTTGTATAGGAGTTTGGTTCGGCCACATTTGGAATACTGCGTGCAGTTCTGGTCGCCACATGACCAAAAGGATGTAGATGCTTTGGAGAGGGTGCAGAGGAGGTTCACCAGGATGTTGCCTGGTATGGAGGGCGCTAGCTATGAAGAGAGGTTGAGTAGATTAGGATTATTTTCATTAGAAAGACAGAGGTTGAGGGGGGACCTGATTGAGGTGTACAAAATCATGAGAGGGATAGACAGGTTGGATAGGAAGAACCGTTTTCCCAGAGTGGGGGATTGAATTACTAGGGGTCACGAGTTCAAAGTGAGAGGGGAAAAGTTCAGGGGGGATATGCGTGGAAAGTTCTTTACGCAGAGGGTGGTGGGTGCCTGGAACGCGTTGCCAGCGGAGGTGGTAGACGCGGGCACGATAGCGTCTTTTAAGATGTATCTAGACAGATACATGAATGGGCAGGAAGCAAAGAGATACAGAGCCTTAGAAAATAGACGACATGTTTAGATAGAGGATCTGGATCGGCACAGGCTTGGCGGGCCGAAGGGCCTGTTCCTGTGCTGTAATTTTCTTAGTTCTTAGTTCTTTGTGTACAGAGGATTTGGTGACCCAACTCTGGACGACGTATGGGGACTGTAGTTACAGTGTCTCTGGGCCTGTAACATGACCAACAAATGGAGCAGATGCTGCCGAGAGGGGAAGCTCTGTAAAGAGAGAGGAGGAGAGGCCAATACCCAGCCCACCCCGGGTGCTCCAAGAGCACTTTTCCTACCTACACCTAACCCAGGAGCAATGTGTGAGGTGACTCTGATTCAATAAGGAGGTGGTCACAGAGCTGTGTCGCCTCCTGTAACACAACCTGGAGCCTCATACCAGGGTGAGGACGGAGTTGTCTGTGGTTGTTAAGCTCACAGTTTCATTGAACTTCTATGTATCTGGATATTTACAGGCAGGAGCAGGTGACATATCCAACATGGAGTGGTAGAAATTGATGGAGTCATTTGCAACACAGAAAGAGGCCATTCAGCCCCTCACTGCCAGATTACTGTGCAACAATCCAATCAGCCCCACTCTCCCACTCCCCCGCTCAACCCCCGTATCTCTGCAAGTTCATTTCCTTCAGGTTTCCATCCAGTTTCCTTTTGAAATCTTTGATTGTCTCGGCTTCCACCATCCTCATGGGCAGTGAGTTCCAGCTCATTACCATCCACTGTGTAAAATGGTTCCTCCTCATATTCCCCTGCATATGTTAACCAAAACCTTCCATCTGTGCCCCCTGGTCCGCGTTGCATCAGTTAATGGGAACAGTTTTTCCTTGTCTATCTTAGCTAAGTCTATCATAATCATGTGCACCTCTATCAAATCTCTCTCAATCTCCTTTACACCAGGGAGAACAACTCCATCTTCTCCAACTCACTTTGTAACTAAACTCCCATCCCTGGAATCATTCTGGTAAATCTCCTCTGCACCCTGTCAAGGACTTTCACATCCTTCCTGCAGTCTGGTGACCAGAACAGGGCACAGTTCTCTTGTTCGGGTCTCACCAAAGCTTTGTAAAGTTTCAGCTAAACCGCCCTGATTTTGTATATTTGCCTCTAATGATGAAGCCCAAGATCTGATATGTTTTGCTAAACACTCTGCTAATATGTCCTGCCACTTTCAAAGATCAATGCATATGGAGCCCCAGGTCCTTCTGTTCCTGCACAATCTTTTGAACTGTGTCATTAAGTCGATAATAAAAGCAAAATACTGCGGATGCTGGAAATCTGAAACAAAAACAAGAAATGCTGGATTCACTCAGCAGGTCTGGCAGCATCTGTGGAAAGAGAAGCAGAGTTAACGTTTCGGGTCAGTGACCCTTCTTTGGAACTGACAAATATTAGAAAAGTCACAGATTATAAACAAGTGAGGTGGGGGTTGGGCAAGAGATAACAAAGGAGAAGGTGCAGATTGGACCAGGCCACATAGCTGACCAAAAGGTCACGGAGAAAAGGCAAACAATATGTTAATGCTGTATTGAATGACAAAGCATTAGTACAGATTAGGTGTGAATATACTGAATATTGAACAGCAGCAAGTGCAAACCTGAAGAAAAACAACCTGAAAAAAACAGTGGGTAAACAAACTGAACAAACTAAGATGAAATGAAATAAATGCAAAAAAAGATTGTAAAAAATGTAAAAAGGAATGTAAAAAAAAAGGAAGAAAAAATAACTAAAAATGACTAAAAATGAAAGTAAAGTGGGGGGCTGTCATGCTCTGAAATTATTGAACTCAATGTTCAGTCCGGCAGGCTGTAGTGTGCCTAATCGTAGATGAGATGCTGTTCCTCGAGCTTGCGTTGATGTTCACTGGAACACTGCAGCAATCCCAGGACAGAGATGTGAGCATGAGAGCAGGGGGGAGTGTTGAAATGGCAAGCAACCGGAAGCTCAGGGTCCTGCTTGCGGACTCAGCTCAGTCACTGACCATTGTGTAACATCAATGTCGACCATCCTCCAGTCTGAAAAATAACCATTTAACACATTTCTCTTTTTGCTGTCCTTAGAACAATTTTTGATCCAATTAGATGCTATTCCATGAGCTTCAATTTTGTTAACCAAGCTTGTGTGTGGTTCTTAATCAAATACTTTCATCAAATCCATGCATACAACATCCACCACATCCCCTTCATCAACCTTCTCTGATCATCGAAATAAATTCAATTAGCCCATCAAGCATAATCTGCCTTTTAGAAATCCGTGCTGACACTCCTTAATTAACTCAAACCTCTCCAAGTGTGTGTTGTCCTTTTTCCATGATCATTGTTTCTAAAACCTTACTCACCACTGATGTTACACTAACTGACCAGTAGTTACTAGGCCTGTGTGTTGCCCATTGATAATTCTGGGATGTGAGCATGACATTCTATGTCATCATTTTCTCCCTCAGCAGGGAGAAGCAGGATGAGAGATCCCGTGGCTTTGTCAGGATAGCGGGATTCCTGATGGTGAAGGTGGCACTGCGGGGTTTCCATGTCAACGGGGAGAGGGACAGCAACTGAAAGAACTCTCACTCCATTAATGTACAGTTGGTGTGTGAGCATGCCCAGTAAATCATGTTGGTGAATGTCCACTATCGTGGCAGCAGCCACCATACCTTCATTCTGAAGCAGACAACCAGTCCCAACACTGCGGGTCTCCATGCAGAACCAGAATGACACTCCTCGGAGACAAAGGAAACCCCCCTCTATACCCAACTCATGTTTCTACAACCCCAAACCATCTCCCACCACCAACCAAACGCACACAATTAACATGTGTAAAATGTGAGCAATGGAGTCACCAGGAACATGGTGGAACTGACCATCGGTGTGATGAAGCTTTACTTCCGATGTCTGAACCGCTCGGGGGGATTCCTCCAGTACACACTGGAGCAGGTGCCCAAGTTCATGGTGTTCTGCTGCACCCTTCATTTCATCACCATCACGAGGACACAGGCATTGGCAGCAGGAATCCGGAGGCCACCTCAGGAGAATGAGGAGGAGGCAGGGAGGATATTTTCTGGATGCCTTCCACCAGGACAGGCTGTCGGAGAGTCCCTGCTAAGATTCAGTTTCCTGTAGGACAACTTCCCTTTCCCACAATGAATCCCCCATTCTCCACCATTACACCCGTCTGAGACGCCCCATCACAGTGTTATTCCAGCACAAAAGGAACTATTCAGTCCGACGTGTCTGCGTCGTCTTTACGAATGAGCAATTCACCTAATCCCATTCCCTGCCTTCTTCCCATTATCCTGCACATTCTTCCTTCTAACACACCAAATTATTCAGCTTTAGCATGTTTATAGATGTGGTCACCCAAGAGCTGACGATTATGCAGGGAGAGAAGGAATTGGTGATCCCCAGACAGTCAAAAAGAATCAGGCAGGGAGTGCTGCAAACCCTTCAGTGCATCTCACTCTCCAACAGGTATTCAGTTCAGAATACTGAGGAAAGTGATGCTTCACCTGGGGGGCGCAGCCAGAGCCAACTCCGTGTCAACACGGTTGGCAGAGCTGCAGAGCGGGGTCGAGGGATGACTGGAAGAGCCATAGTGATCAGTAGTCAGGGGAACAGGCAGGTGTTTATGTGGCCACAGACACGAATCGAGGATGGTGTGCTGCTTCCCTGGTGCCAGGGTCAAGGATGTCACTGAGCGACTGCAGAGCATCCTGAAGGAGAAGGGGAACAGCCAGCTGTCATGGTCCACATCGGAACCAGCAACAGAGGGAGAAAGAGGAATGTCGTCCTGCAGTCGGAATTTATGGAGCTAGGGAAGAAATTAGGCCAGCAGGACCTCAAAGTGTTAACTTCTGGATTAGTCCCAGTGCCATGCACAACTGAGTATAGAAATAGAAAACTAAAACAGATGAATGCGTGGCTGGGAAGATGGTGCAGGAGGAAACGCTTCAGATTCCTGGATATTGAACCGGCTCTGAAGGAGATGGGACCTGTACAGCCCTGACTGGTTGCACCTGACTGGAGCCGGGACTGAGTTACTTGCAGAACGTTTTGCTCGTGCCGTCGGGGAGGGTATAAACTAGTTTTGCAGGGGGTTGGGACCTGAGGGTAGACTCAGTTGGGACAAAACCTGAAATGAAAATAGAAGGCAGAAAATTAATGGATGAGTGCAGAAAACAGAGGAAAAGAGGGTTAGATTTTTTTTTAACTGTTTGGCTGTGCTCAAGGGTATCTATTTCAATGCAAGAAGTATAGCAAATAAAGCAGATGAGCTGAGGGCAAGGTGGACAGGTGGCAGTATGATATCATAGCTATCACTGAAACTTAGCTGAAGGAGGGACAGGAATGGCAGCTCAACGTTCCTGGTTACAGGGTTTTCAGACACAATAGGGAGGGGTTAAAGAAAGGAGAGGAAGTGGCAATTTCGGTCAAGACATCTATGGCAGCTGTGAGGAGGGATGAAATGTTGGAAGGTTCATCAACTGAGGCAATATGGATTGAGCTAAGGAACCAAAAAGGGGCAATCTCACTGCTGGGAGTGTGATCCCGTCAGCCAAACAGTCCGAGGGAGTTAGAAGAGCAGATATGTAGGCAAGTCTCTGAGAAGTGCAAGAACAATAGGGCAGTAATAGTAGGGTATTTTAATTACCCCAATATTAACTGGGATAATTTTAGTATGAAAGGAATTAATGGAACAGAAATCTTGAGGTGCATCCAGGAGAACGTTTTTGGCCAGGATGTAGCAAATCCAACAGCAGAGGGTGCAGTTTTAGACATTGTTTTTGGAAATGAAGATGGGCAGGTGGAAGGAGTGGCAGGGAAGAGCATTTTGGTGGGAGTGATAATAATTCAGTTAGTTTTAACTTAATTATGGAACAGGACAAGAGATACATCAGGAGTTAGAGTTCTCAATGGGGAAAGGTGAATATTACTAAACTCAGGAGCGAAAGTGGACTGGAAACAGCTGTTTGAAGGTAGTTCAGTCTCAGAGCAGTGGGAGGCATTCAAAGGGGAGATTCAAAAGGTACAGGATAAACATGTTCCCACAAAGAAAAAGGGTGAGGCGGCCAAATCTCGAGTCCCATGGATGTCAAGGAGCCGACAGGGTAGGATAACGCAGAAAAGGAAAGCTTCTGTCCGACACTGAGAACTTAATACTGCAGAAAGCCGAGAGGAGTATAGAAAGTGGAGGGGTCAAATCAAAAAGGAAGTTAGGAAAGGAAAGTGAGGGTATGAAAGAATATTGGCAAGCAAAATCAAGGTGAACCCAAAGATGTTTTCTCAATACATTAAGAGTAAGAGGATAACTAAGGGGAGAGTAGGCCCCATAGTAGATCAGAAAGGTAACCTTTGTATAAGGGTAGAAGATATTGGACTGGTTCTTATTGAGCACTTTGCGTATGTCTTCAGAAAAGAGGGGGGATTTAGATATTGTCGTTAAGGAGGAGGAGTGTGAATTATTGGATATGATAAACATAGGGAGAGAGGAAGTATTAATGGGATTAGTATCCTTGAAAGTTGAAACATCACCAGAGCCGGATGAAATGGACCCCAGGCTGTTCAAAGAAGCAAGAAATGAAATAACAGAGGGTCTGACCATCTTTTTCCAGTCCTCACTGGATCCAGGTGTAGTGCCAGAGGATTGGTGAACTGTTAACATTGTACCTCTTTAAAAAGGGAGCAAAGGATAGACCGAATAATTGCAGGCCAATCAGTGTAACCTCAGTCGTGGGCAAATTATTGGAATCTATTCTGAGAGACGGGATAAACTGTCACTTAGAAAGGCACAGGTTTATCAAGGATAGTCAGTATGGATTTGTTAAGTGACTCTCTTGTTTGACCAAATTGATCGAATTTTTTGAAGCTGTTACAAGGAATATAGATGAGGGTAGCGCAGTTGATGTGGTCTACATGGATATTAGCAAGGCTTCTGACAAGGTCCCACATGACAGACTGGTTCAAAAAATAAAATCCCATGGCGTCCAGAGAAATGCAGCAAGGCGGATACAAAATTGGCTCAGTGGCAGGAAACAAAGGGTAATTATTGACAAGTATTTTTGTGACTGGAGGACTGTCTCCATTGTCATTCCACAGGGCTCAGTAATGGGTCACCTGCTTTCTCTGGTCTATATTAAAGATTTAGACGTAAATTTAGGGGGTATGATCAAGACTTTTGCAGACGACACAAAGATTGGCCATGTGGCGGATAGCGAGAAGGATAGCTGTAGGCTGCAGGAAGATATTGACGGTCTGGTCAGATGGGCAGAAAAATGGGAATCGACCTGGATAAGTGTGAGATGATGCATTTGGGGAGCTCAAACAAGCAAAGGAATACACGATTACTAGGACAATACAGAGAAATGTCGAGGAAGTAAGGGACTTTGAAGTGAATGCCCACATATCCCTGAAGATAGCGGGACAGGTCAATAAGGCAGTTAAGAATGCATATGGAATCATTTCCCTTTTTAGCCGAGGTACAGAATGTAAGAGCTGGGAGGTTATGCTGGAACTGTATAAATCATTGGTTAAGCCACAACTTGAATACGTTGTGCAGTTCTAGTAACCACATTACAGAAAGGAGGCAATTGCACGAGAGAGGGTACAGAGGAGATTTACGAGGATGTTGCCAGGACTGGAAAAATGCAGCTATGAGGAAAGATTGGATAGGCTGGGGTTGTTCTTCATGGAACAGGGAAGGCTTGAGGGGAGATCTGATTGAAATGAACAACATTTTGTGGGCCCTGCATTGAGTGGAGGTGAAGGGTCTATTCACCTTAGCAAAAATGTCATTGACTAGGGGACATAGAGTTAAAGTGATTGGCAGAAATATCAGAAGTGAGTTGAGGAAAAACATGTTCACCCAGAAATACAAAATTGCCTTGGTGACAGGAAACAAAGGGTAATTGTTGACGGGTATTGACTGGAGGACTGTTACCAGTCGTGTTCCAGAGGGCTTGGTACTGGGTCCCCTGCTTTAAGTGAGGGTCTGTAACTCACTTCATGAAAGGATGGTTGAGGCAGAAACCCTCCACTCATTCAAAATGAGTCTGGATGTGCACCTCAAGTGTCATAATCTGCAGGGCTATGGATCAAATGATGGAAGGAGTGATTAGAATAGTTGGATAATTTTTCGGCTGGTACAGACACGATGGGCCAAGTTACCTCTTTCTGTGCCTTAAATTTTCTACGATTCTATGATTCTATAACACGAATCACGCTATCCTCGTTAACACTCACAATTCTGTCAACAAACTATCAAGACTATCAGAAATGATTTTCCATGAAGCTATCCTGCTGCTTGTCATTTATTAAGACATGATTTCACAAGTAAGAAATATTTTTGTGCTGGGTAATGGCCTCCAGAATTTTCCAATAATCAACATTAGGCTGATAGTTACAAGGCTTATCCAACCTCCCCTTCTTTAAACAGGGTGTAACATTTACAGCACTTCAGTTCGATGGCATCATTTTTAAAAATTCATTCATGGGATGTGGACATCGCTGGCCAGGCCAACATTTATTGCCCATCCCTAATTTCCCATGCGAAGGTGGTGATGAGCTGCCTTCTTGAACCACTGCAGTCCATGTGGGGTAGGTACACCCACAGTGCTGTTAGGAAGGAAGTTCCAGTATTTTGACCCAGCGACAGTGAAGGAACTGCAAGATAGTTTCAAATCAGCATGGTGTGTGGCTTGGAGGGGAACTTGCAGGTGGTGGTGTTTCCATACATCTGCTGCCCTTGCCCTTCTATATGGTAGAGGTTGTGTGTTTGGAAGGTGCTGTCTAAGGAGCCTTGGTGTGTTGCTGCAGTGCATTTTGTAGATGGTACACACTGCTGCCACTGGTGGAGGGAGTGAATGTTGTGGATGGGGTGCCAGTCAAGCGGGCTGCTTTGTACTGGATGGTGCCGAGCTTCTTGAGTGTTGTTGGAGCTGCACCCATCCAGACAAGCAGAGAGTATTCCATCACACTCCTGGCTTGTGCCTTATAGATGGTGGACTGGCTTTGGGGAGTCAGGAGGTGAGTTAATCGCCTCAGGATTCCTCGCCTATGACCAGCTCTTTGAGCCATGGTATTTATATGGCTATTCCTGTTCAGTTTCTGGTCAATGGTTGCCCCTAGGACGTTGATAGTGGGGGATTCAGAGATGGTAATGTCATTGAATGTCAAGGGAGATGATTAGATTCTCTCTTGTGGAAGATGGTCATTGCCTGGCACTAGTGCAGTGCGAATGATACTTGCCAATTATCAGCCCAAGCCTTGATATTGTCCAGGTCTTGTTGCATTTCTACACGGACTGCTTCAGGATTTGAGGAGTCACGAATGCTGCTGAAAATTGTGCAATCATCAGCCAACATCCCCACTTCTGGTCTGGTGATTGAAGGAAGGTCATTGATGAAGCAGCTGAAGATGGTTGGGTCTCGGAAACTACCCTGAGGAACTCCTGCAGTGATGTCCTAGAGTTGAGATGATTGACCTGCAACAACCACAACCATCTTCCTTAGCACTAGGTATGACTCCAACGAGCAGAGAGTTTTCCCGCTGATTCCCACGGACTTCATTTTTGCTCTGGCTCCTTGATGCCATACTCAGTCAAATGATGCCTTGATGTCAAGGCAGTCACTCATACCTCACCTCTTGAATTCAGCTCCTTTGTCCATGTTTGAACCAAGGCTGTAATGAGGTCAGGAGCTGTGTGACCCTGGCGGAACCCAAACTGAACGTCACTAAGCAGGTTATTGCTAAGCAAGTGCTGTTTGATAGCATTGTCGATGACACCTTCCATCACTTTACTGATGATTGAGAATAGGCTGATGGGGCGGTAATTGGCCGGGTTGGACTTGTCCTGCTTTTTGTGTACAGGACATAGCTGGGCAATTTTTCACATTGACGGGTAGATGCCAATGTTGCAGCTGTACTCGAACAATTTGATAGGGGAACGGAAGTTCTGGAGCACAGGTATTCAGTACTATTTCCGGAATATTGTCAGGGCCCATAGCCTTTGCAGTATCCCGTGCCTTCAATCGTTTCTTGATATCACGCGGAGTGAATCGAACCCTGAGAAGCAGTACTGTATAATCCCCTCCACATCCAGTCTGAACAATGACTGTTCACCACTTCTCTCTGCTTTCTGTCCCTGAGTCAGTGTCATATCAACACTATCACTGTCACATTAATCCATGTCATGACAAGTCTATGAAATATCCACACTATCACTGTCACATTAATCCATGTCATGACAAGTCTATGAAATATCCACACTATCACTGTCACATTAATCCATGTCATAACAAGTCTATGAAATATCCACACTATCACTGTCACATTAATCCATGTCATGACAAGTCTATGAAATATCCACACTATCACTGTCACATTAATCCATGTCATGACAAGTCTATGAAATATCCACACTCTCACTGTCACATTAATCCATGTCATGACAAGTCTATGAAATATCCACACTATCAATGTCACATTAATCCATGTCATGACAAGTCTATGAAATATCCACACTATCACTGTCACATTAATCCATGTCATGACAAGTCTATGAAATATCCACACTCTCACTGTCACATTAATCCATGTCATGACAAGTCTATGAAATATCAACACTATCACTGTCACATTAATCCATGTCATGACAAGTCTATGAAATATCCACACTATCACTATCACATTAATCCATGTCATGACAAGTCTATGAAATATCCACACTATCAATGTCACATTAATCCATGTCATGACAAGTCTATGAAATATCCACACTCTCACTGTCACATTAATCCATGTCATGACAAGTCTATGAAATATCCACACTATCACTGTCACATTAATCCATGTCATGACAAGTCTATGAAATATCCACACTATCACTGTCACATTAATCCATGTCATAACAAGTCTATGAAATATCCACACTATCAATGTCACATTAATCCATGTCATGACAAGTCTATGAAATATCCACACTATCACTGTCACATTAATCCATGTCATGACAAGTCTATGAAATATCCACACTATCAATGTCACATTAATCCATGTCATGACAAGTCTATGAAATATCCACACTATCAATGTCACATTAATCCATGTCATGACAAGTCTATGAAATATCCACACTATCACTGTCACATTAATCCATGTCATGACAAGTCTATGAAATATCCACACTATCAATGTCACATTAATCCATGTCATGACAAGTCTATGAAATATCCACACTATCACTGTCACATCAATCCATGTCATGACAAGTCTATGAAATATCAACACTATCACTGTCACATTAATCCATGTCATGACAAGTCTATGAAATATCCACACTATCAATGTCACATTAATCCATGTCATGACAAGTCTATGAAATATCCACACTATCACTGTCACATCAATCCATGTCATGACAAGTCTATGAAATATCCACACTATCACTGTCACATTAATCCATGTCATGACAAGTCTATGAAATATCCACACTATCACTGTCACATTAATCCATGTCATGACAAGTCTATGAAATATCCACACTATCAATGTCACATTAATCCATGTCATGACAAGTCTATGAAATATCAACACTATCACTGTCACATTAATCCATGTCATGACAAGTCTATGAAATATCCACACTATCACTGTCACATTAATCCATGTCATGACAAGTCTATCAAATATCCACACTATCACTGTCACATTAATCCATGTCATGACAAGTCTATGAAATATCCAAACTATCAAAGTCACATTAATCCATGTCATGACAAGTCTATGAAATATCCACACTATCACTGTCACATTAATCCATGTCATGACAAGTCTATGAAATATCCACACTATCACTGTCACATTAATCCATGTCATGACAAGTCTATGAAATATCCACACTATCACTGTCACATTAATCCATGTCATGACAAGTCTATGAAATATCCACACTATCAATGTCACATTAATCCATGTCATGACAAGTCTATGAAATATCCACACTATCACTGTCACATTAATCCATGTCATGACAAGTCTATGAAATATCCACACTATCAATGTCACATTAATCCATGTCATGACAAGTCTATGAAATATCCACACTATCAATGTCACATTAATCCATGTCATGACAAGTCTATGAAATATCCACACTATCACTGTCACATCAATCCATGTCATGACAAGTCTATGAAATATCAACACTATCACTGTCACATTAATCCATGTCATGACAAGTCTATGAAATATCCACACTATCAATGTCACATTAATCCATGTCATGACAAGTCTATGAAATATCCACACTATCACTGTCACATCAATCCATGTCATGACAAGTCTATGAAATATCCACACTATCACTGTCACATTAATCCATGTCATGACAAGTCTATGAAATATCCACACTATCACTGTCACATTAATCCATGTCATGACAAGTCTATGAAATATCCACACTATCAATGTCACATTAATCCATGTCATGACAAGTCTATGAAATATCAACACTATCACTGTCACATTAATCCATGTCATGACAAGTCTATGAAATATCCACACTATCACTGTCACATTAATCCATGTCATGACAAGTCTATCAAATATCCACACTATCACTGTCACATTAATCCATGTCATGACAAGTCTATGAAATATCCAAACTATCAAAGTCACATTAATCCATGTCATGACAAGTCTATGAAATATCCACACTATCACTGTCACATTAATCCATGTCATGACAAGTCTATGAAATATCCACACTATCACTGTCACATTAATCCATGTCATGACAAGTCTATGAAATATCCACACTATCACTGTCACATTAATCCATGTCATGACAAGTCTATGAAATATCCACACTATCAATGTCACATTAATCCATGTCATGACAAGTCTATGAAATATCCACACTATCACTGTCACATTAATCCATGTCATGACAAGTCTATGAAATATCCACACTATCAATGTCACATTAATCCATGTCATGACAAGTCTATGAAATATCCACACTATCAATGTCACATTAATCCATGTCATGACAAGTCTATGAAATATCCACACTATCACTGTCACATTAATCCATGTCATGACAAGTCTATGAAATATCAACACTATCACTGTCACATTAATCCATGTCATGACAAGTCTATGAAATATCCACACTATCACTGTCACATTAATCCATGTCATGACAAGTCTATGAAATATCCACACTATCACTGTCACATTAATCCATGTCATGACAAGTCTATGAAATATCCACACTATCAATGTCACATTAATCCATGTCATGACAAGTCTATGAAATATCCACACTATCACTGTCACATTATTCCATGTCATGACAAGTCTATGAAATATCCACACTATCACTGTCACATTAATCCATGTCATGACAAGTCTATGAAATATCCACACTATCACTGTCACATTAATCCATGTCATGACAAGTCTATGAAATATCCACACTATCACTGTCACATTAATCCATGTCATGACAAGTCTATGAAATATCCACACTATCACTGTCACATTATTCCATGTCATGACAAGTCTATGAAATATCAACACTATCACTGTCACATTAATCCATGTCATGACAAGTCTATGAAATATCCACACTATCACTGTCACATTATTCCATGTCATGACAAGTCTATGAAATATCCACACTATCACTGTCACATTATTCCATGTCATGACAAGTCTATGAAATATCAACACTATCACTGTCACATTAATCCATGTCATGACAAGTCTATGAAATATCAACACTATCACTGTCACATTAATCCATGTCATGACAAGTCTATGAAATATCCACACTATCACTATCACATTAATCCATGTCATGACAAGTCTATGAAATATCCACACTATCAATGTCACATTAATCCATGTCATGACAAGTCTATGAAATATCCACACTCTCACTGTCACATTAATCCATGTCATGACAAGTCTATGAAATATCCACACTATCACTGTCACATTAATCCATGTCATGACAAGTCTATGAAATATCCACACTATCACTGTCACATTAATCCATGTCATAACAAGTCTATGAAATATCCACACTATCAATGTCACATTAATCCATGTCATGACAAGTCTATGAAATATCCACACTATCACTGTCACATTAATCCATGTCATGACAAGTCTATGAAATATCCACACTATCAATGTCACATTAATCCATGTCATGACAAGTCTATGAAATATCCACACTATCAATGTCACATTAATCCATGTCATGACAAGTCTATGAAATATCCACACTATCACTGTCACATTAATCCATGTCATGACAAGTCTATGAAATATCCACACTATCAATGTCACATTAATCCATGTCATGACAAGTCTATGAAATATCCACACTATCACTGTCACATCAATCCATGTCATGACAAGTCTATGAAATATCAACACTATCACTGTCACATTAATCCATGTCATGACAAGTCTATGAAATATCCACACTATCAATGTCACATTAATCCATGTCATGACAAGTCTATGAATATCCACACTATCACTGTCACATCAATCCATGTCATGACAAGTCTATGAAATATCACACTATCACTGTCACATTAATCCATGTCATGACAAGTCTATGAAATATCCACACTATCACTGTCACATTAATCCATGTCATGACAAGTCTATGAAATATCCACACTATCAATGTCACATTAATCCATGTCATGACAAGTCTATGAAATATCAACACTATCACTGTCACATTAATCCATGTCATGACAAGTCTATGAAATATCCACACTATCACTGTCACATTAATCCATGTCATGACAAGTCTATCAAATATCCACACTATCACTGTCACATTAATCCATGTCATGACAAGTCTATGAAATATCCAAACTATCAAAGTCACATTAATCCATGTCATGACAAGTCTATGAAATATCCACACTATCACTGTCACATTAATCCATGTCATGACAAGTCTATGAAATATCCACACTATCACTGTCACATTAATCCATGTCATGACAAGTCTATGAAATATCCACACTATCACTGTCACATTAATCCATGTCATGACAAGTCTATGAAATATCCACACTATCACTGTCACATTAATCCATGTCATGACAAGTCTATCAAATATCCACACTATCACTGTCACATTAATCCATGTCATGACAAGTCTATGAAATATCCACACTATCACTGTCACATTAATCCATGTCATGACAAGTCTATGAAATATCAACACTATCACTGTCACATTAATCCATGTCATGACAAGTCTATGAAATATCCACACTATCAATGTCACATTAATCCATGTCATGACAAGTCTATGAAATATCCACACTATCACTGTCACATTAATCCATGTCATGACAAGTCTATGAAATATCCACACTATCAATGTCACATTAATCCATGTCATGACAAGTCTATGAAATATCCACACTATCAATGTCACATTAATCCATGTCATGACAAGTCTATGAAATATCCACACTATCACTGTCACATTAATCCATGTCATGACAAGTCTATGAAATATCCACACTATCACTGTCACATTAATCCATGTCATGACAAGTCTATGAAATATCCACACTATCACTGTCACATTAATCCATGTCATGACAAGTCTATGAAATATCCACACTATCACTGTCACATTAATCCATGTCATGACAAGTCTATGAAATATCCACACTATCACTGTCACATTAATCCATGTCATGACAAGTCTATGAAATATCCACACTATCACTGTCACATTAATCCATGTCATGACAAGTCTATGAAATATCCACACTATCACTGTCACATTAATCCATGTCATGACAAGTCTATGAAATATCCACACTATCACTGTCACATTAATCCATGTCATGACAAGTCTATGAAATATCCACACTATCACTGTCACATTAATCCATGTCATGACAAGTCTATGAAATATCCACACTATCACTGTCACATTAATCCATGTCATGACAAGTCTATGAAATATCAACACTATCACTGTCACATTAATCCATGTCATGACAAGTCTATGAAATATCCACACTATCACTGTCACATTATCCATGTCATGACAAGTCTATGAAATATCCACACTATCACTGTCACATTAATCCATGTCATGACAAGTCTATGAAATATCAACACTATCACTGTCACATTAATCCATGTCATGACAAGTCTATGAAATATCCACACTATCACTGTCACATTAATCCATGTCATGACAAGTCTATGAAATATCAACACTATCACTGTCACATTAATCCATGTCATGACAAGTCTATGAAATATCCACACTATCACTGTCACATTTATCCATGTCATGACAAGTCTATGAAATATCCACACTATCAATGTCACATAAATCCATGTCATGACAAGTCTATGAAATATCCACACTATCAATGTCACATTAATCCATGTCATGACAAGTCTATGAAATATCCACACTATCACTGTCACATTAATCCATGTCATGACAAGTCTATGAAATATCCACACTATCACTGTCACATTAATCCATGTCATGACAAGTCTATGAAATATCCACACTATCACTGTCACATTAATCCATGTCATGACAAGTCTATGAAATATCCACACTATCACTGTCACATTAATCCATGTCATGACAAGTCTATGAAATATCCACACTATCACTGTCACATTAATCCATGTCATGACAAGTCTATGAAATATCCACACTATCACTGTCACATTAATCCATGTCATGACAAGTCTATGAAATATCCACACTATCACTGTCACATTAATCCATGTCATGACAATTCTATGAAATATCCACACTATCACTGTCACATTATTCCATGTCATGACAAGTCTATGAAATATCCACACTATCACTGTCACATTAATCCATGTCATGACAAGTCTATGAAATATCCACACTATCACTGTCACATTAATCCATGTCGTGACAAGTCTATGAAATATCCACACTATCACTGTCACATTAATCCATGTCATGACAAGTCTATGAAATATCAACACTATCACTGTCACATTAATCCATGTCATGACAAGTCTATGAAATATCCACACTATCACTGTCACATTAATCCATGTCATGACAAGTCTGTGAAATATCCACACTATCAATGTCACATTAATCCATGTCATGACAAGTCTATGAAATATCCACACTATCACTGTCACATTAATCCCTGTCATGACAAGTCTATGAAATATCCACACTATCACTGTCACATTAATCCATGTCATGACAAGTCTATGAAATATCAACACTATCACTGTCACATTAATCCATGTCATGACAAGTCTATGAAATATCCACACTATCAATGTCACATTAATCCATGTCATGACAAGTCTATGAAATATCCACACTATCACTGTCACATTATTCCATGTCATGACAAGTCTATGAAATATCCACACTATCACTGTCACATTAATCCATGTCATGACAAGTCTATGAAATATCCACACTATCACTGTCACATTAATCCATGTCATGACAAGTCTATGAAATATCCACACTATCACTGTCACATTAATCCATGTCATGACAAGTCTATGAAATATCAACACTATCACTGTCACATTAATCCATGTCATGACAAGTCTATGAAATATCCACACTATCACTGTCACATTAATCCATGTCATGACAAGTCTATGAAATATCAACACTATCACTGTCACATTAATCCATGTCATGACACGTCTATGAAATATCCACACTATCACTGTCACATTAATCCATGTCATGACAAGTCTATGAAATATCCACACTATCACTGTCACATTAATCCATGTCATGACAAGTCTATGAAATATCAACACTATCACTGTCACATTAATCCATGTCATGACAAGTCTATGAAATATCCACACTATCACTGTCACATTAATCCATGTCATGACAAGTCTATGAAATATCCACACTATCACTGTCACATTAATCCATGTCATGACAAGTCTATGAAATATCCACACTATCACTGTCACATTAATCCATGTCATGACAAGTCTATGAAATATCAACACTATCACTGTCACATTAATCCATGTCATGACAAGTCTATGAAATATCCACACTATCACTGTCACATTATTCCATGTCATGACAAGTCTATGAAATATCCACACTATCACTGTCACATTAATCCATGTCATGACAAGTCTATGAAATATCCACACTATCACTGTCACATTAATCCATGTCATGACAAGTCTATGAAATATCCACACTATCACTGTCACATTAATCCATGTCATGACAAGTCTATGAAATATCCACACTATCACTGTCACATTAATCCATGTCATGACAAGTCTATGAAATATCCACACTATCACTGTCACATTAATCCATGTCATGACAAGTCTATGAAATATCCACACTATCACTGTCACATTAATCCATGTCATGACAAGTCTATGAAATATCCACACTATCACTGTCACATTAATCCATGTCATGACAAGTCTATGAAATATCCACACTATCACTGTCACATTATTCCATGTCATGACAAGTCTATGAAATATCCACACTATCACTGTCACATTAATCCATGTCATGACAAGTCTATGAAATATCCACACTATCACTGTCACATTATTCCATGTCATGACAAGTCTATGAAATATCCACACTATCACTGTCACATTAATCCATGTCATGACAAGTCTATGAAATATCCACACTATCACTGTCACATTATTCCATGTCATGACAAGTCTATGAAATATCCACACTATCACTGTCACAATAATCCATGTCATGACAAGTCTATGAAATATCCACACTATCACTGTCACATTATCCATGTCATGACAAGTCTATGAAATATCCACACTATCACTGTCACATTAATCCATGTCATGACAAGTCTATGAAATATCCACACTATCACTGTCACATTATTCCATGTCATGACAAGTCTATGAAATATCCACACTATCACTGTCACATTATTCCATGTCATGACAAGTCTATGAAATATCCACACTATCACTGTCACATTAATCCATGTCATGACAAGTCTATGAAATATCCACACTATCACTGTCACATTATTCCATGTCATGACAAGTCTATGAAATATCCACACTATCACTGTCACATTAATCCATGTCATGACAAGTCTATGAAATATCCACACTATCACTGTCACATTAATCCATGTCATGACAAGTCTATGAAATATCCACACTATCACTGTCACATTAATCCATGTCATGACAAGTCTATGAAATATCCACACTATCACTGTCACATTAATCCATGTCATGACAAGTCTATGAAATATCCACACTATCACTGTCACATTAATCCATGTCATGACAAGTCTATGAAATATCCACACTATCACTGTCACATTAATCCATGTCATGACAAGTCTATGAAATATCCACACTATCACTGTCACATTATTCCATGTCATGACAAGTCTATGAAATATCCACACTATCACTGTCACATTAATCCATGTCATGACAAGTCTATGAAATATCAACACTATCACTGTCACATTAATCCATGTCATGACAAGTCTATGAAATATCCACACTATCACTGTCACATTATTCCATGTCATGACAAGTCTATGAAATATCCACACTATCACTGTCACATTAATCCATGTCATGACAAGTCTATGAAATATCCACACTATCACTGTCACATTAATCCATGTCATGACAAGTCTATGAAATATCCACACTATCACTGTCACATTAATCCATGTCATGACAAGTCTATGAAATATCCACACTATCACTGTCACATTATTCCATGTCATGACAAGTCTATGAAATATCCACACTATCACTGTCACATTAATCCATGTCATGACAAGTCTATGAAATATCCACACTATCACTGTCACATTAATCCATGTCATGACAAGTCTATGAAATATCCACACTATCACTGTCACATTAATCCATGTCATGACAAGTCTATGAAATATCCACACTATCACTGTCACATTAATCCATGTCATGACAAGTCTATGAAATATCCACACTATCACTGTCACATTATTCCATGTCATGACAAGTCTATGAAATATCCACACTATCACTGTCACATTAATCCATGTCATGACAAGTCTATGAAATATCCACACTATCACTGTCACATTATTCCATGTCATGACAAGTCTATGAAATATCCACACTATCACTGTCACATTATTCCATGTCATGACAAGTCTATGAAATATCCACACTATCACTGTCACATTAATCCATGTCATGACAAGTCTATGAAATATCCACACTATCACTGTCACATTATTCCATGTCATGACAAGTCTATGAAATATCCACACTATCACTGTCACATTAATCCATGTCATGACAAGTCTATGAAATATCCACACTATCACTGTCACATTATTCCATGTCATGACAAGTCTATGAAATATCCACACTATCACTGTCACATTAATCCATGTCATGACAAGTCTATGAAATATCCACACTATCACTGTCACATTAATCCATGTCATGACAAGTCTATGAAATATCCACACTATCACTGTCACATTAATCCATGTCATGACAAGTCTATGAAATATCCACACTATCACTGTCACATTAATCCATGTCATGACAAGTCTATGAAATATCCACACTATCACTGTCACATTATTCCATGTCATGACAAGTCTATGAAATATCCACACTATCACTGTCACATTAATCCATGTCATGACAAGTCTATGAAATATCCACACTATCACTGTCACATTATTCCATGTCATGACAAGTCTATGAAATATCCACACTATCACTGTCACATTAATCCATGTCATGACAAGTCTATGAAATATCCACACTATCACTGTCACATTAATCCATGTCATGACAAGTCTATGAAATATCCACACTATCACTGTCACATTAATCCATGTCATGACAAGTCTATGAAATATCCACACTATCACTGTCACATTAATCCATGTCATGACAAGTCTATGAAATATCCACACTATCACTGTCACATTAATCCATGTCATGACAAGTCTATGAAATATCCACACTATCACTGTCACATTAATCCATGTCATGACAAGTCTATGAAATATCCACACTATCACTGTCACATTAATCCATGTCATGACAAGTCTATGAAATATCCACACTATCACTGTCACATTAATCCATGTCATGACAAGTCTATGAAATATCCACACTATCACTGTCACATTAATCCATGTCATGACAAGTCTATGAAATATCCACACTATCACTGTCACATTAATCCATGTCATGACAAGTCTATGAAATATCCACACTATCACTGTCACATTAATCCATGTCATGACAAGTCTATGAAATATCCACACTATCACTGTCACATTAATCCATGTCATGACAAGTCTATGAATATCCACACTATCACTGTCACATTAATCCATGTCATGACAAGTCTATGAAATATCCACACTATCACTGTCACATTAATCCATGTCATGACAAGTCTATGAAATATCCACACTATCACTGTCACATTAATCCATGTCATGACAATTCTATGAAATATCCACACTATCACTGTCACATTAATCCATGTCATGACAAGTCTATGAAATATCCACACTATCAATGTCACATTAATCCATGTCATGACAAGTCTATGAAATATCCACACTATCACTGTCACATTAATCCATGTCATGACAAGTCTATGAAATATCCACACTATCACTGTCACATAAATCCATGTCATGACAAGTCTATGAAATATCCACACTATCAATGTCACATTAATCCATGTCATGACAAGTCTATGAAATATCCACACTATCAATGTCACATTAATCCATGTCATGACAAGTCTATGAAATATCCACACTATCACTGTCACATTAATCCATGTCATGACAAGTCTATGAAATATCCACACTATCACTGTCACATTAATCCATGTCATGACAAGTCTATGAAATATCCACACTATCACTGTCACATTAATCCATGTCATGACAAGTCTATGAAATATACACACTATCAATGTCACATTAATCCATGTCATGACAAGTCTATGAAATATCCACACTATCACTGTCACATTAATCCATGTCATGACAAGTCTATGAAATATCCACACTATCACTGTCACATTAATCCATGTCATGACAAGTCTATGAAATATCCACACTATCACTGTCACATTAATCATGTCATGACAAGTCTATGAAATATCAACACTATCACTGTCACATTAATCCATGTCATGACAAGTCTATGAAATATCCACACTATCACTGTCACATTAATCCATGTCATGACAAGTCTATGAAATATCCACACTATCACTGTCACTTTAATCCATGTCATGACAAGTCTATGAAATATCCACACTATCACTGTCACATTAATCCATGTCATGACAAGTCTATGAAATATCCACACTATCACTGTCACATTAATCCATGTCATGACAAGTCTATGAAATATCCACACTATCACTGTCACATTAATCCATGTCATGACAAGTCTATGAAATATCCACACTATCACTGTCACATTAATCCATGTCATGACAAGTCTATGAAATATCCACACTATCACTGTCACATTAATCCATGTCATGACAAGTCTATGAAATATCCACACTATCACTGTCACATTAATCCATGTCATGACAAGTCTATGAAATATCCACACTATCACTGTCACATTAATCCATGTCATGACAAGTCTATGAAATATCCACACTATCACTGTCACATTAATCCATGTCATGACAAGTCTATGAAATATCCACACTATCACTGTCACATTAATCCATGTCATGACAAGTCTATGAAATATCCACACTATCACTGTCACATTAATCCATGTCATGACAAGTCTATGAAATATCCACACTATCACTGTCACATTAATCCATGTCATGACAAGTCTATGAAATATCCACACTATCACTGTCACATTAATCCATGTCATGACAAGTCTATGAAATATCCACACTATCACTGTCACATTAATCCATGTCATGACAAGTCTATGAAATATCAACACTATCACTGTCACATTAATCCATGTCATGACAAGTCTATGAAATATCCACACTATCACTGTCACATTAATCCATGTCATGACAAGTCTATGAAATATCAACACTATCACTGTCACATTAATCCATGTCATGACAAGTCTATGAAATATCAACACTATCAAGGTCACATTAATCCATGTCATGACAAGTCTATGAAATATCCACACTATCAATGTCACATTAATCCATGTCATGACAAGTCTATGAAATATCAACACTATCACTGTCACATTAATCCATGTCATGACAAGTCTATGAAATATCCACACTATCACTGTCACATTAATCCATGTCATGACAAGTCTATGGAATATCCACACTATCAATGTCACATAAATCCATGTCATGACAAGTCTATGAAATATCCACACTATCAATGTCACATTAATCCATGTCATGACAAGTCTATGAAATATCCACACTATCACTGTCACATTAATCCATGTCATGACAAGTCTATGAAATATCCACACTATCACTGTCATATTAATCCATGTCATGACAAGTCTATGAAATATCCACACTATCACTGTCACATTAATCCATGTCATGACAAGTCTATGAATTATCCACACTATCACTGTCACATTAATCCATGTCATGACAAGTCTATGAAATATCCACACTATCACTGTCACATAATCCATGTCATGACAAGTCTATGAAATATCCACACTATCACTGTCACATTAATCCATGTCATGACAAGTCTTATGAAATATCCACACTGTCACATTAATCCATGTCATGACAAGTCTATGAAATATCCACACTATCAATGTCACATTAATCCATGTCATGACAAGTCTATGAATTATCCACACTATCACTGTCACATTAATCCATGTCATGACAAGTCTATGAAATATCCACACTATCACTGTCACATTAATCCATGTCATGACAAGTCTATGAAATATCCACACTATCACTGTCACATTAATCCATGTCATGACAAGTCTATGAAATATCCACACTATCACTGTCACATTAATCCATGTCATGACAAGTCTATGAAATATCCACACTATCACTGTCACATTAATCCATGTCATGACAAGTCTATGAAATATCCACACTATCACTGTCACATTAATCCATGTCATGACAAGTCTATGAAATATCCACACTATCACTGTCACATTAATCCATGTCATGACAAGTCTATGAAATATCAACACTATCACTGTCACATTAATCCATGTCATGACAAGTCTATGAAATATCCACACTATCACTGTCACATTAATCCATGTCATGACAAGTCTATGAAATGTCCACACAATCACTGTCACATTAATCCATGTCATGACAAGTCTATGAAATATCCACACTATCACTGTCACATTAATCCATGTCATGACAAGTCTATGAAATATCCACACTATCACTGTCACATTAATCCATGTCATGACAAGTCTATGAAATATCAACACTATCACTGTCACATTAATCCATGTCATGACAAGTCTATGAAATATCCACACTATCACTGTCACATTATTCCATGTCATGACAAGTCTATGAAATATCACACTATCACTGTCACATTAATCCATGTCATGACAAGTCTATGAAATATCCACACTATCACTGTCACATTATTCCATGTCATGACAAGTCTATGAAATATCCACACTATCACTGTCACAATAATCCATGTCATGACAAGTCTATGAAATATCCACACTATCACTGTCACATTATTCCATGTCATGACAAGTCTATGAAATATCCACACTATCACTGTCACATTAATCCATGTCATGACAAGTCTATGAAATATCACACTATCACTGTCACATTATTCCATGTCATGACAAGTCTATGAAATATCCACACTATCACTGTCACATTATTCCATGTCATGACAAGTCTATGAAATATCCACACTATCACTGTCACATTAATCATGTCATGACAAGTCTATGAAATATCCACACTATCACTGTCACATTATTCCATGTCATGACAAGTCTATGAAATATCCACACTATCACTGTCACATTAATCCATGTCATGACAAGTCTATGAAATATCAACACTATCACTGTCACATTAATCCATGTCATGACAAGTCTATGAAATATCCACACTATCACTGTCACATTAATCCATGTCATGACAAGTCTATGAAATATCCACACTATCACTGTCACATTAATCCATGTCATGACAAGTCTATGAAATATCCACACTATCACTGTCACATTAATCCATGTCATGACAAGTCTATGAAATATCCACACTATCACTGTCACATTAATCCATGTCATGACAAGTCTATGAAATATCCACACTATCACTGTCACATTATTCCATGTCATGACAAGTCTATGAAATATCCACACTATCACTGTCACATTAATCCATGTCATGACAAGTCTATGAAATATCAACACTATCACTGTCACATTAATCCATGTCATGACAAGTCTATGAAATATCCACACTATCACTGTCACATTATTCCATGTCATGACAAGTCTATGAATATCCACACTATCACTGTCACATTAATCCATGTCATGACAAGTCTATGAAATATCCACACTATCACTGTCACATTAATCCATGTCATGACAAGTCTATGAAATATCAACACTATCACTGTCACATTAATCCATGTCATGACAAGTCTATGAAATATCACACTATCACTGTCACATTATTCCATGTCATGACAAGTCTATGAAATATCCACACTATCACTGTCACATTAATCCATGTCATGACAAGTCTATGAAATATCCACACTATCACTGTCACATTAATCCATGTCATGACAAGTCTATGAAATATCCACACTATCACTGTCACATTAATCCATGTCATGACAAGTCTATGAAATATCAACACTATCACTGTCACATTAATCCATGTCATGACAAGTCTATGAAATATCCACACTATCACTGTCACATTATTCCATGTCATGACAAGTCTATGAAATATCCACACTATCACTGTCACATTAATCCATGTCATGA